>NC_047088.1:261444685-262697185 GCF_902459505.1 Geotrypetes seraphini
CTAAAACCAATGGGAGGAAATTTTTCCACTCAGAGAATAGTTAAGCTCTGAAATGTGTTGCCAGAGGTTGTGGTAAGAGCAGATAGCGTAGCTGGTTTTAAGAAAGGTTTGGATAAGTTCCTGGAAGAAAAGTCCATAGTCTATTATTGAGAAAGACATGGGGAAGCCTCTGCTTGCCCTGGATCGGTAGCTACTCTTTGGGGTTCTGGAATCTTTTATTACTCTTTGGGGTTCCGGAATCTTTTATTACTCTTTGGGGTTCTGGAATCTTTTATTACTCTTTGGGGTTCCGGAATCTTTTATTACTCTTTGGGGTTCTGGAATCTTTTATTACTCTTTGGGGTTCCGGAATCTTTTATTACTCTTTGGGGTTCTGGAATCTTGCTATTCTTTAGGATTCTGAATGGACTGTTGCTACTCTTTGGGTTTTGGCCAGGTACTAGGGACCTGGATTGGCCATCATGAAAACGGGCTACTGGGCTTGATGGACTATTGGTCTGACCCAGTAAGGCTAGTCTTATGTTCGAAAGGACTGACAGCTGTTGGTGCTGGCTTCCATCATTCCAAGAACTGATACCTGTGGCGTGCTGTGATCAGTCTAAAACCCACAGAAGGGGCTGGCTCACTGCCCGGGAGAGAAAAAGCATCTGCCGATGGAGAAGCCCCTCCTTTTCTATGGTGAGCAGGCATACCCTTCTTCTATTGTTCAGCTGGGTAGAGAGATACAAGGCATTTATCTTGCCTTGGGTAGGTTTATGGGATTTGGGGATTAGTTCAGTTTCTTATGCATAGTCTGTATCACAGAATTACTATTTGTGCATGTGTTCAGTGTTCTTTCATACCAGTATTTCCAATTGTTTAAGCAATTGTATTTATCTTTACTCAGTACGTTGTCTTAGGCTGCTGTTACATATTTCTTTGCATTTTCTATTTTTAGTAATAAAGACTGTATTTGCCAGGTCTTTGTCCTTCCTGATCTGTTTGCAAAGGCAACCAAAAAGTGTGAGCCTTTGGGTTTGGGTAATCAGTGCTTTTCTCCCCATAGACACAAACTAGCGAGCCAAAGCCCTGAAAGCTAATTGTTATAGCATTAATTATCCTACAGAAAGCTCTTTTGAGCAGCAACTGTCTCTTCTGTGTTTGGATGTACCGTAGTGCATATATCTAGTGGAACTATACAAATGATTAGTAGTAGATGTTATGAGGGGCATAATCAAAAGAAACGTCTAAGTGCGATTTGCACGGGGGGGTGCTGGTTGCTCAAAGTTGGCAGCGGCAAAATGTCCATTCTCGAAAAATACATCCAAAATGTTTTGGGGGAGTTTTTTTTTTCCCAAAAATCATCTACCTGTACCTCCAGGCTTTTAATCACCCAGAGCTCTACTATGTCTATATTTATACCACATTCTCGACCAAAAATTTGTCCAAGTCCCAAAAGCCCAGAACAAGATCTTGTAGACTTGGGATGCCCAGTCCCTCCTGTCAGAACCTCCGAAGCCAGCCCCCCACCCTGAATGTCTGCGGCAGGAGGAGTGCCCAATTCCTCTTGCTGCTACCCCACAGGAACATCCATAGGCCAAGTCCTTCCTGCTGGAACTCCCTACCCCACTAAGATCATCGGCAGGATGGATGCTCTGTCCCTCCTGCTGTACCCCCCCCCACCCATTGAAGGGCATGTTGTCCGACCCTCCCCCAAGCTCACCAGACCCATTACCTTTTGTAATTTGGCCAGCAATAGAGATCCCTCATGGGATGCACCCGGGAGGGGCCTAAGGCCCTGATTGGCTCAGGCACTTAAGGCCCCTCCCATAAGAGGGGTCTTAGGCACCTGGGCCAACCAGAATCTTAGGCCTGTCGGCTAGTGCATTCTGGGATGCGCTGGGCATAGCCTAAGACTCCGAATGGCCATATCCCTTAGGCCACTCCCGTAGGAGTGGACATCCCTCCTGCTGATGATCTTAGGGAGGGTGAGGGCTTCCTGCAGTAGGAACTTAGCAACCCTCCTATTGGGGGATGTCTTGGGGGTGGCAGCAGGAGGGACTGGGCATCCATCCTGCCGGTAGTCTTCACAGGGAGGACGAGTTCCCTGCCACAGCCACTAAACTAATTGTGGCAGGGAAATTCCCTTGCTGCGATCAGCTCAGCGGCAACCCGATTCTCTAACCAATGCTAATGACATAGACGCCAGTTAGAGAATTGTGTTGATTCTATATAGGATGCCTGTGTGTGAATCTCAAAAGCCGCTTAGTCGGCTTCTGAGACCAGGTGTCCTATACAGAATCTGGCCCTTAGACCTAGTTAAGAATCTGATCCTTGGGCCTAGTTTTACATCGTCTAAGTCACAGTTCTTCAACCGCCGGTCCGCGGACCGGTGTCGGTCCGCAGAAAACTTCTGCCGGTCCGCGCAGGGCTGGCGAGATCAAGTCGGCAGGTAAATTTCCTGCCGACTGCGGTTCCTGCTGATTAATGTTCCTCCCAGCCTCAGGCGATCAAGATAGGCTGCCAACGTCGGGGCCTTCCCTCTGTGAGTCTCGCCTGTTCGGAAACAGGAAGTTGAAACAAAATAGGCGGGACTCAGAGAGTGGAGGTCCCGACGTCGGCAGCGTGTCTTGATCGCCACCCCAACCGAGTTGCTGAAGAGGGCCGCGGGGGAAGTTGCGATTAGACCGGAGAGAGCTGCAGATTCAGGTGCAGGTGGAGGGAGATGGTCAGCGTGTGCGAACAAGATCCTGGGGAGCCTTCACAGTGGCTGTCTCCCCTCCCACCAGCTCTCCAATTTGCCAGGGCAGTGATTTACCGGCAACTTCCTGCAGGCAAGTACCGAGAGCTGCTGGAAGGGAAGGAAGCCACTGTAGGAGGCTGGGAAGGTCTGGAAAAGGGAGAGCTGTTACTGGACTTGAAGGGAGTTAGAAGGAGAGATGCTGCTGGGAGGGGAGGAGGGAAAGGGATGGGAAGAGAGTTAATGTTGGATAGAGGGAGGAGGGAAGGGAGAAGAAGGAGAGATGCTGCTGGAAGGGGAGGAGGGAAAGGGATGGGAAGAGAGTTAATGTTGGATAGAGGGAGGAGGAAAGGGAGAAGAAGGAGAGATGCTGCTGGGAGGGGAGGAGGGAAAGGGATGGGAAGAGAGTTACTGTTGGATAGAGGAAGGAGGGAAGGGAGAAGAAGGAGAGATGCTGCTGGGAGGGGAGGAGGGAAAGGTATGGGAAGAGAGTTAATGTTGGATAGAGGGAGGAGGGAAGGGAGAAGAAGGAGAGGTGCTGCTGGGAGGGGAGGAGGGAAAGGGATGGGAAGAGAGTTACTGTTGGATAGAGGGAGGAGGGAAGGGAGAAGGAGTGATGCTGCTGGGAGGGGAGGAGGGAAAGGGATGGGAAGAGAGTTACTGTTGGATAGAAGGAGGAGGGAAGGGAGAAGGAGAGATGCTGCTGGGAGGGGAGGAGGGAAAGGGATAGGAAGAGAGTTAATGTTGGATAGAGGGAGGAGGGAAGGGAGAAGAAGGAGAGTTGATGCTGGGAGGGAGGAGGGAAAGGGATGGGAAGAGAGTTAATGTTGGATAGAGGGAGGAGGGAAGGGAGAAGGAAAAAAAGGAAGGAGGGTAGGGAGAAAGAAAAAGGAAGGAAACAGCTGGCAGGGAGATTACAGGAGGGGAAGGGGGTCAGGGTGGAATGGAGAGATCAGATGAGAGAAAGGGGAGAGAGAGGAATGAGAAAGTAGAGAGACATTGATGCTGGAAAGGGGGTCAGCAGAGAAATGAGAGAGGGATAAAGATGCTAGATCTGGTGTAGGAGAGATAAAAATGAAGAAGGCAGTGAAGCTGGAATGAATGATGTAAAAAGGAGAGAGGAGGATGGACAAGGAAGAGGGGCATAGAAAGAAGTCAGATACATATGGAAGGGGGAGAGGGCAGACATTGGATGGAACGGGCAGATGCTGGAAGGAAAAGAGTGAAAGAAGATGAAAGCAGAAACCAGAGACAACAAAAGGTAGAAAAAAAAATAATTTTATTTCTATTTTGTCATTAGAATATATCAGATTTGAATTATATATCCTGCTAGAGACATAACTGGGGACTGCAGTATTCTGTTAGCATGATATTTCTATGTAGCATTCTATAATAACTTGGCTTGTTCAGTTTTCTTGATAGTAGAGGGGATATATGTGAAGGGGAGGAGAGACAGGGGTTTTGTTGGTCCGTGCTCTGTATATTTGTATTTATAAAATCACAATTGTTCAGAATATTGTTTCTTTTTATACTTCAATAAAAAACGTTCAATATAAAATCATAATTGCGGCTTGTGCAGATGGGATCAGATGGTTTGCGGGGACCGAGCTCGTGGAGATGGGGCGTAAACGGGGTTTTTTAATTTTAGTCCCAGTAGGTTGCCGGTCCACAAAATAATTCTTTTATTTCTGCCGGTCCACGGGTGTAAAAAGGTTGAAGAACACTGGTCTAAGTCACAGCCTCGTAAAACTTTTGATTATCCCTGCGGTACGACTAAGTGTAGGTCGGCCCACATCCCGCCCTCACCACTCCTTCAAAAATGCCCCTTTCAGCTCTGGGAGCCCAGTGGGATTCAGAGGCCTCTCTGGAGATCTCTGGATATGTCTAAAAACCTATTTCGATTATTGGCACCTGTCTGAAAACGGTTGACAGACTAGTGCAGTGAAAAATGTGTAATGCCTACGAATCCGGCCCTGAAGCAGCGGTTTAAAGCTGGCCGCGTTGGCATCTTTAAAAGAGGCATTTTTTAGGATCAAACATTAAGTTAAGTAATATTCTAGTCACTTTTTTCAGTTGAAATGGAGTTGTGCACACGATAAGAAAGGAAACATAGAAAAAATGACAAAAAGTATTTTAATATATTATGATTAAGTTAACATATTTTATGGCACATTAAGTGAATAATATTGAAAAAATATATTAAAAAATTAACAGGTTTTTTGTGGCCGATGACTGGAGCAAGGAGCATAGCAACTACGCTGATCTTTTCAGTCTGTGACTGCGCGTAGGTTCCATTTCTGAGGCTTTTTCCCGTGTATATATATATATATATAAATAATTAGATTGAGATAGATAAATAATTAAGTTAGATAGTGAGTGCACTTCTCTGAATAAGTGGGAGTTATATATTCCTTTGCATTATATTTTGACTATACACCTCGTGGGTTAGTTTAGTTAGGTTATTGACCTGTCTTTTAGGTCATCCAAGTGCCGACTTGGGCAGGTTTTTAGACATATTTTTGTTTTGATTATGAGCCCCTATATGTCTAACAATACAACTTCTATACTCAAACCCTTTTAGTCTTAACACTTCTTTATTGCCTTGCCTATATATAATAAGTCACAGGGACACTGAATAACATATATAACATGCAAAGAGTTACAGTCGGGTGTGTGAAACAGATGTAACAATACGACACCTGAGCAGGAACCGGTTGGAGTCGACCGTCAAAAGATGCCATACTGGTATGGGAGAGAGCAAGAAAAGCCACATGATGTGACAGACGGTATTTTAAAAGAAACAGAGAGAAGGTTTCGTAGTCTGATGAGACCAAAATGGAATCCCTTGCTCCAATGTTAAGCAATATGTGTCATGTAGGCCCCATCCCTAATAGAAAGCACAGAGGTGGCAGCATTATGTTGTGGAAATGACAGAGAAGCCTTTGAAGATTGGGGGAAAGATGAAAGATGCAAAGTGAAGAGGGATCCTGGAGGAAAAATAGCTCTGCTCATCGCTTGGAAGTATGGCGAAGCGATTCATCAAATTTTGAATCAAACTTGCCATAAACCCGGGACTAGGGAGAAGTTTCACTTTTTAACACAAAGCAAGTGAAGAACAGAATGTCCCAAAGTTATTTCTGCTTCTCGATGGCCCCGAATTTGGTCTTGGAGGTTAAGATGTACAGCGTCAGCATCTATGAGACAAACTTGGTTATTTTTGTTGCAGAGGAATTTTTGGACCCCAGTTCGATTACAAAAACTTGATCATTCAAAATCTAATAGATGTTGGCATTGTCATATTAATATAGGAACATTGGATCATCTGTTATATTTTTGTCCAGTGATACTTAGTTTTTGGAGGTCAATTTGGGGACAAATTAATCTTATATTAGAACCATCTCTTCCTTTATCATATGAAGCCATAATTTGTGGTACATTGCTGCAAGTAAAGCCTGTGTTGGATAAATACAAAAGCCGTCTTTTATTGATCTTGACAGCAATAGCTGTCCAAATGATCACGAGAAACTGGAAATCTCATGACATATTAAATTACACATTCTGGAGGACAAGTGTATGTAACACCTATAAATATGAAAGAATGAATGAGGAATGTTTGGGATCTGGTAGTACATTTAATAAAATATGGAGCCCATTGACTGCATATGTTAGTACACAGTAATGATAAAATGCTTAGATCACCTTACACATCCTAGGGTGGGGGGAGGAGAGGGAAGGGTATTTTTAAGAATTAAATATTTGAATATAATGTTATATAAATAATATGTTTAGGATTTTGATATTTGGAAGTTGGATGGGAGGAAAGGTTGTTTTTTTCTTTTCTATTTGTGTATTATGGTGCATTTTATGTAATTTTTATTGTCATATTATTTGTAATGCACTGCTAAAGTCTGAAAATTAATAAAGATTATTTAAAAAAAATGTCCCAAAGCCCAGATCTGAATCTAATAGAAGACCTGTGACAAGACTTTTTTTTTTTTAATTCTTTATTGATTTTCCAAACGTAAGACATAAATATATAACAAAAAATAAGTCAATAAAGCACAACTTACAAATGTACAGAACCAATCATTTTAACCCCCCCCCCAATACTTAAACATAGACTTTTCCAATAACCTTACCCTATTCAGATTAATACTATCCTCCCATCCTCCCCCCAACCACCCAAATACTCAAAGGTCAAAATTAGAACAATAATAACCCCCCTTCTCCGGATGTATACGAAAATAAATGAAAATTGACATATAATCAAAGACCTACTATAGTGAAGTAATATAAGATGTCAACGGGCCCCAAACCAGTTTAAAGAAATGACTGCAATCCCCACCCAACCTGAAAGAGACTGATCCATCTTGCCAAGATAAGTGGACAAAACCTGGACCCTCCTGCTGTGCAAAGTTGGCCCACACTTTTCCTGAACAACTTATGTCTCTTACTGTTGCGAAAAGAGATTCCACCAAATACTGAGCCAAGAAGCCTGCAGAGCTAGGCAACGATGAATTGTTGGTTGCTTAGTCTAGTTTAGTGTCTGAATATTGCTATAACTGTTCTTTCAGACTAAGAGTGTACAGCTCAGTGAAACAAGCTGATGTAGATGAGATTGAGACTAGAGAATGACACGGGGACAAATTTGTCCCCATCCCTGCAGGAAATCAATTTCCCCGTCCTGTCCCTGTGAGTTTTGTCGCTGTCTCTTCCCCCATTCCTGTAAGCTCAGCCTTAACCACACAGATTTTAAAGTGTTTGAAGCTTGTGCGGATGATGACAGAGCTTAGGCGCTGGTGGAATGAGGCATTATGACATCACAATCTGAGCTCTAGAATGTTGCTGCTTAGGATTTTAAAGCGTCTGAGGCTTGTGCAGATGGGGACGGAGCTTAGGCATTGGTGGAATGAGGCATTATGACATCACAATCTGAGCTCTAGAATGTTGCTACTTAGGATTTCAAAGTGTTTGAGGCTTGTGCAGATGAGGACAGAGCTTAGGCATTGGTGGAATGAGGCATTATGACATCACAGTCTGAGCTCTAGAATGTTGCTACTTAGGATTTTAAAGCGTTTGAGGCTTGTGCAGATGGGGACGGAGCTTAGGCATTGGTGGAATGAGGCATTATGACATCACAATCTGAGCTCTAGAATGTTGCTACTTAGGATTCTAAAGTGTTTGAGGCTTGTGCAGATGAGGACGGAGCTTAGGCATTGGTGGAATGGGGCATTATGACATCACAATCTGAGCTCTAGAATGTTGCTACTTAGGATTCTAAAGTGTTTGAGGCTTGTGCAGATGAGGACGGAGCTTAGGCATTGGTGGAATGGGGCATTATGACATCACAATCTGAGCTCTAGAATGTTGCTACTTAGGATTCTAAAGTGTTTGAGGCTTGTGCAGATGAGGACGGAGCTTAGGCATTGGTGGAATGAGGCATTATGACATCACAATCTGAGCTCTAGAATGTTGCTACTTATGGTTTTAAAGTGTCGGAGGCTTATGGAGATGAGGGCGGAGCTTGCAGAAATGGGGCAGGGACAGGAAAAGAACTCGCAGGGATGGGAAAATGAGTTCCCGAGGGGACAAATTTGCTTATTTATTTATTCAGTTTTCTATACTGTTGTCCCAGGTGAGCTCAGAATGATTTACATGAATGTATTCAGGTACTCAAGCATTTTTCCTTGTCTGTTCCGGTGGGCTCACAATCTATCTAATGTACCTGGGGCAATGGGGTAATTAAGTGACTTGCTCAAGGTCACAAGGAGCAGCATGGGAATTGAACCCACAACCTCTCATGGTGCTGAGGTTACAGCTTTAACCCCTGCACCACACTCTCCTCGTGTCAGTCGCTAATTCTCTAACGTAGGCCTCTTTGACACAGTTGTCTTCAGATTAGTACTTCAAAAAGGCTTCCAGACTCGTGTCCTAACAATTTCTCTGTATACAAAGGAATCACAGACTGCGACTTTCTCTGGGATCTGTCTGAAGGGTTAGAAATAGGGTTACCAGATTTTGTGGAGCCAAAAACCAGGCATGTGGCCCCTCTCCCAGCCCCAAGAACCCACAGAAAACCCCATGTTCCATGTATAGGCTTCAGCTTCACCTCTCTGTTTCTCAGTTCCCCAGCCCAAAATGAAAACCTTCTTTCCAAGGCTCAGTATGTGTTCAATGCCTTAAGCGTTCTTATGCAGAGTTAAATTTAGCCTGGACACTGAGGTTTAAGCAGGAAGCTGTTGTGTTTTTCCACCTTGTTTCCCTACTGGAGTGCTGGCTTATGAGTCAGGATCGGATCCTCGCCCACCTGCTATGAATCCCAATCTCACCATATATGTCCTTGTCACTCCTTTCACCTACTGCAGGTATGTTAGAAGTTCTGAATATAAATCCTGTGTTTGAAATTTGGAAGGTATTCTTCCCTTAAGTGCAAATTCTTTTTTTGCTGTAGAGACCCATTACCCTGAGGTTAATCAAAGTGCTCCTGATTGCAAATGCCAAGTGCTGAGGAACCTCATTTGAGGTTTGGCGTCAAAGTTAGATCTGAACCAGGTTGAAAGGTAGCATCCAGGGCTGCAGTGAACTGATTTCTACTCTGAATACATGTACACTTCTCCCTCCGTATTCGCGGTTTCAATTATTCACGGTTTTTAGCTTACTGGCTCCTCCCCCAAAATTACATCAGCTTGCATAGAGAAATCGCTGATTCCAAGCGTTTACGGAGAAAATCGCCGATTGACGGCACTTTTCTCATCGTGCTTTGCCTCTCCTTCAGGAACAGGCCAGATCTCCCACCATGCTATTCACGGTTTCACCATATTCACGATGGTTTTTAATAGAAAACAGCAAATAACATTTGAAAAAGTTATTTGCGGTTCTGTTAATCCCCTATCACAGCGAATACGGAGGGAGAAGTGTATGCCTAAGGAGACTGGAAATGATGTCTGACCCATGGAGGGCAGGATTAATTGGTCGAGGGCCCCTAGGCACACAAGTACACTGGGCCCCCTGCCTCGCCCCACCCCACCATGCGCCCAGGCGGAAACAGGAAGCTGCATCAGAGGGAAACTTTGGGCAAGCAGCACTGCTTGCACAATTACAGTTCCCGTTGCCTTTCTTACCCGCGTTGCTTGCTTGTCTTACTTTCCGTCGATAGTGGGGGGGCCGCATTGCCAATCGATGCTGGAGGGGCCCATCGCCGTTTGGAAAAAAACAATGTTGATGTCCTCCTTAATCAGGCCCCCCCTGACCATTTTGGGCCCTAGGCGCGTGCCTACTTGGCCTATTGGTTAATCCTGCCCTGGACCCATGCAGACCTACCTGGTCCTGCCTTGTTCTGGCCCCAGCCCCGCCCCATTCTGTCTGCAGCTCCACCCAGATCTGCTCCCTGCTCCACTCCCACACGAACCTCCCCGAGATTGGGACCGTGTCTGGAGGGCATCTGTGCATGCACAGACATTGATGCAACGACATCACACGCGTACATATGATGTCATCGCATCGACGTCCGTGCATGGGCAGACGCCCTGTAGGTGGGGATTTCCAAAACCCGGACAAACTGCTGGGTTTTAGAAATCCCTCCGGGCACCCGCACCGTCCTCTAAAAAGAGGACATGTCCGGGTGTTCCTGGATGTCTGGTAACCCTAGATTTACCACTATGGCTGCCAGCTTAGGGTTACCATATGGCGCTAGAAAAAAGACTCTCATTGGCTACCAATTAAAGCCAGAATTCAATTCAAACTGTACTGTCTAATCTTCAAAGTTTTCAACGGTACCGCACCTGCCTATCTAAACGATCGCCTAAAACGTAACCTTCCACCCAGAATAAGAAGAACACTGACACCATTCGCATATCCACCACTCAATGGCACTCATCGAAAAAAGCTTTATGATAACCTCATAGCAACGCATGCAGCAAAACTCGAACCCTCCATCACTAGATTGTTAACCTCAACATCTGACTTCAAAGCATTCCGTAAAGAAATCAAAACGCTGCTCTTCAAAAAGTATTTACAATCTACCTAATCTCCCTCTCCTCTTCCACCAACCAGGTTTGATCACTCCCTGGCACCATACCATCAATCGACAAAAAATACACATATAAAAAAAAAATAAAAATAAAAAATTCCCTGGAACCAATTCACCCTACCGAAACCGATTGCCTACCAACGTATGGAAACAGAATATTTGATATGTATAGTAATGTAACCTGATTTATCTTCCATTGTTATTATGTCTACACACTCTCTCTGTCATTAGTCTATACCCTCAATCTGTATTCTCCAATGTCATGTACCCTCCTGGAAATGTCCAGCTCTCTTCTTATGTAATCCGCTTTGAACCGCAAGGCACAAGCGGAATAAAAATCACTAATGTAATGTAATGTAATGTTAGGAGATTGGTTGCCTTTATGGCATTTCACCTCTGCTTGTGAAGACTTTGAAAATGCTCTCTGTCCTCTTGGTTTGAGACTTTTTTGATTATCTAACTTATTATACTGTTTACTGACAGTACGTTTGCACTAGCACCTTCACTTTGTGATATGGAGGTTGGATTTGAACTCTAATCTGTTTGGGATGTTGGTTTTTTGATTTTGTTCCTTTCTGGATGGTCCACAATCATCTTGCTTGCTTTATTCCTCGTGGACATTGTTCCAGGAAGACTTTGAATTTTCAAGCTAAGTGATTTATGAACTTTTGAACACAGCTATATTTATATGTCATTGTATGATTTTTTTGTGTGGCCTTTTCCAGCCTGGTTTGATAGTGCCTGTTATATGTTATATGTTGTTATATCTTGTCTAGTTTGTTTGTAGTGTTTGTATGGTGTTCTGTATATGCTATTCTATGAAAATTTTGTGATATTTTTGCAAATTTTAAATTAATAAATATGTACAATATTTCTAATTTTGCAATTTGAGTACATTGCTCTGATATTATAGTATTTTTCTGTGATATATACTCTTTAGGGATTTCTTTTTCTTATCTTTGAGATTTACTTTTGAATCCCGTTGTTTATTGGTTGTAGCTCTCTGTTTTATTTTTTTGCTAGAAAAAAGAGGACAGATTGAGATATCTGGGTTTTACTTCTACTGAAAGCAATGGAAGAAAAACCTGGATGTCTAAATCCATCCTCCTTTTACTGGAGCCATATGGTAACCCTCTGCCAGCTGGTTGCATTTGTTTACCAAGAAGCTTCTTTAGGGGGCATGCAGATCAGGAGTGAGGTGCACAGGTCTTCGGTACTGGAGATCTGTCTATGTGTCCCGGGACAGGAGTAACAGAGGTGATGCATGGTATGAGGGAGGTGTATTGGCAGAGCTGTGGGCGTGAGCAGGTCTCGGCCCAGAATATCAAATAAAGGACAAATTCTCTTACTTGCCAGACTGACCTCACTCAGTGCTTCCCAGGATATATCACGCATTTTCCAAGACAGCAGAGTGGGAGTCAGGCGTAAGTAAGCATCGCCTTTGCCTCTTGCAGATAGACCTGGGAAGGCGGAGTGAGGGGAGGAGAGTCACGGGAGGTCTGTGGATGGGGGAAGTGCAACTAGACACCCGAGATGACTGTTGCGCTTTGTTTTGTTTTTAAGTTGGGGGTACAGTTGAGTCGGGGTTGAGGGATAGGGATTTTATTTTAATGTCGGGGGCAAGGGAGACAGGTAGACACCAGGGATTAGGGCAGTGGCGTACCTAGGGTATGTGGCACCCAGGGCCCATCATTTTTTGACCCCCCCCATCTATATGAAAAATATGATTTTTAGTAACAATCCACATATCGCACAAGAGTGTACCTAGGAAAAGGCAGCATCTTAAACACTTCAGTGAGCACTAGAACACCAACACATGCATTGTAAAACTAAACAAGCCAGATCCCGCACAGTCAATTGATCCTGCAGTCAATGCCAACTGAAAACTATGTTCTTTTCATACACACAGAACAGAGATACACCCTCGCCCAATATGGAATAATCACAATCTAAAAATAGAAATATGTAGATAAAAGTTAAACTGAACCGCCAAGAAACCAGACCCTGGGTACAATGCAACACCACCAAAACAGTAACACATGTCCTCTAATACTGTGCAAAATATAAAGACAGTAGATGTAAATTTGCAAAAATTGATACATAACAATCACCACTTTACAAATTAACAAATAAAAATAAAACAAATAATGAGAAATAAAAAAATACCATTTTATTGGACTAATCCCCGTAAGCTCTCTCCTGTGCACCCCCTTGGGGCGTGCACCTGGGGCGGTCCTTCCCCCCGCCCCCCCCCCCTAGGTACGCCACTGGATTAGGACCAGATTATCAGGGGTTATTTTGGAGGGGTGGGGGGCTGGAGGCTTGGGGAGGGCTTATTGGCTTTTCCGTCCCAAAATAAAGTGTGAGCCAGCCCTTCTATGTTGCCTCGCCTTCTGCTTCCTTAACAAAAACTTCCCCGCATTTGGGTGGAGTAGCTAATAGCTTGCTTTGACATTTATTTTAATGTCCTGTGCACCGACTTCCACCACATAAGCAGCTCCCACCCCAGGTCTGGTTTTGCTTCAGTCGCCGGCTAACTTGTTCGCAAGCTGCTGACCATGATTGTTTTCTGCATCGGCCCCCTGGGGTTCTCCTAACGCTGTAAGTCCCTTCCACCAATAAACATTAAACATATTTATTAAGCACATTCAGGGCTCCTTTGACGAAGCTGCATGAGGGCATTAACGCGCGGAATAGCGCAAGCTACAATGCCCCGCGTGCTAGACGCTAACGCCAGCATTGAGCCGGCGTTAGTTCTAGCCGCATAGCGTGCGGTAATATCCTGCGTGCACTAAAAACGCAAGCGCACCTTAGTAAAAGGAGCCCTGAGTTTTGGAAAAGAGTAAGAGGCAGGCATCACTCACCAGCTCATAGTTCAAAGGAGGGATGCAGGATGTTGGAACCTGAAAACCAAAGAGCCCTTAAGTTAGAACATCAAACGAACAGCAAATCTTCTCTGAAGTTCTGTACAGTTAAGGGTCAGCATACTTGTATACACTGGGCATCCGATCTTTCAGTTTGGCTATAGATTCAGCTTTCGGACACCAGCCTAGAACAGCTTACAAAGGAGTTGCACGCTACATCATCCTTCTACAGCTCATGACTCTAGAACAGAGGTTCCCAACCCTGTCCCAGAGGACCCCCAGGCCAGTCGGGTTTTCAGGATAACCCTAATGAATATGAATGAGAGAGATCTGCATATAATGGAGGTACCAGGTAGAGAATGACACGGTGACAAAATTCATCACCGTTCCCGTCCCCGCGGATAACCGCGGGAAACCGTCTTCATGTCATTTTTTAGTGTCTATTTCAGCCTCAGTCCTTCTACACCAGCATTCTTCAAAGCAAAGCTTGCGGGTCAGTGGTTGTGGCCATTCATACTCTGATTCTTATGTGAGCCAAGGATAATGAAGCCATTGTGACATCACTGATGTGATTGGCTCTTAGGCACTGGTGGAATGAGGCATTATGACATCACAATATCTGCTCTGGATACCAGAGACTGTCATTCTGTAGTGTCTGTTTCAACCTCAGTCCTTCTACACCAGCATTCTTCAAAGCAAAGCTTGAGGGTCAGTGGTTGTGGCCATTCATACTCTGATTCTTCCCTCTCTCCTTAAAGAATGACATGAAGATGGTTTTCTGCGGTTATCCGCGGGGACGGGAACGGTGATGAATTTTGTCACCGTGTCAATCTCTAGTACCAGGCATGCAAATCTGCTCCATGCATATTCATTAGGGCTATCCTGAAAACCCGAGTTGCCTGGGGGTCCTCCGGGACAGGGTTGGGAACCGCTGCTCTAGAACATTATCTCAGGTTCAGAAACATTTGAAAAGCATTTGTATACCAAGACAGGGAGCCAACCCTGAAGTAACTGAAATGGTAATTGTAAAAGTCCATTTCTAAAGTGTCTAATGCAACTCCTGGGACATAACGATGACCTACTTCAGGGGTGTCAAACTCAATCACATAAGGCAGTGGTTCCCAAACCTGTCCTGGGGGACCCCCAGCCAGTCAGGTTTTCAAGATATCCCTAATGAATATGCATGAGAGAGATTTGCATACCTGACACTTCCATTATATGCAAATCTCTCTCATGCATATTCATTAGGGATATCTTGAAAACCTGACTGGCTGGGGGTCCCCAGGACAGGTTTGGGAATCACTGACATAAGGGGACGAAATCTAAAACATAGGCTAAGTCGCTGGCCAAATTTTTTATTAAGATACTTAGGGGTCCTTTCATTAAGGTATGCTAAATGCACACCTTAATAAAAGGACCCCTTAGTCTTAGTAGAAATATAGGGTTACAACCTCTTCAACCCCACGCCATCTCTCTGATGTAAACAAAATAAATCAAAAAGACTTTTCCTCTCTCTTTTAGGTCCTAGTTCACGCTCGCTGTCTAACACCAGCTCTGGCAGGATACACATTTCAAATCTGGCATATTGTAATCACAAAACAGAAAATAAAATTATTATTTTCTCCCTTTTTGTTGTCTGGCCATTATTCAAATCATGTTGGTCCCAGGCTCTGGTTGTCTTCTGATAACTCGCTTGCCAGGGTCTCCTTCTTTCTTCTTTCTCCTTGCTAACCATCCATCTTCCATCTCTGTCCTCCCCTTCCGTTTCCCTTCTCTCCCCCGGAAGTCTGGCATCTTTCCTTTTGGCCTGAGATTTGGCCCTCTGTTCATTCCCTCTCTCCATCCCGGTCTCACATTAAAGCAGCCTGCAGCGATCCAAACAGGCTGCCATTGGCCTCTGCAGCACGTTCCCACCCCTCCTCTGACGTACAGGACCAGGGCGGAGGGAACATGCTACTGAGCCTATGGCAGCCTGCTAAGATCGCTATAGCCGACCAGTGATCCTCTGCAGGCTGCTTTAATGTGAGACCAGGAAGCCGGGATGGAAGGAACAGAGGACCAAATCTAATTACCCTGCGGGCCAAATTTGGCTGGTGGGCCTGAGTTTGACACCCCTGATCTACTTCAACTTGTAACTATGACCTAATTGGATTAATAACTGGACTGATCTACCTGTATTAGCAATTGTCCACTGTAACTTCCTGGGTAACTGACCCAACCTCTTGTAATGTAATCTGACCTTGAACTGAATAGAAAACCTGATTAACATAACATGACATTCTACTATTGACAAGATGGTGTTTTATATTTCCAGTGTCATAAATCCAAATTTAGAAATAATCTTATATGAAACCTTTTTCATTAAAAAAAATTACATAAAAACAAATTCACACTGATCAAATTAAAACTGAGTGAAGACCCGCCAGTTATTAAGCTAGAATATTCCTCTGCCAATAGAGAACACTTTGTTTCAGGACAAAAGCATTGCATATTCCACTAAAGGACGCCAACAGAAAGGCAGAGGCCAAACCAGAGCAGGCATTTCTAGGATACTAAGCCTAAATCCCTTCACTAAGAGCTACTGCAACATTTTGATATGGTGTGTACGTCAAGCTAGAACATATGTTTGGATGGGTCTGAGCTAAAACATCTAACTAATGAAAGAATGTTAAAATATCTCACCACAGGGCACTAAGCTAAATCTTTTGACACAGATACACAAGTCATTCATTTAGAGTAGACCACTAACTGGCAACGCCACAGAGAAGTAGTAGAAACACTTGATTAAACACCCCCCCAAAAAAAAATTCTCTGAAGAGCCCAGAGAATTCCAAGCCTACAGACGTCTACAAGAATCATGGCACACTCCTCCATTTCTAAAGGGTTGCAGAGGCAAACAATGACCATATCTTAACGTCATCCAAGCTCTTTAATATCAACCGAGTGAATCTGCATCCTGCGACTTGTAGTCCTTCCTTTCGTACCACAAGAACTGTGCGTGGTAGACTTAAGTAGCCTGGAAGGTATTCATGGGCTGCATTGCTTAACTTACAAACTTATATTTCTTGCCTGTCCCATCTTTACAACTTCTCCAGGTTTCAGGGCTTGCTGGGTTCCTGAGTTCTAATGCTCTGAGGTACCAGGCTCCATCTCTCCTTGGATCACTGAGAGTAGCAAAGCAGTTCCAAGCTCTTCCTTGAGTCTCTGAAAAGCAGACCTTTCAATTTGTGCCACTAATGTACCCAACAGACTGAATTCAGGACTCGGGAAATAACAGCTTTTCCTCGCGCTCCAGCATCTCCAAGGTATAACTGGAAGCCAGTCCAGCAGCAACTGCCAAGGAAACATGTAAAGTGTAAACACCGCAGATGAAGTGGGACTACATCCAGCCCGAAGACTATGAGAAAACAGAAAGCAGATATGAAAACATGAGGAGAGAAAGAAGGAAGAAGTGCCCTATCTAAGGGACGTTGAATCACCAGGTCGGCAATGAACAGTAACTAGGAAATGGCACAGCCCCAGCTCATTTTCTGGTTCTGTCAGGCTTATAGCATCTCAAAGCTCAAAGAAATAGTTTTCTGTTATTCCTATCATCTTCACAGTGAGAGGTCAGGTCACAGAAACATAGAAACATGATGGCAGATAAAGACTAAATGGCCCATCCGCAGTATCTACTATCTCCAAGAGATCCCATGTGCCTGTCTCACACTTTCTTGAATTGAGACACAGTCTCAGCCTCCACCACCTCTTCCAGGAGACTGTTCCACGCATCTACCACCCTTTCTGCAAAAAAAGTATTTCCTTAGATTACTCCTGAGCCTATCACCTCTTAACTTCATAGAAATATGACGGCAGATAAAGGCCAAATGGCCCATCTAGTCTGCCCATCCGCAGTAACCCTTATCTCTTTCTCTCGCTGAGAAATCCCACGTGACTATCCCAGGCCCTCTTGAATTCAGACATGGTCTCTGTCTCAACCACCTCTTCCGGGAGATTGTTCCACGCATCTACCACCCTTTCTGAAAAAAGTATTTCCTTAGATGACTCCTTAACTTCATCCTCTGCCCTCTTGTTCCAGAGCTTCCTTTCAAATGATAGAATTGCAGCATCTTGACCCTGATGAAGCGGGTGAAACGGGAGAGGTGCCACTGCATAGAAGCTAACGTTACAATATATATTTATGAAATATTTTAAATGCAAGAAGAAAAAATATTTTCAAAATTTTGGGATCAATGTGATGAGCTTTTGCCCACACAGCCTTCTGAATATTCCTATCATATTAGCTTTCCCATGTATTCACCATTATAGGACCCCCAGGGACCCCTGAAGAAGACTTTTTGTTGAAACGTGTACCATGTTGGGTCCTGCATCCCTAGTGGACTAGGTCCTTTAAGGCTTTTATGTGGATGATTTTATTTTATGTGGATGATTTTAGTGTACCTTTGGAACTTTGACATTTTCCAATAAAGTCCATTGAGGAACATCGTCATTCCACAGAGTTTCTTTTGGTTTTTTTCTGGAAATGTATTTCAGCACTGTGGATTAGCCATTGGCAATGCACGGGTCCAGGCTTAGGCACCTCCTGCAGCAGAGACTGGAGGAAGAATGAATTCCTTCGGTGGGGAACACTGTGCTCGCAATGGCTCATTTTGCCGGAACATAGAAACCCAATCAGTATTATATGTGCCACGGACAGCTTTAATGGCTGAACATCAATATTTAACGTGTAAACTGTATTTAACTAGCAGCCAATGCAGCTCTGAATGGGACGATACACTCAAATTTCTTTAGACCAGGGCTGTCCAATGAGGGTCCTCAATCCAGTCGTGTTTTCAACATTTCCCAAATGAATTTGCATGAGATCTATTTGCATTCACTGCTTCTACTGCATGCAAATAGATCTCATGCATATTCATTTGGGAATTCCCAAAAATCTGACCTGACAAGGGCCGAGGTTGTCTGCCCCTGCTTCAGACCAAATATCACCCGAGAAGCTACATTCTAAACAATCTGTAATTTATTTATTTAATTTATCCCGTCCTCTCAGTAGCTCAGAACGGTCTACAAGCAAACATTCACAGTGGAGTACGTTTGGACAGTACAAAGACTATACAGTAGTTTAAATACAAGGACTATGCAATAATTAAAGTACAGGTTAAGAATGGACTGTACAGCAATTTAAGTAGAAGTTTTGAATGGGAAAGAGAGGTTAGAGGGGAGAGGGATGAGGCGTAGACTGTGGTTGAATTTTAGTTGAAGAGGAGGGTCTTTACCGCTTTCCAGAAGGTCATCAATGAGTTCTGTAGTCTGATTTGTGGGGGGAGTTGGTTCCAGAGTTGGGGGATGAAGCGGCTGTAGGTGCGTTTGCGGACGGTTTCTGACAGGAGGGACCTTCCTGGGGGGGTACATAGGTATTTCTCCATTTCTGAGCGGAGGTAGCGGATGGGGGTGTACAGAGTTAGCTTGGATTTTATATAGGTAGGGGTGGTGGCGTAAATTATTTTATGTGCTATTACCAGGGCCTTGAATGCACAGCATTGGTTAATTGGAAGCCAGTGTTCAGTGCGGAGGGCTGGGGAGATGGGATTGTGGTAGTTAAGGCTGTATAGGAGGCAGATTGCTGCATTTTGTACCCGCTAGAGGCGCTTGAGGTCTTTTTTGGCTACTCCATTAAATAGGGAGTTGCAGTAATCCATCCTGGAGAGGACATAGGCGTAGAGGAATTGGGCTAGGTCAGATGTGGAGATGTAGGGTTTGATCCTTCTCAGTTGGCGGAGGTAGTAGAAGGTGGTAGAGACTACTTGAGATATATGGGTGGACAGGGACATGTGGCCGTCTAATGTTACTCCTAGGCTGCGTACTTGATCTGCTGCAGTTAGTAAGGTGGAGTCCCAAGATAGTGTTGGACGTGTGTATTTGGTACTCTTTTTCCTGATCCATAAAAGTTCAGTCTTGGAGGTGTTCAGCTGTAGTTTGTTGTTTGTCATCCAGGTTTTCATGTCAGAGAGGCAGTGTTGGAGGTTGCCAATTTGGGATGATCGGTTTTCGCCAAGTGGGAGGAGCAGCTGGATGTCATCGGCATAGGAGTGGATTTTAACGTACTTCTGGGCTATATCAATGACAGGTCTGATGTAGAGGTTAACTAGGAGGGGGGATAGAAGGGCGCCTTGGGGAATGCCGTATTTGATAGGCTTGGGGTTAGATTTGTGCGTCCCTAGTAGGACTGATTGGGTTCTTTGGTGAAGGTAAGAGGTGAACCACTGGAGGGCAGAGTCCTAGATTCCAAGGTCATAGAGTCTAGATATGAGTGTTAAAGGCAGTGTTGAGGTCATGTAGGACTAGAAAGGCGTCGCTGCCTTTGTCGAGTATCGACCAGCTGTCATCGATGATATCCAGGAGTACTAACTCTGTGCTGTGGCCTGTTCGGAAGCCGGATTGAGCAGGGGACAGAGCAGCTTGTTCTTCAATGAAAGGGTGTAATCGGCGGAGCACTATTCGTTCTAGGAGTTTGGAGACAAATGGGAGGTTGGAGACTGGGCGGTAGATGCCGGGTGGGTTTTTTGAGAGTGGGTTTGATAATAGCCAACTTCCAGCTGAGAGGTACTGTCCCTGTGGAGAGGGAGGAGTTAATGATGGGGAGGATAGATTCTGCTACATAAGTCAACCGGTCATCAGTTACCATGTTATTATGTCCCTGCGCTACTATTTAATATATTCATAAATGATCTAGAAACAGGACGACGTGTGAGATAATAAAATTTGCGGACGACACCAAATTATTTAATGGAGCTCGGACTAAAGATGACTACGAAGAATTACAAAGGGACCTGAACAAACTAGGGGAATGGGCGACGAGATGGCAGATGAAGTTCAACGTTGAGAAATGTAAAGTATTGCATGTGGGAAGCAGAAATCCGAGGTACAACTATACGATGGGAGGGATGTCATTGAATGAGAGTACCCAAGAAAGGGACTTGAGGGTAATGGTGGATATGACAATGAAGCCGACAGCACAGTGTGCAGCGGCCGCTAAGAAAGCGAATAGAATGCTAGGTATAATCAAGAAGGGTATTACAACCAGGACGAAAGAAGTTATCCTGCCGCTGTATCGGGCGATGGTGCGCCCGCATCTGGAATACTGCGTCCAATATTGGTCGCCGTACCTTAAGAAGGATATGGCGTTACTTGAGAGGGTTCAGAGGAGAGCGACACGTCTGATAAAAGGGATGGAAAACCTTTCATACGCTGAGAGATTGGAGAAACTGGGTCTCTTTTCCCTGGAGAAGAGGAGACTTAGAGGGGATATGATAGAGACTTATAAGATCATGAAGGGCATAGAGAGAGTAGAGAGGGACAGAAAGAGAGAGAGATACAGAGAGAGAGAAAGGGAGAGAGACAGAAATACAGAGAGAGAGAAAGGGAGAGAGAGAAAGATTGGAGGAACTGGGACTCTTTTCCCTGGAGAAGAGGAGACTTAGAGGGGATATGATAGAGACTTACAAGATCATGAAGGGCATAGAGAGAGTAGAGAGGGACAGAAAGAGAGAGAGATACAGAGAGAGAGAAAGGGAGAGAGACAGAAATAGAGAGAGAGAGAGAGAAAGGGAGAGAGAGAAAGAGAGAGAAAGATTGGAGAAACTGGGACTCTTTTCCCTGGAGAAGAGGAGACTTAGAGGGGATATGATAGAGACTTACAAGATCATGAAGGGCATAGAGAGAGTAGAGAGGGACAGAAAGAGAGAGAGATACAGAGAGAGAGAAAGGGAGAGAAACAGAAATAGAGAGAGAAAGGGAAAGACACAGAAATAGAGAGAGAGAGAAAGAGAGAGATAGAGAAAGATTGGAGAAACTGGGACTCTTTTCCCTGGAGAAGAGGAGACTTAGAGGGGATATGATAGAGACTTACAAGATCATGAAGGGCATAGAGAGAGTAGAGAGGGACAGAAAGAGAGAGAGATACAGAGAGAGAGAAAGGGAGAGAGACAGAAATAGAGAGAGAGAGAAAGAGAGAGAAAGATTGGAGGAACTGGGACTCTTTTCCCTGGAGAAGAGGAGACTTAGAGGGGATATGATAGAGACTTACAAGATCATGAAGGGCATAGAGAGAGTAGAGAGGGACAGAAAGAGAGAGAGATACAGAGAGAGAGAAAGGGAGAGAGACAGAAATAGAGAGAGAGAGAAAGAGAGAGAAAGATTGGAGGAACTGGGACTCTTTTCCCTGGAGAAGAGGAGACTTAGAGGGGATATGATAGAGACTTACAAGATCATGAAGGGCATAGAGAGAGTAGAGAGGGACAGAAAGAGAGAGAGATACAGAGAGAGAGAAAGGGAGAGAAACAGAAATAGAGAGAGAAAGGGAAAGACACAGAAATAGAGAGAGAGAGAGAGAAAGAGAGAGATAGATAGAGAAAGATTGGAGAAACTGGGACTCTTTTCCCTAGAGAAGAGGAGACTTAGAGGGGATATGATAGAGACTTACAAGATCATGAAGGACATAGAGAGAGTAGAGAGGGACAGAAAGAGAGAGAGATACAGAGAGAGAGAAAGGGAGAGAAACAGAAATAGAGAGAGAAAGGGAAAGACACAGAAATAGAGAGAGAGAGAAAGAGAGAGATAGATAGAGAAAGATTGGAGAAACTGGGACTCTTTTCCCTGGAGAAGAGGAGACTTAGAGGGGATATGATAGAGACTTACAAGATCATGAAGGGCATAGAGAGAGTAGAGAGGGACAGAAAGAGAGAGAGATACAGAGAGAGAGAAAGGGAGAGAAACAGAAATAGAGAGAGAAAGGGAAAGACACAGAAATAGAGAGAGAGAGAGAGAAAGAGAGAGATAGATAGAGAAAGATTGGAGAAACTGGGACTCTTTTCCCTAGAGAAGAGGAGACTTAGAGGGGATATGATAGAGACTTACAAGATCATGAAGGGCATAGAGAGAGTAGAGAGGGACAGAAAGAGAGAGAGATACAGAGAGAGAGAAAGGGAGAGAAACAGAAATAGAGAGAGAAAGGGAAAGACACAGAAATAGAGAGAGAGAGAAAGAGGGAGATAGATAGAGAAAGATTGGAGAAACTGGGACTCTTTTCCCTGGAGAAGAGGAGACTTAGAGGGGATATGATAGAGACTTACAAGATCATGAAGGGCATAGAGAGAGTAGAGAGGGACAGAAAGAGAGAGAGATACAGAGAGAGAGAGAGAGGGAGAGAGACAGAAATATAGAGAGAGAGAGAAAGAGAGAGAGAAAGATTGGAGAAACTGGGACTCTTTTCCCTGAAGAAGAGGAGACTTAGAGGGGATATGATGGAGACTTATAAGATCATAAAGGGCATAGAGAGAGTAGAGAGGGACAGAAAGAGAGAGAGATACAGAGAGAGAGAAAGGGAGAGAAACAGAAATAGAGAGAGAAAGGGAAAGACACAGAAATAGAGAGAGAGAGAAAGAGAGAGATAGAGAAAGATTGGAGAAACTGGGACTCTTTTCCCTGGAGAAGAGGAGACTTAGAGGGGATATGATAGAGACTTACAAGATCATGAAGGGCATAGAGAGAGTAGAGAGGGACAGAAAGAGAGAGAGATACAGAGAGAGAGAAAGGGAGAGAGACAGAAATAGAGAGAGAGAGAAAGAGAGAGAAAGATTGGAGGAACTGGGACTCTTTTCCCTGGAGAAGAGGAGACTTAGAGGGGATATGATAGAGACTTACAAGATCATGAAGGGCATAGAGAGAGTAGAGAGGGACAGAAAGAGAGAGAGATACAGAGAGAGAGAAAGGGAGAGAGACAGAAATAGAGAGAGAGAGAAAGAGAGAGAAAGATTGGAGGAACTGGGACTCTTTTCCCTGGAGAAGAGGAGACTTAGAGGGGATATGATAGAGACTTACAAGATCATGAAGGGCATAGAGAGAGTAGAGAGGGACAGAAAGAGAGAGAGATACAGAGAGAGAGAAAGGGAGAGAAACAGAAATAGAGAGAGAAAGGGAAAGACACAGAAATAGAGAGAGAGAGAGAGAGAAAGAGAGAGATAGATAGAGAAAGATTGGAGAAACTGGGACTCTTTTCCCTGGAGAAGAGGAGACTTAGAGGGGATATGATAGAGACTTACAAGATCATGAAGGGCATAGAGAGAGTAGAGAGGGACAGAAAGAGAGAGAGATACAGAGAGAGAGAAAGGGAGAGAAACAGAAATAGAGAGAGAAAGGGAAAGACACAGAAATAGAGAGAGAGAGAGAGAAAGAGAGAGATAGATAGAGAAAGATTGGAGAAACTGGGACTCTTTTCCCTAGAGAAGAGGAGACTTAGAGGGGATATGATAGAGACTTACAAGATCATGAAGGGCATAGAGAGAGTAGAGAGGGACAGAAAGAGAGAGAGATACAGAGAGAGAGAAAGGGAGAGAAACAGAAATAGAGAGAGAAAGGGAAAGACACAGAAATAGAGAGAGAGAGAAAGAGGGAGATAGATAGAGAAAGATTGGAGAAACTGGGACTCTTTTCCCTGGAGAAGAGGAGACTTAGAGGGGATATGATAGAGACCTACAAGATCATGAAGGGCATAGAGAGAGTAGAGAGGGACAGATTCTTCAAACTTTCAGAAAATAAAAAAACAAGAGGGCATTCGGAAAAGTTGAAAGAGAACAGATTCAAAACAAATGCCAGGAAGTTCTTCTTTACCCAACATGTTGGGCCACCGTGTGAGCGGACTGCTGGGCCCGATGGACCTCGGGTCTGACCCAGCGGAGGCATTGCTTATGTTCTTATGTTCTTATGGAACAGAATTTGTCCAGGGAACCGCAACCCCATCCAAAACAAAAAAATCCCTGGTGGTCCACTGGACCACCTCACCAACCAAACTATAATATAATATTTTTTCAGCACAATGGTCCTTTTACTAAGGCGAACTAACTGATTTAGCGCACACAAAATCAGTTAGCACGCCTTAGTACAAGGACCCCAATACTTGATGATACTTGTTTGTAGTCAGTCTGGGAAGAAGCACACGCAACCTTCAGATCTGCTTCTTTTATGAGAATCCCTTAGCGGCTACGAAAGAGCAAAGTGCAAAGCACAGCGATCTGCGTCTTGGAATCTCTATTTCATGGTCTGGAGGAGGCAGGGGATGCTGCTCTGACATAAAAGGAAGAGAGTCATTTCCTCATACAGTAATCAGATTGCAGTGGAAATCAACAACAACATGAACAGCACAAAATGTTGCAGGGTTTATGCCTCGTTATGTGCTCCAAACGCCCTGGACAAGGCAAACTAGGAGGGCCTGTGAAGGCATTCCTGGCACAGCATAAAAGACCAGAACTATCCTGGTGGTACAAGAACCTGCTGTCATTTCATTGTTCCTAGATTAAATGTTCTCTGGGATTTCTTCCATTTTTCACTGAATATAAAAACCGTCCATAAATCTAATATTTATGGGAGATTTATAAGGCACTGTTTAAAGTCTTTGACGGAGAAAAAAAAAAGAGAAACAGCATGCACAGATAAAGCTGGAGCCCAAAACCAAACTGTGAAACAGAAAAGGTCATGGTGATCCACGGGCTACCAAATACAGAGAAGCACAGCCAAAAGGCAATGAGAAGAAACGAGACATGAGTACTTTAGGTTAAGACAGGGGGAGGCAATTCCGGTCCTCGAGAGCCGGAGCCAGGTCAGGTTTTCAGGATATCCACAATAAATATGCATGAGATAGATTTGCATCTCAAGGAGGCAGTGCGTGCAAATCCATCTCATACATATTCATGGTGGCTATCCTGAAAACCTGACCTGGCTCCGGCTCTCGAGAACCAGAATTGCCTACCCCTGGGCTAAGAGAACGACCCAGCTAAGAGAAAAACTGAAGGATCCATGTGATATGCTGAGCGACTTATTCCACTTTACCATGAGTCTATGTTAATTAGCCCCAACATTTAGTGGAGTATCAGTAAAGCAAGAGGCTAGTTAGAAGAAGCGAGGTAGCTCCATCTTTCCTGCACCATCAGACGCCCGATGGTACCTGGGAGAATGTGGTGCAGTGGTTAAAGCTCCAGCCTCAGCACCCTGAGGTTGTGGGTTCAAACCCACGCTGCTCCTTGTGACCCCGGGCAAAGTCACTTAATCCCCCCATTGCTCCAGGTACATTAGATAGATTGGGAGCCCACCAGGACAGACAGGGAAAAATGCTTGAGTAGCTGGATAAATTCACATGAGCCATTTTGAGCTCTCCTCGAAGAACGCTACAGAAAATTGAATGAACTTCCCTTGGAGGTGATGGATTCTCTCTCCCTATAGTGTGGCCTTTGATACTGGTTACTAATGTGGAATTATTTCATAATTTATTTTATTTGTTTCTTATTTCAATTGTTTATTTCCATTTAAATAAAAAAAAGAAAGAAAATTGAATGAATAGAATAGAATAATAATAACAACCGTTTATATACCGCAATACCGTTAAGTTCTATGCGGTTTACAATAGATTAAGCGAGGTACAAATGGATTGAATTTAAGAGGGGGGAAGAGGAGAGTTAATAGGACCGGAAATGCGTTGTTGAGGAGAAAGATTAATAGGACAGAGGAATCACTATGGAGGAGAAAGAAGATGAGTGGGTCAGTTGTCTAGATACTTTAGGAACAGGTGAGTTTTTAGTTTTTAGAATGTCCCGATATATATTAAAAAGATATTTTCAAACGATGAACGCTGATAATTTGGGACATGATAATAAATTTAAATTGATTTGGGGCTCATTGACATCTTATGTTACCTCTTTATAACTGATTATTGATATGAGTTACTTTTTGTTTATTTAGGTACATATCCAGGGTAGGGAGGGAGGGGGGGATTGCATGGGAAGATATTATCAATTTAAATAGGTAATTTATGTTTTTGTGTTTTATTGAATAAACATGGGGGGGGGAAATGGTTGATTAGGAACATGTGTAAGTTGAACATGCTTTTACTGCATTATTATATGTTACATTTGTTGTATTGTCACCTAAAAAATCCAACACCGACTATTGAGGCACTAAACGCAAATCTATAAAAGTTCTGAGCGCCGCTTTGCATTGTGAGTTGTCCTCACATTTAGGGCCCCCTACTTATGCCACGGATTTCTTTGCCCAAACGCCTGTGCCAAAGTCGTGTGCACAGTGGCACCTGGGTCCAAAACATGCGCCTATGATCTGAACCCAACCACACCCACTTTCAACTGCACGCAAAACGCTATCAATTAACGTAATTAAGAGGCATTCATTGCCAGTTCTCGGCACTGGTTAAGCCTATTATTTAATTAAGTTACATGCATACGTTAGTTAAGCGTACCGATGTGCGTGCAAAACCTTCGGGCCCTATATAGAATTTGGGGGTGAGAGCACCGCTTGTGGCAAAACAACCTGTCTTATAATCGATCATTTCCCACCTTGGTCTTTGTGCTTCTTTCCATGTCCCAAAACTACAAAATACTCACACACCCATTTAATGAACAAAATCAAAGTCGCTAACCAACCACCTCTTATTTTGGATTTCTTTCTTTTTACGCTTACTTTAAATAAAGGCGAAAGAAAAAGCCTCAGATCTTGGTGAGGCGAAACCACCCTCTACCAACCCTACATCATAGTGAGGATCAAAAACATTCACTAAGCTAGTCAATTTCTATTTCAGTTGCCGATGATCGTTTCGTGGGTCACTATTAGAGAATGACACGGTGAAAAAATTGGTCCCCGTCACCGCCCCGTCCCCGTCTCACCATCCTCTGCACCGCCCCGTCACCGCCATTCCCTTCACCGCCCCGTCACCGCCACTGCCACCCCATTCACCGCCCCGTCACCGCCACTGCAACCCCATTCACCGCCCCGTCACCGTCACCGCTGCATATATAAAAGCCTCAAACGGGTACGATTTTAAATACTTTTCTTTATTTACGTATAAAGGAAACATTCTTTAAAACTTTAAAACTTAGTTAAATATTAGTTAATAACTATACAAAAACAAACACGACATGTACTTTTAATGCTTACAATGTTAGCCTACATGGTAAGTAGACGCGGCCGCTGTACCTAATCGCGGCAAAGATCTCCCTGCCGTGATTAGCATAGTGACCGCGGCTACGGCTGCAAGTCTCCCCTCCCCCAGCGATCACGGCAGGAGGGCACCCAACCCCTCCTGTAGACCCCCCCCAACGGCCCTCCCGACAATCGCAGCAGAAGGGTACCCAACCCCTCCTGCCGGTCCTCCCAATGGCCTCCCCTAAGATCGCCGGCAGGAGGGTACCCAACCCCTCCTGCTGGAGCCCCCCCGACGATCGCAGCAGGAGGATATCCAACCCCTCCTGCCAGCTCCCCAACAGCCCCCCTATGATCACTGGTAGGAGGGTGCCCAACCCCTCCTGCCGGCCCCCCCAACGGCCCCCTATATCGCCAATAGGAGGGCACCCAACCCCTCCTGCTGGACCCCCCCCCAACGAACCCTCCCACCCCGGAACCCCCTTAGTCTTACTTTCCAAGTTGGACCGGACGGCTCCTCACACGTATGGCCAGCAGGCTTGCCTCCGTCCAAATGAGGCGGGCCCGCCCCTACCCTGCCCAACCCACAGGATCCTAGGGCCTGATTGGTCTAGGCACCTAAAGCCACTCCCGCTATAGGAGGGGCCTTAGGTGCTTGGGCCAATCAGGCCCTAGGATCCTGTGGGTTAGGCAGGGGAGGGGAGGGGCGGGCCCGCCTCATTTGGACGGAGGCAGGCCTGCTGGCCAGACGAGCGAGGAGCTGTCCGGTCCAACTTGGAAAGTAAGACTAAGGGGGTTCCGGGGTGGGAGGGTTCGTTGGGGGGGGTCCAGCAGGAGGGGTTGGGCACCCTCCTATTGGCGATATAGGGGGCCGTTGGGGGGGCCGGCAGGAGGGGTTGGGGATCGTTGGGGAGGGCTGGTTCTGTCGGCATGAAGGGCTGAGCACCTTCCTGCCGGCGATCGTCGGGGGGGCGGGGGGGCGGGTTCTATTGGCAGGAACGGTTGATCTGACAAATGAGGAGCCAGTATATTGGGGGGCGGAGTCAATGCGGCAACGTGCAAGTTGGATCGAGAGTTGGAGGAGACAGACAACATGGCGGAGACATCGAACACCCGGTCACGAACACGGTGAAACATAGGTAAATAGCGGTTCCTAGAAGGGGGTACATTGGCCTGCGGGGACAAATCTTTTCACTGTTTTTGCGGGCGGTGAAAACTTTTGTCCCCGTGTCTGCGGTGATTTGGCTTTGGAGTCTCCATAACCCGCAGCCAAACCGCAGCCACGCCGCAGCTGCCTGCGGGGATCGCTCCCCGTGTCATTCTCTAGTCACTATCACCACTTCTTCAGGGAATAGAAATCAACGTAGCTGTCCTATAAGGAAACCAATTGTGCTGTTACTAAGAATTTAAAAAAAATAACCTTGCCCACCTGCTATCAAAGAGCTACAAAGCTCAGAGCATATGCTCACTACTTGTAGAGCACTTCCTCTGCGTTGTCAATAACAATATAAGAACATAAGAAGTGCCGTACTGGGACGGACCGACAGTCCATCAAGCCCAGTCTCCTGTTTGCAACAGTGGTCAATCCAGGTCCCAAGTACCTGGCAGAAACCCAAAGAGCAGCAACATTCCAGATCTCAGATTGTGATGTCATAATGCCTCATTCCACCAATGTCTAAGAGCCAACCTCAGCAGTGATGTCACAATGGCTTGATTGTCCTATACTTGGCTCACCTGAGAACATAAGAATTGAAGGTCCATCAAGCCCAGTATCCTGTTTCCAACAGTGGCCAACCCAGGTCCCAAGTACCTGGCAGAAACCCAAAGAGCAGCAACCATCCAGAGCTGAGATTGTGATGTCATAATGCCTCATTCCACCAATGCCGAAGAGCCAACTTCAGCAGTGATGTCACAATGGCTCGACTGACCTATACTTGACTCACCAAAGAACGTAAGAATTGCCATACTGGGACAGACCAAGCCCAGTATCCTGTTTCCAACAGTGGCCAACCCAGATCTCAAGTACCTAGCTTGATCCCAAGTAATAAAATAGATTCTATGCTGCTTATCCTAGGAATAAGCAGTGGATTTTCCCAAGCAATCTCACTAATGGCATATGTACTTCTCTTTTAGGAAATTATGCAAACCTTTTTAAAACCCTGCTAAGCTGATTTCATAAGAACATAAGAATTGCCATACCGGAACATGTCCCTGCATAATTCCTGTCTAAAGCGTTAAAGTGGCAGTGCCTGTATCGAGTTCCGTGAATGACACCTAAATGCTTATCCTCCGAGAACACCTGGCTTCACTCCCCTGTAATGCCACTGACTTTGGACATGGCCAGTGAGGGCTGATATTCAGTGGCACTGTCTGGTTAAGAGCTGAGGAATATCAGTGGCTGGGCGGGTCAAGCAATTTCAACAGACAGACACACAATTGGCATCGAACTTTAAGCAAACGGTTATAGAATGAGAGAGAGAGAGAGCGGCTTACAACATAATTGGAACAAGGTAAGTTCAACATATTAAAATGCACATTAGAGATCCTGAATAATGCATTTCAGCTACTCTCATGGGGGGGGAGGGAGGCTGTCTTTAAAAAACAGGGAAAGCTTCTAAAAATAAGTTTACAGTTCTCCCTCCATATTCGCAGGGGATGCGCGAATACGGAAAAACTGAGAATAACTTTTAAAATGTTATTCGTGGTTTTTAGAAAAAGCCTTCCGTTTTTATTATTGGAACAGCGAATAACTTTTCTACAGCCATGGAAGCAAGCAGCGATTGCTGGGCAGGCAACCAGCAATTTCAGGGCAGGCGTGCTGGGAAGAAGCCTTTCTCTCTATGGATGCTGGGAAGCAGTGTTTTTCTCAGTGCACACTGGGAAGCATGGAAGCAGCGAATTTGTGGGAGAAAGCATGGTAGCAGCAATTTTCAGAGTGAATGGTAAGCGATAAACTTTTTTATCGGTACAGTAAAAGGAAAAAGAACTTTAATGATGATGTAATTTAGGGGGGCCAAATAAGCGAATCCACAGATACGGAAACCGCGGATAAGGAGGGAGAAGTGTGTTGGTGTCTTCTGATAGAATTACTGCTGAATTTCCTGTTTTGTCAAGTGACAGAAAATGGCTGCCACGCTGTAGAAACCAAAACAGGAGGAAAACCTCAGATCACGTTCAAGCTGTACAGGAGATGGATGCGTTGCAAAAAAAAGGCAGCAATTACAAAATGCAAGAGACCTCAAGATGAGAGACGTGTCAATTAACCAGACAGAACACATTGTGCATTGGGAAAACCAAAATTCAATGTGCCGTGAGATATAATTGTGTGCAAGACGACTCCATAAAAGGGAAAACAGCAGAACGTGGGACATAAAGTCTTTGTATTTGCAGATTTGGAAGCAGTAACATTGCAAAAGAGGTGGGAGTTTAAAGTCATTAAAACAAAAGTCAAGATAGGGAATAAGATATCCGTGGCTCGTCCCATTCAGACTAGCCTTTACTATTAATGACATCACAAGGACAGTCAAAACTGTATGAGAGACCATGAAGGTTATGAAAGAAGCAAGACTGAGGCCTGGCAAATGACAGTGATCCAAGACAGCGTAAAATCTCATGGCGCCCAAGTGACAGAAAGTAGTGACGTGGAAGAGAAAAACCAGGAGCACTTCAAAGGCAAATATTTCCAGGAAATGAGGAACGGACAAACCTGAAGAACTCAGGAAGGGAAGATGCTGAAAATGAACCTCAGAAGGAGAGCAGTATTGAACTTTAGGGATATAAGAGACACTTACAGCCCTAAAAGACTGAGAAAGGAGAAATACGGGTGTGATGAGCAATTGAAATGAGTGTGAATGGGCGGAAGAGGAGAAGAAAAGGGGGTGAGGCCTAATAATGGAGCAACGGGATCCAAGACAGCTTCTCTTGAGAAATTCTACAACTACCTGGCAGTGCTGGACTAAAGATTAGGACGGGCTGTAGTAGTACTAGACTGTTTGTATATTGGGGGGGAGTGGGGGAACTGATGGGAAGGATAAGGCGGGTAGAGGGAGGGCAAAGAGGAAGGGGTTGGGAAAGGTAGTTGAAATATCCAGTTGAATGCATGATGAGAGGTAGAGGATGGGAGCAGAATATTCAGTTTTAGAATGGGGTGCAAGGAAGAAGAACATAAGTTCCTCATTCTGAAATCAGGCAGGGAAAAGACATCATATTTATACAGCAAATGCATTTATGTTTAAATCATTTTTTATTAAAATTATAACTGTCACTAATATACAATAGTAATTAGTGTACAACATATTGAATACTCATGATAGCATCGAACACACTTCCTCCCACCCCCAAGTCTTTAAAAACGATAGTATTTTCCAGTACGCATCTTTAATCTAGCTGAGTATCTTAGTCAATGATATAGTATTGGGACGTCAGCTCCTTATAAATTCAGCAGTCCACTTCTTGCTCACGGAGACAATGTGTTTCCAGAAGTGACTCCAGGTCTGTCTCATAAACCAACGATTTCTGATTGACATCAACGATATCTGCTGACATTTACTATGTTACTGTGTCATGCCAGTAATTCAAAAATCAAACCAACAATGGTAAAACCACATTCAAAATAACCTGCACAAAATGGTTGCTGAAAATGTTTATCCTACGCTGCCATACTTTTATGTCTCCTTAAAATCCCTTCCTATCTTCATTAGAACTACCAGAGTTCCTCTTAACCTTTCTCTTTACTCCCCCCCCAAAAGGTCCTTTGTTCTTGTTTGGTGCTTAAAGGCCCACTAGTATCATTTAATTTATATTTTTTTCTACTTCCACTATAATATATCTTCCCCTTGCATCTTTTACCTTTGTAGAGATAAGATGTGTTTTTAAAAAATAACTGAAAACTTATTTATTTGTCAAAGCCTTTCATTAGTCGGGTATTATGAGGGCTTTTATCAGTTGTATGCTATTTTAGTAGATGGGTGTAGGGTTCATGAGCAAGATTATGATGAGATTTTGATTTCCACAGAGCAGTAAAGACCTTCCTCTTCCGCCAATCGGGCCATTAAAAACTGCCTCCTCAATATACTTCTCCTAGTACTCTTCGCTATGACCTGTCTGGGCTCTAGAATAAGCTCTGTTATTGTCTACTGTAACCTCTTTGTTGTCACGACTAGTCTGTTTTCAAACGATTGTGAATGTCTACTTGTAACCAGTTCTGAGCTTCTGGGAGAACGGGATAGAAATTGAAATAAATAAATAAATAAAGCCTGTACAGTTCATCCAGTCTGCCCAACAAGTTGTCCAGAGTTGTAGGAGACTCCAACTCTTCATGATTAAACATTGGCACTGTAAGAGATCTATCTAAACCAGAAATGGTTTTCATGAGTGTTGATGCAGAGGAACTGAAAGAAATGTCGGTGAACATGGAAGACCGATTAAGTCAAACTGACATGTTACAGAGTAATGAAATCACCTGGTCCAGATAGCGTACACCCTGGGATACTGAATGAACTCAAACACAAAATTGCTGATCTGCTGTTGGTGATCTGTAACTTGTCGTTAAAATCGACCATAGTACCTGAATACTGGAGGATGGACATTGGTGAGGGGAGCTTCAGAATTGGGTGGAAGAACATTTGGTGGAACCAAGGGGAGGGGTTGGAGAGGGAGGAAGATGGGAGGGGCAAAGAGAAGAGGAATTGTGGGGGGGGCACATGGATGGAGGGAAGGGGAAAAGATGGAGCACATGGATGGAAGGAAGTGGAAGAGGAGGGAAGAGTTGGAAAGATTGTTTTTCATATTCAGTTTTCTTCCATTTTTCTGCCTCCATCTCAAATCTAGGTTAAAGAAGGATGTAGTGCAAAAAGTGAAGAAGAAAGAAACAGCAAATACATATGGAGGCCTTGGAAACAGAGTTAAACACAAAGATGGAACAAAATGATCTGAAAAATAAAATCACCAGATAGCAAAGGTAGGGAAAATATTTTTATTTTCAATTTAGTGATTGAAATATATCAACTTTGACAATTTACGTGGTGTTTTTATATTTTGCACTGTTCAGGAAGAAATGCTTTTTTCTATTTCTCTTGTGGTGTACTGTGTGCAGAGTCTGGCATATTAGGGTTTTGTTTGTATGCAATAGTACTTATTTGTTTTTGAAAAGGGTTTTTTGTTGGGGGGGTTTCTGTTTTCTGCATGTGTGACTGAGGCCAGGTGTTCTGGTGGGGATTGAAGTCCAGAAAATTTGGTTGGTATCATGGCTCTAAGTAGGAAGATATTTGTCGGCTCTCCTTCAACTTTTTTGGACTCGAAACAACCCCAACTGAAAAATTAGTGATTACTTATGGCATGATCCCTGACAAACAACGCTCAGGTACCCAGATTTCTAACCCCGGTTTATATTTGAGTCAACCTTTTTCCCTCAGTTTATATTTGGATCAGTTTATATTCGGGTATATACGCTGATACATTTTTGTCTGTTATTTGGTTGACTACTCAGATTTGTAGATTGTTGCTGTTGTCAGGTGCCATTGACTTGTGCTCGAGTCCTAGCGACTTGATGAATTACAGATCTAAAAAAAACCGGCTTTGGGCTACTCCGGAAAGATCCTCCAACATCATCCCCGTGGTTGTTTACAATGTGTCCAATGTGTAGATTAGAAGGATATAATTTAAATATATATATATATATATATATATATTTTTTTTTTTTTTTTTTTTTTTTTTCTGACCATAAGACGCACCCACCTGTAGAGGAAGAAAAACCAAGAAAAAAAAATTTGGTTCAGAATTTTTTTCTTCTTGGTTTTTCCTCCTCTACACATAGGTGCGTCTGGTGGTCTGGTGCTGGGAAGCACGCAGCCCAAAGCAGCCTACAGCCCAAAGCCCGAAGCGTGAGTGGACTGCTGGGCATGATGGACCACTGGTCTGATTCAGCAGTGGCAATTTTTATAGCCCGAAGAAGTCACCTGCAGCCCAAAGTCTCCCCCCCCCGGTACTTTTTTAAAATAGCGATGGTCCAGCGCGGTCTCCTGCTGGATGGCTGCCTTTCTCTGCAGAGCAACACACAATGCAGGAGTGCGACCTTTACGCTTCCTGCCTGGTCCCGCGCCACTCTGTGATTGGCTGCAGTCAGTAACTGCATTGTGCGTCGCTCTGCAAAGAGGCAGCCGTCCAGCAGAAGACCGTGCTGGACCACCGCCACTTAAAAAAGGTACTGGGGGGGCGCGCTGTGTATTCAGTCCATAAGACGCACCCCCTATTAGTTTTTTTGAGGGTGGAAAAAGTGCGTCTTATGGTCCGAAAAATACGTAACTACATAAGCCTTCCCAGTCCCAACCATGACCTTGCCTACCACCCTCCTGTTACCACTTGTACCTTTGCTGCTGATGCTTTCGGGGACTTGCAGCGGAAGCAGAAGCAGAAGTTAAAGAAACCAGTACTAATTATTTTTTTATATATATATACCACCTATCAAGGTTATCTAGGTTGTTTACATTCAGGTACTCAAGCATCTTCCCTATCTGTCCTGGTGGACTCACAGTCTATCTAATGTACATGGGGCAGTGGAGGATTAAGTGACATGCCCAGGGTCACAAGGAACAGCATGGGATTTGAACCCATAACCCACATTCTCTTCTTGGTTGTGCTGAGAACCTTTCAGTGGCCTCTCGTATTGTGATGTCATAATGCACTATTCCACCAATGCCTAAGAGCCAACCTCATCGGTGATGTCACAATGGCAAGGCTTGGTTTCCCTTTTCTTGTACCCGTGTACTACACGCATTTGCCTCATTGAAACCAAAAGTGTGGAATAACTTGTAAGTTTCCTGGCTCCACATCATTCTCTTCTTGGTCGGGCTGAGAACTTTTCAAGGACCCCTCGTATTGTGATGTCATAATGCCTCACTCCACCAATGCCTAATAGCCATCCTCATTGGTGATGTCACAATGGCTTGGTTTCCCTATACTTGTGCCCATTTACTTGATGAATTTGTCTCATTGAAATGAAAAAAGTGAAGAAAAGTGTGGAACAACTTGTAAGTTTCATGGTTCCACATCATATTTATTCATTCAATTTTCTATACCCTTCTCCCAGGGGAGCTCAGAATGGTTTACATGAATTTATTCAGGTACTCAAGCATTTTTCCCTCTCTGTCCTGGTGGACTATCTAATGTACCAGGGCAATAAAGGATTGAATGACTTGACCAGGGTCACAAGGAGCAGTGTGGGAGTTGAACTCATAACCTCAGGGTGCTGAGGCTGTAGCTCTAAGCACTAGGCTACTCCTTCCTTCTAGGGCTGCTGGACTTCCCGGGGACAAGCATGACCAGCAGTAGTGTGCACAGTGAGCAGCACCGCAACTGGTTTCTATTAGTTTTTCCACTGCTGCTAGTGGTTTCAGATGACAGGGGTGTTGGGATGCAGAAGGAAACAGAAGATGTTGGGGGTGAATATGGTGAGAGGAAGAGAGAGACGGGATATAGTTTGTGAAAGAATAGGAGGGCCAGGATGAGAGAATTAAATGGAAAACTGAAGGAAGATGCGCTAAGGGGAGAGTGTGGCGCAGTGGCTAAAGCTACAGCCTCAGCACCCTGAGGTTGTGGGTTCAAACCCACGCTGCTCCTTGTGACCCTAAACAAGTCACTTAATCCCCCCATTGTCCCTGGTAGATTAGATAGATTGTGAGCCCACTGGGACAGATAGGGAAGAATGCTTGAGTACCTAAATAAATTCATGTAAACCATTCTGAGCTCTCCTGGGACAACGGTATAGAAAATTGAATAAATAAATACTGTGAAAAGCTTCAGCCTCTGATAACCAGAGCTGGTATTGTGACATCATAATGCCTCATTCCACCAATAAGAGCCAACCTCATCAGTGATGTCACAATGGCTTGATTGTCCTACACTGGGCTCACTGTTGATACATTTTGATTTCTAGAGTGGTTAAAGCTCCAGCCTCAGCATCCTGAGGTGGTAGGTTCAAACCTATGCTGCTCCTTGTGACCCTGGCAAGTCACTTAATCCCCCCATTGCCCCAGGATCATTAGATAGATTGTGAGCCCACTTAAGTACCTGAACAAATTCATGTAAACTGTTTTGAGTTCTCCTGGGAGAATGGTATAGAAAAATGAATAAATAAATAAAATAAAAAATAAAATAAAAGCAGTGAGATTAACTCTGTTCCCTCCAGAACTTGATCCCCTTCACTATCTATGACGTTATTAATTTTCATTGTTAATTTTTAGAAGGTCAGAACCTGTGATCCAACACACAAGCTCCAGGGCTATTGTTTATTCTTTCTTTTTTCTTTAACTTCTTTATATACCGCTTATCAATTGAGGTTGTCGAAGCGGTTTACATACAGATCCTTCAAGCATTTTCCCTATCTGTCGCGATGGGCTCACAATCTATCCAACGTACCTGGGGCAATGGAGGATTGAGGGGCAAATTCTATAAGAAGCGGCCAAAAGTTGGGCACCGATATAGGCACCGTTCAGCGTGATTCAAGCACAATCGGGTGCTGTTTAGTGAATCACGCTGAGCGGCACCTATTTTGCAGGCGCCCATTAAATAAGCCAGCTCTAAGCATAACTAAAAGGTAGGCGCCCACGCGAGCGCTTAAGAACATAAGAATTGCCGCTGCTGGGTCAGACCAGTGGTCCATCGTGCCCAGCAGTCTGCTCACGCGGTGGCCCCCAGGTCAAAGACCAGTGCTGTAAATGATTCCAGCCTCACCTGCGTACGTCCCAATTTAGTAGGAACTTGTCTAACTTTGTCTTGAATTCCTGGAGGGTGTTTTCCCCTATAACAGCCTCTGGAAGAGCGTTCCAGTTCTCTACCACTCTCTGGGTGAAGAAGAACTTCCTTTCGTTTGTATGGAATCTATCCCCTTTCAACTTTAGAGAGTGCCCCCTCGTTCTCCCTACCTTGGAGAGGGTGAACAACCTGTCTTTATCTACTTTGTCTTGAATCCCTGGAGGGTGTTTTCCCCTAGGGCAGACTCCAGAAGAGCGTTCCAGTTTTCTACCACTCTCTGGGTGAAGAAGAACTTTCTTACGTTCGTAGGGAATCTATCCCCTTTGAACTTTAGAGAGTGCCCCCTCGTTCTCCCTACCTTGGAGAGGATGAACAACCTGTCTTTATCTACTTTGTCTTGAATCCCTGGAGGGTGTTTTCCCCTAGGACAGACTCCAGAAGAGCGTTCCAGTTTTCTACCACTCTCTGGGTGAAGAAGAACTTTCTTACGTTCGTAGGGAATCTATCCCCTTTCAACTTTAGAGAGTGCCCTCTCGTTCTCCCTACCTTGGAGAGGATGAACAACCTGTCCTTGTCTACTAAGTCTATTCCCTTCAGTACCTTGAATGTTTTGATCATGTCCCCTCTCAATCTCCTCTGTTCGAGAGAGAAGAGGCCAGTTTCTCTAATCTTTCACTGTAAGGCAACTCCTCCAGCCCTTTAACCATCTTAATCGCTCTTCTCTGGACCCTTTCGAGTAGTACCGTGTCCTTCTTCATGTACAGCGACCAGTACTGGATGCAGTACTCCAGGTGAGGGCGCACCATGTCCTGGTAGAGCGGCATGATAACCCTCTCCGATCTGTTCATGATCCCCTTCTTTATCATTCCTAGCATTCTGTTTGCCTTTTTGCCGCCGTCGCACATTGCGCGGACAGCTTCATCAACTTGTCGATCAGAACTCCCAAGTCTTTCCTGGGAGGTCCAAGTACCGCAGTGATTCTGCACGAAAGCGCCTAACAGGTAGCCACACCCACGCCTAACATGCATAGGGCCTATTTTTATGAAGGCTGCCTAAATTTTTAGAGGCGCCTTGTTACAGAATCACGCTTTCTTGATAGGCGCCTATGTTTCAATCAGTGCTGATTAAAAAGCTTAATTGAGCTTGTCAATTTAGATAGGTGCTGATCTAGTTGGGCACCTCCAAAATAGGTGCCTACCTTTAGGCGCTGGTTACAGAATTTGGGCCTAAGTAACTTGTCCAGGGTCTTTCCTATAGATTCATGGATTTTTCCTCATTTGGATTCTCTCTTTACTTCCCTTTATCTATCTCTTTTCTCAGAATTGTGTTCTCTCATTAACTGTTATTATAACACATTGTGAAATGCTTAGATGGCTTGTTCCCCGAACGAGGTGACACCAGGAAATTCTTTTTCACTGAAAGAGTGGTTGATCGTTGGAATAGTCTTCCACTACAGGTGATTGAGGCCAGCAGCGTGCCTGATTTTAAGGCCAAATGGGATCGGCACATGGGATCTATTCACAGGGCAAAGGTAGGGGAGGGACATTAAGGTGGGCAGACTAGATGGGCCTTGGGCCCTTATCTGCCGTCTATTTCTATGTTTCTATGTTTCTATGTTTCTATGATATATCGAATTCCTTTTTTTTTTTTTTTTTTTTAATTCTTTATTCATTTTCAAACTTACATTAAATGTATATACTATATATATTCAATCACATGAACAATAAATATATCATTGACATTCTATCATTTTACATTACATAAATTCTTATCCCTCTCCCTTCCCACCCCTCCCTACCATATATTCCATAATCATATAAATACATATTAATAAAATATCCCTCATCCTACCCAAATTAATTGATATATTTAAGGGAAACATTTTCAACTAATCCATGCAATATTTTGTTAATGGTTTCCACACATCCTGATATTTCTTGAAATATCCCCTTTGTAAAGCAATAAATCTTTCCATTTTATAGATATGGCATAAAGAGTTCCACCAAAAGTTATAATTTAATCTCCTCCAGTCTTTCCAATTATATGTAATTTGCTGAATGGCAACCCCTGTCATTATAAGTAGCAATTTATTGTTGTTCGCAGAAATCTGACTTTTTGCTCTCATTTCCATACCAAATATCACAGTATCATAGGATAATGCCACTGGGTTCTCTAATAAACTATTAATTTGGTCCCAAATTGATTTCCAAAAATTCATAATAAATGGGCAATGAAACAATAAATGATCTAAAGTTCCTGCTTCTAGATGGCAGTGCCAACATCTATTAGACAAAGAACTATCCAACTTTTGCAATCTAACAGGGGTCCACAACGCTCTATGCAACAGAAAAAACCAAGTTTGTCTCATAGATGCTGACACCGTACACCTCATCCTTCAAGACCAAATTCGTGGCCATTGAGATATCGAATTCCATTAAAAACTTGAGACTGAAGACTGGATAGTAAGAATGAATGAAATCTGTGTGGATAGGAGCAGAAAAACAAATGGAAAAAAGCTGAAAGGAACAGATCAATGTTGAAGATGAATGTAGTGGCGGAAGTGAAAAAGAAAGGTGGAGAAAAAAACTGATAAATGGACAAGAAAACCCTGGCATATAGCTGCTAAATAGTGTCAATTAGAGCGAATTAAAGCCAACAATTGAATTTAGTGATGCGTGCAACTGATCTCAGTCTGTAGGGTGCACATGCAATTTTGCATGGTCGTCAGAAGTTTGAGTGGGCAAAGTTTATAGAATTAGAGGGAGGTTGGCCAAGTCTCCCTGTTCCAACCACATTGGCCACACGTCAACATTGAGCCCCTATATCAGAACAGAGCCCTACAAAGTAGGTGTGAAAGTGAGTCCTGGTGTGTCCTATTGTGAGCAAAATGTGAGGCGAGTCTTGCCACTGAAGAATCAGTGATGGCTGATAGGTGGGATCCACAGAAAGCATTAGAGCATGCACTGGCTACATCTCAGGCAATGGAATGCGGTTCAGTGTTTCAGGGAGTCCTAACAGGCAGCTGTAGCGTTGAGCAGTGTGTTGATGGGTGGTTTCAAATAGAGAATGACACGGTGACAAAATTCATCACCATTCCCATCCCCGCGGATAATCTCATGTCATTCTTTAGTGTCTATCTCAACTTCAGTCTTTCAACACCAGCGTTCTTCAATGCAAGGCTTGAGGGTCAGTGGCTGGGCCTATTCAGACTCTGATTCAAGGTACTGAAGGGGATAGGCTTAGTAGATAAGGACAGGTTGTTCACCCTCTCCAAGGTAGGGAGAACGAGAGGACATTCTCTAAAATTGAAAAGGGATAGATTCAGTACAAATATAAGGAAGTTCTTCTTCACCCAGAGAGTGGTAGAAAACTGGAACGCTCTTCCGGAGGCTGTCATAGGGGAAAACACCCTCCAGGGATTCAAGACAGTTAGACAAGTTCCTGCTGAACCAGAACGTACGCAGGTAGGGCTAGTCTCAGTTAGGGCACTGGTCTTTGACCAGAGGGCCACCACAGGAGCGGCCTGCTGGGCACGATGGACCACTGGTCTGACCCAGCAGTGGCAATCCTTATGTTCTCTCTCTCCTTAAAAAATGACATAGAGATGGTTTCCCATGGTTATCCGTGGGGATGGGAACGGTGATGAATTTTGTCACCAAGTCATTCTCTAGTTTCAAGGCCAGATTGAGGCGAACAGCCACCCTGTTGAGAAAGTGAAATGGTGTCTTCCGCTTTCAGTGATGGCAGGGTCTGGCACAGCACTCCGTCCTTCAGAACAGCCAGTGACTCTGACATATTCACCCTATGCAAGACTAGCACTACGTCAGGAAGCAGATGAAAAGCCTGGTTCTGCTCTGGAGCTTTTAATGAAAGAAGCAATTAACTAGCTAGTCAGGCAGACACAAGGGCTAACTCCAGCTGCATATACTGTTGCAGCACTCGCCCGCCACACATACTTCTCTTCCCTGAAGAAGCCCTTTTTCTGGAAACTAAAATCTTGTTAAAATGTTTATTTTATTTTTATTTTTCCTCTAACTCTACTTTTCACTTCTCTATTACCCTCCAGGTACTTTAGTTAGATTGTGAGCCTTCGGGACAGTAAGGGAATTTTTCAAGTACCTTTCTTATTTCTAATCTTAATGTATATTTTCTGTAAACCGCTTAGAACCTAACGGATGTAGCGGTATATAAGAAATAAATTACATTACATTACATTACATACTCTGAGATCATTTCCATCCATGTGCAATTTCTCCTTAAGTTAATCACCCTTAGTTTCTAACTCCCGTCTCCCTATGCGGTCCATGAAGATGTTTTAATGTGTATTATGTTGACGTTACAAGTACGAGGGGGTACTGAAAAGTTCTCAGCGCCCCTTTATACTATTTGAGTTTCTGGCCAGGTACTTCTAACCTGGATTGGTCATGGGCTAGATGGATACTGGGCTAGATGGACCACTGGACTGACCCAATATGGCTGTTCTTATGTGAGCCAAGTATAGGACAATCAAACCATTGTGACATCACTGATGAGGTTGGCTCTTAGGCATTGGTGGAATGAAGCATTATGACATCACAATACAAGGGATCGCTAAAAAGTTCTCAGCCCAACCTAGAAGAGAATGACGTGGATATGGTTCAATCAATGATCTGAAACTATGTCAAAACATAGAATTTCATGTCTGCAATTTGGCACTTAACGAAATAAAATAACCCTCTTTTCAGCTAGCGTGGCAAAATATCACTCAGAATTTATGAAGCTGGTTGGGCTCAGAACTTTTCAGCACCCCCTCCTAGTATACTAGGTTATGATTCGTAATGCCCTAATTTTTTGTATTGAATATGTTTGGGTTCTACTTGCTGTATACCATGTTGAATAACGTTCTTCAAAACGATATAAATAAATCATTCAAATATATAATTCCCATTGATCTTTCTCCTAGCCTGCATCTTCTCTCTCCACCCTTTGCCAAGTATCATTTGCCCCTTCCAGCCCCTTCTCTCTTCAACTTGAACGTGTAATGTAGGACAAGGATTGGGGGAAGGGAGAAAGACGGAGCAGCATGGTGGTGTTCCACACAGGACATCTATCCTACAAGCTTGACCTGCCTGATTTTTGCGCAAGATGTTATAACTTTGCTGTTAGAAATGTGTTCCAGGTCGTGGACTGCTTCATAGTGAAGATGGGGGTTGTTCCAAGGAGCAAATTGATATTCCTTCTCCTATTTCCCTTCCCTTGCTATGTTATGTTTCACGGTGCTTGTGCAGCCCTGAAATGTCACAATATCACACTTTAGGAACAGAGAAGACAGCTTTCTTGCTGTGGATACCGAATTCCTTACAAATATAATCCACTCACTTTTTCAGTTATGTTCTCTGGACTCCCTTCTTTCTTGCACGGTTTTTTGGGTTCATTATACTGCACGGCGATCCCTTTGTTCAGCAGAACCAACATCTCTCGAGTGTCCCTTCTTTTAGGCAACTATTTCTTGACGTACACAGAAATTCCTCATTCTCAGTTATGGCCCCCGTTCTTTGGAACTCTCTTCGCGAAGAAAAATCCTTCATTACATTTAAGGCCCATTTAAAGGCATTTTACTTCTCTCAAGCATTTTGCTCATAGTTATATTATGGGGACCCCTTTTTTTCTCCCCTTTCTCTATTTTCCTTTTGCAAATTTTATTGTAATTTAACCTTATTGTTTTTCCCTTTAAATGTAACAGAGTTTGTTTTGTATCATTTTATTCCCTTATTTTATACTTATTGTAAACCGCTAAGATGTTAACTTTTCTGTTTTATATTTGTGGCATATTAAATAAATTGAATTTGAAGAGAATAATCCTGTGCTGTTGAGGGGAGAATGAGGCAAGGTGTTGGTGTTTAAGGCAGTGGTCTGAAACTCAAGCCCTTTGCAGGGCCACATTTTGGATTTGTAGGTCCTTGGAGGGCCTCAGAAAAAAGAGTTAATGTCTTATTAAAGAAATGACAATTTTGCATGAGGTAAAACTCTTTATAGTTGATAAATCTTTCCTTAGTAATAAAGTAATATAGAAACATGATGGCAGATAAAGGCCAAATGGCCCATCCAGAGCATCCACTATCTCCTCCTCTCCCTATTGGCTAAGGCTCGTAACATTTGCATCTCCTCTTCCTATTGGCTAAGGCTCTTTACACCTACATTGTGAGGTCATAGAGCTTTATGGTTATAGAAACTTGATGGCAGATAAAGGCCAAATGGCCCATCCAGAGCATCCACTATCTCCTCCTCTCCCTATTGGCTAAAGCTCTTAGCATTTGCATATCCTCTTCCTATAGGCTAAGGATCTTAACATTTGCATCTCCTCTTTCTATAGGCCAATGGTCTCCAACTCAAACCCTTTGCAGGGCCACATTTTGAATTTGTAGGCACTTGGAGGGCCTCAGAAAAAATAGTTAATGTCTTATTAAAGAAATGATAATTTTGCATGAGATAAAACTCTTTATAGTTTATAAATCTTTCCTTTTGGCTGAATCTTAATAATAATATTGTCATTTATAGCTAAATGATCAAGAAACTGTTTTATTTACTTTTGTGATTTTGATAAACATACCGAGGGTCTCAAAATAGTACCTGGCGGGACCCATGTGGCCCCTGGGCCGCGAGTTTGAGACCACTGCACCAAGGGATCCCATATTATTTGTCACAGGCTATGGCCCTCTATAGGCCACTCAGAGCATTGCAATATGAGGGGGGGGGTGAGGGGGCAGTATGATTATCGCTTACAGGTTTCTCAGCAGCGCACTATGAGAGTACTAGGTCATCCGCTATCTCTTTCATAGGAATAACGCTGTGGAATAAGTTGACTGGACGCTAAGAGCTCTTGTAGATTTTCAGAAACTTCTGAAAACTGCATTATTTGTAGAAGTATTTCAATAAATGCTTATTTTTTTCCAGGATTATGAATGTTTCTGTACTGATACAATGTCGAGTGCTGTAAAATATGGCTGATATGAAGGACCTGTTGTTATTTGTATAATATGTGTCGTATGTCTTTTATTTTATATGATTGTTTATCTGTAAAACCGCCTAGTTATAGGCGGTTAAGAAATCTTTTAAATAAATAAACGAGGCAAGGTGTAATGAATTCTGCAGTATTTCGGCCTTTCCCAACTCATGAAGTCTGAGCTTTTTCCTTTTTTTTCCCTTCAATGGGTGATTTTTGAGAAACCAAAGCTGGGTGGCTTGAACACCTTTTTGATATTCGCACAGTTAGTTTGCCCAACACACAGGAGTAACTGGCTCCTGTAACAATTTTCCACTCTGTTCTCGGTAAAAGCAACAGCTGATATATGATTCTGTATTCAACCTTCTCATGTAAATCTTGCCCATCACTCATGTGTTCACATTCCTGCCTTTGCACAACATCACAGAGGCCTGGGGTGTTTTTACTCTTTTTATGGGCCATCATTTTTCTTTGAAATTAGTCATAGCCTCTATTCTCTCGAGCAGTGTTCCCCAACATGCATTCCTGGTACCTACTACACCATAAAAGGTCTTCTTTAGTGCTTCAGGGCGCTGCCTGGAAGTGCTGGCCCTAATCCACGGGCTTCGAGCGCTCCTGGAATGTGCTTTCGGGACCCGCATGTATGATTTAGAGAACAGGCTAATTTGGCAGGCACATCAACATCGTGTTTGGATAGTATCTCAGGGGTGATCGTACAGAGTTTTTTTGTAAGCTCCAATAGCCCCTTCACAGGGGTAGATTTATGCCTGCTGCATAACTGCTTAAAAAAAAAATAATAATAAGTTAGTCCATATGATCAGAGATTTGAGGCTTTTGTAATCATTGGACAGAGATCCAAGGACGGCATGTACAGAGACTTAAGAGCTTAGCTAGACATTGCAGGAATTCAGATCTCGAAAGCCTGATTTTGCATTCGACTCTGATAGTGGGTAGCAGCGTAGATACTTGGGCTGAAGGGCCTGGAAAATATATAGATTGCAGAGCAAGTAGCCATCATCCCATATAAGTTATATCTCACTGTGCCAACCTTCCAAGAACTGGCCAAAAATATTCTATATCACGCTCAGACATTCACTGCCAGATAAATAAATAAATCGTGTGACTACCAAAGTTACACTGTTTGAATACACGAAATTAAAGGTTAATAAAAAACAAAAGTTAAACCTCAATTTTTGGACTGGCTTTAGCACGCCAACACCCTCCACCGCAGGTCAAAACTGCTTTGCTCAATTGTTCAATTTTACTTGCTACTATTAGGGTCCTTTTATTAAGGCGTGCTAACCGATTTAGTGCGCCTATGGAGACCATATCTGGCGAAGGACGTAAGAAGACTTGAAGCAGTTCAGAGGAGGGTGAGAAAAATGATAGGAGGCTTGCGCCAGAACACGTATGAGGAGAGACTGGAAGTCCTGAATAGGTATACCCTAGAGCAGGGGTGTCAAAGTCCCTTCTCGAGGGCCGCAATCCAGTCGGGTTTTCAGGATTTCCCCAATGAATATGCATGAGATCTATTTGCACGCCCTGCTTTTATTGTATGCTAATAGATCTCATGCATATTCATTGGAGAAATCCTGAAAACCCGACTGGATTGCGGCCCTCGAGGAGGGACTTTGACACCCATACCCTAGAGGAAACGAGGGACGGTGGGATATGATTCAGACGTTCAAATACTTGAAGGGTATTAACATAGAACAAAATCTTTTCCAGAGAAAGGAAAATGGTAAAACCAGAGGACATAATTTGAGGTTGAGGGGTGGTAGATTCAGGGGCAATGTTAGGAAATTCTACTTTACGGAGAGGGTGGTGGATGCCTGGAATGCGCTCCCGAGAGAGGTTGAGAGAGAAAAATGGTGATGGAGTTCAAAGAAGCGTGGGATGAACACAGAGGATCTAGAATCAGAAAATAATAGTAAATATTGAACTAAGGCCACTACTTGGCAGACTTGCACGGTCTGTGTCTGTGTATGGCCGTTTGGTGGAGGATGGGCTGGGGAGGGCTTCAGTGGCTGGGAGGGTTTAGATGGGATGGAGTAAGATTTAACGGAGATTTCGGTAGTTGGAACCCAAGCACAGTACCGGGTAGAGCTTTGGATTCTTGCCCAGAAATAGCTAAGAAGAAAAAATTTAAACTGAATCAGGTTGGGCAGACTGGATGGATCATTCGGGTCTTTATCTGCCGTCATCTACTATGTTAGCATGTGCTAATCTTTATCGCGCATTAAATCAGTTATCACGCCATAATAAAAGGACCCCATTGTTTTTTTTATGAATCTTCTGTATTATTCTTTATTATTGCATCTCAAAACCTCAATAAATATACCATGACTCAAAGAAACTGAGTCACAAGGGAAGTCCCACCCTCCCCCGGCTAAATCACGAATGAGAGACATCCCACAACGTCTCTCCTTGCTGAATCACTGATGGAGATTCCAGACCATTCCCTCTGAATGATGACAGATTCCAAACTTCGTTTGTACTGAGCCATTAATGTCAGAGATCCAACATAATCCTCTGTTGCCTCGGGAACAAACTTGGGGCCCCTTTTATCGAGCTGCGCTAGAGCTGACGCAGTAAATGCACTGACGCTCACAGGTTTCCTCACACTTACCTCGCCGGCCCACGCTAAAAACCTCTAAAGCAGCTCAATAAAAAGGGGGGTTCGTTGGTAAGTCCTGTGGGGAAGGGGAAATTCATACTATAGCTAAATGTAACTCACATTGAGCTACAACTGAAAAAAAAGGTGTGAATTAAACCAAAATCCAATCTCCTCCTCTTCCCTCCTTTCTCTTCCCTACCTGTGCATCTGCTGGGACACTGACGAGGAAGCTTTTAATGAGAGACCCCCCCCCCCCATACCCCTCTTCAGACTAAAGTACTTTTCAGAGAGACACTGATCTCACTCTGCAGATGAACCTAAGAATAGCCTTACTGGGTCAGACCAATGGTCCACCAACTTCAGTAGCCCATTCTCATAGTGGACAATCCAGGTCACTAGTACCTGGCCAAAACCCAAGGAGTAGCAACATTCCATATAGAATCTCAAAAAATAGCAAGATTCCGGAATCCCAGAGAGTAACAAGATTCTAGAATCCCAAAGAGTAGCAACATTCCATGCAGAATCTCAAAGAATAGCAAGATTCCGGAATCCCAGAGAGTAACAAGATTCTAGAATCCCAAGGAGTAGCAACATTCCATACAGAATCTCAAAGAATAGCAAGATTCCGGAATCCAAGAGAGTAACAAGATTCTAGAACCCCAAAGAGTAGCAACATTCCATACAGAATCTCAAAGAATAGCAAGATTCCGGAATCCAAGAGAGTAACAAGATTCTAGAATCCCAAAGAGTAGCAACATTCCATACAGAATCTCAAAGAATAGCAAGATTCCGGAATCCCAGAGAGTGACAAGATTCTAGAATCCCAAAGAGTAGCAACATTCCAGACAGAATCTCAAAAAATAGCAAGATTCCGGAATCCAAGAGAGTAACAAGATTCTAGAATCCCAAAGAGTAGCAACATTCCATACAGAATCTCAAAGAATAGCAAGATTCCGGAATCCAAGAGAGTAACAAGATTATAGAACCCCAAAGAGTAGCAACATTCCATACAGAATCTCAAAGAATAGCAAGATTCCGGAATCCAAGAGAGTAACAAGATTCTAGAATCCCAAAGAGTAGCAACATTCCATACAGAATCTCAAAGAATAGCAAGATTCCGGAATCCCAGAGAGTGACAAGATTCTAGAACCCCAAAGAGTAGCAACATTCCAGACAGAATCTCAAAGAATAGCAAGATTCCGGAATCCAAGAGAGTAACAAGATTCTAGAATCCCAAAGAGTAGCAACATTCCATACAGAATCTCAAAGAATAGCAAGATTCCGGAATCCCAGAGAGTGACAAGATTCTAGAACCCCAAAGAGTAGCAACATTCCAGACAGAATCTCAAAGAATAGCAAGATTCCGGAATCCAAGAGAGTAACAAGATTCTAGAATCCCAAAGAGTAGCAACATTCCATACAGAATCTCAAAGAATAGCAAGATTCCGGAATCCTAGAGAGTAACAATTTGTTAGCTCTTCTGGTGGTCTGCAGCATGCATAAAATCCTTCTTCAGCACCAAAGCTCAAATGAGTCCATCTTCTTTTTGTCTTGTTTCTGTAGTGTCCAGCTTTCGCATCCATAACTGACCACCGAGAAAACGAGTGTGTGGGCAAGTCTGATCTTCATTTGGCCTTTTATTTCCTTGCCTTCGAATACTTTGTTGAGAGCCTACATTGAAGAGCGACCAAGTGCTATTCTGCAGAGCATTTCTCCCCTACTAGTTGTGTCTTACAAAAGTTTGTTTACAAAAGAGCCCAGGAGATTGAAATCCTTTACAACAACTTCTTTTCTGTCACCTTCAAGTTCAAAATCTTCATCATTTTCCACGTTCATGATCCTCATAAGAACATAAGAAATGCCTGCACTTTTATGTTCAGGTCAAATCCCATATTATGACTTTCGGCTTTGACTTTTCTCAGTAGATACAACATGTCTTCTTTGCTGCTGGTGATGAGCGTTGTATCATCTGCAGAGCGCGGGTTGTTTATATTTCGGCCACTAACTTTGAAACCAACGCTCAAGTTGGTGGCCGAAATATAAACTTACAGGACACAGATGCTGAAAGATAGAGGGCATTTGAGATGCTCTGGCTGCACGCTGTGAGAGAGATCATGGGCGGGCTTCAGACTGAGCAAGTAGAAGACCTTGTCTGCATTTGGATAAGAATGTTTAGAAATGAATTCAAGTTCAAATCTAGGCACTTTTAGCTCACTCCTAATGAAACAGGTCAATTCCACTTATTGGCATCTTTCATCTTCTTTGCTTAGAACATTTGCAGATCCCAGGGCAAACGCATGCACTAGATTAATCTTCTCTAGCAGAAACTGAAGCCAAAGCCAAAAAATGTACTTTACAATATTCAGCCAGAGGCCCCAGAGAGTCTCTTCTACTCCCACAGGTCAGAAAATAAAAGGTTTTTCTATCTGTTTGGAGAATTTAGTGTACGGGAAACTTTCCAGTCACAACTCTGGAAGCTGAAATCCTTCCTTTATCTACTGAACAGATATTATACTGACAGCAGACTTGTACACTTCACACATACACTGCCCCACCACAGAATTGTACGTCACAGTCCCACACACATGCCCGTGCTCCCCCAACACAGATAAGCTATAGCATTGGCAAACGCAAGGCAAACTTTGTCTCGCTCAATACTCCCCCCGCCCTCACAGAGCAGGTAAAGCCGGAAAAGCCGCAATGTAAGACTCCCCACCTTCCATACTCAGAGACAGCACCGCGTCAAGATCTCCATAACATACGCGGAATAGCTTTAGAGCAGTGGTCTCAAACTCAAAGCCTTTGCAGGGCCACATTTTGGATCTGTAGGGACTTGGAGGACCTCAGAAAAAAATAGGTGGAGGAGCATAATCGAAAGGGACGTCTAAGTCCGTTTACGTCCATCTCGCAAGTTGTCCTAAGTTAAAAAGAGCCTAAGACACATTTTCAAAAGATACATCCAACTTTTTTTTACTTTTAAAAATCGTCTAATTATACGTCCTGCCAATCTGATCGTCTATGCTGCTAAATCGTCTATCTTTATACCACATTTCCGTCCAACTTTCCGTCCAAGTCCAAAACACCTAGAACAAGTCCTGTTGTACGTGGGAGGGATCTGCAAAGTGATGGACTGAACACCCAGACATGCCACCTAAATAGTGGGGTACTTTATAGGGCACTGCTGTGAACTTCACAAAAAGGGTGCCATGGCTTCTCCTCACTACAGCTCCCTTATAGGTCACGGTGAGCCCCTCCAGAATCCCCTAGACCCACTTATCTACCACCCCAATAGCCCTTATGGTTGCAGGAGCCACTTATATGCCAGTAAAAAAGGGTTTTGGGGGTGTATAGGGCAGTGCACATGTTTCAGTACCAATGCAGTGATTACAGGGGCTTATGGGCATGGGTCCTCCTCTCTATGGGTCTCTATCCCACCCTCAAAACGACTTAAGCTGCCTCTGGGCTGGACGACTAGGCTTTCCTATGCCAGGCGACCAGGTGATGATGGTCTGGAGGCTGAAATTTAAAGTTGTGAATAAAATTTTTATGGGGGTGGGGGGGTTGGTGATCATTGGGGTAGTGTGTGGGGTTCTGTGTTATGTGTTTGCAGTGCTTATCTGGTGACTTTAGGTGGGTTTTTGTGACTTAGACCATGTTTTACATGGTCTAAGTCACAACGTCCAAGTTCCGTCTAAGCTCTGCTGTTAAACTTTTGGTTATACATGCTGTACGACTAAGTCTAAGCCGGCCCATGTCCCGCCCAACTCCCGCCCTCGACACGCCTCCCGAAACCCCCCATTTAGCTTTGGACGTTGAGCGGCACTATGAAGGCCTAGGTCATTTTTAAATACGTCCAAAACCCGGTTTTATTATCTGCGCTTGGACATTTTTGAGAAATGTTCATCCAAGTGCCGACTTAGGCCGTTTTTTGGATGTTTTTCTCTTTCGATTATGGTCCCTTAATGTTTTATTAAAGAAATGACAATTTAGCATGAGGTAAAACTCTTTATAAATCTTTCCTTTTGGCTAAGTCTTAATAATAATATTGTCATTTATAGCTAAAGAGACATGTGATCAAGAAACTGTTTTATTTTACTTTTGTGATTATGATAAACATACCGAGGGCCTCAAAATAGTATCTGGCAGGCCGCGAGTTTGAGTCCACTGCTTTAGAGATAGACATATGGATTTTGTCTAAACTTTATTTGTTTATTGTTAAGGTTCTGCAAATGACACACAAGTCCTAAAGTGGATTTCAATAAACCAAAATTTTCATGCCGTTAAATAATAAAAATCAGTAAACTACCCCCATTTTGTATAATAAAGCGAAGTTACTCACCTGTAGCAGATGCTCTCTGTTTATCCACACTGATGGGAGCTGCTCTCCGGCAACTTGAAATCTTTGAGAGTGGTGTTCTGTCATCACATGGGACCAAGTCAGTCTGATACTACAGCTAACAGAACACAACTCCAAGGGGAGGCAGACAGCACACAGTGCTATTCTCATAGAATTACCTGTTACCTCACCTGGAGAACTGCGTTCAATTCTGGTCTTATCTTAAGAAAGATATAGCGGCACTAGAAAAGCTTCAAAGAAGAGCGACCAAGATGGTAAAGGGGATGGAACTCCTCTCGTATGAGGAAAGACTAAAATGGTTAGGGCTCTTCAGCTTGGAAAAGAGATGGCTGAGGGGAGATAGGATTGAAGTCTGCAACATCCTGAGTGGAGTAGAACGGGTATAAGTGGATCAGTTTTTCACTCCGTCAAAAATTACAAAGACTAGGGGACACTCGATGAAATTACTTTTAAAATCAATAGGAGGAAATTTTTCTTCACTCAGAGAATAGTTAAGCTCTGGAACGCATTACCAGAGATTGTGGTAAGAGCAGATAGCGTAACTGGTTTAAGAAAGGTTTGGACAAGTTTCTGGAGGAAAGTCCATAGTCTGTTATTGAGAAAGACATGGGGGGAAGCCACTGTTTGCCCTGAATCAGTAGCATGGAATGTTGCTACTCCTTGGTCTTTGGCCAAGTACTAGGTATCTGGATTGGACACCGTGAAAATGGGCTACTGAGCTTGATGGACCACTGGTCTGACCCAGTAAGGCTATTTTTATGTTCTTACCAGGCCCATCCTCTGTTTTCCCTCCCTGCTAGACAATCAATGCCTTTCTACTTTCCCCTCTCTCCCAAGTTTATCATCTCTTCTGCCATCATCCTTCCCTGCCTTCCTCTACAACCTATCTTCTCATAACCCTTCCTTTTCCCCAGTGCTCTCTCTCTCTCATTGCCTCCACCCCTCCTTTGGTCCCACAAACAAGAACATAAGCCATAATTTAAGAGGCAAATGAAGGTCTATCAAGCCCAGCACCTTGTCTGATAGTGGGTCACACATACTGGCAGATCCCCAAAAGGTGATCTATTTCTCATAGCTCATTTCCAGACATAAGTCATGGCTTTCCCGATAACATGCTCTAATAATTTTTAATGGGTTTTACCTCCAGGAGCTTGCACAAACCTCTTTTGAATCCTATGTTATTTGCCTTGACCATGCTCTCAAGCAAGAGATTCCACATCTTTTTAATTGAATGCTAGGTGGAAAAATACTTTCCACAATTTCTTTTCAATATGATGGCCATCAGGAGGCAGATAATGGCGCTTTATGCTTTGTCTTCTCCTGACATTTGGGCTAGCGACTCATTTTGACCATGTGGTGTCCTTCTGCTCTCTTCTTCCTGTACAAGATGGGGTGTACTGCCCAACCAGCTGCTACCCCGCTTCTCACTTCCTGCAATTCCACAGAGGCTTCTCTGGATTTAGCGGAATGCAGTGTGGTGGACAATTCTGGATTATCAGAAGCTCTTAAAATGGTCTGAGGGTGCAAAGAAGGTGGCCCCAAGTACTAAATAACCAAACAACCTCGTTTGCAAGGGATTCCTAAGAGATATGCACTCGGCTTCGCATCGGTAGGAGAGTCAATTGGATTTTTGAACCGAGCTAGCAGCTTAGAACAGAAAAGCGGGCGTCTACCTCTGACGAAGGGACGAAACATAGAACTCCATCAGGTAGTTCAAAGTCATGCCACACTTTCCAACAAAACCAGCTAAGTGATTTCTCCATGAAATATTCGATTATATACTCAGGAACATGCAGTAGTTAATTAATTTTTGTGTGCTAAAAGTTTACATGTATATAATGAGAGATTTCCTAAGATTTATACAAAATTAAAACTAAATTTTCAAAAATTTTCATTCAAGAGAGAAAATAATGTAGTGGTGGACCCGTATAAATTTTGCTTTATAGCGCTAAATGTGTGGTACCACCAGGATACTTTACCTTGGAAAGTACTGAAATTCTCTTTTATTTTAATTCAACGCTTTTTTGAAGATTGGTGTTTGTTGCATATCTCTTGCAAACGAAGTTGTTTGGTTATTTTAGACAGTGGAAGACTCTGGGCCTTGTGGATAACCAAACTACTTTATGCAGATGTGATTGAATAACATCCTTATCGGCTATGAAGTACAGTCAAACCTTGGTTTGCGAGCATAATTCGTTCCAGAAGCATGCTTGTAATCCAAAGCTCTCGTATATCAAAGCGAATTTCCCCATAGGAAATAATGGAAACTCAGACGATTCATTCCACAACCCAAAAACTTTAATACAAAATACCTTATGTACTCGTATTGCAAGACCTCGCTCGTTTAGAACAGTCACTACACGCCCGCAGCGTCAGAGAGAGAAGAACCATCGGCTCAGTTGTGATGATGTGACATGTGTATACTGTAAGTATTCATATTGCAAGACCTCGCTCGTTTAGAACAGTCACTACACTCCCGCAGCGTCAGAGAGAGAAGAACCATTGGCTCAGTTGTGATGATATAATGCATGTATATTGTATGTACTCGTATTGCAAGACCTCGCTCGTTTAGAACAGTCGCTACACTCTCGCAGCGTCAGAGAGAGAAGAACCATCGGCTCAGTCGTGATGATGTGATGTGTGTATACTGTATGTACTCGTATTGTAAGACATTGCTTGTATATCAAGTTAAAATTTAATCAAATGTTTTGCTTGTCTTGCAAAACACTTGCAAACCAAGTTACTAGCAATCCAAGGTTTTACTGTATATCTAGTGGGACTTATCAAGGTCCACTGCATTTCTTTTGTGCTTTGGATGAAAAGGGACTATGGAAACCAAAGAAAAGTAAAAAACACATGAATTAATAAAGCGGCAGAAATTCTCACACCAAATCCACTGCTAGAGTGGCCAGCTGAGGAAAATTCTCACCAGCATCACACTACAGAGCCTGTAATTGGGAGAGAGATAAGAACAGCCTGGCTGAAGCAGATAGGGAAACAAACTAGGGAAGCTGCTCTTTTTGCTCAGTGGGAGATTTCCTGGTTAAGCATTGGAAGGTTAGAGGTGCAAATCCTGACACCTTCAGATGGAAATGTGGTCCAGAGCATGGCGGAGGGCACTTCAGGCATGGAGCCTTCACACTGCCAAAGGTTGACGACAAGAGTCCTCTTATCTGCTCACAAGGTTTGTTTTATTTCCTGTAACACCGTGAGAATAGCTCCACAGAATGTATATATAAGCCATATACTAGAATTAGATCGAGCCTACCAGCAGTTCTCTATTATGCTATAGACCAGGGGTAAGCAATTCCAGTCCTCAAGAGCCACAGGCAGGTCAGGTTTTCAGGATATCCACAATGAATATGTATGAGAAGGATTTGAGGACCGGAATTGCCTATCCCTGGTATAGACCAGTGCAAAGACTAGTCGCTGCTAAGAGCTAAGAGTCATGGCATCAGTTAAATCATAGTAGAGAATGACACGGTGGCGGTTTACCCGCGGCCACCGCATTTTAGCCGCGGGTCACCCGCCGAAAACGGGGAAGAAAACTAGCAGTCGCTGCGGCGACGGGGACAAGGCCATTCACCGCCCGCGGGGCGGTGAATGGTCTTGTCCCCCGCAGTGAGGCATGAAGGATCGCGCGGTCCCCGCAGCTCACACCCGCCCGCCCAATCGATTCCAGTGTCCAGCCAGCTCTCTCCCCTCTCCTCACCCCAGTCCGCAGATCCTCCTCCTCGGCGACCCGCACGCTACCAGAGAGCCGCGCACACCCGCCGCTGCTCAGCCTCGATCTTCTGCTCTGACGCAACCGGAAACAGGAAGTTGCAGCAGAGCAGAAGATCGAACACTGAGCAGCCGCGCGTGTGCGGCTCCCTGGGAAAGCGCGCAGGTTGCCCGAAAAAGAAAACCCACAAACCAAGGTGAGGAGAAGGGAGAGATCCGGCCAAACACCAGGATCGACCGGGCAGGCAGGTAGTGGCCGCGGGGACCGTGCGATCGCTAGTGTTCCCGGCTCAAATTGGAAGGAGGGAGTGAAAGGAAAAAGGCTTATATGGATGCAGCGGGGACGGTGACAGGGCGGTGAATGGGATGGCAGTGGCGGTGACGGGGCGGTGAAAGGGATGGCGGTGACGGTGACGGGGCGGTGAAGGGATCGGCGGTGACGGGGCGGTGCAGAGGATGGTGGGCCGGTGACGGGGACAGATTTTTTCCCCGTGTCATTCTCTAAATCATAGTTCTACTCTGCTTAACCAATCCTATCCTATTATGACATACTGTATTTTTCGCACTATAAGACGCACCCGACCATAAGACGCGAGAACTGACTGCAGCCAGGTAGGAGCGCAGGAAAGTTCACTCTGCAGGCCGATATACCGCTGGACCACCAGGCTATAAGCGGCATGTAAAAAGGTACGATGGGGGGGGGGGACATTTTTTAAAAGATAGTATGATGGGCAAGGACATTTAAAAAGGTACAATTGGGGGCAGCTTTTAAAAAGGTACGACGGGGGGTGTAAAAAAATTTGTATCTTCGCTGTATAAGACGCACCGACATTTCCACCCACTTTTGGGTGGAAAAAAGTGTATCTTATGGAGCGAAATTGGCTCACACCTGTTCACTTACACACTCAAGGCGACTTACAAAATATATAAAACCATGTTGTCAGTCATAGCGTCAAAAAAGCAAACACGATGAAATAAAATTCACCACTAATCCAACAGGAAAGGGAGAAATGAGTTGTTTTCAAGGCAGGATTTCTACCTGCGAACAACGGGCTGTTCTGAGAACACTCGCTCTGTTTCTATTTCTGACACCAGATCTCAAGCTTTGGTTTTATGCTGAGCAAATGTTTTGGAAAAAAATGAATTTGCCAAGAACTTGTTCCAAATGCACTTTTCCAGAAAATTCCTGGACTATGTACTTGGTGTCCTTTAAACAGCAAGATGCTACACTGTCCACCGGGTTTATCAACAGCTGGGGCAAAATATTTTCTTCCTTTGTTTTCTCTTTCTTTCTTTTTTTTTTATATTGAAGAGAAAATTCTATAAAAGGAAAAGAAATACCAGCCCTGGGAAAAGGATCGAGCTACACGTACAAAACGTATCACGTTTGCTTTCTGTTTGTTTTGGGATCTGGAAAAGCTGGGTGACCCTTTCCGCAGTACAGAATGAGAATTCAACGGGTTCAAAAAAAGAGGCAAAGCGTGAGAATATGTTTAGGGAGAGAACAAGATGAGAACAATTTTCTGAAAGGATGCAATAATTCTGACACAGAACACTTACGTTTGGCATTTTTCAAGTGAGTGTAGCAATCAGAAAACAGCGCAAGACACAGCACTGGGAAACTGAAGTCAAACTCATTAACTCACCAAATTGCCTCTAGCCTGCTCTGGGATGTCCACATCTGCCTCTAATGGGCAGTGGTTCAACCCACAGACTTTACTGTCCACTAACCACTGGACTTCAAGAGCCTCTTTAAAGAACATCGCTAGCAGCTTTCATATTACAATGAAATAGAAGACTCTCCAATGCATGTTGGGCCTTAGCTGTGACCGCCTTCCAATTCCGAGCCAAGGCAGCTCCATGATCTGGGGCGCTCTATTCCAGTGGTTCCCAACTCTGTCCTGGAGGACTAACAGCCAGCCAGGTATTCATGATAGCCCTAACGACTATGCATAGAGCAGATTTGCATGCCTGTCAGCTCCATGATATGCAAATCTCTCTCATGCATATTTATTAGTGCTATCGCGAAAACCCAACTGGTTGCTGGTCCTCCAGGACAGGGTTGGGAACCACTGCTCTAGACAGTATACAAAGAAACTCTACAAGTACACATAAGAACAGCCTTACTGGGTCAGACCAATGGTCCATCAAGCCCAGTAGCCCGTTCTCATGGTGGCCAATCCAGGTCACTAGTACCTGGCCAAAATCCAAGCAGTAGCAACATTCCATACAGAATCTCAAAGAATAGCAAGATTCCGGAATCCCAGAGAGTAACAGGATTCTAGAATCCCAAAGAGTAGCAACATTCCATGCAGAATCTCAAAAAATAGCAAGATTCCGGAATCCCAGAGAGTAACAAGATTCTAGAATCCCAAAGAGTAGCAACATTCCATACAGAAACTCAAAGAATAGCAAGATTCCAGAATCCCAGAGAGTAACAAGATTCTAGAATCCCAAAGAGTAGCAACATTCCATACAGAAACTCAAAGAATAGCAAGATTCCGGAATCCCAGAGAGTAACAAGATTCTAGAATCCAAAAGAGTAACAACATTCCGTACAGAATCTCAAAGAATAGTAAGATTCTGGAATCCCTGAGAGTAACAGGATTCTAGAATCCCAAAGAGTAGCAACATTCCATGCAGAATCTCAAAAAATAGCAAGATTCCGGAATCCCAGAGAGTAACAAGATTCTAGAATCCCAAAGAGTAGCAACATTCCATACAGAATCTCAAAGAATAGCAAGATTCCGGAATCGCAGAGAGTAACAAGATTCTAGAATCCCAAAGAGTAGCAACATTCCATACAGAATCTCAAAGAACAGCAAGATTCCGGAATCCCAGAGAGTAACAAGATTCTAGAATCCCAAAGAGTAGCAACATTCCATACAGAAACTCAAAGAATAGCAAGATTCCGGAATCCCAGAGAGTAACAAGATTCTAGAATCCCAAAGAGTAGCAACATTCCATACAGAAACTCAAAGAATAGCAAGATTCCGGAATCCCAGAGAGTAACAAGATTCTAGAATCCCAAAGAGTAGCAACATTCCATACAGAATCTCAAAGAATAGCAAGATTCCGGAATCCCAGAGAGTAACAAGATTCTAGAATCCCAAAGAGTAGCAACATTCCATACAGAATCTCAAAGAATAGCAAGATTCCGGAATCCCAGAGAGTAACAAGATTCTAGAATCCCAAAGAGTAGCAACATTCCATACAGAATCTCAAAGAATAGCAAGATTCCGGAATCCCAGAGAGTAACAAGATTCTAGAATCCCAAAGAGTAGCAACATTCCATACAGAATCTCAAAGAATAGCAAGATTCCAGAATCCCAGAGAGTAGCAACATTCCATACAGAATTTCAAAGAATAGCAAGATTCCGGAATCCAAGAGAGTAACAAGATTCTAGAATCCCAAAGAGTAGCAACATTCCATGCTACTGATCCAGGGCAAGCAGAGGCTTCCCCATGTCTTAATAACAGACTATGGACTTTTCCTCCAGGAATTTGTCCAAAATTTCTTAAAAGCTCTTTAATCCGCCTTTACCACAAACTCAGGGCACTGATATGAAAGAGAGGTGTATCTCTGACAACAAAGCCACTGGATTAAGCTACCAGATTTTACTTATGTAAAATACGGACCCATAGACCCGCTCCCAAGCCCATTCAGTTCCACCCATCCCCGCCCTGTTACTGCCACACCCCAGCCTCGCCCCTAGCCCCGCTCGCCTCAGCCTGTTCTCGTCAGTCAGGAGGGCATGCGTGGATGTGACATGATGATGTCACATGCATCCATGCGTGTGTGTGATGTCACCACATTGTGCGCGGATGCCCTCTCCTGACGCGATCTGCTTTTCAAAACCCGGAAAAAGTGCCATCCAAAAAGTGGACATGTCCAAGTAAATTCATACATCTGGTAACCTTCCACTGGATCCCTCTGGCATACTCTGCTCGTATCTTACCTTTCGTGCTTCATTTGCCAAAGAGAAGCACGACAGCATCTTCCAGCCTGTAACAGGGCAAAAAGCTAGGACTTTCCAGATCAGCCTTACCAAAAATGGCATCACTTGACAAAAGCATCAAAAATCATTTTGTTCGGGCTCAAGTCTCAGTTGTTACTCTGCCTTTATCTAGTAATCACGCTTAATATTGTTATTGGAGAAGTAGCTGGTTTAACTAAACAATGCTAACCCAGCAGTCCCAGAGGATAAAGCAAACACAGCTTCAGGCGCTTCTAATTTATCGAGTCAGTCCTTAGAAGGAAACGGCCAGAGAGGTCCTAAAGACAGACTGGCAGCAATGTCAGCCCTGAAGCTTATTAGGCATAATAGAAATCTCAAATCCAAGGGCCAGTGCAGATGGCTTCAGAAGGCTCTCACAGACATGGTGTGGAGAAAACACGCAAGGGAATGCACATGCATTGACAAAAAGAACAAGGGGTGGTCATGAAACCACAAGAAACGCTAAGAACAAAAAACTACCTCTGATGCCTGGAATCAGTAGCGTAGTGAGGGTGGAAGGCGTCTGGAGAGGAGGCACACCCCCCCCGTACCTACCAAAACGGGGGGTTCCTTCCGTGCCACCCCATCCCGCCCCTTTCGCGCCCCCCCCCCAAACCCTCCTCTCCGCCCCTGCTCCTTCCACACTCATGTCGTCCCTTCTCTAAATCTTCTCCAGCGCGAGCAGCTTCTCCGAATGCACCAAGATGAGGTTGGCAGTCATCCAGGCCCGGCCAAAAAGTCTCCCTTCTGGAATGGGTAACCTGGTCACCCTATCGTCAGCTCCTTTTTCCTACTGGCTCTTCCTCTACATAGGCATCTAAGCATCCTGCTGGCTCTCACCATCGAAAGACCATGCAGACAAAAACCAAAGCGTGTTTGGATTCTGCGAATGCACTTTTGGCAGGCTTGGCGTCTGGGGGATTCGCTGAAGCTCCATACTTTACAAAATTCTGCTCTAAGACTTTTGGCTGGTTGGCTGGATACAGTTTAAGAGCTTAGTTTTAGTTTATAAAGTGATGCGGTCTGGAGTTGTACTACCGTTGTGTGAGCTGGTGATGCCTTATCTGCCAGGTAGGGCTTTAAGATCTGGTAAGCAAAACTTACTTGCTGGACCTCATGTCAGTTCAAACCCCGCCCTGCTCCTTGTGACCCTGGGCAAGTCACTCAGTCCTCCATAGCCCCAGGTACGTTAGATAGTGAGCCCACCGGGACAGATAGGGAAAATGCCTGAGTATCTGATTGTAAAAACCGTTTAGATAACCTTGATGGGCGGTATATCAAATCCTAATAAACTTGAAACTTGATCTAATGAGTACACGTAATAAACAATTTTTTTTATCAAGCCTCAATTCTTTGGAATACTCTGGACGAGTTCATGCTAAACTGGTGAGACTGGACTCATTTGGAGCACTGGTCTTGACCTTGGGGCCACCGCGTGAGCGTACTGCTGGGCAGGATGGACCATTGGTCTGACCCAGCAGCGTCAATTCTTATGTTCTTATGTTCTTAACTTTAACGTCATTCTCCGTCTGTAGCGATATTCAAATCAAGATAAAAGCCCACTTTTTTTTTAAAGCTGTTTTCAACTCTTAACTCCCACTCACCATCGGATGCCTCATATACCCCTGGTATCATTCCTTCTGCCAGAAACACTCCAGCCCTGAGATGTCCTTTCTGTCTGTCCAAATTAGATTGTAAGCTCTTCTGAGCAGGGAATGCTTATTGAATGCGTACGCCTTTCAGCGCTATAGAAATGACAAACAGTGGTAGTGGTAGTTTTTGGAAAAGCTTAAGACACATTTATTTCGGCAGGCTTTTAGAACTGGTTATTTAGAGGTTTTCTTGTAGCTGATCCTTTGGATGTTTGTGTATTTGGGTGGGTTGTGGTGGGGACTTTCCTTCTCTATTATATAGAGTTCTTTTCCAATACGTAAGAACATAAGGACATAAGCCGTGCCTCTGCTGGGTCAGACCTGAGGTCCATCACGCCCAGCAGTGCGCTCACACGGCGGTCCATCTATCTATACCCTTCTATCCCCTTTTCCTTCAGAAAATTGTCCAATCCCTTCTTGAAATCCATATACCGTCCACTCACGCGGCGGCTCTTTTATCAAGCCGCCCTAGCGGGGTTAGTGGGTCAGACATTTCCTCACGCGCTAACCCCCGCGGCCGGCTAAAAAACTAACACCCGCTCAGGGCAGGCGTTAGCGGCTAGCGCGGCAGACGGTTTAACGCGCGGTATTACGCACGTTACACCCCTTCCGCAGCTTGATAAAAGGACCCCCTTAGATGGCATCGTGAGTTTGCAGTATATCACACTGGAAAAGTCTAACGTCTTTAATCCGTAACGTTGCCTGTGTAATACAAAATAAACAGAAATGCTTCCTTTAGCACCTGACGTGGCTTCACAAAAGGGGTAATGCAGATGTCAGGTTCATTTTGAGTTGTTAGACTGATTTTTTAATTTGAAGAAATCTGAACATTTGAACGAGAATTGCTCTGACTTCCAATGGAGTGCAGAGCCTTACTCAAGTTTGGGCGTTTTGTTTATAAAATGTCGAATGGCTTATTACCAAAATTTTTGATGAATCATTTTTTATTTGCTTCTCCAGGACGTTTCTTGTGTAATTTTTCTTTTTTTTTAGATTCCCTGCAGTTAAAGGTTGTACTCAAGATTTATAAATTGCACATCTTCCTCGTTATTCGCGGGGGATAGGGGCAGAGCCGGACCGCGAATATCCAGCTCTGACCCACCCTCGCCTCCCTCCCGCCTTCCCCCGGCATCCCGGCCTTATCTGGTGGTCTAGCGGGCTTTCAGGGCAGGAGCGATCGTCCTACGCTCCTGCCCCGTACAGATCGCCAATAGGAAATGGCTGCTGTGAGTTCCCGTAGTCTCTCAAACTCCCCACAGCCATTTCCTATTGGCGATCTACACGAGGCAGGATCGTAGGACGATTGCTCCTGCCCCGAAAGCCTGCTAGACCACTAGGTAAGGCCAGGATGCCGGGGGGGGGAGGGGGGGAGGGGGGAGGGGAGGCAAAAATATGGGTTTGTGTTTTTCCCCTCCCCCCCCCAAAAAAAATCGCGATTATGTGAAATTGCGAGTGTGGAAACTGTGAATTGGGAGGGGGAAGTATAGCTATAAATGAATAAACATAAATATAAACATATGTACTATATATAGGGGCATTTTCAAAACACTAAGAGCTCCTTTTACGAAGGTGCATTAGCGGTTTAGTGCGCGTAAGAGCACGCATTACACCGCCAGCCGCGCTATCTGCTACCGCTTCCTCTTGAGCAGGTGGTAGTTTTTCAGCTAGCACGGGGGTTAGCACGTGATGAAAAGTCACACGCGCCAAAGCCAGTAACGCGGCTTCATAAAAGGAGCCCTAAGACGTCCCAAACATTGCACGAATCGACACTTCGAATCGACACTTTTACAACGGCGCGCTAAAATGCCGCAGGCGCTAGCCACTACCACCTCCTTTTAAGCAGGCGGTAATTTTTCGACTAGCACGCGCTATACACGTGCTAATCCTGTGCGTGCGCTAAAAACGCTAGCACACCTTTGTAAAAGGAGCCCTTGGACATTTTTCTTGCCAAAACGTCCAAATTTTCGAAACCATCTTTCTGGACGTCTTGCCATGACGAGGCTCATTTTCAAAAAAGATCGATGTCCAAAAGACAGCCCAAACCAGCACTTTGACATCTTACTAGTCAAAACGTCCAAGTGTCAATTTTCGAAACCATAGAAACATAGAAAAGTGACGGCAGAAAAGGCCCATCTAGTCTGCCCACTCTATTGACCCACCCACCCTCCTAACTACCCTTTGAGAGATGGCACTCTGATGTCCCATTCCCTTTTAGAGATCCGACATGAGCATCCCATCTGTTCTTAAAATCTGGCACTCTACTGGCCTCGATCACCTGTGCTGGAAGCTCATTCCAATTGCCAACCACCATCTTTCTGGACGTCTTGCGAGGTGTCCTAGCCATGACGAGGCTCATTTTCAAAAAAGATCGATGTCCAAAAGACAGCCCAAACCAGCTCTTTGACATCTTACTAGTCAAAACGTCCAAGTGGGCATTCTCAAAACAGACTTCTTTAAAGACGTCTTTCTGGTTGTTGTGTCAGCAGTGTGTCCAAATCTTAAGGAGGCTTATTAGAGGGGTACTTTGCATGGATTTAGGGCAGGCTTAGCATTTAGATGTTTGTCAAGCATAACCAAACCTTTAACAAAAGAACCTGGGCTTTTTTTTTTAGACATTCAGAAATAGATCTGTTTTAACAGCATCTGAATGCTGAAAAGGTGCCCAAACTGACTAGATGAAAACTAGAGGGATTAAGGCATGACCCCCCTCCTCTTACTCCCCCAGTAGTCACTGACCCCCTCCCACCACCCACAGATATTATTCCCAGTGCCCAAAGATATTTTTTTTTAAAAACCAATACATTCTAGCCTGTATTGTGCTGAAAAGTTCTCAGCCCAAACAGCTTCAGATGTTACTAGAGACATTTGAGCTTAGAGAGCAGAGGTTACTGCAGTGAATTTCACATTAAAAGTTCTAGGTACAAATGTCATTTTGACTTGCTTCTAGAGAATGACATGGGGACAAATTTGGCCCTGTCCCTAGAGGAACTCAATTTTCCCGCCCGTCCCCACAAGATTTGTTGTCGTCCCTAAGCTCTGCCTTAACCACGCAAGCCTCGAACATTTATGATTTTAAAGTGTTTGAGGCTTGTGCAGGTGAGGACGGAGCTTGCAGGAATGGGGCAGGGACAGGAAAAGAACTCGCCGGGATGGGTCGGGAAAATGAGTTCCCGCGGGGACGGAGGAAAATGTATCCCCGTGTCATTTTCTACTGTATGGTAAGTCTTCCAAAACCTACTGTACCTACATTAAGATGACACCTGCAGGCATAAGGGCTATTATTGTGGTGTACAGGTGGGTACAATAAGTTTTCGGTGGATTTAGAGAGCTCACCATACAATGAAGGAGGTTAAAGTGACATGGGTACCTGGGACTTTTAATATGTCTGTGACAGTTTGCTAAGAATGCTAGCTGCCGAAAAACTTGTCCACATGAAAAACTCACAACAGTGTCTTTATGTTTGAGAATGGCCAAGAAAGATAGATGTACTATTTATTTATTTAGGGGTCCTTTAATTAAGGTGGTCTAACCGATTTAGCGCATGCTTAATGCTAAGGCATCCATTATATCCTCTGCTAAATCGGTTAAAACACCTTAATAAAAGGACCCCTTAATTTGTTTTCTATTTTTTTTTTCCAAGAAATTTTATTGAAAATTTTGTCAAAATACAAAAAGAAAAAAAAACAACCAATATCAACGTAGTCTCATTTCAACAGAGAAATTTCTATTACATAAAAAGGTCAAAAATGAATTTGCGGTGGTTAGGGGCAGAGCCGGCCCGTGAATATTAAAAAAACGCAAATAATATTCAGTCCGGTTCTTCCCCTATCCCCCGCTTCCCCTGACTATTTTAAGCCCTGAAAGCCCCCCCCTTAAGCCTTACCTGGTGGTGTAGCGGGTTTTCAGGCAGAAGCGATCTTCCCACGCTCCTGCCCCATGCAGATCGCTCACAGGAAATGGCTGCCTTGAGCTCCCGTAGTCTCTCGAGCCATTTCCTGTGAGCGATCTGCACGGAGCAGGAGCGTGGGAAGATCACTCCTGCCCCGAAAACCCGCTAGACCACCAGGTAAGGCCTACTCTTTGGGATTCTAGAATCTTGCTATTCTTTGAGATTCTGTATGGAATGTTGCCACTCTTTGGGGTTCTAGAATCTTGTTACTCTCTGGGATTCCGGAATCTTGCTATTCTTTGAGATTCTGTATGGAATGTTGCCACTCTTTGGGGTTCTAGAATCTTGTTATTCTCTGGGATTCTGGAATCTTGCTATTCTTTGAGATTCTGTATGGAATGTTGCTACTCTTTGGGATTCTAGAATCTTGTTATTCTCTGGGATTCCGGAATCTTGCTATTCTTAGAGATTCTGCATGGAATGTTGCTACTCTTTGGGGTTCTAGAATCTTGTTACTCTCTGGGATTCCGGAATCTTGCTATTCTTTGAGATTCTGCATGGAATGTTGCTACTCTTTGGGGTTCTAGAATCTTGTTACTCTCTGGGATTCCGGAATCTTGCTATTCTTTGAGATTCTGCATGGAATGTTGCTACTCTTTGGGGTTCTAGTATCTTGTTACTCTCTGGGATTCCGGAATCTTGCTATTCTAGTATGGAATGTTGCTACTCTTTGGGTTTTGGCCAGGTACTAGGGACCTGGATTGGCTACCATCAGAATGGGCTACTGGGCTTGATGGACCATTGGTCTGACCCAGTAAGGCTATTCTTATGGATATTCAATGCCAGGGCAAATGTCAGCAGCTCGTACTTAGCCGGCCAAGCTGATTTTCATTGGCTGGCTGGCTAAGACATGTGACCAGATAGATCCGTTTAAAAGGTTGGTCTATCTTCGGCTGCTAGTATTCGTGCCAGTGCCTGGATATGGCCAGGCACTGAATATTAGGGTATAAGTAAGGTGGCAGCGATCAGCTGACTGCTGCTGGCTGAATATCGGGGGAACTGAGACACATTCAATCTTCTGTGCTGTAACAGTCCAGCTGTAGGGAGGGTCCCTAAGGAAGGATCTAGGGGGCATTTCATCTATACATGGAGACACGCAACCAGTACATCATGTGTTTTACTTGTCTACAAGGCCTCTCTGATTTTGCCAGAACATTTGATCTTCAAGAAATACCTCATGTCTTGTGTTTTATTCTGTTTTCCTGAATACTGCACATTCCCAGGAAGGAAAAGGAGGGAGGAGAACAGCAACTCATTTACACATAGCTAACTCCTGCCAGCTAACTGCTGTAGGGAAAAGAGACAGGGCAGAGGCTCAGATGAATTGTGTCCTACATGTTTTCAAAGCGCAGCCAAAAAATAAATTGCCTGGCTTAGTCTTCTTTCATGTGAAATAAGCCTGGCCAAAGAGGCAGACTAAACCGAAATGTTATCCCTGGGATATCTGGTGGTCAACTACAGCACAGTATAGCCTAAAGAAGGAGAAACAAAACTTTAAAGGCAACTTATTTGCCTGTCTGTCAGGAGTGCCACGAAGTCCCTCACTGAGCCTATTAAAGAGTTACACTGGACAAATAGAGCTAAGCAAGGGCGATGAATGGTTAACACAGTAGACTGAGAACCTAGGGAACAGAGTTTGATTGCTGATATGGCTCCTTGTGTCCTGGGCAAGTCACTTAGGGATCCTTAGTCCATCGGTGTGCAGGTTTTTCCCATGCTAAGGCCATTTTTACCACAGCCAAATAGATGGTCATTTTCCATTTTTGCATTAATAGCATACGAACGGCCATAATAGGACAGATCAATGTCCATCAAACCCAGCATCCTGTTTCCAACTGTGGCCAATCCAGGTCACAAGTACCCGGCAGAAACCTCAAAGAGTAGCAAGATTCCGGAACCCCAAATAGTAGCAACATTCCCTGTGGAATTCCCAAAGAGTAGAAAGATTCCATCGGTAGATATGTTGCCATTATCGTGCACCCGTAAAAAAACTTAGCGTGTACGCACACGCTGCCATCCATTTTGTAGGCGGTAAGGCTCATGCGCCATTCCTAACTAACTAGTTAGTGTGCAGTAATATTAGGGTTACCAGATTTTACGCGTGTAAAATCCGGACACGTAGCCCCGCCCTCAGGCCCACCCAGCCCCTCCCCATTACGCCCAAGTCACGCCCTGTTCCACCCCAGCCCCGCCCCCTCAACCTGTTCTCATCCTCGGGACTGCTTTGGAAGGGCATCTATGAATGCGCGGATGCAATGCGATGATGTCGGGAACAGTGCAGAGCATTCGGTGTGCCGGCCTGCACTAAAAAAAATACCATCATGGTTTTGTAAAAGGGGGGGTTATTTATTTTAAAAATTTATATACTGCCTAAAAAAATCTAGGCAGTTTACAATCAACATACAAATTCATTAAAACAGGAGTGTCAAAGTCCCTCCTCGAGGGCTGCAATCCAGTCGGGTTTTCGGGATTGCCCCAATGAATATGCATGAGATCTATTAGCATACAATGAAAGCAGTGCATGCAAATAGATCTCATGCATATTCATTGGGGAAATCCTAAAAACCCGACTGGATTGTGGCCCTCGAGGAGGCACTTTGACACCCCTGCATTAAAAACAATAACTCAAATACCCCCTCCTTTTACAGAACCGTAGCGCGGTATTTATCGCCGGCCGTGGCGGTAACAGCTCCGACGCTCATAGGAATTCCTATGAGCGTCGGAGCTTTTACCGCCACGGCCGGCACTAAAAGCCACGCTACGGTTTTGTAAAAGGGGGAGGGGGGATATTTAACAAAGCTCCTGCTACCCACACTGCAAATCATATCCATAGTATTTACATAAATGCATCGACAAATAACTGTCCCCTTCCTTTACAAGCCACGCTAGCGTTCTTAGCGGTAACAGCTCTGACGATCCTAGAATTCCTATGAGCGTCCGAGCTGTTGCTGCCACGGCCGCCGCTAAAAACGCTAGCACGGCTTTGTAATAATAATAATAACAATTTATATGCCGCAGGACCGTGAAGTTCTATGCGGTTTACAATGATTGGAAATGTCACAGATTGAATGAAATAAACAAAGTACAGACTTAGTGATTGAGAATTCTAGCGATCGTTTGTTGAGGGCTAAGATTGTACAGGTTGGTTTCCTAAGTATTTCAGGAACAGATGTGTTTTTAGGCGTTTCCTGAATTCCCCATAGGTAGTAAGCACGAGCAATTGTTCAAGGTCTTTACCCCATGATGCTGCTTGATGTCCTTTGTAAAGGACGGGGTGTATCTTTAAGAATTTTGGAGTGAGTTGTTTTCTGGCTTGGACTAGGTAACTCCTTGGGAGAGGGCATTTCAGCTTGGCATGCATGTCTCTTTAAATGTGTACCTATCTGTGAAATGTTTTGTAATTAGCAGTACATTTTGAAACAACACACTTTCACCTTTTTAGGAATGGAGACTTTTTTCCCAAGTAAAACGAAAAAAAAAAAAGAGAAAACAACAACATTCCTTCAAGATGAGGTCATCTGAAATCAGCACATAATCCCAGACTGATTCATAGCAAGAGATATGCTGAGGAACGTTGAACTGGAATGTGATATCAGGCGGGTCAAACCCCCTTCACTGCTTGGACATCACCTTCAGTGACATCACTTCCTGTCTCAAAATTCCACAAGACTGGAATTACAAGCAGAACCTTATCCTTGATCAATTAGGTAAGCAATTCCTTCTCCTGATTACAATGGCTAATGGCTTCCAGTCAGAGGTCTCTCCATTCGTCACTGTCTCAACTCAGATCTCCATCTCTGTCTCGCCCTGTGTTTCTCTAAGGCTCTCCAAAAGGAATGAATGTTCCTCTGTGCCCAGGAAAATACAAACAACTATAACTCAGTCAATAAGTACGCCTGAAAATTTCATGTTCTCTCTGTTCATATCTTTCGTAAACATGCATGAGGTACTGGTAAGATAGTATTTCTTAATAGTAGACCACATTGATAACTCCTTGCTGGTTTTCTTTTCCTCTTGAATCTTTGCTTGCTTTCTGTGCTTGGTTGCTTCCACCTAATGTGGACTATATGGGTTTTTGCCAGGTAGTTGTGCCTTTGATTGGCCTCCGTGAAGATGGGATACTGGGCTAGATGAACTATATGTATATTTTGCCCCAGGACAGACAGGGAAAAATTCTTGAGTACTTGAATGTAAATCACGTGGAGGGGCATAATCAAAAAATACGTCTAAATCTGTTTTGGGCCTAGACGCCCAAAGTTGGACATGTCCAAAGTCCATTTTCAAAAAATACGTCCAAAATATTCTTTTTTTGAGAATCATCTTCTTGCACGTCCAGCCGTTTGATCATCCAGACCGCTAAATCATCTATATTTATACCCCATTCTCATCCCAAAATTTGTCCAAGTCAAAAACGCCTAGAACAAGACCTTTTGGATGTGGGAGGTATCAGCAAAGTGATGGACTGGATACCCAGACATGGCAACTTAGCAGTGGGGTACCTTACAGGGCACTGCTGTGAACTTCACAAAATGGGTGCCACATAAACATCTCACCACAACTCCCTTGCAGGTCATGGTGTGAGCCCCCTAAACACCCCCAAAACCTACTAGACCCACCTGTCTACCACCACATTAGCCCTTATGGCTGCAGGTGCCACCTATATGGCAGTACAATAGGGTTTTTTTTTTGGGGGGTGCATATGTTTCACCATGAATGCAGTGGTTAGAGTGGCTTATGGGAGCTGGGTCATCCTCTCTATGGCTCACTAGCCCCCCCTCCCCCCCCCCAACTACTTAAGCCACCTCTGTGCAGCTCTATTAGGCTTTCCTATGCCAGGTGCTGATGTTCTGGAGGCAAGAATGTACGTTTTTAGTCTGATTTTTGTGGCAGTGTGGGGGGGGGGGGGGGGTCAGTGATCACTGGGGGAGTGTGTGGGGGTCTGTACTTTGTGTCTGCAGTGGTTATCTGGTTACTTTGGATACCTTCTGGGTATTTAGACCTGTTTTTAGATCACCTAAGTGACTACGTATAAGTTCTGTCTAGGCAGTCTCGTTAAACTTTCAGTTATACTTGCAGTACGACTAAGTCTAGGTCAACCCGCCCTCACCACTCCTCCTAAAATACTCCTTTCAGCTCTGGGCGTACAGCAGCACTGAAAAGGCCTAAGCTGTTTTTAGATACGTCTAAAACCCGTTTCAATTACCGGCACTTTGACGACCTGTCTTTAAGGTCTTCCAAGTGCCGACTTAGGTGGGATTTTAGATGTATTTCTGTTTCGATTATGAGCCCCTTAGGCTATAAGTGGTATATAAATACTAAAGAAATAAATGGCCCAGAGTCCTTAAAGAATAGGATCTCCCTCTACATACATCCAAGGTCACTAAGATCTTCCCGAGGAGTACCTTAACCTGCCCTCTCCAAAAGATATCACATGATCTGATATCCACCAGCGAGACTTCTCTGGAATAGTCCCCCACAAAGGCTTCACGTAACACAAGGTGAAAGCTTGGCGCGCTTATACACGAGTGACCCTGGCTGCAAAAACTGTACAGGACACGTGTATCCACGCTTACCCTTGTTAAGATAATAGTCAAATGCTTTCTTTAAATTAATCCCCTTATTTTCTTACTCTGTCATCTATCTAAAAGGTCCTTTCCTATCTATCAAAGGCTTCCTTTTATCAAGCTGCGTAAGGGGTGGTTTTTTTATTGCAGTCCACTGCGGTAAAAGCTCCGACATTCATAGAACTCGTATGAGCGTCGGAGCTTTAGCTGAAGTGACCCACGCTAAAAATCCCTAACCCAGCTTGATAAGAGGGGACCAAAATGGTGTTTGGGTTTGTAGCCTACTATGCCACACTTTCCATTATTATTTTAATATTTTTACTTCTGCAACTGTCTATTGCTTTAGACTTAACTTATTCTTGCTTTGCGCTGCTTTGAGTGGATTCCTCAAAAAGGCAGCAAATAAATCTTAATAATAATAAATCACTGATTACATATAAATGTTTCATCATAATTCCATTTATTAAATAGTATAAGCCTCGCTTTGCACAGGATAGCAAGGTAGTAAATCGCAATTCGGAGTACCGTATTCTCTGTACTAATCATTCGGGCTATTTGCAACACTGGGGTTTCTGAAATCTACGGAGGGCTCCATTTCTCTTCTTCAGTCCTCCTCCCTGAAACAACCACCATTTCTTTTTTCCACCCTGCCCCCCTCTCCATAACAACCAGATCTCTCTCCTTACATCATTAGGGTTACCAGATTTTACATATGTAAAATCTGGACCCGCCCCCTGGCATGCCCAGTTCCACCCTTCCCTGCCCCATTACGCCCACACCACACCCCAGCCTCACCCCTAGCCCCGCCCCTCAGCTCGTCGTGGCCAGGAGGGCATCTGTGCATGTGCGGATGAGACGCAATGAAGTCACGTGCGCGGATGCCCCTCCCAACGTGATTTGCTTTTCAAAACCCGGGTTTTGAGAAAAGCCATCCGGACATGCCTTCTAAAAAAAGGGGTTCATAGACAAAATCGCGCGAGACAACGGCGCGCAGACAACTGAGCACAAGGTTGACGGCGCGCCGAAGAAAAGCCTATTTTAAAGGGTACCGACGGGGGGTGTTGGTGGGGAACCCCCCTATTTTACTTAACAGACATCGCGTTGGCGTTGTGGGGGGTTTGGGGGGTTGTAACCCCCCTCATTATACTTGAAACCGAACTTTTTGCCTGTTTTTTAGGGAAAAAAGTTCAGTTTTAAGTATAATGTGGGGGGTTACAACCCCCCAAGCCCCCCACAACACCAGCGCAATGTCTATTAAGTAAAGTGGGGGGTTCCCCCCCCAACACACCCTATCGGAGCCCTTTAAAATAGTGCTTTTCTTCGGCGCGCCGTCAACCTTGCGCTCAGTTGTCGGCGCACCGTTGTCTCGCGCGATTTAGTCCCGTCACCAAAAAAGGACATGTCCAGATAAATCTGGATGCCTGGTAACCCTCTACATTAGGGCTGCCCAAGTCCAGTCCTCGAGATCTACTGGTAGGCTAGGCTTTCAGGATATCCGCAATGAATATGCATGAGAGAGATTTGCATACCAAGAAGGCAGTGCAGGCAAATCTTTCTCATGCACGTTCATTGTGGATATCCAAAAAACCTGGCCTGCAGGTAGATCTCAAGGATCGGACTTGGGCAGCCCTGCTATACATCATCTCAAAGTTATAGCGCTGGGCCTGTGCAGGGCCTTGATCATCGATGCGTGCTCAAGGCCCCACACCAGCTCAGCAACAAAACTGTGAGGAAAGGTAAAAATAGATAGGGTTATCAGATGTAGGCTTGAAAAAAAAGAGGTTGCGTGGCCCATTCTACCCACATCCCTGCCTCATTCCGCCCAACCCAGGCCCCAAACAAAGCTAGTCTCTTCAAGGCCACATCTGGCGGGCATATGCCCATGCACAGGTTCAATGTGATGACATCACACGCATCTGAGCATACATATGATGTCACTGCATGGCATCCAGGCATGCGCAGATGCCCTCCAAATGCGGCCTCAAAGAGGACATGTCCGGGTAAATCTGGACGGTCTGGTAACCATAAGAAAAGAGAACCAATCATGGGGTGGGTGGTGCAGGGTGGAAGAGAACAATGCCAATTACTCCAGGTACTGAGGGGAGGTTGGTTTCCTATTATTGGAAGAGCATTTGCTCCGTTAGTGTGCCGGAGCAAATTAAAAGTTTGCGGGATACTGCTGTAAAAAGTTTCAGATTCTAGGAATCAGAGCTGAGATTGTGATGTCATAATGCCTCATTCCACCAATGCCTGAGTGCCAACCTCAGCAGTGATGTCACAATGGCTTGATTGTCCTATACTTGGCTCACATAAGAACATAAGAGTTGCCCTACTGAGACAAACCAAAGGTCCATCAAGCCCAGTATCCTGTTTCCAACAGTAGCCAACGGAGGTCCCAAGTGCCTGGCAGAAACCCAAAGAGCAGCAACATTCCAGAGTTCAGATTTTGATGTCATAAAGCCTCATTCCACCAATGTCTAAGAGCCAACCTGAAGTCACAATGGCTTGAGTGTCCTATACTTGGTTCACATAAGAACACAAGAATTGTCGTACTGGGACAGACCAAAGGTCCTTCAAGCCCAGTGTCCTCTTTCCAACAGTGGCCAACCCAGATCCCAAATATCTGGCAGAAACTGAAAGAGTAGCAACATTCCAGAGCTGGTATTGTGACATCATAAAGCCTCATTCCACCAATACCTAAGAGCCAAACTCATCAGTGATGTCACAATGGCTTGATTGTCCTAGACTTGGCTCACTTTTATTTATTTATTTCAAATTTTCTATAGTGCCTTCAACTAAAGTAGTAGATGAAGGTGGGGCACAATCAATAATGGAAAGGAACTTAAGTCTTGATAGGACAGAACCAGCCATACTAAGGACACACACATTCCAAAATAATATACAAACCCAAAAGGGAAAACAACAATAATTTATTACTTCTATAGCGCTACCAGACGCAAGCAGGTCTGTACTTTAAACACGCAAGAGACAGTCCCTACCCAATAGAGCTTACAATCTAAGTATGACAAACCCCTGATCAGGTAGGGGAATTAATACAAGAATTTCAGGAAGCACAAGAGACCCCTCTATCAGTCCCTAAAAACTTGCTCAGATAACCACGATTTAACTGCAATTTTAAACTTTTTCAAGGAAGACTCACTATGGATCGCAAAAGGTGATTTTGATTTCTAGATTTCTTTCCTTTTTAATTAAGGGGGAAGTTATCAATGTGGGCTATCATTTAAGGCGTTAACCCGAGTTATAAGTAACTAGTCCTCCCTTTTACAAAACCGTAGTGCGTTTTTTTTTGCGCCGGTTGTGGAGTAACAGCTCCGACGCTCACAGAATTCCTATGAGCGTTGGAGCTGTTACCACCGTGGTCCGTGCTAAAAAGCGCACTATAGTTTTGTAAAAAGGGGAGGGGAGGGGGAGGGAGGAGGGGGGAGGGGGGCGTAGGTCTCAAAGCATAAAATGGAACTTGTGCTAAATAACACAAGTTAGTGATAAAATAACCTTTCTTAACAGTAGCCCATGAGAGATAACCAGGCCCCTTAGTCTGTCTTATAAAACTATGGAAATGTATAAACTTTTGTCAAAGAAACGCAGGTTTAGACTTTGGATTAGGAGCTTTTATCTTCTTGCAGAGCTGAATATTAAGGGCCAGATTCTATAAATGGCGCTGTACGTTACGCAGCAGGAGGTCTCGTACAGCCGCCTAACGTAATTGCTATGACGCCTTTAGAAAAGCCATAAAAACTGTCTTATTCGACAGAAATATCACCTAAAAAGTATCTACACAAACCTCTAAATCAATTGCTAATATTTCAAACATGTCCACTCCTGCGTCTAAGATAATAATTTATTCTGCATGCTGTATTTCTCTTATCTCTGCATATTGTAACTCGCTGACTGTCCAGCCCTCTTCAATGTAAACCGCCTAGAAGTCTCACGACTCTGGCGGTATAGAAGAATAAAGTTATTATTATTAATTGGTGCAGTAATTGACCACGCCAATGTAAAACACGTTAAATAAAAGTAGGCGCTGGCAGATGTAGGCATCATAATCGTCTCTAAGGAGGCATCTCACAGTGCATTCCGTCAAAGTTGGCGTGGTGAACTTAGGCGCCATTAGACGCGATTCTCGAAAGAACTTAGGCATCTGCAATACAGGCCAGTATAACCCTGGCCTACACTGCGAACACCTAAGTTTTCTGGTATGCACCGTTAGGCACGATTTAAAAAAAAAAATGGCGTTAAAAGCGTGATTGGCATGCGGCTGGCGCGGTTTTTGTAAGTGGCTGCCGATGTAGCTGCCCGTTTACAGAATCTGACCCTAAGGCTCGGATTCTGTAAATGGCGCCATTATCGGCGGCCACCTAAAGAAACAGCTGCCGATCGCTTGTCAATCACACGACGGCGCCGTTTGCAGAACCGCAGCTACCTGAAAGGTAGGCTTCGGAACTGTAGGCCAGGGAGTTAAAGGCCCGCATTTCTGGTGCTTATCATTCACGAGAATCGCGCCACGGAGGTACGTTACGACGCCTAATGCCACTTCTGACTAACCACATCTACAGTGGTTTTAGGCATTGTAAAGAATCACCTCTATCTCCCACACTCTTCAACCTATACATTGCTTCCCTCAGCTCCTACCTAGACATACATGGCCTAACCTCCTACAGCTATGCAGATGACATCACCATTCTTCTTCCCTTCGACCAATCGGAGCCCACCATGATAGGCACAACACACAGAACACTCGATAACAGTAGCAACATGGATGACAGAGCACAAACTAAAACTTAACCCGGACAAAACTAACTTCATCCTCCTAGAAAACAGCAAAACCCCAACCTTAACAAACCTAGTAATAAACTCGATCTCCTACCCCTTTCATCCCACGCTAAAACTCCTTGGAATACTGATTGACAGAGGCTGTACCATGCAACCACAAATCAACAAAATAATAAAAACATCATTCGCAACTATGAGAAACCTAAGACAAGTTCGAAAATTCTTCGACAGAAAACAATTCCAACTTTTGGTACAATCTCTTATCCTTGGACTAATAGACTACTGCAACATATTATACCTCCCCTGCCCAGCAACCATGATAAAACAATTACAAACAATACAAAACACAGCCCTAAGACTCATCTACTCGCTAAAAAAAATACGACCACATCACAGAAGCATACCATGACTCACACTGGCTCCCAATACAAGCAAGAGGACACTTCAAATTCCACTGCCTACTATTTAAAGCTATAAATGGAGACAGCCCAACCTACTGGAACAACCGACCAACTCAAACTACCTCAACCAGACACAGGAGAACCCACCTACCAGAAATGTCAAACGAAGGATGTACGACAACCTACTAGACACCAGAGCAGCAAAGCTGGACAGACAACTCACAAATCTGCTAACCTCGACCACAGACTACAAAACCTTCAAAAAAATGAAACAAAAACCCTACTCTTCAAAAAATACATTAAACCTCTATAACAGAACCAGACCCGCCCCAAGCTTCACCCACAACACCACCTACATAGCAAATCAAAAAATATTCAAACCACTCTCTAGGCATTTACTAGTATGATGACAATTCTCATGTAATCCACCGAGGAGGAGGGAAATTTAATGGTGACACCAGGAAGTATTTCTTTACAGAAAGGGTAGTAGATCACTGGAACAAACTTCCGGTGCAAGTGGTCGAAGCCACCAGTGTACTCGACTTTAAAAATAAATGGGACATCCACGTAGGATCCCTACGGGGGTCGAGCTAAGGACTCGATGGGGTGGGACAGAAGAGTGGGCAGACTTGGTGGGCTGTAGCCCTTTTCTGCCGTCATCTTTCTATGTTTCTATGTTTCTATGAATGTATTGCGTAGCATCATGACAAGTCTTGTGTAATCCGCCTTGAACCGCAAGGTAACGGCGGAATAGAAATCAGTAATGTAATGTAATGGCGGCCTTTTTGGAGGTCCCCTTAGCCGCCTCCTTTTTTGGTTTGTTTTAATTGCTTTTTAATTGGCCTGAGTAAACCAATTAAGCAGGGCAGCGGTAGGCACTTAATATTCATTTATTCACTACACCTCAGCCATAATTAGTATTATCAGCGTTCACGGAGACGGGACTAATTAGGGCTGAGAGGCTATGAATAAAACTGTGCGCATATTAACGCAACTTTGTGCGCACGTTTTTCCGCCTGCACGCTCTTAACGCCAAAATAATTTGAATGGTATGGTTTTACCACATTAGGGGGTCCTTTTATTTAAGGCGCGCTAACCGATTTTAGCGCGCCTTAATCAAAGGACCCCTAGGATTTGTTTGTTTGTTTGTTTTATCATGTCAAGATTCATGTTTTAATTCTTTATTATTAATTTTTGAGTTATACTACATATATGTTTTTTCCTTTATTTTGGATGATTGTATGGCTACGTAGTATATTTCGTATTGTATTAGATATAATATTATGTATGTTGGATTGTGTTATATATGTTTATGAAAATGCTAATAAAATGCTCATTTGGACCATTACAATTCAACGCTCTCCTTTGTTCCCCATTATTACCCTCGTCAAAAGGGGGGCTGCTGCTCTCCTCAAGTGGACTGTCCTTATTGCCCTGAAATATATCTTGCTGAAATGGCTCGAGGGTGAAGCGCCGGATTACCCTCCTGATGTGGGAACGAAGAGATGCGACGGACTTTTCCTCTCTCCCAGGGCGCGTCTTTCAACGCACCTGGGAACCCTTTGGACTACCATGACTCCCTTGGCTCGCAGCCACTTGCTTAACTGTTGATTCCATGTTTATCTGTATCGCTATGTTATGGTTGGTGTGCCTGTATCATTTTGCATTATATCACTGCCTATGTTGATGTTGTACTTGGAAGGAGGACCTGGAGGGGGGAGGTATGGGGGGACTCATTTGGCGGGGAGGGAGGGGGGGAGTTGTTTGGGGGATGGGTTTTGTAAAACAAAATTTGAGCTTGTTTGCGTTTCAACTTGTGTATTTGCTTGGTTTTCTTGTTGAGCTCAATAAAATATATTTGAACATTGAAAATGCTAAGAAAAAATGTATTTTTTTTTAAACTCTGCAATGATTTCCAGTGAACATTTTAAACAAACAGCTTATTCCATTAGTGCCTGACTGGCAAAATTCAGTTCTAAGTCCCTTTCCTGTCTGCTGTCAGTACATGTCCTCCTTATTGATAATTGGATAATTAACCTTTGTGCTGAAATGTATGTGTTTTAACACTCTCTTTCCACTGAAACACGGTTTCCAGACCCTTCAGCTTTCTGCCAAGTTTCTTCAAGCCGTCTTTCAGTTTTTCTACCCTTCCTGCTGTGCCGACTGTTTACATTTCTCTGTTTCGTAAGAAACTATACTATACTTGTACATGTAAGCCAGTATAGTCACATATGCAGCTACGCCAAGATATCTATTGTTGGTACACCGCACTTTTCAAAATAATGTTTATTCTTTCATAATGAAAGCATAGCAGACATCTGGTAACCCTACCCTTGGGCCTCTCTCTTCCGTCTTCTTTATCCCCCCCCCATGGGCTGCCCGTGAACTATGATTCTTGCCTTCCCTCCTCTAAGAACCTTTAATCAATACCCAGTATTGAGGTGTTGCTAAGACAGTGGTTCCCAACCCTGTCCTGGAGGAACACCAGGCCAATTGGGTTTTCAGGCTAGCCCTAATGAATATGCATGAAGCAAATTTGCATGCCTATCACTTCCATCATATGCAAATCTCTCTCATGCATATTCATTAGGGCTAGCCTAAAAACCCAATTGGCCTGGTGTTCCTCCAGGACAGGGTTGGGAATCACTGTGCTAAGATGAAGACTGGCAATTGTCACTCCTTTTTAAAAAATATATATTACGGCATTAGATAAGTGAAAATAAATTAGCCCTGAATTTTGGTAAAACTGAAGTTTTGTTGGTAAAACACAGCGCTCAGAATCTCCTGTGAGATTTCATAACTGATATATATATATTTTTAATTAAAGAATAGATTGTGAGTCTTGGAGTGACACTTGATTCACAGCTGACCACATGGGCACAAGTGCCTAAAAGTCTGCAAACTTGTTTTCATCAGCTGCCTATGCTGAGCAAAATCAAACCCGTGCTCTCTAAATCTGCTTTTTGACTGGCGATTCAGAGTTTGATTATGCCCAGATTAGATATTTGGGTCGTTCTCAATCTCAAAGATCAAAAACGCCTTCAAATTATCCAGAACACTGCAATCAAACTAATCACAGGACATGTGCTCCTTGTGACCCTGGCCAAGTCACTTATATTAGATTATAATTTCACTGGGACAGACAGGGAAAATGCTCTGAGTGTGGAACAGTCTCCCGGAAGAGGTGGTGGAGACAGTGTCTGAATTCAAAAGGGCCTGGAATAGGAATGTGGGATCTCTCGGAGAGAGAAAGAGATAAGGGTTACTGTGGATGGGCAGACTGTAACATAGTAACATAGTAGATGACGGCAGATAAAGACCCGAATGGTCCATCCAGTCTGCCCAACCTGATTCAATTTAAAAAATTTTTTTTTTTTTTTTCTTCTTAGCTATTTCTGGGCTGGACTGGATGGGCCATTTGGCCTTTATCTGCCATCATGTTATTATGTTTCTATGTTTGGGTGTTTCCTCTACTGATATTCTCCTAATAATTTAATAGAAAAATTAAAAAGGAAAAAGCTAAAAGAAATTTAGTAAAAAAATATATATTTTTTAAATTCTTTATTCATTTTTTAATCTTACATCAAGGGTACAAATAATAAAACATTTGAAATATTAATTATAATTTTACTATCTTTTGGATGATTGTTGCATTGTATTCAGGAAGACTATTACAAATGAGGTTTTTTGTCTCAACTATCAGTGGGAATACTTCCTTTGTTTATTCCCTTCAGAGTTTTGGGATAATTTACACTGGTTTTACTTGAATCGGGTTTTGCAGGTTTATGCCCCTGTCAGCTCTCTGGTCTATAGCAATGATTCTCAATTTCTTCAAGCCATGTACCCCCTAAGTCTAACAAGTATCAACTGAGTACCCCTGCCAAAGCTCCATCCCTGGCCCACCCAAGCTCCGCCTCAACATCTCTCTCTGTCCCTCCATGAGTCCAACTTTTCTTCCCCTCTCCTCCATCACTATTGGCAATGTCTCCCTCTCTTTCACTGTCCATTTGTCTTTTTCTCATTCCCTCCCTTGCTGCAAAGGGGATGGAGAAAGAGAGAGAGAGATCCAGGGTGCATCTCTCCCACCCCCTCTACTGCCACATCCAACATTTCTCCCTCTCTCATCCCCCCGATCATATGCAGCATTTTTCACCACTGCCCATCAACCCCATGCCCATTTTACCTTCTATTACCCCTCCTCTGCACCATGCCACATCTCTCCCTCCATCACTCTCCCTTATATCCCCTTCAATCCGCCCCTTTGTTCTCTCTCCACCACCATATCCAACATTTCTCCCTTTCATCCTTCTATTCCCCATGCATCTCTACCTCACTCCTCTCTCTCTCGCTCTCTCTATGTCTAATTTTCCTCTTTCTTCCTTTCCTCATATGCACCATCTCGTTCCCTCTCTCACACACTCATGCCCAATAACAATTCTCCCTTTCTATTCCCTTCCTCCCTCCTATGTCCCAAGTTAGTGCCCCCTTCCTCCCTCCATTCTGTGTCCTGCCTTGAGTGCATATCCCCCCTCCAACTTTGTCCTAAAATTGTGTCCCTCCCATGTCCCAAAGTGCTCCTCCCCCCTTTTCTTCCTTTGTCCCAGATCATGGCCCCTCTCTCTCTTATTTGCTCATTCCAGGGCCATACTCGCTTCCTTCAGGGCCATCCAGTTGGGCTGCTCCTTCTGCCTTCAGCACTTGTTGCAGAGATGCGCAGGCAGAGGCTCTTACATGCTACACGTGACTGACCCACAAGCCTTCCCTCTGACATCAGAAAGAAGGCTTCTGGGTCAGTCACATGCAACGTGAAAGAGCCACTGATGCGTCCCTGCAACAAGTGCCACTGAAGGCAGGAAGGAACAGCCCACCTTGGATCCCCTGCTGACCTGGAAGGCTTCCTTCTGACATCAGCAGAAAGGAGGACATGGGATACCTGGCAGTGGCTTCAATAGAGGGAGATGGGCAGCAGGTAATAAGGAGGGCATGGAATCCTCGGTGGTGGTGGCCATTAAGGAGGAAGATGGCAGGAGACCCGCGCAGTGCCATATACCCCATGCGGCTCGTGTACCCTCGTGTTGAGAAACACTGATCTATAGGCTCTTTGGTGAGCATTAACTATGCAGGCACCCAGGATAGAGCTTTCTCTCTCATGGGGCCTTTATTATGGAATAAGTTGGCTGGCTCTCTTCAACTATTTCTACATCTAGCGGCACTTAAAATAATGCAGTCCGTTCTCATTATTCGCAGTAGTATGGTTCATGAAAACATCTGAGAACTGCAAAATCACAAATAACGAAACATGGAGTCTATGGGAAAATAGAAGTTAGATTCCAGCAATTCATGTTTTTCTTCAAAACTGCAGAAAGTGAACAGTGGATCCTATGGGAAAATAGGGTTAGGTTTCTGCATGACGTTCCTGTAATTCACTCTCCGGACACTTGGGGGCCCTATCTGGAAGCAAAGCCTGAACGTGAGGTGAAAGTGAAAGCAAAAAAAAGCTTTTTCTTTTGAAGCGTCGGTTCACAAATGGACAAACACAGCGGTTTGAATGGGGAATTTGGTTGCAATTGATGTAACCGTGGATAGGCGAATTTGTGCATCATGAACACACAAATAACAAGAACGGACTGTATCTGTTTCGGCAAACATATTGCTGATGCGACAGCAACTTTATTACCAAGACTGTGTTGTGTTGTGTATACTTTGTTAATTTTTATGAGTATTATGTACGAGTATGTTTCATTGGTATCCACTTAACCCCCGAATTCTATACATGGTGCTTAAAAACTCAGCACCGATGAGAACAGCGCTTTGTGTGATTCTGTAAAAGCCATGCGTAGGGACCAGACGTCCGGGAAACCTAGACATGTCCTCTTTTTACAGGTCTGTTTGGGTTCCCGGATGGACTTTCCATAACCCGGTAGTTTGTCCAGCTCCAGCCGTGTCTGGACCGCCTCTGAGCATGCGCAGATGACATAATACACAACCGTGCACGCTTGAGGTCCTCCAGACGCGGCTGGAGCTGGTCAGGGAAGAAGAGACGAGGCTCTGTGGGGGCAAGGTTGGGGGGTGAAACAGGGCAGGGTCACGTGTCCGAAATTTTGCTTCTGAAAATATGGTACTCCTAGCCATGCGCCATCTGTCGAATTGTGCTTAGCAGCCGAACGGGCAACTAATATTTAGGCACACCTATATAGGCCAGTGAAAACCAGGCCCAAATGCCTGTGCCTACGTTGTGCGTGGATCGGGCGTATTCGGTAACAAAGCACCTAACTTTTAGCGATGCCAACCATCCGCTCATGCTCCTCCCCTGGCTGCACCTATAGATTGCGCCTAAAAGGTTGCACATGTAACTTCTAATTAGTGTCAAGTAGCGTGATAATTAGTTATCAATTGGCAATTATCATTGTCGACTGGCTTGCTGAATAATTAAGGTGAGCGGGCAAACCGGCTATGTACCATGATCTGCACCACACCTAAGACACGTATGCAGAATTTGGGCCTCTGTAAATAGCTGGACGATAAAAGAATAAATATCACTAGGAAAATATGCGATTTATTGTATAGTTATTTATATCTATACAATATTTAGATTATCAATGTAAATACTGCCTGGGGTGTATATGAAGTCAATCGCAATGGGAAGGAATAGGAATGTACCTCACTTCCCCCCCCCCCCGTTCCCCCCCCCATGATTAACTGCATCCTGCAACTGTTTTCCCTCCTACACACACACACACCTCCTGTGCTCCCTGCAGTTCGCACTGCCCACACTCTGCAGCCACCCTCCCAGGTTGTGAATCACCATTGTTGTTGCCAAAACAGAAGTGATATATGAACAGGATAAGAAAACATACCCGAAGCCCAGGACTGCCAACTTGATACGCCAGAGTCTCTCTGCTTCTTGGGTCAGGGCAGTTAATGAAAATCAAGTTGGATTTTTTTAAAATTATTATTTGGTTCATCTACATTTCGCAGGTACTGCATAGTTTCCATGGCTGCAGAGACAACACCGGAAGCTCGACCTTCACTTGAATATGACACACTGCCTGTGAAAGTGACCTCTGCTAGTACGGTGAAAAGCAGATTGCCAGATCATAGCGGTGCTCTGCTTTCTATCTCACGCAACCCCTGCTTCGTTAACAGCGGCTGATGGGTTGCAATTCACGCAGATAATATGGCACTCTAAAATGGTGCATTTGCTGATATGGACCAGTACCTCGAAAGCTTTTGTAGAACAGTATAAGGATCTGCCCCAAAATGTGGAATATCCGCCCCAGTGTTTGCATCAAAAAGACTCACATTACCACTTTAGGAAAAAGTTAAAGACACGTCTCTTCTCGCTTTTATCCTGTAAATTGTCGCTCATATTCACTGGTTAAGAATCATATTGAAAACCGCATTGGATCCTTGTTGAAATTTGGTTGGGTATAAAAAAACAGTATGGTGTGGTGTGGTATGGTATTTGCTGGTATGTCCAGCGGGAGCAGTGATTTTTAAAAAAGAACATAAGAATTGCCAGTGGTCCATCATGCCCAGCAGTCCGCTCACGTGGCGGCCCTCTGGTCAAAGACCAGCGCCCTACCTGCTATGCATAGGAAAAACAAGCATCTCTCTCTTCTCACATTTCCATATAGGCAGAATGAAAAAAGTGTAGTTGTGAAGATTTATCAAGGTACTGTACCAGCTTGGCAAAGAGGAAGCAAAAACCTGCAGCTTTCTTGGCTTGAATCTCATCTCCCTTCTGTTACAGATAGGGTTACCATTTTTCGGGCCTCAAAAACCCAGGCACATGGCCCCGCCCTGTTCCACCTCTGACCCCAGCCCCACAAAGTTCCACCCTCGGTCCCGCCCCGTTCTACCCCAGCCCCTTCCAGTTCAGCCTCCAGCCCCCCCCCAAAAAAAAAAACCTTCCCCAACAAGCTCCGGCTGCGTCTGAAGGGCCTGGAGCATACGTGGATGTGTGTGATATCATTTGCACATGCTCAGATGGCCTCCAGACACTGCCGTTGCTCGTCGGGGCTTTCCAGAACCTAGACAAACTGCCGGGTTTTGGAATGTCTATCCTCTAAACTAGGTCATGTCTGGATTTTCCCAGGCATCTGGTAACCCTAGTAATAGAAGGAAAGCGGTTAGAGGAAATGAAAGGTACTTTTGAGAAGGTGGTGGATGCATGGGCATCACCTATTAACAGGATTAGTAGAAACCAAAAGCCATGCTTGGCAATACACATGGGGAGCGTAGTGATAAGGGCAAGAGATGGGGAGATATAGTAAAAGAAATGGTACTGATGGTGATGGGAGTAGGGGATGCCTGATAGAGAATGACGGGTGACAAAATTCATCCCGTCCCCGCGGGAAACCATCTTCATGTTATTCTTTAAGGTATGAATGGCCACAACCACTGACCCACAAGCTTTGCTTTGAAGAATGCTGGTGTAGAAGGACAGAGGATGAAATAGACACTAGAAAATGACATGGGTTTATTTCCCGCGGTTATCCGCGGGGACGGGAACGGTGATGAATTTTGTCACCATGTCATTCTCTAATGCCTGACTTAGGCATTACAATATTGCCTAGCAGGAGCAGTAGAAGGCCAAGAAGTGGAAACAACAAAGCCAGTTTGCTAGGGACTGTAGTACAAATGAGACTGGATTTCCAGGGAGGGACGACAAAACCAGCCTGCGCAAATGACTTTAGTACAATTTCAGAGGGCAAATCAGCTCAAGTCTTCCTTTCTTGTTATATTTAGTCCAGTTTATCAAATAGCACGTGGAAAATATTGCACAGAAATCAATGAATACGTGACGAACATCAGATCTTTCTTGCACCATTTGGAAGAGCAATTTCTCGGCTACAAAACTCACCGAGCCACATTTTTGACCTGCTATTCCTAGTAGCTTAAAATAGGCCTGAAAGTACACCAAGGTTTCGACCTGCGTTTAATGTTAAAATAGGTTGGAGACGTAGAAAGGGACGGGAATAATGAGAGAAACTTTGAATTGGAAATTTGTGGCTTTCTAATAACTGTAAATTTTTATTAGGATGAAAATTTAAATCCCCCCCCTTTACTAAGCCAAAGTGGAGGTTTCTACCGTGGCCCAGAGCGCTAAATGCTACAAGAGTGCTCTGACACTCATGGGGGGGGGGGGGCTTAGTGATCAAAGAACAGTATGATGAGGGAAGAGAAACAATTTCAGACAAATCATGCTTCACAATCACTTCAAATGCGAAGAATTACAAAGGGACCTGAACAAACTAGGGGAATGGGCAACGAGATGGCAGATGAAGTTCAACGTTGAGAAATGTAAAGTATTGCATGTAGGAAGCAGAAACCTGGGGTACAGCTATACGATGGGAGGGATGTCATTGAATGAGAGTACCCAAGAAAGGGACTTGGGGGTAATAGTGGATAAGACAATGAAGCCGTCGGCACAGTGCACAGCGGCCGCTAAGAGAGCAAATAGAATGCTAGGTATAATCAAGAAAGGTATTACAACCAGAACGAAAGAAGTTATCCTGCCATTGTATCGGGCGATGATGCGTCCGCATCTAGAGTACTGCGTCCAATACTGGTGGCCGTACCTTAAGAAGGACATGGCGTTACTCGAGAGGGTTCAGAGGAGAGCGACATGTTTGATAAAAGGTTTGGAAAACCTTTCATACGCTGAGAGATTGGAGAAACTGGGTCTCTTTTCCCTGTAGAAGAGGAGACTTAGAGGGGATATGATAGAGACCTACAAGATCATGAAGGGCATAGAGAGAGTAGAGAGGGACAGAAAGAGAGAGAGATACAGAGAGAGAGAAAAGGAGAGAAACAGAAATAGAGAGAGAGAGAGAAAGATTGGAGGAACTGGGACTCTTTTCCCTGGAGAAGAGGAGACTTAGAGGAGACATGATAGAGACCTACAAGATCATGAAGGGCATAGAGAGAGTAGAGAGAGATAGATTCTTCAAACTTTCAAAACATAAAAGAACAAGAGGGCATTCGGAAAAGTTGAAAGGGGACAGATTCAATACAAATGCCAGGAAGTTCTTCTTTACCCAACGTGTGGTGGATAACTGGAATGCGCTTCCAGAGGACATAATAGGGCAGAGTATGGTACTGGTGTTCAAGAAAGGATTGGACAATTTCCTGCTGGAAAAGGGGATAGAGGGGTATAGATAGAAGATTACTACATAGGTCCTGGACTTGTTGGGCCGCCGTGTGAGCAGACTGCTGGGCATGATGGACCTCAGGTCTGACCCAGCAGAGGCATTGCTTATGTTCTTAAATGCTGCTCATCATGCAACTAGCCTGAGTGCAATGCCTTGAATTTGTCATGAATAGCTGTATTGCCATCCTGTTGAGGTTTATGTTTTATTAACATCTGATATCCCGCTTAAGCATATTACAGATCTAACTGACCAAGATGGTAAAGGGGATGGAACTCCTCTTGTATGAGGAAAGACAAAAGAGTTAGGGCTCTTCAGCTTGGAAAAGAGATGGCTGAGGGGAGATAGGATTGAAGTCTACAAAATCCTGAGTGGAGTAGAACGGGTACAAGTGGATCGATTTTTCACTCCGTCAAAAATTACAAAGATTAGGGGACACTCGATGAAGTTACAGGGAAATACTTCTAAAACCAATAACCCTAACCCTATGTCCGGCATCCCCATCGAGAGAAAATAGGTTGCAAGACTGTCATGCTGAAAGACCATTTGTGAGGCCGATAAAGCCTGCTCAACTTGTCTGCCAACAAATTCTGCTTCCTCGTCAAGTAAACTGCCCTGAGAACTATCTCACGAGAAGTGGTCCGATATTTCAAATTTCATTTTCCTCCAAACAAAGAGGATATAATCCCAAGCCTCCTTATTTATTCAAATAGAACATGGCGACCTGTTTGTCTGTATGGATGTCTCAATCTATCTGTTCTCTTAGGTTTCCGGGTCTGGCATCATAATTGATGTGGTTGTCCGGGTTTCGCCACATCTGGATAGATAGAACTGAAGAAACTCATGGCATGAAACGTCAGTTCTACCTACCCAGATGCAGCAAGAATCTACCCTCCTTTTTCTGGAGCCATATGGTAGCCTTACACTAAAGGACCCACCCCACAATAGTCAGGCCCTCTGCAACCTGGTGTGCAGAGCCTGACATCTTTAATTATACTTGGGGACGACGGGTCTGTTTTAGCAGGCAATGGAAAAGGTGGCAGCATGCAGTACCCCCGAGTACTTCCTGAAAAAAGCCTTGCTCTTCATTTTTTCACCGGTTCAGTGCCCGCCATCGCCAGCCAACAGGCTCTGAATCAGGTGCTGTGCTCCGTACTTTCCCCTCTGGATTATACATTGGGTTTAAACATTTACTTGCTCCATACCCAGTGTTTATCCATTATGATTTACAGGATCATTTAAAAAGAGTTGATGTTTGAGTTCTGGTTTAGATTGCATTTCTCTTAAATCCCTTTGGGAGGGGGGAACTAAGAGCTACTTTTACTAAGCTGTGGTAGCGTTTTTAGCTAACCTCCGTGCTACATGGAAAAACTAATGCCAGTTCAATGGAGGTGTTAGCGTCTAGAACGTGCTAAGTGTTTGTTAAAACCGCTCCTGCAGCTTAGTATAAGGAGCCCTAAGTCGGCTTTCATGACCTGCCCCCACCGGAGTGCAGCATCAGGTATCTGACTATAACAGCATAGGAAGAGTTTAAAAAACACAACTGAGTACAAGGCAATGGATGATGTGAAGCAAAACAAGAACTGGATTTGCCTGTCCAAGATGTATCGCTATTCTAATTTCTCTTCGATGTTTATTCATTTTAGATTTTAATTTCGGTTCTAAACTCCTGTCCACTTTCTAAGCGCCAATATCTGTCTTAACATTCCCCCACCTGACCACAGTGTACTGATGCACCTTCTTGACTAGATTGTAAGCTCTTTCAAGCAGGAACTGTCTTTTCTGTTCTTTGATGTATAGCACTGCGTATGTCTAGTATCGCTATAGAAATGATTAGTAGTAATAGATTAATAGCAGCAGATTTAGCTCAGGCCTTTTCAGTAGTAGCTCAAATGCAAATTAGCTTAGCAGGGTTTAAAAAAGGTTTGGCTAATTTCCTAAAAGAGAAGTCCATAGGCCATTACTGAGATGGCTTAGGGAAATCCACGGCTTATTCCTAGGATAAGCAGCATAAAATCTGATTTAATAGTTGTGAACTTCCTAGGCCAGGGGTAGGCAATTCCGGTCCTTGAGAGCCGGAGCCAGGTCAGGTTTTCAGGATAGCCACAATAAATATGCATAAGATAGATTTGCATCTCAAGGAGGCAGTGCATGCAAATCCATCTCATACATATTCATTGTGGATATCCTGAAAACGTGACCTGGCTCCGGCTCTCGAGGACCGGAATTGCCTACCCCTGGCCGAAGCACTTGGGACCTGGGTTGGCCACTGTTGGAAATAGGATACTGGGCTTGATGGCCCTTTGGTTTATCCCAGTATGGCAGTTCTTATGTTCTTATGTGAGCCAAGTAAAGGACAATCAAGCCATTGTGACATCACTGCTGAGGTTGGCTCTTAGGCATTGGTGGAATGAGGCATTATGACATCACAATCTCAGCTCTGGAATGTTGCTGCTCTTTGGGTTTCTGCCAGGTACTTTGGGACCTGGCTTGGCCACTGTTGGAAACAGGAGACTGGACTTGATGGACTTTTGCTCTGTCCCAGTATGGCTGTTCTTATTCAAGTACAGTAGATGTTTTCCTGTCCCAAATGGGCTTATAAATAAAGTACCTACATTGAGCTAGAACTGAAAAAAGTGTAAGCCAAAATCCAAATAAATAAAAGTGACAATGGACCTTTACCTTGTCTTAGCCAGTTCTACTCCCACAGCATCAGCCAGACTCAGGAATGTAAGACCTGAGCTGCAGATGCCAGCGCTTATAATCAATTTTAAAAATGGGTTTTCTTATCCCTCTGCAAGAAAGCCCTTTGTTTTAATATTTTATGAGGTGGATATATTGTATATTACACGTGCGTGTGTGTGTACATACGTGTCTAGTATGATTTGTCTGAAGCGTAGGGAAAACGAATGCTTTGCTTTTCACAAGAATGTAAAGCATTCTCAGGGAGAATGATACGAAATGTCCCCCATATGTTATTCAGACGGCCACCTTGGAAATCTGCCTTCATTTCCCCTTTGAGGCCCTCCCAAACTCCTGCAAGCAATAAGCCATTCTGTCAATTTTCATCAGACAGAACAAGCTAAACATGCCCCCTTTATCCTCCTCAAAGCTGTGCCGCTGGGTTCAGCATGAGGAGTGTAGCCAGGTGTCGTATTTTATATAGGACGGTACTCTGTGTCTTATTTTCCAATTTGATCTTATAAGGACAAAAAGAATTAAGACCTGGATTCTCAAAATGGTGCCAAGTTAAGTGTTTTAATTGGCCATTAACAGTGAGGTAATTGACCACGCCTGTTAAAAACCAATTAAAAACTAATTAAGAAAAAAAGTAGGAGCCCCAAAGGTGCCTAAAAAAAGTGGAGCATGAATCGCATATACACAGACATTTTCAAAACCAGGACAAGAGAGTTCAGTGAATTTGACCTGAAGGGAAGCCACGGCAAGGCCTGCTTGGAAAAAGGTTAGCACCACTGAAACTGGAGCAGAAAATGGCTCTACACTTTCCTGGTCACATCAATGATGGAAAAACTTCCACGTCTTAGCGCAGGCAGACACAGTAGTCAACTTCTTAGGTTTCAGAACATAAGCAGTGCCTCTGCTGTGTCAGACCAGAGGTCCATCGCACCCAGCAGTCTGCTCACGCAGCGGCCCATCAGGTCCAGGACCTGTATAGTAATCCTCTATCTATACACTTCTGTCCCCTTTTCCTTAAGGAAATCATCCAATCCCTTCTTGAACCCCAATACCTTACTCTGTCCTATCACACCCTCTGGAAGCGCGTTCCAGGTGTCCATCACTCTTTGGGTGAAGAAGAACTTCCTAGCATTGGTTCTGAATCTGTCTCCTCTTAATTTATCCGAATGCCCTCTCGTTTTTGTAGTCTTCGAAAGTTTGAAGAATCTGTCCCTCTCCACTTTCTATATGCCCTTCATGATCTTGTAAGTCTCTATCATGTCCCCTCTAAGCTTCCGTTTTTCCAGGAAAAAGAGCCCCGGTGTCTCTAATCTTTCAGCATATGAAAGATTTTCCATACCTTTTATCAAAAATGCAAGATGGTTGCTGCTAAGAAATTTGCACCAAAAATTGTGATTTAAACATAAAAATCAAAGTTTAAAATATGGATTAAGATAGTATTGTTAGGAGAAGAAAGCCTCTGAATCATGGGGCTTTATTCTTTACACCTCAAGACTAAGAATGTTAAAATACCTCTGTATTGTTCAATGGTGTGAACTCACCTTGAGTATTGCATTCAGTTCTTGTATCATCTCAAAAAAGATATAGTGGTACTAGAAAAAAAAAGTTCAAAGAAGAACAACATATAATAAAGGGGATGGAACTCCTCTCATATGAGGAAAGACTAAAGAGGATAGGGCTCTTCAGTTTGAAAAAGAGATGGCTGAGGGGAGATCTACAAAATCCTGAGTGGTGTAGAACGAGTACAAGTGGATCAATATTTACTGTATCAAGATTTATAAAGAGTTACAGAATAATACTTTTAAAACCAATAGGAGGAAATATTTGTTCACTCAGACAATAGTTAAGCTCTGGAACGCATTGCCAGAGGTTGTAGTGTAGCTGGTTATAAGAAAGGTTTGGACAGTTTCCTGGAGGAAAAGTCCATAGTCTGTTATTGAGAAAGACATGGGCACTACTTGCCCTGGATTGGTAGCATGGAATGTTGCTACTCTTTGGGGTTCTAGAATTTTGTTACTCTCTGCGATTCCGGAATCTTGCTGTTCTTTGAGATTCTGTATGGAATGTTGCTACTCTTTGGGGTTCTAGAATCTTGTTACTCTCTGGGGTTCCGGAATCTTGCTATTCTTTGAGATTCTGCATGGAATGTTGCTACTCTTTGGGGTTCTAGAATCTTGTTACTCTGGGATTCCGGAATCTTGCTATTCTTTGAGATTCTGCATGGAATGTTGCTACTCTTTGGGGTTCTAGAATCTTGTTACTCTCTGGGATTCCGGAATCTTGCTATTCTTTGAGATTCTGTATGGAATGTTGCTACTGTTTAGATTTTGGCCAGGTACTTGTGACTTGGATTGGCCTCCGTGAAGACGATACTGGGTTAGATGGATCACAGATCTGATCAAATAAGGCTATTCTTATGTTATTTTGCGATCAGATGGATACTAAGGGGCTCATAATCGAAATTTAAATATGTCTAAAATCCCGTCCAAGTCGGCACTTGGACAATCTAAAAAGCAGATCGTCCAAGTGCCAGTAATCAAAATGGCTTTTTGATGTATCCAAGGACATTTTAGGCCTCTGAAGCCTGCTGTGCACCCAGAGTTGAAAGAAGTGTTTTTGGAGGAGTGGTTAGGGTAGGATGTGGGCTGACCTAGACTTAGTTGTTCTGCAGGGATAATCAAACATTTGACGAGACTGTTTAGTCAGAACTTATATGGTGTGAGTTAGACGATGTAAAGACACATATAAGTGCCTAAAAGGTATCCAAAGAGACCAGATAACCACTGCAGTCACATCGTACAGACCCCCACACACTTCTCCAGTGATCACTGACCCCCCCCCCCAACACCGCCATAAAAATCTGAATAAAAACGTACATACCTGTCTCCAGAACATCAGCACCTGGCATAGGAAAGCCTAGTAGAGCTGCACAGAGGTGGCTTAAGTAGTCTGAGGAATGGGCTAGTGAGCCATAGAGAGGAGGACCCAGGCCCATAACTCACTTTAACCAAAACCCTACTGTACTGCCATATAGGTGCCAAGTGCAGCCATAAGGGCTATTGAGGTTGTAGACAGGTAGGTCTAGTGGGTTTTTGGGGGCTCACCATAATCTATAAGGGAGTTCTGGTGAGATGTTTATGTGGCACCCTTGTTGTGAAGTTCACAGGAGTGCCCTGTATGGTGCCCCACTACTCTGTTGCCATGTCTGGGTGGCCAGTCCATCACAATGCTGACCCCTCCCCCTTCCAAAAGGTCTTGATCTGGACGTTTCAGACTTGGGCAAATTTTTGGTCGAGAATGTGGTGTAAAGATAGACGTAGTAGGATGTACAGATATATATATTTTTGAAAATCATCTATTTTGGATGCACTTTTTGAGAATGGACATTTTCCGCTGCCCACTTTGGGTGACTAGCGCCCTACGTCCAAATTAGCCTTAGACTAAACTAAACTAGACTAAACTAAACCTTAAGTTTTTATACTGTATCATCTCCACAGAAGTAGAGCTCAGCACGGTTTACAGGAATTGATATAGAAAGGAACTCCAAAGAAAAGTAGAAGAACTTGGTACAGAGAAGTTTAGAGAGACTTAGTATATCAAAGAGGGAGAGGTCGTTACATTTTAGAGAAAAGCCATGTTTTTAAATGTTTTCGGAAGAGTTGGAGGGAGATCAAACTCCGAAGCGGGATAGTAAAGCTGTTCCAGAATTCGGTGATCATGAAGAAGAGGGATGTCCCTAATTTTCCTGCATGGGATATGCCTTTTAAAGAGGGGAAGGATAGTTTGAATTTTTGAGTAGATCTGGTGGTGTTGGGATTTGAGGAGTTCCAAGATAGTGGAACAAGGGAAGGAAGGATGCCGTGTAGAGACTTGAAGGTTAGGCAGGCGCATTTATAGTGAACTCTAAGGATTACTGGGAGCCAGTGAAGCTTAGACAGAAGCGGGGCGACGCGGTCGAATTTGCTTTTTGCAAAGATTAGTTTAGCCGCGGTGTTCTGAATCCGCTGGAGTCTAAGAAGGCTTTTCTTTGTTAGGCTTAGGTAGATGGAGTTACAGTAATCCAGTCTGGAAAGAATGATGGATTGAACGAGGACAGCAAAGTGTTGTTGATGGAAGCAGGATCTCACTTTCCTTAACATGTGAAGATTGAAAAAGCATTTTTTTACTAGGGAGTTAAGGTGGTCGTTAAAGGACAGTGTAGAATCAATGATGATGCCCAGAACTTTGCTTGAGTATTCAAGCTGCAAAGTGGTGCCAGAGGAAAGTGGGATGAGGGTGGGTAGCTGATCTAATTTTGGGTCGAGCCATAATAGTTTTGTTTTGGTTCGTTTAGTTTCATTTGTACGGTGAGGGCCCAGGATTGGAGGTTTGATATACATTACATTAGGGACTTCTATTCCGCCTATACCTTGCAGTTCAAGGCGGATTAGAAAAGAGCTAACTGGACATTTCCAGTGAAGTTACAACAGTATTGGTTGTTTTTATACATGAAGAGATATTCTCAGAGTAAACAAGAAATCTTCCAGAGTACTTAATGAAAGCAATTTATCCCACACTAGTAGCAGAGAAACATAAAATCCATGTCCCACTCTTCTCTTCAAAAGACGCAAGACACTTTTCCTAGCTTTTTAAATGATACTTCAAAGTTTGCTAAACGACTTTAGCTGTGATTAAAACCTCAGAGTCAGTCTCCCCAAAACCCACTGGTATTTTCCCACAGTTGTTACGCTCTAGTGGTCTGACTTAATTATACACGGCAAAGCATTCAAAATATCTTTCAGTTTTTATTTCCATCTCATACACGATATTTCGGTTACATTTTATCTGCCTTCCTTTTCACATTAATACAACCAGCCATGTTTATCCCAAGTGAAGAAACTCAGCAGCCAGCGGTGAATTCTTATTTAATTTCAGTAGGTTATTTTCCAAGTTCTTCATGCTATTCACTGATATTAATTTCTTAAAAACCTCTATCATATGTGTGAAGAGTAATTCTTTAATAGTCCTCCAGCGTGTGTTGGAACTATGAACAACCCATCCGCCCTATTTAATCCTTATGCTTCTCCATGAAGTGAAATTTAATTCTCAATGAACGGATCAGTATTATACTAGCTTAGATCCCCTTTTATCACAATGCATTAGGGGGGATTTATTTCCAGCCGCTGCGGTAAACGCTCTGACGCTCAAATGAATTTTATGAGCTTATTCCACAGCAGCCGGCAATATAAAACCCTAACGCGGCTTCATAAAATGAGGCCTTAATTTATTAACTGCTTCTATTACTAAACGGTGCCAGAGGTTTTTAGCGTGAGCTGGCGAGATAAATGCTCCAACACTTATAGAATTCCTATGAGCGTCGCTGGCCCATGCTAAAAACTTCTAGCGCTGTTTAGTAAATCCCAGCATAAATATTTGATATATTCCTTTCAAAATACATTTATTTATTCAATTTTCTATACTGTTCTCAGAACAGTTTACATGAATTTATTCAGCTACTCAAGCATTTTCTTTGTCTGTCCAGGTGAGCTCACAATCTCTCTAATGTACCTGGGGCAATGGGAGGATTAAGTGACTTGCCCAGGGTCAGAAGGAGCAGCTTGGGTTTGAACCCACAACCTCAGGGGGCTGAAGCTGGAGCTTTAACCACCGCATTACTCTAGAAATCAAAATGTAGTAAAAGTGAGCCACGTATAGGACAATCCAGCCATTGTGACATCACTGATGAGGTTGGCTCTTATTGGTGGAATGAGGCATTATGACGTCACAATACCAGCTCTGGTTATCAGAGGCTGAAGCTTTTCACACTATTTATTCATTCAATTTTTTATACCGTTCTCCCTGGAGAGCTCAGAATGAGTTACATGAATTTATTCAGGTACTCAAGCATTTTTCCCTGTGTGTCCCAGTGGGCTCACAATCTATCTGTTATACCTGGGGCAATTGGGGGATTAAGTGACTTGCTCAGGGTCACAAGGAGCAGCGTGGGTTTGAACCCACCACCTCAGGGTGCTGAGGCTGTAGCTTTAACCATACTCTCCCCCATCACTCTGTAACTGTTATCTTCACTATTTGTAGAGCTGGAGGGCAGGAATTATACTGGCTTTTGTGACTCATCCTTGAGCTTGTTCAGAATGAAGACTCAATCTCTCAGTTTAAAATTTCTGAAATCCTTCATGATCCCATGGCCTAGTTTGTTTGTGGGAAGCCACAGTCTAACGTGTCTCTAGCATTTCTATAGCACTGTGCTGTACATTTTGACATTTAATATACGGTCCCTTCTCAGAAGAGCTTACAATCTCACTTGAACAGGCAGACATAACATATAGGGTTAAAGATGCAGAACCCAAGGTGAGAGGAGTTAGGAGCTGAAGAAGGCAGTCTCGAAGAGGTGGGCTTTTAACTGGGCCTTGAACACAGTCAGAGACGGAGGCTGCCGTAGGGATTCAGGCAGCTTGTTCCAAGCATATGGTGCACCAAGGTAGAAGGGACGGAGTGTGGAGTTGGTGGAGGAAAAAATCGGCACAGACAAGAGAGACTTAGCTGCTGAGTGGAGCTCGTGGGGCGGGGGTAAGAGCATAGGGAGAGATAAGTGAAGAGAGATAGTGAGGGGCAGCTGAGTGAGTGCATTTGAAGGTCAGTAAAAGCAGTTTGAATTGTATTCAGAAAAGAATATTATGGCTCCTCTTGATTTCAAGTTTATAATATATGCTATCTAGGGAATATGAACATAAAAATAGCCTTACTGGGTCAGACCAATGGCTCGTTCTCATGGTGGTCAATTCATGTCACTAGTACCTGGCCAAAACCCAAAGAGTAGCAACATTCCATACAGAATCTCAAAGAATAGCAGGATTCCGGAATCCCAGACAGTAACAAGATTCCGGAACCCCAAAGAGTAGCAACATTCCATACAGAATCTCAAAGAATAGCAGGATTCCGGAATCCCAGAGAGTGACAAAATTCTACAATCCTAAAGAGTAGCAACATTCCATATAGAATCCCAAAGAATAGCAAGATTCCAGAATCCCAGACAAGATTCCGGAACCCCAAAGAGTAGCAACATTCCATGCTACCGATCCAGAGCAAGCAGTGGCTTCCCCCATGTCTTTCTCAAGAACAGATTATGGACTTTTCCTCCAGGAACTTGTCCAAACCTTTCTTAAAACCAGCTACGCGATCCGCTCTTACACCCTATATTAAAAACTTTGGTGGTGGTTGTGTAGGACTCTAGCATCACTCTCTGTTGTCATTGTGAAGCCAATTGCAATGCCTTTCTCAAAGCTGCCCACCTTAGAGAGATACAAGTTCAGTAATCAGTTATCTGTTGCTGGCCCCCACTATGGAATCATTACTTGTAGCCAATAGACATAAGAATGACTATATCTTGTTCTCTTTGTTTTGTTATATTTAATATGTTGATTTTGTTGGTTACATATTTGGGTTTCTATTATAAAATCTTTGTATAGAGTAATCTCATAGAACTGTGTTTTATTGGATGTGCAAAATAAATAAAAATAAAAAAGCAACAATATGATAACATGAAAACAGGAACTCTAGGCAAAGGGAAGTCATGTTTCAACGATGAGGTCAATTAGGCCAGGCAGCCACACTAGTGTTGTGACTCATGGAAATCAGCCTATCACCCTTCTCAGCTCATCACCCCTGGCATGTTTTTCTCTCAACTAATTTCTCTACCACACTCTTCCCCCAATACTCTTCTCCCAGGTCTTCTCCCTTTGCTTTCCCAATACGTATTCTTAAGGTGGCCAAACAGGTTGGAAAGGCAATGGCGAAAGCAAGACGGATGCTTGAGTGCATAGGGAGAGGTTTCGCCAGTAGGAAAAAGAAGGAACTGATGACCTTGTATAAGACATTTAAAATATTGTGTACAATTCTGGAGGCCGCACCTTCAAAAAGATATAAACAGGATGGAGTCGGTCCAGAGGAAGGCTACTAAAATGGTCGGTGGTCTTCGTCGTAAGGCGTATGGGACAGATTCAAAGATCTAAATATGTATACTTTGGAAGAAAGGCAGGAGAGGGGAGATAGGATAGAGATGTTTAAATGCCTACGTGGCATAAATGCACACGAGGCGAATGTCTTTCAATTTAAAGAAAACTCCAGAGTGAGAAGACATAGGATGAAGTGAAGAGGTGATCGTCTCTGGAGTAATCTAAGGAAATACATTTTTACAGAAAGGGTGGTAGATGCATGGAATAGTTTTCCGTTAGTGGTGATGCAGACCAAGACTGTGTCTGAATTCAAGAAAGCATGAGACAGGTGCGTGGGATCTTTTGGGGAGAAGAGGAGATAGTGGATGCTGTGGATGGGCCATTTGGCCTTTATCTGCCATCATGTTTCTATAACCATAAAACTCTATGACCTCACAATGCAGGTGTAAAGAGCCTTAGCCTATAGGAAGAGGAGATGCAAATGTTAGGAGCCTTAGCCAATAGGGAGAGGAGGAGATAGTGGATGCTGCGGATGGGCCATTTGGCCTTTATCTGCCATCATGTTTCTATGTTCCTATAACCATAAAGTTCTATGACATCACAAGGCAGGTGTAAAGAGCCTTAGCCAATAGGAAGAGGAGATGCAAATGTTAAGATTCTTAGCCAATAGGGAGAGGAGGAGATAGTGGCTGCTCTGGATGGGTCATTTGGCCTTTATCTGCTGTCATGTTTCTTTGTTTCCATCACCATTTTAGCCAGTCTCAACCCTCTCTCATCTCTCCCACCAGCCACTATCTTCTATCTTTCCCACCATCGTCATTCCCTCCAAGCCTGCTATTCCTTCCAACTCCCCCCTCTCCCTCCCCATACCTTTCCTGGAGGTTTGCTGCCAGCATCACTTCCAAATAGCTGTTCTGTTTACTTTCAGCATTGTTCCGCTCTCAGAGAGTTTGGTCCACACAGTTTACGAAGTCCTGCGCTGTTCTCACAGTCTCAGGAGAACAGCGTGGGAGGTTAAGCAGCCCTGCAATGCCAGAAGCGTAAGGAACAGCTGTTCCAGAGAACGGGGAAAGAGGAGGAATGTGTTTTGGGTAGGGTTACCAAACATCTGGATTCACCCGGACATGTCCTCTTTTTAGAAGACTGTTCTGGCATCTGGAGAGTTTTTCAAAACTTGGTCTGGGTTTTGAAAAGCTTTGAGCTGGGGGCCAAGTCTGGAGGGCATCTGTAAATGCGTGGTTGCAACGTGGTAACGCCACACCTGTGCGTGCTCGGAGGCCCTCCAAACGCGGCTCTGAGCTTGAGGCGAAGAGGTTTGGGGGCGGGGCTGGGCAGAAGAGGGCAGGGCTGGGGGGGCGGAGCCACGCGATCGGATTTTACAGCCCTAAAATCTGGTAACCTTATTTTTGGGGGAAAGAGAGTCAGGAAGTCACACTCAAGAGTCAATAAGAATTGCCACTGGCCTTACCAAGAAAATTAGAGTTTAAAATACTGAGATACAATGAGATAAAGGGGAAAAGCTGAGGAGACCACATGCAGCTAATTTTCAAAAGCACCGTACACTTTAGTAGCAGAGTGGTGCATAGACATTTGGAAATGTACGCAAGCAGTGTACGCATTACAACAACCATTTCTCACATAAGAAAGAAAGAAGAAGTTGCCCCCGCTGAGTCAGACCAGAGGTCCATCTGACTCAGCGGTCCGCTCCCGCGGCGGCCCATCAGGCCTAGTGCCTGAACAGTGGTCCCTGATTAATTTTGTAACTTACCTCTAATCCCATCCCTATAATCTACCTCTACTCTTATCTGTACCCCTTAATCCCTTTGTCTTCCAAGTACCTATCCAAAGCGTGCTCCTGTTTATCACATTCTCTGGTAGTGCGTTCCATGTATCACATACAGAACATGCTTCATACCCTGGAAATGTTTTAGATTTCCCCCATATGGGTACCTGAGTCTATGGAAGATAAAGTGACTTGCCTAAGGCCGTGGAGGATCAGCGGCAGAGGTAAAATTTGAACCCTGCTTTCTCTGGAGTGGTGGAGTGGTCCAGTGACTGAGAACCTTGGAACCGAGTTTGAGTCTCTCTGCAGCTCCTTTGTGACGCTGGGCAAGTCACGTAAGCCTCCACTGTCAGGAACTTAGGCTGTGAGCCCACTAGGGACAGAGAGAATCCCCGCCTATGATAAATATAAATGACTTAAATTGTATTTGAAATTCCATTGCCCACTGTTCTAAAGCCCAAGTCAGGGCAGAGACAGGATAGGATTGTGAAACTCAGAGATAAAAGGTCATGTCCAAGATGACGCAAAAAAAATCAGCTGCAAAGCTGGAATTGGAAATTACGCTCTGATCGGTTGATGCTCAAAACTAGGGTTACCAGATTTTCCGCCATGGCCACGTCCCCAGGCCTGCCCAGTTCACCCCTAGCCCCGCCCCCAGATGGCATCTGCGCGGACCTGACGCAATGACATCACCGCACATCCAGGTCCACGCATGTGCAGATGCCTCTTCCCTAAGTGATTTTGATGGGAAGCTTTTCAAAACTCGGGCAAAGTGCCGAGTTTTTGAAAAGCCATCCAGACCCATGGCCATGTCCTCGAAAAGGAGGACGTGTCCGGAGAAATCCGTACGTCTGGTAACCCTACTCAAAACCTAATGTGGGTACTAGCGGGCCCATGCTCCAAAGATTCACAGTCGAGAAAACTCTACCACAAATCTGAAAAATCAGCACAGTATTTATGTCACGTTAAAATCAAAGTGGTGATGACCCGGCCCATACGGTGTATTCTGGGATGCGCTGGGTATAGGGTTACCAGATTCCCTCTTTAAAAAACAGCGTAAAGTTTGGATGACTTGGGACCTTATATACAGCAATTATCAGTCAGAGCAGGCAGTTTTGGAGTGAACTCGTTACATTTGTAATCAGAAAGTGAAGCACTATTTATTAGTAATATATTTGGGAATGGGATGGGTGGAGGGGGTAGGGGGATGGGAAGGGAGGCTTTGCGGAAGTTTCGCCCCCAACATTTCGCCCCTAGCAATTCACCCCTCACATTTCGCCCCCCACAGTTCGCCCCCAGGTATGTTTTGCCCCCGGAAGTTTCGCCCCCACACATTTCGCCCCCTGGATGTTTCGCCCCCACACATTTTGCCCCCGGATGTTTCGTCCCCATCGCGTTGGATTATGTGTACTACATCAATAATATGTCTCAAAATGATGAATGATTAAGATTAAAATGATGAAAAAATAAAATAAAAAAAGGTAAAATGATTAAGTAGGTATTTTTTACCTGATTTTTGTCAGAGAAGTAACTGGTCCACCGGGACCAAACCGGATTTTTCAGAATTTGAGAGGACCAAAATACATAATTTACTTTTTTTGCTTTATTTTATCATGTTAAAATGGTGATTTGTTTCAAAAATCGAAAATTTGGGGGAGATGTCTCCTTTATCCCCAGAGCGAAGTCATTGATTTCTGTGATGTTTATCATTTTATTTTTTATTTTTTACTGTGCAAAACAAAAACTAACCTGTCAAATGAAATAACAGTCCAAACACAACACCGTCAAATAACAAGTAAAATGAAATACAGTGATAAAGTGAACCTAAAAGTCAGAAGCACAAACGTCAATCAAAATTCAAAATTGTATGCTATTCCTCTGAGATAGTCGATCAAATTTCGATTGCCCAAGTCCTCCACAATACGCCGAATCCTTGCAGAAATCGCCGCTGCGGGGGCGAAATGTGTGGGGGCAAAACATCCGGGGGGCGAAATGTGTGGGGGCGAAAGTTCCGGGGGCAAAACGTACCTGGGGGCGAAATATGGGGGGCGAAATGTGAGGGGCGAAATGTTGGGGGCGAACCTTCCGGATCCCGGAAGGGAGAAGGGAGGAGGAAGTGTTGGGAGCAGTGTTCCCTCTAAGCGGGCGGGTGTTGTGAGCAAACTTTTTTCACCGTGAGCCAAAAATATCGGGCGCCAGCAAGTTATGAGCCAACTCGCCCGATTCTCCTCTCGCCGCCCTGCCATCTGCCGTACGCCTCTTCCGATTGTGCGCTGTGACGAGAAACGTGTGCGCTGCGATGTAATATTTTGTGCGCCAGCGCAGCTTAGCGGGAACACTGGTTCAAATGGTTTTATTTATTTCCCCAAATTTATTTTTGTTATACGCATTGAAAATATTTGATATTGCGTTTAAATCAAAATCTCAATAAACTTGAAACGAGTGCCCGTGAGATTGTGGGAGGGTTAAATACTCAAAACTTAGAAGTTTTTGCTACGCCAGCTTTCTGGTATCTTTACATACAGTGGCGTACCTAGCATATGTAACATCCGGGGCCCATCATTTTTTGGCACCCCCCCCATCTGTAAGAAAAACATGATTTTTAGTAACAAACCACACGTCACACATGAGTACCTAGGAAAAGGCAGCATCTTACATATTGCAGTGAGCAGTACATCAATACACCCATTGTAAAACTAAACAAGCCAGACCAGCACAGATCAATCCTACACCGTCAATCCTAACAGAAAACACACAGAACACAGAAAACACCTTCGCCTAGTAAGGAATATGTAATCACAAACTAACCCCTCCCTCTTTTACAAAACTGTAGTGTGGATTTTAGCTACGGAGGTAACAGCTCTGATGCTCATAAAATTCTGAGCATCAGAGCTGCTACCACCAAGGCTGGTGCTAAAAACGCTTCACAGTTTTGTAAAAGGGGGGATAAAATAAAAATACATAGACAAAGGTTAAATTGAACCAGCAAGAAGCTGGACTCTGCATACAATGCTTCACAGAAACAGTGACACATGTCTCCTAAAGCAATAAATAAATAGAAATTTTTTTCTACCTTTGTCTTCTGTGGTTTCTCCTTTCCTCATCTTCTTGTAACTCTCTTCCTTCCATCCACTGTCTGCCGTCTCTCTTCCCCTATATGGCATCTTCTCTCCTTCTATGCCCCTTCCAGAAACTGTATGCCTCCCCCTTCCATCTCTCCTTTCACCCCATTGGTCTGGCATCTCTCTCCTCGCCTTCCCTCTCCCACACCTCTCCTCATAGTCTGGTATCTCCCCTTCCCTGATTCTCTGGCATCTCTCTCCTTTCCTTTTCTTCCATCTTTCGCTCCCCCTCCATGCTCTCACATCTCCCCCTTCCTTTTCCCTTAGACTGGCATACCTTCCTCCTACGCTCCAAGCCCTGGCATCTCCTTTAATTCCCTCCCTCATCTTCCTTCTCCCTCCAGCTGGGTACCGCAACACTCTTCCCTGCAGCTCTGCACTTCCCCACAATTGCCATGCTTCGGTTCCTCTTCTTCCTTCCTTCCTCCCCCCCCCCCCCCCCGCGGGACCCTGCGGCACCATCAACTCTTACTCCCTCTAATGTCGGCCCTGCAGCTCCAGACTTCCTCGCACCTTCTCCCCACCCCCTTTGGATCGCTATTATTTTAAATGTTATAGCCGCAGAGCTGTATCCATCAGTGGAGATGTCTAACCTCGGCCTGCCCCGGAACTCTTACTGCAGCAGCCGCCCGTCTAGGCAGGAACAGGAAGTCACTGTTGCAGTAAGAGTTCCGGGGCAGGCCGAGGTTAGACATCTCCACTGATGGATACAGCTCTGCGGCTATAACATTTAAAATAATAGCGATCCAAAGGGGGAGGGGAGAAGGTGCGAGGAAGTCTGGAGCTGCAGGGCCGACATTAGAGGGAGTAAGAGTTGATGGTGCCGCAGGGTCCCGGGGGGGGGGGGGGAGGAAGGAAGGAAGAAGAGGAACCGAAGCATGGCAATTGTGGGGAAGTGCAGAGCTGCAGGAGCTGTTATAGCCTCCCCTTACCTTTGCGACGCGTGTGTGCGCTGTGAAGAGAAACTTGTGCGCTGCGATATAATATTTTGTGCGTGAGCGCAGGCCAACGCAGCTTAGCGGGAACACTGGTTGGGAGGTACTTTATCGTGTCTGTATTGTGATGATAATTGATTGTTGATTTCTTTGAATTTATATATCTACAATGTATTAACTGAGTTGTAAGATTTTTGTTATGTATATTTTATTTTTTAAACTCAATAAAAATTATTGAACATTAAAAAAGAGGATACCTGGCCCCGCCCCCAGACGAACCTTGTGCCTCTTTCCCCCCAAACTCGGGGCCGCATCTGGAGGACCTCCGCACATTCATGGACGTCAGTGTGATGACACGATGCGTCCTAAAAAGAGACCATCTCCAGGTTTCCCAGACATCTGGTAACCCTATGTATACGCAGAAGAGCTCAGCTTCCTGTACAACTTTCTCCCTCTTAACTTCCCAATGCTCAATGCTCACATATCATTTGCATGTCATTAGTGTTGAGCACTTGCTGCGTTGTTTCATAAAACACCGGAGTTTTGAGCGTCAGCCTGTGTGTGAGAGAGAAAGGGAGGGCGTGCTCCAATTTTGCAAACTTTTACAAGAATCCTTGGAATTACTATAGGAGCACCAGAAGAAAGGCTTCCTAGCCTTGGAAATAAACATCCCTAAGCGAAGGATGCCGTGGCCATGGTTCTGCTTACATCCATTTGTGCATTCCTGTTTTTTTAGCTGTCATCATCGGATCTATGTGAAGTACTCTCTGCGCCAGTGGTTCTCAAGCCTGTCCTGGAGAAACACCAGCCACACAGGTTTTCAGGATAGCCCTAATGAATATGCATGAAAGAGATTTGCATGTAATGAAGATGATAGGAATGCAGATCTGCCCCATGCATACTCATTAGGGCTTTCCCGAAAACCCGACTGGCTAGTAGTCCTGTTGGGGACCGTCTTGCAATGTATCTTCTTTTAAATTGTATTTTTACCGTATGGTCGGTTCTTATTTGTTGTAATTCGCTTAGAGCCATTCTTTTAAATTGCATTTTTCTTTAAAATCATATTTTCTACTGTAAGACCAATTCTTATTTATTATATTTTGTTTTGAATTGTTTTTTTCCTTTTAAATTGTATTCTCTACTGTATGACTTGTGCTTATTTTTTTGTAAATCGCCTAGAACCATTTTTGGTCAGGTAGAATATATAAATAAAATTATTATTATTATGCTCTACACCCTCATATGTAATAAATTTCTTTTAAAAGCGTCTTGTCAGAAGGACTGTTCATTTGGAAGAAGAACATCTCAGCCGAGCAAACTGGCTGCTGTGAGTTGAATGAACCATAAAAAGGACTAACAGAGCAAATATAGATGCTGCTTTGATGACTGTATGCTTCTAGGCTTAGAGAAAGTATTAATTTGCTTGATCCCGCCCTGTTTAAATATGGTACCATTGCAATACTGTCTGATCTCATCCTGGCATTCTCTTTTAAAATGCATATGTTAGTCTCCGAGAGCTGGGAAAGGGCCAATGTTTCCACTTGGTTTATGGAAAGAACTAGCCGTTTGTCATCTTGTCCTCTTTATTTCCTTAATGGGCTCCCAAGCCTGTGGGCCAGCGACAGTTGTAAGAAGAATCGATTATGGAATGCCCAGAGAAGATCCTGCGATCGGTACAACATTACTGCCAGCCAGATTCCACAGAATGAGGCTCTACATGTCTCCGATATTGCAGAAGTGGTGGAGACAGCAGGCATGAGCTCTATTGTGGTTCAGGAACTCAGGCCCGCAATTCGCTGAGCAAGTCCTGGTTTTATTCCCACTGATCTCTGGACAATAGGATTAATTTTTTCCAGATCCTAAATCCTGTGCTCCCCACTGTTCCTATGGGCTCATTTGTACACATTGGGGTAGACAGTCAAATAAGTTTTAATGGCCTACAGAGGTTCCCGGCTGTTTAAATTGTTTGGATGGGACAAAGTGGGGATATTCAGTGGCACTTAACTTGAAGTACCATAATATTGCCACTAGAGGTCCTGGCAGGCATTATGAAGAGCAGACCACACTGGGCAGGACCAAGTGGGCGTCGCTCCTGTTCCTTTCCCCATAGAACATTGGAAAATGGGGGGGGGAGGGGCTATGGTGGGAGCTGGCTTAAATTTTCTTCAGGGGATAGGTGAGAGGGGATAATGGGGGATGGTACTTGGCCAGAAGGTTTATTTAAGCGGGATCTGGTTGATATTCAACCAAGACTTACCTAAAAAATTAGACCTGGGTATTCAGTGGCGGTGCCCGTGCATGGCCCAGCATTGAATGCCTGGGGCTAATTTTGTCCATGGTAGGCTTAATATTATCGACGAGGTTGCTGGTAAGACCTGAATACCGTGTAGAGTTCTGGAAGCCTTAACTCTGGAAAGATGTGGATTGGGCGAAGGCAGTACAGGTAAGCACCATCAAAATATTGCAGGATTTGCATCAGTAAGCCCAACGAGTGTTTAAGTATTTAAATATGCAAATCCAGGAGAAAACAAATGGTGGGGGAGGGGGTTACTTCAATCATCCCAACAATATCTTCTTGCAATTCCCTCTACTTGACAAATATTTTATGACGCAACATGCAAAACCATTTTTTTCTCTGGTAGCTCCGACGTTGTGGAACTCTCTCCCAATAACTCTGAGGCAAAAAACCAACACTAATAAATTCAAGTCTAACCTCAAAACCTTTCTCTTTAAAAATCTGTATGAAATCTAGACCAAGAGCTTAACCTAAATCGTTCCACTGACCACTTTTTTTTTTACCTCTTTCTTCTCATTTTTTATAGGAAATGTAAATCCCACCCACTTCCCTTTTGTATCATGATTAGTTTATTAATTTTTTTATCTTGTATGTCTTTCCCCCTTTAAAAAAAAAAAAAAAATAATAATAATTTTTAGAATTGTAAGGTATAAACCGCTTTGGAAAGTCAAACAGTACGTATATCAAGCCATAATAAAACTTGAAACAAAGAACAAATATACAGATGGGAGCAGTGGTATAGCAGGGAAGGTTGGTATCTGGGGCGGTGGTGCCATACATCGCTGTGCCATGTGCTCCCTGCTCTTTTCTGCCATACTGTGCGACCCCTGGAGAACAGTCGATGAATGGAATAGAACAGTGTTTTTCAACCTTTTTACACCTATGGACCGGCAGAAATAAAATAATTATTCTATGGACCGGCATCGGTCCGTGGACCGGCCGTTGAAGAACACTGGGTTAAGTTGTGGGCCAGACTCCGCCCATTTCTACCCAATCTCCACCCCAGACCCCGCCCTCATAATAGTACTAATTGCACCTTGCACGTCCTGTGCCTCATCTGGAAGCCTTCCCTCTGACGTCAGAGAGAAGGCTTCCAGTTCAGGCGCAGGATGCCCGTGGCTTTGTCCACCGAATCAGTGAGGAAGAGGGAGCTGGCTCGAAGATAACGCCGCATCGATCGCACCGTGGACCGGAGGTTGAAGAACACTGTTTTGGGCCTGATGCACGTGCTGGCCCTGTGGACCGGCAGGAAATTTCTGTGGACCGGCACTGGTCCGTGGACCGGTGATTGAAGAACACTGGAATAGAATGTTTTTAATTTAGTGTAAATCGTGTTTTATTGTTGTACAAACAGGAAACACACATAACAAAGCAACAGCACAACAAGGTCGAGAAAACCAAAGTACAACAAGACAAGTTTTGGAAATAGACCCCGTCCCCCACTCTTCCCACTGGAAACCCAACCCCCCCCCCAATACCCCACCCCTATCTCCCCAAAGAAAACAAACAGACCAGAGCTCTTATGCCACTCAGCAAGCACCGAACAGAGACATCCCCAACCCTGACCATCCTCCCATGGAAACCACCCCCACCCTCCCCAGCTTACGAACAACACACCCCACTACATCCATACCAACCATCCACACTCAGTCAAACACCATACCAAACATCCCGGGGAAGCATCCGAGGACATGTGGTCTCATCGCCTAGAACGAGTTTAAGACCAGACCTGGCCCTAGGGGAAAGCGATTGAATATAGGAGTCCCAGATCTGCAAAAAAAACACTTTTTTCCGCTTGAAAAACAAGCGGGCATGGCGTTGCTCCAAGAGCATCAAATTATGAAAGCGGTTCCTCCAAGCCCAGTAAGCAGGTGCGATCGGTTGCAACCATACACTTACCTAAAACAGCAGCCTTCCGAATCAGCATTTGATGTCCCCGAGCAAACACTCTCAGAGGAACATTTTTAATTTAAAGAAGCTGTTTTCTATCACTTTAGAAATGAGGAGACGGAATGATAACACCCTGTCCAAAACTACATCAAGAGCATTAGAGGGTTTCCTGCTATACAAATAGCGAAATGCAATTTGGCATCCACTTTGCTCTGATATACAGTAGGGGAACCATGAATTCCCTGCAGTGCTCCCTAGAGGTTGTCTGAGGCAATAGGGGGTCTTTATATTCTACTGGTTTACTCTATACTAGAACAACTTTTTTTTTTTTAAGTGAAATATTCTTCCTGTGCCTCTGTTCTTCAACCAGGCTGCATTCTTTACTCGTAGTCTTTACTTCCTGTTCCCTAATGCAAAATGATAACTATTATCTGAGTGAAATATTTCTTCACTCAGACAATGGTTAAGCTATGGAACGCATTGCCAAAAGTTGTAATAAGAGTGGATAGCGTAGCTGGTTTTAAGAAAGGTTTGGACAATTTCTTGGAGGAAAAGTCCATAGTCTGTTATTGAGAAAGACGTGGGGGAAGCCACTGCTTGCCCTGGATCAGTAGCATGGAATGTTGCTACTCTTTGGGGTTCTAGAATCTTGTTACTCTCTGGGATTCCGGAATCTTGCTATTCTTTGAGATTCTGTATGGAATGTTGCTACTCTTTGGGGTTCTAGAATCTTGTTACTCTCTGGGATTCCGGAATCTTGCTATTCTTTGAGATTCTGTATGGAATGTTGCTACTCTTTGGGATTCTAGAATCTTGTTACTCTCTGGGATTCCGGAATCTTGCTATTCTTTGAGATTCTGTATGGAATGTTGCTACTCTTTGGGATTCTAGAAACTTGTTACTCTCTGGGATTCCGGAATCTTGCTATTCTTTGAGATTCTGTATGGAATGTTGCTAATCCTTGAGGGTTCTAGAATTTTGTTACTCTCTGGGATTCCAAAATCTTGCTATTCTTGAGATTTTGTATGGAATGTTGCTACTCTTTGGGGTTCTAGAATCTTGTTACTCTCTGGGATTCCGGAATCTTGCTATTCTTTGAGATTCTGTATGGAATGTTGCTTCTCCTTGTGTTTTGGCCATGTACTAGGGACCTGGATTAGCCACCGTGAGAACAGGCTACTGGGCTTGATGAACCATTGGTAAGATCCAGTAAGGCTGTTCTTACGTTCTTATATTCTTATGGAATAATCAACCTGGACATCTAAGATTGTGTACGAACTGTGCTATGCCTACCTGTAATGAGGCTAATTTCTTTTTCAACTGCCTTGATGAACTGCTCACCATATAAGATGGTCTAAGAGAGATTGTTGGTTTTTTAAAAATGTTATCGCCTCTCCCCCCCCCATTTTACTAAACCGTGATAGCGGTTCTTAGCGCAAGGAGCCATGCTGTATGCTCCGCGCTGCTCCTGACGCTCATAGAGCTCCTATGAGAATCGGGAGCAGCGCGGAGAATTCAGCACGGCTCCCTGCATTAATAACCGCTATCGCGGTTTAGTAAAAGAGGTGTATGTTTCATGGTAAATTTTATGTGTGTTTGCTACTGGAAACCACTTAGATATAAATGTTTTAAATAAATAACAAAGACATAATTTCTCTTTGAAAACTCCCTCTGAGGTTTGTGGGTGCAAAATTACTCATAGTACTTTGTACCTGTTGTGTCTTCAAGCAACAGTTATGTATAGATTTGAAACTCTGACTACATGCGTGGTTTCCTTCTGGAGAGCTCCTTTTTTCCACTGTGGGCAAATATAGTGACTCTACGGAAGACAATTTTCAGGCAGGAGAATCTGGCCAGGAAACCTGAGTTCGCTAGTGTGATCTCTTTGAAAATGGTCCCATGAGAAAGTCCACAGAAAATCCCACACTGGCTTCCTATATCTGACCGTGCCAATCCTGGCTGATTTTGTTTGCAAAAGATTCATAACAGTCTTCACAAATAGGTTTCCTGCAATCGGCCCTTAAGCCAGCTGCACGTTCAGCAGACTCTAAACGCAGCTGCTGGCTTTACTATCGTATGAGGCATTTATGCTACAAGTCAGGTCTGCCAAATGGAACTGTCAAGCGGAATTCCCACAACAGGAACAAAAGACAATGATAAGACTTGGAAATGTTACATCAAAGAGGGACAAAAAGTGCCAACAGGAGATAAACTTTGTGAAGGCGGTTTAGTGTACTAGATCAGTGATGAGCACACTAGATAAACTCTCTTTTTCAGTAACATAGAAAAATAGAAGTAGACAGCAGATAAGGGCCACGGCCCATCTAGTCTACCCACCCCAATGACCCTCCCCTACCTTTCTCTGTGAATAGATCCCACGTGTCTATCCCATTTGGCCTTAAAATCAGGCACGCTGCTGGCCTCAATCACCTGAAGTGGAAGACTATTCCAGCGATCAACCACCCTTTCAGTGAAGAAGAACTTCCTAGTGTCGCCGTGCAGTTTCCCGCCCCTGATTTTCAACGGATGCCCCCTTGTTGCCGCGGGACCCTTGAAAAAGAAGATATCTTCCTCCACCTCGATGCGGCCCGTGAGATACTTGAATGTCTCAATCATATCTCCCCTCTCTCTACGTTCCTCGAGTGAGTAGAGCTGCAACTTCCCTAACCGCTCCTCGTATGGGAGCTCCTTGAGTCCCGAGACCATCCTGGTGGCCATTCTCTGGACCGATTCCAGTCTCAGCACATCCTTGCGGTAATGCAGCCTCCAGAATTGCACACAGTACTCAAGGTGCGGTCTCACCATGGATCTATACAGTGGCATAATGACTTCAGGTTTACGGCTGACGAAACTCCTGCGTATGCAACCTATGATTTGCCTTGCTTTGGATGAAGCTTGCTCCACTTGGTTTGCAGACTTCATGTCTTCCCTGACAATCACCCCTAAGTCTCTTTCTGCTTCAGTTCTTGTCAGGATCTCACCATTTAGGGTGTAAACCTTGCATGGATTTCAGTTTCCCAGGTGCATGACTTTGCATTTTTTGGCATTGAAACTGAGTTGTCAGGACCTAGACGCAAGTTGAAAAAAGTTAGATCCCAACAGGAACATTTTTCATTATTGGTACAGTCCACTGTGATGGCTCAATTGGACTATTGCAATTCTGTGTATCTGGGTGTCAACCAAGGCAACTTGCAACGTCTTCAGTTGTTACAAAACACGGCGGCAAAACTTATCTTTAGGAAACGAAAGTTTGATCATGTCTCTCCTTTGCTTAGAAAGCTTCATTGGCTTCCTGTTTGCGTCAGGATCCAAATTAAATGTGCAAGTATTATTTTCAAACTTCTTTGTGGAATATTTGATCCTCTGATTCCCTTACATTGGAATGCCTTTAGAACCTGCTATTTGAGCAACACACAGAAGTACAAATTATCGTTTCCCTCTTTCAAGGGAATTAAATCATCCGGGAAACTTTGTCAGTCCTATGTTTTCAAGTTCGTAGAAATTTGGAATGGACTTCCTGCTGTTATAATGATAGACCAATTGCAATTATTTTGGAAAACCTTAAAAACTCTGCTATTCTCACAATATTTAATTAATTAGCTGACCTGCAGAACCTACTAATTGTTAACATTGCAAGATTTCCTTCTATGCTAGACTAAGCTAATTTTTATTATCTTCTATTTCTCCTTATTTATGTATATTCTAGTCTCTTGGCTTCTTGTAAACCGAGTCGAGCTCCGATGAGAGATGGCCCGGTATATAAACTGAAGACTAGATTAGATTAGAAGACTAGAGATCACGACAACCATTTTTTATCTGGAGCTACTAGGAGTAGAAGGAACTAGTAGGTTTTGCTCCTAGATGGAATGTTGCAGTTTAAAGAATTGCAGTAGTCTAGGTGCGGAAGTAAGACTGCTTGGGCTGCTATCCTGAAGCTGGTCAGGCTCAGGGCTGATCTTATTGCCCTCAGTTGTCTCTGTCTGAAGAAGAGTTTTTTGATCAGTGAGGTGATCTGTTCTCCCATAGTAAGGTCTGAGTCAAGGACTACTCCTAGGACTTTCGACATTGTGTTTACTGTTAACTTCTTACCCGAGGGAAAAATGAGTTCTGAGCGCAGCAAACCTAGAGTACTTTCACCTTCAAATTCTGTAACGGCTGTTTGCATGGAACTGCTTGCTTAAGTCTGCATTCTTATGCCTAACTTTAGGCTTGAGTATTTACACCAGCGTGGTTAGACGCGTTAATGATAGTATTCTTAACCCCCGCACCAAAATTCCAGGCACGCCTCTGATCCAGCCATGCTATGGTTGCAGAAAAGGAGAGAAAAAATGGCAGTAAATCTGAAAAACTGCATTTAATCCTCTCAACTAACCCTTCTACACTGCTGTGGACTTGGTGCTGAATTTCTTGCACTGTGCACGTGTTAAAATCCCATTTGCTTCTGTGCATTGGCATCATTAACATCCATTTAAAATGCTGCGCACTCACGTCACACCGCAATTAACTCTTTTCAGCTTCAGGTGGTAACATTTATTTGGTTTCTCTCCCGCTGTCCCCAAAGAGCTCAGAACGGGTTACAGAGTAAACATACATAATTTTAGTACAAATTTACGAAACAAGTTTTTATCCTAACTTGACCCATACTAGGGGTCGGTGTCAGGTCAAAAGTGCGCCGGGACAAAGGCGCGCGCAGACAATTGAGCGCAGCGCGGAGGCATGCGCCGCAGAAAATTACTGTTTTTAGGGCTCTGACCAGGGGTGTGTATGGGGGAACCCCCCACTTTACTTAATAGAGATCGCGCCGCGTTGTGGGGGCGTTGTGGGGGTTTGGAGGGTTATAACCCTCCTGATGTCAGAGGAGGGGCGGGACCGCGACAGAGGAAACAGCTCCAAAGAAGTACAAAGATCGCTAGCACCGCAATCTTGTTTGCAGGCTGTTCCTGGAAGGTAAACAGTGCGGGGAGGCCAGGGGGGAAGCCGGACCCCAGTGGGAGGCCAGGGGGAGCACGCAGGCCTTCCGGGGGGGGGGGAGGGTAGTGAGCAGTCCTTCGGGATGGGACAGGCAGGCAGGCCTTCAGGGGTGGGATAGGCCTTCAAGGGGGGATATTCCTTCAAGGGGGGGACAAGCCTTCAAGGGGGGAAGCAGGCCTTCAAAGGGGGGAACAAGTCTTCAAGGGGTGGACAGGCCTTTAGGAGGGACAGGCAGGCCTTCAGGGGTGGGATAGGCCTTCAAGGGGGGACAAGCCTTCAAGGGGGGGAGGCAGGACTTCAAAGGGGGGGCAGGTCTTCAAGGGGGGGACAGGCAGGCCTTCAGGGGGGACAGGCAGGCCTTCCAGGGTTGGGGGAGTGAGCAGTCCTTTAGGCTGAGATAGATAGGCAGGCCTTCAGGGGGTTCAGGCAGGCAGGCATTCAAAGGGGGGGACAGGTCATTAGGGGGTATAGGCAGGTCTTCAGGGGTGGGATGCAGACCTTTAAGGGGGGGACAAGCCTTCAAGGGGGAAACAGGCCTTCAGGGATGGTGGCACAGGCCTTTAGGGGTGGGGTGCAGGCCTTCAGTGGGGGACAGACCTTCAGGGGAGGGGGGCCCTGGTATAGAAGTACACGGAGGGAGGGAAGAGGGGTTCAAAGAGATGTGCACATGCCAGACTTTGGGGAGGAAGAAATGGGTCTGAAAATAGAGGAGAAGGAGAGAGATGATGAACAATGGGATTTAGGGAGGGAAGGAACAGAAAGGGAGAGAAGTTGGATGCAAGGAATAGTATGGAGGGGGGATAGAGATACTGGATAGGAGGGTAGTTGGGAAAAGAAAGGGAGAGACGGTGGACCCTGGGGTGGTGTGGAAGGAGGGAGAGATACTGGATGAAAGGGTAGTTGAGAAAAGGTGGATCTGTGGAGGGAGACAAAAAAAAAGGAAAGATGCCAGACCTCCAGGGGAGGGAAGGGAAACGGAAGGGGAAGACAGAGATAGAAGGTGGATGGTTAGCAGGGAGAAAGAAAGAAGACGACCCTGGCAAGCAAGTTATCAGAAGACAACCAGAGCCTGGGACCAACAAGATTTGAATAATGACCAGACAACAAAAGGTAGGAAAAATAATTTTATTTTCTGTTTTGTGATTACAATTGTCAGATTTGAAACGTGTATCCTGCCAGAGCTGGTGTTAGACCGCAAACGTGAGCTAGGATTTAACAGAGAGAGGAAAAGTCTTTTTTGTTTGTTTATTTTGTTTACACCACAGCACCAGTGTGGTTAGGAGAAGACAAAGAGGGTGAAGAGGCTGTAAAATGAACCCACCAGGATGTTTGAAAAAAAAAAAAAAAAAAAACCCCACCCAATTGGGCAGGAAAATCGAATCGAATCGAATTGAAAAACCAATTCAATAGGCTGAATCGAATTTTTTTTTCTCCTGAATCAGGCAGCACTAGTCCAGACCCCTGGACATGTCCTCGAAAAGGAGGACATTTCCGGGGAAATCCGGACGTCTGGTAACCTTATTTCTGGGTGTCTGGACAGATTTTCAAAACCCTGCAGTTTGTCTGGGTTTTGGAAGGCCCCGAGGTCAGGGCCACATCTGGAGGGCCTTCGAGCATACTTGACATCATCACATCACAGCCAAGCATGCTCAGAGGCCCTGCAGAGGTGGCCCAGTCTCGGGGAACGAGAAGAGACGAGGTTTGTGTGGGGGCGGGGCTGGGCCACGTGTCCTCTTTTTATCTTGAAGAAATCTGGTAACCCCAGATAAAGGCTCAAGCACTTCTGTCTCTCTAGGCCACACCTTTCCCCTCACTCCAGCTTCTCTGCCATTCACCTGCTCCTCAAACATACAGGACAGTCAACCTTGTAATACACTCTGCAGCTAATTACTGTAAATCATATTCACACCTTTCCTGCCAGACATTAGGACATACAATGCTTAGGAAAGAGGATTAGAAACCAATGTCTAGAGTTTCCAGCAGGAAGGCAACTCCAGCACATAAGAAGTTTTCATAGCAAAGGTACTTGAGTGCTTAACCGATTTGTAACCAAGAACTAATCTAATCTAAACCTTAGGTTTGTATACCGCATCATCTCTACATTCGTAAAGCTCGACACGGTTAACAAGAGTTAGGGTAGAAAGGAACTCCAGTGGAGGGAAGAGGCAAAATGAAGAGAAAATTTAACCTTTCCCTGCACTCTTATCACATGTACTCGATATCCCTACATTGTGACTTTATGTAACCAAAGACTTCATTGTTATTCTTTTTCGCTGACTGTCCAGCTCTTCTTGTTGTAAACCGCCTCGAACTACTATGGCTTTGGTGGTATATAAAAATAAAATTATTATTATTATTATCATTACATGTGCTTTGTAATTCTCCCACAAACAGGGAATGAAGCCATCTTTTGCTATATACCTGCAGGGCACAACAGCCTCCACAGTGCGGAACACAAAGCACGCTAAGCCACCGTTCCAAATGGCTGACCACCTCCTGGTGCTTCACAATGGGAAACACTGGTGTTCTGATTTCAATCTCCCCTTGAGAATGCACCTCAGGACATAATGGGTGCAAGAGCGGTGTGAGCAGGGTTAGCAGACGTCCGGATTTCCCCAGACGGCACTTTGTCCGCATGCATGGATGTCATCTGGGGGTGGGGCTGGGGGATGGAAAAGAGGCGGAGCTGGACTGTCCTGGGGTGTGTGGCCATGGTAACCCTAGGTGTGAGACCTGATGCATTCAGAACCCCAACATTCCCATTCCAGCCCAGAAGAACCACCTTCATACAGTGACGCTGCACGGAGGAGCACAGCATGAAATACTCTTTTCAGGAAAAGGACAGTGGGTGCTTGGAATGCTCTCCTGGTGGAGGTGGCGGGGAAAAAAACTGTAAAGGCATCCATATAGCAACAGGATTGAATCAAAACAAGCGTTAAATGACCTTCACACCAGTGGCGTAGCTACGGAGGTTGGCGCCCAGGGCAGTAGCGCCTGGCATTGCCGTGATGTGTGCCCCGCTCTTCCCTGATACTTGAGTGCCCCCCTGCCTCCCGCATCCCTCTCGAAATGTAGCCAGCGCAATCAGCATCTTCTGCCTGCTGCTCATGCCGGCCTCGTCTCTTTTCTGACATCACATCCTGGTCCCGTGACCAGGAAATGACGTCAGAAGGGAGCCAAGGACGGCCTGAGCAGCAGGCAGAAGATGCTTATCATGCGGTGGGGGGTAGGGAGGAGGAGAGGCACTGGTTCCCCTACAAAGACCGCCCTTCCAGCCTCCCCTCACTACGGCACTCCTTCACACTTCCAAAAAGGCACCGTGGGGAATACAAAGCAGTAGTTATAACTTTTAGCCACTTCCTTAGCCAACTGGATAGATTAAGTCAGCCTTTGGCTGTAGTCACCTTACTTTTACTGTGTAAAAAGAGATTATGCACTTACCCTGGGAAGTTCTTCTCCATGAGATAGGGGAGACAAGTGGGTCGTATCCCAATGGTCATGTGCCATCTGCCGAAGGAATCCAATCCGGATTTTCTCTCTGTGACTCTGTTCAGTGTGCTCTCTAGCTCCGCCTACAGTAAGTAAGTACCCAAGCACTGAGATTACCAGGGGCAGCAAACTAGATGAACAGCTGAGCCCGGGACGGTCCGTGATGTCATCAGGGATTTAAATTGAGGCCATCTTTGCCGCTCATTGAGCATTTTAATTTTTGCTGATTAGCAGTAAGTTAACGCTGAATCTAAGTTATTTATAAAGTTACGATAGTCACTGTGCTGATTCTTTTTTGATTCTTTTTTAGAAGAACATGTCCTATCCTCCCGTCCCCCTGATGCAGCCAATAGCGAAATGCTGGTTACTACCGTCGGAGGAGGAAGGCACTCTGGATGCTGCACACAGCTCTGTAAATGTAAAAGTAATTTGGATTGAAACTCCTGGTTCAGCACATTGAAGACAAGTAGCTGTTCCTTCATTTTAAGGCATTTATTTGTGACTGAGTTTGCAACATAATACAGAGCTGAGAAAAAATTTAAGCCTCCATCCCTGCGGACCGACAGACACGCTCAGGAATGGGCGGAGATGTGGAACGCAGCCGGCACTCTTTGAGTTTCCTAGGTATGTCCAAAAGCCTGCGCTGAACTACATCTAGGAGTAGGAGAAGTGGGGACAGCCAGAACTCCTGAGAAGCAGATGCAGGTTGGCTGACAGGTACCCAAGTCTTTGAGTTCTCCAAGCAGGCAGAGCTGAATAATCGCTCTGAGCACAAGAAATCCCCCAAAAGCGAAAAAAAAAAACCCAACTGAATAAAATAATAAAAAGGAAGGAGCAGAACAAATAAACTTCTGCTGGCACACATGCAGAAGGGAAAAACTATAGGTGGCGCCAGAGAGCACAGTGAAGTAGAGCAGAGTCGCAGAGAGAAAATCCGGACTGGATTCCTTCTGCAGATGGCACATGACAATTGGGATACTACCCACTTGTCTAGACTGGTGGTTCCCAACCCTGTCCTGGAGGACCACCAGCCAGTCGGGTTTTCAAGATAGCCCTAATGAATATGCATAAGAAAGATTTGCATATAATGTAGGTGATGGGAATGCAAATCTGTGCCATGCATATTCATTAGGGTTATCCTGAAAACCTGACTGGCTGGTGGTTCTCCAGGACAGGGTTTGAAACAACTGGTCTAGAATGTCTCCCTTATAGCACTGGAAATTTGCTTCTTACTGCAGTCTGAGTAACCAAGCTAATCGTGCTGTTTTAACAATTTCTAATTCAAAACAAAAGCAAAATATTTAATTGGTCTAGGACAGGGGTAGGCAATTCCGGTCCTCGAGAGCCACAGGCAGGCCAGGTTTTCAGGATCTCCACAATAAATATGCATGAGATAGATTTGCATCTCAAGGAGGCAGTCCATGCAAATCCATCTCATACATATCATTGTGGATATCCTGAAAACCTGACCTGGTTCCGGCTCTCGAGGACTGGAATTGCCTACCCCTGGTTTAGGATGACTTGACTGGTGTCAGGTCAAAAGCGCGCCGGGACAAAGGCGCGCCCAGACAATTGAGCGCAGTGCGCGCCGCCGCACCGCTCTAAATTACTGTTTTTAGCGCTCCGACGGGGGTGTTTGGGGGGGAACCCCCCACTTTACTTAATAGACATCGCGCCGCGTTGTGGGGGGTGAGGGGGGTTGTAACCCCCACATTTGACTGAAAACTGAACTTTTTCCCTGTTTTTAGGGAAAAAGTTCAGTTTACAGTAAAATGTGGAGGGTTACAACCCCCCAAACCCCCCATAACGCCGGCGTGATGTCTATTAAGTAAACTGGGGGGGGGGAGTTCCCCAACAAAAACCCCCGTCGGAGCCCCTAAAAACTGTAATTTAGAGCGGTGCAGCGGCGCGCGCTGCACTCAATTGTCGGTGCTTTTGTCTTTCGCGCCATTGTCTATGAACCTAACTGACCACATATCGTAGCAGTGCAGTGGAAAGGAACAAACATTCAGGTGTGCCACCCCAACAAGGTGAAACCCAGCCAGAGTAATTATACTGAGATCTCAAACTCACCTACCATGAAAGGGTTAAGCAAGGGGTGGAAGAGTTAGAACAGTGCACCAAGACACAGAAGAGCCCAGTTCAAATCCCAGTGCAGCACCGTTAACCCTACACTACCTCTGGTGAGCCCCCTAAGGACAGAACAGAAAACTCACTTTTATATCGGAAAACCGTTAAGTTCCCTGCGGTCCACAAAAAGACAAAACTGTACACAACAATGAGAAGAACTTTCCTAATTTCCAAAGGATTTGATAAAAACGATGTTTTTAAAGAACGCCGGAATTGGTGATAGGTATCAGAGGACATCATGAAACGGTTCAAGTCCTTGTCCCAAGATGCTCCTTGAAAGGACAAAAGGCGCTGATGAAATCCTTTAAGTTTACAAAAGTAAATAACGCATGAGATTTTCTAAGACGGTTTCAGCTGTTAAAAGTGAAACGAATCCAAGAGATATTCCAGTTCTTTACTTTTATTATTCTTTATTTTTGTCAACTTTCATTGGGTTTGGGGGGGTTTAGTATGATTCTTTCAATAAAAAAGTTAAAAACTAAATTTTGGGGGAGGATAGGGGGGAGAGGTCAATAGGGAAAGGGAAAGGGGGTAGGAATTAGAGGGAGGGTATTGAGAGATGTAATGGGTATTTTGGAAATATATTTTGAAGAAATGAAAGATATTTGATGGAAATTAATATGATGAATTTTAATTTAATGACTATTTTATTGTATTATAATATTGTATATTTACTGATTTCTTCAATAAAAATATTATAAATTAGACCTACTGATGCCTCGAAACAAATGCATCTAATCTAGCCCAGAGGTGGGTAACTCCGGTCCTCAAGGGTCAGAATCCAGTCGGGTTGTCAGGATTTCCCCCATGAATATGCATTGAAAGCAGTGCATGCACATAGATCTCATGCAAATTCATTAGGGAAATCCTGAAAACTCGACTGGATTGCGGCCCTCAAGGAGGGACTTTGAGACCCCTGATGTAAACCATTCTGAGCTCCTCTGGGAAAACAGTATAGAAAATTGAATAAATAAATAGTGTGAGAAGCTTCAGCCTCTGATAACCATCACAATACCTCATTCCACCAATAAGAGCCAACCTCATCAGTGATGTCACAATGGCTTGATTGTCCTATACTTGGCTTACTTTTACTACATTTTCATTTCTACAGTGGTGTAGTGGTTAAAGCTACAGCCTCAGCACCCTGAGGCTGTGGGTTCAAATCCCATGCTGCTCCTTGTGACCAGGGCTGTGGAGTCGGAGTTGAGGAGTCGGAGGAAATTTTGGGTACCTGGAGTCGGAGTCAAAAGTACAAAAAACTGAGGAGTCGGAGTCAGAACATTTATCTACCGACTCCATTTTTGAACTTGGCATACCAATCACGAGCGATTCTTTCAGCTATAGCACCCACTATATACACAGCACAAAAGTTGCGAGCAGCTTCTGCGGCCTTAGAACCTTGATTAAAAGCAAAAAGAAGGTGGTGTCGAAAATGCTCATTTCTCTCAACTTGACATTCCATTTTAACGATCTGAAAATTAACCAGTGCTGTGGAGTCGGAGTGGGAGGAAATTTCGGGTACCTGGAGTCGGAGTCTGAAGTACAAAAAACTGAGGAGTCGGAACATTTATCTACCGACTCCATTTTTGAACTTGGCATACCAATCACGAGCGATTCTTTCAGCTATAGCACCCACTATATACACAGCACAAAAGTTGCGAGCAGCTTCTGCGGCCTTAGAACCTTGATTAAAAGCAAAAAGAAGGTGGTGTCGAAAATGCTCATTTCTCTCAACTTGACATTCCATTTTAACGATCTGAAAATTAACCAGTGCTGTGGAGTCGGAGTGGGAGGAAATTTCGGGTACCTGGAGTCGGAGTCGGAACATTTATCTACCGACTCCACAGCCCTGCTTGTGACCCTGGGCAAGTCACTTAATCCCCCCATTACCTCAGGTACATTAAATAGATCAGGGGTGTCAAAGTCCCTCCTCAAGGGCCGCAATCCAGTCGGGTTTTCAGGATTTCCCCAATGAATATGCATGAGATCTCTTAGCATACAATGAAAGCAGTGCATGCAAATAGATCTCATGCATATTCATTGGGGAAATCCTGAAAACCCGACTGGATTGCGGCCCCCAAGGAGGGGCTTTGAGACCCCTGAGCTAAACGTAGGGCTCCTTTTACTAAGCTGCGCTAGCTGTTTTAGCATGCGCGCTAGACGCTAACGCCTCCATTGAGCCGGCGTTAGTTTTTTCCGCATAGCACGCGCTAAAAGCGCTACCACAGCATAGTAAAAGGAGCCCTTAAACTTTACACGAGCTTCAACCGGTAGCCAATGCAGTTGTCGATAAAACACTTGCAGCACCTGAATGTACTTCACTGACAGCTTTCGAGCTCGCAAATAGCATATAAAGGCATTAAGGGCTCCTTTGACGAAGCCGCGTTAGCGTTTTTTAGCGCACGCAGCTTTTCAGCGCGTGTTAAACCCGCGCTGCGTGGCTAGAGCTAACGCCCGCTCAACGCTGGCGTTAGCGTCGAGCGCGGCCGGCAGTTTAGCGCGCGCTGTTACGCCAACGCGGCTTCGTAAAAGGAGCCCTAAATAAATGCACACAGGCTCAGCAAACTACTTGGGAAACAGATTATAAATTTCCTGGAACAGCCAGGACGCAATGCCCGCTGATATCCTGGAGAAACCCGTATTGCTTTTAGCAGTCACCAAGGAATTGGGGGAAGGGAGGTGGAACATGGAGAACGAAACAGGGATGACCTTGGCCCTTACTTAAATCTAAATATGCAACATATGGTTTGCATTGTGGCGTAGAAATACCTTCATATTTTTTCTCTCTGTCTGCGGCTCCCCACTGACTCACCAATTCCATATTCAAGTCCCTGGTAAATCCTAATTTCAAAGAGCTTTGAGCCCTTGTGCAGATAGCAAATAGAAGACCTCGTCTGATGTTCATGTGCTGAATCTGACTCCTCGACTTTTCTAGTCCAAAGGCTTTTGCTATAGATGAAGACTGAGATAAGCTCTTCCTTTGAGTGCTATCGGGCCCACTGTTCTGTCCAGATTTCTATACCAGCCCTTGCTAACTACTTTCAAGCCATTAGGAAATGTTTAGACTAGTCTTAGAGTTGTCATCTTACCCATGTCAACCTGAATTCACTGATCCAGTCCAAGTTTTGCATCTTTGCATGCATGGAAATTTAGTCCTACTTTTCACAGAAAAATTAGAAGTAAACACCATGCGCAGCATAGGGAACTTATCAGGACAGGGTCGGCCTGTTCTTTGCGACCACAGCTGGTCTCAGTTTTCTAACTAAGCATGCAGAGATGTGTTTTGGATTCATATTGATAGGCCTGCTTACCCCAGTAATCTTACAGAGGAGGGTTGCCAGCTAGCTCCAGATTTATCCAACAGGGTTGAATTAGTCAGGGGTTTATACCACTGCATGCAGAGATCTGCAGTCTTACTTTTGTTAGGGAATCAGAACCCAATCAACTACAAATTTCTGCATGCACTGGGGTGAACCCAAGAACTGGGCGCTAATAAGGAAGGCAAAGAGAGACCTTGAAAAGAAGATTGTGCTGGAAGAAAAACCATACACAGTAAAAACTTTTTTAAGTTTATAAAAAGTAAGAAGCTGGGAACAGAATCAGTTGGACCTCTAGAATATTCAGTGATTCCCAACCCTGTCCTGGAGGAGCACCAGGCCAATCGGGTTTTGGGGATAGCCCTAATGAATATGCATGGGGCAGATTTGCATACTTGTCACCTCCATTATATGCAAATCTCTCTCATGCATATTCATTAGGGCTATCCCCAATACCCGATTGGCCTGGTGGTCCTCCAGGACAGGGTTGGGAACCACCGCTCTAGATGACTGAGGGATAAAAGGGACTCTCAGGGAAGAGAAGAGCATAGTGGAAAGATTAAATGAATTCTTTGCTTCGGTGTTCACAGAGGAAGATGTGGGGGAGTTTCCGGTGCCAGAAATAGAATTCAATTCTGATGAATCAGAGAAACTCAAACAAATCTCCGTAACACTGGATGAAGTAACAGGTCAATCTGACAAACTGAACAGTAGCAAATTGCCTGGACCAGATGGTATACATCCCAGAGTACTGATAGAATTGAAAAATGAACTTGCAAAGCTTTCGCTAATACTTTATCATTTTTCATACCGAAAGACTGGAGAGTGACCAACGTGACATTAATTTTTAAAAAGGGTTCCAGAGGTGATCTGAGAAATTATAGACCAGTGAGTGTGACTTCGATGCCGGGCAAATTGGTAGAGACTATTATAAAGAACAAAATGACAGAATATATACCCCCTGTTTTATGAAGCTGCGCGGGAACGGCCCCGAAGCCCTTTAAATCTCTAAGGGCTTCAGGGCTGTTACCGCAGCGCAGCCACTAGCGTGGCTTCGTAAAACAAGCCCATAGTATACGTAAGAATGGATTAATGAGAGAAAGCCAACAAGGATTTAGTCAAGGGAAATCTTGCCTCACCAATCTACTGCTTTTCTTTGGTGAAAGAACATATGGATAAAGGTGAGCTGGTTGATATTGTGTATTTGGATTTTCAAAAGGCATTTGATAAAGTACCTCATGAAAGACTTCTGAGGAAATTAGAAAGTCATGAGATAGAAGGTAATGTCCTATTATGTATTAAGAACTGGTTAAAAGACAGAAACCAGAGTAGGTTTAAATCAGGGGTGTCAAAGTCCCTCCTCGAGGGCCGCAATCCAGTCAGGTTTTCAGGATTTCCCCAATGAATAGTCATGAGATCTATTATTATACAATGAAAGCAGTGCATGCAAATAGATCTCATGCATATTCATTGGGGAAATCCTGAAAACCCGACTGGATTGTGGCCCTCGAGGAGGGACTTTGACACCCCTGGTTTAAATGATCAATATTCTCAATGGAGAAGGGTAAATACTGGGGTTCCCCCAGGGGTCTGTGCTGGGGTCACTGCTTTTTAACATATTTATCAATGATCTAAAGATGGGAATAGCTAGTGAGATAATTAAATTTGCTGATGACACAAAGTTGTTCAAAGTTGTTAAATCGCAAGTGGATTGTGGAAAATTGCAAGAGGACCTTGGGAGACTGGTCGACAAAATGGCAGATGGCATTTAATGTGAACAAGTGCAAAATGATGCACGTGGAAAGGAGGAACCCAAACTATAGCTATGTGATGCTGGGTTCTATATTGGGAGTCATTGCCCAGGAAAAGAATCTAAGTGTTGAGAATACGTTGAAATCCTCCACTCTGTGCAGCGATGGCTTAGAAAGCCAATGAAATGTTAGGAATTATCAGGAAAGGAATGGAAAACAAAGAGGAAAATATTATAATGCCTTTGTATCGCTCTGTGGTTCGGCCGCATCTTGAATACTGTGTGCAATTCTGGTCGCCGCATCTCAAAAAAAATATAGAGGACTTAGAAAAGGTACTGAGAAGGGCGACAAATATGATAAAAGGGATGGGACGACTTCCCTATGAGAAAAGGCTAATGCGGCTAGGACTCTTTAGCTTGAAGAAGAGACGGCTCAGGGGGGGATATGATAGAGAATTAGGGTAGATGTGAATCACTTGTTCTTTCCAAAAATACTAGGATTAGGGGGCATGCAATGAAGCTACTAATTAGTAGACTGAAAACGTTTAATTGAACTCTGGAATTCATTGCCAGAGAATGTGGTGAAATCAGTTAGCTTAGCGGGGTTTTAAAAAGGTTTGGATCATTTCCTAAAAGAGAAGTCCATAGGCCATTATTGAGATGGGAAAATCCACTGCTTATTGCTAGAATAAGCAGCATAAAATCTGTTTTACTCCTTGGGATCTAGCTAGGTACTTGGGACCTGGGTTGGCTACTGTTGGAAATGGGACACTGGGCTTGATGGATCTTCAGTTTGTCCCAGTGTCGCAATTCTTATGGATCAAACCTGTCAGGTAAATCTGGAGCCATTTAACAACTGCATTACAGAATGGAGTGTAAAGACTATGACCCACTCACGGCACTTTCTACATCGCAGTCGGATAACGTTCTCGGCCCAACATGTGTTTTGCTCTGTGTATCCTCAAGAGAGTTCAGGCATTCATTAACTTCAGCCGTAAACCATTCCTGAAACAGAGTCCAATGATTCTGGGATTAGCAAACAACCTGCAAACAAAGCCAGAGATTGATCAGGCTGCAGAAGGAGCCACAGACTAAGGCATGATGTCAAGCTAAGTGAGTGCCACAATTTAAACCATTTGTTTTAAGCTTTCCCCAAGGCCAGTATTCGTTCTGCAATCATTACATTTATTTATTCATGCATTTGAAAGACCAGTCTTAAAAGTCAAGCACAGCAGTAACCAATCAAATGACGGTAGCTGGAACGGAAGGCCACAAAAGCACAGTGACAGGGAGAAGATGAGAATAATGGTATGTTATGTTAGGGCTACCAGACGTCCGGATTTCCCTGGACATGTTCGGACATGTCCGGAGGTCCAGATGGCTTTTCAAAACCCGGCAATTTGTACGGGTTTTGAAAAGCTTTCCTTCATGTAGGACAGGGGTGTCAAAGTCCCTCCTCGAGGGCCTCAATCCAGTCGGGTTTTCAGGATTTCCCCAACGAATACACATGAGATCTATTATTATACAATGAAAGCAGTGCATGCAAATAGATCTCGTGCATATTCATTGGGGAAATCCTGAAAACCCAACTGGATTGTGGCCCTCGAGGAGGGACTTTGATACCTCTGATGTAGGAGGCCATCCACGCATGAATGGATATGACACGATGATGTCATATGCGCACGTGCATGTGACATCATTGCATTGCATCCGTTCATGCAATGTCCTGCCTGATGAGAGAAAGCATTGGGGGGGGGGGGGAGCGGGGCTGGGGCAAGATTGTGGGCATGACAGGTGGAACCGGGGTGTGACGGGCGGAGATGGGTGGGACTGGGGGCAGGTCTAGGGGTCCGAATTTTCCAGATGGAAAATCTGGTAACCCTATGTTATGTTAATCAGGTTTTCTATTCCACCTTTACCTATTCAATTCAAGATTGGATTGCATTTCAAGAGGTTTGATCAGTTACCCAGGAAGTTGCAATGGACAATAGAGTTGCTAGTACAGGTAGACCAGTACTGCTATTAAGTCATATTAAAGGTACAAGACAAGTGGCACAGGTGGCAGTCATCAACTCTCCACCCCAGAGCTTGGGCAAAAGAGAGCTCGAGGAGCCAGGCCTTGATGCTGTTTTGAATTCTGAAAACGAGGACTCTTGTCCAAGATACAAAGGGATAAGTTTCACAGACAGGAGCCGAGATAGGATGCGGTAGAACCATGAGAAATACCAGGCAAAGATGATGAAAACACTGCAGAGACATAGGGGTGATCAAATCACCTCCCGGGTGAAAAAGTTCTTTATGATGAGACAACTGAGGACAAGAAGGCCGGTCCTAACCCAAGCCAATTTCAGGACAGTAGCACAATCAGTCCTAAGACCATACTTAGACTACTGAAACTCATTAAATTATGGCATTACAGAAAAAAAAACCAAAAAACTCAACAGACTACAACTACGTCCAAACACTGTCGCTAGACTACTTTTCAAGAAGAATTGGTATCAGAGAGCAAGTCCGCTATTAGAACAATTGCACTAGCTGCCGATGAAAAAAGCAAACTTGAATGGAGTAACATCGGACATCAAAGTCCCACACTCCTTCCTCAAACCACGAATACCACAGCGCTTCAAATTAACCTTCCCATTGCCTCAACAAGTTAGATGGAAGAAGATGTTTGAAGCTACCTTTGAGTGTCAAGGACCTCTAATTTGGAACAAACTGGCAACCCACCACTTACCTTGACTTCCGGGAGAAATTAAAAACATCTCTCTTCTCCCTAGAACCACCTTCCTACCCATCACCTCATCACTTAACACATGAACTGATGTAATATTGTAACTCAAGAACACAATCCAAGTCTTATTGTAAGCTGCATAGATTCCTTGTAGAAAATTGCGAGATACAAGACACTGTATTGCATCAAATTGGAGAGATAAGGAAGCGACTCTTGATAGAGAGCTCAACGAACTAAGACTAGGGTCTTAAATTTCAAGCAGGTAGAAACTGGATGCCGGTGATAGATCCAAAGAGGGGTGGTATAGTCAGTGCATCAAACAAAAGTTTAAGAGCTGTGGACTGGATAAGTTGATGGTGCCTTAAGGACACCTGATGTGGCGTGTTATATAGGGAGTTACAGTGATCAGTTCTAGATATGAGTACAAGAAAAATCGGAAGCTTGAGTTGGGTGATTGAAAAACAGGCACGGATTCTACAGAGAGCAATAAAGGATACCTTAACCACCGCATCTAATTAGGGTTTGAAAGTGAAGGACCAATTGAGAATGACACTGAGTGAATGAACAGAATTACAGGAAGGAGCGGAGAACCAGCAATACAAGGGGAAGACGGAAAAAAGGAACCCACGTAACACTCTCTTTAAAGCACACATTTACAGACCATACTCACTATGTAGATATTCTAAGGAGCAGAACTTGCTATCAACACAAAAGTTTGCAACACTTGCAAAATTATGGGTGGAGTCCAATAATGAATTTTCTTTCCGGCTTTTCTTCGTTTATAATGATGCAGACAGTAGTTTGGCAGCTAAGCCAGGCCTCTACTTCAGAGAGCATGGACCTAATGTCTTCCTGAAGATTGTAAGGTTTCCTGCCTGCAAAGGTTATGTATCGTTGGAGGCAGAAACAGTAACAGAACTCACAAAAGCTGAGGCTCAGTGTAGAAGATCCTTAAATGACAGGTAGGCAGAAAACACCTGGAGTCTGGGCCATGCATTAAAGTGAAATTGAGCACATAATAATGAGCTTGCCCGCTGCTTGCACTGACCCCCCAGATATTCAATGCCGGGCCATTTCCACTAGGTTTTTGTTGGCCAACTGGTAGAGCATGTCCTGTTAAGTAGAGAATGACATGGGGACAAATTTTTCCCCGTCCACGTGGGAACTTATTTTCCTGTTCCGTCCCCACGAGTTCTTTTCCTGTCCCTGCTCCATTCCTGAAAGCGCTGTCCTCAACCGCACAAGCCTCAAACACTTTCAAATCCTAAGTAGCAATGTTCTAGAGCTGAGATTGTGATGTCATAATGCCTCATTCCACCAATGCCTAAGCTCCGTCCTCATCTGCACAAGCCTCAAACACTTTAAAATCATAAGTAGCAACATTCTTGAGCTCAGATTGTGATGTCATGATGCCTCATTCCACCAATGCCTAAGCTCCGTCCTCATCTGCACAAGCCTCAAACACTTTAAACTCATAAGAAGCAACATTCTAGAGCTGAGATTGTGATGTCATAATGCCTCATTCCACCAATGCCTAAGCTCCGTCCTCATCTGCACAAGCCTCAAACACTTTAAAATCATAAGTGGCAACATTCTAGAGCTCAGATTGTGATGTCATAATGCCTCATTCCACCAATGCATAAGCTCCGTCCTCATCTGCACAAGCCTCAAACGCTTTAAAATCCTAAGTAGCAACATTCTAGAGCTGAGATTGTGATGTCATAATGCCTCATTCCACCAATGCCTAAGCTCCGTCCTCATCTGCACAAGCCTCAAACACTTTAAAATCATAAGTAGCAACATTCTTGAGCTCAGATTGTGATGTCATGATGCCTCATTCCACCAATGCCTAAGCTCCGTCCTCATCTGCACAAGCCTCAAACACTTTAAACTCATAAGAAGCAACATTCTAGAGCTGAGATTGTGATGTCATAATGCCTCATTCCACCAATGCCTAAGCTCCGTCCTCATCTGCACAAGCCTCAAACACTTTAAAATCATAAGTGGCAACATTCTAGAGCTCAGATTGTGATGTCATAATGCCTCATTCCACCAATGCATAAGCTCCGTCCTCATCTGCACAAGCCTCAAACGCTTTAAAATCCTAAGTAGCAACATTCTAGAGCTGAGATTGTGATGTCATAATGCCTCATTCCACCAATGCCTAAGCTCCGTCCTCATCTGCACAAGCCTCAAACACTTTAAAATCATAAGTGTTCGAAGTTTGTGCAGTTAAGGCAGAGCTATGGGTCAGGGGCGGGGACCAGACAGAGAAATTGAGTTCCCTGCGGCGACAGGGAAATATTTGTCCCCATGTCATTCTCTACACTGCACCACTCTAGAAATCAAAGTGTAGCAAAAGTGAGCCAAGTATAGGACAATCAAGCCTTTGTGACATCACTGATGAGGTTGGCTCTTAGGCATTGGTGGAATGAGGCGTTATGATGTCACAATACCAGCTCTGGTTACCAGAGACAGAAACTTTTCACACCATTTATTTATTCAGTTTTCTATACTGTTCTCCCAAGTAGAGAATGACAGGGGGATAATTTATTCCCCATCCCCGCAGGAACTCATTTTCCCGTCTCGTCCCAGCGAGCTCTTTTCCTATCCCTGCCCCATTGCTGCAAGCTCCGACCTCATCTGCACAAGCCTCAAACACTTTGAAATCATAAGTATTAGCTGAGTTGAGATGATATTCTTTGTAAGATTTTTGTTATGTATATTTATTTTTTTAAATTATTGAACATTAAAATCATAAGTGTTCGAGGCTTGTGCAGTGTCATTCTCTACTGGCCATTGACTAGCACATAAAGACAGGAAGCAATTTATTTGGTCCTATCTATGCACTAACCTTGCTTAGTCAGGCATAATTTTGATATAGCCCTGAAACGTCTTGCCGTTACACCCCTAAGGGTCATATTCAATAAACAGCACCCTACGTTAGGCAGCGTAAGTGCCATACCACCGCTTAAACTGTTTTAATTGACGCGGTAATTAAAATCTCATTATGTTCAAACCTGTTTTACTGAACTATAGTAATACAACAAGAGAAACCCAACACAGCGCAATCAGATGTTACAAGAACAAAGAAACAGTGAAAGCGTCTACGTTTTTTCTTAGGTGCTATTAGTTGTGATTCTATTAATGGCGCCTGACTGTGACTGGCACATGGCTGGCATCCGTTTTTGTAGATGGCACCGATATAGGTGCAGTTTACAGAGGCACTTTGGCCCAAATTCTGTAACCAGCACCTACGGTAAGGCACCTATTTCAGAGCCACTCAACTAGATAGGCGCCTATCTAAATTGATCAACAAGGCTCAATTAAGCTTTTTAATCAGCACTGATTGAAACACAGGTGCCTATCAAGAAAAGAGCGATTTTGTAACAAGGCGCCTCTAAAAATTTAGGCAGCCTTCAAAAAAATAGGCGCTATGCAGGTTGGGTGTGGGCGTGGCTATGTGTTAGGCGCCTTCTTACAGAATCGCTGGTCTTAAGCATGCTTAAGCGCCCATATGGGCGCTTCTTATAGAATTCGCCCTTTTATGCAAAGGCACAAACCAAAAGGCAGTAAAGTCAAGAGTTCTGAGAGTGGTAGAGCTGATAGTTGACCAACCTGGATGAAACAACGCAAAACGTGAAATACTAAGCTATATTACTAAATTTGTTAATGAAAAGGGGTATCCTCAGCGAGAGAGGCCAGCGATTCTCCCTTCGCTGGCCTCTCACACTGAGGATACCCCGTTTCATTAACAAATTTAGTAATATAGCTTAGTATTTCACGTTTTGTGTTGTTTCATCCAAGTTGGTCAACTATCAGCTCTACCACTCTCAGAACTCTTGACTTTACTGCTTTTTGGTTTGTGTCTTTTAAAGTTTTGTTGGCAGTTTTCTGTTGGAGATCTTGTATTCGACTGATTAGTCTTTTATGCAAAGGAACAATTTTGCCCCCCCCCTGATTTGAAAATCAAAAAGCTATGTCTGGGGAGTCCAAGCCTAGTCACCGTGTATTTCAAAAGCCATTTCACAGGGAAAGAGCTAAAAACATTCTCACTGACATACATTCTACTCCGATCTTTAATATACTTTGACTTATTTTGTGATATCAGGTATACTCTTCAGTAAATTCGCCTTTCTCTTGCTTGACAACAGAGAATGGCATGGTGACACAATTCATCACCATTCCCCTCCCGTGTCATCGTTTAGTGTCTATCTCAACCTCAGTCCTTCTACACCAGCATTCTTCAACGCAAGGCTTGAGGGTCAATGGTTGGATCCATTCATACTCTGATTCTTATGTGAGGCAAGTATAGGACAGTCAAGCCATTGTGACATCACTGCTGAGGTTGGCTCTTAGGCATTGGTTGAATGAGGCATTATGATGTCACAATACCAGTTCTGGATACCAGAGACTGTCATTCTTTAGTGTCTATCTCAACCTTAGTCCTTCTACACCAGTATTCTTCAATGCAAGGCTTGAGGGTCAGTGGCTGGGCCCATTCATATGCTGATTCTTATGTGAGCCAAGTATAGGACAGTGAAGCCATTGTGACATCACTGATGAGATTGGCTATTAGGCATTGGTGGAATAAGGCATTATGACATCATTCTTTAGTGTCTATCTCAACCTCGGTCTTTCTACACCAGCATTCTTCAATGCAACGCTTGAGGGTCAGTGCTTGTAACCATTCATACTCTGATTCTTCCCGCTCTCCTTAAAGGATGATATGGGAATGGCTTCCCGTGGTTTTCCGCGGGGACGGGAACGGTGATGAATTTTGTCACTGTGTCATTCTCTACTTGACACTTTCTCCTAAACTGTGCTCGGATATCCTGTTGCTACCCCTCTTGGGTGAGAGAGCAGAAAACACAGAAGAAATCAAGAAAGGAGATTGGAAGCAGTGGAGTAGCAAGGGTAAGAGGCGCCTGGGCTGGTGGCACTCCCCCCCCCATGCCCTCCTCTCTGCTTTCCCCCGCTCCTCCTGCCCACCATCTCCATACCTCTAAATCTTCGCCTGCACAAACAGCTTCTCTGGCCTGCTGCTTGCGCTGGCGTTCCTTCTGACATCACTTCCAGGCCCTGTGACCTGGAAGTCATTTCAGAGGGATCCAGGCCGGCACAAGCAGCCAACTAGAATAGTTGCTCGTGCTGGTGAATATTTTTAAAGAGGTACGTGGGGGGCGGGGAAGGGAGAGCGCGAGTGTGGGGGGCCACTGATTGGAAGTCTTGCACAGCCAGCTTTACTCAATATGGCTCCGTGGGCTGCCTGTCCACCCTCAGGCAGTCCATGACTCAACTGTTTGGGAAGACTATAGTGGTTTGGGGCTGGGGTTTGGCAAGTTAACATTCTTAGGGGTGGGGGGGAGAATCTATGTTAGCAGTAAAGGGACGTAGAGGCACTTTTGAACACAACAGGGAAAGACACCATCATTTCAGATGCTTCTCTTTAGTATCTGTTATTGATGGTATTATGCATTCAAGGAATTATGTGCCCAAAAATCAAAATAAAGTAGACCAAAATAAGTATTTGCAGTATTCTGGGAAAAAGAATTGGCCTGGGATCAGAAAAAGCTCTGCTCCGTGGCCCTCACTGCCCTCCGGCTATCAGCAGTTTACATTTTACTCCCTGGTAGCCACTGGAACAGAAATCTTCCACACGATATTCAGCTGGCGGCAACAAGCATTTCTGCTGCTCACCACCGGCGTTATTCCCTGATATTCAATGCCAGGCTCTGCCCAGGCTTCAGTCCTGAATATCCGATTTTATTTGAGTCAGTTAGGTCAGTATTCAGCCCCTCGCTGCATAAGCCAAACTGATTAAAAATGGAAATGTTATGTATGAGGCACAATTTAAGCAATTTTCTTAAGCAGCGAGGGGTTGAATATTGGCACTTAGCCCAACTCCACCCATGGAATGCCCACGGGTCAGCCGCTTTTGACTTCAGAGCTAAGCATTCATTTTCAGTAGAGATAACCACTTAAGTGCTATTGAAAATGCCCAGATAGCTGTGAAGAAAGCAATTTAACTGGTCAACAACTATTTCTGGCTGGTTAAATCATTTTGAATATCAGCTACCCTCTGTAAAATGATTTGCCTATAAATTTTTTGGTTTACAGACAGTCCCCGGGTTAAGAACGAGTTACTTCTTAAGTCGGATTTGTATGTAACTCAGAACTGGTGGATTTTCAGATTCTGCTCCCAGCTGACAAAAGGGCCAACCTTCCCCACCAGTGTTCCTTCTAAGATACAGAAAGCCCAACCACATACTGTTCTTAATGTGGCCATGCATCATTCCTGAATCTTTGTAGGAGTTTAGGCCACTGGAAATACCGCTCAATGAAATCAAATGAAGCCACAACCACGTTCACATTCCAGAGCTCATATTGTGATGTCATAATGCCTCATTCCACCAATGCTTAAGAGCCAACTTCACCAGTGATGTCACAATGGCTTGATTATTCCCATACAGGCAGTCCCCGGGTTAAGAACGAGTTACTTCTTAAGTCGGATTTGTATGTAACTCAGAACTTGTGGATTTTAAGATTCTGCTCCCAACTGACACAAGAACCAACTGTCCCTACCAATGTTCCCTCTAAGGTACAGCATATATAACCACACACTGTTCTTAATGTGGCCATGAATCATTCCTGAATCTGCTACAGGAGAAGTGTAGGAGTCTCTGCCACTGGAAATACTCCTCAGTGAAATAAAATGAAACCAAAACCCCGTTCTTAAGTAGTAAAATTCCAGAGCTCATATTGTGATGTCATAATGCCTCATTCCACCAATGCCTAAGAGCCAACTTCATCAATGATGTCACAGTGGCTTGATTATTCCTATACAGGCAGTCCCCGGGTTAAGAACAAATTACTTCTTAAGTTGGATTTGGATGTAACTCAGAACTGGTGGATTTTCAGATTCTGCTCCCAGCTGACAAAAGGGCCAACCTTCCCCACCAGTGTTCCTTCTAAGATACAGAAAGCCCAACCACACACTGTTCTTAATGTGGCCATGCATCATTCCTGAATCTTTGTAGGAGTTTAGGCCACTGGAAATACCGCTCAATGAAATCAAATGAAGCCACAACCACGTTCACATTCCAGAGCTCATATTGTGATGTCATAATGCCTCATTCCACCAATGCTTAAGAGCCAACTTCACCAGTGATGTCACAATGGCTTGATTATTCCCATACAGGCAGTCCCCGGGTTAAGAACGAGTTACTTCTTAAGTCGGATTTGTATGTAACTCAGAACTTGTGGATTTTAAGATTCTGCTCCCAACTGACACAAGAACCAACTGTCCCTACCAATGTTCCCTCTAAGGTACAGCATATATAACCACACACTGTTCTTAATGTGGCCATGAATCATTCCTGAATCTGCTACAGGAGAAGTGTAGGAGTCTCTGCCACTGGAAATACTCCTCAGTGAAATAAAATGAAACCAAAACCCCGTTCTTAAGTAGTAAAATTCCAGAGCTCATATTGTGATGTCATAATGCCTCATTCCACCAATGCCTAAGAGCCAACTTCACCAGTGATGTCACAATAGCTTGATTATTCCCATACAGGCAGTCCCCGGGTTAAGAACGAGTTACTTCTTAAGTCGGATTTGTATGTAACTCAGAACTGGTGGATTTTAAGATTCTGCTCCCAGCTGACAAAAGGGCCAACTGTCCCCACCAGTATTCCCTCTAAGATAAAGCCCAACCACACACTGTTCTTAATGTGGCCATGAATCATTTCTGAATCTGCTACAGGAGAAGTGTAGGAGTCTCTGCCACTGGAAATACTCCTCAGTGAAATGAAATGAAACCACAACCCCGTTCTTAAGTAGCAAAATTCCAGAGCTCATATTGTGATGTCATAATGCCTCATTCCACCAATGCCTAAGAGCCAACTTCATCAATGATGTCACAGTGGCTTGATTATTCCTATACAGGCAGTCCCCGGGTTAAGAACAAATTACTTCTTAAGTTGGATTTGGATGTAACTCAGAACTGGTGGATTTTCAGATTCTGCTCCCAGCTGACAAAAGGGCCAACCTTCCCCACCAGTGTTCCCTCTAAGATACAGAAAGCCCAACCACACACTGTTCTTAATGTGGCCATGCATCATTCCTGAATCTTTGTAGGAGTTTAGGCCACTGGAAATACCGCTCAATGAAATCAAATGAAGCCACAACCACGTTCACATTCCAGAGCTCATATTGTGATGTCATAATGCCTCATTCCACCAATGCCTAAGAGCCAACTTCACCAGTGATGTCACAATAGCTTGATTATTCCTATACAGGCAGTCCCCGGGTTAAAAACGAATTACTTCTTAAGTTGGATTTGGATGTAACTCAGAACTGGTGGATTGTCCTCACCAGTATTCCCTCTAAGGTACGGCATGCACAGCCACACACTGTTCTTAATGTGGCCCTGCATCATTTCTGAATCTGCTGCAGGAGAAGTGTAGAGTCTAGGCCACTGGAAATTTGGCTCGGTGAAATCAAATGAAGCTACAACCGCGTTCTTAAATACGAACTGTACTTAGCAAATGACTACCAGGCTTCAGATCTGCCGGTCTTTAGTTTACTAATGAGTTACCAAACATGTCTAGAAAAATGGCGCCGACCGCGTGCCAACCACACTTAGGTGCCATTTACAGAATCGCGGCTAGCGGAGTCTATGTAAAACCTTAGGAGCCTGCAATGTAGGCAGGGTTTTAAGGCGCTTACGTTTTTGAAGAATCGCGCTTCGCGGTGCCTAAGTCACGCTCCACCTACAGAAGCGCCCACTTAGGCATTAGGCACCTGTCGCCCAATTACATTTTTTCCCAATTATCAGGGCTAGTAAGGGTATTTTGGCAATTAACCCTCCCTCCCCCTTTTACAAAACCACGATAGCGGTTTTTAACGCAGGCCAGCGCACTGAATGCTCTGCGCTGCTCCCGACATTCATAAGAGAGGCACCTCAGAGGCACCAAAATGGAGATGCCCTTTCTAGAATCAGCCCCTAAATGCCTTGCAGCCCACTTATACCTATGGTCTGCATGACACTTAACGCACACTAATTCTTAACCCAACTTAGTAAAAGGACACCTGTGTTAGCTGTGGACTGAAAATCCGGGAAGCCATGGTTCAAATCCTACTCCTTGACATCTCTCACTTAACCCACCGTTCCCTCAGATATAAACTTAGACTGTAAGTCCTCCAGGGACACAAAAATCCATAATGGACCTGAATGTAACTTGCCTTGAGACAATTATTAATGACAAAGGTGCGAGTTCAATTCAAATCCAAAATCTAATAACGGCATACTGTGAAGTAATACCAAACCCTAAAGATATTACTCAGGATTTATAGAGTAACTAGTATTTTAGCCCGTTACATTAACCGGTGCTAGAATATATGTCTGTGTGTCTTTATTTCTGTCTCTCTCTCCCTCCCGCTGTCTGTCTCTCTCCCTAGCCCCCTTTGTCTGTCTGTCTTTCTGTGTCTATCCCTGCCCCTGTGTCTTTCTTCTTTTCTTTCTGTCTCCCTTCCTCCCGCTGTCTGTCTTTCTTTCTCTCTCTGTCTCCCTGCCTCCTATGCAGCAGCATTTCTCCCCCACCACTTCCCTGTGCAGCAGCCACAGCAGTATTCCCTCCCCCTCCATTTCCCTCCCCCCACACCACTTCCCTGTGCAGAAGTAGCATTTCCCCTACCCCCCTTTCCCTTCCTGCGATCTGGCTGGCTCCCTTAATTCCTTCCCCCCCCCCCCTTTCCCTTCCCGCGGTCCCAACAAACCTTCCGATTCCAGCAGCGTCTGCAGAACTCTACACACTGCTTCGGGGCCTTCTACTGCCTAGCAAATCAGGGCAGTAAAAGGCCCCGAAGCAGCGTGTGTAGAGTGCTGCAGACGCTACTTGAATCGGAAGTTTTCAGGACCCGCAGCCCTTGCCGGACCCGAAGCGAGTACTGGGGGGTTTTGGGTTTTTTACGCGGGCCCAGCCAGAGCAGGAGGAGAAGCCTGGGAGGCAGGAATTAAAGTCCTTTGTGCTTCTTGGCTTTATCCTTCAGACGGCAAGAGCCGCTGCGGCCGACAGGCTCCGTGCCGCCGCGCGCACGCGCACTTCTACCTGAGGGTCCCTACAGCGCACGGAAAACGGGAGCACGCAGGTGGGAATGCGTATGCGCGATTAGGGCTTTATTATATTAGATTCCATCTTATATAATAAAACCCTAAGTGCGCATGCGCACTCCTAGCTGCGTGATCCATAGGTCCGTGGCAGGTAGGAGTGCGCATGCACGCTTAGGGTTCTATTAGCTTGGGAGGAAATACAAGGGCCCCACACTCATGGACCACAATGTAATGTTGTGCGGTCTGGCTGGCTCCCTTACACTCCCTGGCTGAAGTTATTTTTAAGTTCAAAACCGCCGCCGTGGCTCCTCTCACGAGCCGCACCTGCATCAAAGAAGGCTTCAGACGCAGGCGGGGTTCGTGAGAGGAGCCACGGCGGCAGCTTTAAACTTAAAAATAACTCCGGCAAGGAACTAAGGGAGCCGTTTTAGCTGCGTGCTGCTGGGAAAGGAAAGGAAGGGACAGGGGAGGGGGAATGCTGCTGCTGCACAGAGAAGTGGACGGGGAGGGAAATACTGCTGCTGCTACTGCACAGGGAAGTGGGATGGGGAAGGGAAATGCTGCTGCACAGGGAAATGGAGGGGGAGGGAATGCTGCTGCGGCTGCTGCACAGGGAAGTGGGGGGGAGGGAAATCCTGCTGCTGCACAGGGAAGTGAGGTGGGGAGGGAAATGCTGCTGCACAGGAAAATGGAGGGGGAGGGAATACTGCTGCTGCGGCTGCTGCACAGGGAAGTGGGGGGAGGGAAATGCTGCTGCATAGGAGGCAGGGAGAGAGACATAGAAAGAAAGACAGTGGGAGGGAGGGAGAAAGAAAGAAAGGCAGACAGAAAGAAAGGAAGAAAGACACAGGGGCAGGGAGAGAGACAGAAAGACAGACAGACAAAGGGGGCCAGGGAGAGAGACAGACAGAAAGAAAGACAGCTGGAGGGAGAGAGACAGAAAGAAAGAGACAGGAGTAAGGAGAGAGACAGAAAGAAAGACTGACAGACATATATTCTAGCACCCGTTAATGTAATGGGCTTAAAGACTAGTATTACTATAATACAACTAACTTCCAGGGCACAGACAACAGTCAAAGGAAGCACAGTGAACACTGCAGGTCATCAAGACCTACTGGAAAACTAAACAAGCCAGATTAATAGAGATCTATCCTAAACAGACATTCATTGCTAACAGAATACCTGGTCTCTATCATATACATGGAACACCAAATATAGAATAAGTAACACAAGGTAAAAATAGATAATTCCACTGGGGGGGGGGGGTTAGGGCTTGGATATTGTAAAGATCTGATTGAAGCAGATTATTGGCTGTGCTGGCTGGTCATATTTCTCACTCTGACAACAGGACTGGAAAAAGGGTGAGGAAAAGGAAAGAGACCCCACATGGGTTAAGAGAATGACTCAACTCAATTGGAAGTTGAAAAATAATGATTCTGTCCTGGGGGACACACATAGGACAACTGATTTGGTATAAACATGTGCATATAAGTAGGTCGATGAATTATTTTTTAATAACTCTATAATACCATCACAGAGCTCCGTGTATTTCAGTATAGAGCCCATGCATTGTACCACCTCACAACTCCTTATGGTAACATCTCTACAGAAGCTCATGTATCATAACACCTTTACAGAAGCTCATGGATTATTGCGCCTTTGCAGAGGCTCATATAGACCGTTCTGAATTGACTCCCCAGTTATTAGTAGCGGTATAGAAGCTCTCAATAATCATAATCATATGTCCTATTAAATTTCATATTAAGAACATAAGAATAGCTACACTTGGTCCAACTAATTATCCATCTAGCCCAGTATCCAGTTAACACAGTGGCCAATCCAGGTCACAATTACCTGGCAAAAACCCATGTGACATGGATTGTAGCAGAAATGGAGGAAGACAACAAGGAGGTGAGAGGAAGGGGCAGCAGCAGTGGTCAAACCAAGTGATCTGATGAAGCAAAGATGGCGCATCTATGGCACAAGCACAGATGGTGGCACTCGTTGACAATCCATAACTTGCAAATGGCAATGAATGAGGTTCCATGGGCACCTTCTCACATGGTCACAGTAGATCGTTATGTCACCTGAGTTGAGAAAGGATCCTCACTGTCCCTCCACAGGCACAACAAAGTCTCCAGTGGTATGGACGAGAGGACAGGAAATGCTAAATAAAGAGTCAGGAATAAAGGGCACAAGGGTAATAAACAGGAAACCACAGATTGAGCTGAGAAAGCCATAAATATGCAAGAAGAGGACATCTGAATCACTGGGAATAGCTTTCACATAGGTCCTGTAAGCTTCTCCCTCACGGTTTGGCACATGAACAAACAAACATTCATGGCTCATTCCCAGAAGTCCCACTTGCAACTCTCCATTTCCCCTGGGACGGGAATCTTCATAAACTTCGTTCTCACCTTATTACAATACTACATACCAATATCCAAATGTCACTTGGTCTCTGTCTACATCATCAAATAAGCGATTCATCAAATAAAGGTCAAACTACACACACAAACATACTGTCCAGTTCTCTACTCCTATGTACTAATCCGGTCCCCAGCATTTGCCACGTTCCTAAAAACATAAGAATTGTCATACTGGGACAGACCGACGGTCCATCAAGCCCAGTCTCCTGTTTCCAACAGTGGCCAAGCCAGGTCCCAAGTCCCTGGCAGAAACCCAAGGAGTAGCAACATTCCAGAGCTGAGATTGTGATGTCAGAATGCCTGATTCCACCAATGGCTAAGAGCCAACCTCAGCAGTGATGTCACAGTGGCTTCATTGTCCTAGACTTGGCTCACATAAGAATTGTCATACTGGGACAGACCGACGGTCCATCAAGCCCATTCTCCTGTTTCCAACAGTGGCCAAGCCAGGTCCCAAGTCCCTGGCAGAAACCCAAGGAGTAGCAACATTCCAGAGCTGAGATTGTGATGTCAGAATGCCTCATTCCACCAATGGCTAAGAGCCAACCTCAGCAGTGATGTCACAGTGGCTTCATTGTCCTAGACTTGGCTCACATAAGAATTGTCATACTGGGACAGACCGACGGTCCATCAAGCCCAGTCTCCTGTTTCCAACAGTGGCCAAGCCAGGTCACAAGTACCTGACAAGATTCCAAAGAGTAAAACAGATTTTATGCTGCTTATCCTAGGAATAAGCAGCGGATTTCCCTTGGCAATCTACAAAACACCAAAACCTCATTGTTGCACTTTAAGAAGATTTGGAGGTAGATAAGATGCCCATTTTTACCTATTTTGTAAAGCCAGGTAGATGCCTATGTATTTTTATATAATACAAAGGGGCTGATACAATAGAGATATATTTTTAAAAAAACAAACTTTCTTTGTGACACCATCCGTCTACGCAGACAACACATCAAAGTACTGTTTTGTATACCCTATGGAGTTATTTTAAAACAACTCTTTTGTATGTATAAAACTTGCCCTCTGTTTTATGAAGCCGCGCGGCAACAGCCCCGAAGCCCTTTAAATCTCTATGGGCTTCGGGACAGTTACCGCAGCACAGCCGCTAGCGCGGCTTCATAAAACAGGCCCCTAGTTTTAAGGGGAAAACAATTATAAAATTACTCCAAAAGTGAATTTTATTTTGAAGCCAGGGTGTCCAACCTGGGGGCCCCTTGAAGTATTTTGTGCGGCCCCGGTCGAGGGCGATGCAGTGTTCTCCTCTGCTGCCCCCGGGTGTTTACCGTCTTGCCGGCTCCCTCCTCTGTTTTGCCGCAGCGTTTGCGCGTTTGTGCGGCCTCAGAAAAAAAAAAAAATTTCAGCCAATGCGGCCCAGGGAAGCCAAAAGGTTGGACACCCCTGCAAAGTGTTACAGTGAGGTTTTGTTATTACTGTTTCCACTTATTCCTGATGATATACAGGACCCAATAGGAAGAAAAAGAATTTTATGAAACTTCTGAAGAACTCCAGCCATCAGACATCGTCGCTGCCCTGGAACTGCAGAAGCCAACTGGATTCCCTAAAGCTCCATAAACCAACCTTCCTAGCTCCCTTTTCTGAAGGATTTGACTCTGGAATAAGAGATGCTAATAAAGAGGGAGTTAGGGGAGGGAGGGAGGGAAAAATGGGGCAAAAAAGGGAACATGTGCCATTTTTCCCCCCCTTTCTGTCAAATTTTACAATGTTAACATGTTCTGAATTACTTTCAAATTACTCCCAAGCTTTGTAACAATAACAGAGACTTCCTGTCCACAAAAGAGAGGCGGGATACTAAACTGGAGGTTTAGGATTCTTCCCAGAGAGAGATTCTCTCTCCAGGCAGATGTTCCGGACTGACAGCTGCTCATATTTTTAACCCGGAGAAGTATCTCAAACTTAAGAGGCACTCAGCCTCCCAAACAGCTATGCGAGACGAGAAGTGGCCAGACAGACCGAAATTATGGAGCCCCAAAACAAAACGATTTCCCCATACAAGAATGACAATTCCATATACTGTATTTTAGGAGAAGTAAGTCAGCCAGCATATAGGCACAAGCTGAAAACCTCTTTCCACTGTATTATACACTAAACTAAAGCTTAACTTTGTCTACCGAGAAGGCTCGACTTGGTTTGCAGCAATTAAATAAACAGGGAATGATTTACAAATGATAAATAGAAGATAAGAGCAAAATTTCAGAAGAATTCATTTTCAAAATGTTTCTTTTTAGCCACATATACAGTATCTAACAGCAGGAAATTCTCTCACCTTTTGGCTCCGGGAAACGTCCAAGGGTCCAACAAAGGATCTGAGCAGCCTCCCGAGTGGTTCTGAGCAGCTGTTGCTCCGTCCGTCCCTCCAGGATGCTCTTAAAAGGTGAAGCTGGTTGACAGCTTTCCTCCTCCGGTTCCCCCCCCCCCAGCCTCCCCCTCCCCTTCTGCCAGGAAACTCCGCTAGGTAAGACCCTGGCAGACGAATCTTAAGCGTGCAAAAAACGGCTCAGGCTGAAAATGCCAAATCCTTTTGCAAATGCGCTCAGACGCAGAGGAGAAAATCTTGCTGGAAGAACGGCTTCAAGGAGGAGGGTTTGTCCTTTTTCAATCTCCACCTCATTAGGGCTTTTTTTTTTTTTCTTCTCCCCTTTCCTCATGTGCTGCTTAGTCCAAGCAAAACACGCACACGCCCAGAAACAGTCCTGCTGGACAAACAGGGTCTCGCATCCGTCCATCTCTAGACAGCAAAAGTGAAGGGACCCTTCTCCGGGTCAATGCAAGCAGGTCTCTCTTTGCACACTGAGCTAGGGCTACATTTCCTTTCAGTTCAAAGTCTCACCCCTAAAGTCGGCTAAATTCAGGCCGCTGTACACGGTGTCCTCTCCTGTTTCCTATTTCCACCACAGGGACGGTTTCAAATGCACTGCCTTGCTTTATTGCATAGTGAATGAACGTGACTCTGACTTGAGTTTGAAATCAGAGACATTTTGTGGCTGAGATTTGCTTGAATCACTACCGATCACGGCATTAAGAAGGGCAGAGGAAAAAAAAAATTGGGTTTTGGACCTTTTTTTTTTCTGATGTTTGAAATTTTTGGTTTGTTTCAAATTTTTTTTTTTAACATATTTGATTCACATTAAATCTGGATCTTTTCCAGATAAGCCCCACCAAAAAGTTAACCCCTGCCACCCAGAAAAGATTATAAAAAAGAGGATATGAAACTTGTATCTGTAGTTTTTATCGAAGAGGGTGAAATTGGGACATGTCATTAATAATTTGTTTGAAAAGGTCAGTATTTCCAAACGAACTCACACAAGTAGCTGTCCACCACAGATCGGTGTGTTCCACATTGGCGCTTATTCTGCATCTTGTAGACGTGCCAGAAAGATTTGAAGGTTTGTGTGTGAGCTCCAGTTGTTGGATCCACAAAGTTTTCGGTATGATTAACCGTTTGATGAGTATAATTCATGCCAATCATCGTTTCAATTCCTTGGTATGATGCCCACATATCGGAAATGATGATTGAGCCGGGAGCGATGCAGGCTTGGATTGTGTCTAGCAAAGTGGCCGCAGTGCGATCTGGCACTGCATACATGAACACGTCTTTAGTCTCCCGGCAGATCCCTCCGAAAATCCACTGCTGGGAAAGGACTCGCCCTGCGTGGTTTTTACGGCGAGATATTAGCGTTTCATCCATCTTGACGTGTGGACCTGGGCCACCAACAATTGTTGAAGTCTGCAAAAGCCGCCAGGCGCAAATTTCCCAAAGAAAGTTCTTCCAGTCAACAGCAGTCGTGTGGCCAATAGATAATTCCTCTGAGCAGAATTTGATTGTTGCCAGATTTTTGGACCAGCAATAAATGAATAGAATTACTGTCCTAAACTCCATCCTAGACTGCTCCAGCCAAGTTCCCTTTCGAACACCGATTTCTTGCCGACACTGTTGGACATTACACCTCCACCTGTCAGAAACAGTTGAAAGTGTCATTTGGTGGCCATTGTTGCATAAACGTTGCTGATGGATCACTCCGTGGGTTTGAAAAAAACGTATTGCCGTCTCCTTGTCATGAACGAGAGTTGAAAGCGTCAGAAAGTTCATGTCTGGTTTTACGTTACAAAAAACGTTACAAAAGTTTGAGTCGAAAGCGTCAGAAAGTTCATTTGTGGTAAATAGGTCAAGATTGGGTGCGCGAGCGTCAGAAAGTTCATTTATGGTAAATAGATAAAGGTTGCGTGCGCTGGCAAAAGGTGGCGGGGCTTAAGTTTTCGCGCGTGCACTTTTTCCATTAGTGGCGGGGCTTATCTGGAAAAGATTTTTAAATCTTTTTAAGGCATGTTCAATTTGTATGTACTAAACTTTTTTTTAAGGTGCATTAAACCCCTAAATGTACTCGTAATGAATGCACACCCCTGGTTGCTATTATACTGTAATGCCAAAAAACATGAAAGATAATTGCATACACTGTTCAAATTTGATCAGAAGTTAAGGAACATAGACGCAGGGGCAATCTTATGGGATTTTTTTTACTTTTGCACTGTCCATACAGGGTTTCTTGGGTAATGTGACCCAGATGTGAAAATATCTGCCTGCTGTCCTCAGATAACACCTGTAAGTAAGTGTGGTAAATCCATGGCACAGATTGGCCCAGACTCAAGGCCCCTCCTAGAAGAGGCGGGCCTGCCGACCAGAGGGAGTAGGCATCCCTCCAGCTGGCCATCATTTGAAAGGTACAAGGGGTGTTGGGGGCAGAGGACCCCACGGGGGGAAGGAGTGGGCATCCCTCCTGCCAAAAGTGTTGGGGGGGGGGCTGTCGGGGATTGGTGGTGGTGGCAGCAGCAGGAGGGAGTGGGCATCCCTCCTGCCAGGAGTGTTGGCAGGGGGGAGGGCTGTCGGGGCCTGTGGCAGCAGCAGCGACAGGAGAGAGTGGGCATCTCTGCTGCTAATCTTGGGTCAGTGTGTTTGGGGGGGGCGGGCAGCGGCAGGTGAGGGGGGTCTCTTCTTTCTGCGGCTCTCCCTGCCAGTTAATGAGCTGAGTTGGCAGGACTTGGGAACCTGCGGGGAAGGGGTTAAACGCGGACCTTATGGACCTCACGGATCTAAAACCGCACATCCTTAAAAATCTGAAGTCCGTGCATTGACAAGTCAACCTTTTAGCTTATTCCACCGCTTTCCCTGCACGTTCAGCTCAGGCCCCCGGCTCTGCCTTCCCTAATGGCTAAGGAGGGAGGAGGCGCACCGTGGCTTTTGCTAATTAGCCCGATCGTCCCTTCCTTCAGATGTCTCCCTCCGTGCTGATTCCGAGAGCCCCCGCGATATGACACTGGATGGCAAATAGCTGGGTTTGGGAGGGGGGGGGGTTAAAAATGTATGCAAAGGTCTGTAGTGCATCTTACCTCGCGGACCTCATGGATCTGAACTTCACATCCTTAAAAATTACATTACATTAGTGATTTCTATTCCGCCTGTGCCTTGCGGTTCTAGGCGGATTACAAATTATAAGAGATCTGGACATTACCGAGAGAATTGCGTAACAACGATTATCTAGAGAAATTACATAACAGTGATTCATGTACTTTGCATGGTGTGGTAGAGGATTCAATTGTAAGAATTACATAGCAGAGAATCAAGTGATAACAGGATACAGTAGAGAATATCAGTATATACGGGTTACAGAAGAGAAATTACTTAACAATGACGTAAGAAGTTTGTTGGATAGTGAGGTAGATGCTTATTTAGGAATCAGAATATTTTTGGAAGGTAAGGTTCTAGGAGTTGACTAAAGTGTTATTCACGAGAGGGAGAGCTTGTGCGTAAGGGGAGGAGATTAGTTAGTAGTGACGTGTTTTTTGAATAGAAATGTTTTGATTTCTTTTCGAAACACTTTGATGTCTGTTGTGTTGATCATTAGTTTGGTGATGGTGGGGTCAATTTTCGCTGCCTGTGTCGCTAGAAGGCTGTCGTATAGTTTCTTACGTCGGGTACCATTATGAGGGGAGAAGGTGAATAGGTTTTGAGTTCTCCTTGATCTGGATGAGTGGTAGCGGTATAGGCGGTTGTTTAGGTAACAGGGGGCAGTACCATGGGTTACTTTAAATAGTAGACAATAGAACTTGAATTGAGTTCTTGCTTTTATCGGAAGCCAGTGAGAGTCTACATAGGCGGGGGTGATGTGGTCAAATTTGCTGAGACAGTAGATGAGTCTGATGGCTGTGTTCTGAACGGTCTGTAGTTGTTTTATCATGTTGTTTGGGCATGGTAGGTAGAGGCTGTTGCAGTAGTCTAAGGCACTAAGTGTGAGGGATTGTACAATGATCTTGTAGTGTTCTTTGGTAAAGAACTTTCTTATTTTTCTTAGGTTTCGCATGGTGAGGTCCGCGCCACTTTTAGTCTCTAGCTCTGACAGACCTCTATGACATTTTAGCGCTGACGGATCCTAATGCTTTTCCCTCCCTAGGCTGAGACTAAAAGTGGCACCGACCTCGGGGCAAAAGTTTTGCCGCTAGTCTCAGCATAGGGAGGGAAAAGCATTAGGATCCGTCAGCGCTAAAATGTCACAGAGGTCTGTCAGAGCCAGAAACTACAAGTGGCACGGATCTCAGATTTTTAAGGATGTGCGATTTTAGATCCGCGAGGTCCATAAGATCCGTGAGGTCCGTGCTTTACCCCTTCCCGGAACCTTCGGCTCAGTTGATTGGGGCAGCAAGAGCAGCTTTTACAGGAGGGAGGAGCTGTGCTTAGCGATTGCTCTTCTGAGATATCGTTAGGCACGGTTCCTCCCGTCCTTCACCGGCGATTCTCCGCACAAACAGCATGCATATAATTTTCATGCTATTATGCTGAGAATCGCTCATAAAATAAAAGTCGCTCCCACTACGGGCACTACATTGACTGGCCATATTTTACCGGTGAGTTTTGAGAATGTTCCTCTAAGTGAAGAAATATTTTCTCCGGTTTGTTTTAAATTGACTACGTAGCTTCATTGCATGCCCCTTGTCCTAGCATTTTTGGAAAGAGTAAACAAGTGATTCACATCAGGATTTTATAGACCTCTATCATATCTCCCCTGATCCATAAGAACATAAGAAGTTGCCTCCGCTGGGTCAGACCAGAGGTCCATCGCACCCAGCAGTCCGCACCTGCGGCGGCCCATCAGGTCCATGACCTGTCAGGTTTTCTTGATTTAGCCCTATAACCCCCTTATGTTTCTAGCTATACTCTTTTTATACCCTATCTACCTCTCTCTGTACCCCTCAATCCCCCTATCCTTCAGGAATCTATCCAATCCCTTTTTTAATCCCCGTAGTGTACTCTGCCCGATCACCTCCGGGTGCGCGTTCCATGTGTCCACAACCATCTGAGTGAAGAAAAACCTCCTGGCATTGGTTCTAAACCTGTCCCCTTCCAGTTTCTCCGAGTGCCCTCACGTACTTGTGGTTCCCCATAGTCTGAGGAATCTATTCTTGTCTATCTTCTCTATGCCCTTCATGATCTTGAAAGTTTCTATCACGTCTTTCCTCATAGAGAAGTCGTCCCATTCCTTTTACCATTTTTGTTGCTCTCCTCTATACCTTTTCTAATTCTGCTATATCTGTTTTGAGATGTGGCGACCAGAATTGCACCCACTACTCAAGGTACGGCCGCGCCATGGAGCAATACAAGGGCATAACTACATTTTCATCTTTGTTTTCCAATCCTTTCCTGATAATTCCTAACATCCTTTTCGCTTTCTTAGCCGCCACCGCTGCACATTGAGCTGAAAGTTTCAACATATTCTCAACAATGATGCCTAGATCCTTTTCCTAGGCAACGATTCCTAATGTGGAACCCTGCATCGCGTAGCTATAGTTTGGGTTCCATTATCCCACATCCATCACTTTGCACTTGGCATTTTGGTCCTCTTGCGATTTTTCACACTCCTCTCGTGACCTTACAACTTTTGTGTCATCAGCAAATTTGATTATCTCACAAGTTATTCCCATCTCTAGATCATGAATAAATATGTTAAAAACCAGTGGTCCCAGCACAGATCCCCTAGAAAACCCTGCTATTTACTTTCGTCATTGAGAAAATTGAGAATTTAACCCCACTCTCTGTTGTCTGACTTTGGAAAACGTAAATTTGACCATGTGACCCCTTTGCTTCAGAGTCTTCATTGGCTCCCGGTTTATTTTAGAATTCAATTTAAATGCGCTTGTATTTCTTTTAAAATTCTATCTTTAATCCTCTTATTCCTTTATTTTGGAACGTTTACCGATTCTCCTTTGCAAGAGGTATCCAACCATTTAAACTCTCCCTTCCTTCTAAAAAAGGGATTAAAGGAGTCAAGATCTTCAGTCAATCTTTGGTCTTTAAATTCTCCCAACTCTGGAATGATCTTCCCCTTTTTTTTAAGGAGTTCCAGGTCATTTCAATTTTTCCGTAAATCTTTAAAAACCACTGTACTCTATTTGCCAAACATTTTGAAAATTAATTCTTCTGAAATTTTGCTATTATCCAGGCAGGAAGCACAAAAGTCGCGCTTCTGCGTTATGCACCACTCTGCAATGAGAGAGGCAGCCGTCCAGCAGGAGACCGCACTGGACCACCGCAAGTTTAAAAAAGGTACCAGGGGGAGGGGCTGCGGGCTGCTTTGGGCTGCAAGCTGCTTCGGGCTTCCCAGCACCAGACACACCAAATGCACCTACGTGTAGAGGAGGAAAAACCAAGAAAAAAAAAATTCTGAACCAAATTTTTTTTCTTGGTTTTTCCTCCTCTATACATAGGTGCGTCTTATGGTCAGGTGCGTCTTATAGACTGAAAAATATGGTCTATCTATCTTTTCATTTGTGCAATATATTCTAACTTCCCCATCTTGTTTCTTAGGCTTCTGGCATTTGTATATAGACATTTCAAACAAATGACTGAAGGAATGACATGATCCGTGGAAATATTATCTGTATATTGTTATGTTTTACTGTGTTTTATACTTTTTGGGTGTTTTTACGAGTATCTTAAGATTATGTATGTTTGTAATCCGCTTAGGTATAAGCAGTATATAAGTTTTTAAAAAATAAATAAAATACATCTTCCAGTGTTACAGAGATTTGTTTCAGTTTCTTTCACACATGAAAAGCTTTCCCTAACTCACAACGCCATTTGGGATCTTGACTCATAGTTTGGGAAGTTCTGGTCACGACCAAAAATCCTAGGATTTGACATTTAAGCATGCAAATATGTACCTCCGAGAAGGGAAGAGAAATGAAGGGGATATTATAGAGGTGTCAATAATGCAGAAAAGCAAACATTCTTCGGTGGGAAGGAGATTTGGGAACAGGAGTTCATCGTATGAGGCTTCAAAGAGGTAGAGTGAGACGGAACATGAGAACTAAGAGGCCTCTAACGGAGACAGTAGACAGAACAGTAACCAATTCAAGAAGGCACGGAAGAAACACAGAGAATTCTTAGTTATAAAAGAATGTACAAAGAGGCCGAGATCAACTTGTCTGACATCATGTGAATTAAATTGAGCACACTAGATGGGGTTTGTGTTACTTAGCTGCCATTGTGTTTTACTTCCATTTTTATCAGTCCTAATTCTTTTCTTTTGTTACATCTCCATGATCTGGGACAAAGGAAGAAAGGGGGGGAGGAGCGCGTTGGGACCTAGGAGAGGCATGATTTTGGGACAAAGGCTGGAAGGCAGGGGGGGCACGAACTCAGGACACAGAAGGAAGGGAGGGGGCATGAGCATGGGACACAGAAGGGAAGAAGGAAGGGGGCACTAACTTAGGACATAGGAGGGAGGGAATAAAAAGGGAGAATTGTTGGGCATGAGTGTGTGAGTGAGAGGGAAAGAGATGGTGCACATGGGGAAAGGAAGAAAGAGAAAAATTGGGCATAGAGAGAGAGATGAGTTAGGTAGAGCTGCATGGGGAATAGAAGGATGAGAGGAAGAAACGGTGGAGAGGGTGATGGAGAGGGAACAGAGGGACAGATTGAAGGGGATGCAAAGGGGAGGAATGTTGGACATAGTGATGGAGGGAGAGATGTGGTATTGTGCTGGAGAGGGGTGATAAAAGGAGAAATGGGCATGGGACTGGTGACCCAGAGAGACTGCTTTGACCAGCTAGAAAGACCACAGACATTTATCCTCAATGCTGCTCCATCGCTCACTGCAATAGCATATACGGGACAACCTGATGAAACACTCTTTTTTTTTTTTTTTTTTTGTAAATCTTTATTAGTTTTCAGTTATTAACAATGCAATACAGTGAATTTAAACATAAATGAATCAAACAAAAGCACTTTAAATATACAAATATTTCAACAACAAATATTTTCACCCCCCTCCTCCCCTTAACTAATGAAAATAAAACCACATGTATAATTTCAATAAAATAGATATAATGAATAATAATTATAATGTTTTCCCATCTCCCTCCCTCCCACCCTGGATGTGTAAGGAGGACAGATAAAAAGAAAAGGTACATGCCAACTAGTGTGACTCAATAAATGATGTCAATGGGCTCCACACCCTTTCAAATGCACTTCTATATCCTCAAATTTCAGCATTCATTCTCTCATATTTGTAGCTAGAACATAAGTTTGCCCACAAGAAAGTATAATTAAAAGTCGATCATAACTCTTCCAGTTGCGTGTTATCATCTAGATGGCTATTCCCGTCATTATTAAGAAAGAACGGCTTTTATGTCGATCCAAAGAAGGTTTAATATGTAATAGAGTACCACAAATTATGGCTTTGTAAGTCAGTGGCATCGATGACCCAAGTACTACATTAATTTGTCCCCATATCGACTTCCAAAAATTAAATATCAATGGACATAACATAACAAATGATCCAAAGTCCCTATATCAATATGACAGTGCCAGCATCTATTAGATTTAGAACCGTCTAACTTTTGCAAACGAACTGGGGGGTGTCCAAAAAATCCTAAGCAACAAGAAAAACCAAGGGGTCCTTTTATCAAAGTGCGCTACGGGGGGTTAGCGCGTTGGACATATCATCACACGCTAACCCCCGCAGCAAGCCAAAAAACTAATGCCTCGTCAATGGAGGCATTAGCGACTAGCGCGGCAGGTGGTTGAATGTGCGGTATTCCGCGCGTTAACCACCTACCGCACCTTGATAAAAGGAGCCCAAACTTTGTCTCATAGATGCTGACGCTGTATATTTCAACCTCCGAGTCCAAATTCGTGCCCATTGAGATGCAGAAATATACTGCTTTATCTCCATACTCCAAATATCTCTAAAACTATTTTTTGATATTTTATTCAAAATTTAAGAAATTAATTTATACCATCGGGCGAAACACTCTTGAACTACGGTAATACTGAAAACAAAGGATCTCATTTTCAACAGATATAAGTTTAACCTCATACCGCATAAGTTAATGGTGAAATAAACTGAGTGCCAGGTGACTTTTTATGATTGGTGGGATATCAAATTATAATCAACTTGGAATTTTTCAATCCAGTTCTCCATAGATGGGTGGGCTACAACATTTCCTATTACTACTAAGAACATAAGAAATGCCGCTGCTGGGTCAGACCAGTGGTCCATCGTGCCCAGCAGTCCGCTCACGCGGCGGCTCCTAGGTCAAATATAGTGCCCTAACCGAGACTAGCCCTACCTGCGCACGTTCTTGTTCAGCAGGAATTTGTCTAACTTTGTCTTGAATCCCTGGAGGGTGTTTTCCTCTATGACAGACTCCGGAAGAGCGTTCCAGTTTTCCACCACTCTCTGGGTGAAGAAGAACTTCCTTACGTTTGTACGGAATCTATCCCCTTTCAACTTTAGAGAGTGCCCTCTCGTTCTCCCTACTTTGGAGGGGGTGAACAACCTGTCTTTATCTACTTTGTCTTGAATCCCTGGAGAGTGTTTTCCCCTATAACAGACTCCGGAAGAGCGTTCCAGATTTCCACCACTCTCTGGGTGAAGAAGAACTTCCTTACATTTGTGTGGAATCTATCCCCTTTCAACTTTAGAGAGTGCCCTCTCGTTCTCCCTACTTTGGAGAGAGGGTGAAGTTTGGAGAAGTTTCTTTTTCTACTTTGTCTTGAATCCCTGGAGGGTGTTTTCCCCTATGACAGACTCCGGAAAAGCGTTTCGGTTTTCCACCACTTTCTGGGTGAAGAAGAACTTCCTTATGTTTGTACGGAATCTATCCCCTTTCAACTTTAGAGAGTGCCCTCTCGTTCTTCCTACCTTGGAGAAGGTGAACAACCTGTCTTTATCTACTTTGTCTTGAATCCCTGGAGAGTGTTTTCCCCTATAACAGACTCCGGAAGAGCGTTCCAGATTTCCACCACTCTCTGGGTGAAGAAGAACTTCCTTATGCTTGTACGGAATCTATCCCCTTTCAACTTTAGAATGTCCTATTTGAGTCCTATTTGAGTCTACTACTATTGATTATTTCTATAGCGCTACCAGATGCACACAGCGCTGTACATTAAACACACCATTTTCTGTTAAGCAAGTGCTCCATCTGAGCTGATCCTGAATGCAACCATCATCAGAATGTTTACTGTTACTGTTTCTCTCCTATATATTTCAAACTTCAAATGAACCTTCTACTTCTTATACCAACTAAATGCGCCATGATGACAAATGCTGGGCCTTCCAGTATAGTAATAAATTGCTCCTTTGCCTCATCTCATAAGAACTTAAGAATAGCCTTGCTGGGTCAGACCAATGGTCAATCAAGCCCAGTAGCCCGTTCTTATGGTCCCTAGTACCTGGCCAAAACCCAAGGAGTAACAACATTCCATGGAGAATCAAATTGAATAACAAGATTATGGAATCCCAGAGAGTAGCAAGATTCTAGAACCCCATAGAGTAGCAACATTCCATACAGAATCTCAAAGAATAGCAAGATTCCAGAATCCCAGAGAGTAACAAGATTCTAGAACCCCATAGAGTAGCAACATTCCATACAGAATCTCAAAGAATAGCAAGATTCCAGAATCCCAGAGAGTAACAAGATTCTAGAACCCCATAGAGTAGCAACATTCTATACAGAATCTCAAAGAATAGCAAGATTCCGGAATCCCAGAGAGTAACAAGATTCTAGAACCTCATAGAGTAGCAACATTCCATACAGAATCTCAAAGAATAGCAAGATTCCAGAATCCCAGAGAGTAGCAAGATTCTAGAACCCCATAGAGTAGCAACATTCCATACAGAATCTCAAAGAATAGCAAGATTCCAGAATCCCAGAGAGTAACAAGATTCTAGAACCCCATAGAGTAGCAACATTCCATACAGAATCTCAAAGAATAGCAAGATTCCGGAATCCCAGAGAGTAACAAGATTCTAGAACCCCATTAGTAGCAACATTCCATGCAGAATCTCAAAGAATAGCAAGATTCCGGAATCCCAGAGAGTAACAAGATTCTAGAACCCCATTAGTAGCAACATTCCATGCAGAATCTCAAAGAATAGCAAGATTCCGGAATCCCAGAGAGTAACAAGATTATAGAATCTCAAAGAGTAGCAACATTCCATACAAAATCTCAAAGAATAGCAAGATTCCGGGATCCCAGAGAGTAACAAGATTCTAGAATCCCAAAGAGTAGCATCATTCCATGCTACCAATCCAGGGCAAGCAGTAGCTTCCCCCATGTCTTTCTCAATAACAGACTATGGACTTTTCCTCCAGGAACTTATCCAAACCTTTTTTAAAACCAGCTACGTTATCCGCTCTTACCACAACCTCTGGCAACGCGTTCTCTTTTAAATTACACTTAAGGGGATTTTTTTTATTTTTTTACAATAGAAAGAATCCGACATGTAACTGCTGGCAAGCTAGTTCAAATGTTTGCCTAAAGCAAGGGATAGGTCAAGCCCCACTGAAATGGAGAAGAATCTCCACTCTCACTGCTGGGACCATAAAACGTGCTGAGATTGGCTGGCACTCAGATAACCTGTGTGCGAGAGGAAGCCTTCACCGTCACTGTTACATGATGTAAGATGGTAACACCCTGATGTGACATAATAGCCTGCAATACATTATACTGAAATGTTCCCAAAAAAATATAGTGCCAGCGCTAGAGGATTCACAGTGTTTAAGAGAAAATCCATGCTTTGGTTCTGACTGAATTTTCACACTATTTAATGAGTTCTAAGCAGACGACTAGCCTTCTTCAGTTTACACCGGGTATTCCGAAGATGTGACAACCTTCTCTCCCCTGCCCCTTTGACACACACACAAAGCTTATCGGTGCTCATCAGTCCCCACCCGCAGTATCCCCTGCTGCTCCAGAACAGCGAACCCCTCCCCTGAACACATAGATGCAGTTCTGTCAATACAACTTCAGTGGATTCCTGGTTATTAGATGCAATAGAGGGCTGGTCTCGGTTAGGGCACTGGTCTTTGACCTGGGGGCCGCCACGTGAGTGGACTGCTGGGCCCGATGGACCACTAGTCTAACCCAACAGTGGCAATTCTTATGTTCTTATGTCCTTATAACCATGTGGGAGCACGATAATGTGGAAAAGTTTTCGAAGCTTGTGGGACAGCCCAACTGAAAGTGGTGCAAAGGTGATCGAAACACATTTTTGTTGCTCTAAATAAAGTTTCTGCATCAAGTTGCTTTTTTGGATTTCGGGTCCAAAGCCGCTGCATGGGGGGGGGGGGGGGAAGAGGAGAGAGGAAGAATTGTTGAACATGGGCTGTAGAAGAGGAAGGGAGATGCAACAAAGAAGTAGAAAGGGATGATAAGGAGAAATCTTGCATATGGTGGAGGGGAGGGAGACATGCATGGAGGAGAGAGAAGGAGAAATGTTGGATATAGGGTGGAGGCCAGGCAGAGATGGTGCATGGTGAGAGTAAGAAATGTTGCATATGATAATGGAGGGGAGGAAGAGAGAGTTTGACTCAGGGCAAAAGGCAGGGAGAGAGAAAGAGAGAGAGGTGGTAGACAGTGGGACAGAAACAGAAACGTTGGCTATGGCTGTGGAAAGGAAGGTACAGAAATGGAAGATGGATGGTGAGCATGGCGAAAGAAGAAAATGTCAAATGGGCAGGAGACCCTGGTGAGCAAGTTAACAGAAGACAAACAGAAACCAGAGCCTGGGACCAGGCCAATTAACCAGCAATCTAATTTTAAATGCTTCAGAAAAGACCTATCTATTTCGAGAATTTGTTACTAAGAATTCCTAAATATTGTAATACTTGTTTTTAATTTGTATCCCCATAATTATTTATGTTAACCGCTGTGAACTTCATTGAGGTACTGGCGGTATACAAATAAAGATTGTACAGTGTTCCCCCGCTCGTTCGTGGTTCGCGAATCATGGACTCACTCATTCGCGGTCTGCTCCGACCGCCTCTCCTTCAGTGATTTTCTTCTCCCGCCGGCACTCCAGCTGCCCTCTCCTGCCTCCCCTGCCTTTTGACAAGTGAAAAAAACGCATTCGCGGTTTTTCAAAATTCACAGGGGTTCGTGGAACGTAACCCCCGCGAATTTCAGGGGAGTACTGTATTGTATTGTTATTCTAGGCTTGAGACTCTATTTGCCCATTTCTAAACGTCTATCCTGCCCTGCAACATTCCTTTATGTTCAATCACTGAGATCTCACTCCTGCCCTGTAGCACCCCCTGATATACCAAATATTAAATATAATCAGTGTGAGATACATGCAACTTCAACTCACGACCGCTGCCCTCATTTCCAGGCACCGCACATTGGAAGTGATGTCAGAGGAAGAGGACACGGTCGCACGGTGGTGAACAACTGGAGGTACGGGGGAAGGGAAGGGGGCGTGCGCATGGCAGGGGGGGTCAGGGAAGGAGCGGGATGGTGAAGATGAGGGCGGGGGAGGGGCACCTCTCACCCTCGCGATGCCACTGAATGCTAGAATTCTAGTACTGAGCTCCCCCCCCCCCCCCCGCCACCACCCAGCTCTGTAGCTCCCTCTGCTATTCTGACTCTTTGTTATTTCCCTTTCCAAAGCTGTGCGTAAAGCAAGTTACAGTTCAGGAACAATAGACGGGTCCCTGCCCCAAAGAGGGCTCTATAATCTAAGAGCTGCATTAACTAAAGGGCACAACAATGTGTTCATACAGTATCCCAGTGTATCGCAGACTGTGTGCTGATTCCTGGTGCGCTGCGAGAGGCACATCCTGTAGGCACTCAGCCAGCACCGCTCCTCCACTGTGCACCCCCCCTTCCCCCACTGTTACAGTAATTTTGGGGTTAGCAAGCTCAGTGCCCCATCTGGAGAGCCGTCAATGTGATGATGTCACACATGCGCGTGATGTCATCGCATTGACGTCTGCACATGCCCGGAGGCCCTGCAGACGTGGCCCCTAGTTCAGTGTGCCGGGGCTTGAAAAAGTTTGCAAGACACTGCAGTGCCCGTTTCGCTAGATGGCACATGCCGGGCAAAGGGACTTAGCAAAGGGCATGAGAATTGTGAGTGGGGAGCAGAAAGGATTTGTGCCCTGGCTTGAACGGGCCTCAACCCATTGCAGGCCACTTCTCTGCTCCACTTATGCTGACGGCTCAGCCACTGCACTTTCTATTCTAACTTCAACCTCCCACAATGCGCCTCATTCCTCCTCTGCACGGGTTATGCATTTGATGTACCACCTTTCTGTACAACCAAAGCGGTTCACATCTAAACATACCTCTTCACCTGCTCTTGACCGATGTATTACAAAGAAATGTATATTGGTACCAGAACCAGTATATGTCACGTACGGAAAACTTGTATTGTAAAATCCTACACCGTAGCTATGGCAAATCTAACTTGTAAACTATCTGTGTGTCAAAGGCAGAAAAAACATGTACTGAAAACCTTGTATTGTAAGGAGAAATATGGCAAACTGTAACCGGTAAACTGTATATTATGGGCCTGTTTTACAAAGCTGCGCTTGTGGCTTCAGCGCGGTAACGGCCCCAAAGCCCATAGAGATTTAAAGGACTACGGGGCTGTTGCCATGCGGCAGCCACTAGCGCAGCTTTGTAAAACAGGTCCTATGAATATTAATATTAGATCCCAAGTATGTGTCAGGTTAGGAGAAAGGTTCATAGACAACGACGCGAAAGACAAAAGCGCGCGCCAACAATTGAGCGCAGCGCACGCCGCCACGCCGCTCTAAATTACAGTTTTTAGGGGCTCCGACGGGGGGTTTTGTTGGGGAACCCCCCCAGTTTACTTAATAGACATCGCGCCGGCGTTATGGGGGGTTTGGGGGGTTGTAACCCTCCACATTTTACTGTAAACTGAACTTTTTCCCTAAAAACAGGGAAAAAGTGAAGTTTTCAGTAAAATGTGGGGGGTTACAACCCCCCACACCCCCCACAACGCCCCCACAACGCGGCGCGATGTCTATTAAGTAAAGTGGGGGGGGGTTCCCCCCACACACCCCCGTCGGAGCACTAAAAACAGTAATTTAGAGCGGCGCGGTGGCGCACGCTGCGCTCAATTGTCTGGGCGCGCCTTTGTCCCGGCGCGCTTTTGACCTGTCACCAGGAGAAAAACTTATATCGTAAACTTGAACTGAAATTCTGGTAAATCCAGTGCAAATCGTAACCTCTTTATTTTTAAGTTCAATAAATTTTATACTTATCGATACAACCAAGTCATAACAGATTTACATCATACATAGGAACCAACAATCGTCCTATGCAATAACAATTATATAATACATCAGAAAAAAAAAATTAATTAACACAATTAAAGCAAAGCACAAATAAAGGTAACTCCCTAGCAACTACCAATAGCTAATAACAATAATCAATATGTAATTAACAGCATGGATGTGCATTAATTAATTTCAACAAAGTAAATCTACTACGTCGCTATGGGCTCCTTTTATGAAGGTGCGCTTGGGTTTGTAGCACACGCACCGGATTAGCGCGTGCTATAATGCGTGCTAGCCGAAAAACTACCAGCTGCTCAAGAGGAGGCGGTAGCGGCCAGTGCGTGCGGCATTTTAGTGTGCGCTATTCTGCGCGTTAAGGCCCTAACGCACCTTCGTAAAAGGAGCTCTATATTTCATGAGAGGTTTCCATATCTTACTGTACATAAGGTATATTTAACCTGTAGCGAACCACACTTAGTAAACCCCAATGGATAAAGTCCTCTCACTAATAATGCGAACCAAAAACAGGACTTGCTATATTGTCGCCCATATAGATCTTAATAACCTCTTTCGCTCTCAGACGCCTGCGCTGGCTTATCAAGGTCTTTTAAACCAACTATTGCAGGGGTGAGGTATCTTTCATCGAGCTTAAGAGCTAGAATTTTGTGCTTTCTTTGAAATTTTTAACGGGCAATATAACAACTTTCAAAAATCTTTATATAAATACTTAATTCTTAATACTAAAAGGCAACCAAAAGGTGAAGAAACCAGCACTTAGCTTTAAATTGAGCGTTGTTATGGCTGGTCCTCCTTTAAGTCCGTTGCACTTTACAACCCTACGGGCCCTGTTTCACCCATTTATGGGCTTCCTCAGGGGTCTAAAAGCTAAATGTGCTGCTATCGCCTACTTTTTAAGGCTGAAAATGGCGACAATTATAGCAAGTCCTGTTTTTGGTTCGCAAGTTTAACCTGGAGCCCATTCTGAGCTCTTTGGGGACGACGGAATAGAAAATGAATTAAATAAATAAATAAAATGATGTCGAAGTACTTTCCCTGGCCCTAGCGGGCTCACAATTTCAGAACCGTACTCTTCCAATCCGGACGCGTTATACTCCTTGCTCTTCCCATGCTAAACCTTTCTTCAGCATCTTTTGCCAGACAGTGCCACATTGGATCGAAGCAGATTAAACGTCGGGTCATGTCATCTCGCTGCAGGCTCCCCCGCTGGGTTTCAGAAACTTTGCCAGAGGATCCGACCCTTTTTTTCCTCAATGAGCCCAGACTAGATCTCGGCAGAAGCTCCGCCTCCTTCCCACACTCCGTCAGTGCTGGCTCAAGCTCTCTCTGTACCCTGCTGGGTTTATTGCACATCTGGTTCCAGTTGTGGTTTGTGCACTGAGGGCAGATTTTGGGGTTATTAAATTGAAAATCCAGGAGATTTTGGAAATAAAAGCTACAGAATTAAGAAAACTGCTTCCATTCCTCCATTTCCTTTCCTTTTTTTCCCCCCTGAGGTGTGGAAGAAGGCTCTACCTTTGAAGTTAATCCACTAAAAATGTACTGTCTCTATTTTCCATTTTTGCTTTATTACCTTTAAAAGCAACCAAGATGATATAGGGGATGGAACTCCTCTCGTATGAGGAAAGACTAAAGAGGTTAGGGCTCTTCAGCATGGAAAAGAGACAGCTGAGGGGAGATAGAATTGAAGTCTACAAAATCCTGAGTGGAGTAGAACGGATACAGGTAGATCGATTTTTCACTCCGTCAAAAATTTCAAAAACTAGGGGGACACTCGATGAAGTTACAGGGAAATACTTTTTAAACCAATAGGAGGGAATTTTTTCCTCTCCGAGAATAGTGAAGCTCTGGAAGGCACTACCAGAGGTTGTGGTGAGAGCGGATAGCGTAGCTGGTTTTAAGAAAGATTTGGACAAGTACCTGGAGGAAAAGTTCATAGTCTGTTATTAAGACAGACATGGGGGAAACCTCTGCTTGCCCTGGATCAGTAGCATGGAATGTTGCTACTCTTTGGGATTCTAGAATCTTGTTACTCTCTGGGATTCTGGAATCTTGCTATTCTTTGAGATTCTGTATGGAATGTTGCTACTCTTTGGGGTTCTAGAATCTTGTTACTCTCTGGGATTCCGGAATCTTGCTATTCTTTGAGATTCTGTATGGAATGTTGCTACTCTTTGGGATTCTAGAATCTTGTTCTCTCTGGGATTCTGGAATCTTGCTATTCTTTAAGATTCTGTATGGAATGTTGCTACTCTTTGGGATTCTAGAATCTTGTTACTCTCTGGGATTCCGGAATCTTGCTATTCTTTGAGATTCTGTATGGAATGTTGCTACTCCTTGGGTTTTGGCCAGGTACTAGGGACCTGGATTGACTACCTTGAGAATGGGCTACAGGGCTTGATGGACCTTTGGTCTGATCCAGTAAGGCTATTCTTATGTTCTACTCTGTGTTTGAGAGGAAATATTTTCTTGTGAAGAGAAGAGAATAACCTCAAAAGATGTGTCAAAAACAGCATTCACCAGAATTTACCAACCACTTCCTGAGAAATACATTTCAGGGAAGATAGAAAAAAGAATTCTTCCTCTTTGGCAGCCCAGTTTTACACTGGTCCTCCATCTCCACCAGCTGCTGCCGAGAACCTCTTAAGAGCTGCCTGGGAAAAGTGCTGAGGTCATGTTGGTCATGTATTAAGTGATATTCAGCAGTGCTGACTCAAGCTTTCTGTACCCTGCTGTGTTTATTGCACATCTGGTTCCAGTTGTGGTTTGTGCAGTGATGGCAGATTTTGGAGCTCTTAAACTGGCGCCTGTCTTTTGTAGAATCACGCCTAAGAAGATAGGCGCCTATCTCCCAATTAAATTTTATGTTTATTTTTCAATTATGAGTTTGTTAACGCTCATTATTGAAGCCAATTTACTAATTAAGTTAGACGCCTCTTATAGAATTTCCCCGTAAGTCGCTAAGGCTATGTATTTTCAAAACTTCTTCCTCTTTGACTATTAAAGAGCAGAATTCCTCAACCTTATCTCTAGTAAGAGTGTTTGCAAACACTGCATCCTATGGTCCACAAATACAAACCCATCTTGAGCTGAAGGAATGCTATCAAAATGAGAACATAGCCTTCTGAAACAATCCCTTCTCAAAGGATTCTGAGCCTCCATTACAGGGACCACCAAAGAGTACGTTTTAGAACTCTTTGCTCTTTTGAGAACAGATTCGACCACCATGGAATGGTAAGGAAGCTTCTGCTTCTCGAATCCTGGAATTTTTTGGATTCCATACATAGAGTCAACTTTCTCGTTGCATAGCAAATGTAAACCACTTTGGTTGTATTACAGAAAGGTGGTATTTTAAATCCATGACCTTTACCCTCTAACTGAAGTGGGATGGCCTGAGCCATCATCCTATACAAAATCAATAAGAAAGATCTTCTCCGGTGGGAATTTGTGTCTTTCGTGCAGAAGGGAGTGATCTAACAGAAGACTAGTGGGAACTCTCTTTCAAGAAGCTCCATTGTTTCTCAACAGAATCACAAGAATGCTCTTAGACCAATTTGTAAAAGAAGTCAGCTGGTGAAGTCTGAATTTGTGCCTGTCTTTCACTATTGACAGAACGGTCAAGACTCCAATGATTCCTGATGCTTCAGTGAAGCATCCTCCCATGGTGTACTTGGAATGGACACTGGTGCAGCTGATTTTGACTCTGAACCCCCTCCATGCCTCAGTATTAAGGTGTCACTTTCAGACAGGTTATGGGTCTTGAGTATCAGCTAGAACTCCCTTGCAAAGTGCAGCATTGCAACCAATGAAGAATGCTCCATTGAGCTTCTCATTGAAGGCTGCCATCAACAAAAGCATGGAAATCACAATAGCAGTGGCCACATCTTTCTGAATCACTTAAGGAGCACCTAAACCAGGATCTCAGGTTTCTGGAGGCTTGCACCTCTCCTCTGATAGCATGGACAATGAGTAGTCTTCTTGTCAAGGGTGCTTCTAGGATATTGGCAACCTTGTGCCTCAGTGCTCCTGGTGTGATGTTTCAACAGGAAGCAATGTCAAGACACCTCAGTCTCTGCACAATGTCCTGAATCACGATTCCTCAGCACCAATGAAAATCTAATCTAATCTAATCTAATCTAAACCTTAAGTTTATATACCGCATCATCTCCATGAGAATGGAGCTCGACACGGTTTACAAGAACTTAAAATAGCGGGTAGAGAAGAAGAAAAAGGATTACATGAACTTATGTATAGAAGGGGGGAGAGAAAGGGGGGTAGGATAGAGCTACAATTTGCTAAAAAGCCAGGTTTTCAGTTGTTTGCGGAATAACTGAAGGGAGCTCAGGTTCCGCAGCGGGGTGGTGAGGTCGTTCCAAAGGCCTGTGATTGAATCCTTTTCTTTGGACTGGAATCAGAAGATGATGGCTCTATTTGAGTTCTACTGTGCTCAATGTCAAGGGTACCCAATAAATTTCAGCGTCTGATGCAGCTCCTGGACCCTTAGAGACCGATTTTTTTTAACGCTGATATCAATCACCTAGTCTTATCACTGAAAAGTTTTTCTCTTTTCTCTACTATGAATCTCTCCCTTTGACATCTGTGAACAGAGAATATAATGAGAGTGATCACAGTCAGGTTTCGGGCATTGCAGACACCATGAATGGGTATCCGTAACAGTCCGGTTGAACCAGGAACGCCTCTCAAAGCTGTTAGAGTCCTTCTTTGGAATATACTATAAAAAAAAACAAAAAACCAGCCCCAATGAAATGAAATGACTCATTGATGACAAAAGTCTGGGTCAGGGGCAGAAGGCTAAAAAATAACTTTAAAAATATTGAATTTGCTTTTATGGGGAAGGTAAAGTAACTTAGCCAACCTAAATGGAGAGAGGATAATGTTGCTTTAAAAAATTGTTTGAATTTGCTTCCTTGTGAGAATGAGCTCAGTGTGTGTAAGACAAAGTCGCCAGCCTAAACAGAGAGCAAGGAATATTGGTTTTGAAACTGTATCAAATTTTTAATAAACTTAGAAACTAGGAAACTTTGTAACTGCTTCCCTGAGAAGAACGATTTTTGTATGTCTATCATATAGCAGATTAAAGAGACGATTACTCTAATGAAGTTTAAAGCAATTATAAATAGATGAGTAGATTGGATAGACCAGTTGATCTTTGTCTGCTGTCCTTTATTCTCTGAATCAGAGCACAGAGGGAAAATGCTGGACAAGGTGGATAGGTGGAAAAAATGAAATGTCAAAAGGACAGAAAACCCTGAAGGAAAAAAATAAACAGAGAAAAGCAGAAGAGAGACACTAAGACCAAATTAAGGCTCAAAGATAAGAAAAAGTAAGAACATAAGATTTGCCGCTGCTAGGTCAGACCAGTGGTCCATCATGCCCAGCAGCCGCTCATGCGGTGGCCCTTAAGTCAATGACCTAAGGCTAGACAACTACATTAATAAAGCTAGACTGACCTACAACGCTTTTAGAAAACTCATAAAAACTGCCTTATTCGATAGATATATCACCTAAACAGAATCTGCCCCGAACTCTTTTTTCTTTTCTCGTCCTCCCCATATGCCCCCTCTGAAATCCTAATCAAACTATATTTTGTAATTTCTGGACCTTTCATCTAAAAAAGTCCCCTCTGAAAATTCTTAACAAACTGTATATTGTAATATTCGCTGTATTTTTTGTAATATTCGCTGTATTTTTCGTACTTCGCGACCTCTCTCAAACAGGTCCTCTTGGAAATTTCTTAACAAACTGTATATTTTATTTTTCGCTTTCTTAAAGTTTCTGTACTCTGTATTTCCTCTGACTATCTGCATATTGTAACTCGCTGAATGTCCAGCTCTCTTGACTGTAAACCGCCTAGAAGTCGCAAGATTGTGGCGGTATAGAAGAATAAAGTTATTATTATTATTATTATTTGAGTCTAGCCTTACCTGCATATGTTCTGTTCCAGTAGGAACTTATCCAACCTTGTCTTGAATCCAGGAAGGGTGCTTTCCCCTATAACAACCTCCGGGAGAGCGTTCCAGACTTCCACCACTCTCTGGGTGAAGAAGAACTTCCTTACATTTGTACGGAATCTATCCCCTTCCAACTTTAGAGAGTGCTCTCGTTCTCTTCATCTTGGAGAGGGTGAACAACCTGTCTTTATCTACTAAGTCTATTCCCTTCAATATCTTGAATGTTTTGATCATGTCCCCTCTCAGTCTTCTCTTTTCAAGGGAGAAGAGGCCCAGTTTCTCTAGCCTCTCATTGTACGGCAACTCCCCCAGTCCCTTAACCATTTTTGATGCTCTTCTCTGGACCCTTTTGAGTAGTACCGTGTCCTTCTTCATGTACGGCAACCAGTGTTGGACGCAGTATTCCAGATTTATTAATATGTCAACTTGGAGAAATGTACATCTTCTACACTCTACCCTACCTCCAATACACACACATCCCCATTAGCTTTGGAGCAACACTACTCTATAACAGTTGTACACATGGTACTTTGCGAACCCTGGGTTTCAGACAACCAAGTTTCTGGAACGCCACTTAAATTATTGGAGTAGCCTTGCTATAATGTACATTTCACACCAAAATTTCCATAAAGCTATTGGATTGCAGTATTATACCTCTATATCAGGGGTGTCAAATGTCAGTCCTTGAGGGCTGCAATCCAGTCGGGTTTTCAGGATTTCCCCAATGAATATGCATGAGATCCATTAGCATACAATGAAAGCAGTGCCTGCAAATAAATCTCATGCATATTCATTGGGGAAATCTTGAAAACCTGACTGGATTGTGGCCCCCAAGGAAGGACTTTGACACCCCTGATCTACACACAGACATTATAAAGTATCTGCTTACAGCATAAAAGAGCCAGAGCAGTCCAAAGGTATCTGTGAACAGAGATCTGGTATCCTGAGGAGTGGCCATTAAGAATGATAGTTGTATTTATTTTCAATGGACCAATGAAAGACAGCAAGCCTCAGGACGCGATGCCAATTTACCCCTTACCACCATAACAGTATAACAGAAAAGAATAACAGACATGCAGTTTTCTTAGTGGAGGTGAAGAGATATTTAATCACTCCATAATACCTGCCAGAGATGGAGGATGGGGCAGGTCCTTCTCTGGTTGGGCTCGACACTGAGCCCTTCGATCTGCTCAGCTCTGCTCTGTTCTCTCAATCTCTTGGACAGCTTTTAAGCAATTGTGTTTCCCAGAACAGTATGTTCAGCCTTAAATCTTGACTCCCCATCTCTTCTGGCTTCCCTCCAACTGCATGTTTAATAATGTACAAATGGTCATTAACTGGGACCGGCGCTATTTAAAATATTTATAAACGATCTGGAAATGAGAACAACAAGTGAGGTGATTATATTTGCAGATGACACAAAACTATTCAAAGTTGTCAAAACACATGAGGACTGTGAAAAAGTGCAGGCAGACCTTAGGAAGCTGGAAGACTGGGCACCCCAAAATGGCAGATGAAATTTAATGTGGACAAATACAAAAGTGATGCACGTCGGGAAGAATAATCCCAAATCAAAGGTACCTTATGCTAGGGTCCACCTTAGGAGTCAGCACCTGAGAAAAAAGATTTGGGTGTCCAAGGTAGGGAGAACGAGAGGGCACTCTCTAAAGTTGAAAGGAGATAGATTCCGTACGAACATAAGGAAGTTCTTCTTCACCCAGAGAGTGGTGGAAATCTGGAACGCTCTTCTGGAGGCTGTTATATGGGAAAACACCCTCCAGGGATTCAAGACAAAGTTGGACAAGTTCCTGCTGAACCAGAATGTACGCAGGTCAGGCTAGACTCAAGTAGGGCACTCACTAAAGTTAGAAGGGAAAAGATTCCGTACAAACATAAGGAAGTTCTTCTTCACCCAGAGAGTGGTAGAAAACTGGAACGCTCTTCCGGAGTCTGTCATAGGGGAAAACACCCTCCAGGGATTCAAGACAAAGTTGGACAAGTTCCTGCTGAACCAGAACGTACACAAGCAAGGCTAGTCTCAGTTAGGGCACTGGTCTTTGACCAGAGGGCCACCGCGTGAGCGGACTGCTGGGCACGATGGACCACTGGTCTGACCCAGCAGCGGCATTTCTTATGTTCTTATGTCATTGCAGACATTACGCTGAAATCTTCTGCCCAGCGTGCAGCTGTGGCAAAGAAACCAAACAGGTAGCTATGAATTATTAGTAAAGGGAAGGTAAATTAGATTAAAAAAATATTATAATGCCTTTGTATCACTCCATGGTACGACCTGACCGTGAGTATTACACACAGCTCTGGTCATCATATCTCAAAAAGATCTAGTGGAATTAGAAAAGGCTCAAACAAGAGCTACCAACATGATAAAGGGGAAAGACTAAAGAGGTTGGGGCTCTTCTGCTTGGAAAACAGAAGGCTGAGGGGAGATATAATTGAAGTCTACAAAATCCTGAGTGGTGTAGAACAGGTAAGAGTGAATCAACTTTTCACCCTTTAAAAAGTACAAAATCCACGGGACACTCAAATGAAATTACTTGGAAATTCTTTTAAAACAATTAGGAGGAAATATTTTTTTTTTACTCAAAGAATAGTTAAGCTCCAAAACTCATTGACAGAGGATGTGGTTACAGTAGTTAGCATAGCTGGGTTTAAAAAAGTTTGGACAAGTTCCTGGAGGAAAAGTCCAAAGTCTGCAATTGAGACAGACCTAGGGGAAGCCACTTCTTGCCCTGGGATCGGTAGCATGGAATGTTGCTACTATTTGGTCTAATCTAATCTACTCCCTAAGAAGCTCGACTCGGTTTATAGTTCATAAAAAATGAAACATAACAAGTAAAAACCGTGGGATAAAAACAGAGATTGATTAGATTAGATGGATGGAAAAAGGTAGAAAAAAGTATGTTGAATTGCTTAAAATTACTATATGACAACTAAAATCAAATTAACTATTGTGAAAACAACCAGGTTTTAAAACTTTTTTGAAATTGAAATAATTGATCTACCAGTCTTAGAGGATCTGGAAGTCCATTCCAAATTCTCACCAATTTAAAAGTAAAAGATTTACTAAGCTTCCCAGTGCATTTAATACCTTTCAGAGAAGGAAATGCTAATTTGTGAATTGTAATTCTTGAATAGCAGGATCTATATGAGATTTCCCACTGAGGTGAATCAAAGAGTCAAATATTCCATAAAGGAGTTTGAAAACTACACATGCACACTTGAACTGGATCCTATGATGGACCGGAAGGCAATGGAGTTGTCTCAGCACTGGCTGTTTTTATGTTCTTAAGTGTGAATTTAACCCTTTATTTGGCATTGTTGCTCAGAAGCAACATGTGTCTTCTATGGCTCTTATGGGAGCTCTGCATCTCCAAATGCCTGTTACTTGGTACTGTAGCTCTCGTTCAACATCAAGTTACGTAAAGCAGCCGTTTCACCATCTGCCAATTAAAGGGTTAAAAAAATAACATAATACGAGGGTTCTTCAAAAAGATTTTACACTTTCATATTTTCGTGGGAAATGGTTGGGAGCAGGAGAAGTGGTAAGAGGGCGTGTCAATTGCCACGGGAAAAATGTAAAAATGGTTTTTCCATTCTTCAAACTTTCTAATAACAAAAGAACAAGAGGGCATTCGGAAAAGCTGATAGGAGACAGATTCAAAACAAATGCTAGGAAGTTCTTCTTTACCCAACGTGTGGTGGACACCTGGAATGCGCTTCCAGAGGACGTAATAGGGCAGAGTACGGTACTGGGGTTCAAGAAAGGATTGGATAAATTCCTACTGGAAATGGGGATAGAGGGGTATAGATAGAAGATTACTACACAGGTCCGGGACCTGTTGGGCCACCGTGTGAGCGGACTGCTGGGCATGATGGACCTCGGGTCTGACCCAGCAGAGGCATTTCTTATGTTCTTATGTATCGCAAAACAGGGATTACGTGGAAAAGTGATAGAGTTTGCTTTTGAGATATTTAATAAACAGTATAAAAAAAATAAAAGTGCAAAATGTTTTGAGGATCCTTTGTACAAAACAAAGAAAAGCTAAGGATCTAGCCAAATTCCAAGCAAAATAAAACTGGCCCTTGTGGTTTTCTGTGTATGCCACATGGCAAAAAGCAGAGACTTGATGGCAAACACAAGCGGTCATGGCATGACCACATTTTGCCCGTTTCACCTGTTCTCAAGTTTCAAGTTTATAAAAAATTTGATATATCACCTTATCAATTTATTTCAAGGTGGTTATACATTTTAAAATAGGGTAAAAACAAATAATACAAATTAACATAACTTTAACAAAAAAACATACTCGACAAAACAATAACATACTAGACTAGACAAACGGGTACGAGTGGAAAAAAAGGGGAGAACTACAATAGTTAAAGAAAAGTAAGATATAAAGGTATAAATATAAGGAAGGGGTTAAAAACAAATAAGTCCAATACAAGAAGACTCATAAAAAATAAAGACATTTTTAAAATCCTTAAAAGGACATTTATACTTGAAAGGCATCTTTAGAAAGGAATGTCTTAAGAAAAGATTTAAATTTCTCAAGATTAGTTATTTCTCTTAAAGCATTTGGTGCCAAATTCCAGAGTGTTGGGGCAACTACTGCAAAGATAGTGTTTCTTCTAGTGTTGATATGATTCAGAGTTGGAATTGCTAATAAATTTTGCTCCGAAGAATGAAGAAATGTATTAATGAATTCTGACTGTTTAGTGTTTCTTGTTTTAAAAGTCAATAACAGAGTTTTATAAATAAAACGGTGATGGATGGGAAGCAAATGGGCTTTTATCAGAAGAGAAGTTAGTGGTCGTATTTTTTGGCCTTGTAAATGACTTTTACTGCTGTATTCTGGATTATTTGTAAACGTTTTAACTCTTTTTTGGTAATACCATGGTATAAGGCAGGGGTAGGGAACTCCGGTCCTCAAGAGCCGGAATCCAGTCGGGTTTTCAGGATTTCCCCAATGAATATGCATTGAAAGCAGTGCATGCAAATAGATCTCATGCATATTCATTGGGGAAATTCTGAAAACCCGACTGGAATACAGCTATCGAGGACCGGAGTTCCCTATCTCTGGTATAAGGCATTGCCATAATCCAGCCAAGAAATGACTAGTAAATGGATTAAAATATTTAAAGCTGATATATCAAGAAATTTAATTAGAGCGTATCATCTGTCCACTGACTCTTCTGATGGGATATATCAGGAAATTATTTGCCAGGATTCAATGAAAATATCAGTCGATCATTCTTTTATAAAAAAAAAAGTTGATGATTCTCATCTAATAATAACAAGTTGTTGCTAATTTTAACTGGGGCTGCCATTCAACAGATCACTTACAATTGGAATAGACTTAATTATTGGTTTTGGTGGAACTCTGTGTGCCATATATATAAAATGGAAATGACAGTAGCTGTCCAAAAAGGAAATTATAACAAATTTCAAGATGTGTGGAGGCCATTAATAGATTATTGTAAAGATTAAAAATATTCTTCCCTGTATAAAAATTTTAAGACATTAAGGGGGGGAGGGAGGTGGGTATTTTTGATTATAATTGAAACAAATCATTTTCATATATAAATAAGGGAGGGGGTAATATTTTATATTATGATGATCAATTATAGGATTTCAAGTGTATTTGAATGCTTAATTGATAAATGTCAATATTGTACTTGATTTAAGATTTGAAATGAATAAAGATTTAAAAAATAAAAAAAAAAGTTGCTGATGGGAAGGAGGGAGCGACCAGGGAGCAGGAAACTGGGGGAGAGTGATTGGGTTCACAGTTTGTGCCTGAAATCCTCTTGAGAATCTGGAATGAACCTCCTGAATCTTTCCCTGGTGTTTCATTTCTGGTCCAAGTGAGGAGAACTCAAAGAATGCATTCCTGCTGCAAGAAAAATGTTGTGAGGAAGCTGGGTCAAAGCAAATGGAAAACCTCGTTCTTCCCAGCAGCGTGATCTTGTGACCCTGGGCCCGTTCAGATGGATGACCTCGGTCGCAGACTTTGTCAGGACACAGCAGCAGTGGGAGAAGTCTCATAGCTGCAGGATCTTAGTGAAGAGGGAATCCTCTCTGTTATCTAAAACAGTGGTTCCCAACCCCCAGGCCAGTCGGGTTTTCAGGCTAGCCCTAATGAATATGCATGGAGCAGATTTGCATGCCTGGCACTTCCATTATATGCAAATCTCTCTCATGCATATTCATTAGGGCAATCCTGAAAACCCAAATGGCCTAAAAGACCACCTGGATGATATTTATTTATATTATTTATTTAATTTGGTTTAGTAGATAAGGGGGATAGAAATTTTTAAAATAAACGTCCTGTTCTCCCCAACCAGCTCAGAATGAGTTACAGGATCATATACTGAAACATTATCCACTTAGGATCCCACAAAAAAATAGTTAAGAGACTAAGGGATCCTTTTACAAAGGTACACTAGCAATTTTAGTGTGCTCTTAGCGCGCACTAAAATGCCGGACACGCTAGCCGCTATCACTTCCTTTTAAGCAGGTAGTAATTTTTCAGCTAGCTGGGATTCTGGAATCTTGCCATTCTTAATGGAATGTTGCTACTCCTTATGGAATGTTGCTATTCTTTATGGATTCTGTATGGAATGTTGCTACTCCTTGGGTTTTGGCCAGGTACTAGGGACCTGGATTGGCCACCATGAGAATGGGATAATGGGCTTGATGGGCCACTGGTCTGACCAGAAAGGCTATTCTTATGTTTTGCAGTCTATCATTACCGCTTAAGTACACAACACTGATCAGGCGTTTTTTGTGTGTCCTTTATTAAAACCACTTTTTGGGGACCCCTCAGGAAGACTATTTGGAAATTGGACCACGTTGGCTCCCATATTTTATATAAAGTGGTTCATTTATATGCAACAATCTGTTTGTTTGTTTAAAATAAACTTTGCTTGCATCTTCTACATCTGTTTGCAGTATCTTTCTTTGTCTTCAGTTCTCAGATTTGTGGAGTTTCTTTTTTGTCCTTACTAAAGGATTAGGTCTCATGAACATGGAATGATTTTAATCTGGAGTTCCCTTCCTATTGAAATTAAATCTTTAACAGATTATTTGTCATTTAGTAGAGCAGTTAAATAATTTTTGTTTAGAGAATATTAGATTGATGGTTACTTATCAGTTCATTTAATTCTTTATATATTAAACTGTTTCTCCTGGAGTTTTCCCAGCTCTCTTTCATGTGGCCCACTTTCAGCTGAATAGGCATATACAGGCTAAAAGAAGTGGAAAGTACAATAAATGAAATGAGTCCATAAATAATCAGTCACAGCATTCTGCAATCTAAGACCAGCTGTAAAGAACAGTCAATTATGTGTTTCAGTACATTTAGCTAATTTCACTGCAGGAACAGGCAATAAAGCAGTACCAGATAATCACGAATTACGCGTTGACTGGTATGCTGTCAAACATTACTTCACATATTCAGGAGTGCCTTGTACCTTGCTTAGTCTTGAAAATTAACCTCAGAGCTTTAAATAGCACTTGAAACTGGAGGCCACTGCTGGGCTTTTAAGTGCAGAGAAATATGAACAAATAGATGCACATTTCTAGTGCTTCAATAGAGCAGCTGGTAAACCAAACAAACGGCATTACGATAGTCTACAAATGAGAAGAGGGACTCAAAGTACACAGCAAACCAGTGGACAAAAAAAACAAACAAACAGCACCAGGGACTTTACAGATTGGGATAGTAGAGTTCACTTTATTCAAAGACCTGGCACAGGCCATGTTTCGGCACAAAAATGCCTTCATCAGGGGTCCAAACTGGAATATATGAATACATAAAAATAAAATTATATAAACCATATCAAATTACATGATTGAGAAAATTACATAAAATTTCATACATGCCTAAAGACATAGAGACAATACCATAAAACCACATTTTTTAAAATATCAAAAATCAAAATATATCAAATAAGAAAATAAGAATAGCTTTACTGGGTCAGACCAATGGTCCATCAAGCCCAGTAGCCTGTTCTCATGGTGGCCAATCCAGGTCCCTCGTACCTGGCCAAAACCCAAGAAGTAGCAACATTCCATACAGAATCTCAAAGAATAGCAAGATTCCGAAATCCCAGAGAGTAGCAAGATTCTAGAATCCCAAAGAGTAGCAACATTCCATATAGAATCTCAAAGAATAGCAAGATTCCGGAATCCCAGAGAGTAATAAAATTCTAGGATCCCAAAGAGTAGCAACATTCCATACAGAATCTCAAAGAATAGCAAGATTCCGGAATCCCAGAGAGTAACAAGATTCTAGAATCCCAAAGAGAATCAAGATTCCATGCTACTGATCCAGGAATTAGACTCATTTGTGTGAATTGTAAGAAACAATACAGACAAAAGTCAAATTCATGTAACCAAACCAAATTACACATAGGACAGAAAGAGTTGACAACACATTATCTGAGATTATGTAAAAAACATTATTCAGTTTTGAGTTCAGTGACTAAGAATGGAAACTTATTCACTTTATTCCGTCAATCAGTTAGACAAGCTCAGTGAACTCTCAAAAAGATCCTCAATAGAAACAAAAAAAAAAATCTTTGAGAACGAACCCCCTCCTTTATGAATGCATAGCGTGGGTTTTAGTGCCAGCAGTGGTGGTAACTGTCCCGACGCTCACAGAATTCCTATGAGCGTCGGAGCAGTTACCACTGCTGCTGGCGCTAAAACCTATCATATGAGTTCGTAAAAGAGAGGGTAAATTAATCTGAGTCTTTCAGAATAGATGACAATATAGCACACTAACCCCCCCTTTTACAAAATCGCACTGGTGGAAGTTTTGGGATGAATTTTTTCACCTGTGATTTCGCACTGAGCACTTTAGGATCTGCAACAGGATCTGAGCCCAGGATGATGCAACAGTTCTAGAAGATAAGTACTCCTTTATTTTGATGAATTGACTGATTCTTACTAACATAAGTAAGGAGTATTTTGATGATTTTCTATGTGATTGTGGTATTCTGTGCACTGTACACTGATTGTTATGTATTTATATGATGAACGATGAAAATAGGAGTTGTATATAATATTTTTTTATACTATAGAGCTCTCAGATACCTGTGCCGTTAAATCATGAGCAATTGTTCCAGCAGCTTATGCAGGTTAAGGATATCTTTCATTGAGCTCTATGTTATGTGAAAAGTGCAAATGTTTTGTGCAAGAAACTCAAATAAAGTGCAAAGTGCTACTATTATAACTAAAATTAGCATATTGTAGAAAACTTTAATTCATTGCGCCCAACGGGACCCATTTCGCCTTGCTGTTGGCTTCTTCAGGGGTCTGCTTATAGGCTACAATATTGGACAGCTGTGCTCACGTTTACAAGACAAAATGGCGCGAGTTTGAGACCAGCATCCTAGAAGAACAATATTGTCAACATCTTATATTTGTGCCATTTCAGTTTCACTTTCAAATTTTATTTAAAGAGCCCACTGGAAACACTATCGATTAGACAGTAATTTACTCCCCCCACCCTTTACAAAACCACAGAAGTGGTTTTTTCGCAGGATTGCTCCCAACGCACATTAGTTTGGGGGCAACACAGCACATTCAGCGAGCTGGCCTGAGCTAACAAATGCTTTAGTGGCTTTGTAAATGGGGTGGGGGAGGGAGGTTGGGTAGGTATTAGTTTTTAGTCATTTCCCTAAGATTGATCCATAAAGATAGAATTTAAAGTTACATAGAAAATAATATATACTACATGGAATAGCCCCACTGGTAGATTATGTTTGGCATGTGATTGGTTCCCTTATGTTGGCATCACTCAGATTGAGATGCAGAGCCGCTCAGCTGTTTGGGGCAGGAAGAGTAGGGTGGGGTGTTTTGTTTTTTTTTAAATGGGCAAAGATGTTGTGCGGGTATAACAAACATACAATGTGCCCATTAAAAAATGTGCCCTTGACACCCCCCACCCCCTCCCTGAACTTATAAAAAGTATTGCCAGGAGGGAAGCCCACTCTCTCCTGCCTCAGACAATCAAACCCCCCTCGACCTTCCCCCACCTTTAAACTGAAGATCAGCAGGAGGGATGTCCACTCCCTCATGCCTCGGCCTTCCAGACACCCCCCCCCCCACACACACCTCGATCCCTTACTTTTAAATTGAAGATCGGCAGGAGGGATATCCACTCCCTCCTGCCACCCTACGAACCCCCCAACATTAAATTAAAAGTGGGTAGGAGGGATGTCCACTCCCTCCTGCCTCGGCCACCCAGACCCCCCCCCCCCACACACCTTGATTCCTCACTTTTAAATTGAAGATTGGCAGGAGAGATGCCCACTTCATCATGCCACCAGGCAACTCTCTCCCCTCCCTCCATGAACCCCCAACTTTAAATTAAAGATTGGCAGGAGGGATACCCACTCTCTTCTGCTGCCACTGGGGAGCCCCTGTGAACCTGTGACTCCCCCCCCCAACCTGTGAACCCTCAGACTCCCCTTACCTCTATATTGAAGATCAGCAGAAGGGATGCCCATTCCCTCCTGCCACTGGGCCATCTTGGACTGGTCTAGCAGGATTCAAGGAAAGGAAATTAACAGGTATCTACATTTCTTCCTACTGGACCACTTCAGACCAGTGTAACATTCAAAAGCAATTCCTTACTGGGACAGAGAAGACAAGACCCTCTATATCACAACTGCTGCCTTAAAAGCCTCCCTTCTTCGTAAACCCTGAAATTAAATGAAGAATCATACAGACTTCAGGAAGGAATTTTGAACTTTCTGATACTGCAAAAGATTGTTTATTCCTCCATTAAGGAAGCACCAACCAGCACCAACCAGATGACTAATGGACCAAACTGCTTTGATCTGTTGCCATCAACCCAAAGCAAACTGGACAAGGCAATGGGCTCCCAAACCCTTGAGATTCGCACCAGCGGTCACTACCACCTACTTGGAAAGGTCCAAAGAAATTCCTCTGAGTATATTAACAGCTTGCCCCACCAAGCCAGGCTTGTTCACAGGGTCCTAGAAAGAGATAGACGAGTATTGAACTCCTGGGAGTGGGGGGACCGATCAGATAACATGCTCTTTGAAGAGGTGCATGTAGGCTATCGCCTATGGTATCACCTCCAGTGTTGCCGTCATACATCTGAGGAGCTGGAGATAGTCTAATCTAATCTTCCATTTGTGCGTTGCACATACCTATACAGGCTCAAGGTGACAGATCAAGGGGGAAGTGGGAAAGTAGTTGGGAAGGGGGTATGAAGAATTAGGAGAGGGGACCCAGAAGTAGGGGGAGTTATACAGAAACTAAGACTGTTAATTGTCAAAGAGGTGAGTCTTCAGGTTTTTTCTGAATGTAGTGTAACTTGTCTCTGTCCTGATAACTTCTGGTAGGTCATTCCAGGTTTTTACACCCAGATAAGTTAGCATAGAGTGGAAAATTCGCTTGTAGTCCCAGAACTGAGGGATTTACTGCACCTAACAGACTCTCATCAGGGACTACAGTTTGAGCATCAGCTCCACCAGAAACAACAAATCCCCTGCCTTGAATCAAAGTGCACTCTGAGGTGCTCTGAGAGTGTGGCACAGTGGTTAAAGCTCCAGCCTCAGCACCCTGAGGTTGTGGGTTCAAAGCCACGCTGCTCCTTGTGACCCTGGGCAAGTCACTTAATCCCCCAATTGCTCCAGGTACATTAGAGAGATTGTGAGCCCACCAGGACAGATAGGGAAAAATGCTTGAGAACCTGAATAAATTCATGTAAACCATTCTGAGCTCCCCTGGGAGAACAGTAGAGAAAATTGAATGAATAATGTGAAAAGCTTCAGCCTCTGATAACCAGAGCTGGTATTGTGACATCATAATGCCTCATTCCACCAATAAGAGCCAACCTCATCAGTGATGTCACAATGGCTGGATTGTCCTATACGTGGCTCACTTTTACTACATTTTGATTTCTAGAGTAATGCGGTGGTTAAAGCTCCAGCTTCAGCCCCCTGAGGTTGTGGGTTCAAAGCCACGCTGCTCCTTCTGACCCTGGGCAAGTCACTTAATCCCCCAATTGCCCCAGGTACATTAGATAGATTGTGAGCCCACCAGGACAGATAGGGAAAAATGCTTGAGAACCTGAATAAATTCATGTAAACCATTCTGAGCTCCCCTGGGAGAACAGGATAGAAAATTGAATAAATCAATCAATCCTGCAAGGACATTAACTGACTACAGTATTTGCCTAATTCATCATCTAGCTGAGATGTTCCAATAGGCTAATCTCTGCCGCCATTGCTTCCCTGGAATCCACCTCCGAACTGGCTGATAAGGTTGCATTCAGATCCCCTGCTTCTGGAGGTGTAGCACCTATGATCTTGGAAAACGGGGCTGGCCAAAGTGCCATGCCCTGAACTGATGCAGAAATGCAGGAAAAACTTGTTGACCTCCCTCACCACAAGAGGAAGAAAGGCCTCCACCTGGGAATGAATAAGAACCACTTTTCAGAAGTGACTTCCCCCCCCATGTCCTTTCCACCCCTCCCTTTTTCATGTTTTTTTCAGATTCCTAGCTTGTCTCATCTGTCTATCCTCTTTTAACGAAGAAACATTCCCCTTTACTTTTATTTTGAACTCAATTTTTCTATTAAATTTAGTATTGTAAACTGTCTAGGTAGACTTTGATAGACGGTATATCAAGCATAAAATAAACTTGGAAACTCCGCCAGATCCAGAAAGGTAAGACTCTCGCCTGGCCCGATGAAATCACAAACCTGCAGGGAGACAATAGCACCCTTCAGGTCCAATATTGAACAGAAGGAGCTGACTTTCTTGGTGACAACAAAATTAATTGAATACTGCATCTGATCCTTATCCTGACAGGGAACAGGCTCCACAGCCCTGAGGAGGAGCAGGGTGAAAAAATTTAAGGTTCCAAATGCAGAAAGCTCACATTAACTTAAGCAAAAAAAAAAAAAAAATCATTCTTTTCTGCCTTGAGATCCTAACCAAGAAGCCTTTTCACATCTTGGTATCCTTTCACGCTTTTCGTCCTCCTTAACAAAGCATTAATCCAACAAGCCTTGGTTTTCTGAAAAGGTTAATTACATAAGAATAGCCTTACTGGGTTAGACCAATAGTCCATCAATTCTCACGGTGGCCAATCCAGATCAAAAACCCAAGGAGTAGCAACATCCCATGCTAATGATCCAGGGCAAGAAGTGACTTTCCTATTTCTTTCTCAATAACAGACTATGGACTTTTCCTCCAGGAACCTGTCCAAACCTTTCTTAAAACCAGCTACGCTATCCGCTCTTACCACATCCTCTGGCAACACATTCCAGAGCTTAACTATTCTCTAAGTGAAAAATATTTCCCCCTATTTCCCCCCGCAAATGCTGAAAAAATGTGAATACTGTTTTTAGCGGGGGGAGACAGGAGAGGGCACCAGATCCTTTTCTTGGGCACTAACCACCAAGGTGGACCCTAGCATCTGGTAACTGTGATTCAGGTTATTTTTCCCAATGTGCAACAGTTTGCATCTGTCCACATTCAATTTCATCTGCTACTTGGACACCCAGTCTTCCAATTTCCTAAGGTCTGTCTGCAATGTTTCCAATCTGCATGAGTTTTAACAACTTTGACCAGTTTAATGTCATCTGCAAATTTAATTACCACACTCATTGTTCCAATATCCAGATCATTTATAAATAAGTTAAATAGCACCGATCCTAGTACAGACCCCTTTGGCACTCTACTGTTTACTCTCTTCCGTTGATAAAAAAAATGGCCATTTAACCCTACCCTCTGTTTTCTATCTGATAACCAATTCCTAATCCACAACTGAACTTTGCCAACTATCCTGAAAAAGGACAATGAGAACACTCCATCTGCTCAAACCCTAGCTAACTTTTTAAAAAATAAAATCACTGACCTAAGAACTACTCTACCCATACCCACAACCAATACACTTCAATACCTTGAACCCCATGATCAGGTTCCCAGAGCAGACATGAATTGGGATCACTTCGAATTCCCAAACTGGCACTAGTTCCTAAGTTTATTCAACAACTACTCCAAATCTAACTGCCTTCTCGATGAATGCTCCCCTAAAATCATGACAGTTGCCCTCCCTAACTTCAAACTGGAACTATTCACCTGGCTAACAACTACCCTTACAAACGGAACATTAAACGAGGATATGGGACACATACTGATTACACCTATCCCCAAAGATCAAAAACCTCAACAGCACTAACAACCAATTACAGACCCATAGCAAGCATTCCCCTTTTCACATAGCTACAGGAAGGATTGGTCAACCTTCAACTAACAAACTACCTAGAAAAATTTAACACCCTCAGTGAACACCAATCAGGCTTCAGGAAAGGATACAGCACAGAAACCGTCATAGCTTCCATACTAAACCACCTCTATGATCTTTTCAGCAAAGGCAAAAGTGCATTGATTCTGCAACTTGACCTCAGCAGTGCGTTTGACCTAGTAGACCACGAAATCATGCTACTATGCCTTGACGCAATAGGAATCTCAGGAAAGGTAATGAAATGGTTCCAAGAATTCCTAACAAACAGATCCTACCGAGTAGTCAGCAATGGAAATTACTCCAACCCATCGGGGGTCCCCCAAAGCTCCCCACTATCACCCACACTATTCAACATCTACCTCGCTTCCTTAGGTCACCTACTACAAAAATTAAACTTAAAGCACTATATATACGCAGAAGATATATCCATCCTAATCCCCTTAAACTATAGATAACCTCTCACACACAATGATAGAAATTGAAAAATGGACCACAAGCTTCAAACTAAAACTAAACACAGAGAAAACAAAAGTCTTTTTGGCAAGCCCCAACAACAAAATAACGAAAACATCGATAAAAATAAATGGCCATGAATATCCAATCGCCAAAACCATAAAAATACTGGGCATCACTCTAGATACTCACTTAACCATGGCTGACCAGACAAACCTACTGGTGAAGAAATGCTTTTACACGCTGTGGAAACTAAGGACTATTAAAAAATACTTTGGCACAACATCCTTCAGATTACTGGCGCAGTCGCTGATCCTATCTACCCTAGATTACTGCAACATCGCCTATCTGGGTATCCCCCCAAAAAAAAACCAGTACCAAAATTAAAATTAGTGCAAAACACTGCAGTTCGCTTGGTCTTCGGACTGAGAAAAAAAGACCACATTAGCCCCTATTACAAGAAATTACACTGGCTACCTGTGGAGGCGCGAATACTGTTCAAATTTGCTTGTATCTGCTTCAAACAAGTCTGGGGCCTAGCACCTTCCTACCTGCAAACACACTTCACTCTACACAACCCCACACGTACAACCAGAAACAAAAACATCTTTGCATACCCAAAGATCACAGGCTGCAAATACAAATCCTTCCTAGACAGATCCTTCATGTTCCAAGCAAATAGACAGCAATCCTGGCTGGGAAACCACATAAATAAAGCCAGACAGACCTACAACACATTCCGAAAATCAATTGAAACCGTTCTATTTGGCAAATTCTTTGCTTAATCAGATCACCTCTCTCCCCTTAGAACCCCATTGTATTATGTAACATCTTTCTTCTCTCATGTATTCTTCCCCCCATGCTTCTCCAATTCATGATGTAACTTCCTTCTTCTTGCATTTTGTAATTCGCTGATTGACCAGCCTTCTTTCTATGTGAACCGCCTAGAAGTCAGTTCGACTATGGCGGTATAGAAAAATAAAGTTATTATATTATTATTATCCCATGAGTCTTCAATTTTCTCAGGAGCCTGTCATAAGGAACTTTGTCAAAACATTCTGAAAATCTAGATACACTACATCAACTGGCTCACCTTTCTCACACCTTCAAATAAGCAAATTGGTGAAGCACGATCTCCCTCGGTTGAACCCAACTGTTTTATTAAATCATGTTTGTCTACGTGTTCCATAATTTTATTTTAGAGCTCTGGTTTTAGGCATACTACAAATGTGGAAACATTAAACAAAAAATTTGCAAAAGTCCTATAGGAACTTCTCAAAGTCAACACACACACGTACAAAATAGCAATAATGCTGTTCAGTAATGGTGCTTAACCACACACTGATGTTTCCAAGGTACACATGACAAAGGATTCCATTAGGCTGCGCTGATTTAATTCCCCCCCCGTCCCTAGAGTCGACCCTGCTTGGATACAGTCTTGGGTGAGCTCACTTGTACACATGGTTCCAAACACAGCCACTCCCAGTGGTTGGAGAGAAATGCACAGGCAGCAGCTTAAAGAAAATCCAGAGAGGTATTCCTGTGGGTCACGGAGTGGGAGGGGGGCAACGATAGCAATGTCATGTCACCTCCCTTTCTGAAATTTCTATTCACCTCTTGTACAGGTAAAGCAACAAACGCAACAGAGAGCCACAGACAGTTCGTTGATGGAGGGCATTGCCAGATGACATTCTGAAACGTAGCAAAGTCAGGGGAGGCCAAATTTAGTTTTTCACTGTTTAATATTCACTCATAAAAAAAAAAAACCCTGAAATGTGGATTTCTTAATCTCTCCCCCAGGGTTTCCTGTGATTGTCCTCTTACCATTTGGAAAACAGATTTTCCACTGTCCCTACCTTCAGGTTACAAAGGTAATACGAGATGCCAGAAATAGTTGGCAAAAGAAAGAAGGGAATATACCGCCCCGAAATAAGCCAGGTAATTTTTACTGGAGGGATGTTAAAAAAGCGAAATCAAACTCTTGAGATTGAACAGTAAGCCTGTGTTCTTCAGGCTCCAGCATCTTCCCTAACTCGGGGGAGCAAGAGAGAGACTAACTGATTTTGGGAGCCTGCACGAGTTTCTCATAACCACGGTGACCCCTGAGAATCCCTCTGGAGCTGAACTGCCTTACTGTGTAGCGATCTGCAGTGACAGCCTTACAAGGGCATTTTCTGCTGCTTAATCATTACCAGATGATCACTGTGCAAAGCAGAATTCGCTCTCTCCGGTTCCTTGGTGCAATGCCTTCCCCTTGCTGCTTTCTAGCCCACCTTTTCCCCTCCCCCTAGCTTCGTCCACTCCCCAAATAGTGTTCACGGGGACTGAAGCACTAGAGCTCAGTCGAAAAAAAATCCCCCTCTTCATTCCCTGCACCAGATCTAACTTTAACTGGTCTGTTCATCCTTAGACACCCCCTCCCTCGATGATTTCTGTGCCTGCTTACTAATACCTAACACAGTATTTTGCTGTAATATTTCTACCAAGCTTCAACTGTACAATAAATATAACAAATGGGTTTTTTTCTTCTTTTCTAGCAAAAAAAAAAAGGTACTGGTATGCAAATGCAGGATCATCTTTAAAAGTGGGAGGCTACTGAAGGACCTGCACCCAAAATAGCCACACCCTCTGATTCTGCTCACAGAAAATCTATGACAGGGATAGGCAGCTCTGGTCCTCAAGTGTAGGGTTACCACATTTGTGAAGACAAAAAAGAGGGCACATGGCCCTGCCCACATTCCACCCACAGCCCCGCCCACACCACCTATTTCCCTGGTCCCTATTCCTATCCTCTGTAGCCTTTTAGTGCTTCTCTCTCTCTCCCTTCCTCCAACCCTCCCCATCCAAGGGTGCTTCTCTCTTTCTCCTTCCAACCCCGAACCTCCCTCTCCTTCCAAACTCCTCTCCTACTCTTTTTATCTCTCCCCTCCCATCCAGCACTACCCTACTCCAGCACTCTCTCCTTTCCTTAATGCTTCTCCAGCCCTCCTCCCTCCATGCTGTTTCTCCAACCCCCTCCCTCCCTTCATGTTGTTTGTCCAGCTCTATCCCCTCCCTCCTTTCACACTGCTTCCTCTCATGACCTCTTTAGCTCCCAACTCCTCCACCTATCTCCTCCCCAGAGCCGACTGCTCTAATTTAATCTTCAGGCAGCCAGCAGCAACAATGAGGTGAGCCTGCTGCCATCAGCCTGCCCCGGAAGCCGCCTCTCTGCAGCAACTTCCTGTTTCCACATAGACGGGACCTGTAGAGAAGCTCATTGTTGCTGCCAGCTGCCAAAGATTAGATTACAGCAGCCAGACCCAGAGAGGAGGTAGTTAGGGGAGTCAGGAAAGCCAGCTAAACACAAACTCCTCCATTAAAAAAAAAAAAAATCAAAAAAATCAATCAGACGGTCCTCTAAAAAGACCCTAACCCTACTCAAATGTCACAAGAAGGTCAGGTTTTCAGACTATCCATAATGCATATGCATGTGAGAGATTTGCAATCAATGGAGGTAGTGCATGCAAATTTATCTCATCTATAGTATAAGAACATAAGAATTGCCATACTGAGACACACCAAAGGTCCATCAAGTCCGGTATCCTGTTTCCAACAGTGGCCAACCCAGGTCCCAAGTACCAGGCAGAAACCCAAAGAGTAGCAACATTCTAGAGCTGAGATTGTGATGTCATAATGCCTCATTCCACCAATGCCTAAGAGTCAACCTCAGCAGTGATGTCACAATGGCTCGACTGACCTATACTTGGCTCACAAAAGAACATAAGAATTGCCATATTGGGACAGACCAAAGGTCCATCAAGTCCAGTATCCTGTTTCCAACAGTGGCCAAGACACCCAAAAGAAGAGTGTAATCGCCTGCAGAGCTGGGGCAATTTCTTTATTTCATGTCTTTAATCTGTAGAGCTGGGGCAATTTCTTTATTTCAGATTAAAGACATGAAATAAAGAAATTGCTCCAGCTCTGCAGGCGTTTACACTCTTCTTTTGAGTGTGTTGGCCACTGTTGGAAACAGGATACTAGGCTTGATGGACCTTCAGTCTGTTTCAGTATGGCAGCTCTTATGTTCTTATGTGAGCAAGTATAGGACAACAAGCCATTGTGACATCACTGCTGTGGTTGGCTCTCGGTGTTAATACACAAGCTTCCAATAATGAATATAAATTCAGTCAAACCTCGGTTTGTGAGTAACGTAGTTTGCGAGTGTTTTGCAAGATGAGCAAAACACTCGAGCAAATCGTCCCTCACAAACCGAGCATTGACTCGATTTGCGAGCCCCCCCTAAGAACTGGCATCACCCCCCCCACTCACTAATGCCCCTCCCCCCCCACGCAAACCAGGATTCCCCCGCCCAATTTCTTTTGGGTGTCGTTGTGTTGTGTATTTGGAACTCCCTTTTTTGTGTTCTGTATTAGTCCAACAGTGGACAACCCAGGTTCCAAGGACCTAGCTAGATCCCAAGTAGTAAAACAGATTTCATGTTTATCCTAGGAATAAGCAGTGGATTTCCCCAAGTCCATCTCAAAAATGGCCTATGGACTTCTCTTTTAGGAGATTATCGAAACCTTTTTTAAACAAGAGCTACACATGGCAACTCGAGGACTGAAGTTGCCTATCCTTGGTCTATGAGAATGCATCATTACAGACATTGCAGAAGGTCTTAAAATATATCACTTGTTGAAACAAGAGAAGAAGCTGGACTTTTGTCTCACTTTGGTCACTTACACATATTTATGTACAATATCGTATGTTAGGTGATATCAACTCGTGTTCAAGTCCTAGCGACTTGATGAAAATCATCAAGTTTTCATGGAAGACTACAGAAGTAGATTGTCGGGTCTTTCTTCTGTGCAGTACAAATTCGATGTTGTCGCATCAAACGTGATCCTCCACCTCCAATATGGCCCATCTGCTGCTGCCCAGAAGGGTGGCACTTCGTGTGTCTGACATCTCCTCTGAAACGTGTCCACCTTGGGAGGCCCTGCTGGGAGCGAAACTACCAATGGCATAGCTTCCACATATTTATAACCCCCCAAATTCTATATATCGCACTTAAAGTTATGCGCACACATTGGCATGCTTAGCCAATGCCTACGCGTTGCTTAATAAAATAATAGGACTGATTTCTGCCAAGAATTGCCAATCAAACTTATTGAGAAAGCTAAAAAATTTGATCATGTGACCCCCCCCTACTTGAGAAGGCACACTGGCTTCCAGTTGCTCATCGTATAATGTACAAATTATGCTTGCTAACTTTTAAGTCTTTGACATTTAAAACCCCAGCTTTTATTTATAAAGTTTTAATTCCTTATACTTCATCTAAATTACTAAGGTTGAATGACCAACATTTATTGGTCATTCCCTCTTTAAAATTTATTAATACACAGCGGCAATCTATCTTCTCAGTTATGGCTCCTCAAGCTTGGAATGCCCTTCCAATTTATTTATGAGAAGAAAGGATTTTGGAAAAATTTAAGAGCAAACTCAAGGGTTTTCTTTTTAAAGATGCATTCAAGGATTAAATGAATTGCTTATGCCTTTTAATTTATCCACAATTTTTTAATAATTTGTCTCTTCCCTTCCCCAGTGTTTTTTTAACCTTAATTGTTTCTTTTGTATTTCTTCTCTAACTTTCCTTATGTTTGACTTTGTATGCATATGCTGAATTTTAATATGTTTAGTAGAATTAGTTTTGTTAGTTATGTCTGTTTCCCCCAACTCTGTAATTTTTTATTTATTGTACATCGCTTAGAATTTGGAATAGGCGATAAATCAAATTTCATAATAATAAACTTGGAAACACCTCATAATTGGCGTTAATTGGAGTTAATTGCGTGCTCAGCTTGGTGTGTACGCTGCCAAAAATGTTACGCATCAAGTTTGAGTGTGCAAATCTGAAAAGGGGGTGTGGTTAAGGGGGTAGATCATACGCATTCTTTTAAGTTATGCACAAGTTTATAGGTTGTGCGCCGATGTGAGCACATCTTAGGCGCAGGCATGTAGGCCAAGTTTTCACTGGCATAAAATGGGCGTGCCTAACTTTTCTAATGCATAGCAGCACATAGGGCTCCTTTTATCAAGCTGCGGTAGGCGGGAAAGGGGGTAGGTTTAGAACAAACGCCAGGAAGTTCTTTTTCACCCAGAAGGTGGTGGACACATGGAACGCGCTACCGGAGGATGTGATAAGCAGGAGCACGCTACAGGGGTTCAAAGAAGCTTTGGATAGGTACTTGGAAGACAAAGGGATTGAGGGGTACAGATAGGAGTAGAGGTAGGTAATAGGGAGAGGATTAGAGGATTAGAGGCAGTTACAAAATTAGTCAGGGACACAGTTCAGGCAATTAAGCCTGATGGGCCGCCGTGGGTGCAGACCGCTGGGCGAGATGGACCTCTGGTCTGCCTCAGCGGAGGCAACTTCTTATGTTCTTATGGAATACCGCCTGCCGCGCTAGTCGTTAATGCCTCCATCGACGAGGCGTTAGTTTTTTGGTGTGCCGCGAGAAATGTCCGACGCGCTAACCCCCGTAGCGCACCTTGATAAAAGGAGCCCATAGTCATGCTACGCGTGATTCTATGCAGTATGCGTAACTTTTACAGACTCGAGTTTAGCGCCATGGTAGACCACACTGATTTTTTTTTTTTTAAGCAAGATATATAGAATAACTAGAGATTTACCAATATAAAAGAAATAACCACCTATCAGAAACTGAAATGTGCAGACATAATTGAACTGGAAACCCTATGGAATTAAACTCTGCCATGAAAAGAGACCTAACAGCTCAGGTCTTTTTCTCTGTAGGTCAAGTGGGACTGCGAATCCTACAGGGCACCAGTCACAGCTTCTGTGGGAACCCTCAACCGGATGCTACTAAGTCTCCCATCCACTAAAGATCTTCAGTATAAACGAGTTTTTCACTCCATGCTTACCTTCCTAGGAGTCAAAACTTGGAATGGCCTTACAGAAAAGACTAGAACTGAACCTTGCCACATCATCTTCCGAAGAAAAATGGAAACCCATCTGTTCGATACTTAATCTCCTTTACCCTCTCTTCTCTCCCTTTCCCTTCCTCCTCTCTCCCCTCTTTTTCTCTCCCCTTCCTCTCCCTCTTAACCACCTCCTCTCTCTCCCTCCTCTTTCTCTCTCCTTTACCCTCTCCTCTCTCCCTTTCCCCGTTCTCCCTTCCTCCTCTATCCCCTCTTTTACTCTCCCCTTCCTCTCCCTCCTCCTTATCCACCTCCTCTCTCTCCCTCCTTTTTCTCTCTCCTTTACCCTCTCCTCTCTCCCTTTCCCCTTTCTCCCTTCCTCCTCTCTCCCTTCTTTTACTCTGCCCTTCCTCTCCCTCCTCCTTATCCACCTCCTCTTTCTCTCTCCTTTACCCTCTCCTCTTTCTCTTTCCCCTTCCTCCGTTCTCCCCTCTTTTTCTCTCCCCTTCCTCTCCCTCTTACCTATCCACCTCCTCTCTCTCCCTCCACTTTCTCTCCCCTCTTACCTCTCTTTAAGTCACCTTGAGTCCGTATAGGTATGAGCGATGCATAAATAGATTGGATTAGATTGTCTGAGGTCCCGATGTTTTAAACTTACCGTGTCTTTATTGAGCGACGCTCTATGTTATGTAAGGTTTCATTTTGTTTCACTCGTGGAGTTTAATTTTTATATATTTATACTTGTGCTCAATTATCTTTTTATTTTTAAAAGAACTTTTTTGTCCCCTGAGGAAGGCAATTTGATACTGCCGAAACTTGGATCCTTGTTGGCACTAATAAGGGCTTACAGAACAAAAACTGCTGGTTTTAGTCTGATCTGACATCTCACTTGCCCTTCTTCTATATATCTGGACTATTTCAAACAAATACTCTTTTTCTGCCACTTTCATATGATATAACATCAGGCAAGGACCATTAGGCTCATCCATCACTCTGCTCACAAAAGAATGCCACAGGTCAAGAGCTTCTCCCTCCCTTCACTTCTTTGCAGCTAATGGTCTTTGTTTTTAAATACTTGATCTTTCATCAAATTTCTGTTTATAATTACAAAATCAAGGTGACCATTCATCATTCCAATAAAGGCAATTAAAGGTCTTTCGTGCTTATACCATGCTTGCTTAAATTCTGCTACTGCATTTGTCTCTACCACCTCCACTAGGAATCCATTTCATGTATCCACCGATCTTTCTGTGAAGAAAGATTTTCTGATATTTTCCGGAGTTTGTTCCCTTGGAGACTTCTTTTCTAGACCTTCCTGTGCCTGATAAAGGCGAAAGAAATACTCAGAGCATGCTCAACAAACTAATGGCACGAGGCTAAAAATGCCTGCCTTCACTAAAGCCCCCTTTAATCACGCTGCGTTAGGGTTTTTTTATCGCCAACCATGGCAGTAAAAGCTTTGGCGCTCATAGAATTCCTGTGAGCGTTAGAGCTTTTACCTCCGTGGTGAGCGATAAAAAACGCTAACGCGGCTTCATAAAAAGGGGGGGGGGGTTGAAATCACTACAAAACCTCATTTACATATTCTCTACAACACGCGAAGGGGCATTTTCAATAGGACGTCTAAGTCTGAGGTTGAATGTTTTGGGCAAGACGCCCACAAACCCAGCAGAAAAAATGTCCATTTTCAAAACTGCCAGACATCTGTCTTTTATTTTTGAAAATGACCTATGTATAAGTTTTGGTCCTTAGAACATCTGTCTTTTTTGACCATTTTCAAAAATAAAAACATCCACAAAAGTTTTATAGACGTACCCAACTACCTTGTCTGATGGCGGCAGAGGAACCCCCATCAGCTGAGCTGGTTTCGGGGATTCTTGCCAACTCAGTTGATGGGGATTTCCCCTGCCAGGAGCAGCTGAGCTGCGGAGCTCTACATCCCTTCCTTCGACATTCCTGAACATCCCCCTGACATCTCCATAGTCCCCCACACACATCCCCAAATTCTCCCCCCCATCCTCATCCCCCAACATTGCTGGACTCACCCGATATCCCTGGACCCTCCCAAACATCTCCCCACATCCCCCAACATTGTTGGAAACCCCTCCCACATTCCCAGAGCCCCCCCCCCCCTGTACCTGCTGATGACAGAATGGCAGGAGGGAAGCCCACTCTTTCCTGCCTACAGGGCCACATGCTGAAATGATGGGCCCTCCCCCTCCCAATGCATATTGGGATGCCTAAGGCCCTGATTGGCTCAAAATGGCGCAGAAGTTAAACCTGTACAAAAGCTCACGTTACAAATCTGCACGCAGCATATTAAAATGAACGTAACTGAACATAAGAACATAAGAATAGCCTTAGTGGGTCAGACCAATGGTCCATCAAGCCCAGTAGCCCGTTCTCACGGTGGCCAATCCAGGTCACTAGTACCTGACAAAAACCCAAGGTGTAGCAATATTCCATGCTACCGATCCAGGGCAAGCAGTGGCTTCCCCCATGTCTTTCTCAATAACAGACTATGGGCTTTTCCTCCAGGAACTTGTCCAAACCTTTCTTAAAACCAGCTACACTCTTACCACATCCTCTGACAACGCGTTCCAGAGCTTGACTATTCTCTGAATGGAAAAAAAATGCAAAGAGCTATGCAGAAGGCTTTAAGGTGAGCACAATATCACTAGAACCCCAGATCTGAGTAGGCATTGAAGGGCAAGTTCATTCTTGTACAGTGGGGTCTGGGAGAATTTAATGCTGGGTTCTACGTTTTGCTGCAAGCATAAGAGTACCTGCAACTTTTAAGACAGAACTGGAGATGACAGTTCTGTGCACAGGTCTGAGCAGAAATAAATCTATATTTTTGCAAGTATTGGAATGCCATTCTGTACCTAAATATTGGCAGCCCAAAACTTGTACGTGCAAGACATTTTTCTGGTGCTGATATCTATCTACAGAATAACATTCCAGCACATGTGCAGATGTGTGCTGACATCTCCATTTTGCTCAGGCATGTGCACTGCACCAGCTGCCCTCGGTCAAGAATCTTGTGTGCATGCATCCGGTGTGCTTATTCTAATTAGGACATAAGTTATGCAGATGCTTCAAATTTGCATAGAATTAGCTTACCGTATTGGCAGCTAAAACTTTCCCAGTATGTTGGTATTAGAAACCATGTGCTCAGCCATCGACACTTAGCTCTAATTAACTGTTTTCTGCACTGACCGCTGTGGTCAGTTATGAATACCAACTTAGCCCCTCACTCAGAGAACGGTTAAGCTCTTGAATGTGTTGCTAGAGGATGTGGTAACAGTGGTTAATGTAGCTGGTATTATAAAAGAAAACATTTGGACGAGTTCCTGGAGGAAAAGTCCATAGTTTCCTATTGAGACAGACACAGGGGAAGCCCATAGGCATCAGAACGGGAGAGGCCACGGGGTCAAATATTGGTGTTCAGAAGAGTCAGTTATGTCTCTGCTCCCCCACCCACCTCCCCCCGGCCACTGTAATTTTAAATCTTTGGGCAGTCACCACGCAACGTCGCTGCAGAATGAAGACTTCCAGGGCAGGCCTGCTCGTTGACGCTGCACAGCGGCTGCCGGAAGATTTTAAATTACAGCGACCGTGGAAGGTAGGTGAGGGAGTCGGGAGCTGGAGAGAGAGGTTGTGTCACAGGATCCTGCTGGGGCGAGGACGGAGCTTTTGGGTCCCCCAAATAAAAAAGCATTCTGCTGCCTATGGGGAAGCCAATGCTTGCCCTGGATCGGTAGCATGGAAAGGGGGCTTGCATGTTACTTGTGAGCTGGATCGGCCACCATGAAGATGGGTACTGAGTTATATGGACCATGGGTCTGATCCAGTAAGGCTATTCTTATGTTCTTAAAAATCAAAAGTCCAACCTTCTCTTCTGCCACTGATACCATCCCCATCAACTTCAATTTCCTTCCTACCGGCCCACCTTCTAACTCCCCCCGTCTCCCGAAACTTCAAGACTCACCCAGTCTCTGATGAGGGAGGGGCTACCTACACTGAATATTGAGGGCTAATCCTGCCCGTGGTGGCAAGCGTTTGAAAAAAATGAAATCTGCCAAGGGCTGAATATCGGCCAGAGCAAATTGAAGGTTAGGTTTTTGGACACGAGATACTCACTTCTCAGGATTTTAAACAGACTTTAGAAGAATAGAAAATTTGGCTTTCTGTGGTCCAGAGTTTCTAGGAATAAGGCATTTATCATCCAAAAGAGCTAGACAGAGTCTCCAAGAGCAAAAGATTCCAATCTTGGTTTTTCTGGCAGGTTGTATTAAAGTTGGTGAGAACAGCGATGAAATATTTTACATCAGTTGTTTAAGCATCGCTGGCCCTTAGGAGACCACGTTCTGTCCATATAGAAATCTCAGTTGTGACTGTATCCTTCCTTTATATATTCCTTTTTATTAAGGAATCAAAGGAGAACAGATACTTAGTAGATGACGGCAGATAAAGACCCGAATGGTCCATCCAGTCTGCCCAACCTGATTCAATTTAAATTTTTTTTTTTTTTCTTCTTAGCTATTTCTGGGCGAGAATCCAAAGCTTTACCCGGTACTACGCTTGGGTTCCAACTGCCGAAATCTCTATTAAGACTTACTCCAGCCCATCTACACCCTCCCAGCCATTGAAGCCCTCCCCAGCCCTTCCTCCACCAAACGGCCATACACAGACACAGACCGTGCAAGTCTGCCCAGTACCGGCCTTAGTTCAATATTTAATCTTATTTTCTGATTCTAAATCTTCTGTGTTCATCTTATGCTTCTTTGAACTCAGTCACAATTTTACTCTCCACCACCTCTCTCGGGAGCGCATTCCAGGCATCCACCACCCTCTCCGTAAAGTAGAATTTCCTAACATTGCCTCTGAATCTACCACCCCTCAACCTCAAATTATGTCCTCTGGTTTTACCATTTTCCTTTCTCTGGAAAAGATTTTGTTCTACGTTAACACCTTTCAAGTACTTGAACGTCTGAATCACATCTCCCTTGTCCCTCCGTTACAGCGCAGTCCATAAATGAATAACAAATGCATAGGTTCAAGATAAAACAGTATGCAAGCATACAAGCAGAAACAATAAAGCGAGCAAAAGATCGTCCTGCTAAATCAGGAGAGCTGTAACCATCTGCGCGAACCGAAAGAAAGGCAGCACAGTGTCCAAGAAGTGCGATCGTGAAAGGTGTGGCTCACTCTCCAGACCCCACATTTTCCCTTATTCAGAACCCCCCCCCAGCCACCCTGTCCTCTATCAAAGAGAGAAACTCACACAATCCACCACAAGCACTCCAATCGTACACCCCCCCCCCCACCGTGACTGTATCCTTCCAAAAGGTAACCCCCCCTCTAACTGCGTACCAGAACATACACTGCTTATGTCAGTTTGTGAAGGTACCTGCGCTGCCTGATTTGCCGAAGGCCTGCATGTTTCCCCCTTCTCTCGAGCGTCCTATGGTTCCCCCCCCCCCCCCGGCCTCATGGTCTCACCTTTAAAGCTAATTACAGCAGCCTGCAGAGGATCGACGGTAGGTAAAATGATTTTATTTTCAATATAGTGATTGAAATGTGTCAGTTTTGTGTATATTGTGTGTATATGAAAAATGAATGGGAAAACTTGCATTACAATTAGTAAAAGGGATGAATCTGGGGCAGAGCTTGGGAGGGCCTAGGGAGGTCTGTGGTTGGGGGTAAGACTTAGGGGGCACTTAATTTGAAGTAGTTGAGAAACACTGCTGTAGGCAATTAGTTGGCCCTCATCCTTGCTGGCACTCCCTGCTGGCGTCTCAGGGCCTCTGCACTTGCACGGACATCGATGTGATGATGTCACGCATATACATGATGTCATCAGGGTGACGTCTGCGCACATCTGGGTGCCTCAAGCCGTGGCCACTACCTTTATTGTGCCCCGGCTCGAGAAAGTTTGAGACACTGCGGTAGAGTCTCACTTATCTGATATTCTGGATTGATTGATTTATCGATATTTATTAACCGCCTTTATAGATTCACCCAAGAAGTGGTCTCGCAAGAAGAGGGAGGTTGGTGCCTGGAGCTGTGGTGCCCGGCACTGCTGTGCTGGGCATCGCCCCTCCCCCACTCTTCTCCGCCCCCATGTACCTCTTCCAATGTTCGCCAGCGCAAGCAGCACCTTCCACCCACTGCTTGCACCCACCTCAGGTCCCTTCTGACGACAAGCCCTTGTCCTGTGGCCAGGAAGTGACATCAGAAGGACGCTGATGCCGGCACGAGCAGTGACTGGAAGATGCTGCTCGTGCCAGTTAACATTTAAAGAGGTAAGCGGAGGGGCGGAAGAGAGGAAAGGCGCCAGCAACCCCAATGAAAACTGCAACTGGGGCAGTCCCTGACCTCCCCCTCACTACGCCACTGCACCCAAGGCAGGTACTGTTCAACACAAGAACATAAGAATAGCCTTAGTGGGTCAGACCAAAGGTCCATCAAGCCCAGTAGCCCATTCTCAGGGTGGCCAATCCAGGTCACTAGTACCTGGCCAAAACCCAAGGAGTAGCAACATTCCATACAGAATCTCAAAGAATAGCAAGATTCCAGAATCCCAGAGGGTGACAAGATTCTAGAATCCTAAAGAGTAGCAACATTCCATGCAGAATCTCAAAGAATAGCAAGATTCCAGAATCCCACAGAGTAACAAGATTCTAGAATCCCAAAGAGTAGAAACATTCCATGCAGAATCTCAAGGAATAGCAAGATTCCGGAATCCCAGAGAGTAACAAGATTCCATACAGAATGTCAAAGAATAGCAAGATTCCGGAACAACAAGATTCTAGAACCCCAAAGAGTAGCAACATTCCATACAGAATCTCAAAGAATAGCAAGATTCCAGAATCCCAGAGGGTGACAAGATTCTAGAATCCTAAAGAGTAGCAACATTCCATGCAGAATCTCAAAGAATAGCAAGATTCCAGAATCCCACAGAGTAACAAGATTCTAGAATCCCAAAGAGTAGAAACATTCCATGCAGAATCTCAAGGAATAGCAAGATTCCGGAATCCCAGAGAGTAACAAGATTCCATACAGAATGTCAAAGAATAGCAAGATTCCGGAACAACAAGATTCTAGAACCCCAAAGAGTAGCAACATTCCATACAGAATCTCAAAGAATAGCAAGATTCCATTATCCCAGAGGGTGACAAGATTCTAGAATCCTAAAGAGTAGCAACATTCCATGCAGAACCTCAAAGAATAGCAAGATTCCGGAACCCCAATGAGAGCAACATTCCAGAGCTGAGATTGTGATGTCATAATGCCTCATTCCACATTGCCTCAGAGTCAACTTCATCAGTGATGTCACAATGGTTTGATTGTCCTATATTTGGCTCACGTAAGAACATAAGAAAAGCCATACTGGGTCAGACCAATGGTCCTTCAAGCCCAGTAGTCCATTCTCACGGTGGCCAATCCAGGTCCCTAGTAACTAGCCACAATCCATACTGCAATTTTGTTTTTGACCAAAAGCATAACAGTAAAATGACCAAATATAAACATCAATTCAGTGAATGAGGTAAAGTCAAAATCAGCAAATTGAAACTTAATAAAAAGATGACCTTGAAACAGTTTCAAAAATATATTTATTAACAGCACTAAAATTCAAATAGCAGAGATTGATTTATTTCTTTAAAATTATTTAGAACCCGTCTGTCCACAAATCTAGGCGAGAAAGAAAATAACAAAAAGAAACACAGTCTAAAACCAGAAGAAATCAAGCGTTCTCAAGGCCAGAACTAAAAAACGCGCTCAAGCCACAACCTTTTCACTCCTTTTCTAAAATACAAAAGCATGTTAGTTTGGCGCAAAGATAAAGGAAGGGAAATACTTAGGAAACAGCTTCTAAGCACACATTAGAACATTCCAAAAGACAGATATGACGCTAATGCTTTTCTACAATTCAGGTTATCATAGAGACAAGGGGTCAAGATGTTGTGAAGTACCTGTAGCACAAAACCTGACAAAAATGATCCAATATATTATTATTTATTATTTTTAAAATGTCTAACAGCTTAAAACACAAACGGATAACAATAAAACATACATAACTTATCACATCAGTATCTCTCTGTTGTTTTAGGAAAGTTTGCTAAGAGCAGATAGCATAGGTGGTTTTAAGAAAGGCTTGGACAAGTTCCTGGAGGAAAAGTCCATAGTCTGTTATTGAGAAAGACATGGGGGAAGCCACTGCTTGCCCTGGATTGGTAGCATGGAATGTTGCTACTCTCTGGGATTCCGGAATCCTGCTGTTCTTTGAGATTCTGTATGGAATGTTGCTACTCTTTGGGGTTCTAGAATCTTGTTACTCTCTGGGATTCCGGAATCTTGCTATTCTTTGAGATTCTGTATGGAATGTTGCCACTCTTTGGGGTTCTAGAATCTTGTTACTATCTGGGATTCCGGAATCTTGCTATTCTTTGAGATTCTGTATGGAATGTTGCTACTCTTTGGGATTCTAGAATCTTGTTACTCTCTGGGATTCCGGAATCTTACTATTCTTTGAGATTCTGTATGGAATGTTGCTACTCTCTGGGATTCTAGAATCTTGTTACTCTCTGGGATTCCGGAATCTTGCTATTCTTTGAGATTCTGTATGGAATGTTGCCACTCTTTGGGGTTCTAGAATCTTGTTACTCTCTGGGATTCCGGAATCTTGCTATTCTTTGAGATTCTGTATGGAATGTTGCTACTCCTTGGGTTTTGGCTATATACTGGTGACCTGGATTGGCCACCATGAGAACAGGCTACTGGGCTTGATGGACCATTGGTCTGACCCAGTAAGGCTATTCTTATGTTCTTATGTCTTGCAGTATTTTAATGTTTATGATGTATTGATGTTTTACTGATGTGATATATCTCGGTGAAGTCACTGCATTGTCACCTTCCTGGCGTTAAGTTGAGCAAAAAGATAAGTAAGATTCTTGGGCACATTAAGGTGTAAACTGTTTTTTTACTGCTTCTTCTTTTGAAGCATGCATTCAATATAGTTCTGTTTTATCTCTTATCCAACTTTTTGATTATCCTACAACCTGTTGATCCTGTTTAAGTTGGATAACCAAAACTCTAAGAGTAAAGGGTCATGGATTTGATATAAGGTAATCATCTAAAAATTAAAATAAAAAACTACACACCTGCAGATGCGTAAACACACATACAGTCCGTTCTCATTATTTGAACATTCACGATGCACGATTTCACCTATCTATGGTTACATCAATTGCAATCAATATTCCCCGTTTGCACCGCTATGTTTGCGTATTCATGGGCAGTCACTTTTTTACTTTCACTTTCACCTCAAAGACAAGCATTGCTTCCAGATATGGCCCCCAAGCATCCAGAGAGTGAATTACAGGTACTTCAAGTGCTGTCCCACGCAGGAACCGAGCCCTATTTTCCCCAACACGACCCACTGTTCACTTTCCGCGATTTTGAGATGCAACATGTACTGCTGGAACCTAACCTCCATTTTCCCATAGACTCTACGTTTCGTTATTCATGATTTTGCGGTTCAAAAGGAACCGCACTACCGCAAATAACAAGAATGGACTACATACAAACAACTACATATACACATGCACAAACTGTATCTCATAAGGTTACCAGACGTTCGGATTTCTCCAAACTTGTCCTTCTTTTCGAGGACATGTACGGGGGTCCCGACAGCTTTTCAAAACCTGGCACTTTGTCTGTGTTTTGTAAAGCTTCCTGTGAAAAATCACGTCGGGAGGTGGCATCCGCGCAAACGTGGATGCCATCTAGGGGTGGGGTTGGGGAGCGGAACGGGGCATGACACAGGCAGAATTGGGCGGACCTGGACGACTTGGGGGTGTGGTCACGGGTCCGAATTTTCCTTCGGGAAAAGCTGGTAACCCTACATATACTGTACATATTTGCACAAACACAAATAAACATTATATACTTGCATACATCACATTGCATTCATGTAAATGAACATATGATCAGAACCTATATATGTATACAGTACACATAAAAACACACATGCCTAGGTGTAGACCAGGGGTAGGCAATTCCGGTCCTCGAGAGCCAGAGCCAGGTCAGGTTTTCAGGATCTCCACCATGAATATGTATGAGATGGATTTGCATGCACTGCCTCCTTGAGATGCAAATCGATCTCATGCATATTTATTGTGGAGATCCTGAAAACCTGACCTGGCTCCGGCTCTCGAGGACCGGAATTGCCTACCTCTGGTGTAAACGGATATACAAAAACACAAACACACATTCACAATCACAGACCAAGGTAAATTCCAAGCCCTTTGTTCATGCCAGTCTTCGTAGTTCCCGGTTTCTTGTTTCAACATGCCAGCAACACTCTTTATTTATCTTGTAGACGGCTTTTAAAAAATGCAGTCTAAGCTGTCATATTTACATAGCTGGTTAGCCAGAAATTCCTAAGATAAAAAATCTGACTGTGAAAACATTGTGTCATCATTACGAAGTGCTTTATTAATGCATACGACTTGACAGCTACCACATTCGCCATGCACGACATAACCAGGGGGCCAGCCATGATTCTGTAGGATTGTTGGATCTCAACAAGAGCTCATGATTGAAGGTAACCCAGTACTGTTATAGAGCCTCCATATTTTTTATTACTCTTTAATATTCATCCTCTAACTCGCTACTATACTACATCCATTAGTATTCCCTAATACTGATCCTCTATCTATATCTCTCTATTTATTCATACTTACAGTTTATTTAGTTTTAGTCTGTTATTGAGGCAGACATGGGGGAAGCCACTGCTTGCCCTGGGATCAAAAGTATGGAATGTTGCTACTCTTTGAGATTCTAGAATCTTGTTACTCTCTGGGATTCCGGAATCTTACTATTCTTTGAGATTCTGTATGGAATGTAGCTACTCTTTGGATTTTTGCCAGGTACTATTGACCTAGATTGGCCACTATGAGAACAGGCTACTGGGCTTACATAGAAACATGATGGCAGATAAAAGCCAAATGGCCCATCTAGTCGGCCCATCCACAGTAACCATGATCTCTTCCTCTCTCTAAGAGATCCAACGTGACTGCCCAGGCTTTCTTGAATTCAGACACAGTCTTTGTGTCCAGTTGTCCACCACTTCTTTCAGTAGACTGTTCCACACATCTATCATCCTTTCTGTAAAAAAGTATTTCCTTAGATTACTCCGGAGCCTATCACCTCATTTTGTGTTATATAGACCATCAAGGGAAACGAGAGGTTCTCAGCTATTTGCCTATCCAAAAATTAATGGGTGTAGATATAAGACCTTCTTAGATAGGACTTTAGCGTTTCAAGCAGGCAAACTGCAATCTTGGCTAGGTAAATGTATTCACCAAGCTATGTCTTATTGTTCTTTTCGGAAGTTAATTATGGCCACTTTGTTCAACAAATTTATTACTTAATAATCATTTGTAAATGTATTTTTACTGAATAATTGTATTTTTATTGTATGATTATATTTTGCTGAATGCCCAGCTCTTCTTAGTGTAAACCGCCTAGAATTTCTGGGTATGGCGGTATAAAAGAATAAAGCTATTAACTTCATCCTATGCCCTCTCATTGCAGAGTTTCCTTGAAAGAGACTCGACTCCTGTGGCATTTAAACGTCTCTCTCATATCTCCCCTCTCCCGCCTTTCCTGCTAAGTAGACAGATTGAGATCTTTAAGTCTGTCCCCATACGCCTTATGATGAAGACCACGCGCCATTTTGATGGACCGTTGGCCTGACCCAATAAAGCTATTCTTATGTTCTTAGTTATAACCCCCCTTTAACAAGGTGGGTTACAATGCTACATTCACAATAAGTATTACAAGCAACCATAATTACGGACATATATAAATTAATATCAACATTCATCTTCTGTCTTAGAGTTCTATAGACTACACCAGCATCATCTCTTCTTTCCAGCGTGATCCACAGGACTTCTTCATTACTGTACTAAATATATGAATATAAAGTGATCCGAATATAAGCCAAGGTAACTCCCCCTCCCCCAAAAAAGAGGGGGAGGTTGACTCGAATATAACTGAGGTTAGAAATTTGGGTTCTCACTGTGGGCCAATCTACAAAGACTAGACATTCTTGCCATAAGTTTTAACACATTATTTAACTTTACAGTGTCCCCTTTTAACCTCTTTGATTCCCTGACATAAACCTTAAAAACAGTGAAAAGTTTTTGTATATAAAACCACACAAAAGACTGAGACATAAAAATGGATAAAAGTCACAAATCATAAAGATAAAATCAAGCAATATGGCACTTATTGGGAAATTAACTTAATTACTAACTTAATTACTAAATTCATTGGCTTCAATAATGAGCTTTAACAAGTTCATATTTGAAAAAAAAATAAAATTCAATTGGGAGATAGATGCCTATCTTCCTAGGCGGGATTGGGGTGGTCGCTGGGGCAGTAGGCCCAGGATCCCTCCTGCCCCGATCGTGTGGGGGGGGGGGGGGGGTTGGGTCACCAGGGCAGGAGTGGTTGAGCTCCCTCCTGCCCGATCTTGTTGGGGCTGATGGATCGCGGCAGGAGAGATTGGCTAGCTCCCCTGCTGCGATAGCAATCCGAAGTGCCGCGGTTGACGGCACTTCGGGATCGTTATCGTGGCAGGAGAGATGAGCCATCTCTCCTGCCGCGATCGTTGCTGGGGGGGGGGGGGGTTGGATTCTGTAACCGGTGTTCATTTTGACAGACACCGGTTACAGAATCCAGCTTTTAGGCGAAAGACTGGCTCCTCCTTCGCCTAAAAGCTCTTGTGTTGGGTGTTTGGGACTTAGGCTTTTTTTTGGTTGATTATATGTTATGTGGTCTGGGCATTTAAACAGCTGAACGTAGAGGCAGGCCATTATCAAATAAAACCTCCTTTTGGACATTTTTTTTGAGACTGGACATTTTCGCTGTTTCTACTTTCAGCGTTTAGGGCCTAGGCGAAAAGGCGACTTAGACGGGTTTTTTTTATTATTTAGTGTGCACGCGTTTTAGTGCACACTAAATACTGCGCACTAGCCACATGCTAAACGCTAATTACATTACATTACATTACATTAGGGATTTCTATTCCGCCATTACCTTGCGGTTCAAGGCGGATTACAAAAGGTTAATTTAAAAAAGAACAGAGTTACAATGATTAGCTAGAGAGGTAAATTTTAGATCTTATAGACATTTTGCGGGTTGTTGAGGGTGAGGTGGTTTGTAAAAGAGTTAATAGGTGACGCATTAACGGTTAGTGCATGCATATATTTAGCGCATGCTAAAACGCATTGTGCGCCTTAGTAAAACAGGGAGATAGTCACCTGTAATGTACGCCTTTAAAATTCTGGCACCGCTAAGCATGATTCTGTAATGGGCACTTAAGTATGATTGACATGCGATAGGCACCATATAGCACAGTTGAAACATAAATTAAAAATATTCTGTAAATGAATAGATCAATAAATCCCAAAATGAACTCAATATATCATTAAAAAATATAGATATCATTAAGTGAAAAGTGAAATAAATTGAGAAATGAATAAAAACAGAGATCATGCCTTGTTAAAAATGAATGAGCTAATAAGATCAATGTTAACAAGACATATATCATGGTCAGTGAGCAATAACAGCATTTACAAAGACATTGATTATCTTCCATAGTCCAATACTCCAAACCCAGATCCCAACTCTCTAAACCAGCGGCTCACAAACTTTGCCAAGCCGCGGCACACTAAACTGGTGGCTCGAGGGCTTCCGGAAGTGTGCGGGCATCGAAGCGATGTCACGTGCATGCACGAAGACCCTCCAGTGGGGGGTGCTGGAAGGGAAGAGGCGTGGAGAGGCACCGGAGAAGAGGAGAGACACTGGCTGACTGCCTACAGGATGTGCGTCTCGTGGCAAGAGGCACATCCCGTAGGCAGTCAACCGGCAGCTCTCCTCCTCCCCGGCGTCTCGCGGCACACCTCGAATCTCAGGCGGAACACTAATGTGTCATGGCACACAGTTTGCAATACACTGCTCTAAACACTTTTTCCCCCTCTATAATATTTGCTAACCATATAAATCAAAATACCCACTCACCAACGATTACATACCCCACCTAACCTGCACTTCCATTTCCATCTCTTCCCCACCCGATGACCTGCATATCTGACCCTCCCCCCAGCCGACCAGCACTGTTTTTCACTGCCTGAAGCTGAGGCCAATGCAGAGTGTTGGGCCGGTGTAGGGTCTTGAGCATTTGCACATGGTCAAGGCTTCTGCTGGCTCCTTTCCTTTCCGAGATTCTCGGAGAGGGCAGGAGCTGGCAGGCCTTGAGCATGAGCAAATTCCAAAGGCCCTTCTACAGCCCAACACACAGGGCCTCCCTCTTCAGAGAGAGGGAGGGACAGAAGGGGAAGCAAGAAAGACTGAGATTCAAATATAAACCGAGCCATTTTTAAGGCCAAAAATCTCGGCTTATATTTGAGTATATATGGGAATTCATATACCCTGCATTTCAGTTACATGAATGTTGTATTTTACATAGAGAGTTATTCCTCTTGTGGCATCCTTAGCCCTTCTGAATACAGCTGAGTATGATAATAGCTAATTCATGAGATTCATTGAGCCAAAATATCCAAGTCCATTTCCAACATCTTAGCATCCAGATCAGAAATGTTCTTGGTTTGACCATGAGCATCTCTACTCATAGATGGGCATTTTCAAAAGAATGTCCAAGTCAAAACTGGGACGTCCTGCTCATTACAGCAATAAAAAGTCTGTCTCCCAGTCACTTTCAAACAGAAAAAAAACATCAGGGTTTCCTGTTCAAAAATACATGAGAATGTCCAAAACGAACAGCCATTTTCCAAAATAAATCGTCCAAATTATGAAGGCCAAAAAACAGGGACAAGGGCATCTGTTTGGCAGCAGTTGTACAATCCATAATCGAACAGGGAAATCTAGACGTTTTTCTTGTTTGATTATGGCTATGAGATGGGGGGGGGGTTGGACATTATGAGCAGAACTTTTTTATTTTTTACTTAGATGGGTTTTTTTGTTGTTTTTTTTTTAAAATGCCCCCTATGCCTTTAATGAGCAGCATTCAATATGCAACTACAAATAGATCCAATCCAATCCTTGGTCTTATATACCGGGTCATTCCCAAAAAGGGACTTGATCCAGTTCACAAAATTAACCGAAGAGGCTAAGGAGAAAATGATAGGACAAATTCATCTATTACAATCCCTTATTTATCAGTTAAGAATTTCTTAAAAAGATACGTCTTCAAAGTTTTTCTAAAAAGTGTCAAAGAGGAGAGGAGTCTAATTTCTGAAGGAAGATCATTCCAGACTTTTACCAAAGCAAATGCCATAGAGTGAGAAAGCCTAAGTCAATTATGTGTACAGTCACTATATAGATTAAACATTTAGCTGTTATTTTTGGTCACAGCTAAATTTATAACCTATATGTGTGGTGGCCAAATATCACCTCTTAAACATACGCAGGTCAATATTTCAGCTACTATGGAGAACAATGCTCGATATATAGAAACACCACTAGCCACTATCTTTATGGCTGTCCATTTTAATTCAAGCCAGTCTTTTTAATGTCCTAAGTCAGTGGTCTCCAAGCCGCATAAAGCTCCCCAAAGTCCTCCATTGTGGCCCTCAAACAGCTGGCTGAAATGCTCTTCAAATCCTGTAAATGCGTTAATTTCAATCTTGCCCGCTCGATGGAGTAACTGCATAGAATCTCTTCTATGTGTTACTCAAGTGCTCATTTAAGGAATTGGCTTCTGTTGACAATCCAAAATAAAGTGAGCTTTTAAAATAGATCCTTCAAGTGTTGTAGAATCAATATTGGTATCAATTGAACTTTTAATGTTTAATGCCAGTCTGAACAAGCAGGTCAAGGCTACCAGGATGGTTTTGGGGCTCGGGGAACTCACGTATGAAGAAAGGTTAAAAAGACTGCGGATGTACTCGCTGGAGGAGCGAAGAGAGAGAGGGGACATGATTGAGACCTTTAAGTATATTACTGGGCGTATAGAGGTGAAAGATGATATCTTCAGTCTTACAGGGCCCTCAGTAACCAGAGGACACTCGCTGAAAATCAGGGGAGGGAAATTTCAGGGTGATGCGAGGAAGTACTTCTTCACTGAAAGGGTGGTAGATCATTGGAACGAGCTGCCTCAGAGGGTGATTGAGGCCAGCAGCGTGTTAGAGTTCAAGAGAAAATGGGATATTCATGTGGGATCTCTAGGAGAGTAAGAATCAGGGAGTGGGTCATTGGTATGGGCAGACTCGATGGGCTATAGCCCTTTTCTGCCGTCAATTTCTATGTTTCTATATGTTTCTAAGGCAGTTTTCAAAATCTTTTCTTGGCCCTCAGAGCTTTCTCGTATTCCCACTGTGGCTGGAGACCACTGGCCTAAATTAAACTACACTTCTCCCCCCGTATTCGCTGTGATAGGGAATTAACAGACCCGCGAATACAGAAAAACCACCAATAACTTTTTCATAGGTTATTTGCTGTTTTCTATTAAAAAACCATCGTGAATATGGTGAAACCGCGAATAACATGGTGGGAGACCTAGCCAGTTCCTGAAGGAGAGGCAAAACATGGTGAAGAAAGTGCCGGGGATCGGCGATTTTCTCTCTAAATGCTTGGAATCGGCGATTTCTCTAGGCAAGCTGACGTCATGTGGGGGGAGGAGCCAGCAAGCTAAAAACCGCGAATAATCAAAACTGTGAACAACATTGAAAGCATCAGCACAGTGTGCGACAGCCTCAAAGAAAGCGAACAGAATGTTGGGTATCATCAAAAAGGGTATCACGACCAGGACGAAGGAAGTCATTCTGCCGCTGTATCGGGCAATGGTGCGCCCACATCTGGAGTACTGTGTCCAGTACTGGTCGCCGTACCTCAAAAAGGACATGGCGGTGCTCGAGGGAGTCCAGAGAAGAGCGACAAAACTGATAAATGGTAAGGAAAACTTCTCATACGCTGACAGATTGGAAATGCTGGGGCTATTCTCCCTGGAAAAGCGGAGACTTAAAGGAGACATGATAGAAACCTTCAAAATCATGAAGGGCATAGAAAAGGTAGACAGGGTGCAAATTCTTCAGGCTGTGGGGAGCCACAAGTACAAGGGGGCACTCGGAGAAATTGAAAAAGGACAGGTTTAGAACAAATGCTAGGAAGTTCTTTTTCATTCAGAGGGTGGTGGACACATGGAACGCGCTTCCGGAGGCTGTGATAGGCCAGAGCACACTACAGGGGTTCAAGGAGGGTCTAGATAGGTTCCTAAAAGAAAAGAGGATTGAGGGGTACAGATAGAAGTGGAGGTAGGTTACAGGAATAGTCAGAAACCACTTCACAGGTCATGGACCTGATGGGCCGCCGCGGGAGCGGACCGCTGGGCACGATGGACCTCTGGTCTGACCCAGTGGAGGCAACTTCTTATGTTCTTATGGTTGCTGAAAGCGCAAATACGGAGATAGAAGTGTACATACCTACAGTATAGTGCTGCTGAAAATTCAAGGATAGAACACGTAATTGCATAGCGGTTGCCAGTGTACGGATAAGTACTTTAGAATATCAGGCCCATAAGGCTATTCTTATGTTCTTATGCTGTGTTCCACCCCCAGAACGCCCTGGTATCAAAGACATAGCAAGGATGAGAGGCGCCCAGGGTGGTGGTGCTCTTCCCCCGCCCTTTTTTCCATCCCCACCCCCAACTGTTCCTTCCCCGCCCCCTCCGCGCGCGCCCCTTCCCTTCCCCCGTACCTCTCTAACATTCGCGGCGCGAGCAACAACCCCCACCTGCTGCTCGCACCAGCGTCGGCTCTTCCTCTGATGTCACTTCCTAGGAGTGGATCCAGGAAGTGACATCAGAGGAAGAGCCGACGCTGGCGCGAGCAGCAGGTCGGGGTGGTTGCTCATGCCGCGAATGTTAGAGAGGTACGGGGGAAGGGGTGTGCGTGCACGGTAGTGGGGGTGGAGAGGAAGATGGGGGCCGGCGTTCCCACCAAGACGGCCCCTGGGGTGAACCGCCCCCACCTCTTACTATGCCACTGCCTGGCATGCCTCTTTCATGCGATGTATAATTGCAAAGATATCGTGGATTGTACATCCAGCAAGTCTACAACTGGATGTTTCCATGTAAGCAACTCAATAATAATAATAATTTATTTTCTTGTATTCGGCCCAACCAGTAGTTCTGGGCGGTTCACAATAGGAAAATAATGAGACATTTCAGCACCTGGTAGAGTTTCATAGAACACACTACGTACAATCTAAAACTATATAATAAAAGTAATACAATTGTTAAAAACATTCAAGTACAATATTAAAAATTATTAAAAAATTAAAACATATTATGACAATAAGAATAGAAACATAAGGCCTCATTTAAATATATCAAAATTAATATTCTGATTTGTCAAATAAATAGGTTTTTAATGACGTACTCTATAATGGCAACTGGGTGACCAGGTTCTGTTATAGGACAATTCTGCAACCCGGTGTCGGTGCACGTAACATTTACACATCTGCAGCTATACCTGCCACGGCACCGTAACAGAAGCGCGCCGGGCAAAAGCGCGCTGACTTAAAACACTTCCTGTTTGCGCTGTGAGGGGGGGAACCCCCCCCAGTAAACTTACAAGTGTTTGCGCTCCCGTTGGGGGGGGTTGGGGGGAACCCCCCCACTACACTGAAAACTGCCATTTTCCTTAGTTTTGGGGGTCTTCGGCAGCTTTCAGTGTAATGGGAGGTTCCCCCACCCGCTCAATGGGAACACGAACACTTGTAAGTTTACTGGGGGGTTCCCCCCCTCACAGCGCTAACAGGAAGTGTTTTAAGCCAGCGTGCATCAGTCTTGCGCACGATTGTCGGCGCGCTTTTGTCTGGCAAATGACGGCTCACCAGCTGCCACAGATCTGGCATAACTGCAGGGACCTAAATATAACACGGATGCGTTCAGCTTACAAAATTCTATATTTTGCACGTGTACATAATAATCCTGCCCAGGGTCTGCCCATATGTGTGGTCCTCTTACATTTATGTGCCAGATAAGTTAAATGCGCCATTGCAAAAATTGCATGTAGGCGTCCTACTGGCACTTTCTCAGGCAAGTGAACCCTTACATATGTAAATGCTAGCCATATATGCACACAAGGGGGGCACATGTGCATTTAACTGACACTTGCACTATTCTATAAGAGAACGTAACTGCAAGAGAGCATCCCCGTGTATGGAGAATGGGTGGGACCAGGGGGTGCACCAACTTACAATAGTCTGGCAAAAAGTGGCACACCTAAATGTAGGTATGCCAATGCTGACTTGAAGTATAATGGCATGCAGTGTCCATTTATTTATTTCATTTATTTGGTTTTAAATCCCGTCCGTCCAGGAGAGCTCAGAAAGGGTCACATGCATAACAAAGCCTGGTAAAATATAACATGGCACAGTATGATACAGCATGACGAGCATTGTATGACAAACATAGAATGGCAGACAGTCATATAGACAAGCATAGCATTAGCATGATATGCATAGGCTTATAAGCGTGGCATTGTATTATACACATATAGCCTAAGTGGTACTCAAGCATTGTTCCCTGTCTGGCCCGGTGGGCTCACACTCTATCTAATGTACCCGGGGCAAAGAAGGGATTAAGTGATTTGCCCCGGGTCACAAGGAGCAGCATGGGATTTGAACCCACAACCTCAGGGTGCTGAGGCTGTAGCTCTAACCACTGTGCAACAAAGCATGGTAAACACTGTATCTACATATATAAAATCAGATGTATGCATGTTCCAGCATAACTCTGAAAAGCATGAGCAGATTTCAACCAAACTTAGTATATATATCACTTACTATCTGAGAACAAACACTGTAGGAATGAAAAGGGGGTGACATGTAAAGAATCATCGAAAAAGACAGATATTGCTTTGACCAATTGTGTGAAGCTTGGGGAATGATGTCACACTGTGCTGTGCTGTCATTGCTGTAACAATGCCTCCAAGGTAACGTAATGTAATCAAAGCTGCATCTAGAGCTTCAGAGACAGTCCAGCATCATAAGGCCTGCCTACAGGATATGAAAAAGAGAGCTGCTACATCTAGAGCTTCAGAGATAGTACAACAGCGTGAGTCCCGACTACAGGATATGAAAGATAAGTTTCTAATCCATAGTTTTCGGGCTTGCTGAGACATAGAGAGGGCCATTCTTGCTGCTGAGATTGGGATATCCGGGATTAGAATTGGAATATCTGGGCAACGCCTGGAGATCAGCTAGTTATAAACAGAAATGTGGCATGGCAAAACAGTATACAAAACCTGGCTAACCTAATATGACATGACAGTTTGGCACTTAACATATTTTCAAGGTATCCCTAATGAATATTCATGAGTGAGGCAGTAGGCAAGCAAATTTCTCATGCATATTCAATAGGGATATCCCGACTGGCTGGGGATCCCCCAGGACAGGTCCAAAAACCACTGATGTAAACCACTTTGAATGTGTAACCACAAAATGGCGGTTTACAAGTACCGTTCCCATTTTCTCAAAGTGTCAGTCCTCATCACATTCTGTCCAATTTGAGGTACCATGTTATAGAATCACCCCATTCTATATTTGGCCTAACCGATTGGCTGTTTGACCTGCAAACTGTTTCTTTCTTTATGCAGGTAGATTTTTCTGGAAAATTAAATGTCAGAATTTGAAAATGCACTCGACCTGTGTACGTTTCATTTCCTGACCTAAAAGTGTGCTCAGGTAAGTTACCTCTCAATGCTCCTTTAGCTGCACTGACCGAGGACAGTTTTTATACAACCAATTCATGAGGGTAAAATGATTTTAATGTACATAAATCACTTTGCAATTTGACCTCTAACCGCTAAGGGGACAGACGCAGCAAAGGCAATGACAGCAATTTGAATCCATGCAAAACCTTAAAGCAAAGCCAGCCTCTGAGTAATAGATTGTTGAGGAACCAGGAGCACTTAGCTCCGTCAAACCATCTCATACCGCAATCCCCATAATGCAGACCTCTGACAAGACCCTGCAAGTCCTAATGCAGCTGTGACACTTAAGTGCAAAAGAACGCTTGTCACCTCTCTCCCTACACACCTGGAAGAGCAGGTTAAAACTTCAGATCACCAGGAACCTTGTGCATTTCACCTTAATGGATGGCAGGGCCCTCTGATGGGGAAGCCTGCTTCTCAGATTCTCCTCAGCACTTTTGGAGCAAAGAACTCATTCAGTTGAGAGAAAAAGAAAAATATAAAACTTCCAGTCAGTCTTTCTTACCCTGGCTTCACATTTCTTGTGACAGGACAATCGGCAAACTGCAGAGAAAGAGACAAAGAGAAACTCAGCAACACAAAAACAAATAATGAGACACCATCAAGAATATCAAAAGCACCCAGGCAATGCGAGGGGAATGCGCTTACCATGTAGGGCTGCTTCAACACTTTGTCGGCGTGATAGAAAAACAATAATAAGGTCACTCTAACCAAGGAGCTGGCCTTGCGCAAATGGACCATTTGCAGGCTATTTGAACAAGATTTGTACGGGATTCAGCACGCTGGACTCTGGCCAAAGCTAGCCCGCAGCTCCCAGGTATGCTGGCAGTGTGTGGAAGCTGAGCCAATAAAGGCAAAAACTCAATGCGTTCCTTTTAGCAGCCTGCCAAACTCCCCCCCCCCTCCTTCCCTTCACTGTCACAGGCTGCCCTGGGGCTGAGCATTCTCTTTCCCTTTTTTTTCCTAGGATGAAACATTTAAGGAAAATAAATTTGAATCCCTCCTACTCATTCTTGGCATCAGATTTCCAAACAATTAACTCCATGAGTGATTCTGAAAGGCGCAGCAGTGCCCTGCGAAAGGTTATTAATGGCAGCTGGTTCTATAGTTTGGGGATCACTTTCCTTTGTGCGAAAATAACAGAAATTGGATTTTTCCAAAAACCTTGTAGCAGAGTTGAATAGTTAAGCTCTGGAACGCGTTGCCAGAGGATGTGGTAAAAGCAGATAGCGTAGCTGGTTTTAAGAAAGGTTTGGACAAGTTCCTGGAGGAAAAGTCCATAGTCTGTTATTGAGAAAGACATGGGGGAAGTCACTGCTTGCTCTGGATTGGTAGCATGGAATGTTGCTACTCTTTGGGGTTCTAGAATCTTGTTACTTTCTGGGATTCCAGAATCTTGCTATTCTTTGAGATTCTGTATGGAATGTTGCTACTCTTTGGGATTCTAGAATCTTGTTACTCTCTGGGATTCCGGAATCTTGCTATTCTTTGAGATTCCATATGGAATGTTGCCAATCTTTGGGATTCTAGAATCTTGTTACTCTCATATGGAGGGCCTCTGCACATGCATGGATGTCGATGTGATGATGTCACGCATATGCTTAATGTCATCACGGCAATGTCCATGCACATCTGGGTGCCTCAAGCCGTGGCCACTACCTTTAGTGTGCCCCGGCTCAAGAAAGTTTGAGACACTATTCTAGCCAAAAGACATCCTCCACCTACCAAGCAGTGACACTCCCCCCTCAAAAAAAAATTTATTGTGTCCAGGGGAATTAATTTTGGAGCATAATTCACGGTGAAGTGCTTTCTAGGAACCTCCACTATCAGAAGAACCATACAAATACTGACTGACTATATTTTTACCTCTAAATCTATAGCCTTGGAGCAACAACCTCTATTCTGCAGAGCTACAGGAAGGAAGTGCTTCTGTGTCTTAACTATTGCTCCCACCTCCTTCTGTTGGCTGGTTTCAGTCCAATAGCCTGCAGGGGAGGGGGGAGTTGCTGTAGCCTAGCACCTGCCAATGGGAAAGGCAAGTGCAGCAGACTGACACTGAGAAAAGGAACAGAAAGATTCAGATAACTTTATTGGCCTGATTTTTATACCTGTGTTGCCAAAGATAGAGAAGTACTAAGAAAGGAATAAAGAAGGCAAGGAAGAAGGGAAAGAAATGAAAAGGGGGCCATTGGTTAGGAAAGACAATGCTGGCAGAAGGGAACTGTAAAGTGAAGAGAGGCGGATGATCGAGACAGGGACTGATAGTGGAGCTGTGGGAGAGGAATAGAAACAGAATGTGAGGGGTGAGAGGAATTCAAGGAGAGAGCATGGGTGAAGGTTGCTGGGAAAAGGAGATATGATCTAGAAGAGAGGAAGAAGAGCAGACAGGGGGAGAGTAGTTGTGTGGGACTGGGAAAAATGCAGCCTGAGGAAAAGGCAGGGTTCATGGTACAGTAAACAGACATGAAGGTGAGAAAAGAGGGAGGAAATCTAGAAGAAAGTGAGATGAGAGAAGCTGTAGAGTTAGGGTTACCATATGGCTCCAGAAAAAGGAGGACAGATTGAGGCATCCGGGTTTTAATTCTACTGAAACCAATGGAAGTAAAACCCGGATGTCAAAATCCGTCCTCCTTTTTCTGGAGCCATATGGTAACCCTACCTGTCCTGGAGGACCCCCAGGCCAGTAGGGTTTTCAGGATAACCCTAATGAATATACATGAGAGCGATCTGCATATAATGGAGGTGCCAGGCATGCAAATCTGCTCCATGCATATTCATTAGGGCTATCCTGAAAACCTGACTGGCCTGGGGGTCCTCCAGGACAGGTTTGGGAACCACTGCCCTATAGAGAGAAACCGTGGAGCGACAAAAATACATACTGCTACCAGATGAATGCAGCACTGTCCAGCATCATGAAGGGGACAGTCCCTGCTCTAAAGAACTTATAATCTAAATAGACAAGACAGACAAACAGGATGCCAGGGTGGGCGATACAGGTAGGGGGGATGGTTAATCTGCTGGCTAGGGTGGTGAGCAATGGGGAATAGGGTTATGAATTGAAGGCTAAATCAATAAGGCGCGATTTCAGGCTACTTTTAAACAAGGTAAGGGTAGGTGTGTGACGGACAAACTCATATAGTTTATTCTAGGCATACAGGAAAAAAATCTGGAATTGGCAGTGGAGAAAAAGGGTACAGATAAAAGCAACTTATCTGAGGAACGGAATTTGGGGGGGAGGCGTACAAAGACAGATAAGAGAGGAGAGATACTGAGTGGTTAGTAATAGGAGTTTGACCTGCACGCAAAGGTGGATAGGGAGTCAGTGAAGTGGAGAGAGGTCAGGTGAGTGTAGCAAGGTTGGCAGAAGATATGTTGTGCAGCTGAGTTTTGCACCAATTGCAGGGGGGAAGAGACAGTTCAGCAAGAGACGTGTTAGAATTAAATTGCAGTAGTCTAAGCATGAGGTTACGAGAGTGTGGACAAGGGTCTAGGTAGTGTGCTCAAAGAGGAAGAGGCGAACTTTGGTAACGTTGGAGAGATAGAAGTGACAGGCTTTAGTCGTCTGTTGGATATGCATAGAAAATGAGAGGTCGGAGTTAGAGAATGACACGGTGACGGTTTACCCGCGGCCACCGCATTTAAGCCGCGGGTCACCGCCGAAAACGGGGAAGAAAACTAGCAGTCGCTGCGGTGACGGGGACAAGGCCATTCACCGACCGCGGAAACGGTGAACAGGTTTGTCCCCGCGGGCCAATGTACCCCCTTCTAGGAACCGCTATTTCACCGTGCTCCTCATTTGTCAGATCAACCCTTCCTGCCAATCGCAGCAGAAGGGTACCCAACCCCTCCTGCCGGTCCTCCCAATGGCCTCCCCTAAGATCGCCGGCAGGAGGGTACCCAACCCCTCCTGCTGGACCCCCCCCCAATGAACCCTCCCACCCCGGAACCCCCTTAGTCTTACTTTCCAAGTTGGACCGGACAGCGATCTTAGGGGAGGCCATTGGGAGGACCGGCAGGAGGGGTTGGGTACCCTTCTGCTGCGATTGTCGGGAGGGCCGTTGGGGGGGTCTACAGGAGGGGTTGGGTGCCCTCCTGCCGTGATCGCTGGGGGGAGGGGAGACTTGCAGCCGTAGCCGCGGTCACTATGCTAATCACGGCAGGGAGATCTTTGCCGCGATTAGGTACAGCGGCCGCGTCTACTTACCATATAGGCTAACATTGTAAGCATTTAAAGTACATGTCGTGTTTGTTTTTGCATTGCTAGCCCCAGGGGTGGTGGAAGATTAGTGATTGAAAAACTGTATGAAAAATAACTATTTTAAATTTAGTGATCAAAATGTGTCAGTTTTGAGAATTTTTATTAATTAATTTTTTCTCTGCGTGTTTTGTTTTTGTATAGTTATTAACTAATATTTAACTAAGTTTTAAAGTTTTAAAGAATGTTTCCTTTATACGTAAATAAAGAAAAGTGAATGGGATTGCAGTGGCGGTGACGGGGCGGTGAATGGGGTGGCAGTGGCGGTGACGGGGCGGTGAAGAGGATGGTGAGACGGGGACGGGGCGGTGACGGGGATGGTGAGACGGGGACGGGGCGGTGACGGGGACCAATTTTTTCACCGTGTCATTCTCTAGTCGGAGTCATAGACAACTCCAACGTTGCGAGGAGACTGGAATGATAGTCGTATTATTTATAGAGACGGAGAACGGAGGGAGAGGAGCCACTTCGTAATGTCATGCATAGAAAGGGGTATTTATTTCGCCGTGGCATTGCATCCCAGATCAATCCATTTCCTGAGAGAGAGAGAGAGATTGTGAGTGTTTAATAGACAAGAGAAGCAAAAGAACTATTCTGTATTCAAAAGGATTTTGTCATTCAGTAGGATCACATTTACTGTAGAACTCCACTGCACCTCTGGCCTGAGAGAAGGCATCGTGTAGGCACATGTCGAATCTTTGGCTTTCATGGGAACCTTTGGAATGAGGGAGAGAAAGAGAGAATGGACTGTATTGTTACTACAGAAATCATGCGTGCTTGAAACTGGCAGAAAAAGGAGATACAATAGAAGGAAATAACTGTGTTTTTTAGCTGCCCCCTTCTTTCAAGTCCTCCTCTGCCCTGTGAGTGCTTGGAGCCTCTTCAGAACATGCAGTGCTAAGACTGCCAAAACCACCTCACTTACCACAACTCACCTTATTAGGCCAGTAAAAGCATGTTTATACATCATGGCAAACTCATAAAAACATAAGAATAGCCTTGATGGGTCCTCAGACCAATGGTCCATCAAGCCCAGTAGCCTGTTCTCACAGTGCCCAATCCAAGCTACTAGTACCTGGCCAAAACCCAAGGTGTAGCATACACCATACAGAATCTCAAAGAATAGCAAGATTCCGGAATCCCAGAGAGTAACAAGATTCCGGAATCCCAAAGAGTAGAAACATTGCATACAGAATCTCAAAGAATAGCAAGATTCCGGAATCCCAGAGAGTAACAAGATTCCGGAATCCCAAAGAGTAGAAACATTGCAAACAGAATCTTAAACAATAGCAAGATTCCAGAACCCCAACGAGAGCAACATTCCAGAGCTGAGATTGTGATGTCATAATGCCTCATTCCACAGTGCCTCAGAGCCAACCTCATCAGTGATGTTACAATGGCTTGATTGTCCTATACCTGGCTCACGTAAGAACATAAGAATAGCCAAACTGGGTCAAACCCATGGTTCATCAAGCCCAGTAGCCCGTTCTCATGGTGGCCAATCCACGTCCATAGTACCTGGCCAAAACCCAAAGAGTAGCAACATTCCATGCAGAATCTCAAAGAACAGCAAGATTCCAGAATCCCAAAGAGTAACAAGATTCTAGAATCTTGAAGTGTAGCAACATTCCATTCTACCGATCCAGAGCAAGCAGTGGCTTACCCTATGTCTTTCTCAATAACAGACTCCAGGAAATTGTCCAAACCTTTCTTTAAACCAGCTCTTACCATAACCTCTGGCAATGCGTTCCAGAGCTTAACTATTTTCTGAGTGAAAAACTATTTCTTCCTTTTAGTTTTAAACATATTTACCTATAAGTTCATCGAGAGTCCCCTAGCTGCAAATGGGTATGCTGGGTATGATTTCAATCTTTCATACTTACTGGTAGTGCTTTTGGTAGTCGCTTCTCCTCTATAATATTACCAAATCCAACCTCTCCTCTCTGAGCATACTACAAAAACCCTTATCCATGCTCTCATCAGCTCTCACTTAGACTACTGCAATGCACTTCTCTCAGGTCTCCCCCGCACATCTGTCTCTCACCCCTTCAATCTGTTCAGAATGTTCCTGAACGACTCATATTCTGTGAGAGCCACCAAGCTCACATTACCCCTCTTCTCAAGTCACTTCATTGGCTCCCCATCCGTTTCCAAATCCAGTTGAAATTCCTCTTACTGACTTACAAGTGCCTTCATTCTGTAGGGTAGTCCCTCGATACCTCTCCTCACTTATCTCCCCTTATGCTCCTCCTACCTCCCCCCCCCCCACAAACTCAGCTCATCAGGTAAGTCCCTCATATCTGTACCATTCTCCTCCACTGCCAACTCCAGCCCATCCTTTCTTTCTTGCCATACCATATGCCGGGAACAGGCTGCCGGAGTCAATACATCGTGCTCCGTCTCTAGCAGTCTTCAAATCCAAGATGAAAGCTCACTTTTTCGGAGCTGCTTTCAACTCTTGACTCCCATTCACCATCAGATACCTTTACCCATTGTATCATTCCTTCTACCAGAATCTCCCCAACTCCGAGATGTCTTATCTGTCCAAATTAGATTGTAAGCTCTACTGAGCAGGGACCAGCTATCGAATGTTAAATGTACAGCGCTGCGTACACCTTTCAACACTATAGAAATAATAAGTAGTAGTAGTAGTCTGTGGGCCTCACTAAAAAGAGGTTCCAATTTGGTTGTACCACAAATAAAAGCGGTATATGAAATCCGCTTGACCCCTTTACTGAGTGAGTTTTCTTTTCCTGGTTGGAGTAAAGCCAAAAACAAAGGGACTCAAAGCGCAGCTTGCAGAGTAGCCTAATGGTTAGCGCAGTGGGCTAAGAACAAGGGGACCTGGATTCCCATTGTGGCTTCTTGTGACCCTAGGCAAGCCACTTAATCCTCCGCTGCCCCAGGGACAAAAAAGAAAAACTTAGACTGTTGTAACCTGTAGTGACAGAGAAAATACCTGAATATAATATGTAAACTGCTTTGGTTGTACCACAGAAACATAGAAACATAGAAAATGGTGGCAGAAAAGGGCCATAGCCCACCGAGTCTGCCCATTCCAAGTACCCGCCCCCCTGAATTTACTCCCTTAAAGATCCCACGTGAACATCCCATTTTCTCTTAAAATCCGTCACGTTGCTTGCCTCAATCACCTGCAGTGGGAGTCTGTTCCAATGATCTACCACTCTTTCGGTGAAGAAGTACTTTCTGGAGTCTCCATGAAACTTCCCTCCCCTGATTTTCAGCGGGTGCCCTCTGGTGGTCGAGGGTCCCATGAGACAGAAGATATCATCTTCCGACTCGATGCGACCCGTGATGTACTTGAACGTTTCAATCATGTCTCCCCTCTCTCTTCGTTCCTCAAGTGAGTACAGCCGCAATTCTTTTAGTCTTTCTTCGTATGTCAGATCCTTGAGTCCCAAGACCATCCTGGTGGCCATTCGCTGAACTGACTCGATCCTCAGCATGTCCTTACGATAGTGTGGTCTCCAGAATTGGACACAGTACTCCAAGTGAGGCCGCACCATGGATCTGTATAACGGCATGATGACTTCAGGTCTCCTGCTGACAAAACCTCTACGGATACAACCCATCATTTGTCTTGCCTTGGAGGAAGCCTTCTCCACCTGATTGGCAGCTTTCAAGTCGTCACTAATGATCACCCCTAGATCACGCTCTGCCGTGGTCGCAGCTAAGGTCTCACCATTTAGTGCATAAGTTCTGCGCGGATTTCTCTTGCCCAGGTGCATTACCTTGCATTTTTTAGCATTAAAGCCCAGCTGCCAAGTCGTTGACCATCATTCCAGCAGCAGTAGGTCCTGTGTCATATTATCAGGTAACAAGCTTTTGCCTACTATGTTGCAAATTTTGGCGTTGTCAGTGAACAGTGATACCTTTCCTCTAAGTCCATGCGTCATATCACTTATGAATAAGTTGAATAGAATCGGGCCCAAGACCGAGCCCTGCGGCACTCCACTGAGCACGTCCGACACTTCTGATGGGGTACCGTTCACCACCACCCTCTGTAGTCTACCACTTAGCCAGTCTCCAACCCATGTAGTTAGAGTGTCCCCCAATCCTGTCGATTTCAGCTCGTTCAATAACCTTTGGTGTGGGACGCTATCAAATGCTTTGCTGAAGTCCAAATATACCACGTCCAGTGACTCTCCGGCATCCAGTTGTCTAGTAACCCAGTCAAAAAAGCTAATAAGATTGGACTGGCAGGATCTACCCTGGGTGAACCCGTGTTGGTGGGGATCACGTAGGTTTCCTTCATCCAGGATTATGTCAAGATTCTGTTTGATCAGAGTTTCCATGAGCTTACACACTATAGACGTGAGACTCACTGGCCTGTAGTTTGCTGTCTCTGTTTTGCAGCCTTTTTTGTGGAGTGGGATTACATTGGCGGTTTTCCAGTCCAAGGGGACTTTTCCTGTGCGTAAGGAAAGGTTGAAAAGCACAGATAATGGTTCCGCCAGGACTTCACTTAACTCCCTGAGCACCCTGGGGTGTAGGTTGTCCGGCCCCATGGCTTTGTTTACTTTGAGTCTCGATAGTTTGTTGTAGACGCTACTGGGCCTGAATTCGAAGTCTTGAAACGGGTCTTTCTGTATCAAATGCACGACCTTGACGAAATGCAAAATCTAGAGCGGATTTCTTTAAATCAAGTCAGTGTGACTCTTTTCAAGTTGTTGGGCTCATCCTGTCTCCACCAGCAGTGATACAGTTAACTGGGACGCTGCTGACGCAACTGGAGTTTGTCATTCTGAAAGGAAGTCAAAGGAGAGAGTGAGGTCTGCAGCGACCAGTGGCTTTCGGCCCTTGATGTCCAGAGAGTCAAGCACGCAAGAGGATTTCCATTGGTCCATCTAGCTCAGTTTCCTGTTTCCAACAGTGGCCAATTCAGGGCAGAAATTCAAATGGGACTAACATTTCATGCTACCCAACCCAGGGCAAAGAGTGGCTTCTCTCATGTCTGTCTCAATAGCAAACTATGGACTTTTCCTCCAGGAATTTGTCCAAATGTTTTTTAATCCCAGCTACGCTAACCACTGTTACCACATCCTGCACAACAAGTTCCTCTTATATGGTTTTTTTTTAATATTTCTATGTAATTGTACTTTTTGGTTCACTTTATCTGTTCTACACTACCCAGGATTTTGTAGCCCTCAATCATATCCCACCCTCAGCCGTCTCTTTTCCAAGTTAAAGAACTCTAAACGCTTTAGCCTTTCTTCATATGAGAGGAGTTCCATCACTTTTATCATTTTGGTCATTCTTTTTTTGAATCTTTTTTTATTCTACTATATTTTTTTTTTTTTTTTTTCATTATTCTTAAAAAAAAAACCCTCTGCTTAAATAATTCAAGGACAGATTCGTCACCGGTTGGACCAGCCTGTCCTTAAGAAAATCATTAGCTTTCTGGCCTGACCTTTCTGTTTTTATGCCAAAATGTACGCTATCCCTCTGGCAGAACTACGTAAGGGTTATCTCCAAACCTCATGTCATAATGAACAGTCTAAGTCTGTCCTTGTTTTATCGGACTGACTGCAGAAACCTGAATGCCAAAAGAGATGTCATTGTTTCTCTTTTGGTGACACTACTTTTGTTCCAAATAGCAGCAGGAAAAATTTGGAAAATGCTTAATGTTCACTGAGTCACCTCTGTACTTAGCCACCAGTTGTAAGCTCTTCAGACCAGAGTTTAACTATTTAATTAGTTAGTTTTCTATACTGCTCTCCCAGAGCAGTGTGGATTTGAACCCACAACCTCAGGGTGCTGAGGCTGGAGCTTTAACCACTGCACCACTCTAGAAATCAAAATGTGTTAAAAGTGAGCCAAGTATAGGACAATCAAGCCATTGTGACATCACTGATGAGGCTGGCTCTTATTGGTGGAATGAGGCATTATGATGTCACAATACCAGCTCTGGTTATCAGAGGCTGAAGCTTATCACACTATGTATTCATTCAATTTTCTATACTGTTCTCCCAGGGGAGCTCAGAACGGTTTACATTAATATATTCAGGTAGTCCAGCATTTGGGCATGATAAAGAAGGGAATCACGAGTCGATCAGCGGACGTCATAATGCCGCTTTACAGAGCAATGGTCAGACCACACTTGGAATACTGTATCCAACATTGGTCTCCCTACCTGAAGAAGGATATAACCCTGTTGGAGAGGGTGCAGAGGCGAGCCACGAAGCTAGTAAGAGGCATCGAGAATTTGAGCTACAATGAACGCCTCGAAAAACTGGGATTGTTCAGCCTCGAGAAGAGAAGGCTGCGAGGGGATATGATAGAGACTTTCAAAATACTAAAAGGATTTGACAAAATAGAGCAAAAAGCATCGTTATTCACATTGGCAAATGTGACTTGGACAAGGGGGTCATGGACTGAAACTGAGGGGCACATATTAGAACAAATATTAGAAAGTTCTGTTTCTCACAGCGAGTGGTGGATGCTTGGAATGCTCTCCCGGAGGGGGGTTGTGTCGGAGACCACCATTTCAGGATTCAAGGGCAAGTTGAATGCACACCTTCTTGCAAACCACATTGAGGGATACGGGTAAACAAGGTCTTAGCAGGGAACACCGGGATTGGCCTCCGCGTGTGCGGGTCGCCGGACAGGATGGACCTAGGGTCTGATCCGGCGAAGGGTTCACCATCTAGCAATGGGGGATTAAGTGACTATCCCTAGGCTCACAAGGAGTAGCATGGGTTTGAACCCACATCCTCAGGGTTCTGCCGCTGTAGCTTTAATCACTGTGCCACACTCTGTACAGTGCAATGCATAACAGTCATGTTCAATTACTTTTTGATATCATAAGCACCTTGCTGCAGGCCCTGGTCTGTGTGCTCCTCCTGTGATTTCCTGCTGCAAAATCACCAAAGCGGGGAAGGGAAGCTGTCATTGTTGGAGACCTAAATAGCCTTTTCCTCAGCGGGGAGGGATCGGAAAGTAAGCACAGAGAAGCCGCACACCTGACATCCCTGATAAGAGGGACTTGGCTTGGCTTCTCATGCGAGCCACGGTTAATGTCTTCACCTCCTAGAATTATTCTTGGCCGCTAGGCCTTCGCTTTAGGAGATGCCATCGGGTCACTTTCACCAGCCAATGAAATCCGTTCCACTAACTGCAGGAGATGGTGCCCACGTCCTCCTGCATGTTCCCCATAGATATAAGTTCTGCTGTGTGGGGGGTGGAGACTCTTTGTGTGTGTTGGCAAAGGGGTAAAAAGGGAGAGGCAGATACAGAGAGGAACTCAGAGTTCACAGCGTCTGCGTTAGGTGCTGCTAGGCGCCCTTATTGCAAATGCCAAGCGACGCCTAACTTAAATCCTTCTGAAAGTTAATTATTTTTAATTGGTTAAAGGGTGCAGTAATTGATCATGTCATTATAAAGCAATTTAAAAATAATTATTTTAATTGATGATTGAACTTGCGCGCAGATATCCACGAGAAAAGGTTTAACTGTTTCTTTTATTCTTTATGTTAATTTTCACATATATATCATCTGTTTTAATATTAGCTTTGGGGATGATGTCTCCACAAAGGTTATTTTTGTGCATGCATACCAAGACAGTAAAAAGCCTCTTTTGTACATTGCTGTTTCATCAAATATATAAGTAAATTGTGCTATCCAATGCAGTATTTCTTTATTTAATTTTCCATACTGTTCTCCCAGGGGGGCTCAGAACGGTTTACATTCATTTATTCAGGAACTCAAGCATTTTTCCCTGTCTGTCCTGGTGGGCTCACAATCTATCTAATGTACCTGGGGCAATGGGGGGATTAAGCGACCTGCCCAGGGTCACAAAGAGCAGCGTGGGATTGAACCCACAACCTGCTGGGGCTGTGGCTGTAGATTTAACCACTGCACCACACTAGAAATCAAAATGTAGTAAAGGTGAGCCAAATAAAAGACAATCAAGCCATTGTGACATCACTGATGAGGTTGGATCTTATGATGTCACAATACCAGCTCTGGTTTTCTCAATTTTCTATACTGTTCTCCCAAAAGAGGTGAGAATGGTTTACATGAATTTATTCAGGTACTCAAGCATTGTCCCCTCACAATCTAATGTACCTGGGGCAATGGGGGGATTAAGTGACTTGCTCAGGGTCACAAGGAGCAATGTGGGTTTGAACCCACAACCTCAGGATGCTGAGGCTGTAGCTTTAACCACTGCATCACTCTAGAAATCAAAATGTCATAAAAGTGAGCCAAGTATAGGACAATCCAGCCATTGTGACATCACTGATGAGGTTGGCTCTTATTGGTGGAATGAGGCATTATGATGTCACAATCCCAGCTCTGGTTATCAGAGGCTGAAGCTTTTCACACTATTTATTCATTCAATTTTCTATACTGTTCTCCCTGGAGAGCTCAGAATGAGTTACATGAATTTATTCAGCTGCTTAAGCACTTTTCCCTGTCTGTACCTGGGACAATGGGAGGATGAAGTGGCTTCCCAGGGTCACAAGGAGTAGCTTTGGTTTGAATCCACAACCTCAGGGTGCTGAGGTTGTAGCTTTAACCACTGTGCCACACTCTCTCTGTCTGACAGACGGAGCTAAACAGATCCACTTACAAACACAAATTCAAAAGGAGCTAGGCAGATAGATGGACACACTGTACACCACTCGGGTTTCTCATTTCTCTCCAGCCCTTTTTCCCATTAACAGTGGTGTCACTTGTTGGACTCTTGCAACTCATCGTTTCCTTCCTGTTTCCAAAAGAAGGAAAGCGAGCTCAAATCCCTGCAATTGCCAGCCAATCCAAGCAGCCTGGGCTTCCCGCCAAACCCCAGCCAGCATCCTGCAATGGAAAGACCCTAGCAGTGTTTAGGGTGTGCCTCTAACTTTCCAAAATTGTCGGCAAGAGAATGCTCAGTTTTTAAACAGCCTGACCTTCAAATTCGTTTTCATGCTGCTAAAAGAGCCGGGAACCAGGGTAACCCAATAGGGATGCTGGTTCATGAGCAGAGAGCTGTATTCCCGACCTGCTTTTTGATTGGACACTGGCTCCACCTCTTCAAGGAGAAAGAATGGGACGAAAGAAGCCATATGAGCCAGGAACCTCAGGCATTCTGAGAAACATACAGTCCAGTCAGCCTCCTTTGGTCGCTGGAGAAACCTGGGAGCACATCTGAATTGTGCCGAGAAGAGGCGGAAACTCAATTCATAGGGATGTAAAGAAGGGGCTTTCAATCTCTATCCATGGATATTTTGTGCATTATATTTCAAAATATAGCACTATGCGACTTCCATGATTTGTACAGAATGTACATAGCTCAAACATTTTGCAGGGCCACATTTTGGATTTGTCGGTACTTGGAGGGCCTCAGAAAAAAGTTAATGTCTTATTAAAGAAATTACAATTTTGCATGAGGTAAATCTCTTTATAGTTTATAAATCTTTCTTTTTGGCTAAGTCTAATAATAATATCCTAATTTATAGCTAAAGAGACATATGATGAAGAACCTGTTTTATTTTACTTTTGTGATTACGAGAAACATACCGAGGGCCTCAAAATAGTACCTGGCAGGCCGCATGGGGCCCCCGGGCCGCGAGTTTGAGACCAGTGTACTATAAGCAGGTTATAGGATGTTTAAGAATGAGCAGCGGGATGCTTTCATGTGCCTTTCTTGCAATACGGGTAGAAACATTCTAGACTCCTACTCCAAAGTGAGCCAGTAAAGAAAATGCAGGGGGTTCTCTAGTCTGGGGAGCCCTAATAGTACCCTTGAAAACAGGAGAGAAGTTTTAAAAAATACACCAGAGTCTTCCTTCCTTCCTTCTTCCCAAACTGTGTAGTGAGAAATGTGGTGGTTTTCCTGCTTGGACCTCTAGCTCAAAGGCTGAGGGGGAAGGGAGGAAAGGAGAAAAGGCCAAGGATGGGGGTCTGTTTCCCATGAGTAAGGAGCTTGGAGAAAAGAAATCTAATCTAATCTAATGCTTGACTTTATATATCGCGTCATCATTCAAGGAAAGCTCGCCTCGGTTTACAATAGTTAAATTATCAAATAAAAAAACAGAAAAGAATAAGACTAAGGGCTCCTTTTATCAAGGCACGCTACGGGGGTTAGCGCGTCGGACATTTCATCACGCACTAACCCCCGTGGCAGCTTATAATCCTAATGCCTCGTCAATGGAGGCGCTAGGTACTAGTGCAGCAGGCGGTTTAACGCACGGTATTCCGCGCATTAAACCGCTACCACGCCTTTGTAAAAGGACCCCTAAGTTTGGTAAAGTTAATTTTCAAAGTGTTTAGCAAATAAAGTCGTTTTTAAGGATTTGGGAAAAAGTTGAAGTGAGCTGGAACTCCTTGAGAGAAGTGGAAGGTCATTCCACAGTTGAGAGAGCTTAAAAATCAGAGAGTGGCTGAAAAACTGAACTCCCTTAATCTCTTTTTTTGGAAGGAAGAGATCATTTGAATGGTTGACCAACTCTTGCAAAAGAAAATCTATAAACATTCCAGGATAGAGGAAGGAGAGGAGTAAAAATTCCAAGTAAAAGTTTAAAAACAACACAGGCACACTTAAATTGAACTCTAAAACAAACTGAGAGCCAATGAATAATAATAATAATAATTGTATTTCTTATATACCGCCAAAGCCGTAATAGTTCGAGGCGGTTTACAACAAAGAAGGACTGGACAATCAGCGAATACAGATACAATTAATATATGTTGTTGTGGGAGCTGGGGAAGGTGACAGAGACTTTCCTCAACTGCTGTCTGAGCCCTAATCTTATGCTCTACAATGCAACCTAAAATACTAATCAGGGTGGGTAGACAGGGGGTGGGTAAGCAGAGTGGGCAGACTTGATGGGCTGGAGCCCTTTTCTGCCGTCATCTTCTATGTTTCTATGATGGGTCATTTGGCCTTTATCTGCCATCATGTTTCTATGTTTCTATAATCAGAAAGTTCTATGACATCACAATGCAGGTGTAAAGAGCCTTAGCCTATAGGAAGAGGAGATGCAAATGTTAAGAGCCTTAGCCAATAGGGAGAGGAGGAGAGAGTGGCTGCTGCAGACACCAGAAAGTATTTCTTCACAGAGAGAGTGGTTGATCATTGGAACAAGCTTCCAGTGCAGGTGATCGAGGCAGACAGCGTGCCAGACTTTAAGAATAAATGGGATACGAGGGTCAAGATAAGGAAATTGGGTCATTAGGGCATAGACAGGGGGTGGGTAAGCAGAGTGGGCAGACTTGATGGGCTGGAGCCCTTTTCTGCCGTCATCTTCTATGTTTCTATGATGGGTCATTTGGCCTTTATCTGCCATCATGTTTCTATGTTTCTATAATCAGAAAGTTCTATGACATCACAATGCAGGTGTAAAGAGCCTTAGCCTATAGGAAGAGGAGATGCAAATGTTAAGAGCCTTAGCCAATAGGGAGAGGAGGAGAGAGTGGCTGCTGCAGACACCAGAAAGTATTTCTTCACAGAGAGAGTGGTTGATCATTGGAACAAGCTTCCAGTGCAGGTGATGGAGGCAGACAGCGTGCCAGACTTTAAGAATAAATGGGATACCCATGTGGGATCCCTACGAGGGTCATTAGGGCATAGACAGGGGGTGGGTAAGCAGAGTGGGCAGACTTGATGGGCTGTAGCCCTTTTCTGCCGTCATCTTCTATGTTTCTATGTTTTTAATCTAGACTAAAACGCTTTTTATATAAAACCCTAACAGAGACTTTAAAGGCTACACTATTGCCTAAACTGACTGATCTAAAAAAGTAAAAGAGAAGGACAATGAAATAACCTCCTGAAGCCCAAGTTTACCTTTTCCCATGTTTGAATGCCACCAGGTAAGATATTCAAAAATGGAGTTTTTCTTCCCCTTAGCAGATCCTCACTCAGCACCTCGTCATTCACTTTTAGATCTTAAGTGATGGATTATTGACAGTGATTGAGATCATCTTTTGAATTTAAGAAAACACTATTTGGTTTGCAATTTATCCACAATCAAACTGGTGGGTCTTAATGATGAGTCCAGTGGGTTAACTTTGAGTTGAGTGGGCCAGCTGATTGGTCAGTATAATGATAGTGTGATGTACATCCTGCAATGTTGATGCCAAGATTTTGGTCACAGAGAATTATGGAAAATGAGTATACTGTATGGATTGAAAAGTATTTTATTTCTATTCTGCATATCCTACAATTCTATGTGGACTACAAATTATTCAGGAACTCAAGCATTTTTCCCTATCTGTCCCAGTGGTCTCACTATCTATCTAATATACCTGGGGCGTTCGGGGATTAAGTGACTTGCCCAGGGTCACAAGGAGCAGTGTGGGATTTGAACCCACAACCTCAGGGTGCTGAGGCTGTAGCTCTAACAATTGCACCCATTACTCTGACTGCTTTTGTATTAGGGAGGTCTCTCCCCTGAAACAGAACCCATTATGTTCAGAACACAGTTCATTATGGGCTGAGGCGTGACGAGAAGAAAGTTATTCACATGTGGGAGTTTCAGGCTGGATTGTCTTGCCAGTCAAACGGAGGCACTGCTAGCAGAATGAGACCAAATGCGGGGCTGAATCCCTATGGGCCCATCCCATCGGCATTCATGGCAAAGTCTTCCATTTTCCCATCACTCCAAAGGGAACAGAGTACTAAAAACCAGTGCCATTCCGCAGAAACGGCACAACAAGCTTCCAGCATTCCTCATTCATCCTCTGGGAATTCTCCTCCCACTCCTTGCTAATCCATCCAAGGCTCGGCCTGTTATGGTTTCTATTACTTTTAAAAGGAAACAGTTTGCCATCTCAACTATGTTTTCGTTCTGTCAGTGAATTAAGTATTTTGAGGGGAAAAAAATTCTTATTAAGCAAAAGAATCTGGAAAAGACCTAAATACATTCACTGTGAATTTGGGGTTCCTTTTTCTTATGCTATCTATAGGGCACAATGGGAGAGAGCTGTGTGGCACAGAGTCTACATGAGAAATTCCTGTACTCTGCCCTCATTACACTTAATCCTAGTCTCATGCAATTACATATATATATATATAAAATGAAGAGTAACATCACGGAAACATGAACCCAGCTACATTATTTTTTGGGAATCTTGTGATTGCCTTGATAATATGAGAGGCACACGAGAAGGATATATTAGCTGCCTCAAACCAAAGGCTAATGAAAAACAGGATGAACAGACAGATGCTGAAATGTTATCAGAAATTAAAGAGTTAACAAACTGGGGAACACAGGACTCACGGGTGATTTTAACTATCCTGATATTGACTGGGTAAATAATAATAATAATTTTATTCCTATATAGCGCCAAAACCATGGTAGTTCGAGGCGGTTTACAACAAAGAAGGGCTGGACAATCAGCGAATATAGGTACAATGTGAAGTCATCAAAATCCAGGTGAGTAGGATACAGAGGTAAGGCGTGAGAGATCTTGGGAAACAATTCAGTTAGAGTTGAAGAGATGAGGCTTAAGAGGTCTTAGGTTACAAATCGGTTAAACAAGTTGGTTTTTACTAATTTTCAGGGAACTTAGGTAGGAAGAGGAGTGCGTGATAATATTATGCAGCCAGTCATTCAGTTGACCTGCTTGGAAGGCAAGTGTTAAGAACATAAGAAGCGCCATCTCCGGATCAGACCTTCGGTCCATCAAATCCGGCGATCTGCACACGCGGAGGCCCTGCCAGGTGTACACCTGGCGTAATTTTTAGTCATTATTAATAGCCACACTAAATGATATTCATATACTAATGCTATCAGAAATCAAGTGCTACAAACTGTTTCATTTGTGAAAACGGTAAAGACCTCAGTGTTTCCCAGGATAAAACCTGTGAAACAAACTATGCCAATAATAATATTGACATAGAGAAATACATCCTTGGTCTTGTATTTTACCGTTACACTTAGCTCTTATATTTTCAGCTTTTTAACGTTTTATTAGCTTTTATACTTTTTACTGACTTTTATATTTTTATAGAGAAGTAAGCACTTATCTTGTTGCCTTCTGATAGCTCAAAATCACTGCAGCTGCAGTTTTAGCGGTATCCATATGCCGCTCTTGAACAATTTCAAATTTAATCAATTCAGAAATATCCCAACAGGCCCTGTTTCGCCCTACGGCTGCATCAGGGGATTATCTATAAAACAAAATATACTGTGTGGCTATTAATTTTGAAGATATTCTGCTTGTATCTTACATAGTAATTGTAATTTTTTGTCACCCATATCCTTCTATGTCTCTCATAAGGAGATGTGCGTCTAGTTTGCTTTTGAATCCTAGGACGGTCGATTCCGCCATAACCTCCTCTGGGAGAGCATTCCAGGTGTCCACAACTCGGTGCGTGAAGCAGAAGTTCCTGATATTTGTCCTGGACTTGTCCCCCCTCAGCTTCAGTCCATGTCCTCTTGTCCGTGTCACAATCTCAGCTCTGAAATGTTGCTACTCTTTGGGGTTCTAGAATCTTTTGTTACTCTTTGGGATTCTGGAATGTTGCTACTCCATTGTAACATCACTGATGAGGTTGGCTCTGAGGCACTATGGAATGAGGCATTATAAGAACATAAGAAGCGCCATCTCCGGATCAGACTTTCAGCCTATCAAGTCCAGCAATCTGCACACGTGGAAGCCCAGCCAGGTGTACATCTGGCGTCATTTTAGTCCCCCATATCCCTCTATGCCTCTCGTAAGGAGATGTGCGCCTAGTTTGCTTTTAAATCCTAGAACGGTGGATTCCGCAATAACCTCCTCTGGGAGAGCATTCCAGGCGTCCACCACTCGTTGCGTGAAGCAGAACTTCCTGATATTTGTCCTGAACTTGTCCCCCCTTAGCTTCATTAGTGTTCTGTTCAGGTATCTTTTGTAATGACAGGCCTTTAGTGTTGGATGGTTGAACTGATAAATGTAACATCGGGGCATGCTAGGGAGACAAGATTCCTCGTTGAAATCAAAGACTGCTTTATAAAGCAGCTGGTTCAGGAACTGTCAAGAAACGAAGCAATTCTAGACTTAGGGCTTGTTTTACAAAGGTGCGTTAGGGCAATAACGCGTGGAATAGCGTATTCTAAATTGCCGCTCATGCTAGCTGCTACCGCCTCCTCTTGAGCAGGCGGTAGTGTTTTGGGTAGCGCGCGCTATAGCACGTCCTAATCCACTGCGTGCACTAAAAACTCTAGCGCACCTTTGTAAAAGGAGCCCTTAGTTCTTAGTGGAGTGCATGAATTGGACGTGAAGAGGGGAGGAATAGATGCTGGACCAGGTGGTGGGGAGAAGAGAGATGGGGGGTGGGGGTGGGGAGCGGAGACACTAGAGTGGGGAGAGAGATACTGGCCCTAGGGTTGGGGTTTGGAAAGAAAAGAGAGGAGAGGGTCAAGGAGACAGAAAAAGGATGCTAGATATGGAGGGAGAAAGAATAGGGACACCCAAGGGGCATTGCTGATGACAAAGGGGGGAGGAATGCAGGATGGAGTAAGACAGATATGAGTTGGATCAGGACACAGAGGCGGCAGATGCTGAAACTGGATGAAAGATAAGGAGAGAATGAAAAAAGTGTCAAATGGATAGGGAGGACCTTTGGGAGGTTAGGTTCAGGAAGACTGAAGTTATATTGGTTAAAACTGGATGGTTGCATATGTTTATAGATGGGTAGTGATGGTTTATTTTTCTATGCATGGCCTGGCACCAGAACGTTTGATGGGGATTATTCTGCCTTATGTCCATCGTGTAGAGTTCAAGTTCAAGTTCACGTTTATTTGATTAATCGCCTATATAAGAAATTCTAAGCGATGTACAGTTAGATTTGCCTGTTAGGTGTTTGAGGTTGAAGGAGTCAAGAACAAGCATTTTTTCTTGTATAGGCTCCCAGGAATGGAATAGAGTACCTCTTTATATACAACAGCAGGGAAATTTATGTACCTTTCAGAAGTTACTGAAAAGACATTTGTTTTGCAATATGAAATATGGGGACTGCTTGCCCTGGATTGGTAGCATGGAATGTTGCTACTCTTTGGGGTTCTAGAATCTTGTTACTCTCTGGGATTCCGGAATCTTGCTATTCTTTGAGATTCTGTATGGAATGTTGCTACTCTTTGGGGTTCTAGAATCTTGTTACTCTCTGGGATTCCAGAATCTTGCTATTCTTTGAGATTCTGTATGGAATGTTGCTACTCTTTGGGATTCTAGAATCTTGTCACTCTCTGGGATTCCGGAATCTTGCTATTCTTTGAGATTCTGTATGGAATGTTGCTACTCTTTGGGATTCTAGAATCTTGTCACTCTCTGGGATTCCGGAATCTTGCTATTCTTTGAGATTCTGTATGGAATGTTGCTACTCTTTGGGGTTCTAGAATCTTGTTACTCTCTGGGATTCCGGAATCTTGCTATTCTTTGAGATTCTGTATGGAATGTTGCTTCTCTTTGGGATTCTAGAATCTTGTTATTCTCTGCGATTCCGGAATCTTGTTATTCTTTGAGATTCTTATGGAATGTTGCTACTCTTTGGGATTCTAGAATCTTGTCACTCTCTGGGATTCCGGAATCTTGCTATTCTTTGAGATTCTGTATGGAATGTTGCTACTCTTTGGGGTTCTAGAATCTTGTTACTCTCTGGGATTCCGGAATCTTGCTATTCTTTGAGATTCTGTATGGAATGTTGCTACTCTTTGGGATTCTAGAATCTTGTCACTCTCTGGGATTCCGGAATCTTGCTATTCTTTGAGATTCTGTATGGAATGTTGCTACTCTTTGGGATTCTAGAATCTTGTTATTCTCTGCGATTCCGGAATCTTGTTATTCTTTGACATTCTTATGGAATGTTGCTACTCTTTGGGATTCTAGAATCTTGTCACTCTCTGGGATTCCGGAATCTTGCTATTCTTTGAGATTCTGTATGGAATGTTGCTACTCTTTGGGATTCTAGAATCTTGTCACTCTCTGGGATTCCGGAATCTTGCTATTCTTTGAGATTCTGTATGGAATGTTGCTACTCTTTGGGGTTCTAGAATCTTGTTACTCTCTGGGATTCCGGAATCTTGCTATTGTTTGAGATTCTGTATGGAATGTTGCTACTCTTTGGGATTCTAGAATCTTGTTATTCTCTGTGATTCCGGAATCTTGTTATTCTTTGAGATTCTTATGGAATGTTGCTACTCTTTGGGATTCTAGAATCTTGTCACTCTCTGGGATTCCGGAATCTTGCTATTCTTTGAGATTCTGTATGGAATGTTGCTACTCTTTGGGGTTCTAGAATCTTGTTACTCTCTGGGATTCTGGAATCTTGCTATTCTTTGAGATTCTGTATGGAATGTTGCTACTCTTTGGGATTCTAGAATCTTGTTATTCTCTGCGATTCCGGAATCTTGTTATTCTTTGAGATTCTTATGGAATGTTGCTACTCTTTGGGATTCTAGAATCTTGTCACTCTCTGGGATTCCAGAATCATGCTATTCTTTGAGATTCTCTATGGAATGTGCTACACCTTGGGTTTTGGCCAGGTACTAGTGGCCTGGATTGGGCACCGTGAGAACGGGCTACTGGGCTTGATGGACCATTGGTCTGACCCAGTAAGGCGATTCTTATGTTCTTATGGTACAGGAGGTAATGGTGCTGGGGCCGCATGTTAACAGTGATCAGATCTGATATAATCCCTGGAATAAGTTCATATAGGAAATCCAACATAATGACATTTAGGCCCGGATTCTGTAACTGGCGCCCAAGTTCTGCCGGGTTTTGGAAAGTCCGACTGGAACCCCAGACAGTCATCTAAAAATGTGGATATGCCCGGGTTTTCCCTGATGTTTGGTAACCCTACCTGTATGAATGTTGGTGAAACCAAAATCATCTGCACCAATTCAAACTAATTCAGAATGTTGCAGCACATTTGATAGAGAACTGCAAATGCCTGGAATGTCCTCCTGAGGAAACTGATGGAGATGGAATTCAAAAAGTCATGGGATGAACTCAGAGGATCTCAAATTAGAAAATCAATGGTAAAAAAAAACAACATTTAAATGGTTGCATGTGTGTTTCATGTTTCAAGTGAAGCTTAGATGGCAAATCCAGCTGTGAAGAACTAAGGCCGGTACTGGACAGATTTGCACGTTCTGTGTCCCATATATGGCAATTCGATTCAGGATGGGTTGGAGAGGGCTTCGATGGAAACTCTAGAACAGTTGCAGGATTCCCTGGGGTACTTGGTAGCAAAATGTATCTCCAAGGATAATGTGATACAGTGTAACAACAGATACAATCCCCGATGTTTAACAAATCAGATACAATATATCGTATTCATAAGTGCTCAGAAGAAAAGTTTTGAGAGACCAACAGCAGAAATCTCTACTTTTTCAATCAGGCTGTGTTGTAACTCTAGAACAGGAGAGAAAGTTCATATAAGAACATAAGAACATAAGAAGTGCCTCCACTGGGTCAGACCCGAGGTCCATCGCGCCCAGCAGTCCGCTCACGCGGCGGCCCAACAGGTCCAGGACCTGTGCAGTAATCCTCTATCTATACCCCTCTATCCCTTTTTCCAGCAGGAAATTGTCTAATCCTTTCTTGAACTCTGTCCTATTACTTCCTCTGGAAGCGCATTCCAGGTGTCCACCACACGCTGGGTAAAGAAAAACTTCCTAGCATTTGTTTTGAATCTATCCCCTTCCAATTTTTCCGAATGCCCTCTTGTTCTTTTATGTTTTGAAAATTTGAAGAATCTATCCCTCTCTACTCTCTCTATGCCCTTCATGATCTTGTAGGTTTCTATCATATCTCCTCTGAATCTCCTCTTTTCCAGGGAGAAGAGCCCCAGTCTCTCCAATCTTTCAGTGTATGAAAGGTTTTCCATGCCCTTAATCATTCGTGTCGCTCTCCTCTGGACCCTCTCAAGTATTGCCCTATCCTTCTTAAGGTACGGTGACCAATACTGAACACAGTACTCCAGGCGCGGGCGCACCATTGCCCGATACAACGGCAAGATGACTTCTCTCGTTCTGGTCGTAATACCCTTCTTAATAATACCCAACATTCTGTTTGCCTTCTTCGCGGCTACTGCACATTGTGCTGTTGACTTCATTGTTGTATCCACCAGTACACCCAAATCTCTTTCAAGGTTACTTCCCTCTAATACTGTTGGTTTTCTACAATTATCAAAAAAACAAGGAAAAAGGACCTCAAACACCCGACTCTCACCCTCCAATGAGAGTTTTACAGGGGTATGATTTGTATCATCGGTCCAAAAAACCTTGTTAATTTTTTATCTTTTAACTATTTTATCCATTTAATTTATTAATTGCAAAAAAATCAAGTGAATTTATTTATTTAATTCGATTTCTATCCCGTAGCTCAGAACGGGTTACAAGCGAGCATTCACAGTGGAATACATTTGCACAATACAAAGACTATACGGCAACTTAAGTATAGGTTAAGAATGGAGAAGTGGGTGCAGGAGGAAGGGGGGATTTTGGGGGGTGATGGGGTTGATTGCAGTTGGAATTTTAGCTGAGATCCAAAAAAGGCACTTAGCGCTCCTTTTACTAAGGTGCGTTAGGGCATTAACGTGCAGAATAGCGCATGCCGAATTTCCCCGCGCGCTAGACCTTAACACCAGCATTGAGCTGGCATTAGTTCTAGCCATGTAGCGCGTGGTAATATCCTGCGTGCGCTAAAAATGCTAGCGCAGCTTTGTAAAAGGAGCCCTAAGCCTGTGATGGTGTGGGACAAAAAAGCCCACGAAGATCCTTATTGGAATCCGCTGTGTAGTCCTTTTTACCACAAACTCCACTGGCTACCATTAGAATCCAGAATCCTATTCAAATTCGGCTGCTTTTGTTTCAAAACAGTATTCGGTTTATCCCCAAGCTACATCATCCCTCACTTCTTCCTGAATCACAGCAACAAGAACTCCCGCAGAATTCAACTTTTCGCCTTCCCCTCCCTAAAACTATGTCACTCCAAAAAATTCCTTGACAAAACCTTCGCCTTCCAGGCTGCCAAGCTAAACCCATGGCTAGCCCAAATGGTCCTCAAGGCCCCCAACTACCTTGGCTTTAGAAAATTACTCAAAACCCATCTCTTCCACGGCCAGGACCCTTAATGCCCCTCCTTAATTCACCAAAACCTCTCCCCCTCCTCTACTGTACTCCCTCACCCCCCCCCCCTGACCTACTCTTTCCTACTCCTTCCAACCTCAACTACTTCATTGTCCACATCTTTGATCAATTGGTATTGAACCGCTTGTAACTCTGTTTAATTGATGTGAACCGCGTAGAACTCCCTGGGTATGGCAGTATACAAAAATAAAAGTTATTATTTATTATTATTATAAGTCCGTAAGTCTGACAAATTGTGAATATCATGCAATATGTAGATTTGCAGTCTTTAATAATTCTTGTTAAAAAGACATAATTACTTTTAAACAACTCAATTGCTTCTGCCAGCGCGAAAGCTTTCTAGCATTCCCATATGGAGCATTCATTCTCTTTTTGGAGTGACATTTTTGTATATTTGAGTAAGTTGGGTTTTTTTTCTCTTTTCTCTGTGATCTGGCTCTAGAACAGGGTGAGGCAGACAAGATGTCCCACAAATGACAAGATGGTTTGAAAGGCTGCAGTGGGAACCTAAGGTCGATGTCGCAGAAATGCCAAAAAAAGTCTATTTGATCACAAATTAATTAGGAGTGTGACTGTTGGCTGGACTGTTCAGGTTTTCACCTGCTGTCATGTACTTGATGCTGGTCTATGCTGATTGGCTGCCTACTAAGGGGCTGATTCTATAAAGGACACCTCCCCTTTTACAAAACCTTGCAAGAGGTCTTTAGTGCCCGCCAGTGCGTCAAATGCTGTGCGCTGCTCTGACGCTCATAGGAACTTAAGACTGTCGGAGCAGCACAGAACATTAAAAACCTCTTACGTGGTTTTGTAAAAGTGTGTGCAGCGGCCGCTAAGAGAGCGAATAGAATGCTTGGTATAATCAAAAAGGGTATTACAGCCAGAACGAAAGAGGTTATCCTGCCGTTGTATCGGGCAATGGTGCGCCCGCATTTGGAGTACTGCGTCCAATATTGGTCGCCGTACCTTAAGAAGGATATGGCGTTAGTCAAGAGGGTTCAGAGGAGAGCGACGCGTCTGATAAAAGGGATGGAAAACCTGTCATATGCTGAGAGATTGGAGAAGCTGGGTCTCTTTTCCCTGGAGAAGAGGAGACTTAGAGGGGATATGATAGAGACTTACAAGATCATGAAGGGCATAGAGAGAGTAGAGAAGGACAGATTCTTCAAACTTTCGAATAATAAAAGAACAAGAGGGCACTCGGAAAAGTTGATAGGAGACAGATTCAAAACAAATACTAGGAAGTTCTTTTTTACCCAACGTGTGGTGGACACCTGGAATGCGCTTCCAGAGGATGTGATTGGGCAGAGTACGGTACTGGGGTTCAAGAAAGGATTAGACAAATTCCTACTGGAAAAGAGGATAGAGGGGTATAGATAGATTACTGCACAGGTCCTGGACCTGCTGGGCCACCGCGTGAGCGGACTGCTGTGCACGATGGACCTAGGGTCTGACCCAGCAGAGGCATTTCTTATGTTCTTATGATAATAATAATTACATCTTACATTAGACCACTATCATAAAAGGAAAGAAAAGGAAAAAGGAAAACATGGAACATTATCCGAAGTAGCAAAGAGAAAAATAAACACAGAGAGGGCCATTCACAAAAGAACGTCTAAATCTGACTTGGATGTTTCCTGCAAGATATCTGTGACAGGGTGAAGTTCTTGTCACAAGCCAGCAGAGGGAGTCTGAGCAGCACAAAGAAGGGGCTAATTTGCAAAAGATCCAGCAAAGGCACCTGGGAGCTGTCCACTCATCCTAAGTGAAGTGAGGTGCTGAAAAGGACAATTCCCAAGCCAATTGCTTCAGGGGTTCAGGTGATCCTCAAGGGGGAGGAATGCTGGCTTCAGACTAATCATGGGTAAGCCTATTAGACCAGTCTGCCTGGTAGAGCATGGAGTCCAGATTTAATAATCAGTAGGAGGTCTGGTAAAGTGTAGATAACCAAGGGAGAGTCCATAGTGTGTGAGTCTGGGAAAAGACACCTGAGCAATTGGAGGTCTGGAAAATGAAGTAGCTGGAGAGGCTCAAGAATGACAACCAGCAGAGGTACTGGTGAAGAGTGTACAGGACCCATGGAGACCCAAAAGGCCAGGGAGTTAGGGACCAGCGCTGACCCCACAAGCACTCTGAAGTCCTAGGCAAAGGTGACTGGTGGTGACTGGCAGAGAGACCAGCAAATGGTACCAGAGGCTACCAGAAGACCTAAGTGGAATCAGCCTATAGACCTTGAGAACATTGCCAAAGGTGATTGACAAGTGACCAGCGAAGGGACCGGTAGAGCCAGTGGCATCTGATGGAGAGCCTGGTAAATGGTATCGGGAGCTACCCGAAGACTCAGAGGGCCAATCAGGGGTTGGAGTGGACCTGGAGAGCCAGGGAGGACCCAGAGATGACCAGAAAGTGCCCGGAGGGACCTGGTAACATGTTTTGACAGAGTGTACTGTATGTGAATAAAAAAGTGTTGTTTTTGTTTTAAAATGTCTGGTGAATGAGAAGGAAGACCAGAGGTGCCTGGGGACAGATATGTGATGGGTAATGACCGCTTGGCCTGATCACAACATCATAAGAACATAAGAATTGCCATACTGGGACAGAATGAAGATCCATTAAGCCCAATAGCCTGTTTCCAAAATGGCAAACCCAGGTCCCAAGTACCTAGCTAGATCCCAAATGGCCTATGGACTTCTCTTTTAGGAAATTATCCAAACCTTTTTTAAACCCTGCTAAGCTAAGTGATTTCACCATATTCTACGGCAATGAATTCCATACTTTAATTATACATTGTGTGAAGAAATATTTTCTCTGGTTTGTTTGAAATCTACGTCTTAGTAGCTTCATCCCATGTCATCTAGTCCTAGTAATTTTGGAAAGAAAAAACAAGCATTTCACATCTACCCTTTCCGCTGCACTCATTCTTTTCTAGAGCTCTGTCATATCACCCTTGAGCCGTCTCTTCTCCAAGCTGAAGAGCCCTAGACGCTTTAGCCTTTCCTCATAGAGGAGTCATCCCAAACCTTCGATCATTCTTGTCGCCCTTCTCTGTACCTTTTCTAATTCCACTATATCTGTTTTTTATAGATACAGCAACCAGAATTGCACACAGTATTCGAGGTACGGCTGTACCACAGAGCGATACAAAGGCATTATAACATTTTCATCCTTGTTTTCCATTCCTATCCTGATCATTTCTAACATTCTATTTGTTTTCTCAGCCGCTGCCGCACCTTGAGCTGAGGGTTTCAACGCATCCTCAGTGATGAGACCTAGATTAGAGGTCTGCACGGGAACGGGGATCGCGGGAATCCCGTGGGTCCCGTGGAAGTCCCGCAGGAATCCCCCCAACCCACGGGACTCCCACGGGGACCCCTCTCTGGCCCATGGGACTCCCACGGGGACCCCCCCCCCCCTCTAGCCAACGGGACTTCCAGGGGGATGGAAGGCTTTGGAAGCAGGGTTCGTCCATATAATATAATGGACATGTCAGCCTTAGTAAAAGAGGGGGTTTATAAGTTAATTACCTGAACAGAAAACAAAAAAAGGGTTCCACCAAAGAGATTCCACGAGGAAAACAGCAGCGCAAACACAAAAGAAACTGTGGAATTGATGATCCAGTCAGAAGTAATTGCTGCTTTTTATGGGGACGGGCGGGGATGGAGGTAATTCCTTGCAGGGATGGGTGGGGACAGAGAGGATCCTGGCGAGGACGGGTGGGGACGGAGAGGATCCTGGCGGGGACAGGTGGGGACGGAGAGGATCCTGGCGAGGACAGGTGGGGACGGAGAGGATCCTGGCGAGGACGGGTGGGGACGGAGAGGATCCTGGCGAGGACGGGTGGGGACGGAGAGGATCCTGTCGGGGACGGGTGGGGACGGAGAGGGTTCTGGCGAGGACAGGTGGGGACGGAGAGGATCCTGGTGGGGACGGGTGGGGACGGAGAGGATCCTGGCGAGGACGGGTGGGGATGGAGAGGATCCTGGCGAGGACGGGTGGGGACGGAGAGGATCCTGATGGGGATGAGTGGGGACGGAGAGGATCCTGACGGGGACGGGTGGGGACGGAGAGGATCCTGGCGGGGACGGGTGGTGACGGAGAGGATCCTGACGGAGACGGGTGGGGACGGAGACGATTCTGGTGAGGACAGGATGGGTGAGATTTCTGTCCCCGCGCAACTCTCTAACCTAGATCCTTTTCCTGGGCAGTGACTCCTAATGTGGAACCTAGGAACTGCATATGCCCTGAATATCCGAGGTTAGGTCAGTCCAAAGCTGGAAGTAGTTTGCAAACCGCTTATCACTGCAGGCTGACTATTATCACTATCACTACTAATATTCAAGCACTGTTCACACCAATTCTTTTGAATTCATTACCTGGAATATAAAGACTAGCCTTACTGGGTTCTCACGGTAGCCAATCCAGGTCACTAGTACCTGACCAAAACCCAAGGAGTAGCAGTATTCCATGCCAAACAGTGGTTTCTCCCATGTCTGTCTCAAAAGCAGTTTATGATCTTTTCCTCCTGGAACTTGTCCAAACCTTTTTTTAAACCAGTTACAATAACCCTCCTTAGGAACACTAGTTGTCCTGACAGTATGATGGTATATATGGTGCATCACTAAAGTCTGACAATTCTATGGTATTGCCTTCGAATGTGTACCAGTGCAGGAAGCAATATATGAATAAGAACTGGGTCAGACCAATGGTCCATCAAGCCCAGTAGCCTGTTCTCACGGTGGCCAATCCAGGTCCCCAAAGAGTAGCAGCATTCCAGCATCTCAAAGAATAGCAAGATTCCAGAATCCCAATGAGAGTAACACTCCAGAGCTGAGATTGTGATGTCATAATACCTCATTCCACAGTGCCTCAGAATCTCAAAGAATAGCAAGATTCTGGAATCCCAGAGAGTAACAAGATTCTAGAATCCCAAAGAGTAGCAACATTCCATGCAGAATCTTAAAGAATAGCAAGATTCCAGAATCCCAGAGAGTAACAAGATTCTAGAACCCCAAAGAGTAGCAACATTCCATGCAGAATCTTAAAGAATAGCAAGATTCCGGAATCCCAGAGTAACAAGATTCTAGAATCCCAAAGAGTAGCAACATTCCATGCAGAATCTCAAAGAATAGCAAAATTCCAGAATCCCAGAGAGTAACAAGATTCTAGAATCCCAAAGAGTAGCAGCATTCCATACAGATTCTCAAAGAATAGCAAGATTCCGGAATCCCACAGAGTAACAAGATTCTAGAATCCCAAAGAGTAGCAACATTCCATGCTACCTATCCAGTAGCTCCCCCATGGACTTTTCCTCCAGGAACTTGTCCAAATCTTTCTTAAAACCAGCTACGCTATCCGCTCTTACCACAACCTCTGGCAACACGTTCCAGAGCTTAACCATTCTCTGAGTGGAAAAGTATTTCCTCCTATTGGTTTTAAAAGTATTTCCCTGTAACTTCATCGAGCAGAACCCCCTCCTCGCCCCCCACCAAGAATTGTTTGCATTTTTACGAGTGGTGCACTTGCTCCAACAGCCATACTTATTCAGAAGTAGATTTAAAACATGTAGATAGTCCCAGAGGTTCTCCAGTATTGTTTAGCATTCCAGTCTCAGACTGGAGCAAACAAGAGCCAACAAGCCTCTAAAGGTGAAATAGTTCTCATTCTCCCACCCTCTCAACTTCTCCTTCCTTTATCACACCATGTCAGACCTTTTAGGCTCTGTGTTCAACCTCAGCAAAGATTTACCGCCCTGGCTGCAGAAAGTCTGTTTTCCATTTCCTTTCTAAGGCAATTTGTAAGATACTTTTAGCCATCTGGATAGCCAAAACCATATCTCAGAGGACAAAAGGTGAAGGAAAGGGAGCAGAATGGTTTGTTAAATAATGGATCCCTTCCAAAGTATCAATGTAGAACCCAGGACTCCAGAATAAATTCCTAAAACCTAGTCAAAGCCAACATGCTAGTGCTCTCAACCAAACTCTACAACATAACACATTTAGACCTTGTTCTGTTTTTCAACTTCCCAAACCACTGGATTTTTCTCACCCCTTGAGGTGTGAATTGAAACCAAGTAGACCATAAAAGATGTGGCCAGGGTCTCTAAATTTCTGCTGGAGGTTGTACTGCAAAGAGGGCTCTTTAAAGCATACGAAGGGCTGCTGAAAAATTCTCAACCTAGCCAAGAAGAGAATGGGTTGGACTAACTTGTAAGTTTCATGGCTCCACATCATTCTCTTCTTGGTCGGGCTGAGAACTTTTCATGGACCCCTCGAATTGTGATGTCATAATGCCTCACTCCACCAATGCCTAAGAGCCAACCTCATCGGTGATGTCACAATGGCTTGGTTTCCCTCTACTTGTGCCCATTCACTAGATGCATTTGCCTCACTGAAATGAAAAGTGTGGAATAACTTGTAAGTTTCATGGCTCCTTGTCGTTCTCTTCCTGGTTGAGCTGAGAACTTTTCAGCGACCCCTCGTACATAGTGAAACAGCTAGGCCATCCAGTCCCTTTGGAAAACTAAGTTTGACCAACTCAGACAGATGAGACTTCTTGTTCTTGTTAAGGTTTGATATCAAATGCAGCAAACTTACTTGTATACTGTGATATTCTCTGAATGCTGGATGTGATGACAGGGCTACACATTAGAGAAAAGGACTAACTAGTTTTAAGTTTCAGATTTGTTATGTTACCTAATTAGCGATACTGTCTAGGCGGTTTATAAATTCCATGAAATAAAAATAAATCAAGTCATCATGAGCTAATTGTCAGATTTGGAGTTGGGAAAAATGTTTTTCACTGTTGCATAATTAGCTGCACACAAAGGGGCAATTTCAATAGGACATAAGAATCGCCTTACTGGGTCAGACCAATGGTCAATCAAGACCAGTAGCCGGTTCTCATGGTGGCCAATCCAGGTCATTAGTACCTGATCAAAACCCAAGGAGTGGCAACATTACATGCAGAATCTCAAAGAATAGCAAGATTTCAGAATCCCAGATTGACAAGATTCTAGAACCCCAAAGAATAGCAACATTCCATACAGAATCCCAAAGAATAGCAACATTCCATACAAATCTCAAAGAATAGCAAGATTCCGGAATCCCAGAGAGTAACAAGATTCTAGAATCCCAAGGAGTAGCAACATTCCATACAGAATCTCAAAGAATAGCAAGATTCCGGAATCCCAGATAGTAACAAGATTCTAGAATCCCAAGGAGTATCAACATTCCATACAGAATCTCAAAGAATAGTAAGATTCCGGAATCCCAGAGAGTAACAAGATTCTAGAATCCCAGAGAGTAGCAACATTCCATAAAGAATCTCAAAGAATAGCAAGATTCCGGAATCCCAGAGAGTAACAAGATTCTAGAACCCCAAAGAGTAGCAACATTCCATACAAAATCTCAAAGAATAGCAAGATTCCGGAATCCCAGAGAGTAACAAGATTCTAGAATCCCAAAGAATAGCAACATTCCATACAAATCTCAAAGAATAGCAAGATTCCGGAATCCCAGAGAGTAACAAGATTCTAGAATCCCAAGGAGTAGCAACATTCCATACAGAATCTCAAAGAATAGCAAGATTCCGGAATCCCAGAGAGTAACAAGATTCTAGAATCCCAAGGAGTAGCAACATTCCATACAGAATCTCAAAGAATAGCAAGATTTCAGAATCCCAGATTGACAAGATTCTAGAACCCCAAAGAATAGCAACATGCCATACAGAATCCCAAAGAATAGCAACATTCCATACAAAATCTCAAAGAATAGCAAGATTCCGGAATCCCAGAGAGTAACAAGATTCTAGAATCCCATGGAGTAGCAACATTCCATACAGAATCTCAAAGAATAGCAAGATTCCGGAATCCCAGAGAGTAACAAGATTCTAGAATCCCAAGGAGTAGCAACATTCCATACAGAATCTCAAAGAATAGTAAGATTCCGGAATCCCAGAGAGTAACAATATTCTAGAATCCCAGAGAGTAGCAACATTCCATGCTACCAATCCAGGGCAAGCAGTGGCTTCCCCCATGTCTTTCTCAATAACTGACTATGGACTTTTCCTCCAGGAATTTGTCCAAACCTTTCTTAAAACCAGCTACACTAATTGCTCTTACCACAACCTCTGGCAATGCGTTCCTCTGGCAATACATTCAGTCTCTGAATGGAAAAAAATTTCCTCCTATTGGTTTTAAAAGTATTTCCCTGTAACTTCATTGAGTGTCCCCTAGTCTTTGTAATTTTTGACAGAGTGAAAAATCGATCCATTTGTACCTGTTCTACTCCACTCAGCATTTTGTAGACTTCAATACTATCTCCCCTCAGCCGTCTCTTTACCAATCTGAAGAGCCCTAACGTTTTTAGTCTTTACTCATACGAGACGACTTTATCATCTTGGCCCCTCTTCTTTTAACCTTTTTGTATATCTTTCTTCAGAATTGAACACAATACTCCAGGTGAGGTTACACTATGGAGCAATACAAAAGCATTATAACATTCTTAGTCTTGTTAACCATCCCTTTTTTAATAATTCCTAGCATCTTGTTTGCTTTTTTGGCCGCTGTCGCACATTGGGCGGAAGGTTTCATCGTATTGTCTACAATGATACCCAGATCCTTTTTTTGGGCGCTAACCCCCAAGGTGGACCCTAGCATCCAGTAATTGTGATTCAGGTTATTCTTCCTAATGAGCATCACTTTGCATTTGTCCACATTAAATTTCATCTGCCACTTGGACGCCCAGTCTTCCAATTTCCTAAGGTCTGCCTGCAAATTTTCACAACCCGCATATGTTTTAACAACTATGAACAGTTTAGTGTCTTCTGCAAATTTAATCAAGTCACTCATCTTTCCAATTTCCAGATCATTTATAAATAAGTTAAATAGCACCGGTCCCAGTACAGACCCCTTTGGCACTCTACTGTTTACTCTCCTCCATTGAGAAAAATGACCATTTAACCCTACCCTCTGTTTTCTATCTGATAACCAATTCCTAATCCACAACTGAACTTTGCCACCTATCCCATAACTCTTTAATTTTCTCAGAAGCCTGTCATAAGGAACTTTGTCAAAACATTCTGAAAATCTAGATACACTATATCAACCCGCTCACCTTTATCCACATGTCTATTCAAACCTTTAAAGAAATCAAGCAAATTGGTGAGGCAAGATCTCCCTCGGCTGAACCCATGATGACTCTGTCTCATTAAAGCATGTTCGTCTATGTGTTCCACAATTTTATTTTTTATAATTATTTCCACCAATTTGCTTGGCATTGAAATCAGGCTTACTGGTTTATAATTTCCCGGATCTCTTCTGCAGCTCTTTTTAAAAATCTGCGTAATATTGGCCACCCTCCAATCTTCAGGTACTACAGATGATTTTAGCAACAGGTTACAGATCACTAAAAGCAGGTCAGCAATTTCTTAGAAACATAGAACCATGATGGCAGATAAAGCCAAATGGCCCATCCACAGCATCCACTATCTCCTCCTCTCCCTATTGGCTAAGGCTCTTAACATTTGCATCTCCTCTTCCTATAGGCTAAGGCTCTTTACACCTGCATTGTGAGGTCATAGAGCTTTATGGTTAGAGAAATATAGTAACATGATGGCAGATAAAGGCCAAATGGCCCATCCACAGCATCCACTATATCCTCCTCTCCCTATTGGCTAAGGCTCTTAACATTTGCATCTCCTCTTCCTATAGGCTAAGGCTCTTTACACCTGCATTGTGAGGTCATAGAGCTTTATGGTTATAGGAACATAGAACCATGATGGCAGATAAAGGCCAAATGGCCCATCCGCAGCATCCACTATATCCTCCTCTCCCTATTGGCTAAGGCTCTTAACATTTGCATCTCCTCTTCCTATAGGCTAAGGCTCTTTACACCTGCATTGTGAGGTCATAGAGCTTTATGGTTAGAGAAACATAGTAACATGATGGCAGATAAAGGCCAAATGGCCCATCCACAGCATCCACTATATCCTCCTCTCCCTATTGGCTAAGGCTCTTAACATTTGCATCTCCTCTTCCTATAGGCTAAGGCTCTGTGCACCTGCATTGTGAGGTCATAGAGCTGCCCATCCGCAGTAACCATTATCTCTTCCTCTCTCTAAGAGATCCCACATGCTTATCCCAGACTTTCTTGAATTCAGACACAGTCTCAGTCTCCACCACCTCTCTGAGAGACTGTTCCACGCATCTACCACCCTTTTTGTAAAAAAGTATTTCCTCAGATGACTCCTGAGCCTGTCACCTCTTAACTTCATCCTATGTCCTCTCATTCCAGAGCTTCCTTTAAAATGAAAGAGATTCGACTCATGCGCATTTATATCGTGTAGGTATTTAAACATCTCTATCCTATCTCCCCTCTCCTGCCTTTTCTCCAAAGTATACAGACTGACATCTTTAAGTCTGTCCCCATACCCCATATCACGAAGACCACATACCATTTTAGTAGCCTTCCTCTGGACCGACTCCACCCTTTTTATATCTTTTTGAAGGTGCGGCCTCCAGAATTCACTCCATCTTGTTATTTAAACAAACCTTATTTTTCTCACTTCTCTTGAATCTCTTGCTTTTGCTTTTCTCTGGTTCTTCCCTGTTCTCCTTTGGATTCTTATTTTTTTCACTTTCTGTTTCTTCCCTTTTATTTCTTGTCTTTTATAAACTAGAAAAAAAGGAGAGAAACTTTTCTGTCTGTCAGTGCTGAAGTCGAGACAAAAGAACTCCAACTCTTTCCCAACCAATGGAGAGTTAATGAGACGCAGCCATACCCAGAACGGTTAAGAATACAAGGTGACCCAGTAAGAGCAGAGACTAGGAAAAGAAACAGTGATTTGAATGGCTAAGGTGACCCAAATGTCATTCCATTCTCCCTGCTTCCAACCTGTCCTTTCCACCTCGCCTTATAATTCAAAAAATGTACCGAATGCCAAATGGTCTTTGCACAAGTGTCTGCTTCATGCTTCCCTGTTCAATTTGCTATTTACTAGTAAAGAAAAAAAAAATTTTATTTATCAAAAGTGTTCTAGCAATCCCCCAGGTTTAGCATAATAATGTTTAATAAATCACATCAGGTTGATAATAATCTTCTCTCTGTCCCACTCATCATGGAAATTCTCAAAACCAAACTGGTTGCTGAGATGACAGAAGACAGAATTTTAAGATCAAAACCACTGATCTGGGTCAAAGGGTTGGTCCGTATAGCCAGTGGCGTAGTAATGGAGGGGCGATCCGCCACGAGTGCCGCCTTGCTCGGGGCGCCGGCACTAGGGTTACCAGACATGTGGATTTCCCCACATATCCTTTTGAGGACATGTCTGGGGATCCGGACAACTTTTCAAAACCCGGCACTTTGTCCAGGTTTTGAAAATCCTCCTCAAATTGCGTCGGGCAGGGAGGAAGGCCGCGCATGCCTCTATGGCCTACATAATAACCTGTATGACCTCTATAACCTGCATAATGCTCTATGACCTCATAATGCATAAACCTCTATGACCTGCATAAGAACATAAGAAGTGCCATCTCCGGATCAGACCTTCGGTCCATCAAGTCCGGCGACCCACACACGCGGAGGCCCAGCCAGGTGTACACCTGGCATAATTTTAGTCACCCATATCCCTCTATGCCTCTCTGCTCTATGACTTTATAATGCAGGTTTAAAGAGCCTTAGCCAATAGGGAGAGGAGGAGATAGTGGATGCTGTGGATGGGCCATTTGACCTTTATCTGCCATCATGTTACTATGTTCCTATAACCATAAAGTTCTATGACATCACAAAGCAGGTGTAAAGAGCCTTAGCCTATAGGAAGAGGAGATGCAAATGTTAAGAGCCTTAGCCAATTGGGATTGGAGGAGATAGTGGATGCTGCGGATGGGCCATTTGGCTTTTATCTGCCATCATATTACTATGTTCTTATAACCATAAAGCTCTATGACCTCACAATGCAGCTGTAAAGAGCCTTAGCCTATAGGAAGAGGAGATGCAAATGTTAAGAGCCTTAGCCAATAGGGAGAGGAGGAGATAGTGGATGTTGTGGATGGGCCATTTGGCCTTTATCTGCCATCATGTTTCTATGTTCCTATAACCATAAAGCTCTATGACATCACAATGCAGCTGTAAAGAGCCTTAGCCTATAGGAAGAGGAGATGCAAATGTTAAGAGCCTTAGCCAATAGGGAGAGGAGGAGATAGTGGATGTTGTGGATAGGCCATTTGGCCTTTTTCTGCCTTCATGTTTCTATGCATTGGTACCATCCCCATATTGAACCTGCATTTGAGTGATCTTGTAAATTCAGAGAAAAATCATTCTTATTATTAACACTTTATGTTAAGAAACTAACATACAAACAAATAGGTGCTGGTAAGGAAGCCATTTTCTTATATATATCAAAGTCCATAATGTTCCCGTTCCACCAAATTGACACTAGAGGTATGCACAGGGACATAATCTGGTCCCCATATCCACCTGTCCCCAGTCATTTTGATCTCAGCTCCACCCCATTCCTGGCATAAATGGATCTTTTGTCACCAGTACCATGGAATCCCACAGATTTCCCGTAGTTCATTCATCTAGTAAGGATCCCCAGATTTAGTCGCAGAAAATAACATCCCTGACTTCGATGCTATTGTAACAAGAATTCAATTTCTCTTTCGTCCTTCCCTCCCTAAACACAGCGCTAATCTTTCCAATAATCATAAACTTCACTTCTGTTATATTAGCTGGGTATTAGATACTTCAGTCAATTCTGCTGGCTTATACTGACACCTTGTGGCCAATCGGCTCTTTACAGGTACTGCAGCTTCTATCTATTTAAGAAATTAGAAACCACCTTTATAACAGATGCAGAAGATAATCCGAATGCTTCCTTTTATTATTAACAAATCTAAAAAAGAACATTAAGAGTTTCTTGCCATTTTAATAACAACGCAAACTCCCTAAATCACCAGGAATTCAGTGACCCTGCTAGGGATACTAAACAGCTTTTTTTTTTTTTTTTTTTTGCCATCCTGGACATATTTACCAGGCAACGGGAAGCTAGCAGGTTGGCAGGGCTGAAAACCAGACAATTTAACTGCTGGTTTTCTGCTGGCCACTGAGCATGCCCAATTTAAGAACAGCTGGAATCTAGCAATGTGGATGCCTACATCAATTGAGAGCCCCTACTAAGAGCTGTAGTATTTTGACTTGTGATAGCATCATTGTACTTTTTAGCTTCTTCCAGAAGAAAGGAGGAGCTAGAGTCTTGGTGTTGCAATCATAGGGAGGGAACAGTGTAGAAGGAAACTCCCCCAAGTATAAAAAGGCATCAGAGTTATTGTTTTTGGTTCTGAGAACCCTTCAAGCCTAAATCTCAAAACATACACATTTATATTGTGCTAGTCCAACTGGTATAGGAAATCATGTAGTGATCCAGGAGTAAACAGGATCCATTTACATACACATCTGCCCTTTTGGGTGCTTCATTTAAGGGGAATACTCTACATCAGAAGTCTTAATTGTAAGGCTCACAAGCCAATGGTGGCCCACAGAGACCTTTTTGGCAGCTCGCGCTGTTGTGTGTGTAGGAGTAAGGCCTGTTAGTGTTGCAGATGGGTGTTTTTGTCCTTATAGGGTTCTGAATTTAGAGTAAAAATAGTTTAACTGACCCTTTTCTTGAGTATATGTGTATTAGTGTGACTAAAATTATGCCAGGTGTACATCTGGCTGGGCCTCCGCATGTGCGGATCGCCGGACTTGATGGACCGAAGGTCTGATCCGGAGATGGCGGTTCTTACGATGCCTCATTCCACAATGCCTCAGAGCCAACCTCATCAGTGATGTTCCAATGGAGCAGCAGCATTCCAGAATCCCAAAGTGTAACAAAAGATTCTAGAACCCCAAACAGTATCAAGATTCCAGGCAGAATCTCAAAGAATAGCAAGATTCCAGAACCCCAAAGAGTAACAACATTCCAGAGTTGAGATTGTGACACGGTCAAAGAGGACATGGACTGAAGCTAAGGGGGGACAAGTCCAGGACAAATATCAGGAAGTTCTGCTTCACGCAACGAGTGCTGGACACCTGGAATGCTCTCCCAGAGGAGGTTATTGCGGAATTCACCGTTCTAGGATTTAAAAGCAAACTAGATGCACATCTCCTTACGAGAGGCATAGAGGGATATGGGTGACTAAAATTACACCAGGTGTACACTTGGCTGGGCCTCCGCGTGTGCGGATCGCCGGACTTGATGGACCGAAGGTCTGATCCGGAGATGGCAGTTCTTATGTTCTTATGTACCCAACAGAATAGAGGCTTAGGGTTTAGCATTGGGACCACACAGCATGACCCTTTACAAGCCATCATTTCATCACAGGACTCTTCAGTGTTTGGTTTGGAGATCGAGGTGAGGTGCAATGCTAGATCTGTGTGTGGGGGGGGGGGGAGGGGTTGCTGGATTGGTGGAGAGGGGTTATGGGGACCAAGTTGAGGGAGTACTGGATCAGGAGGTTGCTGCATCAAGGTGGGGTGGGGGGAATGTGGCATTGCTCCCATGAGACATGCTAGATTGGTACGGTTCGATTGAGCCACAAGACATGCTGGATCAGGGGTTGTGGAGGTCATCATTCCCCTACTGGATCAGGCCATAAGACATGCTGGATCAGAGGGGGCATGGCTATCCCCCCCCCCTCCTCCACACACACACTGGATCGGGAGCCCTGGGGGTTTGCCAGATTGGTGAAGGGCTGATGGGGGGATGTCAAGGGGTTGTGGGGGTTTCTGCAGAGAGGTGGAGTACTGATGATGTGAAGGTGTGGGGGGCATCGCACCCCCATTGGACAGGGGGGTTGGGGGAGGGTATCAACCTCCCCCCACCCACTGGATCAGGAGCCCTGGGCCATGAACTCTCACAGCAGTAACGTGGCCCTTTAAGAGCCCCCAGTTCAGCTGGGTTGTGCTGAACACTCCCGCAATTTAAAGCGCAGTGCTGAACAGTCTGGCGCTAAAATGCCAACTCTTAAAAGGCGGCAATGAAAGGGCTGCGCTGAACTGGCAGCTCTTAAATGTCCCCGATGCATTGTTGTAGACCCTTCTGGAGGAGCAAAAGGTCTCCCTCCGGTTAATGTACTGGTATTAGTGGGAAAGCTAGTACCTTAGTGGCATAAGTAGAGGCATCACCAGCAGAAAGCAGGAGGCGACGTTGCCTCGTTACTCACGGGGAGTAATAATAGAAGGCCTGCAACCCAAACCTAAAAGAAGGGGAATAAAAGGGGTTCTACGAGAAAGAGGCTGATGGTCATCTGACTCTAGAAAAGTGGGCGTGGCTGAAGCGCTGGAGCTGGTGTCAACCTTTAAAGACAAGAGTCGCAGTTCTTCAAAAGTTTTGATATAGACGTGTTTGATACTCTTTGATCTTTTGATTGTATCAATTGGTTTCAGAAGTGTTGCTACAATGAGACAACAAGGGTATCAGGAAGTGAAACACTTGGGCTAAGACTCAAAATACGGGTGATTAGAGCTGAGATCCCAGGACAGGGATCTGAAATAACCTAAAGTTCTAAGCGATCCTTTGATTCACCTCTGCAGGGACAGATTCCTCTGATATCTTTTACAATCCCAGCTGACATACTCACCTCGGCAGCTGCTTCCTTCCCCAGTTATAACTTGCTTACAGATGCCGCATGATTTCACTTTCTTGAAGTTCTTCGCCCTGAAGGAGTGGGAATTTTGTGCTTCCAAATCCTCTGGCTGTAGGAAGAGAAGAGAACAAGGGGTTCAAGCATCAGTTGCTGTACAAATCACAAACTGCTCCCCGTCTACAGCTTCATACTCATCTCGATCAGAAAATATGGTTAGCCCTTCTTGTTCTGAGCAGAATATAATAACATAAAAGCTGCCATACTGAGACAGACCGAAGGTCCATCAGTGGCCAAACCAGGTCCCAAGTACCTGGAAGAAACCCAAAGAGCAGCAACATTCCAGAGCTGAGATTGTGATGTCATAATGCCTTATTCCACCAATGCCAAAGAGCCAACTTCATCAGTGATGTCACAATGGCTTGATTTTCCTATACTTGGCTCACATAAGACATAAGAATTGTCATATTGGGACAGACCGAAGGTCCATCAAGTCCATCAGTGGCCAACCCAGGTCCCAAGTACTTGGCAGAAACCCAAAGAGTAGTAACATTCCAGAGCTAAGATTGTGATGTCATAATGCCTCATTCCACCAATGTCTAAGAGCCAACCTCAGCAGTGATGTCACAATGGCTTGATTGTCCTCTACTTGACTCACATAAGAATTGCTGTAATGGGACAGACTGAAGGTCCATCAAGCCCAGAATCCTGTTTCCAACAGTGGCCAACCCAGGTCCCAAGTACCTGGCAAAAACCCAAAAAGTAGCAACATTCCAGACCAGAGATTGTGATGTCATAATGCCTCATTCCACCAATGCCTAAGAGCCAACCTCAGCAGTGATATCACAATAACTTGATTATCCATATACTTGGCTCACATAAGAACATAAGAATTGCCATACTGGGACAGACCGAAGGTCCATCAAGCCCTATATCCTGAACCCAGATCATAAGTACCTGACAAGATCCCAAGGAGTAAAACATTTTATGCTGTTTATCCTAGGAATAAGCAGTGAATTTTCCCAAAGTCCTTCATAATAGCAGCTTATGGACTTTTAGGAAATTAGCCAAACCTTTTTTTTAAACCCTGCTATACTAACTGTTTTCACAATAATCTCCAGCCATGAATTCCAGAGTTTAATTACATGTTGAGTGAAGAAATATTTTCTCTGGTTTATTGCATGCCCCCAGTCCTAGTATTTTTGGAAAACATAAACAAGTGATTTGCATCTATCCTTCCACTCCACTCAGTATTATAGAGACTTCTAGCATATCTCCCCTGATCCATCTCTTCACTAGGCTAAAGAGTCCCATCTGCTTTCGCTTTCCTTCAAATGGAAGTCATCCTGTCCCTTTTTTCATTTTTGTTGCCCTTCTCTATAATTTTTCTAATTCCACTATATCTTTTTTTGAGATGCAGTGAGCAGAACTGCACATAGTGTTCGAGGGTGCGGCCACACCATGGAGCGATATAAGGGTTTTATAGCATTCTCATCTTTAAAGTCCTTGTATAGCTCTATGGTGCGGCCACACCTTGAATACTGTATGAAAATCTGGTTGTGGTATCTCAAAAAAAGATATAGTTTAAAATACAGCTAGAAAAAGGTAGCCCTATATGTCATGTCTGTCTGTCCAAGTTAGATTGTAAGCTCTTCCAAGCAGGGACCATCTATAAATGTCAAAATGTACAGTGCTATGTACGCCTTTCAATGCTATATAAGTGATAAATACCAGTAGTAGTAGACAGTACATATTTTGCAAAAACCAAAGACCCCAGAACACAATGGTGGAAAGAGAAGAAGTGGCACCAGGCTTGACCAAAGACAATATGCTCCAGATTTGGGGACTTGTGCTTTTTTTTCTGTTTGCATTCTGTAATTGTTTCCAATCATTAGTTTAATTATTATTCTGGTAACATATAAATATGCTTTATTATGCATGTAAACCTATAACCTGTTCTGAGCTCTTCGGGGAGGACGGGATGTAAAAACAAATAATTAAATATGTAGAAATTATGAGGCTGAAATGTTTTCCTGAAGCTGAACCTGCAGGACCAGACTTTGGCCACCAGAGGGAGAATTGTGCCAGCAGTCGAGATAAGAAGAGCTTGTCAAAATTATTCCATCGATGTAACTTAATTTTTACCATTTCTTCTTAATTCATGAAGGGCTAGATTCACTAAGCAAACCGATCGTGTACCGATCGGTTTGCGACCTGATTTCACTCCGGCCTGATTCACTTACCTCTGTGCCGATCCGATTCTGATCCGTGCGTGCAAATGAGGGGAACGGCATGCAAAGTAGGCAGGGACGCGATTCACTAAAGAAATCTTGGAAACCGACTGGGCCGGCTGATCAACACAAGAAGCGACTGCTGGGGACCAGCGATAAACGTCCTTTCCAACTGTCCTCGGCCCGAAATCCCAGCCCTGCTCTTGCTGCCCCGACTCTCCTGCTCTCTGCCGCCCTTCCCCGCAGTGCCAGCCCGTGGTTTTAAAGCGGGGCTGCACTGTGGGGAAGGGTGTCAGAGAGCAGGAGAGTCAGTAATTGACTGCTTTTAAGTCCCCTGCTATAATGTAAGGTGCCACCAGGGATCGCCCTTCCCTGGGAGAGCAGGAGAGTCGGGGCCGGTAAAAAAAAAAACAATCCAGCAAAAACGGACACCAAACACATGCACAGACCATCTACAGGGAACGCAGATAGTCTGCGCATGCGGCAGGATCGCACACTAGCGATCCGTGCGGTCGGAGGGGAACGTTCCTCCGATCGCCCTCATTTTAATTTATTTGTTTCGTGAATTGGTCGGGCCTGCGCGGATCGGGCACGGAGAGTCAGGTTAGTGAATCTAGCCCCAAGTTGTTGGTTTTTGTCCATCCTGTGTCTATGAGAAAAAAACATAATGAATTAGGCCCTTAGCCCTGGATTCTATAAATGGTTTCATCGGCCGCCGATCGTGTGTCCATCACGCAACGGCGCCGTTAATAGAATTGTGGCTTCATGAAAGGTAGGCGCTGGAAATGTAGGCCAGGGTTTTCAAGGCCCTGCATTTCTGGCACCTACCTTTCACATGAATCGTGGCTCTGGAGGCACTTTATGATGACGAACACCACTTCCAGAGTTAGCCATGCCTATGGCGGCCTTTGGGGGTCATAAAGCACCTCCGTAACTGCGATTTCAGTGACATTATTTTAGGCATCATTACGGACCAACATTTTTTTTTTTTTTAACTATGTTAGTCATTTTTAAATGGCATTTTCTACTTTTTAGGCGCAGGTAGGGCACCTAACTTAAAGCATCGTTTATAGAATAGGGGGCTCATAATCGAAACGGAAATACATCTAAAAACCAATTTAAATCGACACTTGGACGATCAGTAACACAAGTCGTCCAAGTGCTGATAATCGAATCGGGTTTTAGACGTATCTAGAAATGACTTAGGCCTTCACAGTGCTGCAGTGCGCCCAGAGCTAAAAGGGGCGTTTCAGGAGGAGTGTCGAGGGCAGGATTTGGGCGGGACGTGGGCCGTCTGGCCCCCACCGCCATAAAAATCGTAATAACAACTTTACATATCTGCCTCCAGAACATTAGCACCTGGCAGCCTGGCATAGGAAAGCCTAGTAGAGTTGCACAGAAGTGGCTTAAGTGGTCTTGGGGGTGGGTTAGTGAACCATGGAGAGGAGAACCCAGACCCATAAGCCACTCTAACCACTGCATTCATAGTGAAACATGTGCACCTCCCCAAACCCTTATGTACTGCCATATAAGTGGCACCTGCAGCCATAAGGGCTATTGGGGTGGTAGACAGGTGGGTCTAGTCAGTTCTGGGGGGTGACCACAACCTATAAGGTTGTTGTGGTGAGATGTTTCTGTGGCACCCTTTTTGTGAAGTTCACAGCAGCGCCCTGTAAGGTACCCCCACTACTCTGGTGCAATGTTTGGATGTCCAGTCCATCACTTTGCTGACCCCGCCCATGTCCAAAAGGTCTTTTTCTAAGCGTTTTTGACTTGCACAAATTTTTGGATGAAAATGGGGTATAAAGATGGACGGCTTAGCAGCCTGGACGATCAGACGGCTGGAAATACAGTTAGATGATTTTAGGAAAAAAAAAATATTTTGGATGTATTTTTCAAAAATGGACCTTTTCACATGTCCTACTTTGGGCGACTTAGGCCCAAAACGGACTTAGACGTTTCTTCTGATTATGCCCCTCCATGGGTGTTAATGCTTTTGTGCATCATAGAGCAGCAAGGATTAGGAGAAAGGGCATGTAATATAAGAAAGAGGAGCAAACCCAATTTCCTAATGCTCCTTGGAGTAAATGGCAGCCTGCGGTCAGGTGGGGGTGGGGGCGACCCAGCTCCCTCCATTAAGCAGATTACATTAATGGAGTGAGCATCAATATGCTGATCCAGGGGCTGCGTGAATCTGTCCCATGCTTAGCCTCTGTTTCTCTCTGCTGCCAGGGAAAATCATTCAGTTAGGCCAGGGGCGTCCAACCCCGGCCCTCGGCAGGTTAGGTTTTCAGGATTTTCCCAATGAATATGCTTGAGATCGATTTGCATCCAATGGAAGCAGTGCATGCAAATGGTTCTTGCACAAATTTGTTGGGGAAATCCTGAAAACCTGACTGGATTGTGGCCAACCCCAAGTTAACTTCGTCCTCTGGTGCTCCGAGTGCTCGCTGACTAATAAAAGGCAGCAGTGCCGTCCATAGACTCATAATACAGGCAGGTGGTACTGCTTCTCGTGGCACAGATGCGGATAGTCAGCCGCTATGTTCCCTCTAAGCCAGGAGTGTCCAATCTGCGGCCCAAGGGCCGCATGCAACCCCGTGAAGTATTTTGTGCGGCCCCGGTCGAGGGCGATGCAGTGTTTTCCTCTACCGCCCCCGGGTGTTTACCGTCTTGCCGGCTCCCTCCTCTGTCTTGCTGCAGCGTTTGCGCGACCCCAGAAAAATTTTTTTTTTCGACCAATGCGGCCCAGGGAAGCCAAAAGGTTGGACACCCCTGTTCTAAGCTGAGCACATTAGCAATTGCTCATTCATTCTAGGACGGTCGCTCACAAAAATACCTACATATGAATCACAATTAACGTGTATTTATACTGAAGATATACAAAGATGACCACAGAAGATTTAGAAGTAAATAGTTTTTCAAGATTTGGGATTATATTGTGAGTCACTTTCATGAGTCAGGCCCCAGATGTAATCTCCCATCATGTTCCCATTATATTATCCTTATAATATACAATTAGAAGAGAAAAACTAATACTTGTACCCACATACCATTAATAATTTATTCAATCACCTCGTTGTTGTTGTTTTTTTTTTTTTTTTTACCATAAATATAAATATAATAAATATGTATCACAAACACCTTTTTCAAAAGACAACCCAGGCAAATGCCTTTGTTGCCACAAAAACCTGGATGATCAATTCCCAATTGTCCAGCGTTTTAAAATGTCTTTGCCGAACTTGTGCTTCATGGACTAAACTCCTGAATTCATGACGAAACTTTGGGGTCCTTTTATCAAGCTGCGGCAGGGGTGTAACGTGCGTAATACCGCACGCTAAACTGCCTGCTGCGCTAGCCGCTAACGCCTGAGCAGGCATTAGTTTTATAGCCTGCCGCGGGGGTTAGCGTGTGACAAAACGTAACCGACGCGCTAACCCCACTAGCGCGGCTTGATAAAAGGAGCCCTTCATTCAATCTTAATAACAACTGGCAAATGTTCTTCAGCCAGCCCAACACAATCTTGCGTTTCGCCGCACGGGTCTTATTTCTTATATTATCCTTGGCAGAGGCATTCATAGTCCAGTGTCTCCTGGTGGAAGCGTTCATCATGCTCCTCCGAGTCTGCTCCCACGTTCTCCTTGAAAGTCTCAAGATGAGCATCAAGGACATGACCTTTGAGAGACATCCTACAGCCCATTTTCCTGTAATTCTTCACCAGCTTCTCAACCTAGTATGTGGATATATTGTAAACCACCTAGGAATTAGACAGTATAGACATTTTTAAAAGAAATAAATAGTTTTCGGCCTTCTGATTGCCCAGGAAGCCTTGAACCACTGCGACAAAGCTGTTCCAAGCTGCTTTCTGCTTAGGAAATTCCTTGTTCTCCAGGATCTTTTTTTTATCTGCGGTCTGACGAAGACACCAGATTAGGAAAGGTGTCTTGAAGGAACTTGAAGGCTACCGATTCCATATCTAGAGCTCTGACAACAAATTGTTTCATTAGTGGTAGTATTAGCACCTTCCAGGGGTCCACCAGTGGTTCCCATTTGACGTTGTTTCTCCCCACAGAGAACTCAGTCCGCTGTGGCCAATCCCACCTTTGGTAGTGCACTTTTGTGTCCCTCTTGTCCCAAAGGCAGAAATAGTAGAAATGTTACCCTCCTCCCTCCTTCTTCCTGCCACACAGATACTACCTGATCTACTCTTTACCTTCTCTAGAAGCGACCAATGATCTTCCATTGTAACCCTCCGTTTATAACTCTTTTGTAATCCGCCTTGAACCGCAAGGTAATGGCGGAATAGAAATCTCTAATGTAATGTAATGTAAACCGCCTTGGAGACCCATTAAGAAAGCCATCATTTTAAATTCTCTAAGTCCTCTAAGCAATACTCATCATACTTTGAGGCGCCTAGTAAGGTCTCGATGCTGTTGTAATCCTCTTTGAGGTGTACTGAGTTAGCCAGTGGAAGAGACGGGTACATGTGGATGAGCTGTCAATGAAGAAACGATTCCAGTTGCCTCAAACAGACTGGTCACATTGTGGCAGAAGCAGAGCCCATCGTGATGGGTGAAGAAGGTGGAAAAAGATCTGATCTGTGACTTGATCCTTTCATCCAACATGTGCCACTGCTTGAGCCTAGGTGTCAAAAGCTCAGCCCTGCAATTGGCTAAATTTACTCTATTGGTTGGGTATCACCTACTGATCATCCTGATGGCCGTCCGCTGAACCGATTCAATGTGCGCAGAATTGAATCGGTTCAGCGGACGGCCACCAGGATGATCTCGGGGCTCAAGGGTCTCTCGTACGAAGAGCGACTGAACAAATTGCAGCTCTACATTCTCGAGGAACGTAGGGAGAGGGGAGACATGATCGAAACATTTAAGTACCTCATGGGACGTGTCGAAGTGGAAGATGATATTTTCTTTCTCAAGGGACCCTCGGCCACAAGAGGGCACCCGCTCAAACTTAGGGGCAGAAAATTTCATGGCGACACCAGAAAGTACTTCTTCACAGAGAGAGTGGTTGATCATTGGAACAAGCTTCCAGTGCAGGTGATCGAGGCAGACAGCGTGCCAGACTTTAAGAATAAATGGGATACCCATGTGGGATCCCTACGAGGGTCATTAGGGCATAGACAGGGGGTGGGTAAGCAGAGTGGGCAGACTTGATGGGCTGTAGCCCTTTTCTGTCGTCATCTTCTATGTTTACTGCTTTCATTCAAAGTTTCCTTTCAATATTCTCTTGCTACATTTTATTTCTTACATGTGACATTTTTTGAAGAAGATACATGCGTTTCCTTTGAAGTCATGGCCCCTCTTTAAGATAAACCCTTAATCCACTCTCACTTTTGATTGCTCCCCAGGGCCCCATCCGGAAACAGCTACCGCATGCTCATATGTGCAGTTCATATCGGGTTTGCACGCATGTGCACCGAATCTCGAATGCAGGTGTAGCATCTAGGACAAGCCTTTCACAAGATCATCCAGTTCACTGACCACGATGTGTGCTTGTGTTGGCTGGGTTCGTTTTTAAACGCAGCTCACCCAACCAATATATCTGTCTGTCCCCTCCCACCTTTTAGCCCCCTCTGTGTCTCTGTCATGATTAGATTGTAAGCTCTTCTGAGCAGGCACCATCTCTTGCATGCACAATGCATAGCGCTGCGTGTGCCTGATGGCGCTATAGAAATAATAAATGCTATACAAATGAATAGCAGAGTAATGAGACCCTGTGCTTCCTTCTGAAGGATTCATTGCCTTGCACTGAGGTGGGGGCTTTGCGCTGCTCTCATGAGTGCACAGTCATATTTCTCAGATTAATCAAGACTAAAAGCAAACACAGTATTATTCATTCCAAGGCTCCCATTTGCCTGAGAGCTCCAAAGGATGTAACCAGCCTTTCATTGCAGAGAGACTGCCTGCATGGAATGATCTTTTACTATTTCTATCCAAGCTTGACGTCTTCCATGACCATTTCTCCAGGTAACATGGATGAGAGAAATCCAGGAGGCCCCCCTGTATCCGTTTCACATCCTCTCTTTATGCCTTTCCAACATAAATTAGTGAATTTGTCCTACACCCTGTCCAGCCCAGCCTAGTTTCCCTTTGGCAGAACTGTAGAATATTCAGGCAGCCAAAAATCTGACAAGAGAACACAGCCAGCCTGCACTGCGCATGTCTGAAAAATGTGCAATCCCTCTCCTCAACATCTGGACATTAGAAACCTCTTCCCTGTCTGTACCTTGCAAACTAGGAAAGAGGAAACGATTCAAGTTAGATTATGTGCCCTGAGCGATGGCTAATGCTCGCGTGTAATAGTATTACCACGGCCACCCAAACCTGGTTGTTGGCAAATTTTTGAGGATGGGCCCATTTTCTTATTCCTCAATTAACCCCGCCTCTATGCAAGCAGGAAATGGCAGCCAAAAAAGCAAACAGAAGTTTAGGAATTAAACCCCCCCCCCCCCCCCCCAAAGATTATCATAATGCCTCTGTGATCACACCTTGAATGTTGTGTGCGGTTCTGATCACAGCATCTCGAAAAATATATAGTGGAACTGTAAAAAGAACAGAAAGCTGATAACTAAAAAACCCTAGAAAGATCGAATTATTGCATGATAAAATTCTACAAATCAGCTACCTAAGAACTTCAAAAACAGATGTTTTCAGATGTCTCCTAAATTCCCCATAAGTATCAGCAAGCAGAAACGATTGTTCTAGATCTGTGGCCCATAACGCTGCCTGATATGAAAAAAGATATTGATGATGTTTTTTTTAAGTTTAAGAAAACCAAAATTCAGGTGCGAGCTTCTCTTAGGTCTGTTGGTTGCAAAAGAGAAAAGCTCCGTTATGTATTTAGGAGCTAAACCAGAACAAAAACAACCAAACTTAAAACGTCCATCGGCAACCAGTGCAGGGGTTACATGACCGTATTTCTTCAACCTGACCGCTGCATTTTCCACCATTCGCAACCGTTGCATATTCTTCTGAGAAATTGCTAAGTAGGCAATATTAGAGATTGTACCAAAACTCTAAATGATGAAACATCAAAAGACGCTCTAATGGACCGAAGCTTCCAGAGTCCACCTGGTCCTTCAATCGCCTTTTGCTTATGCTCCTGCTGTCCCGTTCAACCCTCTCCTGTTCCCCATGCTTTCCCCCCTCTTTCTGCTCTTCCCTTCCATCTCATTCCTTAGTGACTGAATCTTAAAGCTTCCTTCTGGAGCAGAGGATGTGCGGAGCCGCGTCTACAAACCTCCCCCTCCCCTGTGTCTGACCACCCAAAGACTTCAGAAAGGCCTGTTTCTCCTTGCCAAACCATTTACATTGCAACTGCACTAACACTGCAAGGGAAGTGGATATGCTTGAAAAAGGGACTGCATGCTGAGGAAAGAGCACGGGGCTAGAGGATTTCATTCTGCCAATGCTTTCATGTTTTCCTCATATATACCCATATTTGTCTACATTTGCTTTTTTGTCTGATCTCTGAAGAAAGCTCATCATAAAATGCATTGAGTCAGTCCAGCGGCTCGCAAACTTTCCGGCCGGTGGAACACTAAATCCAGGGCCACGGCCGAAAGGCTCCTGGAAGTGCGTGGATGTCGACGCAATGACCTCCGTGCATGCACGGAGGCCCATCTGCCCACGCCCCACTTCGGTGGAGGGATACAGGACTTGCGGGGAGAGGAGGAAAGACGCCGGCCAGGAGTAGAGTCATCTGCGCTGGCTGACTTCCTACAGGACGTGCCTCTCGCCGTGAGAGGCAAGTCCTGTAGGCAGTCAGCCAGCGTGGACGACGCTCCTTGCCAGTGCGTTGCGGCATGCCTGAAATCTCAGGAGTTAGTCCAATTTTTGTTCTGTTTCTTTTTTCTTTTTGTTCTGCTCGAGGCCCCCACCTACCTCAACTTCAGAAAGCTACTCAAAACACACCTTTTCCACGGACACAACCCCTGACACCCCATCCTCTACAATGCACTGAATCTCCCCTCTCTACTATGCACTGAAATCCCCTCTCTCCTTACTGTAATATCCCTCCCCCCTACCCTCAACATTTTCTTCCCTTCTTCAGCTAACCTTAACAACATCATTCTATGTCAATTGTTCTTTATTGTTGTTATCTGTAAACTCTGATATGTTGACAATTTGATAAATCGCTGTGAACCGCCTAGAACTCCCTGGGTATGGCGGTATACAAGAATAAAGTTATTATTATTATATGACCTTGCCAAATACTAGAAATCCCAAGCCAGCATGCATGGCTCCCTTTCCTCGCCTCTTTCTTTCTCATCTGGTTCTGCCTTTTTTTAGAAAAAAAAAATTTCTCTTTTTTACTCTCTGTCAGCACTTCCTTCTTTCTGTTTTCTTTCCTTCTTATCCTTTCTGGCTTCCAATGTGCCATTATTCAGGTCTGATGCAGGCCATTTTCGCTCTCTGGAAAGCCACTTTCATGGGTTAGTCAGTATCGTGGCTTTTTTCAACTGATTCTCTGAAGAAGTACCGACGAAACGGATCCGTCAGAGTCAGTTATTGTGGCCACTAAGATAAGTGGTTTTTCTATGAACTTTCTATGAATTCAGTTTTATGTGACTAAATTGTTATTATGCACAGATGCTTTAGCCATTAATTTCATTATTTTTTCATTTCTTTCGGGACTGGGAGAGGGTGATTAGCGGAGTGTCCCAGGGCTCGGTTCTTGGGCCCATCTTGTTCAATATTTTTATAAACGATCTGGAAGAGGAAACAACTTGCAACATAATAAAGTTTGCAGACGACACAAAACTATGTCGGGCGGTTGACTCTCAAAGGGACTGCGAGGAACTCCAGAAGGATCTGAACAAGCTGGAAGCATGGGCAACAAAGTGGCAGATGAATTTTAACATAAACAAATGCAAGGTGATGCATCTAGGAAGAAAAAACAAAGAACACGAGTATAAGATGTTGGGGGCGACATTAGCAAAATGCGAACAAGAAAGAGATTTGGGGGTACTGATTGACAGAACCCTAAAGCCTTCGGCACAATGCGCGGCAGCGGCGAACAAAGCAAACCGGATGTTGGGCATGATTAAGAAGGGGGTCACGAGTAGATCGGAAGATGTAATAATGCCACTTTATAGAGCAATGGTCAGACCGCAATTGGAATACTGTGTCCAACACTGGTCTCCATACCTCAAGAAAGATATAATTCTGCTGGAAAGGGTACAGAGGAGAGCCACAAAACTTGTCAAGGGATTGGAGAATTTGAGCTACAAAGAGCGCCTTAGGAAATTGGGATTGTTTACCCTCGAGCAGAGAAGACTGAGAGGGGATTTAATAGAGACTTTTAAAATAGTAAAGGGATTTGATAAAATGGACCAAGAAGAAGCTTTACTAACTTTTTCGGAGGTGACACGGACAAGAGGTCACAGACTGAAACTGAGAGGCAGCCGGTTCAGGACGAATGTCAGGAAGTTCTTTTTTACACAGCGCGTGCTGGGAATTTGGAATGCTCTCCCGGAGGATGTTGTGACAGAGATTACTGTTCTGGGATTCAAGCGCAAGTTGGAGGCACACCTTCTTGCAAATCATATTGAGGGCTACGGTATATCTGGGTCTCCATTCGGGAGTACCTAAAGGGGCCGCCGCGTGTGCGGATCACCGGACTGGATGGACCTCGGTCTGATCCGGTGAAGGCTTTTCTTATGTTCTTATGTTCTTATATTAACTAATTTATAAAAACTACTACTAAAATTTTTTTTTCATAGTATTACATTAATTGTCAAACTTAACAAAGTGGAGGGGCATAATAAAAAACACGTCTAAGTCCCCTTTTGGCCTAAGGCCCTAAACATTGAAAGCAGAAGCAGGGTAAATGTCCATTATCAAATCCCCGGGTCCGGACAGAATCCATCCAAGGGTTCTGAAGGGACTAAAGGAGGAGATAGCGGAACTACTGCAGCAAATTTGCAATCTATCCCTGAAAACAGACGTGATCCCAGAGGATTGGAAGCAATGTTACACCCATCTTTAAAAAGGGATCAAGAGGTGACCTGGGAAACTACAGACCGGTGAGTCTGACCTAGAAGTGTGCATGGGAATGGGGATCGCGGGAATCCCGCGAGTCCCGCGGGGCTCCCAGGGAATCCCCCCTAACCCACGGGACTCCCACGGGAACCCCCCTCTAGCCAACGGGACTCCCATGGGGATGGAAGGCTTTGGAAGCAGGGTTCGTCCATATAATATAATGGATACGTCAGCTTTAGTAAAAGAGGGGGTTTATAAGTTAATTACCTGAACAGAAAACAAAAAAAGGGTTCCACCAAAGAGATTCCACAAGGAAAACAGCAGCACAAACACAAAAGAAACTGTAGAATTGATGATCCTGTCAGAAGTAATTGCTGCTTTTTATGGGGACGGGAGGGGATGGAGGTAATTCCTTGTGGGGATGGGTGGGGACGGAGAGGATCCTGACTGGGATGGGTGGGGACGGAGAGGATCCTGGAGGGGACGGGCGGGGATGGATGGGATTTCTGTCCCCGTGCAACTCTCTAGTCTGACCTCGGTTCCGGGGAAAATGGCGGAAGTACTGATAAAAGACAACATTGATGAACATTTTGAAAGAAACAAACTTCTGATAACCAGCCAACATGGTTTCTGCAAGGGGAGATCATGCCTAACGAACTTACTGCACTTCTTCGAAGGAATTAACAAACGGATGGACAGAGGAGACCCCATAGACATCATATATCTAGATTTCCAAAAAGCCTTTGACAAGGTACCCCATGAACGCCTACTCCGGAAACTGAAGAATCATGGGGTGGAAGGAGACGTACATAGATTGGTCAGAAACTGGTTGGCGGGCAGGAAACAGAGGGTAGGAGTAAAGGGCCACTACTTGGACTGGAGGAGGGTCACGAATGGTGTCCCGCAGGGCTCGGTACTCAGGCCACTGCTATTTAATATATTCATAAATGATCTAGAAACAGGGACAAAGTGTGAGATAATAAAATTTGCGGACGACACCAAACTATTTAGTGGAGCTGGGACTTAAGAGTACTTCGAAGAATTGCAAAGGGACTTGAACAAACTAGGGGAATGGGCGACGAGATGGCAGATGAAGTTCAACGTTGAGAAATGTAAAGTACTACATGTGGGAAGCAGAAACCCGAAGTACAACTATACGATGGGAGGGATGTTATTGAATGAGAGTACCCAAGAAAGGGACTTGGGGGTAATGGTGGACATGACAATGAAGCTGACGGCACAGTGTGCAGCGGCTGCTAAGAGAGCGAATACAATGCTAGGTATAATCAAGAAGGGTATTACAACCAGAATGAAAGAAGTTATCCTACCTTTGAATCGGGCGATGGTGCGTCCGCATTTGGAGTACTGCATCCAATATTGGTCGCTGTACTTTAAGAAGGAAATGGCGTTACTCGAGAGGGTTCAGAGGAGAGCGACACATCTGATAAAAGAGATGGAAAACCTTTCATACGCTGAGAGATTGGAGAAACTGGGTCTCTTTTCCCTGGAGAAGAGGAGACTTAGAGGGGATATGATAGAGACTTACAAGATCATGAAGGGCATAGAGAGAGTAGAGAGGGACAGAAAGAGAGAGAGATACAGAGAGAGAGAGAAAGGGAGAGAAACAGAAATAGAGAGAGAAAGGGAAAGACACAGAAATAGAGAGAGAGAAAGAGAGAGATAGATAGAGAAAGATTGGAGAAACTGGGACTCTTTTCCCTAGAGAAGAGGAGACTTAGAGGGGATATGATAGAGACTTACAAGATCATGAAGGGCATAGAGAGAGTAGAGAGGGACAGAAAGAGAGAGAGATACAGAGAGAGAGAGAAAGGGAGAGAAACAGAAATAGAGAGAGAAAGGGAAAGACACAGAAATAGAGAGAGAGAAAGAGAGAGATAGATAGAGAAAGATTGGAGAAACTGGGACTCTTTTCCCTAGAGAAGAGGAGACTTAGAGGGGATATGATAGAGACTTACAAGATCATGAAGGGCATAGAGAGAGTAGAGAGGGACACATTCTTCAAACTTTCGAAAAATAAAAGAACAAAGAGGGCATTCGGAAAAGTTGAAAGGGGACAGATTCAAAATGAATGCTAGGAAGTTCTTCTTTACGCAATGTGTGGTGGACACCTGGAATGAGCTTCCAGAGGGCATAATAGGGCAGAGTACGGTACTGGGGTTCAAGAAAGGATTGGACAATTTCCTGCTGGAAAAGGGGATAGAGGGGTATAGATAGAGGATTATTGCACAGGTCCTGGACCTGTTGGGCCGCCGCGTGAGTGGACTGCTGGGCACGATGGACCTCGGGTCTGACCCAGCGGAGGCATTGCTTATGTTCTTATGTTAAAAAAAAAAACATCCAAAAGGAGTTTTTTTTTATAATGGCCTGCCTCTACGTTCATCTGTTTAAACGCCTAGACCATCACTACATCTAAACTTACACCATATAATCAACCTAAAAAAAAGGCCTAAGTCCCAAAACAAAGACTTTTAGGCAAAGGAGGGGCCAGTCCTTCACCTAAAAGCTGGATTCTGTAACCGATGTCTGTCAAAAAGAATCCCCCAGCAACTATTGCTCACCCCCCCGAACCACGGTACTTCAGGATGAGCATCGCGGCAGGGCATCTCCCCTGCTGGCGATCCTCACCCCAAAGTGCCGCGGTTCGGGGGAGGTGGGCAATCGCTATTGAGGCAGAAGAGATGAGCCATCTCTCCTGCAGCAATCCACCGCTCCCCCCTACTGACAACGATCTAGGCAGGAGGGAGCCCAACCCCTCCTGCCCAGGCAACCCCCTCCCCCAAACACGCACATGAGCCATCTCTCCTGTCACGATGGTTGCTGTGGGGGGTAGGCAGGTTGCTCATCGCGGCAGCCGCCATCAGCTCAGTGGCCCCTTTTTCGGTACTTATACCTGTTTTGACTTGGTCTAAGTCAGGGGTAGGGAACTCCGGTCCTAGAGAGCCGTATTCCAATCGGGTTTTCAGAATTTCCCCAATGAATATGCATGAGATCTATTTGCATGCACTGCTTTCAATGCATATTCATTGGGGAAATCCTGAAAACCCGACTGGAATACAGCTCTCGAGGACCGGAGTTCCCTACCCCTGGTCTAAGTCAAAACGTATAAGTGCCGACTAGGCCAGTGATTCCCAACCCTGTCCTGGAGGAACACCAGGCCAATCGGGTTTTCAGGCTATCCCTAATGAATATGCATGAGAGAGATTTGCATAGATGGAAGTGATAGGCATGCAAATTTGCTTCATGCATATTCATTAGGGATAGCCTGAAAACCCGATTGGCCTGGTGTTCCTCCAGGACAGGGTTGGGAACCACTGGAACTAGGCAATCTGTCTAAAGTTTTGGTTATACCTGCTGTACGCCTATGTCTAGGTCGGCCCACCTCCCGCCCTTTCCTCTCCTCTAAAAATGCCTCTTTTCGCTCTATGCATTTAGAGCAGGGGTGTCCAATGTCAGTCCTCGAGGGCCGCAATCCAGTCGGGTTTTCAGGATTTCCCCAATGAATATGCATGAGATCTATTAGCATACAATGAAAGCAGTGCATGCAAATAGATCTCATGCATATTCATTGGGGAAATCCTGAAAACCCGACTGGATTGCGGCCCTCGAGGACCGACATTGGACACCCCTGGTTTAGAGGCAGGGGAAAGGCCTAAAACCAGCTTTGGTTATGGGTACTTGGATGATCAGGCTTTTTGATCGTCCAAGTACCCATTTAGGCCACTTTTTAGATGTTTGTTTTTTTTAAATTATGAGCCCCTTATTGTATTTATATCAAAAGGAAGGAGGCGGACCAATGATTGAAACCATTATATTGCATTTGTCAAATAGCCATAGGCTGTTATGAGACACAGGTTTGCCTTCTTTCATTAACTATCTAACAGTACAACTGAATTGACGAATTAATAAATTAATCTTTTTTTATTCCACTTTTGTTATATATTTGATATTTTGGTCGTGGAATTTTTGCTTTTGTGTTTTGTTATTTTCCAATGTTTCACTTACACCTTTTCTCTATTATCTCTGTCCGTATTCCTCAACCTAATGCCTTCACTCCCACTTCCTTCCCTCGCCCTCCCGCACTCTCTTGCCTTTTCAAGTACCAAAATCTGGAAAGCAAGGCAAGGATTTTCCATTTACATCTAAATTCAAGACACAGTCAAAGTAGGGATTGCAGAGGAGGGCTGGATTCAAACAATACCACTTGAAAGCACAGTAACCACCCTAAATGTTCTTTGTGACCGCTTTATCTTTGATCCCTGCTCGCTCTTTGGAAAATCTGTTTGATTTGCTTGCTTCTCAACAGAAAGCAGCTTTGCTGTCTCATATTTGCATTTAAAATGAACTGCTTCGATGATTGTAACTTTCTTCTCTCTGGTTTAAAATCTTCTTGAACTAAACGGCCCTCGCCAGTTCATAATAGTGTCTTACCTGTCATATGGAGCTGGTAGGTTTAGCCACGTCCTAAAGCCACATTGGGTACCTCTCCTTTTTTGAGTGATCTAAACCAGGGGTAGGCAATTCCAGTCCTTGAGAGCCAAAGGCAGGTCAGGTTTTCAGGATCTCCAGAATGAATATATATGAGGTGGATTTGCATGCACTGCCTCCTTGAGATGCAAATCGCTCTCATGCATATTCATTGTGGAGATCCTGAAAACCTGACCTGCCTGTGGCTCTCGAGGACCGGATCTAAACACTTCTCATCTTTACTGAGTGAAAACATATTTTCTATTTGTTTTTGATGTACTACTTAGGGCAGGGGTGTCCAATGTCGGTCCTCGAGGGCCGCAATCCAGTCGGGTTTTCAGGATTTCCCCAATGAATATGCATTGAAAGCAGTGCATGCACATAGATCTCATGCATATTCATTGGGGAAATCCTGAAAACCCGAATGGATTGCGGCCCTCGAGGACCGACATTGAACACCCCTGACTTAGGGTCACCTAGTCTTTGTATCTTATGACAGTTTACTTGTTCCATCCTACCCTAGATTTTGTCAGTTCACTCCTTCAGCCATCTCCAATCTAAAGAGCCCTAACCCTCTGTAGCCTTTCCTGATAGAATTCTTCTGTCCCCTTTATCGTTTTTACTATCCTTCTCTGCTCCCTAATGCCACTATATTATTTTTGGGGTATCTCTTATTAGACACTCTTCCTGTTCTTCAGGTCACAAATACCTGGCAGAAACCCAAGTAGCAGCAATGCTACCGATCCCAGGGCAAATAGTGGCATCCAAATGTCTGTCTCAATAGCAGACTATGGACTTTTCCTCCAGGATCTTGTGCAAACCCTTTTTAAACCTAACTATGCTAACCGCTGTTACTACATCTGCCAATAATGAGTTCCAGAGCTTAACCATTCATTGAGTGAAATAAATATTTATTCCTATTTGTTTTAAAGGTATTTCCATGTAACTTCATCGAGTGTTCATGAAATTGGCGGCTTTTGCTCTAGGGCTGAGGTTCTCAGCATACAGTATGCATATCCCTAGGGGCATGTGAACTGCTGCTGGGAAGTACACAGCAGTTCATGGGTCTCCCACACTCCTTCCTCCTCAATCCTCTTTTGGAACCACTGTCGTCACCACTGTTGCTGCCCCTGCAATTAATTTTGCAGTCTTGGTCCCACAGTCCCTGCTTCTCCTGGACTACTGTGTTGCTTCAATGGGTTAGTGGCAGCAATTCCTACACACTGCCTGCCACTAACCCAGAAGTTTTTCCTCTGCTGGGTCCTTCCCTCTGTTGGAACTTCCTGTTTCTGCCTGGGTGGGACATGACAGAGAAGAGGCTTCTGGGTTAGCAGCAGGCAGCGTGTAGGAATTGCTGCTGCTAACCCGTTGAAACAAGAGGAAGCATGTTTGTTGTGAGGGAGGCTGGGGTTTGGAGGAGGGAGGGAAAGAAGGAAAAATATTGCAGGAGGGATGAGAGTGATGAAAGAGGGAGAAATGGGCATGGGGTGGAGAGGAGGTATAGACAGTACATGGTGAGTGGGGCTGAGGACAGATGGACTGGTGGGTAGGAAGGAGGGATGTCAAACCTGAGGGAAGAGGTGAGGAGAGAGAGAGAAAGCGTGCAGGATGCAGAAAGTGTTGGACTCATAGAGAGAGAGGGAGAGATGTTGGATGGGGAGGGAAGGAGAAATGTCACACTCAGAGGAAGGGGGATAGGGCAGAGAGTGAAAAATTGGTCTCATGGAGGGAGAGAGTGATATATTGGTTGGGGGAGGGAATGAGGACTTGAGAATTGGAAGCATGCAGGAGACAGAGAGAAAGAAATGTTGGACTGGTGGAGGAAAAGGAGGGAGAAATGTTGGACTGGGAGGGGGGCAGAAAGGAGGAAGGGAGGGGAGATGTTACATAGGGGTGAGGAGAGATGACTCAAGGAAGGGAGAGATGTCATATCTGGAGAAGGGTGATGGAAAGAGGAAGAAAGAAATGTCAGACCACTGGAAGGGAAAGGGGGAGGGATGGAGAGAAAGATGCCAGACAAGGGAATGGAAGGGAAGGAGGTGAGAGAGATATGCCAGACTGGGGCAGGAGAGAGATGCCAGACTGTGGAAAGGAGAGGAGAGAGTTGCCAAACTGTGGGAAGGAGGGAAAGGAAAGAGAGAGATGTCAGACCACTGGGGGGGAGGGGGGAAGGAGAGAGATGTTGGACTATGGAAAGCAGGAGGGAAGGAGAGAGAGATGCCTGACCATGGAAGAGGAGAGAGATAGGAAGGGAAGATATGGAAAATTAAATTTTGAAAAGAAAGCAGAAAAATGGAAAAAAGTTGAATGTTAAAAGTTAATGCCAAAGATGGATGTAAGACTAAGGAGACCATACGTCCAGTTTTGAACGGGACAGTCCCTTTTTCACATCCCCTGTCCCGTTGTCCCCACTCACAGCTTCGGGATGCCCGAAATGTCCCGTTTTCAGAGAGGGCGTCCCAAAGCTGTGAGTGGGGACAACAGGACAGGGGATCGCAGCCTGGATTCAGGCCCCGCTGACACTCCTATCTCTCCCTCCCAACCCTCAAAGTGAGTTGACAACCTCCCTCCAGTAGCGTCGACAGCTGCATCAAGTTAAACAGGCTGCTTCGCGGCTTTCTCCTGCCGGTGGAGCGTCAATGATGACGTAATCGGTGACGCGGCAGAGGGATTTGTGGTCAGGAGAAAGCCGCGAAGCAGCCTGTTTAGCTTGCAGCGGCTGCCGACGCTACTGGAGGGAGGTTGTCAACTCGCTGAGAGGGTCGGGAGGGAGAGATAGGAGGGTCAGCGGGGGTTCAACTGGGAGAGGGGAGAAGCGGTCTGCCTCGGTGCTCCATTACCTTATTCGGGCATCAGCAGTGTTTACAATTCGCTGCTGTTGCCGGCTTCAGGCCTTGCTCTCTGCCAGATCCTGCCTACTTCCTGTTTTCATGAAAACAGGACCCGACAGAGAGGAAGGCCTGAAGCCGGCAACAGCAGTGAATTGTGAATGCTGCTGCTGCCCGATGAAGTTCAGGACACTAGGCCTTGGGTGACAAGGAGGAAAGGGAGCAGAGGGGGAGAGTGTTGAAGGAAGATGAGGGAGGGAATGAAAGGAAATGCCAGGGCTTGGAGGGAAAGAGGAAGGTATGCCAGACCAAGGGAAAAGGGAGATGTCAGAGCATGGAGGGGGAGGGAGAAATGGAAGAAAAGGAAAGGAGAGAGATGCCGGGAATCAGGGAAGGGATGATGCCAGACCATGGGGGAAGGAAAGAAAGGGGAAGAGAGAGATGCCAGAGCATAGGTGAGGGGGTGGTGACAGAGAGAGAAAAACATAGAGGTGACAGAGCTGAAATCAATCATGTACAAAGGAGAGAAGGGGCACGGGATAGATAGTTTATGGAAGGAGCATAGAAAGAGGGACGATGCCATATGGAAGAGAGAGAAAGAGAGAGAGGGCGAACACTAGATGGAAAGAGCACAGAGGGCAGTGAATGGAAGGAGCGAGATAGAGAGTGAACAGTAGATAGAAGGGAAAGAGAGAGGGAAACAGACACTGAATGGTGTGGGGGAGAGGAGGGACAGCCGCTGAATGGAAGAGTGAGGGACAGGGGGAACAGACACTGGAAGGAAGTGGGGAGGAGAAAGAAAAAAGGGCACATGCAAGATTGAGGGAAGAGGATAGAGTTAGTTACTGGAAGGGGTGAGGGAAAGAGGTGGCAAGCTATAGGTAGACACAGTGAAAGAGGGAAATTGAGGACTGAATAGTAAAAAAGAATTTAGAGAGGGGCAGAAAATAAATTGAGACGGAAGACCAGGGAAGAACAAGAGGAAGAGAGCGGAGAGAGAGATGCCAGAGCAGGGGGGAAGGAGAGGAGACAAATACCAGACCTGGGAGGAGGAAAAGAGGAAGGAGATAGATACTAGATCCGAGGGGATAAAAGGAGGAGAGAGATATGCTAAAATCTGCTGGGAGGGAGGAAGGAAAGAAGGAGAGAGAGAGGCAGAGAAAGGGGGGAGGTTGTAAGCACATTAGAAAGACTACAGAGAAAAAGGTTTTGATGAAAGTGGAAAGACAGGAGGCAGATGCAGGACTTTGGGAGGTTCAAACAGAGGGGGAGAGAGAGGGAGACCTGGAACAAAGGTAGAAAGGAGAATTGACACTGAATCTGGGGAGGGTAACAGAGGGAAAAGAGAGAGAGACCTGGACCCAAAGGGGATGGGGCTGGATTCTGAAAGAAATGTTCAATGCAAAAGAAAGAAAGATTGGATGCACAGTCAGAAGGAAGTGCAACCAGAGACTCATGAAATCACCAGACAACAAAGGTAGGAAAAATGATTTTATTATCAATTTAGTGATCAAAATGTGTCTGTTTTGAGAATTTATATCTGCTGTCTATATTTTGCACTATATTTGTCTATTTTTCTATAGTTACTGAGGTGACATTGCATATTTTAAAGTAATCTGTCTTGACATCTTTGAAAAAACCCTGAAACTCGTAAATGATAATTAATATTTTCTCTGCGTACAGTGTGCATTGTGGGTTTTTTTTATATTTTATGTTTACCATTATGAATTAATAAGATATTGTGTGTACATGAAAATTAATGGAAGAAATTGGGGGCGGGGCTAGGGTGAGGATGGGGGTGGGGCTAGGGCGGGATTGGGGGCGGGATGTCCTGTTTTGATGAAAAAAATAAATGGTCACATTATGTAAGACAGAAAGTGAAGAAGAGAAAAATAGCCAATGGATAAGACCCTGGGAACACAATTAAGAGCACAGACAGAAGGATGTGCAACCATAGACTGGGAAAAGATAATTAGAAAAATAAAATCACGAGACAATAAAGATAAAGAAAATGATTTTATTTTCAATTTAGTCATTGAAATATGTCAGTTTTGAGAATCTATATCTTTTTAGGATAAATATCTGCTGTCTATAAGACAGTCCCTGCTCAGAAGAGCTTGCAATCTACTCAAGACAGACAAACTGGAAAAGAAGGCTCATCAATACACAGTACTCAGGTGGGGGGAACCGTATACAGCTGCTAGGAAAAGACAGAAACAGGGGAGGAAATATTAAGAACTTCTAGACCCTTAGTAATAATAAAGCTCCCCCTTATGAGAATCTAGCAACTGTGGGATCATCTCCCTCAGGAAATATAGACTAGTCAACCCCTTCCCTTGCCTTGTTAAAAAAAACAGACTGAAAACTCACCTTATTGATATAGCTTTCAATCCTTAACCCTACTCCTCTGCCCTCCAACCCAGCCAGCTGATTAACCCTTCCCCTTAACTGTATCCATGACATCCTGTTGTCTGTTTTGGCTGTTTAGATTGTAAGCTCTTTCAAGCAGGGACTGTTTCTTCTTCTTTGTGACTCTGTGCAGCGCTGCATATGTCTGATAGCACTACAGAAATAATTAATTGTAGTAGTCTAAAATAACAGACAAAGCTGTGTCAAGTCACTGTCAGAATCCCTGAGAGTATCTAGTCTGCATTTCTTCGAAATGTGCTCTTCCAGGGCATGCTGCAAAGAAGCTGCATCAGACAGAGGTTGTCACTGTCAAAAGTATAAATTCCAGAGAAAAAAAGAAGAGCTTGAGAATCTGAGGCAGTGTGAGACATGTCAGAAATTGTGAGTGAATTAGAAAAACAAGATTAGAGGGCAAACTAATTGATGCGGGCACATCCATAGCAGGTGCTATTTGAGCCGAAGAAGCTCGAGAGGAAAAATCCAACCCTGCTGCCTCAGCCACAAAAGCTGGATCGGTAGCATGGAATGTTGCTACTCTTTGGGGTTCTCGAATCTTGTTACTCTCTGGGATTCTGGAATCTTGCTATTCTTTGAGATTCTATATGGAATGTTGCTACTCTTTGGGGTTCTAGAATCTTGTTACTCTCTGGGATTCCGGAATCTTGCTATTCTTTGAGATTCTGTATGGAATGTTGCTACTCTTTGGGGTTCTAGAATCTTGTTACTCTCTGGGATTCCGGAATCTTGCTATTCTTTGACATTCTGTATGGAATGTTGCAACTCTTTGGGGTTCTAGAATCTTGTTACTCTCTTGGATTCCAGAATATTACTATTCTTTGAGATTCTATATCGAATGTTGCTACTCTTTGGAGTTCTAGAATCATGTTACTCTCTGGGATTCCGGAATCTTGCTATTCTTTGAGATTCTGTATGAAATGTTGTTACCCTTTGGGATTCCAGAATCTTGTTATTCTCTGGGATTCCGGAATCTTGCTATTCTTTGAGATTCTGTATGGAATGTTGCTACTCTTTGGGATTCTAGAATCTTGTTACTCTCTGGGATTCTGGAATCTTGCTATTCTTTGAGATTCTGCATGAAATGTTGCTACTCTTTGGGATTCTAGAATCTTGTTACTCTCTGGGATTCCGGAATCTTGCTATTCTTTGAGATTCTGTATGGAATGTTGCTACTCTTTGGGATTCTAGAATCTTGTTACTCTCTGGGATTCCAGAATCTTACTATTTTTTGAGATTCTATATGGAATGTTGCTACTCTTTGGGTTTTGGCCATGTACTAGGGACCTGGATTGGCTACCATGAGAATGGACCATTGGGCTGACCCAGTAAGGCTATTCTTATGTTCTTATTGCAGAAGATCCCACCAACACAGCACTGCCTTGCCCAACATTAGACTGAGCGCAAGTACCCAGAAAAGGTGAGGTAACTGGCAAATCTACAGCTTAATATATGGCGCCTAACTCCTAGTTCCGGTCAGCGCAATTGTCAATCAACTTCTAGGTATTAGGGGATTAGGCATTGCTAGGCATCGTAGTACTAGGCAACGTTACATTAGGCCAGGGTCTTCCTGAACTAATTTGCCAGTACCTACCATAGACATCTAATGCTGTCCAACCACGCCTATTCTCCGCCCCTAACCACGCCTACTTTTCTGGTGGTCATCATTAGACGCCGGTTGGTGCTTCAACTTAGTCATTGCTAGGTGCTGTATGGAATTCCATGCACAACTTTAATTAATGTTTATTAATTGGTTTTTAATGGCATAGTGAATTACCATAGAATGAAGAAGTGGGGATGGAACTCTAGACATCAACCAGGAAGTAGATGAATATTTATTAAAAGTCAATAAAACGATCTTCAAATCAAATATTGTTTGCAGACCTGACACAGGACACGGGATACACAGGCCACTCTTGCGTAGTGCTTGCTCTTACAAGCATTTCAGAATTCAATTGAAAACTCATCTTTTTAAAAAATATTTAGCAAACTAATTTCAATTATCCTTAGGTTATGTTATTTTTAATCTTTTGTTCATCGCACTGAACTTACGGTTCTGCGGTTTATAAGTACGATGTTAAGTTATGTTAAGAGCTGCTGCACTACTGTTTTGCCCCAGAAGGAATTTGACCGTTGTGGTATTGTACCCGAGATTTGGCTGAGTTCATTTAAACCTAATCACTGACAGCACATGACTGCCATCTACTGGATGTCATTGTGCGCCTGAGTCAGGCTTTTAAAGCCGAAACACAGAGCGTGTTGGGTCTGCAGTCAATATTTGATTTAAAGACTGTTTTATTGGCTTTTAATAAATATTCATCTACTTGTGTATCCCTGGTTGATGTTCCATTTCCACTTCTTCATTCTCCGCCATTTCTTCATGGGGTATTTTTCCCAGGTTTTTTTGGGTTTTTTTTGCTGTGTATAATGATTAATTACCATGCCAATTAAATCAATTAAGAAAAATTAAGTGGCATGCAGAATTAACCCCCGTCCCCCTTTTAAAAAACCGTACAAGAGGTTTTTAGGGCTGGCCAGTGTGCTGAATGTTTTGTGCTGCTCTGACACACATCGGAACTCAATGACAGTCAGAGCGGCACAGAACATTTGGCACGCCAGCTGGCGCTAAAAACCTCTTGCGCGGTTTTGTAAAAGGGGGGGGAGTTAGGTATTGCTAGGCATCTCCGATAAGAGTATCTAGCCACGCCTAACCTAGGTGCCATTTATAGAATCAAGCCCATAGCGCGTAGGCCAGATGCTGTTCACCAGCTCCCACACTAGAAGCAGCATTTAACCAACTCGGCAAAAGCAGAGCAAACTCACTCCAGCGTAGAAATAGGGGACTTCTGGCTCCCAGGCACCGAGAACTGCATGAAAGTCATTTCCAATGAAATATTTCCCTCAAAAAAGTCTCGAAGAAGGCTTAGACTTTTTCTTTTAAAGGGGCAAAGGGAAAAATAGTCTTTGGGGGGAGGGGAAGGACCTGGCACCAGCAGTTTTACCTCAAAATGCTGAGAGATAAAGTCTTTGCCCCACAAGCTCATGTGAAGTCTCAAGAAGTGACTAGGAGCCCACCACAGGAACCTGAGACAGAGCTGCACAGTCTGTGAGAGCTAGAGACTAGAGATGCTCCAAGGGCACTTCAAAAGGTTTCCGCACTTTCATGTTTTCATGGGAAATGGGGCGGGAGAGGGCGTGTCATAGCATGTCACTGGAAAAATGCAATGCAGGACAGGGGGATTCCGTGCAAAAGTGATGTCATTTGTTTATGAGATATTTAACAAATAATGTTCTCAAAAATAAAAATGCGGAAACTTTTTGAAGAGCCCTCGTATTTGGAACTTCTTCCACAGCAGCTTTAATAGCTCGCTGTCTCCATCTGCTGGTAGATGGGCATAACCCGCAAGTATGACCTGATCTATCGCAGATGAAAAGGAAAAAAAAATATGCCCCCCCCCCCATACTGAGTGGGACTTAGCCAGACAGCCACGCTCCCAGCCAACTAAGTCTCATCTGATCGGCTATAACCAGTCACTGCTGATTTTCATCAACTGTCCATCTTAGGCACGCAGCCAGACAGATCCTCCAGGTCTATCTTTGGCCTTTAGACTTAGCCAGCCAGCTGATGAAAATCAGCTTGACCGGCTGAATGCAAGCCACCAACTTTTGACCCTGGCACTGAATATCCAGGATTGCTGCCTCCTCTAGTTCAATGACTTATGCTTGCAATTGCCAACTCTAGGCACAAACATTCACATCAGCCTTGACATGGCAGAATGTCAAGCCACAACTGCATGCCGACTTAGGCTCTATTCTATACACATCCCCCTCCATATTCACTGGTTCAGAACTCGCAACTTCATTTATTCACGATTTTTGTCTGGGTGACCCACCCCTGCCTCCCGGACCTTTCCCCTTACTCACTTTCTAAAACCTGGCGGTCTAGCGGTGAAGCAGGGCAGGAGCGATCTTCCTACGCTCCTGCCCTATGCAGAACTGGAAACAAAAATGGCTGCCGTGAGTTCCCGTGGTCTCATGAGAACTCATGGCAGCCATTTTTGTTCCCGTCCACCTGGTTTTAAAAAGTAAGAACAGTGGAGAGGTCCGAGAGGCGCTAAGGAGGCAGGGGTGGGTCAGAGTCGGCCCTGAAGTTATTCATGGGCTGGCTTTGCCCCTAACCCCCACGAATATGGAGGGGGGATGTATAATGGCAATTTTGCTCCTGATTTTTGTTGATCTTTCTTGAATCTACCCATAATTGTGAAGCAGCTCCATAGATGCAGTAAAATATGGCATTCCTAAACCTCCTTCTAAATTTATACCCCATTTCTACCCCCCAAATTTACCTCTATGACTAACCTCCCCCCCCACCCTCACAATTATCCCTCACCATTTAAAAGTACTCTCCATAACTGCTCTCCACTTCTTCAACCTGCCCTCTTCGAACAAAGCCACCCTTTCTACCCTCCCCTCACACTCCATGAACCACGCTCTGCATGTTTTTCTCACTCGCTGTTGTAGGTTTATTGACAGCTTCTGATCTGGTTCCAGTTTTTCTTTGTTCTTTTTCCTTCCATTTATCCAATAACAATATTAATTTTGGTTAAGAAAATAGTGCACGTGTTCTGTCACTGTAAAGATACTCTCATCTCTTCCCATGAAAGGAGAGGCAGAGCCACTGAGCCAAAGTGTTTACAGAGCACTTGGCATGCAGAAAATGTGGGTAGGCGTTTTGCCAGCTCCTTCATCCCCCACCCAGATGCCAACATCACATTAATAAAGTGCTTGATGACCCCTAGACAGCAGTTTGACCACATGGGACCATGGCTAGCGGTCAGGGAATTCAAAAAGGACACTTTTAGACAAGTGTGCCCCTCTTTCTGGCACTGGGCAGAGATCCAACTTGCCAGTCTAGCTTGAAACCTACGACATTCTCCTTTAGACCTCTGTGCTTTTCTGGATGAAAACCCCATGTAACTCTCATAACTTATGACACCAAAATTGTGCAGAACGGAAGCAGGGAACGCAGAGAGACAAAAATGAGAGCACAGGAAAAAAAAGAGAGAGGGGGAGAAAATGAAAGCCAGCAAAAGAAAAGGGAGGAAGGAGGCAACAGCGACAGAGGAGAAACGAAAATCATGTGATAAAGGAGACAGGAAAAAAACACCCTCTTGCTGCTCCACACTGATAAATACACTGCAAGTTGTTCTGCTCTGCTGTACTAATGAGGCAGGGCATTATTAAATTAAAGAGCTTAATGAAGAATTAATCAGAACCAGATGTTTCTCATCCTCCCCTGCCCTATTGGTTCTGTCTTCAACTCGCAGAGAAAACGAAAGCTTCACTGGCCAAATCCTTCAAGGCCAGAGTCAAAAGTAAGAGTGCCACCCTTAGATCCACATCTCCTCCCTCTCCCTCATCTGATCCAAATCCACTGAACTCTAAGAACCGAGCAAAAAAAAACAGCGCATACTTTTATGACCAGGGTGATCAAGTTCCCAGTGCTACATGGGGACAAAAGTATCATTTCGAAGAACAAGGCTGCGCAATTAATTTTCAACTAATCCCACCCCGATATCAGGTGCTGGCCTAGTGGCTCAGATGGGAAGTGCTGCACGGGGGCTCCAGTGTGCTACACATCAGTTCCTGATGAGACCTCATCTGGAGTAGTGAGACCTCATCTGGAGTAGTGAGACCTCATCTTGAGTACTGTGTGCAATTCTGGAGGCCACATTACCGTAAGGATGTGCTCAGAATTGAGTCGGTTCAGCGGATGGCCACCAGGATGGTCTCGGGGCTAAAGGGTCTCCCGTACGAGGAAAGACTGAGCAAATTGCAGCTCTACACTCTTGAAGAGCGTAGGGAGAGGGGAGACATGATTGAGACATTTAAGTACATCACGGGACGGGTCGAGGTGGAAGAGGATATCTTTCTTCTCAGGGGACCCTCGACCACAAGAGGACATCCGCTCAAACTCAGGGGAGGGAAGTTTCGTGGAGACGCAAGGAAGTACTTCTTCACGGAGAGAGTGATCGAGCATTGGAACAAGCTTCCAGTGCAGGTGGTTGAGGCACGCAGCATCCCAGACTTCAAGAACAAATGGGATACCCATGTGGGATCCCTACGAGGTCATGCCAAGGGATAGGGTCACTAGGACTTGAATGAGCAGGTCAGTAGAGTGACAGTATAATTACAATTATACTTAAGGGGTCAGAAGACTTAAGAGGGTGGGTAAATAGTGTGGGCAGACTTGATGGGCTATATGGCCCTTATCTGCCGTCATCTTTCTATGTTTCTATGTTTCCTGGGTTGGGATTTTCATTCCCTGGGTCTGATGGAGATGGAGCTGCTTCGAAGGTTGCTGCCGTGATCCAGTCAATTATGTTTGGTTGGACTTGGTGAGAAAATTCCCAGTAAGGGAAATACCGTGATAGCTCAGGTAAGAAGATCCTAGCCTAGATCCAATGTAGCTGGAGAACCACTGGGTCAAAATCAAGCATTAAAACAGAGAAAAATGAAGGGAGATAAAGACCTTACGAATAGCCTTATTGGGTCAGACCAATGCTCCACCTTGCCCACTAATATTATTAATTATTTCTATAGCGCTACAAGATGTACGCAGCGCTGCACAGAGCCACAAAGCCCAGTATCCCGTCTTCACGATGGCCAATCCAGGTCCCAAGTACTTGGCAGAAACCCAAATAATAGCAACATTCCAGAATCTCAAAGATTCCAGAACCCCAAAGAGTCACAACATTCCATGCTACCGATCCGGGGCAAGCAGTGGCTTCCCCCATGTCTGTCTCAATAGCGGACTATAGACTTTTCCTCCAGGAACTTCTCCAAACCTTTTTTTTAAACCATCTACGTTAAGTGCTCTTACCACATCCTCTAGCAACGCGTTCCAGAAACTCAGACTGCTGGTCGGCTAAGTCAAGCGGCCAAATCGGGCCGCTTAAATAGTGGGTCTGGCCACTATCAACTTCGCTGGCCAGCATTGAGTATCACAGGGCCAGCTAAGTTTTTACCACCTAAAAATAGACCAGATATTCAGTGCTGGACACCAGAAATAGCCCAGTATTGAATATTCAGGCTCCGCACCAAATGTAGGAGCCTATCAAATCTACCCACCTATGCCACCTACTACCCCTTCCTCTCCCTTTGAGATCCTAAGTACTTATCCCAAGCTTTCTTGAATTCAGAGAGTTTTCAGCTCCAACAGGAGGCCAATCCACAAATGCACCACACTTTCTGAACATAAAAAGAGTTATACTGGGGCAGACCAATGGTCCATCTAGCCTAGTTTCCTGATTCTAACAGCGACCAATCCAGTTCACAAGTACCTGGCAACAGTGATGCAGTAAGGGTAGGAGGCACCAGGCACACCACACCCTCCTCTCCATGGTACAGGGGAAGGGAAGGAGGCGCATGCATGGCAAGGGGGATCGGGAAGGAGCGGGAGGATGGAGAAGAGGGTGGTGGAAGGGCGTCATCGCCATGGGCACCACTTACCCTCACTATGCCACTGGTTGTAGGTTCAAATCCCATGCTGCTCCTTGGGCAAGTCAAATAATCCCTCCATTGCCCCAGGTACATTAGAGAGCGTGTGAACCCACCAGGACAGATAGGGAAAAATGCTTGAGTACCTGAATGTAAACCACTTAGGTTATAAGTGGTATATGAATACGAAAAAGAAATAATACTATTGTCCTTGTATGAACCTTCAGGATTCCTTCTTGATGGCCAGAATATCCTCTTCCCTCAGCAAACCCGCCATCTGCACCTCAGGATTAGATCTTCACCGTACCACATCCTTCCTAAACCACACTAGAGGTCTGCACGGGAACGGGGATCATGGGAATCCTGCGGGAGTTCCACAGGAATCCCCCCTAACCAACAGGACTCCCACGGGGACCCCCCTCTAGCCAACAGGACTCCCACGGGGATGGAAGGCTTTGGAAGCAGGGTTCGTCCATATAATATAATGGACACATCAGCCTTAGTAAAAGAGGAGATTTATAAGTTAATTACCTGAACAGAAAACAAAAAAAGGGTTCCACCAAAGAGATTCCACAAGGAAAACAGCAAAAGAAACTGTGGAATGGATGATCCTGTCAGAAGTAATTGCTGCTTTTTATGGGGACGGGCGGGGATGGAGGTAATTCTTTGAGGGGATGGGTGGGGACGGAGAGGATCCTGATGGGGATGGGTGGGGATGGAGAGGATCCTGGCGGGGACGGAGAGGATCCTTGCGGGGATGGGTGGGGATGGAGAGGATCCTGGTGGGGACGGAGAGGATCCTTGCGGGGACGGGTGGGGACAGAGAGGATCCTGGCGAGGACGGGTGGGGACGGAGAGGATCCTGGCAGGGACGGGTGGGGACGGAGAGGATCCTGGCGAGGACGGGTGGGGACGGAGAGGATCCTGGCGAGGACGGGTGGGGATGGAGAGGATCCTGGCGGGAACAGGTGGGGACGGAGAGGATCCTGGCGAGGACGGGTGGGGATGGAGAGGATCCTGGCGAGGACGGGTGGGGACGGAGAGGATCCTTGCGGGGACGGGTGGGGACGGAGAGGATCCTGGCGAGGACGGGTGGGGATGGAGAGGATCCTGGCGAGGACGGGTGGGGACGGAGAGGATCCTTGCGGGGACGGGTGGGGACGGAGAGGATCCTGGCGAGGACGGGTGGGGACGGAGATGATCCTGGCGGGGACGGGTGGGGACGGAGAGGATCCTGGCGGGGACGGGTGGGGACGGAGAGGATCCTGGCGAGGACGGGTGGGGATGGAGAGGATCCTGGCGGGGACGGGTGGGGACGGAGAGGATCCTGGCGAGGACGGGTGGGGATGGAGAGGATCCTGGCGAGGATGGGTGGGGACGGAGAGGATCCTGGCGGGGACGGGTGGGGACAGAGAGGATCCTGGCGGGGACGGGTGGGGACGGAGAGGATCCTGGCGGGGACGGGTGGGGACGGAGAGGATCCTGGCGAGGACGGGTGGGGACGGAGAGGATCCTGGCGGGGACGGGTGGGGACGGAGAGGATCCTGGCGAGGACGGGTGGGGATGGAGAGGATCCTGGCGAGGATGGGTGGGGACGGAGAGGATCCTGGCGGGGACGGGTGGGGACGGAGAGGATCCTGGCGGGGACGGGTGGGGACGGAGAGGATCCTGGCGAGGACGGGTGGGGACGGAGAGGATCCTGGCGGGGACAGGTGGGGACAGAGAGGATCCTGGCGAGGACGGGTGGGGACGGAGAGGATCCTGGCGGGGACGGGTGGGGACGGAGAGGATCCTGGCGGGGACGGGTGGGGACGGAGAGGATCCTGGCGAGGACGGGTGGGGATGGAGAGGATCCTGGCGGGGACGGGTGGGGACGGAGAGGATCCTGGCGAGGACGGGTGGGGATGGAGAGGATCCTGGCGAGGACGGGTGGGGACGGAGAGGATCCTGGCGGGGACGGGTGGGGACGGAGAGGATCCTGGCGGGGACGGGTGGGGACGGAGAGGATCCTGGCGAGGACGGGTGGGGACGGAGAGGATCCTGGCGGGGACAGGTGGGGACAGAGAGGTTCCTGGCGAGGACGGGTGGGGACGGAGAGGATCCTGGCGGGGACAGGTGGGGACAGAGAGGATCCTGGCGAGGACGGGTGGGGACAGAGAGGATCCTGGCGGGGACGGGTGGGGACGGAGAGGATCCTGGCGGGGACGGGTGGGGACAGAGAGGATCCTGGCGGGGATGGGTGGGGACGGAGAGGATCCTGGCGGGGACGGGTGGGGACGGAGAGGATCCTGGCGAGGACGGGTGGGGACGGAGAGGATCCTGGCGGGGACGGAGAGGATCCTTGCGGGGACGGGTGGGGACGGAGAGGATCCTGGCGGGGACAGGTGGGGACAGAGAGGATCCTGGCGAGGACGGGTGGGGACAGAGAGGATCCTGGCGGGGACGGGTGGGGACGGAGAGGATCCTGGAGGGGATGGGTGGGGACAGAGAGGATCCTGGCGGGGACGGGTGGGGACGGAGAGGATCCTGGCGGGGACGGGTGGGGACGGAGAGGATCCTGGCGAGGACGGGTGGGGACGGAGAGGATCCTGGCGGGGACGGAGAGGATCCTTGCGGGGACGGGTGGGGATGGAGAGGATCCTGGCGGGGACGGGTGGGGACGGAGAGGATCCTGGCGAGGACGGGTGGGGATGGAGAGGATCCTGGCGAGGATGGGTGGGGACGGAGAGGATCCTGGCGGGGACGGGTGGGGACGGAGAGGATCCTGGCGGGGACGGGTGGGGACGGAGAGGATCCTGGCGAGGACGGGTGGGGACGGAGAGGATCCTGGCGGGGACAGGTGGGGACAGAGAGGATCCTGGCGAGGACGGGTGGGGACAGAGAGGATCCTGGCGGGGACGGGTGGGGACGGAGAGGATCCTGGCGGGGACGGGTGGGGACGGAGAGGATCCTGGCGAGGACGGGTGGGGATGGAGAGGATCCTGGCGGGGACGGGTGGGGACGGAGAGGATCCTGGCGAGGACGGGTGGGGACGGAGAGGATCCTGGCGAGGACGGGTGGGGACGGAGAGGATCCTGGCGGGGACAGGTGGGGACAGAGAGGATCCTGGCGAGGACGGGTGGGGACAGAGAGGATCCTGGCGGGGACGGGGTGGGGACGGAGAGGATCCTGGCAGGGACGGGTGGGGACAGAGAGGATCCTGGCGGGGACGGGTGGGGACGGAGAGGATCCTGGCGGGGACGGGTGGGGACGGAGAGGATCCTGGCGGGGACGGAGAGGATCCTTGCGGGGACGGGTGGGGACGGAGAGGATCCTGGCGGGGACGGGTGGGGACGGAGAGGATCCTGGCGAGGACGGGTGGGGACGGAGAGGATCCTGGCGGGGACGGGTGGGGACGGAGAGGATCCTGGCGAGGACGGGTGGGGACGGAGAGGATCCTGGCGGGGACAGGTGGGGACAGAGAGGATCCTGGCGAGGACGGGTGGGGACATAGAGGATCCTGGCGGGGACGGGTGGGGACGGAGAGGATCCTGGCGGGGACGGGTGGGGACGGAGAGGATCCTGGCGGGGACGGGCACGATTTCTGTCCCCGCACAACTCTCTAAACCACACTAGCCCCTACCACACCAGTTTAAAGAGTCTTATCAAACCAGCCTGAGAGACTACAAATCGAGCTCTGCTCTCTGACTTGTAATCAAATAATTATAGCAAGGGTTTTAATGAAATGTGATTCATATTCCCCTGCACACCCATGACTAGAAACTAAAACCACACGCTGTTTGTTTAGCCAGGGAAAGAAGAATGATTTGGCGATACAATGGCACAAGTGCAATCCAATTTAGGAGCTAAATTACCTTAAGTCATGCTTCGCATCCCAACTAAGATAACAGGAATGGTTTTACTTTGTATTAGAGAATGACACAGGGACAAATTAGTCTCCATCCCCACAGGAACTCAATTGCCCCGTCCTGCCCCATTCCTGAAGTTCTGCCTTAACCGCACAAGCCTTGAACACTTATGATTTTAAAGCGTCTGAGATTTGTGCAGATGAGGACGAAGCTTAGGCATTGGAGGAATGAGGCATTATGACATCACAATCTGAGCTCTAGAATGTTGCTTCCCGATGATTTCAAAGTGTTTGTGCAGATGAGGATGGAGCTTGCAGGAATGGGGCAGGAACAGGAAAACAACTCGCAGAGACGGGATAGGAAAATGAGTTCCCACAGGGACAGGGAAAAATTTGTCCCCATGTCATTCTCTACTTTGTGTAACTGTGGACAGCCCATCACAGTACAAAAGATACAGCAAGACTATAGGCTTGGCACAAGTTAAAAAATAAGGACGTCCTGTCCTTTCTGGCCTCATATTTAAAAGGGTGTAGTTAAGCGGGAGAGACTCCTGCCTGCTTAAACCTCACTGAGCAGGCCGTCTGGCAATATTGAGAGGCACTAAAAACTGCCTATGACTACTCTGCACTTGGTATTAGGTCTCCTAACTGGTTAAGTAAGCTGATAATGTGAAGACAGCCAAGTTAACCAGGTACTGATTTGAATATCAGCTGGTGCCTGGTTAACTTTGAGTGACCTCCCGTATCTGGATAGTCAGGGTCGGAGGCCAAACATGACCAGCGCTGAATATCCGGTCTTAATTCAGCCTTCGGTTGTCAGCATCTCGATAATGATGATTGCTACAGGATGAATATTGGATGCTTCATGTCTTAATGTACAGCAGATGGTCAACCACTGTGACATATATAGCCCAAAACACAGGTAAGTGGAAACCAAGCAGCAAGGGGAGAGTGAGGTGCAGTGGTTAAAGCTCCAGCCTCAGCACCCTGGGATTGTGAGTTCAAACCCACGCTGCTTCTTGTGACCTTGGGCAAGTCACTTAATCCCCCCAATGCCCCCAGGTGCATTAGATAGATTGTGAACCTACTGGGACATTCAGGGGAAAATGCTGGAGTACCTGAATAAATTAATGTAAACCATTCTGAGCTTCCCTGAGAGAAAAGTATAGAAAATTGAATTAATAAATAAATAGTGTCAAAAGCTTCAGCCTCTGATAACCAGAGCTGGTATTGTGACGTCATAATGCCTGATTCCACCAATAAGAGCCAACCTCATCAGTGATGTCACAATGGCTTCATTGTCCTAGGCTTGGATCGCTTTTACTACATTATGATTTCTAGAGTGATGCAGTGGTTAAAGCTCCAGCCTCAGCACCCTGAGGTTGTGGGTTCAAACCCACGCTGCTCCTTGTGACCCTGGGCAAGTCACTTAATCCCCTCATTGCCCCCAGGTGCATTAGATAGATTGTGGAACAGACAGGGGAAAATGCTTGAGTACCTGAATAAACTCATGTAAACCGTTCTGAGCTCACCAGGGAGAACGGTATAGAAAATTGAATAAAATAAGTATCAATTAACCCTTTCACCAAACAGCATGCAGGATGTAAGCTTCCAACACCCAGAAAGTTAAAGATTTGTGTGAGTTAATTCAAATCCAAAAGGAGGAAAAAGCCTCAGAAAAACAGCCGCAGAAGACCAACCAGTATCTCACTGGCATAAAAACCCGCAGGACGACTAAGTCCAGATTAGCCCCCATCCCGTCCACATACTGCCCTAACCATTCCTCCAAATAAGCCCCTTTCAGCTCTGGGCACACAGCGGCATTCAGAGGCATAAAAAAGTCCTGCGGCATGTCCAGAAAGTTGGTTTGATATCAGCGCTTGGACAACCTGTCTTTTAGGTCATCCAAGTGGTTTAAGTTTTGTTTATGAGTCCCATACTGTTTGTTGAAAGTGCTAATGACTTGGGGGAGTCAATTCAGGTCAGTTTATATGAGCTTTGTAATGGTGTTACACTACTTGAGCTTCCATAAAGGTGTTACAATACAGAGTTTGTGTTTCCTGGGATGGTTTCAATACAATAACAAACAAAAAAATTGAGAAATGGATATAAAATTCAATATCCAACTGCTCTAATAGTTATGTCCAAAATAATTTGTGAAATGTGGCTGTAGTGTATAATCAATCAACAAGTTGAACGGAATGGGCCTCAAAATCCACAGGAAGCATCAACTCTGCAATGGGGACAAAGTCTCCCTTAACGAGTTTAAGTTATTCTCATTGGCCCAGTAGCGGAAAAAAAAACGTGAGAAGAAAAAAAACCTCCAAAACTGGAAAAAAAACACTTCTCAGGTTAAAAACCGCTTACCAAAATATTTTCAAGTACAGGTCACTGATCACAAATATAGCATAAAGAGTCAAAGACCCTCTAAATAGAGAGGAACAGATCTTGAAATCAATAAGTTCAAGATGAAAAATTTTGTGTCCCATCAGCTTCCCCTTCAGAACCAAAGGTTATCAATCGATGTTTGTAATCCAAGTGGACAAAAGTTTTGTCCCCATTGCAGAGTTGATGCTTCCTATGGATTTTGAGGCCCATTTTGTTAAACCTATTGATTGATTGTAGCCACATTTCACAGATCATTTTGGACATAACTTTTAGTGCAGTTGAATGGTCTCAATACAGACATTATTCAACCATAATCAAGACATTATTATACCCTAATCAATATTTGTGCTATTGTAAAGGTGTTACAATACAGAGTTACAGCCCTCTTAAACCATAATCAATTCTTATTTCTGTCTATAATATATAATCAATCTACCTGTTTATACATACTTACTTGTACATATCTATATAAAATATATCATATTTATTCATATTATACCTTCTTATACACATATATAAATATATACATATATCCATCCATATTTAGTATCATGTACTGTGATCACACTGTTCCAATTTCAATTCGCGATTAGTGGCTGTATCGTGATCTATGAGGCGTAGCCCGGATATATATTTATCCCAATCTTTCGGTATCGGATCGTTTTTTACATGTCGCCCCCTTCCCACCCCCACAGTATTTTTCCCCAGATAGTAAGTCATATATATATACCAAGTTTGGTTGAAATCTGTCCATGCGTTTCAGAGTTATGGAACATACATACACACAGATACATTCAATTAGGTTCATAGACAATTGCGCGCAAGACAATTGCGCGCAAGACAATCGCGCGCGGACAAAATCGCGCAGACAACCGAGCGCGAGACAACTGAGCGCAAGACAATTGAGCGCAAGACAACTGAGCGCGAGCAACTGAGCGCAAGACAACTGAGCGCAAGACAACTGAGCGCGAGCAACTGAGCGCAAGACAACTGAGCGCAAGACAACTGAGCGCAAGACAACTGAGCGCGAGCAACTGAGCGCAAGACAACTGAGCGCAAGACAACTGAGAGAGATTTATTTATTGGGATTTATTAACTGCCTTTATGAAGAGATTCACCCATCGTAATATACAGCAGGTATAATTCTACCTGACTAATAATTTCATACAGACTTTTCCTCCTTTTGAACCCTGCTTTGTCAGTCACTTTAACCACATGCTCCAGCAACAGATTTCTTCACCATCCATGAATATTTGAGGAAGCTTTTGGTGGTGGTGTTTGACAGAGCTCATCCCACCAGGCTCCAAAAGAGACTCTTGAGGGACAGTCAGCGCCTGAGGGTAACTCATCCATCCTCCAATGTTGACTAATCTGGTGCAACAGTCAAACAAGGAAGTGGGATCGAACGATGGTCTTTCAAAAAGAAAGGGCCCAAAAGACCAAAGTAATCCAAAAACATTTATTAGGTGTCCATCTACAAAAGATAATGACCCGACACAACACTGTGTTTCAGCGTATCATATAAGAACATAAGAACATAAGAATCCATCATGCCCAGCAGTCCACTCACACGGTGGCTCCCAGGTCAAAGACCAGGGCCCTAACCGAGACCAGCCCTACCTGCATTTGTTCTGGTTCAGCAGGAACATGTCCAACCTTGTCTTGAATCCCTGGAGGGTGTTTTCCCCTATAACAGACTCTGGAAGAGCGTTCCAGTTTTCTACCACTCTCTGGGTGAAGAAGAATTTCCTTACGTTTGTATGAAATCTATCCCCTTTCAACTTCAGAGAGTGCCCGCTCGTTCTCCCTACCTTGTTGAGTGTGAACAGTCTGTCTTTATGTACTAAGTCTATTCCTTTCACTATCTTGAATGTTTCGATCATGTCCCCTCTCAGTCTCCTCGTTTCAAAGGAGAAGAGGCCCAGTTTCTCTAATCTCTCGCTGTACGGCAACTCCTCCAGCCCCTTAACCATTTTAGTTGCTCTTCTCTGGACCCTCTTGAGTAATACCGTGTCCTTCTTCATGTACGGCGACCAGTGCTGGACACAGTATTCCAGGTGAGGGTGTACCATGGCCCGGTACAGTGGCATGATAACCTTCTCCGATCTGTTTGTGATCCCCTTCTTAATCATTCCTAGCATTCTGTTCGCCCTTTTCGCCGCCGCCGCACATTAGACAGATGGCTGCATCGACTTGTCGACCAGTACTCCCATATGCCTGCTGTAGGGGGTCAATCATGTACTCGTACATGCCACTACCACAGTCTACCCTCTGCCATCTAACTGTGCTGGAACAGTGCGCAGAGCAGGTTGAAAACTTGCGGGCCAGCCCTTCCTGGATGCTGATCTTGTGATGCAGGAGACCGACATCCATAGAGGTCCAGCCCACAAATTTTCAACCTGTTCTGTTCACGGTGCCATCACTGTTAGATGAAGTAGATTATGAGATATACGCCAACCCCTACACTTGCATCCTTGATGTTGGCAATACCAGGTAGTGTTGAAATAGTAGACACTACACACAATAAGGGACATTCTCCGCCCAACATTTCATCTTCCAGACCCATATTTTACTGTAGTCTATCCTGGCACCATTGCTACTCAGCAATAAGGAGGGCAGGTAGACAGGTGTGGGAGAAACAATGTTTGAGGGTGGAGGAACAAAGACAGAGACACGGCAGCTCCTCTCCCCACCCTCCTCATAATACCCATCATCTTCAGTAGCCTTCTTTGTAATCACCCTTGCTCACCAGTATCCTACAGGTGAAACAATGCACCTTGATGCTGGTCACTAGCAGACCCATGGTCATGTCTTCCTTGTATTGGGTGGTGACAGGGCTTGGAATCCTCATGAAGGTAACAAAGATGAGGGACAGGTCACTGAAGGAAAAATGATTGCTACTGTTGTTGTGTCCTTGTTGGGAATGAAGGATTCAGTCTTTAAATGGACTTTCCTTTCATTCCTCAGACAGAAGGGGGACCCAGTTTGTTTGGCAAATATGTTTGATAGAGGAAGAAGCTAAAAATGGGCTTTTACAATCTTTTTTTGTTGTTGTTTTGTCCTGAAAAATCCATATCTTGTCCAAAGCATTTAGTGAGGGATCTCTAGCTTGCCCATCATCTTCACTCTTGTTCAGTACACAAGAAGAACCCAAGGGCCGTTTCACAGATCTGGCTTAAGAGCGAGATTCATTATTGTTATGGTATGCACAAAACGAATCCATTTCGAGATCTACCCTTGGTCTCAAGCCAAACTGTGCAAAGTTCTGCAACACATAGCAAACGTTTGAACTGGGAATGGGATCAAATCTGCCTGGTTAAATGGTGTCTGTCACCAGCTCAAAAAGAGCCAAGCAAGTCAGTCTGGGTCAGAGGTCTCAAACTGGCGGCCCACAGGCCGCATGCGGCCCTCCAGGTGCTATTTTGCGGCCCGCAGTCTGGAAGCGATGATCAACTGCTCCCTTGCTGCAGTTGATTGTTCCGGTCAAAGCTGCGGTCGGCGACGGCTCCTCGCACCATCCACACCAGCATTTCTCTTCCCCCTTCCCTTCCTTGTGGAGCAGCAGTGTGTCTGGCCGGCACCCTTTCTCAGTCGATCATTCCGTTCAAAGTTGCGGGTAGCGGCTCCTCGCGCTATCCACTCCTGCATCGGAAACCTCTCTGATGTCATAACATCAGAGATGCTTCTGACGCAGGCGCGGATCTCGCGAGAAGCCACTACCCGCAGCTTTGAACGGAACTATCAACTGAGCAAGAGAGCCGGCCAGACACGCTGCTGCTCCACATGGAAGGGAACGAAAGGGGAGGGGAAAGAGAAATGCTTCTGCTGCATAGGAAAGGGGGACCTTAGGGAAATGCTGCTGCTGCACAGGGAAAGGGAGAGGGAGGGAAGGGGGAAGAGAAATGCCTCTGCTGCACAGGAAAGGGTGGAAGGGAAATGCTGCTGCTGCTGCTGCTGCACAGGGAAAGGGAGGGGGAGGGAAATGTGAAGAGAAATGCTTCTGCTGCTCAGGAAAGGGGGAAGGGAAATGCTGCTTCTGTTGTTGCTGCACCCAATTGGGGAAAGAGAGGGAAGGAAGGAGAAGGAAGACAAGGGAGAGGAGAGGAACAAGAGATGCCAAGTTCATGGGAGGGAGGGAAGGAAAGGAGATACCAGACCATGGAGGGGGAGGGAGAGATGCCAGGGCATAAGAACATAAGCAGTGCCTCCGCCGGGTCAGACCACAGGTCCATCCTGCCCAGCAGTCCGCTCCCGCGGCAGCCCAAACAGGTCAAGACCTGTCTGAATCCCCAGAGGGGGTCCCCTTGCCACCCTGGTTTCCCATTTAAGTCCTAGCTTCCCATCGAAGTCCTAACCCTCCAGTCTTGCACATGCACGACCTGGTTGGGTTTCTATACTTATTACCTGGTTAGCTTTCTATACCTGTGATACATCCCTGCACCTCTCTCAGTATCCCACGATCCCTTGGGGGGATGGGGGGAGGAAAGGCATGGGGGGAGGAAAGGAGACAGATGCCAGACCAGGAGAAAGGAAGGAAGGAGGGAGGGAGAGAAAGGAAGGAAAGAGATGTCAGACCATGGAAATAGGACGGAAGAAGAGAGAGATAGGAAGGGAAGGGAAGACATGGAAACGTAGATTTTGAAAAGAAAGCAGAAAAATTGAACATTAAGTTAATGCCAAAGATGGATGCAAGGCAGAAAGTGAAGACGGAGAGAAAAACAGTCAAAGGACAAGAAGGCCCTGGAAACATAGTTGAAAGCACAGAAAAATAAAGTCACCAGCTAACAAAGGTAGGGGAAATGATTTTATTTTCAATATAGTGATTGAAATGTGTCAGTTTTGAGAAAGAAAAGATATTAAACTTTAAATGTGAGGGCTGCAGAAAAAATAGAGTACTTGGAGGGCAGCAGAAAAAATAGTTAATGACAATTTTGCATTTTGCATTTTTCTTTTTAGTTTATATATCTTTCCTTTTAACTGTTAAAGGAAAGTTTTAAACTGTTAAAGGAAAGAGTTTTACCTCATGCAAAATTGTCATTTCTTTAATAAGACATTAACTATTTTTTCAGCGGCCCTCCAAGTACCTACAAATCCAAAATGTGGCCCCACAAAGGGTTTGAGTTTGAGACCACTGGTCTGGGTTGTTGCACTTGTCTGGGTCTCTCCAAATCTGGGTAGGTTGAACCGATGTTTCAGCCATGGTGCTGTGGTTTTCTTCAGGGTGTGATGGCTGAAACATCGGCTCTACCTACCCAGACGTGGTGAGACCTGGACAACTGCAACACTCATGACGCCAGCCGTGGAAGCCTAAGAGAAGAAGTCAGTCTGGGGTTTTCAGCTCCTCTTATGAAGTGTTCTCTTTCTATATGAAAACCTTTGACAGAGGAAAGTTGGCCCAACTCATCTTTTCTTTACATGCATTGGCACATAGCTCTCACAGTCCCAGGTGGATAAGGGAGTCCATGAATGTTGGCATTAAGAAAGCATTGGGATTAACTGTCAAAATTGTAGCATCTGGCCTTCCTGGCAAGACATGGTTGCTACAGTACTTGGCTTTCAAATAGGAGAGAGCAGGGGCTGTGTGATGAATCACCGACAAGAACTGAAAAGAAGAAAAAAGACAAGTGACCTTGCATGCCAAACTTTTGATGAGAACAACATGGGGAAGAGTAAGGATTGCAGTTGTAAATAATTGCTCTTTAATAATCACCAGATTATCAAAGTAAGTAGAGAACCCACACTCAGCAGTTCCTTAATGAGAGCTGACTGGGAAGGAATGCGGAGAAAAGCATTGCCCAATGGCTCCCTGATAGAGCCCAGAAGTACTTAACCCCTACAACTGGGAAGTTGTAAGAAGGGAAGGTGTATATGGCAATTCTCAGATAAGAGCTAGAGTATGGAAAAAAAGGAATACACATGATATTTTCCTGATGGGAGCTGGATGGGGGAAATACAACGAAGCGTCTTCTTCAGAATATAGAATGTGTTCCTGGACCACCACCACTTTTCTGGGTACTCTCTCACTCCTCTCCTTGCCTGCCTTCACTATGTTTTTGTGATTTCCACACTGAGGGCTCATCAGTTGTACCAGTGCCATCATCATGTTTACCTGACAACACAAAGTCATTAAATGCATCGAAGTGATTTACAATGAAACTCAAGGGGAAGAAACCAAGGGTGACCCTCACTCAAAAAGCAACAGATCAAATAATATAAAAGGGTCAACAGCTGGAGAGCAAAACTATCACTAATAATATAGAAGAAAATATAGTATCAAAAGGTTTCTAACTTACAGTAACTGAAAAGTACCAGCAACATAAATATAGAAGGTACAAGTAGATAAAGACCATAAGGCCTATCCAGTCTGTCCTGTAGAGCGCCAATGGACTTACCACGCTATACGGTTTCTTATATCCCACAAATTTCAGCAAGGATTCAATGCGGTTTACAATAAGATTCTTAAACCATTAAATATGGTCAACCATTGATGGGACTAAAGAGAGACGAGGTATGGCTTTCAACATTTTCCTGAAGTGGTAGAGTGATTCCAGTGGACGGAAGCACATTGGCAAATGATTCCAAACTTTGGAGCCTTGAAATTCAAAAGTCGATTTGTGTATCTTTTTCTGGCTTTCTTCACTTCAGATACAGTCCTCGATCTCCACCACCTCCACTGGGAGGCCATTCCATGCATCGAATGCCCTTTCCATAAAGAAATATTTTCATAGGTTAGATTCTGTGCCTTTTCACCATTATCCTATCTCCCCACATTCTAGGACTTCCTCTCACTTGAAAGAAACTCACCTTCGGCGCATTTAGGAGTGATTCCATAAGAGGCGCCTAGAAAAATGGCGTCTGCCGTGTATCAGTCCCATTCAGGCACCACTTAGAGAATTGCAACTACCGGCGCCTAACAAAGAATTTCAGCACTGGTAATGTAGACCAGGGTTTTAAAGGCCTAGCTTCATTGTAGAATCAAGTCTAGCAGTGCTTAGTGACCCCTAAGGCCAACTCCACTCCTAAACACTGCCCTCTGCTGAATAAATGGTGAATAGCATTTCACAAGGATGCTAGTAGTGGCATAGTGAGAAGAGGGCGAGAGGGGCCGTCTGCCCCGGGTGCCATGTTGGTGGGGGTGCCAACACCCCTCCTCCTCTCCACTCCCCTGCCTCTCCCCACTCTTCCCCTTGCCATGCGGGCACCCCCTTACCTTCCCTCTAATTGAACTTGTTGTTCACAGCGACCAACATTGGCTCTTCGGCTGACGTCACTTTTGTGCATTAAAGTGACATTATAGGGAGAGCCAATGGGGTCGTGAGGAGCACAAGGTTGACCACCTCGAGCAACAACTTCAACTAGAGGTAAGGTGTAAGGGAAGGGGATCGGGGAAGGAGCAGGGGGGGGGCACCACCACCTCGGACGCCTCTCACCCTCGCTATGCCACTGGATGCTAGCACTGTTCCACTGCTACAAAGTGGTTGAAACCTATCTCAATAGCAGATTATGGACTTTTCCTCCAGGAACATGTCCAAACCTTTTCTAAAACCCAGATATACTGACCACTGTTACCACATCCTCTGGCAATGAGTTCCACTGCTTTAACTTTGTTGAATGAAAAAACTATTTTCTCCTATTTGTTATAAAATATTACTGTGTAACTTCATGGGGTGTTCCCTAGTCTTTGAACTTTCTGAAAGAGTCAAAAATTGATTCACCTTTACCCATTCTGTACTACTCAGGGTTTTGTAGATCTCAGTCATGTTCCCCCTCAGCCATCTATTTTCCAAGCTCAAGAGCCAAGTCCGCAAGACCCAGTCCTCTTTGGTGCCCAGAAGTACTTAACCCCTACGCTCGACTGCTTCCTCACTTTGCTTTTTGCTTTTAGCATTAACCCCTTCCTTTACAAAGTCACACTAGCATTTTTAGTGCCAGCTGCAGCAGTAATAGACGCTCATAGGAATTCTATGAGCGTCGGAGCTGTAACTGCAGTGGCCAGCGCTAAAAACGCTAGGCGGCTTTGTAAATGAAGGGGTAAATCTTAGCTTCCCAATTTCATCTGCCACCTTTACCCTCACACCCCCTTGCCCCCTACTAGCTCTAAAATCTAATTCCACTTACACATTCTCCTTCTCCCTCATTCTTCTTGCCCATGTCCTCCCTCACACACATTAACATGAACTTTTCACCACTCATTTCCCCTCACTTGAATGCCATGCTCTCTCCACTTCCTCTGGCTCTCCCATTTCACCCACGAACTCCTTGCCTTCCATGCTTTCTCCATCCACTCACCTCCATGCCTACACATTCCTCTCATTCCCACTGAGTGCAGAGTTCCCCCATAAGGAGAAAGGATAGATTTGTAAAGATATTACAGGTATGTTAGTGGATCCACTTGTGACCGGTTGTATTTGCTCATGAAATGCATGCTGTATGACACTTGATGGAACTGTAGAGTGGAATGGAACGATTCATCGTGGGACGTTTCAGCATGGCTGTGATGAAATGGCCATATTGAATCATCCCCTTCCGATGGGAGTGCTTGTTAGAGAGGTGCCGGATTGCAGACAGGGAAGAGAAGGGGAGGGAAGAATTGGGGGGGGGGATGCGGGGGGCATTGCCCCCTCAAACGCTGAATCAAATTAGGGGGAGGGAATGGGGGGCATCACCCCCTCCCCCAAATGCTGAATTGGGGGCTGAATAAAAATGCCAGAACTGAGTCCCGGTATGCCACAGTGACGTTTGTGCTCCCGGGAAACATGAAAGGGGTGGGAACGGCTTAGTTGGAAAAGGCTGAAAATCTAATAAAAGCCACGACTTAGAAAATAAGTTCTGACTTTAATTTTAAATGCAGAGCCGAGCACTTCTGACTGCACATTTTAAATGAAGACGACATCGGAGATGATCTGGAACGATTCATCAATTCAGTCGCCCTGAAACGGCTGTGCTGAATTGGCCGCGACGACACAGGGCAGCTCTTGGAACTGGGGCCATTTCATTGCAGCTTTCCTTGACAAAGATGTTCCATAAAGTCACAGTTTACAGAAAAGCCACAGCACAAGAGTTATAATGTGTTTATACTTCCCGTCTTTTGAGTTTTGCTCTAACTGAATTATAGGGTTTATGTTTACTTTTTGTGTTCAGGATAGGATGACGCATCCATGCTTTACTTTTATATTTCCCAGATCTGAAGGGGTCAAAAGACTGGTGGAATTTAAATCAGGGAAACTTTCTTCGAAAGACAAACTTGCATTCAAATATGAGCCTAAAACTCTTCGTGTCATTGGCCAATCTCGGAGTCCTAAAGAAGCACCGTAGCAGTGCTTTCTTCTATTGGATGCCTCTTTTGTGGTTAGTAACGTGGGAATTTGTTTCATACGTGGCACATAGATGCCACCCCCTTAGTTTCTACCATTCTGCAGCTTTTTTGCCGTGGATATAAGAAAACCAGGACTGGACTTCATTATTTGATGTCATGTTTTGAGTTTATTATTATTTATATATCACCTATCAATGGAGGTTATCCAAGTGGTTTGGAATTCAGATACTCGCCACACTACAAACATCATCCCCCCCTCACCCCTCATGATTCAGACAAAATAATTACTACAACTGGGAACCTAATTGCTTCAAAACTGTCTCTCGCGACAACATTGCCAAGATACTAGACCAGGGGTGTCCAATATCGGTCCTCGAGGGCCGCAATCCAGTCGGGTTTTCAGGATTTCCCCAATGAATGTGTATGAGATCTATTAGCATACAATGAAAGCAGTGCATGCAAATAGATCTCATGCATATTCATTGGGGAAATCCTGAAAACCCGACTGGATTGCGGCCCTCGAGGACCGACACCCCTGTACTAGACGCTATATGCCCTTCTGGCTCCAACCTGGACCCCTGTCCACAAAGTCTCCTAGTGGCGGTGAAAGACGTCTTTGTAGACACCATCCTTCCTCTCATCAACACCTCTCTACAAACAGATATAGTGCCCAAAAACTGGAAGTTAGCAGTTATCAGACCAATCGACCCTAATGTGCCTGGCAACTTTATACCTGTCTCCAACCTATCCTTCGTCTCCAAGATCCTGGAAAAAAAAAACAGTGCTAAACCAAATGCACTCTTTCATTGATGAACAAGGAGCCCTATCCACCTTCCAATCGGGCTTCAGGAAATTCCACAGTACTGAAACCATCCTTCTCAACATCATCGACGACTGCTGGAAACTCATGGATAAGGGTAACGATGTCCTTCTTGTGCTGCTGGATCTCATCACGGCGTTCGACACTATTGACCATCCTCTTCTCATTGAGCGGCTCTCTGAAATTGGAATCCAAGACATTGAGCTATGATGGTTCACCTCTTTCCTGAATAACAGATCCCAAAGTGTCCTGCCCCCTAGTATGTGTCAACGACACACTATCGAAACCAAAGCCAATCAAATACGGTGTTCCGCAAGGGGCTCTGCTATCTCCCTAGTATTCAATCTGTACATTAGACCTGTCCTAGACATAGCTGCAAATATCAAATACAGGTTCACTCCTTTGCTGATGACATCCAACAGTACCTACCGCTAGGAGAAGCCTGTGAAGCCCGAATTGCGGAACTCCTAAACTGCCTCTCGGAAATCAAAAACAGGATATCCGTCAACAAATTACAACTAAATGCCTCCAAGACGGAACTCCTTTGGATCCTGAAAAAACGCTGCAACCGCGCCTGTCCCTCACTGCGCTGGGACTGAACTACCATAACTGCAAAAGACCAAGCGTGCAGCCAAGAAATACTGCAACCTGTTGCTTTCCAACCATATTTCTCAGGTGGTCTCGTCCTCATTTTACTACTTGTGACAACTTTGAAAAATAAGGAACTACTTTTCAAAGTCTGACTTCACCGAACTACTCTATGCCTTAATACTCTCCCTCATGGATTACTGCAATGCGCTATTCAATGGTTTCAAGGCAAAGAACGTACAACATCTCCAGCATGCACATAACACGGCAATCAGGCTTCTAAAAAACCTACGTTCCCACGACCCTGTCTCCCAGGCTCTAGTGTCAGCTCACTGGCTGCCCGTGGCCAATCATAAGAACATAAGAACATAAGCGTTGCCTCTGCCGGGTCAGACCAGGGGGTCCATCGTTCCTGGCAGTCCGCTCCCGCGGCGGCCCCCCAGGTCCATGACTTGAAAGTGTTCCCTACCTAACCTAAAATGTCCATACCCTATTCGCTCAATGTCCTGTAAGGTAAACCTCTATCTGTACCCTGTTATCCCCTTCGCTTCCAGGAAGTCATCCAGTCCCTTTTTGAACCCCAGAATTGTACTCTGTCTTATCACCTCTCCGGGAAGTGCGTTCCAGGTGTCTACCACCCTCTGAGTGAAGAAGAACCTCCTTGCATTCGTTATGAATCTGTCTCCTCTCAGTTTTTCTGAATGACCTCTTGTTTTAGTTGTCCCTGCTAGTCTAAAGAATCTGTCCCTCTCCACCTTCTCTATGCCTTTCATGATTTTATAAGTCTCTATCATGTCCCCTCTCAGTCTCCGCTTCTCCAGGGTAAAGAGCCCCAGCCTGTCCAACCATTCGGCATATGAAAGTTTCTCCATACCCTTTATCATCCTCGTTGCCCTCCTCTGGACCCTCTCGAGTATTGCCATGTCCTTCTTGAGGTATGGCGACCAGTATTGGACGCACCATTGCTCGATACAGTGGCAGGATAACTTCTTTTGTTCTGCCTTCAAGGACCTGATTCTAGCATCCAAATCCTTGCACGATGTGGCACCGGGCTAAGTAATGGCTAAGCTTCCTCCATGCATGCCGAAACAGTCCCTCCGCTCCCAAAATAAAATACGCCTCAAAACACCCCCTGGTCATGCCCTTCAACTGAAAACCACCAAATAACGTTCCTACTCCCACTTCATACCGAGCCACTGGAATGGACTGCCCCCGCAGATCAGATCCCTTGAAGGACTCCTCAACTTTAGGAAAGCAATAAAAACAGACCTCTTCACCTAAACCCCTGCCCGTGACTGATGGATTACAAAGAAATGGATATTGGTACCAAATCTCAGTATGTGTCACAGAAGGAAAACTGGTACTATAGGGATAACTATGGCAAATTGTAATCTGTAAACTGTATATTAATATTAGATCCTTAGTATGTGTCAAGTGAGGATAAAACTTTGTATCGTAAACTTGAACTGAAATTATGGCAAATCCAGTGCAAATCATAACCTGTTAATTGTATATTTTCTATGTTTAACTTGTAACTCGTTCTGAGCTCTTTGGGGACAACAGGATTCAAAATGAAAGCAATAAATAAGCATTTTTCCCTGTCTGTCCCGGCAGACGTACAATCTATCTAATGTACCTGGGGCAATGGGGGGATTAAGTGACTTGCCCAGGGTCACAAGGAGCAGCGTGGGTTTGAACCCACCACCTCAGGGTGCTGAGGCTGGAGCTTTAACCACTGCACCACTCTAGAAATCAAAATGTATTAGATGTGAGCCAAGTATAGAAGAAGAAGAAGAAGAAGATGACAGCAGAAAAGGGCCACAGCCCATCAAGCCATTGTGACATCACTGATGAGGTTGTCTCTTATTGGTGGAATGAGGCATTATGATGTCACAATACCAGCTCTGGTTATCAGAGGCTGAAGCTTTTCACACTATTTATTCATTCAATTTTCTATACTTTTCTTCCAGGGGAGCTCAGAACGGTTTACATTAATTTATTCAGGTAATCAAGCACTGTTCCCTGTCTGTCACTCACAATCTATCTAATGTACCTGGGGCAATGGATGGGTTAAGTGACTTGCCCAGGGTCACAGGAGCAGCATGGGTTTGAACCCACCACCTCAGGGTGCTGAGGCTGGAGCTTTAACCACTGAACCACTCTAGAAATCAAAATGTAGCAAAAGTGAGCCAAGTAAAGGACAATCAAGCCATTGTGACATCACTGATGAGGTTGGCTCTTATTGGTGGAATGAGGCATTGTGACATCACAGTATCAGCTCTGGTTACCAGAGACAGACACTTTGCACACTCTTTATTCAATTTTCTATACCATTCTTCCAGGGGAGCTCAGAACGGTTTACATGGATTTATTCAGGTACTCAAGCATTCTTCCCTATCTGTCCCAGTGGGCTCACAATCTATCTAACATACCTGGGGCAATGGGGGGATTAAGTGACTTGCCCAGGGTCACAAGGAGCAGCGTGGGTTTGAACCCACAAGCTCAAATCCCATAGTTCGGCCTCTGGAGAAACACCTGCAGCTTCTCTTAGTAATTTTATAATAGGTGGTCTGGGGGAGAGGCCAGGTGGGTGCCTATTTGGGGTCTTTTTGATAGAGGGGCATTCTCAATAGGATGTTTAAGTCCATCTTTTAAAGCACATGTGGATTTTGTTGTAATGTGACTCTGTATTACCGTATTGACCGAATCAAGGCCTGCATCGCGAGCATCTTCTCCACAGTGTCCTCTTTTGTTTTGCTGGGCTTCACCAAATTTACTGCAGATCACTTGGGCATTCTTTTGTGCTTTCAGATCAGTCACCGACACGAGTGACCCTCCCTGAACAGGTGAAGGGGAGACAGATGGGGTGGAGAGAAGGGGATGACATGTCGGAGCACAAAGCCCCCATGCAGCCGCACCTCTCACCCCTGCCTAAGACCGGCCTTAAATCTAAAATGACGCTGCACATAAATGGCTTACTTTTATCCGCTATGGAGAGTTCCAGGCCCAAAACCACAGCTTCCCTGCCATGAACGGGGCAGTAGGATCTGGCAGCACTGCTAAGCAATTGGTCCCCCTATGCCTATGCCCTGTAACAGCTGCCTCTGGGCACATAAGCAGCCTTAAACTGTGACAGAGACCTGCGCCTGCTGGGCCCCTTCCCCTTTTCTGATATGTACCCCATCAGGTGTGCTGAGGCTCCAGAGCCTCTTAGCTTCTGTTTAGAATTTTTTTTAATCCGATGATAAAATTTAAAGCCCTGCTAAAATGATTTTTTAATAAACAGAGCTGCAATTTTTTTATGGAGGTGGGGGAATATTTTGGCAGTAACATTTCTTGTTTTGCTATGGCTACAGTGAAGACAAAACCTGAAGCAAGAATGGTTTTTCTCTTGTCATTTAGGACTTGGTGTAGTGAAATGAGGCTGATTGGGGAGGGGTTCGGAAGGGGTTTAGGGGAAGAACAGAGGAGAAAATGTTGAAAGGATTCAGTTGATATAGATCAGTGGTCTCTAACTCAAACCCTTTGCAGGGCCACATTTTGGATTTGTAGGTACTTGGAGGGCTGCAGAAAAATAGTTAATGTCTTATTAAGGAAATGACAATTTTGCATGAGGTAAAACTCTTTATAGTTTATACATCTTTCCTTTGGGCTAACAATAATATTGTAATTTATATGATCAAGAAACTGTTTTATTTTACTTTTGAGATTATGATAAACATACCAAGGGCCTCAAAATAGGATCTGGCGGGCCGCATGTGGCCCCCGGGCCACGAGTTTGAGACCACTGATATAGATGGTTCAGTATAGCTGATGCTGTCATGTAATTTTTTAATCCATAGATTTTTCAAATTCCTTGAGTGTTCATTGTATTGTATTGATTTCCAATTTTGGACTCCTTGCATTGCTTTTGTATGGCTTTATAAATAAAAAGATTTAAAATAAAATCCCATTTTTTTATTTTATGTCATTTGCCGTTTGCGTGGAGTGGGGAGTGCACTGTGCTTGATTTCCGACAGTGTGGCTGTTTGAATATCAATTTGGTGTGGCTGGATATAAAATAAGCCAGGTGTATACCTAGCAGGGCCTCCGCGTGTGCGGATCGCCGGACTTGATGGACCGAAGGTCTGATCCGGAGATGGCGCTTCTTATGTTCTTATGTTCTTATCTATTTATTTTTGCAGAGGCTCTGGCCCAGGGATAGGTGGAGTCACCAACCAATAACCCTTAGCCCTGCTGATGGAGGCCCCAAGGGGCTCTCTGCCCACCCAGCACGCCACGTGAATATCTGGAGGTTATGGATCAGGGCAACAAAGGGGAAAACAGAAGCCACCTGTGGACAGAAAGCCAGGAGTCGAATTGCTATCCACAGGAGTGCATTTTGGGGAGCCAGGCTTGTAAAAAGAATTCCTGTTGCACCATATGCTGGAGGCAGAAAAGTACTGGCAAGTTTCAGCTGGCGATGTCGCTGGAAGAGTTCAGCTTCTCTGCTTCCGTCTGCTGATAGGGGGACACAACCCATTGCTATGAACTGGTCTAGAAGGATGTTAAGGAGCATATGTTAAGACAAGTGAGTAAACGAGGCCACGTATTTTCCATACCTTTTTGCTTATGTAAAACATTTTCTCCTAATAAAAGTTGAATATTTTGTGAAGTGTGTTTTACAGTGGATGTGGATGTAGAGAAAGATTGGATGCTGGTGTTATTCAACTGTTTGAACCGAATGTATTGTTTGTTCTCTACCGTATCCTGTAACTTACTTGAATCTTTGTTACGCAATTCTCTCGGTAATGTCCAGATCTCTTCTAATTTGTAATCCGCTTAGAACCGCAAGGCACAGGCGGAATAGAAATCACTAATGGAATGGAATGGGATGGAGTTTGTTGTTCAAACAGAAATGAATCTGGGAATATTTTTTGGACAATCTTTTTTTTTTTCTCTCCGTTGACTTTATTTGAATTGCTACCTAGATGTGCAAATGAAGATTCTGTCTCCAAGAGAAAAAGGAATCGCCTTCATCCATTTGATTCCAGTAAGCAAGTGACTACTTTTACAGCACATTAACAGGGAAGGGGTAAAACGCGGACCTCACGGACCTGACGGACCTGGCGGATCTAAACCCATACGGCCTTAAAAATCTGAGGTCCGTGTCCCTGCCGCTTGCACTTTCTGTCGCTGACAGATCTTGATTGAGATTTGAGCGCTGACGGATCCGTCTCGGCATAGGGAGGGAAAAGTGTTAGGATCCGTCAGCGCTAAAAATCTCTTCGAGGTCTGTCAGAGGCAGAGACTAGTGCTGGAGTTTGGAGACTTCTTTTCCCCGCTCTCTTGGCTTCTGCTCTGCTGCTCCAGCTCTAGTCTCTGGCTCTGACAGACCTGGAAGAGATTTTAGCACTGACGGATCCTAACACTTTTCCCTCCCTATGCCGAGACGGATCCGTCAGCACTAAAATCTCTTTGAGTTCTGTCAGCGACAGAAAGTGCAAGCGGCAGGGACACGGACCGACACGGACCTCAGATTTTTAAGGCCGTACGGGTTTAGATCCGCCAGGTCCGTCAGGTCCGCGTTTTACCCCTTCCCACATTAACATGTTCTATGTGCTGGAGTCTCCTTTTAAAAGTATTTCCAGGAGGGATCCCCCCTCCCCCTCTCCCCCCAGTGTCCCAGACTTTGGCTTTTAAAGTTTGCATTGAAAATGAGAGAGGGGTCGTTTGGGTAAAGTGTCACTCCTCATCCCCCTACACCTAGAGGCTCTAAGAGAATCCTGCTGTTTGCAGCTGGGCTACCAAGGAAGTGCCCAGACCTTGACCCCTGACCTCTCTTACCCATGCTGGCTTTTATGGGTCTTACCAGGCTTAGCAACAAAGGCCCGCTCAGCAGGAATGAGCCTTCAGCTCTCTTCTGCAATCAGAACTTATGTCACATGAACATTAAGGCAGGTAAAGCAACCAATCACAATGCAAGAACTGGCAGGATGACCCCCCCCCCCCAATGCCGTCAGCGACTTCTGTCTGTTGGGCGGACCAGACACCAAAAACCAGGCAGCTCCTGCTTAGTACCCAAGCCAGCTGTTAAATAAAATTAAATCCACGCATTCGAGCCATGTAAGGCTTTAATTAGATGAATAGCATCAGATATCACAAAGCAACATCACAAAGAATTGGGAAATATACAGATACAGGATGTGTTCCTGGGATTCACGGAATGAAATCTATCCCCTCCTCATGCAACAGTGTAATTAAGAGAACACCCTCCATTGAGAGTGAAACCAGTATAAGAAATGTTTGAGTGGCAGGGATAAGAAGATGGACAACCAATCTTCTTTGATTAAAGTAATAATCACTTAACACTTGTTGAATACATAGGATCGGCGACAGCACTTCAGAAACAGATACTAAACTGCTGGAAAGAGAACTCCGACAGCTTTCACAGAGCCAAGCACGGAACAGACAATACAAGAAGCACAGGAACGAGCGGAGGCCGGGCTTCTATCCCAGATAAGAACATGGGTCCATCAAGCCCAGTAGCCGTTCTCACAGTGGGCAATTCCGGTCACTAGTACCTGGCCAAAACCCAAAGAGTAGCAACGTTCCATACAGAATCTCAAAGAATAGCAAGATTCCAGAATCCCAGACAGTAACAAGATTCTGGAATCCCAAAGAGTAGCAACATTTCATACAGAATCTCAAAAAATAGCAAGATTCCGGAATTCCAGAGAGTAAACAGATTCTAGAATCCCAAAGAGTAGCAACATTCCATACAGAATCTCAAAGAATAGCAAGATTCTAGAATCCCAGAGATTAACAAGATTCTAGAACCCCAAAGAGTAGCAACATCCCGTGCTACCGATCCAGGGCAAACAGTGGCTTCCCCTATGTCTTTCTCAATAACAGACTATGGACTTTTCCTCCAGAAAATTGTCCAAACATTTCTTAAAACCAGCTACTCTCTCCGCTCTTACCACAAACTCTGGCAATGCGTTCCAGAGCTTAACTATTCTCTGAGTGAAAAAATATCTTCAGATCTGTGATTATACTCTGAGCACATCCATCCATCCACCCTGTCCCTGCAAAGGAATGTCATGCAGAAAGTAACAGACTAATGCACACACAGGTGAAGAGAGTTTCCTTCTGTTTGAGTGATGCAGGTTTCAAGGTTGTCTAACGCAAACACGGAAGCCGATAGTCCATCCACTTTCTGTCCATTTTTATTACTGACTCTATGAAAATCATGCTTTGCTTCCACTACAAGCAGTGGGAGGTTATTCAAGTTCAGATCATTCTTTCTGAGAAGAGATGCTTCTGATTCTGACTTGAGTTCACTCTAGTCTCATGTCATGACCCCTTGTTTTGGAAGGGTTTGCTTGTTTTCCATATTAATACCTTTGACTTAGTTGATGTGAAGGGGCATTATAGAAAGAAAGTCCAAGTTAGAATTGGGACGTCGCACTCATCTAACATGAATGACTATGAATGATCATTTTCCAAAATACGTTTAGCCAAACTGTAACCAGGCCAGCTGAAAATATTGAAACCCAGTTGGCTGTGAGTTAGCTCTCCCACCCTCTGCACAGACAGATGTATCCACCTTCTTGCCCACATGTCAACCAAAGACACCAGGTCATCTAGAAACCAAGCAGGGATTTGGAACAACACCTTAAGCGACCTAATCCTGAATGCGCCAACATACCATTCATTCAGAAAATCACTAAAAACCCACTTATTCGACAAATTTATCTGATCCTTCTATTCTGCTCATCTCTTCCCTCTTCTCATACGCTCCTTCTTCCTACCCTACCACCCCATTCACTCAGCTGTCTTCCACACCTTCCCAAATCTAACTCATGTAACCTCGCTGTCCTTACAGCATTTCTTGTTCTTGTTGTATACCGTCTTGAACTGAAAAGGTATGACGGGATATAAATAAAGCTATTGTTATTATTATTATATCGTTCTCAAGGTTACTTCTCTTTGCTGCCTTCTCTTCCCCCAACACAAGTTAATTTTGTTCCTCTACTACAATGTATCGCAAACGGTGTGTCTCCTGAGATTTGAGGTGTGCCGCGAGATGCTGGGGAGGAAGAGAAGCACCAGCGCCATCTGTCTTCCTACATGATGTGCTCCTCGCAGCGAGAGACACGTCCTGTAGCCAATCAGCTGGTGCCAGTGCCTCACCTTTTCTCCACGCATCTTCCATGCCAGCACCCCCCCCCCCCCCCGGCACTTCAGGGCCCATTTGGAGGGCTTTCACGCATGTGTCGGCATCATTGCATTGATGTCAGCGCACTTTTGGATCCCTCGAGCCGTGGCCACTAAGTTTACTGTAAACCATTCTGAACTCCCCTGGGAGAACGGTATAGAAAATGAAATAAATATGAATCCCAGACCATTCCCTCAGTATGCCATGGCCTGAACATTATCATTGTAACAGCGGGATCTGGATAGCCCCTAACCACCCAAACACCCCCTCCCTGTATCCCATCCAAATAACTAATAGACCACACACATATTTGGTATATATAGCCGCAGCTCAATTTATTAACATAACAGGTAATAATTTGCATAAATTAACATCCACAAGCATTAACTTCCATATAACCAATCTGCAGCTCCTCCCGAGCTACAGGGTGTAACCATCAACAAATTTCCCCCGACCCCGCCATAAACAGTAAGAGTCTGAGGGGTGGCATGACCTCATGCCCCATTAACTGAGTCAGTAGACCCCCGGGCACGGCTCCCCGCCACCCTACTGCTCATCGCCGGATGAGCCCCAGCACCCAGTAGCTCAGGAGACCCGCCAACCCGAGCTACCAAGGCCACCAATAAAGGGCAGGTGGGCGGGAAAAAAGCCGCCCTGGAGGACCCGGAAAAAACTGAGTCCTCCAAGGTCCCGGCTTTAAAACTTCCTCCAAAGCCACTCCCACTCCTTTCCTCCAATCACGCGCTAAATTCCTAGCGCGAACCACACCCCCACTATACCCACGACTTCCTATCCTATCCTTCCCCCCCTTGCTAACCTGCCTCATGGGCAACCTAGGGGCTCCCAGCCCCATGTTACCCTTCGCCCTTCGAGACGGGCTCTTGGGCTACTCCTTCTCACAGGAATACGCTACAATGTGTCAAATCCAGAACATTATAATGTATCAGACCATGACTTTCTACAGTGTGCCTAGTCTAGACTAAAAGCACTGGAATACTGAACAATAGTGACCCAAACACAAAGCGTTGTAGCAAGAATATTGCATCATGGTGTGCCCAATGCAGTTTTACCACCAGTATTCCCAAAGCACTACAAACCCAGAGCACTCTCTGAGAAATACTGTTCCGGGGATTCCAAAATCCCGAGTATAGTGATAGAGAAAGCAAGATTTTCAGTCCTAGGCCTAGGTTTGCAGGACATTGCTCTACTAAGTGGCAGAAAAAGTCAAGAAGAGAAAAGCTGAGGATCAAGCGAGGTCTCTGACATTGCAACAGACGGGAACCTGGGCAAGTAAGCTCTTATGATACTAGTTGCCATCAGTCTGCTCAGCCGTGCAAAACAGACTTAGACAAGAAGGCGGAGCTGCAAAAGAGCTTTTTCAGGACAGGCCTTCGCCTTGACTTTAGTCCTTCTTTATCCACTTAGTGATAGAGCGGATCTTACCAAAAACAAACAGGGCATCTCATGAATAGATTGTCAGAAATCCTCCAGACGCAGTGGCAAGGATCCCTCCCCTCTCCCCTCCTTTTCCACCGGCATTATCCCTGCTAGTTTACACGCATGAAAAGCAACTGTCAACCTGCGCCAGGCACAAAAGACGGGGCATGAGAAACGCTCGGCCAGCCTTCACTACACAAGAACGACGCCAAGCTTTCACGGCTAATCATCACAGCCAAAAATGGCCAGCGAGCAATAAGCCACCGCGTCACTATTCAGCAAACTCAGAGGGAAGACGAGGGGATGGAACAGACAATCCGAAGCTCTGTTTCTCGGAAGTTCGGTGTCTTCCCGGTTATTCTCCCATGGCACAGCCTCGACCCTTTCTCATAAAACCAAAAAAGTTAAATTTGCGTTAGAAGGGTTGCCTGGACTATTGATCCTTAGCAGATATTGAGTCAGTGGTACTGTTTTGGGGAAAAATCCTACAACGTGGGGAGAGAGTTTCAAGAGTTTCACTATACAATGGCAAATCCCAAGTATTCAACAAAAATTACAGTATTAGCATAGTCCCAGGACAACGACTCAGCCTCGCAAGGTCTTGCAAATAGAGTGGAGAAAAAAAGACAACACAGCTCCCAGATTTTAGAGTAATCTCGAGAATTCCCAAAGGAATACCATACTATAATTGGGGACAGTGTGGTGCAGTGGTTAAAGCTCCAGCCTCAGCACCCTGAGGTTATGGGTTCAACCCCACACTGCTTCTTGTGACCCTGGGCAAGTCACTTAATCCCTCCATCGCCTCAGATATATTAGATAGACTGTGAATCCACCGGGACAGAGAGGGAAAAATGCTTGAGTACCTGAACAAATTCATGTAAACCATTCTGAGCTCCCCTGGGAGAAAAGTAAAGAAAATTGAATGAATAAATAGTGTGAAAAGCTTCAGCCTCTGATAACCAGAGCTGGTATTGTGATGTCATAATGCCTCATTCCACCAATAAGAACCAACCTCGTCAGTGATGTCACAATGGCTGGATTGCCCTGTACGTGGCTCACTCTTACTACATTTTGATTTCTAGAGTGATGCAGTGGTTAAAGCTCCAGCCTCAGCACCTTGAGGTTGTGGGTTCAAACCCCTGCTGCTCCTTGTGACCCTGGGCAAGTCACTTAATCCTCCCCATTGCCCCAGGTACATTAGATAGATTGGGAGCCCACCGGGAAAACTGCTTGAGTACCTGAATAAATTCATGTAAACCATTCTGAGCTCCCCTGGGAGAATGGGATAGAAAACGGAATAAATATCAAGCCCAGGCCATTCCCTCAGTGTGCCATAGCCTGAACATTATCATTGTTCTCACAGGAATACGCTACAATGTGTCAAATCCAGAACATTATAATGTATCACAGTGTTCTTCAACCACCGGTCCATGGACCAGTGCCGGTCCACAGGGCCAGCATGTGCATCAGGCCCAAAACAGTGTTCTTCAACCGCCAGTCCATAGTGCGATCGATGCGGCGTTATCTTCGAGCCAGCTCCCTCTTCCTCACTGATTCAGTGCACAAAGCCAAGGGCAGCGGCTCCTACGGGCATCCTGCGCCTGAACCGGAAGCCTTCTCTCTGACGTTGCAACGTCAGAGGGAAGGCTTCCAGATGAGGTACGGGTCGTGCAATGTGCAATTAGTACTATTATGGGGGCGGGAACTGGGGTGGAGCTTGGGTAGAGGTGGGCGGGGTCTGGCCCATGACTTAGCCCAGTGTTCTTCAACTGCCGATCCACAGAATAATTCTTTTATTTCTGCCGGTCCATAGGTGTAAAAAGGTTGAAAAACACTGATGTATCAGACCATGACTTTCTACAGTGTGCCTAGTCTAGACTAAAAGCACTGGAAAACTAAACAATAGTGACCCAACCACGAAGCGCTGTAGCAAGAATATTGCAACATGGTGTGCCCAATGCAGTTTTACCACCAGTATTCCCAAAGAACTACAAACCCAGAGCACTTTAAGAACATTAGAATTGCCGCTGCTGCGTCAGACCAGTGATCCTTCGTGCCCAACCATCCTCTCACGCGGCGCCCCTTAAGTCAAAGACCAGCGCCGTAACTGAGACCAGCCCTACCTGCGTACGTTCTGGTTCAGCAGGAACTTGTCCAACCTTGTCTTGAATCCCTGGAGGGTGTTTTCCCCTATAACAGCCTCCGGAAGAGCGTTCCAGTTTTCCACCCCTCTCTGGGTGAAGAACTTCCTTACATTTGTACGGAATTTATCCCCTTTTAACTTTAGAGAGTGCCCTCTCATTCTCTCTACCACAGTTTATAGATCGGCTCTTAATTCCTCATACTTCAAATCGTTCACTTCGGTCTAATACACAAGGGCTACTAATGGTCCCCTCACTGAAAATAATAGGAACTAGACGCCATGACATCTTCTCAGTCATGGCTCCTCTTATATGGAATACTCTTCCCCTATATATTAGAGAAATCAAAGATCTTAACTCATTTAAAACTAATCTAAAAACATTTCTCTTCAAAGCCTCATTTAATCTTTAGTACAACTTTTTGTGAAGATCTAAACCTGTCAATATCTCTTCACACATCCTACCCCAGCCTAAACGTTATACCCTACCCATCACATACCCCTTTTCTTCCCTTTGGAAACATCAATTTGTAACTTTTTCTCCCTCATGTCCTTTCCCATTTGTATCTAAGTACTTCTGTATTGTCAGTTTGTTGCAGCCCATTGAAATTTTTAATGTAAAATAACTTGTTTTATTGCTCTATGCTAAAAAATTTTTATTATGTAATTCGCTTAGTCTTAATAAGCGAACCATTAAATTCAAAATAAACTTGAAACTTGAGAGGGTGAACAGTTTGTCTTTATCTACTAAGTCTATTCCCTTCAGTATTTTGAATGTTTCGATCATGTCTCCTCTTTTCAAGAGAAATACTGCTCTGGGGCTTCTAAAATCCCGAGTATAGTGATAGAAAGAGCAAGATTCTCAGGCCTAGGTGAGATATGTGGCCACAGAATCGAAAATGTTTTCAATTACTGGAGTGTCCCTTTGGAATATGTTGTCGGAACATTTAAGATTATATTCTCACGGTTTTAATTTTAAGAAACTGTTAAAAGCCATGTGGAGCCAATACAATTTAGGATGTGTTTGATCTCTAAGAAATAAATAGCTTCTGTACTGGTTTTTGAAGTCCACAAGCAGGCAGATTTTTCCATCTATGCTATGACTAGATTGTTTGTAAGGTATGTTATACAGCAAATTGATTAATTGTAGGGACTGAGCAAAGTTTGTCATTTTGTTTAGGAGAGAATGGCAGTTTGTCATTTTTTTAAGTTTTTGATCTGTAATTATGTATTTATTTTATGGAAATCGCTTAGAGCATTGTGCCTCCTGAGATTTCAGGTGTGCCACGACACACTGGCGAGGAGAGTCGTGGCGAGAGGCACGTCCTGTAGGAAGTCAGACGGCGTAGGTAACTCTCCTCCTGGCCGGCATCTCTCTTCCTCTCCCCGCACCTCCCGGGGGTGTCGCGGCCAGATGGGCCGCCGTGCAGGTGTGGATGTCGATGCAATGACATCACACATGCGCGTGATGTCATCGCGTCGACATCCGTGCACTTCCAGGTGCCTTCCGACTGGGGCACTGCATTTGCGAGACACTGGATTAGAGTGTAGGCAATATATCAATTTTTAAATAAAATATGTTGTCTGTAGCCCGTCTAGAACTCTAATTAATGAGGATTTTGTGGGATATATATAAGATTGCACATAACGTAACTTGTACTCTTTGGTATCTTCCTTGGCTTGCGAAGGATTTTCTGGATACACAGCTGCAAGGCTTTCTATAAGACTCACTATTTTTCATTCCCAGATCTAAGATACGCTGCATAGGGCATAAGTCAGTGGGAATGGCGATGCCATCAGAGGCACGTGTCGGTGTTTGGGAAGGGGTCATGATACTAAAGAAAACATGCCCCAATTATTACCCTGACAGAGTAAACACTGATTCCTAGGGGACATCCTCCCCCATCTCCTCCTTCTACCAGTCTATGGGCTTCACCCCTTCAGTGAAAGTGACAGACGCTCTTGTCTCCTGTCTAACCCAACCTGTCAATTACATCATGACCCTGTGACCCCGTGCAGCTCAGGAAATTCAAACCCTCTAGTCGCCAAAGTCCTGGAGATTTTTAGCTCTGGTTGCAGCAAGCTTCCCCCTATCAGCGGGCCTTTCTGGCAGACTTGGCTGGGGTGGGATGGAGTTAGAGAAGGAAACCAAGCAGGGCAGAGAATGAATTACTGACAGGCTGTAGTGTAGACAAAATCGGTCCAGAGGAAATTCATCAAATGTTGCTCTGTCTCAGGAGTAGGCAATTCCGGTCCTCGAGAGCCGGAGCCAGGTCAGGTTTTCAGGATATCCACAATGAATATGCATGAGATAGATTTGCATCTCAAGGAGGCAGTGCATGCAAATCCATCTCATACATATTCATGGTGGAGATCCTGAAAACCTGACCTTGCTCCAGCTCTCGAGGACCAGAATTGCCTACCCCTGGCTTAGACCAGGGGTCTCAAAGTCCCTCCTTGAGGGCCGAATCCAGTCAAGTTTTCAGGATTTCCCCAATGAATATGCATTGAAATCAGTGCATGCATATAGATCTCAAGCATATTCATTGGGGAAATCCTAAAAACCCGACGGGATTCAGCCCTCAAGGAGGGACTTTGGAGACCCCTGGCTTAGACCGTATGCTCTTGTGGGCATGGACATATTATATGTTGTAGCTGAATATTTATCAGCATTGTACAGTGCTGTGTATGTCTAATAGTGCTATAAAATTAATTGATGTTCAATCTTTTTTTAGTAATGAAATGCAATAATACTGAAATAGAATATTCTGCTCTATGCAGCTAATAATTTTTCATAGCACTATTTATTTTCAGAATTCCTGCAAAACAGCATGTAAAGATGTGGTTATTTCTTCCCCTCCCAACCCCTTTCTTTCCCCTCCCCCTCAAACCACCAGCTAAATCAGGGATCTCAAAGTCCCTCCTTTAGGACCGCAATCCAGTCGGGTTTTCAGGATTCCCCCAATGAATATGCATTGAAAGCAGTGCATGCACATAGATCTCATGCATATTCATTGGGGAAATCCTGAAAATCTGACTGGATTGCGGCCCTCAAGGAGGGACTTTGAGACCCCTGAGCTAAATCAATTTCAGCCTTAGATATTCTAAATTGTACCTAGTATAAGTAGCTCCCGCCCCCCACCCCCCCCCCCCCAAACAAAAAATTTATTTTAAGATGTAGACTGCTGGTATGAACACGTTTTCTCTATGGCTTCCTGCATCAGCAGGTTTACTCAACCTTTCGACTGAATTTTGACCCCTGCCTTCCATATCCAACCCAAGCCTCTCCTGATTACAAGTCCTGGCCTTCCTACTCCCATTATTCCTGATTTACAAAATCATCTTCCTTTTAGAATTTTACAGTCCTACTAAATTCAACATTTAGGCCCTCTCTTATTTCAGCCCACAAGTTTTATAATATCCATACAATAACCAAAGCTAGAAAAGCCAACCCAAAAACATCCAGTCCCTTATGCTCATTGCTGTTTGGGCATATTCAAAGGGTTCTATTTTCAGATTTCCACAGCCTTCCTGGAAGCCCTGATGCATCATTATTCTTGTTTACTTGTGAGAGGAAGTGGAGAGTGCACTGAGGCACACTCCCTTAGGGCACAGTTTAACTTCCTGACAGCAGAGGGCGCTAAACTACTTAAGCAAGACATGAGCCAGAGGGGCAAGGCTCAGGGGGGAAGAAGGTTAAAAGCCTCCGGAGTGTGTAGAATCAGGGAGGTCCCTCAGTAAGAGACTTCCCAGGAAGAGGCCCCGAGGCAAGAGGTCCTTTTAGGGTGTGCCTGTTGGCTGTAGTACCTGGAGAGATGACTACCCTTTGTTTGACAGAGGCAGGGGCTTCAGTGAAGTAGGACAAGCCTACTTAAGTTAAGAGAAGAGGGAAAGGTAGCTTACTTGCACTGAAGAGCCTGTCAGGGACAGGGATTAAGAATGAACTATCACCGAGACCCATGTGGTTATTGATTTCAGTGTCCAGCCTGTGAAGAGAACAGACTTGAGAAATACTTGTACTGAACTCAATAAACTATTATTTTAATTGCAATCCCTGTGTGTTTGGCTGTATTCCTGGGGCACCATATTAGCCCAGTTTATTTTTTAATTGTGAGAAAATACTCCCAAGCTACATATTTAAAGAAGTCAATATTCCAACAGAAGTTATAAAGTTTGAGCCTTAGCAAATTTATGACTTCTTATTTTGTAATATCTGTTGACCTTATACTGGTATATGTAGAGCTATATATATAAATCCCAAGTACAAGGGGGCACTCGGAGAAATTAAAAGGGGGCAGGTTCAGAACAAACGCTAGGAAGTTCTTTTTTACCCAGAGGGTGGTGGACACATGGAACGCGCTTCCGGAGGCCGTGATAGGCCAGAGCACGTTACAGGGCTTCAAAGAAGGTTTGGATAGGTTCCTAGAGGATAAGGGGTTTGAGGGGTACAGAAAGGAGTTGAGGTAGGTTATAGGAATAGTCAGGGACCACTGCACAGGTGATAGGCCTGAGGGGCCGCCGCGGGAGCAGACCGCTGGGTGGGATGGACCTCTGGTCTGACCCAGCGGAGGCAAATTCTTATGTTAAAGGTTTGGGGATTCTTACCAGCTGCGACAAGGGTGCGCTGCGACTAGGTAGATCTGGACCTAAAGTTTTCTTTATTTATTCAGCTCAGAATGGTTTACATGAATTTATTCAGCTACTCAAGCATTTTTCCCTGTCCCAGGGAGCTCACAATCTATCTAATATAGCTGGGACATTGGGGGGATTAAGTGACTTGCCCACGGTCGTGAGGAGCAATGTGGGTTTGAACCCACAACCTCAGGGCGCTGGGGCTGGGGCTTTTACCACTGCACCACACTCTCCCTCCCTCCTGTAAACATCTGAACAGAACTCTTAGGACTTCTAGTTTGGAAACTTCTTGGGAGCAGATTCCGAACCTCCATCCACGAAGGAGGGCAGATAGATTTCCTGGTTCTTATGGAAAGTGGAGATTACCCAAGGAGGAAAAGAAGGAACAAGGGCAGACAGACAGAGGCTGAACTAGTTCTAACACCTTCCTGACTGCCAAAATCACCACCTACTATTAAGCAGATTAGAATCTTTAGGAATTGCAGAAGTTGTCTTGCAATGGTTTCAGTCATACTTTAAGGACAGAACTTTGAAAGTAATATTTAATGACTCTACAGCAAATATAAAATCAAGTAATTTTGGGATTCCTCAAGGATCAATCTTATCACCATTATTATTCAATGTATTTCTGGCACCCTTATAAACTCTCAGTCAATCAATAGGACTGATACCCTTTGCCTACACTGATGACATGCAGCTTCTGTATCCTTTAGAAACATAGAAACATAGAGATAGACAGCAGATAAGGGCCACGGCCCATCCAGTCTGCCCACCCTAATGTCCCTCCCCTACCTTTGCCCTGTGAATAGATCCCATGTGCCGATCCCATTTGGCCTTAAAATCAGGCACGCTGCTGGCCTCAATCACCTGCAGTGGAAGACTATTCCAGCGATCAACCACCCTTTCGGTGAAAAAGAATTTCCTGGTGTCACCGTGCAGTTTCCCGCCTCTGATTTTCCACGGATGTCCTCTTGTTGCCGTGGGACCCTTGAAAAAGAAGATATCTTCCTCCGCCTCGATGCGGCCCGTAAGATACTTGAACGTCTCGATCATGTCCCCCCTCTCTCTGCGCTCCTCGAGCGAGTATAGCTGCAGTTTGTCTAACCGTTCTTCGTACGGGAGATTTTTGAGTCCCGAGACCATCCGGGTGGCCATTCTCTGGACCGATTCCAGCCTCAGCACATCCTTACGGTAATGCGGCCTCCAGAATTGCACACAGTATTCCAGGTGGGGCCTCACCATGGATCTATACAATGACATAATGACTTCCGGTGACATCACGGAAATCAACGATAAACTCTCAAAAATTACTCGATGGCTACAGGACAATAAGCTAGCACTTAATACACTTAAAACTGAAATCATTCTTTTTCCTTGTAGAGAGGGGCTAGAACTAGGAACCGATATTATTATGAATAAAACAATCCTTAATGCTCTTACAAAAGTGAAAATTTTGGGAGTTATGTTAGATTACAAATTGAATTACCATGAACAAATTAGCACACTAGTAAGAGCCTGTTTTTATAGGCTAAGAATGATTAGATCACTATCAGCTTAAAATATTTTAATACATTCACTGATAATATCAAAAATTGATTATTGCAATGCCCTATATAAAGGAGCTTCTTTAAAAGAAATACGTAGAATCCAGATCATCCAAAATACCGCAATAAAAATAATTACGAAAAAGAAAAAATTTGATCACGTAATACCACTTTTAAAGGAAAAACACTGGCTACCAGTAATCCATAGAATCACTTATAAGATAGCTTTACTCACTCATAAAATACTCATAAATAAGGCCCTGACATTTCTGGAAAGATATTTAATATCATACTCCCCATTAAAATCTTTAAGATCAGAAGACAGTCCCTTCTTTAAAAGTTATAGACTCTAGGAGAGACATGATTTTTTCTGTTTCGGCCCCCCAAATTTGGAATTTACTTCCACTTAATCTAAGAGAAGAAAAACTATTGAACAAATTTAAAAGTCTTCTAAAGAGCTGGCTTTTTAAAGACGCTTTTTAATAGATAAAAGTATAGCTTTACTATACTTTATGCTGTGACGAGGAGGTTCACTGAAATATGTGGTTATTTGTCTCCCATCCTGTGTGTACTAAACCTATACCCGATTTTATTTCTGGTTTTAATTTTTTTAATATTGTAATTTAAGCTGCCCTTTTCCCTAATGTTTTAATGTCAATTAGCAGTATATGTGATATATGTGGATTTTATTTGATTTTTATCTGATGTAAATTGCATTGAAATGAGATTTTGCGATCTAATCAAAGAATTTATTAAACTTGAAACTTGAAAGGTGCAACATAGCGACCCCTTACCAAATCGAGCAATGTCCCCGTGAATGGTGAGAGAAAGACCTAGAAAGAGTCGATAGCTAAACCTTTGGAGAATTCAGTGGCCTCCCATGCCTCAGAAACTCAACCTTGGCAATCTGCACTTTTCAAGTGGAAAGTGAGTCATGTGCCCCCAATTCCCTTCCAAACCTGGACACAGACCACAGAAGTGAGACTGGTGGATCTGAAGCGCAGTGAAGATCTCAGTGAATAAGAACCCCTTCTTAGGTAGGCATCCCTTTTCAAGGGCCAAATCATAACCTCCAGGATTATGAAGCAGATCACTCACCAACGAGATCCACATGCCATAGCCTGAGCCAATCTAGTGCCAGCAGGAGTACCAGAAGGGAATGAGGTGCTATTCTGTGCAGTACCCAGCTACCAGGGCTATGGCAGGACCAAAGCAGCAAGGCCATTTACCTCTGGCAGCTGAAAAGGCACTCCGCCTCTGCATTGCTGCATGAGACCAAGAAGTGGAAGGAGCAGAAAGGCCGCTTGCTGTAATTCCTATTCCCTTGGATCCAGGAGAAATTTTAAGCGTTATTCGATAGAACAAATTTGTAATACAGATAGGTTTTTACAAAATCATCTAGCAGTTAGGTATGGCATTTTAGATTGCCATTTGCCACCATTTGATGTGACAAAGAGGCGGTAAACTTTTTCACTGACTTCAGCTTATGAACTATAGAAAAATGTACCTAAAAGTATTACAAGAGCCCAATATTCAGTGATCTTTAACCAGCTGGGAATGACTCCCGGCCAGCTAAATAGCACACAGCGATATTCAGTGGGAGATAGACGCCATCTCCAGATGAATATGCAGCTTAGTGGATGGGCTAACTTCAGCAGCCAGATAGAACCACCTAAAAGGATGGTCTGTCTTTGACCATTAAGAGCTAGCTGGCTAGGTCTCAGCCACCCAAAAATAGCCCAGAAATTCAATGCCAGCCACTAGATACGGCACCTGCACTGAATTTCTGGACTGTGGAAGATCTATGGCAATCTCCCGCGGTCTGAATATCAGGAAGTGTTTTTAGAACCATGTAGCAAAATCATTAAATCAGTTTGATAAACCGGAGCATCACCCATCAATATCTTCTCTACTTTAAGCTGTATTTGGGCCTCTACCGGGAGCCAATGGAATAAATAGCCTTCACAAAATCACATCTCCTCAATCCATAGATTAGCCCAAGAACTAATTGTAACAGGTAAAGAAGAGATTTATTATATTGCAACCAGCAAACACAATGCCGCAATAATGTAATCTCGATAAAATCAAGGATTGAATAAACAACCTTAAAGGCTAATAAGAACAGAATGGCTCAAAATATTCCCTTACAGTTCTTAGCTTCCTGAGAGATTAAAAAAAGATATTAATGCATTTTTAATTTGGTTTTCCAACAATTTATTTATCCGAACACAGCAATTTTTCATAAGTTGTCAGCACATGTAGGACTCAATTGTATAAATGGCATCAACAAAATTCTGCGCAAAGCGCTGTTCTATAAATGACACTCAAAGCTGGGCACCATTGGGTAGTGGGCTCCATGCCAACTTTTAGAGGATTTACAGCAAGTAAAACCTGGTGCAGATTCTCATGCCTAAATGAGGTGGAGATCTCCCTTATTCTATAGAACCATGCATAGATTCCAGGATAAGAACATAAGACTAGCCTTACTGGGTCAGACCAATGGTCCATCAAGCCCAGTAGCCAATCCAGTGGTCAATCCAGGTCCATAGTACCTGTCCAAAACCCAAGGAGTAGAATCCCAAAAAATAGCAAGATTCCGGAATCCCAGATAGTAACAAGATTCTAGAACCCAAAGAGGAGCAACATTCCATATAGAATCTCAAAGAACAGCAAGATTCCGGAATCCCAGAGAGTAACAAGATTCTAGAACCCAAAGAGGAGCAACATTCCATACAGAATTTCAAAGAATAGCAAGATTCCGGAATCCCAGAGAGTAACAAGATTCTAGAATCCCAAAGAGTAGCAACATTCCATATAGAATCTCAAAGAACAGCAAGATTCCGGAATCCCAGAGAGTAACAAGATTCTAGAATCCCAAAGAGTAGCAACATTCCAAACAGAATTTCAAAGAATAGCAAGATTCCGGAATCCCAGAGGGTAACAAGATTCTAGAATCCCAAAGAGTAGCAACATTCCATGTAGAATCTCAAAGAACAGCAAGATTCCGGAATCCCAGAAAGTAACAAGATTCTACAATCCCAGAGAGTGGCAACATTCCATGCTATTGCTCCCAGGACAAACACTGGCTTCCCCCGTGCATAAATTCCTGATCCACCCATGCCCCTGCCGGGGCCACACCCCCTTTGGATCATTACATAATCCCAGTGCCTGAAACAACGCGTGTATATTTTATTTCATGTTAATTAGTGCCCAATTACGGTCGCTAATTGGCTTGTCAGTCAATTGAATTGCATGTGGAGACTGGGCAAGCGCCCAAATTTCCATGCATCATTTTTAACCCCGTATATGCAATTAAAGCTCCACTGCAGGAAGTTTTAAGTGAGCTGCAAAAGCTCTTCCTTTATGTGGATCGTGTGTGTGACTTTGGGCTCCTTTCACTAAGGTGCGTTAGGGCCTTAGCGCACTCTAAATTGCCTCGCACGCTAGACCTTAACGCCAGCATTGAGCTGGCGTTATTCTAGAAGCGTACCGCGCAGTAATTTTGTTTGTGCGCTACCAACGCTTGCGCACCTTAGTAAAAGGAGCCCTTTATGTGTATGTTCATTGAGAGTTTCTGTTCCGCTCCTAACATAACATAATCAGCTTATATACCGCAGGACCGTGAAGTTCTATGCGATTAACAAAAGTTTATAATAGTGTATACAATTGAATAAATTGAAAATTACGTAAAACTAACAGAATAGATTAGTAAAGTATACGTTCATAAACATGGGAATTAATTACCCAAATATTTAAGAAACAAATATGTCTTTAAATTTCTTCTAAATTTCACATAAGACCTCAAAGACATGGTTAGATTTTCCAAATCCCCCTTAATGCTGCCTGTTATGACAAAAGATGATCATGGTGTTTTTTTTAAATTTGCAATCTTTAGCAGGCGGGAAGACAAAGTTCAGGTGCGAATTTCTCCTATGTTTCTTATTTGCAAAAGTAAAGAGATCAGTCAGGTATTTGGGAGAAAGTCCAAACAGAACTTTGAAACAAAAACAACCAAATTTAAACTTCACACGTGCCTCCACTGGCAACCAGTGTAATTTCCGGTAAAATTCAGAGCGGTTTACTTGGGCTTCTGTTACGAACATAAGAACATAAGAATTGCCGCTGCTGGGTCAGACCAGCTCACACGGTGGTCTTAGGTCAAAGACCAGCACTCTAATTGAGTCTAGCCATACCTGCGTACGTTCTGGTTCAGCAGGAACTTGTCCAACTTTGTCTTGAATCCCTGGAGGGTGTTTTCCCCTATAACAGCCTCCGGAAGAGCGTTCCAGTTTTCCATTCGTAAGGAATCTATCCCCTTTCAACTTTAGAGAGTGCCCTCTCGTTCTACCTACCTTGGAGAGGATGAACAACCTGTCTTTATCTACTTTGTCTTGAATCCCTGGAGGGTGTTTTCCCCTATAACAGCCTCTGGAAGAGCATTCCAGTTCTCCACCACTCTCTGGGTGAAGAAGAACTTCCTTCCATTTGTACGGAATCTATCCCCTTTCAACTTTAGAGAGTGCCCTCTCGTTCTACCTACCTTGGAGAGGATGAACAACCTGTCTTTATCTACTTTGTCTTGAATCCCTGGAGGGTGTTTTCCCCTATAACAGCCTCTGGAAGAGCATTCCAGTTCTCCACCACTCTCTGGGTGAAGAAGAACTTCCTTCCATTTGTACGGAATCTATCCCCTTTCAACTTTAGAGAGTGCCCTCTCGTTCTACCTACCTTGGAGAGGGTGAACAACCTGTCTTTATCTACTTTGTCTTGAATCCCTGGAGGGTGTTTTCCCCTATAACAGCCTCTGGAAGAGCATTCCAGTTCTCCACCACTCTCTGGGTGAAGAAGAACTTCCTTCCATTTGTACGGAATCTATCCCCTTTCAACTTTAGAGAGTGCCCTCTCGTTCTACCTACCTTGGAGAGGATGAACAACCTGTCTTTATCTACTTTGTCTTGAATCCCTGGAGGGTGTTTTCCCCTATAACAGCCTCTGGAAGAGCATTCCAGTTCTCCACCACTCTCTGGGTGAAGAAGAACTTCCTTCCATTCGTACGGAATCTATCCCCTTTCAACTTTAGAGAGTGCCCTCTCGTTCTACCTACCTTGGAGAGGGTGAACAACCTGCCCTTATCTACTAAGTCTATCCCCTTCAATACCTTGAATGTTTTATCATGTCCCCTCTCAGTCTCCTTTGCTTAAGGGAGAAGAGGCCCAGTTTCTCTAATCTTTCACTGTACGGCAACTCCTTCAACCCCTTAACCATCTTACTTGCCTTCAGTTATCAATGTTTGAGGTGACAATTTGCCCAGTGCCAGTGTATTTTGGCAGAGTTGAAGAACCCAATGGAGCTCATTTTCAAAAAAACATAGACGTCCACACAAGAGGGCATAAACCAACACTTGGACGACTTACTAGTCACAACGGCCAAGTGGGCATTTTTGAAACTAACTTTTTAGATGTCTTTCTGGTCGTTTTGTCTCCAGTGTGTCTAAATCTTACAGAGGTATGTTAGACGCTTTTTTGGGGGGGTGGGCTTAGGGCAGGCTTAGCACTTGGATGTTTTACAGTGATAATCAAACATTTTACAAAACATCCAGGGCACAATTTGGATGTTTTGGGCTAGACCTATTTTTAAATGTATAAAAGCCAAAAGGTACCCGTCTCTGGAGTTGCCTGATGGACAGTGTAGTGGGCTGCAGAGAAGGGGGACCAGGCTCATAGGCCACCCTAACTTGTACACCTAACTTGTAGAAATATCTAAGAAAAAGGGCCATTTAAACTAAATAATTAATTTATGGAGCATGTATGGTTGGTCAGACTGGATGGACCACTCAGGTCTTTATCTGCCGTCATTTACTATGTTACTATGGCGGAAAGTGTGAGCCCACCCAAAAAAACCATTGTATTGCCTTATAGGTGACACCTGCAGGCATAAGGGCTATTGGGGTGGTAGACAGGTGAGATGGCACCCCTAATGTGAAGTTCACAGCAGTGCCCCCTAGGGTGCCCCACTGCTCTGCTCGCATGTCTGTGTGGCCAGTCCATTAAAAATGCTGGCCCCTCCTACATGCTAATGGCTTGTTTTGGACTTTTTAATTCGGACTTCTTTTTTTTATTATTGTCAAAAAAAAATTTTGCTTTTTAAATAAACGTTTAGCTGGACAAAGCATCTAGCTGGGCCATTTAAAAAAAAAAAAAAAAATAGATGTCTTGTGGGTTAAAAAAGGGGACATTTTCACCACCCGATTTTTGGATGTTTTTCTTAAAACATCCGAAGTCAGACTTCGTCGTCCTATTGAAAATGCCCCTCAAAATGAGTTTACGTACATGTCTGTCCAACAGAGTCATGAGTTTTTTTGCTGGCACAGTTATGAAAGACTGGTTCATAGACAACAACGCGGAAGACAAAGGCGCGCGCTGACAACTGAGCGCAAGACGGAGGCGCACGCCGAAGAAAATTACTGTTTTTAGGGGCTCCGACGGGGGGTTTTGTTGGGGAGCACCCCCAGTTTACTTAATACAAATCGCGCCGGCGTTGGGGGGGGCTTGGGGGGTTGTAACCCCCCACATTTTACTGTAAACTTAACTTTTTCCCTAAAAACAGGGAAAACGTGAAGTTTTCAGTAAAATGTGGGGGGTTACATCCCCCCAAACCCCCCACAACGCCCCCACAATGCGGCGCGATCTGTATTAAGTACCCCCCCACCCACCCCCATCAGAGCCCTAAAAACAGTAATTTTCTTCAGTGCGCGCCTCTGCGCTGTGCTCAATTGTCTGCTCATGCCTTTGTCCCGGCGCGCTTTTGACCTGACACCTGAAAGACTACTTGCTTTTGCGGTGCGATTTCCAAGCCTAGTTTTAGATTCAAATATTTCATTTGCTACGCAAGATGGTACTTATCGGCAAATTGAGTAACAGTATATACTTGCAATAAATGCTTTTAATCTTTAGCTAGAAAGCCTTCAGAGAGAGGATACCCTAACTTTATCTGCCAGCTAGCAGGTTGAAGATTGCCACTAACCAGCTAAGTACTGGCTCCGCCCAAACTCTGCTCCCACAGCATCCCTAACCTACCTGGATTGCAAATGGCCACTTAGATCCAGTAGTCAACGGCATCACGCAGTTAAGTGACATTGAATATCAGTAGCCAGCCAGCTCTCCTGCCCAGTTAAACCACTTTGAATACCGACCCCATGATTTCTTTGCCTATTTCCATTTTAACAAATGTTTTAGGACGCCTGATGAAGGCATTTGCCGAAATGTGACTTCGTCAGGTCAAATTTCATGCTGAAAAAAAGATCATAGTGATGTTTGCTGCTGTTTGCTTCCCGGTTTCTCCTGACCAGGCCTTTGCAAATCTATTCTACAGTTGGTGATGTTATACCTCTTTTTGTGGGTGACCAATTGGCTCTGCCCTCATGAGTTTGATACAATCATGACCACCCTACAGAAATTCTATAAAAACAAACAATCAGACATAATGGGCTCAATTCTCTAAATTGGCACCAAGATATAGTTTAAGATGTGCCAAAGCTTGTGTAGATACTAGGGCAAAGCTGCTTTGATGTGCCAGAAGTTACAAGGGGGTACTGAGAAGTTCTCAGCCCAACCAAGAAGAGAATGATATGGAGATGGTTCCATCAATAATCTGGAACAATGTCAAAACAGAGAATTTCTTTTCAGCAAAAATTGACACTTAATGAAATAAGAAAACCCTCTTTCAAACTACCGTGGCAAAATAGCGCTCAGAATTTAGGAAGTTGGTTGGGCTGAGAATTTTTCAGCACCCCCTGGTTTCTAATAAATCAAGCCATTGTGACATCATTAATGAGGTTGGCTCTTATTGGAGGAATGAGGCATTATGACATCACAGTCTCAGCTCTGGTTACCAGAGACTGAAACTCCTCAGGCTACCAGAGGCTGCTGAAAAGTTCTCAGCCCAACCAAGAAGAGAATGATCTGATCTGAAACAATGTCAAAAAACAGAGAATTTCTTTTCAGCAAAAATTGACACTTAATGAAATAAGAAAACCCTCTTTTCAGCTACCGTGGCAAAATAGCGCTCAGAATTTAGGAAGTTGGTTGGTTAGGCTGAGAACTTTTCAGTGGTGGCATCCCTCCCCACCCTCTTCCCTGCCCCCTGCTCCTCCCCGTGGAGCGGTGAATGGCCTTGTCCCCGTTCCCTGCGGTGACATTTTTACGTCCCCGTTTCAGCGGGTTATCCAAGGCTAGCCGCGGGTAACAGTCACCGTCATTCTCTAATCCAAATTCCAGGTTTTACTTCCATAGAAGTAAGGAGGACAGAGTGAGACATCTGTTGAAAGCAATGGAAGTCAATCCGTCCTCCTTTTTCTGGAGCCATATGGTATCCCTACCCAGTGGAGCAGAATAGCTCTGAGGGAGGGAACCAATGGGATCTTGGACATGGGGTTTGGGCGGAGCCTTTGCTTGGGTTTTCTCTTTCCTTTTTTTTTTTATCAGTATTCGCACACTCCCGGTATTTTTCTGAAGTTATGCTTCCATGTTATATGTGTTTACTTCTGTATTTATTTCATTTCGTTTCTGTGAAGCTTGATTCAGAAAAATATGTTAAAAGGAAAAACTACCAGTGTGAACAATACAGAAGCCTTAAAACCAGTTTCTACAGTGCAAATAATGGGCTTATGAAAAGGAAAATGCTGATTAATAAAATCTGGCCAAACTATGATGTGGTATTTCTGTGGTAATGCTCTGGGTCTGTGAGAGCACTGGTGTGGTAATACTCGAGCTCAGCATGGAATTCCCCTTCTAGTGCTATGGCTTTGTTGCACTACAGGGCATGACTTTGGTGAGATGCTCCTGTGCGGTATTCCCTGTGGATTTGACACAATAATACCGTCTGTGCTTTGAGTGGATCTTTTCCCAACCTCCAGCACTCACCCTCCTTGCATCTCCGGATTTGTCTATGCCTCACCATGGCATGCCCTCATTCGAATGAGCTGCTCTCTTCTGGATGCAGCCTTGCCCCCTTGCCCAGAGCATCCTCCTCCCTCCACCCAGATCTCTGCCAGTTCTCCCCCCACTTCCCGCATTGCAACTCCTTCCCCAAAACTCTAGTCTGTAATTTGGGCTCCCGCGGAAGTGACGGGCAGGAGAGGCAGAGCCGGGAGCTGGACTCACTAGGGCAGAGAGTAGCGGTGGCGGCCCAAGAAATGTGCAGCCCCCGAGGGGGGTCGTTTTGCAATCTTGTCCTCCCCTCCATCAGCCCCATTTCAGACCTTTGTCCAGAGAGGTCTAATCCTGGCTCTGCCACAGACTCTCTCCTTCCGATGCCTGCAGCCCGGGCATCTTTAACTTGCCGCCTCCTCCTCCTGCAAGAAATCCGTCGGGACTGTCTCTCCCTCCCCCCCCCCCTCCCTCCTCTCCCTTTTTCTGCATTACAATTCCTCCAGAGATCCAGACAATTTTAGCCGGCGAGAAGCCGCCAAGTACACGTACCGGGAGCAGGCAGGAGAGGCAGAGCCGGGAACCGGACATGCTGCGGCGGAGAGGAGCCGGCGGGACGCTGGGCTTCATCGGGGCTCCGATCCTTCCTCCTCCGGCCCCAGCCGAGGCTCCTCCTCGCTGCCACTTGGAAACTTTGCCGCTTCTTGGACCTTCCTTGCCCTTTCTTTCCCTCCCCCTCCAGCCTCTCTCCCTCCCTCCCTCTTTTCCCATCCTGTCCTCCCCTCCTTTCTCCAGCTGTGAAGAGCTACAAATCAGAGCGGCTTCTGCCACTCACCCTACGGGGTCCCCTTAGTTGTCTGCGCCTCACTTTTGCAGGCTTTCGGGGGGGGGGAATAATTCGGGGTTGGGTTGGGTGCGCTACAGACTTGCACTCTCTCCAGCCCCCCCCCCCCCTTCCATGCCAGCCCAGGGGTCAGGATCCTCCATTTCTCCCTGACTACAGAGTTTAGCCCTATCCCACCCTATGTCAAGCTCAAGGGACAGCAAAGCACAGCAGCCACCTCCTCCACCACCCCTCCCCCCTCCGCCCAGATGTGCGACCTGCCAGCTGTTTGCATCGCGCTCCCTCAACCCTGCTTTCCGCACTTACGACTCTTTTAAGAGACTCTCAAGAAACCCCGGCAGAATTGATTTGAATCGTTGTTGATTGAGAACTTGTTACATCGCCTTTTCTGTCTTCAGGGGTTGATGCTACAGCCTCAGCACCTTGAGATTGTGGGTTCAAATCCCATGCTGCCAAGTCACTTGCCCCAGGTACATTAGGTAAAGTGTGAACCCACCAGGACAGATAGGGGAAAATCCTTGAGTCACTTTTGGAGAATTAACACATTGAAATTTCCTTTCCTTCACTTCCTGCTCAGTTCTTCCTTTCCCTTCCTTCCCCCCTCAGTCTCACTCCCCCTCTGTCTCTCCTTTTTCCTTCTCCCCTCAAATTCCCTTTTTCATCTGTCACTCCCTCCACCTATTTCCCTCACAGTATGATCTTTTCCCCTCTCCCTGCTTTCTCTGTCATTCTATCCCTCATTTTTTTTTGTCTCTCCATTCTCCTTCCTACTTGTCTCTTTTTTCTTTCTTTCTTGGTCCTCTCTTTCACTTTCCTTCTTATTTCAGTCCTTCCTCTATCTGCCTTTCCCTGCTCCAGATGCCTCTCTATCACCATTCCTAAGACGGGGAAGTTGATTTCTCTCCCCACTATATTGGAGAAGCTGCTTTATCACCTTTACCATCCCCTCTGTCTTCATCTAAGGACAGACAAAGCAAAGTAACCTCCTCACCTGGGAATTCTAAGAAGCTCCTAAAGCCACCCAGTTGATTTCCCTCCAAACATTTAAGGGTTGCCAGCAGAAAAGTTAAACTCATAACCGTTGATTCCTGGACCTACCAAGCAAACGAGCCAAGTTCAAATTGTAGCAAACCTGAAATCCAGAAGCCTGAAGGAGCTTTCCAGGGGACCCTAAAAATCCAGATGGGAATCATCACCTCGCTGGCACTTGCTGTGGTTTTTCTAACCTCAAACCCATTATTAGTGGCAGACTGACACTTAAAACTCCGTTCTTTAGCAATCTAAAAAATTTGTTGCACACGGGACTACTGATTTCATACAAAATATGTATTTAGTTTTCTATACCATTCTCTCAGGTGAGCTCAGAATGGTTTACATTAATTTATTCAGATACACAAGCATTTTCCCTGTCTGTCCAGGTGAGCTCACAATTTGTCTAATGTACCTGGGGCAATGGGGGGATTAAGTGACTTGCCCAGGGTCACTTAAACCCGCAACCTCAGGGTGCTGAGGCTGTAACTTTAACCACTGCACCACTCTAGAACTCAAAATGTAGTAACTGTGAGCCAAGTATAGGACAATGAAGCCATTGTGACATCAATGATGAGGTTGGCTCTTATTGGTGGAATGAGGCATTATGATGTCACAATACCAGTTCTGGTTATCAGAGGCTGAAACTTTTCACACTATTTATTCATTCAATTTTCTATACTGTTCTCCCAGGGAAGCTCAGAATGGTTTATATGAATTTATCCGGGCACTCAAGCATTTTCCTTGTCTGTCCAGGTGAGCTCACCATCTATCTAATGTACCTGGGGCAATGGGGGGATTAAGTGACTTGCCCAGGGTCACTTAAACCCACAACCTCAGGGTGCTGAGACTGTAGCTTTAACCACTGCACCACTCTAGAAATCAAAATGTAGCAAAAGTGAGCCAAGTCTAGGACAATGAAGCCATTGTGACATCACTTATTGGTGGAACGAGGCATTATGATGTCACAATGGTTATCAGAGGCTGAAACTTTTTACACTATTTATTTACTCAGTTTTCTATGCTGTTCTCCCAGGGAAGCTCAGAATGTTTTACATGAATTTATTCAGGTAATCAAGCATTTTTCCCTGTCTGTTCCAGTGGGCTCATATCTATCTAATGTACCTGGGGAAATGGGGGGGATTAAGTGACTTGCCCAAGGTCATGAGGAGCAAGCTGGGTTTGAACCCACAACACCAGGATATGGAGGTTGTAGCTTTAACAGTAAAGTATAGTAGAAGGATGGCGAACAGTGTAACAGAACATTGGATGACAAAACCCGGCGTGGTCAGGCATAGGATGAACCACATCAGCGTTTGAGACTCGAGACAGTGGAGAGTCGGGCCCTTTGTCAAAAGGTCTGGGGAATTTGGGTTGGCAGACTCTGAGAGGGTCAGCCTTCTTGTGGCACCTGAGAGAGATCAGATTGGCTTTTCTGTCTAAGAGACCTGGGTTCATCCCTTGCCTTCGCTTTGGTTTCTCTTTCTGTCTAAGCTCAGCTCCTGGAAAAACCATTAACGTCTCTCCCTTTAGGAATTATTACAAAAGTATTTTTAAGCCTCTCTGTTATGATGTCAGCACCATTACAGCTTTGCTAATTATAAAAGAAAAATGCTCAGGACATACATAAATTGGTTTCTCATTATCAAGCAAAAAAAAAAAAAGTAAGTTGATCATCTTTTAATTTATAGCATTTTATTGAAGGAAACATAATAGAATACACATAGATTTTCATTTCAATTAGATTCACAATTATTATGTTTTCATACATATTTTTATCGTTCCTTCAAAACATTTTCCAAATGACCCACTGCAAAACATCTTATACCCACCCCCCACTCCCCTCCCTTCCCCCCTACCCCCCCTCCCCTTCCCCACTTCTTCTGGGAGGCTTTTCTACATATGAAAGCTGGTTCTCCCTAGTACGAAATTGCTAGAGCTCAATAGCTGTTTGGAACCAGAATTGTCATCTCACCATAACCTGCTTCTATTGGGGTCCTTTTCCTGAGGCGCACTAAACGCTAACACGTCCATTATAATCTATGGACACGTTAGCGTTTATTAACGCAGAATAAAATGGCTAGTTCGCCTTAGTAAGGTGAGCCTTCCAAAACCCGCCAAAAACCAACATAAAGGCATAAGGGCTATTATAGTGCTGTACTGGCCGGGTACAAGTTTTGAATGGATTTTGGAGGGCTCACCACATAATATAAGCAGGTTATAGTGACATGTGCACCTGGGACTTTTTAATGTGACGTTCACTGCAGTACCCCCTAGAGCAGCGTTCTTCAACCGCCAGTCGCAACAATTTTCTGCCGGCCCATACAGGGCCCGAGGAGATCAGGGGGGCCCGATGAGCTGGGTACCCGCGTGTCTCTCTCCCGTGCGATCGATGCAGCGTTTTCACTGCCGCCCCCGGTGTTATCTTCTGGCCAGCTCCCTCTTCCTCACTGACACAGTGCACAAAGCCGCGGGCGGCGGCTCCTACGCGCGTCCTGCGCCTGAACTTGAAGCCTTCTCTCTGACATCACAGCATCAGAGGGAAGGCTTCCGGATGAGGCGCAGGACGCGCGAGGAGCCACCGCACGCAGCTTTGTGCACTACGTCAGTGAGGAAGAGGGAGCCGGCCAGAAGATAACACCGGGGGCGGCAGTGAAAACGCGCATTGCACCGCAGACAGCATAAAACAGCCAGGTGGGAGCCGGTCAGAAGGTAAGACACCCGCTGGAGGGAGGCACTGCATGGAGGGAGGGAGGGAGGGAGACAACAAAGGTAGGGGGAATGATTTTATTTTCAATTTATTGTTTGAATTGTGTCAATTTTGAGAATTTACATCTGCTGTCTATATTTTGCACTGTTCAGGAAGAAATGCATTTGTTTCTTTTCCTCTAGGGTTGTACTGCATGCAGAGCCTTTCATCTTAAGGTTTGTTTGTATATATTAGTACTTTTAGTTTTGGTCCCTTATTTGCATAGGGGTTATCTGTGTTCTGGTAGGAATGAATGTTGAGAAGCATACAGTCTGCTTTGTGTAGTTTAATTTTATGGTTAACCATTATGTGTTGTTAATAAGATTATATCAGTGTTCTTCAACCACCGGTCCGCGGACTGGTGCCGGTCCACAAAATAGTTCTTTTATTTCCGCCGGTCCATAGGTGTAAAAAGGTTGAAGAACATTGCCCCGGAGTGCCCCTTTGCTCTGCTCAACTGTTTGTATGGCCAGTTTGCTAAGAATGCTGGCTGCTTGGACTTCCCAATGCCTTATTTTCATGCATTTTTTCATTTGGACGTTTTCATATTCAAAAATGGCCAAAAAACGATAGACTCATTAAGGCACATATTCTATAAATAGCGTGTTAGCTTAGGCGCCTAACTTAAGTGCAAAACACTGTTTAAAAAATAAAATAAGGGGCTCATAATCAAAACTTAAACACATCTAAAAGCCTGCTCAAGTTAGCACTTGGACAACCTCAAAGATAGGTTGTCCAAATGCCGATAATCAAATCGACATTCTGGACGTGCCATGAGACTTTTTATGCTTCTGAATGCCGATATGTGCCCAGAGCTGAAAGGGGCGTATCTGGAGGAGTGGTTAGGGCAGTATATGGGTGGGATTGGGGCCAAACTAGCCTTACTCCCTCTTCTACAAAACCACGCTAGCGGTTTTTAGCACAGAGAGCCACGCTGAATGGCCCGCGCTGCTCCAGACACTCATTGAATTCCTATGAGCGTCAGGAGCAGTGCGGGCCATTCAGCGTGGCTCCCTGCGCTAGAAACTCCTAGCACAGTTTCGTTAAAGAGGGGGTTAGTCATCCTGCAGGGATAATCCAATGTTTTACTAGACTTCCTGGATGAAACATAAACATTGTGAGTTAGACGAAGTAAAAACAGGTATAAGTGCCAAAAAAGTTATCCAAAGTAACTAGACAACCACTGCAAAGACAAAGTAAAGACCCCCCCACACTTCCCCAGTGTTCACTGACCCCCTCACCCCACTCAGAGATCAGAGTCATCATCTGATGTAATCCAGACAAGACCAAGGAAAGCAACAGAAAGAGCAAAGAACAGACCATCAAAAGATGGAAGATATGCTTTAATGAAAACCCTATGTATCATTTCTTGGTGCGACCTCACCTAGAGTATTGCATTCAGTTCTGGTCTCCTTCTCTCAAGAAAGATATAGTGGAACTAGAAAAGGTTCAAAGAAGAACGACCAAGATGATAAAGGGAATGGGATTCTTCTCATATGAGAAAAGACTAAAGAAGTTAGGCTCTACAGCTTGGAAAAGAGACGACTGAGGGGAGATAGGACTAAGTCTACATAATCTTAAGTGGTGTAGAACAGATACAAGTGGATCGATTTCTTACTCCATCAAAAATTACAAAGACTAGGAGACACTCGATGAAGTTACAGGGAAATACGTTTAAAACCAATAGGAAGAAATATTTTTTCACTCAGAGAAATATCTCTGAAACGCATTGCCAGAGGATGTAATGAGTGTTTAACATTACTGGTTTTAAAAAGGGTTTGGACAAATTCTGGAGGAAAAGTCCATAGTCTGCTATTGAGACAGACATGGGGGAAGCCACTGCTTGCCCTGGATCAGTAGCATGGAATGCTGCAACTATTTGGGGTTTTACCAGGTAATTGTGAGCTGGATCGGCCTCAGTAAAGACGGGGTACTGGGCTAGATTGACCATTGGTCTGCCCAGTATGGCTATTCTTATGTTCTCATAGAACCAGAAACCGGACCCAACAGAAACTACGAAGCCTGCATCAGGAGTCCTTGAAAAATCCAATCTGTTGACCAAAATGTTGTGTGAAACAAACTGAACCTTTCAGGAGATAGGATTATAAATACCACCTTGGGGGAGGGGGGGAATCTCTTCATCAAAGCAGTTATGGCAATTCAGCTCTACTCAGACCAAAATTCTTGATAAAACTCCATCAAAGATAACCAGTTTACCAGCTTCTCAAAGTTATAACATAAACGTCTGCCCAATTTCTGAGGACAATTCCCTCATCCTCCCTATCTCAGCAGCTAGCAACCTTGGGGTAATCTTTGACTCATCTCTCTCCTTCTCTTCACAAATCCAACAGACCACCAAAGCCTGTTGTTTCTTTCTCTACGACATCGCCAAAATTTGACCCTTCTTTTCTGAGCACACGGTATAGCGCTGCATATGCTTCGTAGCACTATAGAAATGATAAGTAGTAGTAATAGAAGGCAACGCCTCCATGCACATTCATCTTCTCTCATAAACGCTAGACGAAGACATCATGTCATGAAGCTTAAAGGGATAGTCTCCAGAACAACAACAGAAAATATATTTTCATAGAAAACATAGACAATGCATAGAGAAACCTCCCTATAAAGGTAGTGGAGGTTAAGTTAGAGGATCCTTACAGCAAAGTGAAGTCAGAGATCAATGACACTCTGAACAGGAAATTAACTGGGCTCTCTATAGTTATCAACATAGACCTCGAACTGACTTCTCCAGTTAGTAGAATGGCCATGTCATTATTCTCACATGGCTATCTTCAGATAATTAATTACAAATAAGGATGGTCTCGGTATTTTCTAGTAAGACAGTGGGGAACAACTCTTTTTCATCAGCTGGTTGTATAAATCTGCCAGAGACTCAGTTGGGTAAGGAGAACTGATTTTATAATGTTCTCCAAAGGGCAAGGGGGAGGTTGAATAATGGTGGGCAGGGTGTGGGAGCATAGATAGATGGCGTAATTAGGATAGCCTCAAGGTGTGAGACGACTGGGTATTATTAGTCTACAACTTGTGTCCTACTGAGCAAGACCTTCAAAGGCAGTCAAAGATTTTGCTGCTTAGCAACGATGTCAAGAGACGGGTAACATAAGGACCTCTCTTCAGAAGGTTGGAAGTGGATGGAAGGCAAGTGATATCAGTTTTGGTTGTAAAGCTGTCAGTAGCTTCCTGTTTCGATGGCGTCTTCTGAAGGACTTGTCCTTTTAACCCATAACCCATACAAAGCTCCTAGAATTCATCCTAAAATGGAGATTTGCTGTTGAAAAAATACCAATTATCAAGACATCATGAATGAAAAACCGTTATAAACACAAGAAAAGCCTCCTATAAAGTGATCTGGGTGTCAGCTAGTGAAAATGACGATTTCTAGTCCTTTGGTTCTAGGTCACTTCCTGAGATTTCTCATAAGTTACCGCCAAAAAGTGATGTATTTTCTCTAGAAGTTATGGACTAAAGTATAATCAAATAGCCTTAACACGTACTGGATATTTACAGAAACTACCCAGTTCTGTAGGTTATCACAGTAGCACTGGCCTCACTAATCTTTGTTCCCCCCCTCTCTTAAACTTAATTGTATCCTACTACAGCACACTCTGTATGTAACCCGTATTTGGCCCTTCCCTCACCTAAATTGTTAATGTAAACGAGTTTGACCCTACGATTGCTTTGTTATGTTCTTCTTTTCTCTAATCGCACTGTATGTAATTCATCTATCTGTTGTGAACCGCCTTGAACTCCCTGGGTATGGCGGTATACAAAATAAAATATTATTATTATTATTATTAATCTTTCCCCTCCCCCCACAATTGCAGCTAAAAGTTTCAAATTAGCCTGAAATGCGCTGAGGTATTTGAAAGCAGTCCATTTTTATATTTCAAAATCAAACAGAAACCGTCTTTTTCAAGCTCTTTTTTCTGAAGAAAGTGAAATGAAATATGTTAGTACAGTAGACTCTCTGTTAACCGGAACTCAAGCAACCAGCAAAAAAAAAAAAAAAAAAAAAATCAAAGAAATACTGTAATACTTTAAATAAATGAAAAAAAAAAAAATCAATTTCTAGCGAAAATTTAAGTTTAAACTTGGCACACCCCACCTGAGTACGCCCATGCTTTGCATACCACAAGCCCAGTAGTTTTTCTGGAACAGTTTAATGGTATAAAATGGGGTATAATATTAGTTAGGCCTATTTTTATAGAAACTCTCAAGCAACCAGAAACTACATTTATCAGGCATCTATCAATCCCCATGGGTGCCGGTTAACTGAGAGTCTACTGCATAAATCAGCTATGAAAATACAGGAAGTTGAACCACTACTTCCACTTGAGAGCTATCCCACTGGCCACTCTACTGATGGAAGCAGAATGTTAAATGTATGCCAATTGGCAGGCAGAATTTGGGTCTTAAAAGCCTCTTCTCTTGAGGTCTATCATTTTAATAGCATGCGAGGGAGACAGTGTTATATTGCAAGAGCTGGGATGCAGACAAGAGCTGATTGAAAAGTAATGAGACTGCCTTCTTTCCAAGAAGTAGCTGTGGCAACACTGTGTTGGTTCTTGTCAAGCTCATACATCGACGTTCCTGAACCCGCAGTTGGAATGCCGTAGTCTTCATTGCTGGTTATCTAAGCGGTTTTACAATCAGGTACTCAAGCATTTTCTCCAACTCAAAGCCTTTGCAGGGCCACATTGTGGATCTGTAGGTACTTGGAGGGCCTCAGAAAAAAATAGTTAATGACTTATTAAAGAAATGACAATTTTGCATAAGGTAAAAAACTCTTTATAGTTTATAAATCTCTCCTTTTAGCTAAGTCTTAATAATAATATTATCATTTATAGCTAAAGAGACATATGATCAAGTAACTGTTTTAGTTTACTTTTGTGATTATGATAAATAGACCGAGGACCTGGCGGGCCGCGAGTTTGAACCCACTGGTCTAGTAGGTTTTGGGGGAGCTTTGGAGGGCTCACCATAAATTATAAGGGGGTTATGGTGAGATGTACAGTACTTCTGGCATGTTTTAAGTGTAATTCACAGTGGTGCCCTCTAAGGTGGCCCTGTTGGGATGTCTTTGTGGCCAGTCTATTACAATGCTGGCCCTGGATTAGAAAGTTTTGAACATGGACGTTTTGGTATTCGAAAATAGCCCAAAAAGTTAGACATCCTTTGGGGCCAAGAAATTTTTTTTAAAAAAAAGAAAACAACAACCCAACATTTGGATGCAGTGGAATAGTGAGGGTGAGAGGGGCCCAGGGCGGTGATGCCTCTCCCCTGCCTTGTCTTTGCCTCCCCTCCCCCCGCTCTTTCCCCGATTCCCCTTGCCGCCCGCCCCTTCCCTTCACCGCCGCAAACAACAAGAACTTCAACGTGCACCTCGCAATCCCGTCGCCTCTCCCACTGACACCATTTCCTATGTGCGACACCCAGAAGAGACGTCAGCGGGAGAGATGACGCGGTTGCAAGGAGCACATTGAAGTTGTCACTTGCGGCGGTGAACAACTAGAAGTACGGGGGAGGGGAGGGGGGACAAGGGAGAAGTGGGAAGAGGCAGAGGCAGAGGCGGAAAGGAGGAAGGGGTGCCAGCGCCCACGCCATGACGGTGCCTGAGGCGGACCACCCCCTGCCCTCCCCCTTATTACGCCACTGAGAACTAGAAATGAATGGCAACTCTTTCTATAAATCGCAACGGTCCTATCCCTCTTCCTACTGCTAGACACAAGTTTCCTGCCCGAATCTCCTGCTCTCTGCCGCGATTCTCCTGCCGCCCTGATCTGCCCCTACTCTCCTGCCCTTCCCCACAGTGCAAGCCCGTGGTTTTAACCCGCAGGTTTAAAGCAGGTTAAAACCACGAGCTCGCAAAAAAGTAGGGCTCACAAAAAGAGTGTTTCCTAAAGTTAAAAAAAAAAGGTTTTTTTCGTGATGCCGGGCACAGAGGGCCAAGCGCATGCGCAGACCATCTACAGAGCGATCCTGGCAGTCGGTTAGGGGTGTGATTCCGATCGCCCTCATTTGCATGAGGGCGCTTCGTGAATCAACCCCCCAGCCATGGATCGGATCGGATCGCTCACGGATCGGATCCGATCCATGGCCTTAGTGAATCTAGCCCATAGATTATCTTTGGGCTTTGAAAACAGATATACTCAACGTTTCTCCTTGGTTTTCCTTGTCTTTGATCTTCCTTTACAATTAAGGAAAACAACAAATGACAATAAATCAGGAGCTGACAGCTGTGATAAGCAATTCTTCATGTCTCTGTTGGAAAGGGACAGGGAGGCGATTGCACTTATTTAACTGCCAAAGCCAGAAGATTCATACTGTACCAAGAAGGCTGGAAAAGGCCTCGTTTAGCGGACAATAACTCTCTCAGCTAAGCCAGCACAGAAACACGAGGCTCTTTCTACTAATTAAAAGGCTGGGTTTGCGGCAGACTTGGCAGTCTCAATAAGTGAACCCAGCAGGCTCCTAAGAGCACAGATACGACGGACCCTGTGCTGTTTCTGAAATGAGATGAAACTCCGACCCTCAGGCCCCAACACACAGTTGTCACTGCTCCACTTCCTTCTAAGCAGAATCTCTAAAAGGCGACCTCGTTTCCTTTATCATTCCTTCCCCTCTACTGTGTCCTGGCCTGATGTTGCCCACCACAGCTGTCCTGATTTCTCAGGTAACAAGGCTCAAACCATTCGTAGCTTCTTCTACAATTCTCCTTTTGCTTGCAATAATCCTTAATAAGGCATGGGATTTCCAGGAAATGCAAAAATGATCTGATGATGATCAGCAAAGCAGGACCCTGGCTCACTTTGACTCAGAATGAGAACAGCTAGGTAGAAAACAGATTTTGTTTAACTGCTGGCTGATTTTTTTCCCAAAAATGCACATTCACTTCTTCTAATATTCTCCTTTTGCTGGCAATATGGCATGGAATTTCCAGGAAATGCAAAAATGATCTGATGATGATCAGCAAAGCAGCACCCTGGCTCACTTTGACTCAGAATGAGAGCAGCTAGATAGAAAACAGATTTTGTTTAACTGCCGGCTGATTTTTTTTTTTCCCAAAAATGCACCTTCATTCTCCCGAGGGTCTGCATTTCACAAACAAGAGCAATGTTCAACATTGTCTATGCTGATGACACGAAAACGAATGTTGCTTCTAGGTTGAAAAATTACATTTTGACCCCCAAAACTGGTGTAGCACTCGTGTGTGCATCTCAATGGGTAGCATTTCCTGTTCTTATAAAACTTGTTAGTTCTCCTACGAATAGAACACAGAAAAATATTTCAGGGTGAAGATTATATAGACGTCATGTAAAAATGTTCTCATTTGTACTATCCAAAGAATGTATAATTAGCAGAGTGTAGATGAAGGGAAAGTGATGAAAAGTTGGCACCACCTCCACGGAAGAGTTTTCATTTTGTGCCATGGTTTATCTTTTGGCAGCCGAGTATCTCTCTGTGCTGAAAGATCAGGGAACAGACCATGTTTAAACACCGCCTGACAAGTTCAGAAACCATATCAGAAGTCTTCTGCAAGTATGCCTTCTAGGTAAACAACAGCTGCCCACCTTCCATGAGGTGCAATCTCGTAGCCCTCATGGGGGGGCTGTTGCCTTGAGGGAGAATTCTGGAATGGTCTCTTGCCTTGGGGGAGAAGGTTATACTAAAGAGCACTCGGTGTGGGAATCCAGGGGGACCGCCCAGTGGCGTAGTAATGGCGGATGGGGATAGTCCTCTCCTCCTCTCCGCTCTGCCTCTTCCCACGTCTCCCCTCGCCACACGTGCGCCCAGGACAGGATTAACCAATAGGCCAAGTAGGCATGTGCCTAGGGCCCGAAATGGTCAGGGGGGCCCGATGAAGGAGGGCATCAACATTGTTTTTTTCCAAACGGCGATGGGCCCCTCCAGCATCGATTGGCAACGTGGGCCACCCCCATCGACGGAAAGTAAGACAAGCAAGCAACGCGGGTAAGAAAGGCAACAGGAACTGTAATTGTGCAAGCGGTGCTGCTTACCCAAAGCTTCCCTCTGACGCAGCTTCCTGTTTCCGCCTGGGCGCATGGTGAGGTGGGGCCCAGTGTACTTGTGTGCCTAGGGGCCCTCAACGAATTAATCCTGCCCTGCGTGCGCCCCCTTCCCTTCCCACCACCGTGAGCGACAACTTCAACGTGCTCCTTGCGGCCGCATCATCTCTCCCGTGGACGTCACTTCCAGGTTGTGAGGAGCACGTTGAAGTTCTTATTGCTTGTGGCGGTGAACTATTGAACTAAACCAAATTAACAGTGGCTCTTAAACCTAACCTGGGGGACTCCTTGCTAATCGGGTTTTCAATATATCCCTAATGAATATGCATGCGACAGATTTGCATATAATAGAGGTCACAGGCATGGTTGAGAACCTGACTGGCAAGAGGGTACTCCAGGACCGAGTTCAAAAACACTGGCCCAGAACACTATAATTTATAAGATTCATTAGCAGATAAAGACCTGTATAGTCCATTTCAGTCATCCCGAAAACAGGTGTCCTGTTTAAATTGTGAAGGTCATTTAAGTTTTGCTAATCCTGTAGCTAGGGCCTGCCATCCAGGACAAGTAATACCCTTTCACACAGAGGATGTATCTCTAGGGGCTTCTGTTCAGGCAGGAAGAGTTAAGTTGACTTTTTCAGAGACTTGATATTAGGCATGTAGATATCTGAATGGCTGCTGGGTATGAAGATTGATTAGTTAACTGCTTGCATGATGGGAAGGTGGTGGATCTCACATGTCACCTAGATAAGATTATGGGCAGTACTGGGGATGAGCTTCCTATGTTGGTACATGTAGGAACTAATGACAGGAAATTGTGGGAAGGAGGTTCTGGAAGCCAAATTTAGACACTTAGGTAGAAAGCTGAAATCCATAACCTCCAGTGTAGCCTTTGGGGAAAAAAATGTTCCTCATCCCAACTGCAGGAAAATGAAAGGTTTGGACAAGTTCCTGGAGGAAAAGTCCATAGTCTGCTGTTGAGAATGACACAGGGGAAGCCACTGCTTGCCCTGGATTGGTAGCATGGAATATTGCTACTCCTTGGGTTTTGGCCAGGCACTAGTGACCTGGATTAGCCACCATGAAAATGGACTTCTGGGCTTGATGAACCATTGGTCTGACCCAGGTAAGGCTATTCTTATGTTCTTATGAGATGATGACGCAGGGAAGACGGATTTAGATTTGTTAGAAACTGGGCAACAATCTGAAGAAAGAGCTGCATATTCCAAAAAAGATATGAGGTATAATTGGAAAAGGAATTAGAAGATAAAATAAAGGAGATCGTAGTGACTCTGTATTGTTCCATGAGTACTGTGTGCAATTCTGCTCACTTCATCTCAAAATATATATATATATATATATAGCGGAGATAGAAAAGATACAAAGAAGAGTGTAAAAATGAGTAAGGGTTATGGAACGATTCTCCTATGAGGCTCTTCAACCTGGAGGAGGGACTTGAGGGGATGATAAGATGGAGGCCAATAAAATCTTGAGTGGAATATAATCGATTGTTACTCTTTGAACAAGTGGATAAAACAGGCAGAGCATGATTCATGGAATTCTTTCCAAGCCCTTGCTCTTGGAACTGCTTCTCCCATAAAAGCATATCAAGGCGGGAAAAGACACTTTCCAGGCTGGAGCAAGATGGTGACCATTAAGGTATCCCTGTGAGCCTTGGCATCTTATATCTTGAAGTCTATTTCTTTTCCTCTGATATGGGAGAAAAAAAGGAAGAGTACTAACCATATGGGTGTGAGTCAACTTCCTTCTATTCTAGCGGTTGTTCAGCTGGATGGATTTGTACGATGTGGCTGTACCCTGACAACTGCTTCAGATGGGCAGCTTCTGGGAGATATTGGTTTCCCCCTAGCCCTCAGTTATATCCCCTAAAGAATGCAGGCTCTTGATGCAGCCCATCATTGGGGTGTCTGAGGAGGTCCGAGAGGAAGGGATGCCGGGTTGACCGTAGCCCCAGTCTTAGGGAATCAATTTCAGCCGCAGCTCCTTCAGTGCCAGCCCTCAGAGATCCAGATGTTCAACCTGCTACGTCTACAAAAATGCTGGAAACCTCAAGTGAGTTTCGATTACCTGTTTCAGCTGGAGTTGTGGAATTGCATTGATCTTTAGTTGAAATTTTACAAGAAGTGACTATGGAATCTCTCTGGATTGCCATCAATAATCCAGAGACAAGACTGTCTGGCAGGTTTAAATTATTTGGAAGATCAATTTCTCACTCTCCTTGGAACTTCTAAACATTCAAATCAAAGGACAAGACTGGAATCTGAAATTGACGTTTGCAGTTAGCTTCTTCGGAGACAGTAATTGTGAAAGACAATTTAGTGATTCACGGGAGATTTATAAACTTTCCTAGACCTTTCTGGACTGCCTGCTGAGAACATAAATGACAGATGTTTTGGGACTGCCATCTGACTAGCTTTCATCTTTTGTTAGAGAATTCTATATGCCATCTACTAATTTTGATCGTTTAGAAGCAGAGGTTTCTATGAGTAGTTGGAATTTATTTGGGTCTGTGCGTATGCCAGCAACTTTGATTGTTACATTGGTTTTGTAAGTGAATAGAGCTAATAGTTTGGAAAGGTAGTATAAACATAGCAGCATTTTATGAGTTTGCAAAATAGACATTTCCAGATGTGGTCAGGACCACACAGAGGCAGCTTTTATTGCGTAGACCTAGGGCCCAACAACTGGGGGCTCAATTTCTTTTGACATTTCCCCGCAAATGCATTATCTCAAATAATAAGGTTAAATATCATTTTGTCACCACTCAAAATTCAATGAAAAATCCCCCCCAAAAACCCCAAATAATCAAGCTGTGAGCTCCAATACCACAAAGTCAAACATAGATGGGAGTAAGAAATATCAGGTTATTTGGAAGCCATTAACAAGATACTGTAAAGACTGAAATTACTGCATAGAATAAATATTAATTTTTTTCCCTTTTGTTCATACACGTCCAAGGTGGGGTGGGGTGGGTGGGAATATTTAATGATTTCTTTTACTTATGAATAACTGTTGGGTATAAGGGAGGGGGATATTTGATGCGAGTTAGAATTTGATGATATATTAAGTGATGTTAAAGTATAAATGAATGTATTATACGTTACACTTATTGTGAGTTTTTAAAATGAATAAAGATTAACAAAAAAAAGAAAGAAATATCATGGGGGAGGTTTTTCTGATCAACGACTTGGAGCAATCGTTGATCAGAAAAACCTCCCCCTATTTTTTTAAATTGAAAACTCCCTTTTGAATTATTCTTCTGTATTTTTTTCTCTATTTTCTTGTTTTCTCAGTTTTCGTACAACGCATTTAAAGTCCTTCCCATACACTAAGGAAAAAGTTCACTTAGCTGAAAGATGTAAATAGTCCACCAGATGAAACAGTCCAATGTGCCACCCAGATCTGGTAAAGTTGTTAATTAAGGGGGTCAAACATAAGAACATAAGAATTGCCATCTCCAGATCAGACCCTGGGTCCATCAAGTCCAGTGATCCACACACACGGAGGCCCCGCCAGGTGTACCCTGGCCTAGTTTTAGTCCCCCATATCACTGTATGCTTCTCAAGGGAGATGTGCATCTAATTTACCCTATCTATGTTTCTATAACCATAAGGCTCTATGACATCATAATGCAGGTGTAAAGAGCCTTAGCCTATAGGGAGAGGACATGCAAAGATTAAGAACCTTAACCAATAAGGAGAGGAGGAGATAGTGGATGCTGCAGATGGGAATACTGGATGGTCCTTTTGGCCTTTATATGCCAATGTTTCTATGTTTATATGACCACTAGCTGATGCCCCGGCGTTGCACGGGTATTTAATTATAGCAATAACACTGTAAATGGATTCAAATAAAGATACTTTATAGTGGTGAATGAAATTATTGTTTTACAGCTTAATAAAAAGTACAATATTCAAATTATAATGTGAAATATTTGACAAAATGAATACAATACAACTAACGCAAAACGTGATTATAAACAACATTTTTAGTTTCACCTCCAGGAGCAAGAACATATAAATTGTTGGGTGAACCCACCCTTGAGCAAGCAACATAGAGTTGTGGGCCGAGAGACCCCCAGAACATATCACCCCAGGTAGTGAGGGATCTGCATACCAAGTTTCGTTCAAATCGGTCAAGCCGTTTTTGAATTACTGTGAGAATGGCAGCTTTTTACATTTTTTCCATTGACATGAATGGGTGATATCTGCTTATCTGTGTGTAGCTCCGCCCACGTGTGCAGGTGGGCCGCGAGACCCCCAGAACATATCAGCCCAGGTAGTGAGGGACCTGCATACAAAGTTTCGTTCAAATCGGTCAAGCCGTTTTTGAATTACAGTGAGAATGGCAGCTTTTTACATTTTTTCCATTGACATGAATGGGTGAAATCTGATTTTCTGTTAGTAGCTCCGCCCACGTGTGCATTTGGGCCGCGAGACCTCCAGAACATATCACCCCAGGTAGTGAGGGACCTGCATACAAAGTTTCGTTCAAATCGGTCAAGCCGTTTTTGAATTACAGTGAGAATGGCAGCTTTTTACATTTTTTCCATTGACATGAATGGGTGAAATCTGATTTTCTGTTTGTAGCTCCGCCCACGTGTGCAGGTGGGCCGCGAGACCACCAGAACATATCACCCCAGGTAGTGAGGGATCTGCATACCAAGTTTCGCTCAAATCGGTCAAGCCGTTTTTGAATTACTGTGAGAATGGCAGCTTTTTACATTTTTTCCATTGACATGAATGGGTGATATCTGCTTATCTGTTTGTAGCTCCGCCCATGTGTGCAGGTGGGCCGCGAGACCCCCAGAACATATCAGCCCAGGTAGTGAGGGACCTGCATACAAAGTTTCGTTCAAATCGGTCAAGCCGTTTTTGAATTACAGTGAGAATGGCAGCTTTTTACATTTTTTCCATTGACATGAATGGGTGAAATCTGATTTTCTGTTTGTAGCTCCGCCCACGTGTGCAGGTGGGCCGCGAGACCACCAGAACATATCACCCCAGGTAGTGAGGGATCTGCATACCAAGTTTCGTTCAAATCGGTCAAACCGTTTTTGAATTACTGTGAGAATGGCAGCTTTTTACATTTTTTCCATTGACATGAATGGGTGAAATCTGATTTTCTGTTTGTAGCTCCGCCCACGTGTGCAGGTGGGCCGCGAGACCCCCAGAACATATCACCCCAGGTAGTGAGGGATCTGCATACCAAGTTTCGTTCAAATCGGGCAAGCCGTTTTTGCGAGATCGCGGCACATACACACACACATACATACCTCCGATTTTATATATATAGATAAAGCTCTATGACATCATAATGCAGGTGTAAAGAGCCTTAGCCTATAGGGAGAGGACATGCAAATATTAAGAACATAAGAATTGCCATCTCCAGATCAGACCCTGGGTCCATCAAGTCCAGTGATCCGTACATTCGGAGGCCTCGCCAGGTGTACCCTGACCTAGTTTTAGTCCCCATATCACTGAATGCTTCTCAAGGGAGATGTGCATCTAATTTACCCTTACCCAAATCACTCTATGCCACTCTTAAGGAGATGTGCATCTGTTTACCCTTAAATCCTAGAATGGTGGATTCTGCAAGCATGCTCTAAATGCTAAGCCGCTCAAAGAATATAATCGGTTAGGGCGTCTTCGTAAAAGGATCCCAAAATGACTTTGGACTACATTCACGAATCTGCCCGATCGAGCCCGATTCAGGCAGGTCTGATGAATTCTTCAAACAACAACATGATTGAGACGTTCAAATATGTCACAGGCCATATCGAGGTGGAAGAGGATCTCTTTTTCCTTAAAGGACCCACGGCAACAAGAGGGCATCCGTTGAAAATCAGGGCTGGGAAATTTCATGGCGACACCAGAAAATATTTCTTCACCGAAAGGGTGGTTGACCGCTGGAATAATCTTCCACAACAGGTAATTGAGGCCAGCAGCGTGACAGATTTTAAGAAAAGATGGGATAAGCATGTGGGATCTCTTCATGGAGGTAGTTAGGGGGTGGGCCATTAGGGTGGGCAGACTGGATGGGCCGTGGCCCTTTTCTGCCGTCATGTTCTATGTTTCTATTTGGCATGTGGGATCTCTTCATGGAGGTAGTTAGGGGGTGGGCCATTAGGGTGGGCAGACTGGATGGGCCGTGTCCCTTTTCTGCCGTCATGTTCTATGTTTCTATTTGGCATGTGGAATCTCTTCATGGAGGTAGTTAGGGGGTGGGCCATTAGTGTGGGCAGACTAGATGGGCCGTGGCCCTTTTCTGCCGTCATGTTCTATGTTTCTATTTGGCATGTGGGATCTCTTCATGGAGGTAGTTAGGGGGTGGGCCATTAGTGTGGGCAGATTAGATGGGCCGTGGCCCTTTTCTGCCGTCATGTTCTATGTTTCTATTTGGCATGTGGGATCTCTTCATGGAGGTAGTTAGGGGGTGGGCCATTAGGGTGGGCAGACTGGATGGGCCGTGGCCCTTTTCTGCCATCATGTTCTATGTTTCTATGTTTCTATATGCAGATGGGGGCGATTGGAGGAACGCCCCCATTTGCCTGCCCGGATCGCTCTATAGCAATCCCAGCTCGTGCGCAGACCATTGTGTGCATCCGCTGGACCTCTGGGCTGGCAGAGATTTTTTTCTTTTCTTTTTTTCATGGAGCCTGTGGTTTTAACCCGCTTAAGCCTGTAGGTTAAAAGCACGGGCTAGCACTGCGGGGAAGGGTGGGAGAGTTGGGGGTAAGCGGATCCGGGGCAGCAGGAGGCGTTCGGGGCAAGCAGATCAGGGCTGCAGGCTGGAGGGCAGAGAGCAGGGCTTTGGAGAGTTGGAAAGACATTTTTGACTGGTCCCAGCAGTCACTTTTTGGGACGATCGGCCAGCCCACTTGGTTTATCGTGTCCCTACCTACTTTGCATGCGTTTCTCCTCATTTGCATGCACGGATTTGAAGCGGATCACAGGAGAGGTTAGTGAATGGGGCCCGAGGGAAATCTGGTCGCAAAGGGGTTGCAAAACGATCAGTTTGCTTTGTGAATCGATCCCTTTATGACTGTTTTTCTGAGTGACTAATCTGCACCTTCTTCATCTGAAGATCTTCCTTTCAAAGCTTGTTCTTCCCAGATGGTGCAGCCTCCTAATGATTACAATTGGAGTTAAATGGCCATCTTATCTGATCTGCATTTTCCTAATTTTTCTCTTTTCCCCCCACCCCTCTTTTTGACTTAACCTCCACTTAGATACTTTGCCCATATATTTGTAGACTTTAAAACGGGGGCTGCTGTTGTTGTTAATTGATTTAGGGGGGGGGCGAAATTCATCAAGAGGCATCTCAGTGGTTAACATGTGCTAAATCCTGTAGCGCTCCTTAATGAATTCTCCCCTTAATGTTTTATTTCTTTGATAATATTTTTCTACGTTTCCACGAAATGTTACCTAACAAGTGTTATGCTTGGATATTGTAATTTGAAATTGCACAAAAATAAAAAAAATGTTGTGACATTTGTTTTGGAAGGGGGTCATTTCTCTCCCATCGCCCACCACATGCAGACACTTGACTTCTACTGCACAGAAACTTCCTCCAGATCACCTCCTTCCATCCTATGACTAGAGCTGCCCACCAGTCCTCCCCCTTCACTCTCCCCCTCCATCTTCCCACTGACTAGGTCCTACCTGAATTCCTGGTAGATTGTTTGGCTCTCCAGAAGTCTCAGGAAACTTTCTGGAATTCCAGTATCCCCACCACCACCATCTGAAATATTTACAGCCTCCCAGAAGGGATAGATGGAACCATACCATTTCCATAGGTTAGGGTAATGGAGTTAATTAAAACAAAAGGGACCTGACATTTGTCTCAGTTCAATGCTTTTACCACCAGGAGAGTGATAATTTGGCTACATCAGATCTCCACGAAGAATGAGCTAAGCTGTACAGTGGCCATGATTGCAAACCTATCAGCAAACAGCACAGAGTGGACAGATATTTTAAGACGACAGTTGGCAGATGCAGGATTCAACAAATCTCGCCACAATCTTCCCTCTTGAAAGACGGCAAAAGGACCACCTGATTGGCATGAAAGAAAGACATCACCTTAGGCATAAAAACCCGAAGTATGTGAATACAGACTCCTCCTTCCTTTAAACACAGAAAGGGCTCCTTATAAGACCATGTTCAGGACTCTATCTGTCAACTAAACCATCTTTACAGGTTCAAACAAAACTAGAGACAAAGCCCTATGCAGTGAGGGATGCAACATTTGGATTAACACCCCCAACAGAGATCTCCGAATACAGGAAAAGAACTCGCCGGGATGGGGAAAAATTTGTCCCCGTGTCATTCTCTACTCAGAAGCCCATCAAGGGATTGATGTTAGAAGACAACACACATTCCGGCCCCCGGAACTTGTCTTAACAAAGGACCTCACTACACTTCTCCCTCCGTATTCGCTGTGATAGGGGATTAACAGAACCGCAAATAACTTTTCATATGTTATTCGCTATTTTCTATTAAAAACCTTCGTGAATATGGTGAAACCGTAAATAATATGGTGGGAGACCTGGCATGTTCCTGACGGAGAGGCAAAATACGGTGAAGAAAGTGCTAGGAATCGGCGATTTTCTCTGTAAACGCTTGGAATCAGCGATTTCTCTATGAAATCTGATGTAATTTGGGGGGGAGGAGCCAGCATGCTAAAAAATGTGAATAATCGAAACCGTGAAAGCTGAAACCGCGAATACGGAGGGAGAAGTGTATTCCTAATAGTGATTATCTTCAAATGGTCCTTAAAAGGCTCATCTCAATCCAGACTCCCTTTCTAATTATTTTTGGCTCTTTATAAATTTGTGCTCATGCATGTACCTAATGTCTGTCAATCAAAAGAAAGCATTCATCAACCTATCTTCCCAAATTAAATCCCTTTTCCAATCCTATAAAGCAAAAGGCAAAGGTAGGCAGACCAGGAGTGGCAACACTGCATTCTTTGTAAGCATCTTTCCCTTTTGTAGCTCATTCTTCTCCACAAAGCTCTTATCCCAGCTGATCTTTGCAGAACGCCAGTGAAGCCAAGGTGTGGAAGACAGTCAGCCAGTAGGAATTCTGCAAATCCTACAATAACCCTTGTGTCCTGTTTGGCACACTCTAGGGTAGCACTTTCAGCCATAATCTGGGTTGGATACAATTTTGTAACCTGAATCACTACATTGATTGTATAGTTTGGCGCATGGACAGCAGAAATAAAGGATGAGGTACTGACACCGAGACCAGAAGCCTGAGCGTTTTGAAGAAATGAGACACAGGATGGTCCTGGCGTACAATGTCACTTGCTATGTACAGGTCATGCCATTCTGTTCTTACAGTGCTCCTGCTGAAAACAGCATCTGGCCTACATGGATCTGGAGGAAAGGAAGGTACGATCTCAAACCCAGCCCAGACAGATCATGTCCTGAACAGTCCAAGAAACCAAGCAAACAAACCTTTTCAGCAGGAACACAGAAACAGCATGGAATGTAGCTACTCTTTGGGATTCTAGAATCTTGTTACTCTCTGGGATTCCGGAATCTTGCTGTTCTTTGAAATTCTATATGGAATGTTGCTACTCTTTGGGGTTCTAGAATCTGGTTACTCTCTGGGATTCCGGAATCTTGCTATTCTTTGAGATTCTATACGGAATGTTGCTACTCTTTGGGATTCTAGAATCTTGTGACTCTCTGGGATTCCGGAATCTTGCTGTTCTTTGAGATTCTGTATGGAATGTTGCTACTCTTTGGGATTCTAGAATCTTGTGACTCTCTGGGATTCCGGAATCTTGCTGTTCTTTGAGATTCTGTATGGAATGTTGCTACTCTTTGGGGTTCTAGAATCTGGTTACTCTCTGGGATTCCGGAATCTTGCTATTCTTTGAGATTCTGTATGGAATGTTGCTACTCTTTGGGGTTCTAGAATCTTGTTACTCTCTGGGATTCCAGAATCTTGCTGTTCTTTGAGATTCTGTATGGAATGTTGCTCCTCTTTGGGTTCTAGAATCTTGTTACTATCTGGGATTCCGGAATCTTACTATTCTTTGAGATTCTGTATGGAATCTTGATAGTCTTTGTGGGCTCTAGAATCTTTTATTACTCTCTGGGATTCCGGAATCTTGCTATTCTTTGAGATGCTGTATGGAATGTTACTACTCTTTGGGATTCTAGAATCTTGTGACTCTCTGGGATTCCGGAATCTTGCTACTCTTTGAGATTCTGTATGGAATGTTGCTACTCTTTGGGATTCTAGAATCTTGTGACTCTCTGGGATTCCGGAATCTTGCTGTTCTTTGAGATTCTGTATGGAATGTTGCTACTCTTTGGGGTTCTAGAATCTTGTTACTCTCTGGGATTCCAGAATCTTGCTGTTCTTTGAGATTCTGTATGGAATGTTGCTCCTCTTTGGGTTCTAGAATCTTGTTACTATCTGGGATTCCGGAATCTTACTATTCTTTGAGATTCTGTATGGAATCTTGATAGTCTTTGTGGGCTCTAGAATCTTTTATTACTATCTGGGATTCCGGAATCTTGCTATTCTGTGAGATTCTGTATGGAATGTAGCTACTCTTTGGGGTTCTAGAATCTTGTTACTCTCTGGGATTCCGGAATCTTGCTATTCTTTGAGATTCTGTATGGAATGTAGCTACTCTTTGGGATTCTAGAATCTTGTTACTCTCTGGGATTCCGGAATCTTGCTATTCTTTGAGATTCTGTATGGAATGTTACTACTCTTTGGGATTCTAGAATCTTGTGACTCTCTGGGATTCCGGAATCTTGCTGTTCTTTGAAATTCTGTATGGAATGTTGCTACTCCTTGGGTTTTGGCCAGGTACTAGGGACCTGGATTGGCTACCATGAGAACGGGCTACTGGGCTTGATGGACCATTGGTCTGACCCAGTAAGGCTTTATCTTATGTTCTTATTGCAACTCCGTTTATCTGGGCATTAAGCAGAGCAGTCTAAAACGACTTCAGTTAATACAGAATACTGCAGCTCAGCTCATTTTTGGGAAACGAAAGTATGATCATGTTTCCCCTTTGTTGATCAAGCTTCACTGGCTCCCAGTTCGCTTTAGGATCTAGTTTAAATGCGCCTGCATAATCTTCAAGCTTCTCTATGGAATATTTGATCCTTTTATCCCCTTATGTTGTAATACCCTTAGACTTTGCCATTTGAGAAACACATCAAGATATAAGTTAGCCTTCCCTTCCTTTAAGGGAATTAAATCTGTTGGGTAGCTCAGTCAATCTTTTGTTTTCAAGTTTGTAGAGATCTGGAATGAACTTCCTGACTCCATTAGGCTTTTAGACCAGCTGCAATTATTTTGTAAATTCCTGAAAACTTTGTTCTTGCAATTTTTAAATGGTTTAACTACAGCCTCAATGAAATGATAATATTATAGTTATTTTTCTTATGCTTTTCTTATGTACTTTAGTTTTTAATGAGCTCTTCCTTCTCCTATGTTTTCTGCTATGTACTCTAGTCTTATATTTGAACCGAGTCGAGCTCCACTAGGAGATGACCCGGTATATAAACCAAAGATTAGATTAGATATGGTTTATCCAATCTCCTTAAACGGAAGAAGAAATTTAATGTGGACAAATACAGAGTGGGAAGAATAATTCAAATCATAGTTACCAGATCTAGGTGTCATTGTAGTTAATAAGCCTAAATCTTCCACCCAGTGTGCAGAAGCAGCTAAAAAAGCAAAGAGGATGCTAGGAATTATTAGGAAAGAGATGGTAAATATGACCACGAATATTATAATGCCTCTGTATTGCTCCATAGTGCAACCTCACCTTGATATAACAGAATTAGAAAAGGTTCAAAGAAGAGCGACCAAGATAGTAAAGGGGATGGAACTCGTCTCATAGAGGAAAGACTAAAGAGGTTAGGGCTCTTCAGTTTGGAAAAGAATGGCCGAGGGGAGATAGGGTTGAAGTCTACAAAATCCTGAGTGGTATAGAGCGGGTACAAGTGGATCCATTTTTACTTTTTCAAAAATTACAAAGACTGGGGGACAGTCAATGACAGTGTATTGCAAATAGTGTGCTGCGGGGAGATTCCGGGTGTGCTGCGAGAGACACGTCATGTATGCGAGTCAGCCAGCGCCAGAACCTTTCCTCCTCACCGGTGCTTCTCCTGCTTTTCGCACAGCCCCACCAGCATGCTCATTTCAGTGTTAACAAGCTCAGGGCCCCATCTGGAGGGCCTCCGCTCAAGCGCAGAGGCCTATGTGATGACATCACTAATGCGCGCCACATTATCGCGTCGCTGTCTGCATATGTGCGGAGAACTTCCAGCCATGGCCCCGAGTTTAGTGTATTGCAGCTTGGAAAAGTTTGTGAGACACTGCTCAACGAAATTTAGATTGAAATACCTTTAAAACAAATAAGAGGAAATATTTTTTCACTCAGATAAGAGTTAAGCGCTGGAACTCATTGCCAGATGATGGGGTAACAGCGGTTAGCGTAGCTGGGTTTAAAGAAAGGTTTGGGCAAGTTCCTGGAGGCCATAGTCTGCTATTAAGACAGATATGGGGGAGGCCACTACTTGCCCTGGTTTCGGCCAAGTACTTGTGACCTGGATTGGCCTCTGTTGGAAACAGGATATTGGACTAGATCAGTGGTCTCCAACTCAAACCCTTTGCAGGGCCACATTTTGGATTTGTAGGTATTTGGAGGGCCTCAGAAAAAAAATAGTTAATGCCTTATTAAAGAAATGACAATTTTGCTTGAGGTAAAACTCTTGATAGTTTATAAATCTTTCCTTTTGGCTAAGTCTTAATAATAATATTGTCATTTATAGCTAAAGAGACATATGATCAAGAAACGGTTTCTTACTTTTGTGATTATGATAAACAGACTGAGAGCCTCAAAATCATACCTGGCGAGCCGCGAGTTTGAGACCACTGGTGTAGATAGACCTTTGGTATGACCCAGTAAGAGAAGCCAATGCTTGCCCTGGACTCATTAGCATGGAATCTTGCTACTTTCTGGAGATTCCGCATGGAATGCTGCTACTATTTGGGGTTCCGGAATCTTGCTACTCTTTGAGATTCTGGAATGTTGCTATTCTTTGGGGATTCCACATGGAATGTTGCTACTCTTTGGGGATTCCACATGGAATGTTGCTACTCTTTGGGGATTCCACATGGAATGTTGCTACTCTTTGGGGTTCCGGAATCTTGCTACCCTTTGAGATTCTGGAATGTTGCTACTATTTGGGTTTCTGTCGGGTACTTGTGACCTGGATTGGCCACTGTTGGAAACAGGATATTGTGCTAGATGGACCTTCGGTCTGACCCAGTGTGACTATTCTCATGTTTGTCTGCTAAATGGGGTGCCCTAATCCATATGAGTGCCTCTCACCCCTTCTAATTCTATTTGCAGTAATCCATCACCTCTCCAAGCTCTCCCACTCTCCAGCTTTGGTGACGGGACATCCGCAAAAAGTTTTTTTTTCTATGGTTCATTCCATGTTTCTATTGTTAATAGAGAGGAGCTGAATCTGTAAGCAGCGCCCAACATGACAGGTGCCCAGAAAAGTGGCGCCTGCCATGTGTCAGTCGTGGACAGGTGCTGCTTACAGAATCACAGCTACTAAGGCCCCTAGGCGCCAGAAATGTAGGCCAGGGTGTTACAGGCCTACACTTCTGGCACCTAGAGTCCTTGTAGAATAGCAGCCAGCAGCGCCTAGCAATGCCAAAGTCAGGCGCTGCGCCTAAACACGCCCATTTCCGGCCATCAGCGTCACTAGGCGTCACGGACTCCGGCGCCGGTCCCAGAGAGCGCCTAGCAGCGCCTTATTTTTTTTTATCCATTTTTAATTGGGTTTCTGATGGCGCAATCAATTATCATACTGCTTAAGACCAACTTTCGGTAGCTTTTTTGAGAATCCGGCCCAAAATATTCACGTTAACCTGTGCTGTTTTTATGTTTCACACTATTATACTTGGATCGTGAGCTTTGTTCTTGTAAATCGTGATGCATGAAATAAAGGAACACTTTTCAAATACAAATATTAAATAAAAGCACCGATAAAAGCTGTTCACACATTTTTGCCCTTGTGTGTGTGCTGGAGAATGGCACAGTGACAGAATTCATCACCATTCCTGTTCCTGTGGACAATCGCAGGAATCCATCCCCATGACATTCTTTAAGGAGAGAGGGAAGAATCAGAGTATGAATGGGCACAGAAATCCAAAGAGTAGCAACATTCTAGAACTGAGATTGTGATGTCATAATGCCTCATTCCACCAATGCCTAAGAGCCAGCCTCCTCAGTGATGTCACAATGGCTTGACTATCCTATACTTGGATCACAGAAGAACATTAGAATTGCCATACTGGGACAGACGGAAGGTCCATCAAGCCCAGTATCCTGTTTCCAACAGTTGCCAACCCAGGTCACAAGTACTTGGGAGAAGCCCAAAGAGTAGCAACATTCCAGAGCAGATACTGTGATGTCATAATGCCTCATTCTATCAGTGCCTAAGAGCCAACCTCATCAGTGATGTCACAATGGCTTGAATGTCCTATACTTGGCTCACATAAGAATCAGAGTATGAATGGACCCAGCCACTGACCCTCAAGCCTTGCATTGAAGAATGCTGGTGTAGAAGGACTGAGGTTGAGATAGACATTAAACTAAACTAAACTAAACCTTAGGTTTATATACCACATCATCTCCACAATCGTAGAGCTCGGCACGGTTTACAGGAGTTGAGAGAAAAAGGAACTCCATGACTAAAGACTGATATGGGATAGTTTCCCGTGGTTATCCACAGGGATAGGAACGGTGATGAATTCTGTCACCCTGTCAATCTCTAGTGCAGTGTCCCACAAACGTTTTCAAGCCATGGCACACTAAACGTAGTGGCTGCGGCTCGAGACACCCGTAAATGCTTGGATGTCATCGTGATGATGTCATGCGCATGGATGACATCATCACGTTGACATCCGCACATACACGAAGGCCCTCCAGATGGGCCCTGAGGGGGGGGAGGACGGGTGCCAGCATGGAAGTGGGCCGGTGAGAAGGAGAAATGCTGGCGCCAGCTGATTGTCTACAGAACGTGCCTCTTGAGAGGCACATCCTGTGGGCAGTCAGCTGGCACCAGCACCCTTCCTCATACCCAGTGTGCCGCTGCACACCTCAAATCTCAGGAGCCACACAGTTTATGATACACTGCTTTAGTGTGTACAGCAGTTCAACGTCACATTATATACCCACACATCCGTACCTATGTGCCTCGTGTGTGTGTGTTGGGATTCCAGTTGGCAGAGACTGAATGCATATATCTGAGTGTCTCCGTGCTTTCGCTGGGATTCCTTCTATTCCTTCTACTTCTCCCTGTAATATGCTATCATTCACTGTGTTAAGTACTCTCTGATAATCCCTCTGAGATACCCATTGCATATCAATACATACACATACATCCTGCAAGACCCACCACTACTTCTTCGGGAAAAAGCACCCAGACCCCCATGCACATACTGAGTACCTCTGGATGGTTACAGGTTCAGTGACATCCATCCCCGAGTCTACATCTGACATTTGTCCTCCCTTCTCAGCCTGTCCCTCTGTGTCTGCGGAACAGCAGACGGAGGCAGGGATGCATTTTCCTTGCCGGTGCTTCCTCAGCCTCCCTGGCCCCCTCCCATCCGCTTTCCTCTGGCTCTCTTGCTGCATCCTTTGATGTGAGACACTCAGGTTAGAGACCCTGTACCTGGCCAGGTGAGAGGAAGGTCCACCGAGCACTGGGTTACAGCACAGCACCTGCTCCTCTTCCTCGCTGGTGGCCCTCAAGCCAGGGACGGGGGCAGCACTACAGAAGTGTGCCTGAGGAACAGACTGCTGCATCGAGATAGAGACAGAATACAATTAGATCTTATTGCTTTCAGAACCAAGGGCAGAAGCAAGGAGCCTCACAATTCCTTACGGGCTCAGCACGTGTAAAGCCTTGGCAGTAGATTTTCAGAAATCCGGTTGCTCTGCTGGAGACCGTATGCAATAGCTTTTTACTGGAAGAGTGGCATAAAAAAGGAAGTTAATAAATATATAACTTATGGATAGGCTCCAAAGAAAGGAGGATGCTCCCTGCACTCAGCTGGTGCATTATGCAGCAAGGCTAACCAAGAGCGGAGAACCTTTCCTGTTCTGCTGCCACCAGACAACTGGACTTACCAGGTACAAAGGTGTCACCCTCAAGGGATCTTTGATTTCAGTTAGGAATTGGCCCTATTGGACAACACATTTACCGATCTGGGCACAGGCAGATGATATCCAACCCGTGTTATGATTTATTGCAATAAAAAGGCCTAGAAATCAAATGCTCATTTCCCACACTAAGCTGAATCATAAGACCTAGAGAATTGTACAACAGGAATTCCCAAACCTATCGTAAGAACCTCAGAATCAGCCTCGACACCCTGAGGTTGTGGTTCTGACAAGCGCTGCTGCTTGTGAGCCTAGGCAGGTCACATGGTCTCCCAATGTCCCAGGTATATTGGACAGATTATGAGACCACGGAGACAGGAAGGGAAAAATGCTTGAGAACCTGAATAAATTCATGTAAATCGGTCTGAGCTCCCCTGGGAGAACGTTATAGAAAATGGAATAAACAAATAAATAAATACATTTGTATAAATTAGAAACCCAGTGTAAAGGTTCTGTTTTCCAAAAATTCATAACAGAGACCTCTAGTGACTCTACCAGGTTATGTCAGTGTTAACCTTTTTACTTTGTTTCTGCTACAGAGGGCTAGTTATCCTACTTGTGATGGACAGTGACAAGAGAAGACACTCTTTGGAGGGAAACCGTGTTTATAGGCGAGAAATACCACACCCTGTGAAGGTGGCCTTGGCTTTGACTCCAGACACAAGGGGAAGAGGCTTCACTCTCTCGTCCCCCGTAACTGTGTATCTGCTTACGAGGAAAAGAGTGCTAAGTGATTTCCATGCCAATCAGGTCCCAAGTTCTTGCTGGTCCCAAACCTGACCCCGCAAGCATTGACCAGAGCAACAAGGCTTACATGCCAGCATGTCTAATTTGTCATCTAGTACATGATGGCAGATAGACCAATATGGTCCATCTGGTTGGTGTGTCCACTCTGAGCAGGTTACACCTCATGCACCTTCACTGTGGATAACCTGAAAATGTAAGAAGGCTATAGAGCCCCAAGAATAGGTTTGGCAAGTCCTAGGCTAAATTAACAGACTCTCTTCTCTGAAAAAACGTAGAACAAAATATTTTTCAGAGAAAGGAAAATGGTAAAACCAGAGGACATAATTTGAGGTTGAGGGGTGGTAGATTCAAAGGCAATGTTAGGAAATTCTACTTTACGGAGAGGGTAGTGGATGCCTGGAATGCGCTCCCGAGAGAGGTGGTGGAGAGTAAAACTGTGACTGAGTTCAAAGAAGTGTGGGATGAACACAGAAGATTTAGAATCAGAAAATAATATTAAATATTGAACCAAGGCCAGAACTGGGCAGACTTGCATGGTCTGTGTCTGTGTATGGTTGTTTGGTGGAGGATGGGCTGGGGAGGGCTTCAATGGCCGGGAGGGTGTAGATGGGCTGGAGTAAGTCTTAACAGAAATTTAGGCAGTTGGAACCCAAGCACAGTACAGGGTAAAGCTTTGGATTCTTGCCCAGAAATAGCTAAGAAGAAAAAATTTAAAAAAAAAAAATTTAAATTGAATCAGGTTGGGCAGACTGGATGGACCATTCGGGTCTTTATCTGCCGTCATCTACTATGATACTATGTTACATTAAAGGGATCCTAGAACCAGAAGCAGAATTTCCACCTGCCCAGGGCAATTTTTTTGGGGGGATTTAGGCATCCGGAAGCTGCAAAGGGAACTCGTGGGGCACACACCCAAACAGGGTGAACAGACAAGAGATGGAGGGATGGGGGACCCACATAGAGTTACCATACGTCCTGGAAAACTTGGATATGTCCTCTTTTTAGAGGACTGTCTGAGCACCTGGAGGGATTTCCAAAACCCGGCAGTTCCTGAGCTCAGAGGCCACGTCTGGGTTCACAGATCAGGGCACCCAGAGGCCATGTCATGGGTTGGAATGAGAGGGCATAGGATGAAGTGAAGAGGTGATAGGCTCAGGAGTGATCTAAGGAAATGCTGTTTTTTACAGAAAGGGTGGTAGATGTGTGGAACAGACTCCCGGAAGAGGTGGTGGAGACAGAGACTGTGTCTGAATTCAAGAAAGTGTGGGACAGGCACGTGGGATCTCTTAGGGAGAGGAGGAGATAGTGGATGCTTTGGATGGGCAGACTGGATGGGCCATTTGGCCTTTATCTGCCATCGTGTTTCTGTGGTAAAGGAGGTCCCTGTATTCACAGTTTCTGCATCCGCTGTTGCATTCTCAACATACCCAGCACCCACCCCAGCATATCTCCCAAAATCTTCACTGGCAGCAAGAAGCATCTCTTGCCTGTTGCTCACAATGGCCTGAGCTCCCTTCTTATGAGGTCACATCTGGGTCATGGAACCAGGAAGTGACATCAGAGGAAGGGAGCTCAGGCTGGAGATGCTGCTCACTGCTGGTGAAGATTTGAGGAGGTACGGTGGGGTACAGTGCTGGCGGGTGGGTGGGAGTGCTCAGCACTTGGGCGGTAAACCGCAGTATATGAGTGTTCGTTGTTATTTGTGTTTTCACGTATCTGTGGTAGGCCTTGGAACCCATTACAGGCGGAGCCCCCTGTAAATGTAAAAGCACAATTCTAGATCCTCTAATGCAACTCCTGGGACATAACGATGAGCCAACGATGACCTACTTGAATTTGTAACTATGACCTAACTGCATTAATAGCTGTACTAAAAGCACTATTGAATGTCCGTGTCAAACTGTCCCTTGGAACTTCCTGAGTCATTGAACCAACATATTGTAATGTAATCCGAACTTGAACTGAACAGCTAAAGGCGGAATAGAAAACCTGGTTAACATACCATAACATAACATCATTTATTAAAGCTTGAATGCCTGGATGCCCAACAAGGCTTTCCAAAAACTGGCAAATATTTCAGCAGACTTGGTCTCCAGTGTGGGAGGGGCTGCCTCACAGAGCTCACCATTTGTTGCTAAATGTATGAGTTATGAGGGTTAGGGGAATGGGGAGGGATATAAATGTGTGTGGGGGAAGGGGGTTGGGAGGATACCTCTCAATTACATTGCTTCTGAGACTGCTGTGAGGAAACCACACTGGTAGTCTCAGTTTTTGTGAAAATGGCTCTGTATCAAGGGCGGAAGAAGGGTAGATCTTGTTTTGAAAATACCGCATGCGGTTATGTAGATTCTTCAATAATGTGTGAATTTATTGAACACAGTGATGTCACTTTATATGATAGGCTTTATGATACCACACAGACTCAACATTGTTTACAAATGCCAGCTAGTCTTGGTAATTATATTGTCCTAGGCTTCCCCACAGCTTCCTGGTAGAGCCACTAGAGGTCTCTGCGGATCCTCAAGGGAGCACAACCTAAGTGTTGATTTCCTAAGAGTTGTGAATTAAATGAAGAACAGGATTATTGTGCAGCATTCGTCTTGTAGAAAACTAGATTCTTTGTAGGCTTAAACATTCTATAGGCTCAACATAAGAATTACTAGGGTCACCGTATTTTGAGACGCAAAATCCCAGACACATGGCCCCACCCAGTTCTGCCTCCAGTCCCACCCCCAGAATGCCTTGCTTCTTCTTCCCTGACCTCCGGGCCACGTCTGGAGGGCTTTGAGCATGTGCAGATGTGTGCAACGTCATCTACACATGCTCAGAGACCCTTCAGATGCAGCCGGAGCTCGTTCGGGCTTTCCAAAACCCGTACGAACAGCCAGGTTTTGAAAAGTTTGTCCAGGCACCTGGACAGTTCTCTTAAAAGAGGTCATGTCTGGGTTTTCCTGGACATCTGGTAACCCTAAGAATTACTCAAAGCTAAGCGACAGCAGTCTAGCCACAGATGAACCTGGCTGGACTAAGTCTCCTCCCTCTTTGAAGTCAGGTCCACATAGTTAGTGAAAGCAGCGCACCGTTTTATGCAGTATTTTATGTTCAATTAATTGTATTGCACTGTCGAAGTTTGAAAATCCATCTGGCGAAGGATGTAAGAAGACTTGAGGCGGTCCAGAGGAGGGCGACGAAAATGATAGGAGGCTTGCACCAGAAGACATATGAGGAGAGACTGGAAGCCCTGAATATGTATACCCTAGAGGAAAGGAGAGACAGGGGAGATATGATTCAGACGTTCAAATACTTGAAGGGTATTAACGTAGAACAAAATCTTTTCCAGAGAAAGGAAAATGGTAAAACCAGAGGACATAATTTGAGGTTGAGGGGTGGTAGATTCAGGGGCAATGTTAGGAAATTCTACTTTACGGAGAGGGTGGTGGATGCCTGGAATGCGCTCCCGAGAGAGGTGGTGGAGAGGAACACGATGACTGAGTTCAAAGAAGCGTGGGATAAACACAGAAGATTTAGAATCAGAAAATAAGATTAAAGATTGAACTAGGCCAGTTACTGGGCAGACTTGCACGGTCTGTGTCTGTATATGGCCGTTTGGAGGAGGATGGGCAGGTGAGGGCTTCAATGGCTGGGAGGGTGTAGATGGGCTGGAGTAAATCTTAACAGAGATTTTGGCAGTTGGAACCCAAGCACAGTACCGGGTAAAGCTTTGGATTCTTGCCCAGAAATAGCTAAGAAAAAATAAAAAAATAATTTAAATTGAATCAGGTTGGGCAGACTGGATGGACCATTCGGGTCTTTATCTGCCGTCATCTACTATGTTACTATGTTTAAAAAAAAATATGAAATTCAGAGTAACTTAGCTCTTAGAGATGTGCATAGTAAATTTTCTCCCAAAGCTTTGTCCCAGCAAATGGACCCCTCCCTTCTAGACACAGACTCAAAGCAACTAATCAAGGCACAAGGGCAGCCAGACCCTTAACCTCACTTCACTTTAACACAGGGGTGTCAAAGTCCCTCCTCAAGGGCCGCAATCCAGTCGGTTTTTCAAGATTTCCCCCAATGAATATGTATGAGATCTGTGACCATACCATGAAAGCAGTGCATGCAAATAGATCTCATGCATATTCACGGGGGAAATCCTGAAAACCCGACTGGATTGTGGCCCTCGAGGAGGGACTTTGACACCCCTGCTTTAACAGTACAGAAAACACACAGGGTTTAAATCAAAACCTGCCGCCCCCTCCCCACTTTTATTTCACAGAACAGAGAGGACTGAAATCAAAACCTGTTCACCTCTAAAAGGTGAAGACTTAAAAATTGTCTAATCTCTTGTCTCTCAAATTGTGTGCCATGATAGTTTCCAGAATTTTACTTTATTTTAAAAAATTCCCTTCACTAGAATAGATGACATGTACGTTGCGTACGCAAGAGTCTGTCAATGTTATGAGCGTCTATGACAAGCCTCATTCTTTGACGTGATTGGTCCTTGAAACTAACAGCAAGGAATTTGATTTTTTATGCAGTAGTTATCCTGACTTGAGCAACAAAACAATCGAGGCTTTGTTACCGTTTCGATCTTCTTATCTTTGCAAACTTGGATTTTCAGCTCTGACAGAAAATAAATTGAAAACAAGAGAACAATTGCAGATGGTGGATGATGAAATTGCTTGTTGATTATTGAGCCGTGGTTTGAATTAATTTGCTCTCAATAAAAAAAGCTCATCCATTGCATTGATTGGCAATTCTATCTAATTTAATTTCACTCTTATTACAATTACCCATGCATAGCTTAAAGAACTTTAAATAAATAACTCTCAAATTTTTTATTTTTTTTTTGTTGGTTTTGCAATTTTATAATTTCAATTATAATAGACCATGAAAAACATTTATACATAGTAACATACATAGTAGATGACGGCAGATAAAGACCCGAATGGTCCATCCAGTCTGCCCAACCTGATTCAATTTAAATTATTTTACATTTTTTCTTCTTAGCTATTTCTGGGCAAGAATCCAAAGCTCTACCCGGTACTGTGCTTGGGTTCCAACGGCCGAAATCTCTGTCAAATCCTACTCCGGCCCATCTACACCCTCCCGGCCATTGAAGCCCTCACCAGCCCATCCTCCACCAAATGGCCATATACAGTTCTGTTTAGTGTGCCAGAGCTAAAAAAGTTTGAGACACTGCTCTATACAATTCAAATTTTCTTTCATTGAACATAAGAATTGTCGCTGCTGGGTCAGACCAATGGTCCATCATGACCAGCAGTCCGCTCACGTGGTGGCCCTCTAGCCTTACCTAAGTACATTCTGGTTCAGCAGGAACTTGTCTAACTTTGTCTTGAATTCAAGGAGGGTGTTTTCCCCTATAACAGCCTCTGGAAGAGCGTTCCAGTTCTCTACCACTCTCTGGGTGAAGAAGAACTTCCTTTCGTTTCTACGGAATCGATCCCCTTTCAACTTTAGAGAGTGCGCTGTCGTTCTCTCTATCTTGGAGAGGGTGAACAACCTGTCCTTATCTACTAAGTCTATCCCCTTCAGTATCAGATGGAATTTTTCCTGGATTTATTTGGGTCAGAGGCAGAGTATGGTACAGGGATTCAAACAGGGATTGGACGGATTCCTGAGGGATAAAGGGATCGTGGGATACTGAGAGAGGTGCTGGGATGTAACACAGGTATAGAAAGCTAACCAGGTAATAAGTATAGAAACCCAACCAGGTCGTGCATGTGCAAGACCGGAGGGTTAGGACTACGATGGGAAGATAGGACTTCAATGAGAAACCAAGGTGGCAAGGGAGCCCCTTCTGGTGATTCAGACAGGTGGTGACCTGTTTGGGCCGCCGCGGGAGCGGACTGCCGGGCAGGATGGACCTGTGGTCTGACCCGGCGGAGGCACTGCTTATGTTCTTATGTTCTTAATTTAACTGATATTAGCCTTACCTGCGTTCATTCTGGCTCAGCAGGAACTTGACTAACTTTGTCTTGAATCCCTGGAGGGTGTTTTCCCCTATGACAGACTCCGGAAGAGCGTTCCAGTTTTCTACCACTCTCTGGGTGAAGAAGAACTTCCTTTCGTTTCTACGGAATCGATCCCCTTTCAACTTTAGAGAGTGCCCTCTCGTTCTCTCTACCTTGGAGAGGGTGAACAACCTGTCCTTATCTACTAAGTCTATCCCCTTCAATATCAAATGGAATTTTTCCTGGATTTATTTAGGTCAATTTAACTGATATTAGCCTTAGCTGCGTACATTCTGGCTCAGCAGGAACTTGACTAACTTTGTCTTGAATCCCTGGAGGGTGTTTTCCCCTATAACAGCCTCCGGAAGAGCATTCCAGTTTTCTACCACTCTCTGGGTGAAGAAGACCTTTCTTATGTTTGTATGGAATCTGTCCCCTTTCAACTTTAGAGAGTGCCCTCTCGTTCTCTCTACCTTGGAGAGGGTGAACAACCTGTCCTTATCTACTAAGTCTATCCCCTTCAGTATCAAATGGAATTTTTCCTGGATTTATTTAGGTCAATTTAACTGATATTAGCCTTACCTGCGTACATTCTGGCTCAGCAGGAACTTGACTAACTTTGTCTTGAATCCCTGGAGGGTGTTTTCCCCTATGATAGACTCCAGAAGAGCGTTCCAGTTTTCCACCCCTCTCAAACACCTTCATAGAACTTTAACTGTTTTTGTGAGTGTACAAGTGTCAAAATTACCTGAGCGCTCTTAAAACATTGCAGTAACTTCCAAATGCATGATAGCCCTTAAAAATTGTATAACTTTGCTTTTAATCAAGCAGCATTCTCAGAAATCAATTGAATACTGCAGTTAAGCTGACTGAAGCATGCAGTGATAAGACTTCTGAAGGAGCCGTTAATACTGGCGAAATGAGCCAAATAAGATAACTGCTAGAAATTAGCTTGATTAAAAGCAATGTTAAATGACATTTAAGCTTTATCATGTATTTGGAAGTTGCTGCAATATTTTTAGAGTGCTCAGGTGATTTTTAACATTTGCATTTGGAGGATTTTGAGACCAATGAAAGAAAATTAGAACCATATAGACCGCAGTGGTTCCCAACCCTGTCCTGGAGGAACACCAGGCCAATCGGGTTTTCAGGCTAGCCCTAATGTATATGCATGAAGCAAATTTGCATGCCTATCACTTCCATCATATGCAAATTTGCTTCATGCATATTCATTAGGGCTAGCCTGAAAACCCGATTGGCCTGGTGTTCCTCCAGGACAGGGTTGGGAATCACTGATATAGAGAACAGACAATTTTTAAAGTCTTACTCACAGGTTCCTGAGATCTTTGTACTCTACTTTTCAAATATGTTTGTGGATTTGTTTTTTGCTAGACTGCAGATTATTCAATGCTTGATCAAATCTTTTGGTATTTCAGTGTTATACTGTTTTGGCCTGTTCCTACCGAAATTAATCTCAAGCTCCATCAGCTACTGATTTTGGGGCTCACACAAAAACTTATCTTTGATAATTCTGGTCTTGGGCCAATGAGATGGGGGTTATACCTTGAATACTACAGTGAAAGGTCCCTGCGATGACTTTGGACTCTGTAGGAATGCATCTTCATACTCACAACTACTTAATTAGGGATGCTTAGTATTTATACATGAGGGAGGGGGAGAGAGGCAAAGAGATGATGAGGAATGAGCTTACATTTGAGAACATTTAATCAGTCTTCATTGATCTTGGAGAGAGCATTTGGTGATTGAATTAAAGTGAAGAAGCTTTTTTGATTGACATCATTATTAAGGAAGAATGCTGAAGTTTTCTTTACAAGAGCTGTATCCCATCAGCAATTCCTTATTAATGACCTGCAGCAGGCAATCATACACCAAATGCGAAAAGATAGGTCAGAAGAAGGAACTAGAAGAGAGAGCCTACCAAACACTTCAACAGAAAGCTAGTACAGTTCCAGAAGACTGAGAGATTTTGTAAATCTAATCTAGTACTTCTGAGTCACGCTATGCCTAAACAGGTTCAAGGAGACTTACAATATAAGGAACACAGAATTATAGCTACATTATAGCAGTTTGAGGATAGTAGAGTTATGAACGGAGGAATAGGGAAGAGAGAATGGAGGTTCTATGACTGTACTGGTGTCACACTTGAGTAGAGTGTGGGATTTAGTGACATTAGGTATTTCGAGTTAGTTGTTTAAGGTGAGTATGCTTTCAAAGAAGAGAGTTTTTCATTTTTTCTTGTGGGATCTGTTGTAGAATGTTTCTATCCTGATGTCAGTTGGGAGGTTGTTCCAGGTCTCGGTGCCAAGATATGTGAAGAGCGAGTCGAATATGTGTTTATATTTAACCCCTTTGGGAGACGAGAGGAGCAGTTGGAGCGATTTCAGTTTTTTGGTTGATATAGAGACCAGGACTTGACAAATAAGTTTATGAGTAGTTCCATGGTTTTTGCATATAGGATTTGGAACATTATGCATGATAGTTTGAAGGTGATACGAGTTTTGACAGACAGCCAGCATTAAGTACTTATAGTAAGGTGAGACGGAGTCAAATTTTTATAGTTTGAATATCCGTCTGCCTGCCATGTTTTGAATCATCTGCAGTTTGTTTAGGAGAGTTTAGACCCGCATAGAGAGCGTTGCAATAATCCAGCTGGGACAGGAGGAATGTGTGGTGCAGTGGTTGGATCTACAGCCTCAGCACCCTGGGGTTGTGGGTTCAAACCCCGCGCTGCTCCTTGTGACCCTGGGCAAGTCACTTAATCCTCCATAGCCCCAGGTACGTTAGATAGATTGTGAGCCCACCGGGACAGAGAGGGAAAAATGCTTGAGTACCTGATTGTAGAGAATGACACGGTGACAGAATTCATCACCGTTCCCGTCCCCGCGGATAACCGCAGGAAATAATTCCATGTCATTTTCTAGTGTCTATTTCAACCTCGGTCCTTCTACACCAGCATTCTTCAAAGCAAAGCTTGCGGGTCAGTGGTTGTGGCCATTCATACTCTGATTCTTAAGTGAGCCAAGGATAATGAAGCCATTGTGACATCACTGATGTGATTGGCTCTTAGGCACTGGTGGAATGAGGCATTATGACATCACAATATCTGCTCTGGATACCAGAGTCTGTCATTCTGTAGTGTCTGTTTCAACCTCGGTCCTTCTACACCAGCATTCTTCAAAGCAAAGCTTGAGGGTCAGTGGTTGTGGCCATTCATATTCTGATTCTTCCCTCGCTCCTTAAAGAATGACATGAAGATGGTTTCCCGCGGTTATCCGCGGGGACGGGAACGGTGATGAATTTTGTCACCGTGTCATTCTCTACCTGATTGTAAAAACCGCTTAGATAACCTTGATAGTCAATATATAAAATCCTAATAAACTTAATAATAATAATAAACTTGTATCAATACAGTAAAGTGGTGATCTTGAAAAAAGGATCTGATAAGTCTTCGTCTGCTCATATTGTAGAAGGTTTTCTTCCATAGGTTGGACATTTGAGATTCATACAATAGGTAGAGTCAAGTAAGACTTCAAGAACCTTGGATGCCTTGTTGATCCTGAGATTAGCGTTACAGCAAGAGGAACCATGTATGTAGTGTTATGAAACCATAGAACTTTGGTTTTGTCTGCATTTAGTTTGAGTATGTAGGACGTGGCCAAGGTCTGTATTTTGCCTATTCCATATGTTATCAGCATTGTGTCATTAAAGTCTCAATTAATTGAGAAGAATGTCATCTGCATACGAAAATATGCATTTATTATTGTTGAATTTGAAATGGCCTAGCAAGCTCATAAAAAGGTTATACAGAATCTATGATAGTGGTGATCCTTATGGTATGCCACAGAATGCTTGCCAGTTTTTTGAAAACACTTCATCTTTGTAGACAAGGTATAGTCTGTTTCTTAGGAAGTCTTTGAACCAGTTCGGGACGGTTCCTATAATACCTATTTTGTGAATTTGGCTAGTAATAGTTGGTGGTTGACCGAGATGAAGGCTGCTGATATATCAAATTGAAGGAGGAATGCCTGACAGCTGACACTCAAGTATTACTTGATTTATGGTGGTTAATGTCAATAACTGGACCTCTGTGCTGTGATATGAGTAGAATCCAAATTGAGTGGGATGGAGGCAAGAGTGTTGTACAATGTAGGTGGAGAGTTGTTTGCTGATGTGCATTTCAAGAAGTTTGATTAGTATTGGGATTCCTGCTATGGGTCGGTAATTTGAGGGTTAGAGAGGTCTATGTTCTGGGCTTTGGGAATCAGAGTAAGAGCTATTTGGCCCATATGGGTTGGTAGTTGGCCATGATTAAGAAGATTGTTTAAGAGTTTTGTTAGCCATTCTATGATGTGGTCAGGGGTTTCTGCCAGTAGATGGTTGGGGCATCGGTCGAGTATACTGCTGCAAGTGAATAGTTTTTTCAAGATAGTAACAGTGATTATTTGAGATAAAGGCTGGAAAGTGCTCCAGATTCAGTTTGCTGGGTTTGATTCTGGATCTGGAGCTGTATGATTTGGTTGGATAGATATAGGGGCCATGACGATAGCTTTTATGACTTCTGATTGTACTTTTTAAAATCTTGTTTTGGAAGAAGCCCACTAGGACTTTGCATTAGGTTTGGAGTCAATGTCTGACTGACCTAGAATTGGGGGTGAAGTCGTGGTATGCATTAGGCAGAATAACTTTTTGATATTGAAGTTATTGTTCTCAATGTAGTAGGTTTTTTGGCCTCAACAATATGGAATTTGTATTTGTTGATAGCTGATCTTCACACTGATTTGTATTCTGGGAGATTGCTCTTTGACATTGTCTTTCCAGTCTTCTACATGACTGTTTTTCTGCTTTTAGGGCATCTGTGAACCAAGGCGAGGACTTGTTTGATTTTTGACTTTTGCAATGTAATGGTGCAACGGAGTTTAGGGTCTGCTCTATTGTGTTGTTCCAGTTGTCGAGTGAAGCTTTGAAGCTGGTTGACATGGTATCTAGCATTTCAGAAGCCTTGATCCAGAATTCATTGTCATTAATCTTGCCTCTTGTTAGAGGTCTCCCAGTGGTGGTTTTGATGGTGTGCTTTTTCTTGTGGAGGTTGAGGCTGAAAGATAATAAGTAGTGGTCTGACCAAAGAACCATTGTCCAGTTAGTTTCTGTTATGAGCTCAGAGGGGGTTGAAGATATGAAGTCCAGGGTGTGACCTTTTTCATATGTAGGTCCTGATGCCTTCAAGTTCAGTTGGCTGTCCAGTAAGAACCTGTGGAAGTTTGTGAAGATTGTGTTGTCCAGGGACTCGAGTGGGACATTTATATCTCCTAGAACTATCAGTCTGGTATATTGTCAGGTTAGATTTGAAATAATTGAGTCCTATGTAGCATGTAGTGATAAGAATGGCCACTTATAATGTCTGGCAGGTCAAATCAAAGTAGTTGTACCTACACAATTTCAGCTAACACTGCACACTCATGGTCTAACAAAGAAAACACTTTTCATACACATAGAAACATGATGGCAAAGGCCAAATGGCCCATCTAGTCTGCTCTCCAAGAGATCCCACATGCCTATCCCAGGCCCTCTTGAATTCAGACACATTCTTTGTCTCCACCACCTCTACCGGGAGACTGTTCCACGCATCTACCAGCCTTTTTGCTGTATATCATATGTTTTTCTTTTTTCTGTTTTTCCTGTGTTCATTGAAAAACTAATAAACTTTCATGGAAAAAAAAAAAAAAGTATTTCCTTAGATTACTCCTGAGCCTATCACCTTTTAACTTCATCCTATGCCCTCTCATTGCAGAGTTTCCTTTCAAATGAAAGAGACTCGACTCATGCGCATTTACATCATGTAGGTATTTAAACATCTCTATCATATCTCCCCTCTCCCGCCTTCCCTCCAAAGTATACAGATTGAGATCTTTAACTCTGCCCCTATATGCCTTATGATGAAGACCATGCACCATTTTAGTAGCCTTCCTCTGGACCGACTTCATCCTGTTTATATCTTTTTGAAGGTGCTGCCTCCAGAATTGTACACAATTTTTTTTGGGGGGGAATAAGGTTATCTCGGTTTATATTCAGGTTGGTTTATATTCGAGTATATATGGTAAACATTAATAGTAATATTGATTCTACTTCAGATAACCCTCTGTTGTAGTTCCTTCCTATTTCTCCTACTGTAAACCGCGTCGAGCTCTACGAACGTGGAGATGATGCGGTATACAAACCTAAGGATTAGATTAGATTAGATATGTATGTCAAAAACTCACTTTATTTTGAATTGTCAACAGTAGCAAATTCTAAATATGAGACACCTGAATAACCCACTTAAAAGATTGCTTGCAATTACCCTATAAAGTGGGCAGTGGCATAGCGAGGGTAAAAGCTGCCTGGGGTGGTGGCGTCCCACCCTTTCCCGTACCTCTTTAACTCATCACCGGCGTGAGCAGCTTGCGCCGGCCTAGGCTCTCCCTCTGAAGTCACTTCCTGGTCACTGGTGATGATCCAAATAGGTACGGGGGGAGGGTCTTCCTTAGGGCTTGCTTTACCAGTTTGCAGGCTGTGCCCTGAGTTGAAGTAGAGGCTGTTGCCTTGGAAGACTTTGCAGGTCTGCAACATGGTCCTCTCTCCATTTTTTGCCAAATGTTATAAGCTTGATGTTTGGGCTTTGAGAGACAGTGTCTTCCATAGGAAAGCTCTAGGAGGTGTTGTGTCTTCCTCCTACCCTGTGGGATGAAAGCTCTGGTACATTCTATAGGTCTGGACTGGTCTAGCAAGATGATAAGGAAAGTGAATTGTGTTCTTACCTGTTTTTCCTTTTCCTTAAATCCTGCTAGACAAGCCTAGGACCTGTTTTGTTATTTCACATGTACTTTATATTCCATGACTACCTATAAAAGTTCTGCGCGGTTTACAAAAGAACGGCTGGTTAAACAATATACCAGGCGCTACAAATTTATAATAATAAAAATAACATTTCAATAGTGAAAAATAAAGCTTTAATTATGACTTCAGTAGGACATATTTACAGAATATGAACTTTTTTATTTATTTATTTAATTTTAAATTCTTTATTCATTTTTAAAAACTTTCAATAAGTGTAACATAAGATACAATCATTTTATACTTTAACATCACTTAATATTCCATCAAAGTCTAATTCACATCAAATATCCCTCTCCCCCACATACCCAACAATTGTTCTTAAGCATAATAAATCATAAAATATTCCCTTCCCCCCCCCCCCACCCTGGACGTGTATGAACAAAGGGAAAAAAATAATATGCATTCTGTACAATATTTTGTTAATGGCTCCCAAACATGTCTAAATTTCTTAAAATGCCCCTGCTGTATGGCTATTACCCATTCCATTTTAAAGATTTGGCATAACGAATTCCACCCAAAATTATAATTCAGCCGATCCCAATTTTTCCAGTTTTTCATAATTTGCTGTATGGCAACCCCTGTCATGATGAGCAAAAATTTATTATTATTAAAAGAGATTTGGCTCTCAGCTCTCATTGATGTACCAAATAACACAGTATCATACGATCTTTCCTAAACAACTGATCATTTTTAAGAGCTCTTATAGACCAGTGTCTTGCAAACTTTTTGAAGCCGTGGCACACTAAACTCGTGGCCGCGTCTGCAGGGCATCAGGAAGTGTGCAGAGGCCCTCCAGCTGCGGCCCAGAGCTTATTTCTATGCCGATAGGGGTTACTGACGGAAGGGATGTGCGGGGGAGAGAAGGAGAGAGGCATATCCTGTAGGCTGTCAGCCAGTGCTGGCACCTATCCTCCTTGCTGGCATCTCGTGGCACACAGTTTGCGATACACTGCTCTACGGAGTCTCTGATCTGGTTTCATTTGGGGTCTCTTGTATGTTTCTGCTTAATTGTTGAGTGGTTTTGGCATTAGCATACTGAAATCTCTTTGCTGTCCTCAGAATCTTCAGGTCTCTGCTGATAGGGGGACATAACTCATAGATCTCAAGGAAAGGAAATTAACAGTTAAGAACAAATTTCACAATTCATCTGATATTTCAATCGGTTGGATTTCCAATCTATGTGAAGGATTGGCTGGTCATCATTTAAGGGATCAGGAAGGGGTTGATTTCTATATCTGGCCCAGCTACTTTGACAGCATCCTTGGGTGCATCAGCTTGTCTATTAGCCGACCAAATGCTGCCAGGGGAAGATTAACCAATGCTTGCAAAGAAGCTCATTAGTCTTTAAATTGAATTATGCAGATTATGAAGTTTACTGCAAGCTGTGTTATTCATTTTGCATAATAATGAGCTGCTTTGTGCATATTTGTTTAGCAAAGGGATTGGGTTGGCTACTGTTGGAAACAGGATCCTGGGCTTGATGGACTTTCAATATGTGCCAGTATGGCAGCTCTTTTTGTTCTTATGTGAGCCAAAGTATAGGACAATGTTTATATTTATTCACATTCAAATCTGATATACTGCTGAATCATACAGAGTTCTCAGTAGTTTACATACCTTTTACAGGTACTTCCAGCATTTTCCCTATCTGTACCTGGGACAGTGGAGGATTAAGTGACTTGCCTGGGGTCACAGGGAGCAGTGCGGGGTTTTGAATCCACAAGGTGCTAAGGCTGTTGATCTAACCACTGCATCGCACTCATCACTGCTCAGGTTGGCTCTTAGGCATTGGTGGAATGAGGCATCATGACATCACAGTCTGAGTTCTGGAATCTTATTACTCTTTGGGTTTTTGCCAAGTACTTGTGACCTGGATTGGCCACTGTTGTAAACAGGATACTGGACTAGATGGACTGGCAATGAGTCACGAGCGGAGTTCCGCAGGGGTCGGTGCTGGGACCGCTCCTGTTCAATATATTTAATAACGACCTGGAAGCAGGAACAAAATGTGAGGTTATTAAATTTGCGGATGACACCAAATTATACAGCAGGGTTGAAAGCAAGGAGGACTGCAAAAATCTCCAAAAAGATCTGACAGCGCTGGAAGAGTGGGCCAAAAAGTGGCAAATGAGCTTCAACATAGGGAAATGCAAGGTAATGTAATGTAATGTAATTTATTTCTTATATACCGCTACATCCGTTAGGTTCTAAGCGGTTTACAGAAAATATACATTAAGATTAGAAATAAGAAAGGTACTTGAAAAATTCCCTTACTGTCCCGAAGGCTCACAATCTAACTAAAGTACCTGGAGGGTAATAGAGAAGTGAAAAGTAGAGTTAGAGGAAAAATAAAATAACAAGACAGCATTGATCTAAATATAAAAAAAAAGGTCTTGCATGTAGGGAAAAAGAACCCGATGTTCACTTACAAAATGGGGGGGGGGATCACCGCTAGGGGTGAGTAACCTTGAAAGAGACCTGGGAGTGATGGTAGACACATCATTGAAGGCGTCGGCGCAGTGCGCCACAGCCTCAAGGAAGGCAAACAGAATGTTGGGCATCATTAAGAAGGGTATCACGACCAGGACGAAGGAAGTCATCCTGCCACTGTATCGTGCAATGGTGCGCCCGCACCTGGAGTACTGTGTCCAGTACTGGTCGCCGTACCTCAAGAAGGACATGGCGGTACTTGAGAGAGTCCAGAGAAGAGCAACTAAGCTAATAAAGGGTATGGAGGACCTCTCATATACTGACAGACTGAAGAAGCTGGGGCTTTTCTCCCTGGAAAAGCGGAGACTTAGAGGAGACATGATAGAAACCTTCAAGATCATGAAGGGCATAGAAAGAGTGGACAGGGACAGATTTTTCAAATTACGGGGAAACACAAGTACAAGGGGGCACTCAGAGAAATTGAAAGGGGAAAGGTTTAGAACAAACGCCAGGAAGTTCTTTTTCACTCAGAGGGTGGTGGATACGTGGAACGCGCTACCGGAGGATGTGATAAGCAGGAGCACGCTACAGGGCTTCAAAGAGGGTCTGGACAGGTACCTGGAGGACAAAGGGATTGAGGGGTACAGATAGGAGTAGAGGTAGGTAATAGGGATAGGATTAGAGGCAGTTACAAAATTAGTCAGGGACACTGTTCAGGCAATTAGGCCTGATGGGCCGCCGCGGGAGCGGACCACTGGACAGGATGGACCTCTGGTCTGACTCAGCGGAAGCAACTTCTTATGTTCTTATTGATCTGACCCAGTATGTTATTCATATGCTCTTATGATGATATATTTTGTCAATGTAACTCTCTGAATGAAGAGTTTGTAACATTGCTAGAGGGGAGATTACCAGATCCAGAGATGCCAAAGCTACCCAGTTCCAGACTAGAGTCTTTGGCCAGTACTGGTTTTGAAGTTGCATCCAAAAGTGTGTGGAATTTTTTGTGCCTGATCCTGCCCTTTAAAATAAGTACAATAAAAAAGCAGACCCGCCCTAAAAAGAACTAAAATAATATTGGACTATTTTACTCATCACCCCAATCAAATTTCTGTGAAACAAAATTGGAATAATTTCAGTAAAGGACCATCTAGAAATATATAATGCCCACAGAAATCAAGTACAATATCTCATGCTGAACTTTACATCATATATTCTTCCAAAATAATAATAATAATTACCACCTAGACCAGTGTTTCTCAACTCAGTCCTGGAGTACCCCCTTGCCAGTCGGGTTTTCAAGATATCCACAATGAATATGCATGAAAGAAATTTGCATATAATGGAGGCAGTGCATGCAAATCAAGTTTATGCAAATTCAATGTGGATATGGACCGAGTTGAGAAACATTGACCTAGACTTTTGTCCAATATTCAGTAGTTCAAAATCGGATAAACACACTTCAACAATAAATTATGAAGCGCCAATGTCCACAATGTGAAAATAAATTGGACAAGATATAATGAAATCACAAGAAGTGAAAAATACAAAAATGAAGCCGAGATGACCAAAGCAGTCGGGACATCAAGTTCTATCAATGCACACAAACAATGTTTATTAAAGACAACATGTACTTAAAGCAGAGAGAACGCCATAAAAAGTCTAAAAGAAGCATTGCTGTTTCAATAATAATCAGAATGAAAGTTTGGATTTTTTTTTTCTATCCTTGTGGTGGCCACAGGCAGCTCTGGCTCATGACTGAACAAGCAGATTCCCAGGACTGGAGAGTGGTCACAGCTGTTTCTGAAAGAAAAAACTCTCCCAGGGAGTTTTATGTATTTATTTTAAAAATTTAGGAGAGAGGAAAGCTACATTTTTGGCTCTCCCCTCCCCCCCTTTGCTGGGCGACTTCAACTATCCGGGGATAGAATGGAACCTAGGCACCTCCGGCTGTGCTAGAGAGACCAAGTTCCTAGAAACTGTAGGTGATTGCTTCCTGGAACAACTTGTCAAGGAAAACACAAGAGGAAACAATTCTGGACTTAGTTCTAAATGGGCTGCGAAGACTGGCACAGGATATAGAAGTAGAAGGGACGCTGGGAAACAGCGATCACAATATGATACGCTTCAACCTGGAAATAGGAGCGAAACGTCGGCCCAGAACGACGGCCACGGCCCTAAATTTCCGAAAAGGAAACTACGAAGGGATGAGACGCATGGTGGGGAAGAAAATTAAGAAGAGGAGAAACACTATAAGAACGCTGGAGCAAGCTTGGTCTCTTTTTAAGGATATGGTCACCGAGGTGCAAAATCTATATATACCACGTATCAACAAGGGATCAAAGAGGAAAAAGAATAAAGAACCGGCGTAGCTCGCTGTAGAGGTTAAGGAAGCGATCAAAGACAAAAAAATCCTTGTTTAAGGAATGGAAAAGATCAAAAATGGATGAAAACTGGAATAAGCACAAACAACACCAATGCAGGTGCCATAAGGCGGTAAAAGTGGCAAAAAGAGACTACGAGGAAAAAATAGCTAAGGAGGTGAAAAACTTCAAGCCGTCCTTTCGATATATTAAAGGAAAATGACCCGCGAAGGAAGCATGACCAACGAATAAAGGGAGCGCTAAAGGAGGACAAAGAAATTGCCGATAGACTGAACACATTTTTTGTATTTGTATTTACCAAAGAGGATATACACAGCATACCGGAACCCATCAGGCTATATGCTGGAAGCGAAAACGGGAAACTGACAGGGTTGTCAGTCTAGAAGAGCTATGCAGGCAGATTGATAGGTTTAAGAGCGATAAATCCCCGGGACCGGATGGCATCCATCCGAGGGTCAACAAGGAACTGAAAGGGACCCTAGCTGAACTACTTCAACTAACAGCCAATCTGTCGATCAAAACAGGAAAGATTCCGGAGGACTGGAAGGTGGCGAATGTTATGCCGATCTTCAAAAAAGGTTCGAAGGGAGATCCGGGAAACTACAGACCAGTGAGTCTGACCTCGGTACCGGAAAAGATGGTAGAGGCGCTGATAAAGGACTACATCATTGATCACCTTGACGGACACGGGCTGATGAGGACCAGTCAGCACGGTTTTAGCAAAGACAGATCGTGTTTGACGAACTTGCTGCACTTCTTTGAGGGAGTAAACAGACAGATAGACAAGGGTGATCCGGTCGACATTGTATATCTGAATTTTCAGAAGGCGTTCAACAAGGTTCCACATGAACGACTACTTCGGAAAATTGCAAGCCATGGAATCGAGGGTGAACTACTCACGTGGATTAAAAACTGGCTGGAGCATAGGAAACAGAAAGTGGGGGTAAATGGATAATACTCGGACTGAAAAAGCATCACCAGTGGGGTGCCGCAGGGCTTGGTGCTTGGGCCCATGCTCTTTAACATCTTTATAAACGATCTGGGTTGTATCCGTAGAGGTTTTGTCTGCAGGAGACCTGAGGTCATAATGCCGTTGTACAGATCCATGGTGAGACCTCATTTGGAGTATTGTGTTCAATTCTGGAGACCACACTACCGGAAGGATGTGCTGAGAATTGAGTCGGTTCAGCGAATGGCTACCAGGATGGTCTTGGGGCTCAAGGATCTCACGTATGAAGAAAGGCTGAATAAATTGCAGCTGTATTCACTTGAGGAACGAAGAGAGAGGGGAGACATGATTGAAACATTTAAGTACATCACGGGCCGTACCGAGTCAGAAGATGGTATCTTCTGTCTCATAGGACCCTCGACCACCAGAGGGCATCCGCTGAAAATCAGGGGAGGGACTACAGGAAATACTTCTTCACTGAAAGAGTGGTGGATCATTGGAATGATCTCCCACTGCAGGTGATTGAGGCCAGCAGCGTATCAGATTTTAAGAGAAAATGGGATATTCAAGTGGGATCTCTAGGGGAGTAAAGTCAGGGGGGCGGGTATTTTGGTATGGGCAGACTTGGTGAGCTATAGCCCTTTTCTGCCGTCATTTTTCTATGTTTCTATCTGGACATAGGTACGACGAGCGAGGTGATTAAATTTGCGGACAATACGAAGTTATTCAGAGTAGTGAAGACGCAGGGGGATTGCGAAGATCTGCAACGTGACATAATCAGGCTCGAGGAATGGTCACCATATATGAAGAAAGACACGGTACTACTCAAAAGGATCCAGAGAAGAGCAACTAAGATGGTTAAGGGGTTGGAGGAGCTGCCGTACAGCAAAAGATTAGAGAAACTGGGCCTCTTCTCCCTCGAACAGAGGAGATTGAGAGGGGACATGATCGAAACATTCAAGGTACTGAAGGGGATAGACTTAGTAGATAAGGACAAGTTGTTCACCCTCTCCAAGGTAGGGAGAACAAAGTTAAAAGGGGATAGTTTCCGTACAAACGTAAGGAAGTTCTTCTTCATCCAGAGAGTGGTAGAAAGCTGGAATGCTCTTCAGGAGGCTGTTATAGGGGAAAACACCCTCCAGGGATTCAAGACAAAGTTGGACACGTTCCTTCCTGCTAAACTGGAACATACGCAGGTGAGGCTGGACTCATTTAGAGCAAGTTTTCAAGTTTCAAGTTTTATTAAATATTTGATGAATCGCCTATTAAAAAATTTCTAGGCGATGTACATAATCAGAGTAAAAATATTCAAGAAACTAAAATATAACAAATATTGACATATTACACTATAAATTTCATCCAAAACATACATGAGGGGTAAGGAATAAATTAAAGTTACAATGTTGGGTTAGAGCACTGGTCTTTGACCTGGGGCCGCCGCGTGAGCGGACTGCTGGAAATGATGGACCACTGGTCTGACCCAACAGCGCCAATTCTTATGTTTTTATGTCTTCGTCATAAAGCATCTGGAGACAGACTTAAAGATCACAGTATGAATACTTTGGATTGGGGGGGATATGATAAAGATATTTAAACGCTTCTGTGGTATAAATGCACAGGAGGGAAGTCTCTCAATTGAAAGGAAGGTCTGGAATGAAGAAGCCTAGGGTGTAGGTGAAAGGGGACAGAATCGGAAGGAATCTGAGGAAATGGTAGATTTATGGAACATTTTTCCAGTGGAGGAAATAGAATTTTAAGAAAGCACGGGGCAAAAACATTGGACCTCAAAGGGAGAGGGCATGCGTGGCAGACTGGATAGGGCAAATGGTCTAATTCACCTTCTTTCCCCCTGTTAACATAGTAACATAGTAGATGACGGCAGATAAAGACCCGAATGGTCCATCCAGTCTGCCCAACCTGATTCAATTTAAATTTTTTAATTGTTTCTTCTTAGCTATTTCTGGGCAAGAATCCAAAGCTTTACCCGGTACTGTGCTTGGGTTCCAACTGCCGAAATCTCTGTTAAGACTTACTCCAGCCCATCTACACCCTCCCAGCCATTGAAGCCCTCCCCTGCCCATCCTCCCCCAAAAGGCCATACACAGACACAGACCGTGCAAGTCGGCCCAGTAACTGGCCTAGTTCAATATTTAATATTATTTTCTGATTCTAAATCTTCTGTGTTCATCCCACGCTTCTTTGAACTCAGTCACAGTTTTACTCTCCACCACCTCTCTCGGGAGCGCATTCCAGGCATCCACCACCCTCTCCGTAAAGTAGAATTTCCTAACATTGCCCCTGAATCTACCACCCCTCAACCTCAAATTATGTCCTCTGGTTTTACCATTTTCCTTTCTCTGGAATTACCATTTTCCTTTCTCACCCACAGAAACAGGCATGATCCTTTCAGCAGTACGGTACTATCTTCCAAGAAGGGGGGGTTCAGTTCATAATCCTGCAATAGCCTCACGGTTGCAAAGGACGCTAGGACTGAAATGTGCTCTGAGTGGGGGAAGGGTAGCAGGAGCAATAGCCTAGTGGTGATAGCAGGAGGCTAGGGTTCAAATCCTATTTTTATTTGTTTCTTTTTACTAATGCCTGGGCAAGCCACTTCATCCCCTAGCTTCAGACACCAAATGCAGATTGTACACCCCTTATTGCACCTAACTTCCTGTACGTCAGAGTTGAAAAGGTGAATCATTAGATAGAGTTCCAAGATAGTACCGGTCTGTTCTCCTTGTGGAATAGTACAATAGATCAGTTTGATGTGAGGAGGATGGGGGAGTCCTCTTGCGAAGAAACATTCCTCTCTCATTGCTCCAGATTAAGTTTCCGACACTCTTTGTGACAGGCAGGGAGCTCACTCTCAGATTACTTCTATGAATCCATTTCGGTCTGTGTGACAGAATTCAGCTGATTATCCTCTTAGGGTCCTTAGTCATCTCTTGCTTTGATTTTCTGGGATGGCCTGTGACTTGTTTAGATGACTTATAGAGAGAAATAATCAGTGCTGGGAAATGGGGTAACGTCCTCTTCGAATAGCAGGCACGCGCAACACTGGCCGCAGTAATGTACACGTCACGCCTTCCCACGCACACGCTGCCCGGGACAAGCGTGACTTAGGCTGAAGCTGAGCTGCTAAGTTACCTGGTCCCCAAAGTAGGTCCTAATTGCTGATCCCATAATGCACCAGTTGTCAGAAATCCAGGACTGGCCTTTCATCTGTAGCGTGTCGGCACTTCATGAGCACAGGCAGAAAAGGGAAATGAACAGGCTGAGGGTATTAAGAAAAGTCATGCAGAGCTGAACATTTGCCCAACCTCAGAGAGGAGACATGATTGAGACGTTTAAATATATCACGGGCCGTATCAAGGTGGAAGATGATATCTTCTTTCTTAAAGGACCCTCGGCCACAAGAGGGCATCCGCTAAAAATCACAGGAGGGAAATTTCATGGCGACAGCAGGAAGCATTTCTTCACCGAAAGGGTGGTTGATCGTTGGAATGAACTTCCACTGCAGGTGATTGAGGCCAGCAGCGTGCCAGATTTTAAAAGCAAATGGAACACGCTTGTGGGATCTCTAGGGGAGTAAAGTCGAGGGGGGTGGGTCATTAGAGTGGGCAGACTTGATGGGCTATGGCCCTTTTCTGCCGTCATTTTTCTATGTTTCTATGTTTCAATCTCTCCTAATTTAATTCTCAACCTCCCCCCCCCCCCCCCCCCACACACACACACACAATCTTCTACCCAGACCATCCATTGCATGGATGCTTCTGGCTCTCTCTCTAGTTGCCAAAATAACTCCCGCCCATTTCTTCCATTCATTCTCATATATAACTTCACATACCCATATAAGTACCACTTAAACTAGGATCTTGTGACCACAATCTCAGGTTCAAATTTATTCTGCGGGGAGAGTGTGGCGCAGTGGTTAAACCTACAGCCTCAGCATTCTGAGGTTGTGGGTTCAAACCCGCGCTGCTCCTTGTGACCCTGGGCAAGTCACTTAATCCCTTCATTGCTCCAAGTACATTAGATAGATTGTGAGCCCAACAGGACAGACAGGGAAAGATGCTTGAGTATCTGAATAAATTCATGTAAACCGTTCTGAGCTCCCCTGTGAGAACAGTATAGAAAATTGAATGAATAGTGTGAAAAGTTTCAGCCTCTGGTAACCAGAGTTGGTATTGTGACATCATAATGCCTCATTCCACCAATAAGAGCCAACCTCATCGGTGATGTCACAATGGCTTGATTGTCCTATACTTGGCTCACGTCTGATACATTTTGATTTCTAGAGTGGTTAAAGCTCCAGCCTCAGCACCTTGAGGTTGTGGGTTCAAACCCCCGCTGCTCCTTGTGACCCTGGGCAAGTCACTTAATCACCCCATTGTCCCTGGTACATTAGATAGATTGGGAGCCCACCAGGACACACAGGGAAAACTACTTGAGTACCTGAATAAATTCATGTAAACCGTTCTGAGCTCCCCTGGGAGAACGGTATAGAACATTGAATGAATAAAGAGTGTGCAAAGTGTCTGTCTCTGGTAACCAGAGCTGATACTGTGATGTCACAATGCCTCATTCCACCAATAAGAGCCAACCTCATCAGTGATGTCACAATGGCTGGATTGTCCTATACTTGGCTCACATCTAATACATTTTGATTTCTAGAGTGGTGCAGTGGTTAAAGCTCCAGCCTCAGCACCCTGAGGTTGTGGGTGTCCGGATTGAAACCCAGAGGCTGTCCTCTGAGAAAACCTGCTCTACTCACTTATTAAAGCATAATTCAGAAAATTATAAGGACTTTCTGTGTGTGTTAATATGCTTTAGGATTAACTTTCTGGATCATGGCTATATGAGACCAGTAAAAGGAACCCTAACCATACCCTGTGTATACATCTACATGTCGTATAAGATCGTTTTCATGGCCCAGATGGCACCAGCACTTCAATTTTAAGCAGCTTATCATATCCGCTGGACTCCTAGACCTTCTCTTAAACACATTCACAGAAGCAGCCTAGACGTCGGATTGGACTGGATCTATTTCACTTATTCTACCGCTTGTACCAGTGTATTAAGCAGTTTGCAAAACTACAGAATCTCTCATATAAATATCATAAGCATAATCACTAAAATATTGATATGAAAATCTCCATGTATAAAATGGAATCATTAAGTGAGAATTTACATTTTCAATGAGAATCATAATATTGTTGAAATAAAAACAGAATACAGCTGCTTATGAAACACGAAGCATGACAAAACCAACATAAAATCCAGATAACAAAGAGTTCCAAAGAGCAGGCCCGACATAAGAAAAAAACTCTCTTTCTAACTGTCTCTACATAGTAACATAGTAGATAACGGCAGATAAAGACCCAAATGGTCCATCCAGTCTGCCCAACCTTACCCTCTCTTTAAATTATTGATTTAATTTAAAATTTCCTTCTTAGCTATTTCTGGGCCAGAACCCAAAGTTCTGCCTGGTACTGTGCTTAGGTTCCATCTACTGAAGTCTCTGTCAAAGCTCACTCCAGCCCATCTAATTCTCTGGAGGCAACTCTAGTTCCAGGAGATGCCCTCTGGTTCAGATAGTTATTCTGGAGTAAATTGTAATCTGTGATGGCCCTATGGACAGCACAGCAACAACACTGAATTCTGTAGAGCTATTCCAACAACTGCCACTATCTCAGATTCATCATCAGCCAGGACTGGTTAAATTTTACTGAACAGACTGACCCAGCCGGTTTGCTATGCTGCATGCATGTCCATACCACAACATTCTTACTGTGTACTTTTAAAACCAATAGGAGGGAAAAAAAATTCACTCAGAGAATAGTTAAGCTCTGGAACGCATTGCCAGAGGTTGTGGTAAGAGCAGATAGCGTAGCTGGTTTTAAGAAAGGTTTGGACAAGTTCCTGGAGGAAAAGTCTATAGTTTGTGATTGAGAAAGACATGGAGGAAGCCACTGCTTGCCCTGGATCGGTAGCATGGAATGTTGCTACTCTTTGGGATTCTAGAATCTTGTTACTCTCTGGGATTCCAGAATCTTGCTATTCTTTGAGATTCTGTATGGAATGTTGTCCTTGGGGCTCTAGAATCTTGTTACTCTCTGGGATTCCGGAATCTTGCTATTCTTTGAGATTCTGTATGGAATGTTGGTACTCTTTGGGGTTCTAGAATCTTGTTACTCTCTGGGATTCCGGAATCTTGCTATTCTTTGAGATTCTGTATGGAATGTTGTCCTTGGGGCTCTAGAATCTTGTTACTCTCTGGGATTCCGGAATCTTGCTATTCTTTGAGATTCTGTATGGAATGTTGGTACTCTTTGGGGTTCTAGAATCTTGTTACTCTCTGGGATTCCGGAATCTTGCTATTCTTTGAGATTCTGTATGGAATGTCGCGACTCTATGGGTTTGGGTCAGGTACTAGGGACCTGGGTTGCTACTGGGCTTCATGAACCATTGGTCTGACCCAGTAAGGCTATTCTTTTGTTCTTATCCATTTATTGTGAAGACTTTTCAATAAACTCACTACTGAATCAAGATCATTGATTCCGCCATTTTTGTCCTTTGTGTTTGGACTACATTTCCCTCCATTCCATGGAGTGTATCAGCCTTTGTGGTTACCAGCCAGACTGTCATGCAGTGCAGCCTGCTGTTTGTGGAACGTAATCATAACTTGTGTACCTGTTTGTAACGTTCCTTTGAAATCAGATTTGGAAAAGCAGGTAATTAAATCTTAATCCAAGTGTACTCTCAAACTTCTTCTTGCCCCCCCCCCCCTTCCCCAAATTAAAGACTACTAGAAAACCAGACTCTCAAGAATTAACAAAACATGTCAAACTTATCAGAGTGCCCTTTTTAATCCATCCCCAGGACCCAGCAATCTCTCAACTGTGCCAGGTAAATGCTGACCTGATGGAAGCTAAGAGACCCAATATAACATTTCACACAATTACAGTCTGGGTAATGTTATATCCACAATGTCTGCCTCAATAATAGGAATCATAGCAAATTACCACCTTAAATAAGACTGCAGGCTATTTTGGGACTCTTCTGTTTGTAAAGTTAATCAGCATTTCTTTTGCTGTTTATACACCAGCCGTCCATCTCACCAACCTTAACGATGGTGCGGGAAGGTAATGTTACGGGCACCTGTTATTCCATAGGCCACGGGCCTGGCTTGGACGTGAACATGGTGTGTTGTGACTACAGGGGCAGCGTGGACCTTTTGCTCTCTTTCTGTGCTATTTGAATTGTATTTCTTTTTCCAGTCTTCTTTGTTCTACAGTTTCATATATTTTGTGAACCACTTGAATGGCCTAAGCCCTTGAGCCACATAGAAAATGAAAGAAACTTGATCTTACTGGTGACTATGGCATCAGCTGGCAGCCTGCGGGTTTAGCATGGCAAGAGGAAACAGGTGATGAGGTGATAAGGTGCTTCATCCCTCACCTCACTCTTTAGCAGAGGTCCACTACAAATGTAAACCTGAGAGAGGTAAGATTAACGCTGGTAAGTGGCTCAGGTCAACTCAGACAACCTGATTCAGTCCTGGAAAAGGTCCAACAGGGTTTAATAGAAAAGACCAAACTTAAGAGCCGCTTTTAATTAATCAAGCTGGTAGAGCTGTACAGAGGTGGCTAGGTAGTCTGGGGGGTGAGCTATTGGCCCATAAGCCACTCTAACCATTGCACTCATGGTAAAAAAAAATGTGCACCCGCCAAACCTCCCCCAAAAGCCTACTGTACTGCCATGTAGGTGCCACCTGCAGTCATAAGGTCTATTGGGGTAGTATATAGGGGGGTATAGTAGGTTTTAGGGGTGTTTGGGGGGCTCACCATGACCTATAGGGGAGTTGTGGTAAGAAGTTTATGTGGCACCCTTTTTGTGAAGTTCACAGCAGTGCCCTGTAAGGTATTCCACTACTCTGTTGCCATGTCTATCACTTTGCTGGCCCCTCCCATGTCCAAAAGGTCTTTTTCTAGGCGCTTTGGACTTGGATGATTTTTTTTGGATGAGAATGAGGTATATAGATAGACAACTTAGCGGTCTGGACGATCAAACGGCTGGACGTAGAAGTAGACGATTCTCAGAAAAAAAATATATTTTGGACGTATTTTTCAAGAATGGACTTTGGACAACTAGCACCAAAGACCCAAAACGGACTTAGATGGGGGTTTTTTTGGTTTGTTTGTTTTTAATTATGCCACTCCACATGTAGAGAGTTGGTAGACTGAAAGCCTGTCAAGGAAAGTCTCTGCACTCAACAGTTTGTTCAAAGTAAACAAGTTACAATGATAAATGCCAAAGAATTAACTTCCCAGACTCTTATAATTCACACTAGAGTTGGCTCTTTATAGGTACAAAAGGTAAGAGAAAGGAAAGGAAAACATTACAGAATCAGCTTCTTAGCCAACTAATCCACCCCTCCCTCAAAGAAAACATGGCAGCCTGGAGGCTGAACTAATAAACCGCAAATCTCAGATTGTTCAGGGTGCCCCTGGGCTGGAGAGGTACAGGCTGCCTGGGCTTTAGGAACGTGTGCCAGCTTGTTCACGTTATGAAACGAAACCGCTAGAGCATTCCTGGATCAGAACCAAACCAAATGACATTGATAGTGGCAAGAGAGAAGATGAGTGAGGCCAGGAGGTGGATTTCTCTTTGTAGCTGCTCCCCACTGCACCCCACTGCGTGGCAACTCTGAAGAGGTATTCGTTGTAGACACCTTCGGGAAAATCAGGCCTGGGCTTGGAAGGTCATGGAGTCATCTTCTGGAAGATGCAAACTTGAATCCCAACCAAATCAGAATGCCTCCAACTTTAGTCATGCCAGGTGTCTGGATGGGCAGAACAAGATTACACTTGCCCAGGCTCATACGTTAAGCTCAGCAGAAGCTCTGGAATACATGAGAGCAGTGGTGGCAGTCTGTCTTTCATGCCACTCTAATGTCTAAGTCTTTGTGGTACAATGGTTGGAGCTACAGCCTCAGCACCCTGAGGTTGTGGGTTCAAATCCCATGCTGCTCCTTGTGACCCTGGGCAAGTCGCTTAATCCACCACTGACCCAGGTACATTAGATAGATTGTGAGCCCACCAGGACAGACAGTACCTGTTTTGAGTGTGATTGTAAACCTACCAGAAGGCGATGTACAAGTCCCAACCCCTTTCCCTGATGTCATAATGCCTCATTCCACCAATAAAAGCCAACCTTGTCAGTGATGTCACAATGGCTTCATTGCTCTATACTTGGCTCACTTCTGATATTGAATTGGAGGAGAGTGTGGTGCAGTGGCTAGAGCTACAGTCTCGTGCTGCTCCCTGTGACCCTGGGCAAGTCACTCAATCCCCCTTTGCCCAGGTACATTAGATAGTGTGAGCCCACCTAGACAGACAGGGAAAAATGCTTGAGTACCTGAATGTACATAAGAATAGCCTTACTGGGTCAGACCAATGGTCCATCAAGCCCAGTAGCCCGTTCTCACGGTGGCCAATCCAGGTCACTAGTACTTGGCCAAAACCCAAGGAGTAGCAACATTCCATGCTATCGATCCAGGGCAAGCAGTGGCTTCCCCATGTCTCTCTCAATAACAGACTATGGACTTTTCCTCCAGGAACTTGTCCAAACCTTTCTTACAACCAGCTACACTATTCATTCTTACCACAACCTCTGACAATACAAAAATATTTCCTCCAATTGGTTTTAAAACTATTTCCCTGTAACTTTGAGTGTCCCCTAGTCTTTGTAATTTTTGACAGAGTGAAAAATCGATCCACTTGTATCCGTTCTACTCCACTCAGGATGTTGCAGACTTCAATCCTATCTCCCTTCAGCCGTCTCTTTTCCAAGCTGAAGAGCCCTAACCCATTTAGTCTTTCATCATACGAGAGGAGTTTCATCCCCTTTACTATCTTGGTCGCTCTTCTTTGAACCTTTTCTAGTGCCACTATATCTTTCTTAAGATAAGGAGACCAGAAATGAACGCAATACTCCAGGTGAGGTTGCACCATAGAGTGATACAGGGGCATTATAACATTAAAACCACGTGAGGATATAAGTGGTATATAAATATAAATAATATTCCCACTCCTGGCCTTTCAATAATCCAACTCATTATAAAATCAGAATGACAACTCAGGGCCACAAAAAATTGGAACTGGAACCAAAGCTCTGTCAACATACTGAGATAGGTTGGTACCCACAAAGCATGCCACACCTAGACATTTTCATATAACATTTAAAGGCTTTTAAATATCTAAATGTGCTCATAAGCTCTTCAGCAAGGCACCACAGCAGCGGTACAATGTCGCTGGAAAGATGCTTGAATTTTAATCATAACACATTGGATGGAGCATGGATTCTCGCTTCTACCGGAGTGGCAAATGTAGACCACTTATCTGAAAAGGTCAGTTCACGGCTCCAACATAGTCTGCGTTTCGCTACGCTACATCAGGAAGCCGGAAGGATAAGCTTTTTTCAACATCAAGTGTGTAGACCAAAGGACTCAGGCACTGCACACCGCAAATAAAATCAATATAAAAAGCTCATCCTTCCAGCTTCCTGATGTAGCTTAGCGAAACGCTGATGGAGCCGTGAACTGACCTTTTCAGATAAGTGGTCTACATTTGCCACTCCGGTAGAAGCGAGAATCCATGCTCCATCCAATGTGTTAAAATTCAAGCACCTTTCCAGCGACATTGTACCGCTGCTGTGGTGCCTTGCTGAAGAGCTTATGAGCACATTTAAATATTTAAAAGCCTTTAAATGTTATCTGATGATATTATTTGAGAAACTTGCCCAGCATGGATGAGAGGGGTTTTTTTTGTGTTTTGTTCTATTTTGAAAGTGGACTGTAATTTAAAATCCCCGGTCTGTTTGGATCACACCTATGCATTTAGCAAGCCATGGCTTTTAGCTGTCCACAGTGAGCTGAGTTTTACACTTAGGGCTACTTTTATGAAGCCGTGTCAGCGGCTTTATCGCACGCACATTTTTAGCGCTCGCTAACCGAAAAACTACCGCTCAAGAGGAGACGTTAGCAACTAGCATGGCAAATTAGCGCACGCTATTACGCATGTTAATTGTTAATTGAACACTGAGATTGTACTTGATACTTGAATTCATATCCCAGTGTATTAGTAGAATATCCCTAATACATTGTGTAAAGCAGACTTTGGGAGGACATCTGCTCCTTCCTCAAAATGAAATGCCCCCTGTCATTTGCAGTCCTCATCTCTGGTGGCTATGAAAGCCACATATATTTAACTGAAGATCATTTTTATTTATTTATTGTAAAAATTGATAGAACGTCTAAAACTAAACGGTTTACATGGCTTACATACACAGTGTTAAAATGACAAACAAATAAATAATAAGACAGTAGCAACATGGATGAAAAATCACGAACTGAAACTGAATCCAGACAAGACAAAGTTCATTCTCCTTGAAAATAATAAAACCCCAATCATAACAAACCTAGTAATAAACTCAATCACATACCCCATACAACCCACTCTAAAACTTCTAGGAATGACGATAGACAGATGCTGTACCATGCAACCACAAATCAACAAAACACTACAAAAATCGTTCGCGGTCATGAGAAACTTGAGGCAAGTTCGAAAATTCTTCAACAGAACACAATTCCAGCTCTTGGTCGAGTCCCTAGTCCTGGGTCTTCTAGACTACTGCAACATACTCTATCTCCCCTGCCCAGAAACCATGATAAACAACTACAAACAGTTCAAAACACAGCGCTAAGACTTATCTATTCACTGAGGAAGCATGACCACATCATGGTGGCATACATAAGAAGTTGCCTCCACTGGGTCAGACCAGAGGTCCATCGTGCCCTGCAGTCCGCACCCGCAGTGGCCCATCAGGTCCTTGACCTGTCAAAATAACCTATCACTACTTCTGTCCATACCCCTCAATCCCCTTATCCTTCAGGAATTTATCCAAACCTTCTTTGAATCCCTGTAGTGTCTTCTGCCCTATCACAACCTCCGGGAGTGCATTCCACGTGTCCACCACTCTCTGGGTGAAGAAGAACTTCCTGGCTTTGGCTCTAAACCTGTCCCCTTTCAGTTTCTCCGAGTGCCCCCTTGTACTTGTTCCCCCACAGTCTGAAGAATCTGTCGCTGTCTACCTTATCTATGCCTTTCAGGATCTTGAAAGTTTCTGAAAGGCACACTGGCTCCTAATACAAGCAAGCGTACAATTCAAATTATACTGCCTACTATCTAAAACCATAAACGGAGATGGCCCGGCCTACCTAAACAACCGCCTAATCCAAACTACCTCAACCAGACATAGGAGAACCCACAAACCGTTCACGCATCCCCCAATCAGAACCGTCAAATGAAAAAAACAATACGATGGCCTTCTAGCCGCACAAGCAGCAAAACTAGACTATCAACTCTCCAATTTACTGATAACAACCCCAGACTACAAATCGTTCAGAAAAGAAATAAAACCCACGCTATTCAAGAAATCCTTGAAGACAAACTAACACCGCAAGACTCTTCCCAATTCTCTGAAGCAACTCGCTCTTCTCTTCAATTCCTCTGGAAATGGCCAGACAACTTCTTTTGTGATCCGCCTGGAACCGCTAGGTAATGGTGGAATAGAAATCTCTAATGTGGTATTGAGGGATATGGGTGACTAAAAATTACGCCAGGTGTACATCTGGCAGGGCCAACGCGTGTGCGGATCGCCGGACTTGATGGACCGAAGGTCTGATCCGGAGATGGCGCTTCTTATGTTCTAATGAAATACTCATTTAAATAAAAGGTTACAATTCTGGAGGCCACATTACAGTAAAGATGTGCACAGAATTCAATCGGTTCAGCGGACGGCCACCAGGATGATCTCGGGGCTCAAGGGTCTCTCGTACAAAGAGAGACTGAACAAATTGCAGCTCTACACTCTCGAGGAACGTAGGGAGAGGGGAGACATGATCGAAACATTTAAGTACTTCACGGGACGTGTCGAACTGGAAGATGATATTTTCTTTTCAAGGGACCCTTGGCCACAAGAGGGCACCCGCTCAAACTCAGGGGCGGAAAATTTCATGGCGACACCAGAAAGTATTTCTTCACAGAGAGAGTGGTTGATCATTGGAACAAGCTTCCAGTGCAGGTGATCGAGGCAGACAGCGTGCCAGACTTTAAGAATAAATGGGATACCCATGTGGGATCCCTACGAGGGTCAAGATAAGGAAATTGGGTCATTAGGGCATAGACAGGGGGTGGGTAAGCAGAGTGGGCAGACTTGATGGGCTGTAGCCCTTTTCTGCCGTCATCTTCTATGTTTCTATGATGGGTCATTTGGCCTTTATCTGCCATCATGTTTCTATGTTTCTATAATCAGAAAGTTCTATGACATCACAATGCAGGTGTAAAGAGCCTTAGCCTATAGGAAGAGGAGATGCAAATGTTAAGAGCCTTAGCCAATAGGGAGAGGAGGAGAGAGTGGCTGCTGCAGACACCAGAAAGTATTTCTTCACAGAGAGAGTGGTTGATCATTGGAACAAGCTTCCAGTGCAGGTGATGGAGGCAGACAGCGTGCCAGACTTTAAGAATAAATGGGATACCCATGTGGGATCCCTACGAGGGTCAAGATAAGGAAATTGGGTCATTAGGGCATAGACAGGGGGCGGGTAAGCAGAGTGGGCAGACTTGATGGGCTGTAGCCCTTTTCTGCCGTCATCTTCTATGTTTCTATGATGGGTCATTTGGCCTTTATCTGCCATCATGTTTCTATGTTTCTATAATCAGAAAGTTCTATGACATCACAATGCAGGTGTAAAGAGCCTTAGCCTATAGGAAGAGGAGATGCAAATGTTAAGAGCCTTAGCCAATAGGGAGAGGAGGAGAGAGTGGCTGCTGCAGACACCAGAAAGTATTTCTTCACAGAGAGAGTGGTTGATCATTGGAACAAGCTTCCAGTGCAGGTGATGGAGGCAGACAGCGTGCCAGACTTTAAGAATAAATGGGATACCCATGTGGGATCCCTACGAGGGTCAAGATAAGGAAATTGGGTCATTAGGGCATAGACAGGGGGCGGGTAAGCAGAGTGGGCAGACTTGATGGGCTGTAGCCCTTTTCTGCCGTCATCTTCTATGTTTCTATGATGGGTCATTTGGCCTTTATCTGCCATCATGTTTCTATGTTTCTATAATCAGAAAGTTCTATGACATCACAATGCAGGTGTAAAGAGCCTTAGCCTATAGGAAGAGGAGATGCAAATGTTAAGAGCCTTAGCCAATAGGGAGAGGAGGAGAGAGTGGCTGCTGCAGACACCAGAAAGTATTTCTTCACAGAGAGAGTGGTTGATCATTGGAACAAGCTTTCCAGTGCAGGTGATCGAGGCAGGCAGCGTGCCAGACTTTAAGAATAAATGGGATACCCATGTGGGATCCCTACGAGGGTCATTAGGGCATAGACAGGGGTGGGTAAGCAGAGTGGGCAGACTTGATGGGCTGTAGCCCTTTTTTGCTGTCATCTTCTATGTTTCTATGATGGGTCATTTGGCCTTTATCTGCCATCATGTTTCTATGTTTCTATAATCAGAAAGTTCTATGACATCACAATGCAGGTGTAAAGAGCCTTAGCCTATAGGAAGAGGAGATGCAAATGTTAAGAGCCTTAGCCAATAGGGAGAGGAGGAGAGAGTGGCTGCTGCAGACACCAGAAAGTATTTCTTCACAGAGAGAGTGGTTGATCATTGGAACAAGCTTCCAGTGCAGGTGATGGAGGCAGACAGCGTGCCAGACTTTAAGAATAAATGGGATACCCATGTGGGATCCCTACGAGGGTCAAGATAAGGAAATTGGGTCATTAGGGCATAGACAGGGGGTGGGTAAGCAGAGTGGGCAGACTTGATGGGCTGTAGCCCTTTTCTGCCGTCATCTTCTATGTTTCTATGATGGGTCATTTGGCCTTTATCTGCCATCATGTTTCTATAATCAGAAGTTCTATGACATCACAATGCAGGTGTAAAGAGCCTTAGCCTATAGGAAGAGGAGATGCAAATGTTAAGAGCCTTAGCCAATAGGGAGAGGAGGAGAGAGTGGCTGCTGCAGACACCAGAAAGTATTTCTTCACAGAGAGAGTGGTTGATCATTGGAACAAGCTTCCAGTGCAGGTGATCGAGGCAGACAGCGTGCCAGACTTTAAGAAGAAATGGGATACCCATGTGGGATCCCTACGAGGGTCATTAGGGCATAGACAGGGGGTGGGTAAGCAGAGTGGGCAGACTTGATGGGCTGTAGCCCTTTTCTGCCGTCATCTTCTATGTTTCTATGATGGGTCATTTGGCCTTTATCTGCCATCATGTTTCTATGTTTCTATAATCAGAAAGTTCTATGACATCACAATGCAGGTGTAAAGAGCCTTAGCCTATAGGAAGAGGAGATGCAAATGTTAAGAGCCTTAGCCAATAGGGAGAGGAGGAGAGAGTGGCTGCTGCAGACACCAGAAAGTATTTCTTCACAGAGAGAGTGGTTGATCATTGGAACAAGCTTCCAGTGCAGGTGATGGAGGCAGACAGCGTGCCAGACTTTAAGAATAAATGGGATACCCATGTGGGATCCCTACGAGGGTCATTAGGGCATAGACAGGGGGTGGGTAAGCAGAGTGGGCAGACTTGATGGGCTGTAGCCCTTTTCTGTCGTCATCTTCTATGTTTCTATGTTTCTACTTTCCTAAAGAGAGTGGATAGCAGGGCTCATGGATAATTCATCAATTTTAGCTAAGTGAACTAAAAAAAGGCATCTACGAAAAGCTGCATCTTTAGTAATTTTCTGAACCTACCCTTTTCACCGCAGTTTTGTATTTGGTCCACTAAGGGCTCCTTTTACTAAGGTGCGCTTGGGCTTTCACGCACAGAATAACGCACGCTAGACCTTAACGCCAGCATTGAGCTGACGTTAGTGCTAGAAGCGTAGCACGCGGTAATTTCCTGCGTGCGCTTAAAACACTAGCGCACCTTAGCAAAAGGAGCCCTCAGGAGTTCCAGAACTCAACTCCTGCACAACAAAAGGTCCTTTCACCCATCTCGACGAGTCTTGGATTCACGGGCGTCTTCAGGAAAGCCAAACGCTCAGAACGCAATTTGACGCATACGCTTGTACTCATTGCAATCAAAATCATTCTCTCTAATTGGCAAAACCGAGCCGCTGCAGCATACGGGGCATGGTGGAATTCGGTGCGGCTGGTGGCCAACTACGAACATATTGGCACTGAGAGGTCACATTCAATGGGGAATGTGAACGACTTTGGGCCCCGCTACTGACCCTTACTTTTTCTCCTTATCAATCACCGGACTGATTTAAATAATTGGGTTGGTTGGATGACTCTCAAAATACTAGCAAAGATTTTCTCAGATGACATCACCTACTTTACATAAATATACGTTTCAATTTTTGCTTTTGTTTTTCTTGTATTGTATTGTATTTAATTCATTTTTGTATTATCAGATGTACTATTGTGATAATATCGCTATTCTCATCAAGATTGTGTTCTTTATGAGTCATGCCGATGGAGGCACGCACAAAGTTCAAGCTAGGATGTCTCTGCTTCAAAGTATTAAATGGTCTAGCCCCAAAATACATCACAGACCTCTTCTCATTCCCAACCAACAGACACGAAAGAAAAACACACATGAAATGTGTCTCCCCACCGGCTAGAGGGTGCAAATATAAGAGACACCATCAACAACTGCTATCATATCAAGCAGCCATATGGGGTAAAGACCTAGAAAAACTAATTGCACACACAAACAACTATGAAGAATTCAGGAAACACCTAAAAACCTACCTATTCTTGAAATACCTAGGTAACGAACCGGAACATCAACCCCCCCCCCCCGTAACATCATCACATACCTGATCATACCTGATCATGCGAACTGTCAGACCCAACCCCTAACCACTAACTATGAACACTCTACTCAATTTACGGAACATTTCTACTTCTGTGCAAATAGCTGGGCACTTCCTAGCCTTGCAACACACAAACTGTTGCCAACATTATTAATATTATCAAATGTATACTACCATACTCTTTAATCCATTGCATGAGATGTATACCGCTATACTCTTTAATCCAATGTACGTAAAGTTTCTCTTTATTGTATTTACATTTTCTTTCATTGTATTCACAGATTTTTTATTGTAAACCGCCTAGAAGTCGCAAGATAGCTGGCGGTATATAAAAATAAAGTTATTATTATTATTATTATATCATATGTTCTGTTTTTGCAAAACTCAATATAACTTTGTTGAACTTGAAAAAAGAAAAAGAATGAACCTATTTTGTTATTGGAATTTAACATGATTTTCTATCTGAAAATCAAAGGTGGACCAAACATGTGTAATTTCCATCATAATTACAAGGACTGGCTTTAATTCCTTTGACCAAAGTTTATCCATCCCTTCTAATCAGGGAATGAAAGGCAAGGTCTCGGAAAAAGTTAAAGGATTGTGCAAATAAAATCCCAAGCTGTAAGAACAGAAGAGCCGCCATACAGGGACTGACCGCCCACTATCCTGCTTCCAACAGTGGACAATCCAGGTCACAATTACCCGGCACGATCCCAAAGAGTAGGAAGAAACGGTGGAGTCACCGTCCAGGAAAAGGATCTAGGTGGCATCGTTGAGGATACAACGGGTGGTGGCAGGCAGCTAACCTTCCAAGCTCTGCCGCTCACAGCTGTATTTCAGAGCTGCTGCCGCCTTCCCTCCTCCCCCTTGGCATGAAAGCAGTGGCAGCTTGAGAATAGGGCCACTAGCTGCACAGCTTGGAGATTTCTGTTTGCCAGACGGGAGGAGGAGGTCTTCAGCTGGCAGGGCTTGGGGATCCCCATATTTTGCATTCAGGTGGGGAGAAAATTTGGTGCCCATCCACTCATTTTGGGCTCTAGCCCCTCCTCCCAAATCTGCTGAATACAATACAAATATATTTGTGATGTTCATATCCCCAAGCTAACTTATTACAGTTAATACATTCTAAACAAAACACTTTTTTTCTACCTTGTTGCCTGGGCATTTTGTTTTTCCATCATTTTAGTCCCAGTTTCTCTTTCTGCTTTTTCTCTATCTTCTCTTTTCAGTGTTTGCTGTCCATTTTTTTTCTCCTCTTCTTTCTTGTTCCATTCCCTCACTATGCCTGTCTCCATCATATTGATTTTTCCCTTTCAGCTTCCCTCCCTTTTCTCTTTTCTGCCTTTAGCCACTCACATCTTCCCTCTTTCTCACCCTTCTCACCCTTTTTAAATTTTCAGCTCCCTATCAATTTTCCATCTCCTCTCAGTCCCTAGCTCTCCCATTTCCCAGCCTACTGTTTCCTTCTCTCGACTCCCCATTACCACATTTCCACCACTATACTCACTGTTCTATTACTCATCTTCTTGTTATCCCCCTTTTGACCTCTTCCACATGGCTCACCACTTCCAGAATCCCCCCTCTCTTTCCACTCTTGTCAAGCTATATCTCTGTCGCTTTCACTCCATTCCCTTGTATTTTCTTATCCCACATCTCTTCCCTCCTGCCCTCACATGGGTCCATCTCTCCTCCTCTTTCCCCATGGTCCCAACATTTCTCCCTCTCTTTTCTGTGGTGGTTCTTCCCTCCCTCCTTCATGCTGAATAAGGGGATGGAGGAAAAAGACAGAGGTGCTGCATTTCTCTCTCCCTTCCACCTCCAAACCTATCATTTCTTCTTCCCTTATTATATCCCTCCATCCCCAGGTCCAAATTCTCTCCCTTTCTCTTCTCAACTGCCCCCCATCCCATATCTCTCTCTGCTTCCCTTCTTTCCCTCTATCCACCATCTCTCCCTTTTTCTTCCCACCTACCCTCCCTCCTCCCCCCCCAGGTCTACCATCTCTCCCTTTCTCTGCATCACCCCCATTTCATATCTCTCCTTTCCTCTGCACCACCATCAGAACCACTATCTTTCTCTTTCTCTTCCCAAGTGTCCTCCCTTCAAGTACCCCCCTTCTCCACACCACCCCATGTCCAACTTTTCTCCCTTTCTCTTCTCTCCCTCCAGACCATTGCCCACTATCTCTCTCTCTCTCCTTTTTTCAGCTCCATAAGTTTTTTCCCTTTAGCTTCCCCCATCCCCAGTCTGGCACTTCTCTGAACCCCCTCCCCCATTCTACTTTAAAAAAAACAACCATAGAAGGTCTAGAGGGCTTCCAAGGCCTAGTATGTCCTCTCCAATCCACCCCGGTCTGATGTTGCCGTCACCTTCGGTCTTCTTGCTGACAAAAAACATCCTTGTTACAGGGATCCACCGGCCATGGCAGCAATTCTGAAGCACTGACTGTGACCCTCTTCATGTTTCCTTCAGCTGAAGTCTATCATCAATGATGCAACTTCCTGTTTCCACTTGGGCAGACCGTGGCCGAAGGAAAGTATAGGGGGGGGGGGGGGGTTTCAGGCAGTGCTTCAGAATCACTGCTGCAGCCGGTGGTCCCCTACAACAAAATTTTTTATTAGCTGGAAGAACAAAGGTGAGGGCAACGTTGGAATAGGGTAGATAGAAGGGAGGAAACATGCCAGCCCACGGGGTCCCCCCAGAGCCTTGCTCTGTTTGCCCCTCCCCTAATGCTGGCCCTGCTTTTCTCAAGCTATGCTAGAGGTCTTTAGCGTGGGTCAGTGGCGTCGGAGCACTTACCGCACCTGCCCGTGCTAAAAACCTTTACCCTAGCTTGAGAAAAGCTGGCCCTAAGTTGTAGGCAGTTCAAAGGCTGCTCCTGGTGCAAGCAGCCTCAACCAGCAAAGAGTTTTGCAGCGGAGTTTGCCTGGAATTCCTTTTCTGTCCCGTTTTCCCCAAAGAGCGCAGAACGGGTTACAGGTTCAACATACATAATATCTAGTTAACAGGTTATAAGTTGCCATAATTACAGTGCGAGAATTTTCAATACAAGTTTTTATCCTAATGCAACACTTACCGAGGATCTAGCAGCCACTTATGTTTCTTTGTGATCCATCAGTCGTGGGCTGGGGAGTTAGGTAGAGAGGTAGGTTTTTATTGCTTTCCTTCAAAGGATCTGATCTGTGGGGGCAGTCAATTCTGTTGAAAGTTCTGTCTTTCCAGTGGTGACACTGCAGGGCATTAACAGAGGAGGGTCTGCCCTGCTGGGAATGTGTCTGGCTTTCTAGGGATGACCCTGAAGTGCAATGCCAGGGAATGTGGCGCAGTGGTTAAAGCAACAGCCTCAGCACCCTGAGGTTGTGGGTTCAAACCCACGCTGCTTCCTGTGACCCTGGGCAAATCACATAATCTCCCCCTCCCCCTTTCCCCAGGTACATTAGATAGATTGTCTTGAATATATTAATGTAAACCATTCTGAGCTCCCCTGAGAGAACAGTATAGAAAACTGAATGAATAAATACTGTGAAAAGCTTCAGCCTCTGATAACCAGAGCTGATATTGTGACATCATAATGCCTCATTCCACCAATAAGAGCCAACCTCACCAGTGATGTCACAATGGCTGGATTGGCCTACACTTGGATCACTTTTGCTACATTTAGATTTGTAGAGTGGTGCAGTGGTTAAAGCTACAGCCTCTGCATCCTGAGATTGTGGGTTCAAATCCACCTGCTCCTTGTGACCTTGGGCAAGTCACTTAACCCCCCCCCCCCCATTACACCAGGTACATTAGATAGATTGTGAGCCCACCAGAACAGACAGGGAAAAATGCTTGAGTACCTGAATAACTTAATGTAAACCACTGGGAGAAGGGTATAGAAAGTTGGATGAACAAATAAAGATGTTGGTGTCATTATGAGATTGCACTGTTCCCTCCACCTCTGACCAGACTAAGCTGGGATGGGGGTAGAGTTTTCCTTTAAGCCAGACCCAGTGTGGAATGCCGAAATCCCTGGAGAATCTCACGGCCTTTGCCCCCTCCTCCTTCCCGGGCCCCTCTGCCCTCCAGACGACACTCCCAGCCAGCTTCTCTCTGCCAAGCAGGGCACACGGTGTAAGAATGCTGTTTGATCGACTCCGAGAGACAGCCCTTAAAGAACTGAAGCAAATTCCCCGAGGAAATGAATTAAAGGCCGCTGGGCTTGGTGCAGGCCTCTGACCTCTCACCATTACCAAGGCAACTGCTATAATCCAGCAGGCCTTGACGCCGGTAACTGGAGGAAACGGGCAAATTATTTTGGCAAACATCTGAGAGTGGAAACAGGTATCTGGAGAAAATTAGAGTCACCTTATAAATTAATGTCTGTTGTTTATATATGTTTTAAATAAGATCAATTATTATTTCTGCTCCCTCTGGTAAGCTTTTCAGATAAATGGTGCCTTTTCCTCACTGTAAAAATAGATTCTGACCAGGGAAATTAAGAATACAATTATTTTGCTCCAACAGTGGAACAGGAAACTTGAGTTCCAGACCCAGACGTGGCTTCTGTTGTGGGCTCACAGGACTTGGGGATGTTGGGGAGGGGACATTCTAGTCAATGTGGTATAGATGGCTTATGTGAGTCAAGTATAAACAATGAAGCCATTGTGGCATCACTGATGAGTTTGGCTCTTAGAAATTGGTGGCGAAAAGAGCAAACAGAATGCTAGGAATGATAAAGAAGGGGATCATGAACAGATCGGAGAAGGTTATCATGCCGCTGTACCGGGCCATGGTGCACCCTCACCTGGAATACTGTGTCCAGCACTGGTCGCCGTACATGAAGAAAGACACGGTACTATTCGAAAGGGTCCAGAGAAGAGCAACTAAAATGGTTAAGGGGCTGGAGGAGTTGCCGTACAGTGAGAGATTAGAGAAACTGGGCTTCTTCTCCCTTGAAAAGAGGAGATTGAGAGGGGACATGATTGAAACATTCAAGATAATGAAGGGAATAGACTTAGTAGATAAGGACAGGTTGTTCACCCTCTCCAAGGTAGAGAGAACGAGAGGGCACTCTCTAAAGTTAAAAGAGGATAGATTCCATACAAACGTAAGGAAATTCTTCTTCACCTAGAGAGTGGTGGAAAACTGGAATGCTCTTCCGGAGGCTGTTATAGGGGAAAACACCCTCCAGGGATTCAAGACAAAGTAGATAAGGACAGGTTGTTCACCCTCTCCAAGGTAGAGAGAACGAGAGGGCACTCTCTAAAGTTAAAAGAGGATAGATTCCATACAAACGTAAGGAAATTCTTCTTCACCTAGAGAGTGGTGGAAAACTGGAATGCTCTTCCGGAGGCTGTTATAGGGGAAAACACCCTCCAAGGATTCAAGACAAAGTTAGACAAGTTCCTGGTGAACAAGAGCGTACGCTGGTAGGGCTAGTCTCAGTTAGGGTACTGATCTTTGACCTAAGGGCCGCCGCGTGAGTGGACTGCTGGGCAAGATGGACCACTGGTCTGACCCAGCAGCGGCAATTCTTATGTTCTTACAATCTTAGGTCTGGAATGTTGCTACCAGGTAAACCAGGGTTTCTGCCAGGTTCTTGTGACCTGGATTATCCACTGTGGAAACAGGATACTAGGCTATAGGGTTACCAGACATCCGGGAAACCTGGATTTGCCCTCTTTTTAGAGGACTGTACAGATTCCTGGATGGACTTTCCAAAACCCAGCAGTTTGTCCAGGTTTTGGAAGCCCTGAGCTCCGGCCGCGTCTGGAGGGCTTTCAATATACATGTGCAGATGAGGTCACATGCATCCGCACGTGCCGAAGGCCCTCCAGACATGCCTGGAGTTCGGCAAAAAAGAGATGAGGATTTTTGGGGCGGGACTGGAGGCAGAACGGGGCAAGTTGGAGGCAGAACAAGGTAAGGCTGGGGGCAGAACAGGGTAGAGCCATACGTCCAGGTTTTCCTGGCCTTAAATATGGGAACCCTAAAGTGGTAACATCTACTGGCAGGCTTAGCATCATACTTATAAAAAGTCCCAATAGGAGCCACAGCTGTGCCCCCCCCCCCCAGACAGGGGACATGGTGGTGGGAAGGGAAAGCTGATACATGTAAAAATGGGAAAAAAAAGGGGGGCGGCAGAATGAAAACTCTAGCTTAACCAGGTGTCAAAGTCCTTCTTCGAGGGCCGCAATCCAGTTGGGGTTTCAGGATTTCCCCAATGAATATGCTTGAGATCTATTTGCATACACTGCTTTCATTGTATGCTAATATATCTCATGCATATCCATTGGGGAAATCCTGAAAACCCAACTGGATTGTGGCCCTCAAGGAGGGACTTTGACACCCCTGATCTAAGGGGTGGTCACGCAATGCTTCATCTGCTCTGTCCTCGGTTATTTGGACAGGATGTCCTCCGCAATCAGCTGCCACTGTGAAGAACAGCGAGGGGGTCGTAAGGAGAGATGGTGCACAGGGATAAATTTGCTTTCACTGTAAATATGCAGTGACTCCGCCAGTTAAAAGCCATGATAACAAAAGAGGTGCCACTGAAAAGTGAAGTTCGAGAGATTGATGTTGCAAGGCTAAAATGGATCCCAGAGTACACGTATCTTCTAAATGGAAATCCACTAATGGACCGAATGTTATTGATTGGATTGCTAGAGCGTGGGAATGCCTCAGAAGGGAGAAAACGACCTTGGCCAGATGTGTGGTTCCCTTCTCTTAATAAGTAGGATAAATATCTGCCTAGATTCCAAACCGTAGCAAATGATAATTTACCGGTAATAAATGTTGCTAGGTCTTTTTAACACCGCTGTAAGGGACCTGACTGATAACAGGCCTAAGAAATTTCATTTGGGAGAATGGAGGCCCTGGAAGAGGAAATAACCTGAGTGTCAGAATGATATAGTTGATTCTAGACTTCTTACCATTAAGAGCCTGCTCTAGTTCTGCAGAATTATTTATTTGACTTCACATATGAATTAATTCTACTAAAATACACTTGTGATTAATGTAAAGATTAACGAGACTACAAGTATAATAATGCACCTAAAATAATAAAGCCAAAGAATAAAAAAACCTGCAGTAAGAAAAAAAAAAAACCCAAATTAAACTGGAAGGTCTTTATCTTTTTACAAAAAAAAAAAAATAGTCTTCATTCAGTAAAAAGGCTGTTCCAGAGCGCAGGAACTGCATGGGGTTAGGAGAGACATAACTGCATGGGTCAATGATTGGCTGAGTGGCAGACTTCAGAGGGTGGTGGTTAATGGTACCCTCTCTAAAACATCGGAGGTGACCAGTGGAGTGCCGCAGGGCTCGGTCCTGGGTCCACTCCTTTTCAACATATTCATAGGGGATCTGACTCAAGGGCTTCAAGGTAAAATAACACTATTCGCCGATGACGCCAAACTATGTAATATAGTAAGTGGATGCAGTTTACAGAATTATATGGCGCAGGACCTGCTTACATTGGAAAGTTGGTCCTCAACCTGGCAGCTAGGCTTCAATGCTAAGAAATGTAAGGTCATGTACCTCGGAAGTGGAAATCCATGCAGGACGTACTTCTTGAACGGAGAAACTTTAACTAGGACTTCAGCAGAACGAGATTTAGGAGTAATCATCAGTGCAGACATGAAAACTGCCAATCAAGTGGAGAAGGCTTCATCTAAGGCAAGGCAGATATTGGGTTGTATCAATAGAAGTTTCGTCAGCCTAAAGCCTGAAGTCATAATGCCGTTGTACAGGGTCATGGTGAGACCTCATCTGGAGTACTGTGTGCAATTCTGGAGGCCACATTACAGTAAAGATGTGCGCAGAATTGAATCGGTTCAACGGACGGCCACCAGGATGATCTCGGGGCTCAAGGGTCTCTCGTACGAAGAGAGACTGAACAAATTGCAGCTCTACACTCTCGAGGAACGTAGGAAGAGGGGAGACATGATCGAAACATTTAAGTACCTCACGGGACGTGTCGAAGTGGAAGATGATATTTTCTTTCTCAAGGGACCCTCGGCCACAAGAGGGCACCCGCTCAAACTCAGGGGCGGAAAATTTCATGGCGACACCAGAAAGTATTTCTTCACAGAGAGAGTGGTTGATCATTGGAACAAGCTTCCAGCGCAGGTGATCGAGGCAGACAGCGTGCCAGACTTTAAGAATAAATGGGATACCCATGTGGGATCCCTACGAGGGTCAAGATAAGGAAATTGGGTCATTAGGGCATAGACAGGGGGTGGGTAAGCAGAGTGGGCAGACTTGATGGGCTGTAGCCCTTTTCTGCCGTCATCTTCTTCTATACCCGGGAAGTCTGTGACCCTTGTTGCCAAAAAGCCCCCCCCCCCCACAAACATGATAGAGTGACTGTCCGGTGCAGTGTGGCCGTCCCCATCCCATAACGAGCTTTGTAGCTGGTGTCAGACATCTTGCACTGACTCCTCTGTGCATGCAGGAAAAGTGGAATTAATAAGGAGAGAATTAAACCTTCCATCAAGAGATTAGTGACTCCCATCATGTAATCACTGCTTTCCTGGTATATTACTGCCCAGATTATACCTTTCGTTTCACACAACTCTAGATTTTCATCTGCGGATCTTTAGGATTTGAGCCAGCCTCGGGTTCTTCCTAGAGTTGACAGTTATTAAAAGGCTTTATTGCTTCATTTTTAATGGGAACACCTTGTTTCCAATTAGCCTATGCCGCTGTGGTCTAGGTGTGATTGAAACGCAGATTGGATTAATAATAGGCCGTAACTAAAGCCTGGAAGAACTGGCGATGAAAGCTGACTCAAGAGAGGACGTGCACTTAGCCACAGATATTATCTCTTTCTTTTATGATATACTGCCGTGCCAGCAGTATTGCTCACTTTCAAAGGGCTCCGAAACCTTAAAAATAACATTCGCTTCTTGACCAAAGCAAAGTACAAGAAAAATGTTCCTCTCTTAGGTGACTTTTAAATAGTAATCACAGTCTTCACATTCAGTCCCATTGCAGGTAATCAAATAGCTTATATTAGTGCCTATGGGATATCAGACCAGCCCCTGAGCACTCTATCTCACTGGGGTTCAATTCCTCATGCCTCCCAGTATGCATTTTCTTCTTTAATTCATAATTTAAATAATTTAGGTATTTTAATTTAATAACTTAACTTTTCATTTAAATAATTGAGTTTAATAACTTAGCTTTTCAGCCTTCAGTAAATACGTCCCCTCCCTTAACTGCGGGGACAAGGCCATTCACCGCTCCATGGGGCAGTGGATGGCCTTGTCCCCGTATCTGCAGTGAGCACTTTTCCCCCCTCACCGTTTCGGTGAGTTACCCGCGGGTAACAGCCACCGTGTTATTCTCTAATTCTGGGATCCTGCTCAAAGGAATATTTCCCATTGTGTGAGGTAATAAGGGATGGTCTTTCATCGCACTCCAGTGGCAGGAAGTGGTTCCTCAGTAGCCTTTGGAGGGAGCTATAAAAACCAGCAAAAGGAGGAGCTGGGGTCCTTAGGCGTCTGAACCAATCAGGGCCTTTGGCCCCTCCCTGTGCATCACATGATGCACCGAGAAGGCATTTAGACAGGTAGGCCCGAAGCAGGAGCCTGAGAGCGGGCTTCCTGCTTCCAACATTTTAAAAAGGTACTGGGAGGTTCGGGGGACATTAGTGGCAGGAAGGAGTGGGCATCTTTCCTGTCATTTGGGGGGGTTCAGGAGGGCAGTGTGGTTCTTGGGTGCCTGATGCAGAGGAGGGCCATGGCATGGGGTGTTCTGCATGGGTTGGGGGGGACAATGGCTCAGGGGTGTCTGGCTCAGAGACCCACATTTGTCGGGGGTCATTGGGGAGGGCCGTCATCAGTGGTGGGGGACTTTTTTTCATTTTATTTTTTAAGGGGCAGATATTCTGTATATGTAACACATGCAAAATATCTGTGCCATTGAAAAAAAATGAAAAATACAGGCAAACCTGTCGGTAACACATTTACCGTTACAAATAACTATTTAATCAGTTTGTAACATGTGCTCAGAGATGTGTAGCCCTGCTAAAGACACAAAGTCCATATAGCAAGACCCACCACCCCCAATGATTGCATATGTGACACAGTGCAAAAATAATAATGAAAAGCCTTCCAAAAAATGCAGTTCTTATTTGTGTAAAATGCCCATGAGGATGTAATCAAATGAACTTAACTTAGAGTTCTTGAGGGTCGATATCTGTCTCAAGGAACCCAGAACGTATTGACTGTTATTTAAGATGGTATTCATGAATCGGACTTACCATCCTATCTTAGAAACATAGGAACATGACGGCAGATAAGGGCCAAATGGCCCATCCAGTCTGCCCATCCACACTAACCATTATCTCTTTCTCTCTCCGGGAGATCCCATGTGCCTATCCCAGGCCCTACAGTCTCAGTCTCCACCACCTCTCTGAGAGACTGTTCCACGCATCTACCACCCTTTCTGTAAAAATGTATTTCCTCAGATTACTCCTGAGCCTGTCACCTCTTAACTTCATCCTATGCCCTCTCATTGCAGAGTTTCCTTTCAAATGAAAGAGACTCGACTCATGCACATTTACACCACGTAGATATTTAAACGTCTTTATCATATCTCCCCTCTCCCACCTTTCCTCCAAAGTATAAAGATTGAGATCTTTGAGTCTGCTCCCATACGCCATATGACGAAGACTACACACCATTTTAGTAGCCTTCCTCTGGACCGACTCCATCCTTTTAATATCTTTTTGAAGGTGAGGCCTCCAGAATTGTACACAATTTTCTAAACAAGGTCTCGCCAGAGTCTTATACAAGGGCACAAATACTTCCTTTTTCCTACTGGCCTTACCCCTCCCTATGTACCCTACTTAGGTGTTGTGATCGATGGACATAAAGCTACTCCAGCTTTTCACTGTGAGGCAAATTCATTCTGTTGAGATGTGGGTTCAGGATTTCTCCTGAGCAGCCTCTAGAGCAGTGGTTCCCAACCCTGTCCTGGAGGAACACCAGGCCAATTGGGTTTTCAGGCTAGCCCTAATGAATATGCATGAAGCAAATTTGCATGCCTATCACTTCCATCATATGCAAATCTCTCTCATGCATATTCATTAGGGCTAGCCTGAAAACCCGATTGGCCTGGTGTTCCTCCAGGACAGGGTTGGGAATCACTGCTCTAGAGAACAGAATGAATTTCCATTTGAAGCAAGATTAATGACAGACACTGTGACCCTTTTTATAAACATCTGAAGGGTTTGGTTTTCAAGCAAACTCATGGTAATGAACTCATCAGCCTCTTCTATAAACACACAATGTCTTCGGATTTCTGGGTTGTGCTTTTGTTTGTTATATTCTAATTTCTATGTGATTTTCAGCATGTTTTGATGCAACATACTGAAGACAGTGGATGGCACGGGATAAAAATGGTTTCAGTATTTATGTACCAAAATTTACCCCCCCCCACCCCCCTCTTTTGAATTAACTGCGCTGAAGGTTTTTAGCGCAGACCGACGAGGTAAGTGTTCCAATGCTCATAGGAATTCTGTGAACATTGGAGCATTTACCGTAGCAGCTCACGCTAATGACCTCTAGCGCAGCTTGATTAAAAGCGGCCCTTATATCCTGTGCTATCTTTGCCATTCTACATTCCAATGCCCAGTATAAAAATAAAACAGCAAACTTCAAATCTGTCCCCATATGCCTTATCTTCATGATAAGGCATATGGGGATAGACTTAAAGATCTCAATCTGTAGACTTTGGAGGAAAGGCGGGAGAGGGGAGATATGATAGAGACGTTTAAATACCTACGTAATGTAAATGCGCATGAGTCGAGCCTCTATCATTTGAAAGGAAGCTCCGGAATGAGAGGATATAGGATGAAGTTATGAGGTGACAAGCTCAGGAGTAATCTGAGGAAATACTTTTTTACAGAAAGGGTGGTAGATGCGTGGAACAGTCTCCCGGTAGAGGTGGTGGAGACAAAGAATGTGTCTGAATTCAAGAGGGCCTGGGATAGGCATGTGGGATCTCTTGGAGAGAGGAAGAGATAGTGGATGCTGTGGATGGGCAGACTGGATGGGCCATGTTTCTATGTAGCTAAACTTTGCATACTAGTATATAAGTTAATATGAGGTTTTTGTGCTGGTTCTGATAATTTCATCTTTGTGGGAGCTGTTTGTAGATAGACTGTAAAGCATTTTTGAATGGGGCGCTCTTTTGATCAAGCAGGTTTTTCCATAGCCCCTCCCAAGGGGAAAGCGACACAAGAGGGGCGAAGCCAGGAAAGCAGCTGCCGGGAAGTATAAAAGACAGGACTAGAGTTGGGTTAAGGAGGCCTAGAGAAAGTAGAACTGATCCCCAGTATGCTTTGACTATATGTGTCTAGATATTCTGCTTGGCTGCAGTAAGCTAGCCTTTTCTATTGAATACTTGGATATCTGTCTTGAGGTTTGGTTGGGGCCGGACTTTGTAACCCAGGAAGAGAGACTTTACAGACTGCATTTGGGGCATGGCAGCCAAAGGCCCAGCTCAAGACTTTTCCCTCTGAAGTAAGAGATTGTCTTGTTTTGTTCCTGACCTTCTGAAGTAACATAGTAGATGATGGCAGATTACGACATGAATGGTCCATCCAGCCTGCCAAACCTTACCCAATTTTTAAATTCCTGAATTAATTTAAATTTTCTTTCTTCTTAGCTATTTCTGGGACAGAATCCAAAGCTTTTCCCAGTACTGTACTTAGGTTCCATCTACAGAAGTCTCCATCAAAGCTCACTCCAGCCCATCTAAATCATCCCAGCTAGAGTACGGTAGTCCCCTTCTGGACAGCAGCTCAAGGAGCATGACTGCCTGAGATTTGGAATCTGCTTCATTTCACTATCCCGCAAAATAGGAGTAGCTCCTTCTTGGACACCCCAACCTCCCTCCACCCCCTTCCAGACGGAGAGTGGGTGACAGTGTCGGCCGCCATTTTGAATGCAGAGCTGGCACTGGCAGGAATGACTGCTGACTGCCCCTGCCCTGACAGGTGTAAAGTAGGCTCAGGGGAGGCCTACGGGTAGGTCAGGTGGGAGGCACTTAGAGGGGGAAGAACTGCTTCCATCTGGGAGGAAGGTTGGGAGAGCTTCAGGGCAAAGTGTCACATTTCAATTTCTGCCCCCCCAAAAAAAAGCAGGCTTAGGTCTGGGCTTGACCTCCTACAATCTCGAAAAGAAAAGTGGGATCAAAGAGGCTGTTGGGGTGGTAGATTTAGGAGTAGCATCGAGAAGTACATGGTGGTGATGCCTGAGTACCCTCCCACTAGAGGTGGTAGAGACAAAAACAGTGATGGCATTCGAAAACGAGTGGAACAAACACAGAGGATTATTAAGTAGAAAGAGAGTTGAATAAAAGCAAATTAAATGCCCATTATACTTAATGTGACCATAAGTCCCATTTTGAATGGGACCGTCCCGTTTTTAGGTAGCCTATCCTGCTGTTCCCAAGCACAGCTTCGGGACGCCAAAATGTCCTGCTTTCAGAAAGAGAGCAACCCACTGTAACAATTTTTTTTAAAAAGACGCTGTGCTTGGGGACAATGGGATGCGACTTTACAAGCATCAGACCCACAAGCCTTTCCCCCACTCATCCCCGATGTAATTCTGACGTCGGAGAGGAAGTTCCAGGCCAGCCAATCGCTTCCTCTTCTTCACCCAATGGGTGCTGGACACCTGGAACATGCTTCCAGAGGGAGTGATAGGACAGGGTACGGTATTGGAGTTCAAGAAGGGATTGGACAATTTTCTGAAGGAAAAGGGGATAGAAGGGTATAGATAGAGGGCTAGTATACAGGTCCTTGACCTGATGGGCCGCCGCATGAGCAGACTGCTAGGCTTGATGGACCTCTGGTCTGACCCAGCAGAGGCACGGCTTATGTTCTTATGACATCACAATTGACGTTGCAGGGGGGGGAGAGGCTTGTGGGCCCACTGCTTGTAAAATTGTTGCACGCACCTGGCCTTTTGCTGCGGTGGTGTCAGGGAAACAAAAAGAAATCGGTGGCAGTGGCTTGGAGAAATCAGTGGGGGTGGGAATGGGGCAGGGAGAAAGCAAGAAAGAAAGGGGGCAGGGAGAGAGAAAGAAAGAAAGAAATACAGATATCTACAATTTTTTACCTAAAAATTAGTAGATGTCCCGTTTTGAGGAAAAAAATAAATGGTCACATTAGTCATACTTTAAGAGGGGATATAGGGGTACAACAAGCTACACAGGGCTGCCAAGTACAACTCTTGCAGCCTTGTTGGCAGACGGGATGGATCAAACAGGTCTTTCTTTATCTGCCACCGTTTACTATGTTACTATGATTGAAATGTTATCTCAATTCTATTTTCAACTGGCAACTCTTTGGCTGGCTCCCTGATGCTTTTCTTTCTGAGGTCTTTTCAGCTTCAGTGCCGTTCTCTTCACTGGATAAACTTCCTAGAACAAATACCCTCCGCCTCCCCCACCTCGCTTTCCAGAGCATGCTTTAGCGCCCTCAAAACAAAGTCAAGCTTAAGGCTGCATGAAGAACAAAACAGAGCGACTTTGCCAAGAAGGGGGAAGCAACGGAGATTAGATTAGCCTATATGTGGCGTGGCGACGCTGGTCCTGTGTTCAGGATTCTTCTATTAATGACGCAGGACTCCTTAAGAGGTGGATTTTCAGTAGAAGACTGAATACAAAAATTTGCTTCTTGCCCTCCAGTTAGAAAAACCATCTGGGAACCAGAAATGTCCTGGGTGCAGGTAGGAATTATCAATGGCAGATGTGTCCAGCTGAGTGCAGAAGGTCAGCCAAGAAACTGAGCACTTTCCAAATTTATTCCTATTATCTTTTGTATAATGTTTCCAGCTGTAAGCTTCATGTTGCAGACATAGCAAATGCAGTCTAGCCACCCTACTGGGTCGATTAGATTACTGACCTTTATCAATAGTTTATAGTTTATTCAATTTTTGATTAAACGCCTTTTCGTTACTACAAAGCGTTGTACAAAATAAAAAGTATTTACATTTGACAAAAATGACAATTAAACATTCTTTCTTATAGTAAAACTACAAGACAAACGAACCGTATAAACTGGGTAAATGTTGACCCTTAGGCCATATAAACATAAGGAAAAGAGGGAAGAAATACACTTGTAATAGAAAAGTGAGGAACATATAAGGGAAGAACACTTAGGAACTGGGGAGCAGTATAAAATTAATAGTTAAGAGAAAGAAGTTCAGTTAAAAGCATCATTAAAAATTTTTTAGGTTTTTTTCCATTTTTATATACAAAGGGAGAGCGTTCCAAATTGTAGGGGCTGTAACAGAAAACGTAGAGGTGCGACGCGTGCCAATGATTTTTAAAGAGGGAACATTAAGGTTATATTGAGAGATGGATCAACCATCATTTACTGTGTTATTATGTTATATATAATACTGATTTATTTAAAATGCTTAAATTTCACATGATCTTGACTCAGTGCATTACAATTATAACATACATAATAGAAAAATAACAAAAAAGCATAATACTAACACACATCAAACATAAAATAGGCAATAGTTAATAAACCTACAAATCATCCAACATAATCCAGGTTCTAACAAGTCAGTCAGAAGGACGAGAAATCTTGATATGGCATAAGGGCCAATTGTAAGGAGTGAGACCTACTGAGATTCGCTCTGACAAGCGCACGTGATCAGCACTCCGTCCAAGTGGCAGACGAAATGTAACGTGGACAAATGCAAAGTGATGCACATTGGGAAGAATAGCTCGAATCACAGTTACCGGACGCTAGGGTCCACCTTGGGAAGTTAGCGCCCAAGAAAATGATCTGGGTGTCATTGTAGACAATACGATGAGACCTTCCTCCCAATGTGTGGTGGCAGCCAAAAAAGCAAACAGGGTGCTATGCATTATTAAAAAAGGGATGGTTAACAAGACTGAGAATGTTATAATGCCCCTGTATCGCTCCATGGTGCGACCTCATCTGGAAAATTGCATTCAATTCTGGTCTCCTTATCTCAAGAAAGATATAGTGACACTAGAAAAGATTCAAAGAGGAGCGAGCAAGATGGAAAAGGGGATGGAACTCCTCTTGTATGAGGAAAGACTAAAAAGGTTAGGGCTCTTCAGCTTGGAAAAGAGACGGCTGAGGGGAGATAGGATTGAAATCTACAAAATCCTGAGTGGAGTAGAACGGGTACAAGTGGATCGATTTTTCACTCCGTCAAAAATTGCAAAGACTAGGGGACACTCGAAGAAGTTATAGAGAAATACTTTTGAAACCAACAGGAAGAAAAAAATTTTCACTCAGAGAATAGTTAAGCTCTGGAACGCGTTGCCAGAGGTTGTGGTAAGAGCGGATAGCGTAGCTCAGTATTTTTCAACTGCCGGTCCGCGACTGGTGTCGGTCTGCAGAAATTTCCTGCTGGTACACAGGGTTGGCACATGCATCGGGCCCGAGACAATGTTATCTTCGGACCGGCTCCCTCTTCACTGCTGCAGTGCGGGCAGCGGCTCCTATGGGCGTCCTGCGCCTGAACCAGAAGCCATCTCTCTGACGTCGCAAAGTCAGAGGGAAGGCTTCCAGATGAGGCGCGGGACGCTTGATGAGCCGCTGCCCACAGCTTTGTGCACTGCAGCAGTGAAGAAGAGGGAGCCGGCCTAAAGATAACACTGGGGGCGGCATAAAACGGCCAGGTGGAAGCAGGCCAGAAGGGAGGTCACAACATGGAGGGAGGGAGTCAACAACATGCCTAAAGTACAAGTCTGTGCCTATTTCTTTGTAATACTTGTATATAATAATTAGACCATTTAAAACATGGTCTAAGTCACAAAAATTCACCTAAAGTGACCAGATAAGCACTGCAAACACAGACCCCAACACACACTACCCCAGTGATCACTGCCCCCCCCCCCCACCCCATAAAAATATTAATCACAACTTGAAAATTGTGCCTCCAGAACATCATCACCTGGCAGCCTGGTATAGGATAGCCTAGTCGTGCTACACAGAGGCGTCTTAAGCCATCTTGGGCATGGGTTAGGGACCCATGGAGAGGAGGCCCCATGCCCATAAGCCCCTGTAATCACTGCATTGATATTGAAACATGTGCACTCCCCTAGACACCCCCAAAACCTTTTTGTACTGGCATATAAGTGGCTCCTGCAGCCATAAGGGCTATTAAGGTGGTAGATAAGTGGGTCTAGGGGATTCTGGAGGTGATTTGGGGGGCTCACCAAGACCTATATGGGAGCTGTAGTGAGATGATAACATGGCTTTTTTTGAAGTTCACAGCAGTGCCCTGTAAGGTACCCCACTATTTAGGTGGCATGTCTGGGTGTGCAGTCCATCACTTTGCAGACCCCTCCCACGTCCAACAGGGCTTGTTCTAGGCGTTTTGGACTTGGATGAAAATGTGGTATAAAGATGGACGATTTAGTGACTTGGACGATCAGATTGGCAGGACGTATACGTAGACGATTTTCGAAATGGAAAAAATTTGGATGTATTTTTCAAAAATGTGAAAACGGACTTAGACGTTCCTTTTGATTATGCCCCTCCACGTGTTCTGTCCTTCTTATGATGTGAGCTTGGTTATTGGAAATGTATGTGTTTGAAAATGTATCAAATGTCATATTTCTTATTAGTATTGCTTTCTTTTGTTTCAGTTACAATATAGTTTTGAAAATTAAGAAAAGAACATACATACATTGGGTCATGCTTTTTGGTTATGTCCCAGAATTCAGAAATTTTGGAATGCTGTTTGTGTTTTTCTGGGATCAATTATTTCTAGAATTGTGGTTCCTTCCCCCCAGATGGTATTATTTCTTCAATGGGACAGGATTTTTAAGAAAGGGGTTAGGGAATTATTTCATAAATCCTTTATCATAGGTCAAAAATGTATTTTTGGAAGAAAGTCCACCCTCATTTTGGCATTGGAGGGGAGCATTTCATGCTCTTATGATTATGGGGTGACCTTCCCATCTTATAAAAAACTGTAAATTTTGGATGACCTGGGAATCTTATATACAGCAATTATCAGTCAGCACACGCCGTTTTGGATTGAACTCATTACATTTGTAATCAGAAAGTGAAGCAACATTTATTAGTAATATTTGGAAATGGGATGGGTGGAGAGGGGGAAGGGGGGATGGGAAAGGGTACTTTATCGTGTTTGTATTGTGATGATAATTGATTGTTGATTTCTTTGAATTTATATATCTACAATGTATTAACTGAGTTGAGATGAGATTCTTTGCAAGATTTTTGTTATGTATATTTTATTTGTAAAACTCAATAAAAATTATTGAACATTAAACCAAACAAAAAAAAAGAACATTGTAAATGACATGGGTACCTGTTACGCTTGGGCATTTGCATTCACACCAGTTCCACGGCTAGTGAAAATTAGGTACTTTGATACCTGGTAACACTCGTGGTCTATAATGGTATCTGCATAGAATAGTCTCTACCAGGTAACCTCAGGAATCCTACACGGAGACACCCTCTTTTATGCCACTGTTTCAGTCTCTGATAACCAGAGCTGAGACTGTGATGTCATAATGCTTCCACCAATAATGGCCAACTTCATTAGTGATGTCACAAGGGCTTGATTGTCCTGGAGTACCCCCTTGCCAGTCAGGTTTTCAAGATATCCACAATGAATATGCACAAAAGGAATTTGCATATAATGGAGGCAGGGTATGCAAATCAAGTTTATGCAAATTCAGTGTGGATATCCTGAAAACCTGACTGGCATGGGAGTACTCCAGGACCGAGTTGAGAAACACTGCTATACTTCCCTCACTTTTATTACATACGAGGGGGGTGATGAAAAGTTCTCAACCCCACCAACCACCTTCCTAATTCTGAGCTTTATTTTGCCACTGTAGCTGAAAAGAGTCTTATCTTATTTTGTTTAGAGCCATTTTACAGAAATTAATTTCTATGTTTTGATGTTGTTTCAGACCAGGGGTAGGGAACTCCAGTCCTCGAGAGCCGTATTCCAGTCGGGTTTTCAGGATTTCCCCAATGAATATGCAATGAAAACAGTGCATGCAAATAGATCTCATGCATATTCATTGGGGAAATCCTGAAAACCCGACTGGAATACGGCTCTCGAGGATCGGAGTTCCTTACCCCTGTTTCAGACCATCGATTGAACCATATCCATGTCATTCTCTTCTTGGTTGGGCTGAGAACTTTTCAGTGCCCTCTCATACTCTTACATGTATTTTACGAAAAGCTCCACACTCAGTTCAGCCTTTTGTAAAATATTGGAGGGAAGGTAAACATCTCAAGCTGGACATCCCATTTCCAGTGATTAATAGGGCGTCATGTTTGCCCTCTGTTGTCAGCCAAACTTCAATGCCTACGTTTTCAGCTTAAATGTAAGTGCTTTAAAGTGATGCTCTTAAAAGTAGGCCTCAAAAGAAAAGGACCCAAACAAAACGGATCAGAACAAAAAGTCTCTGGATGTGACAGGAGCTATTAGTATATTCGAATTAAATATCAAAATATCAAAACATATGTAGTTATTAAAAGAACGTATGTCAAGATGCCGAAACACAGACCCTGTTGGGTCCGATACAAGTTACCATCTGTATGAGCAATTAGTGATTTGTGTTACTTTTGGCATATGGACATTTGATAATTATATACGTTTTTATATTTGGATATTTTATTGGAATAAAATTTTGGACTAATAGCTCCTGTCACAGCCAGACTTTTTGTCTCAAAAGTAGGCCTGCCATCCATTTTGCTGAAAATCAGTACCTAGGGCTCCTTTTACAAAGTCGCAGTAGAGGTTTCAACCGTGGCCTGGCGTTCGTGGGATTTCTACGCGCATCAGAGCATTGACCTCACCGGCCCATGGTAGATGTACAGCCCACGTAAGTTCATAACCTTTTGCTGCCCTAAATCTGCCCCTGTTCATACCCACACTTTAGAGGCTGCAAAATTTAGAGGCCAAGTGAAACTAAGAGCATAAATTTGGGTGCCTGGCTCAAAATGTAGTTTCAAAGCAACCAATTTAGGAGTCTAATTCTCCAAGCTTAGGAGCCTGAGCTCTTGGACTATTGACTTCACAGTATTTACACTCGTTCTTCTTCTTCTTGCAGCGTTACTGAATTTCATTATGAAGATATCTGCAAATCTGAGGCCAGCAGAATCTTCCTTACAGTTCTGGTTTCTGGCAACAGACAGAATTGCCCTCTGCCTCCTATTCCCATGATACAATTCGGACTCTTGAGACGGAGAGAGCCTCTAGTTAGAGACCCAGATTCTGGAGACAAACACCCATTCCAGTTCTGGGGTCTGGAGACTGACAAAAGGCTCCCAGAGACCCAGACTCATATAGACCACCTTTATTATCCTGGTCTTTAGAAACTGCCAGAACTCTTTGGCCTCCCTCCCCTCCCCCATCCTGGAGACCTAGGTTACTGAGATGGATAAACATTCCATACAGTCCCCTGCTCTGGAGATAGAAAGACACCCCCCCCCCCAAAAAAAAAAAAAAAAAACCAAGGCTCTGGAGATGAACAAACTCCTCTTTCTAATCCCAAGATGAAGGAGAAAGACACCCCTTTCCCATTATAATCCCACTCTCTGGCTGACTATACCACAGTTTCAGAAACCTCACATAATCCCCTAGTGATCCAGCCTCTATATGTACCAACTTCTAGAGATGAGCAGAACTAACTAAACTAAACTAAACCTTAAGTTTATATACCGCATCATCTCCACGGATATTGTAGAGCTCGGCACGGTTTACAAGAACTTAAAATATAGGAAGAGAAGGAAAAAAACGGTTTACATGAACTTAAAATATAGGAAGAGAAGGAAAAAAACGGTTTACAAGAACTTAAAATATAGGAAGAGAAGGAAAAAAACGGTTTACAAGAACTTAAAATATAGGAAGAGAAGGAAAAAAAAGGTTTACATGAACTTATATATCGAAGAGAAGAGTAAGGGGGGATAGAATTACATTTTGGTGAAAAGCCAGGTTTTCAGTTGCTTGCGGAATAATTGGAGGGAGTCCAGGTTCCGCAGCGGGGTAGTAAGGTCGTTCCAAAGACCTGTGATTCTGAAGAGAAGGAATTTTCCCAGTTTGCCTGCATAATGAATACCGTGTAGAGATCTTAAAAGCCAGGCAGAACCTTGTAAGATAGATCAGCGCCTGGAGATAAGCAGAGCCTTGAGATGGATCAGTCTCTGGAGATAAACAGCCCTGAGATGGAGCAACCTCTGGAAATGGGTACCTGATATTTGGAGACTGAGATAACCCTCTTGGGCTCTGGACTTGGACAAAACTGTCCTTAGAGTTTTTGGAGTCTGGAGACAGATAAATCCCCCACTTCCTTTACTATCCGGGTCTCTAGAGATTGACAGTTTTCCCCCTCCTCCATCCCCTTAGAATTCTGGGCATCCAACATGCAGCCTGGGGATCAAATTTAGACTGCCTGTCTTCAGGATATGGCTCACTTGTGCTTTCAAGTAGAGAATGACACGGTGACAAAATTCATCACCGTTCCCGTCCCCGCGGATAACCGTAGGAAATAATCCCATGTCATTTTCTAGTGTCTATTTCAAACTCGGTCCTTCTACACCAGCATTCTTCAAAGCAAAGCTTGCGGGTCAGTGGTTGTGGCCATTCATACTCTGATTCTTATGGGAGCTAAGGATAATGAAGCCATTGTGACATCACTGATGTGATTGGCTCTTAGGCACTGGTGGAATGAGGCATTATGACATCACAATATCTGCTCTGGATACCAGAGACTGTCATTCTGTAGTGTCTGTTTCAACCTCGGTCCTTCTACACCAGCATTCTTCAAAGCAAAGCTTGCGGGTCAGTGGTTGTGGCCATTCGTACTCTGATTCTTCCTTCTCCTTAAGAATGACATGAAGATGGTTATCGACGGGGACGGGAACAGTGATGAATTTTGTCACCGTGTCATTCTCTACTTTCAAGCAAAAACCTGTACAGCTAATTAAAACATACTGTATACATGATTTTGAAGCCCTGAGAAGTTTTTGGTGGATACAAACTCACAATTTATTTTAGAAGAGTTTCAGAGATAACATAACATCGTGTTTCTAGACCGCCTAACCATAAGTTCGATGCGGTTTACAAAAATTACATTTGGCCACATATTTTGAAAAGAGGTAAGTCTTCAATTGTTTTCTGAAGTGTTCATAAGAATAAGATGTAATCAACAATGGTCGGAAAGCTGCTTCTAGAAATCTGTCGACTAAATAGAGCGAGGAGGGGGAGCTGAGCCGAAAGCGACTTTGTAACATAGACAACCTAATTTAAAGATTATACGAGCCTCCAGAGGGAACCAATGCAGCTCACGGTAAAAAGGGGTCACGTGATCAAATGTCTTCAGATCAATCTTTCCGCAGGGTTTTGAATCAATTTCAATCTGGCCATATTTTTCGTGGTGCTTGTTAAATAAATGATGTAACAATAGTCAAGAAGGCTCAACAATAAACATAGAAACATAGAAACTGACGGCAGAAAAAGGCCACGGCCCATCTAGTTTGCCCACACTAAAGACCCACCCCCTAACTCCCTCCATGAAGAGATCCCACGTGCCAATCCCATCTTTTCTTAAAATCTGGCACGCTGCTGGCCTCAATTACCTCTAGTGGAAGACTATTCCAGCGATCAACCACTCTTTCGATGAATAAATATTTTCTGGTGTCGCCTTGAAATTTCCCACCCCTGAGTTTCAACGGATGCCCTCTTGTTGCCGTGGGTCCTTTAAGAAAAAAGAGATCTTCCTCCACCTCGATACGGCCCATGACATATTTGAACGTCTCGATCATATCCCCCCTCTCTCTGCGTTCCTCGAGTGAGTATAGCTGCAACTTATCCAGCCGTTCCCCATACGGGAGATCCTTGAGTCCTAAGACCATCCGGGTGGCCATTCTCTGAACCGACTCAACTCTCCGCACATCTTTGTGGTAATGTGGCCTCCAGAATTGTACACAGTATTCCAGATGAGGTCTCACCATGGATCTATACAACGGCATTATGACCTCGGGCTTACGGCTGACGAAGCTCCTACGGATACAACCCATGATTTGTCTAGCCCTGGATGAAGCTTTCTCCACTTGATTGGCAGACTTCATGTCTTCACTAATGATCACCCCCAAGTCTCGTTCTGCTACAGTCCTTGCTAGGGTCTCACCATTTAGGGTGTAAGACGTGCATGGATTTTTGCTGCTTTGGCATTGAAACTTAGTTGCCAGGTCCTTGACCAATGCTCCAGTAGGAGCAGGTCATGTGTCATAATGTCGGGTATTGAGCCTTTGTCAGGCACTGTGCTTTTGTCTGTTGTGCTCTTGCCCACTATGTTGCATAGTTTGGCGTCATCGGCGAATAACGTAATTTTACCTCGAAGACCCTTAGCCAAGTCACATACGAAGATGTTGAATAGGATTGGGCCCAAGACCGAGCCCTGCGGCAAAAGATACTGAGAAGTGGCAAACTACTAGCACAGGGGTAGGGAATTCTGTTCCTCGAGAGCCATATTCCAGTTGGGTTTTCAGGATTTCCCCAATGAATATGTATGAGATCTATTTGCATGCACTGCTTTCAATGCATATTCATTGGGGAAATCCTGAAAACTCGACTGGAATACGGCTCTCGGGGACTGGAGTTCCCTACCCCTGTGCTAGCACTACGATTATTTCTATAGCAGTACCAGAGGCACACAGCGCTATGCATTAGACCTCTAGCCCCTTCCGAGTATGGCTATATCTCACTATTTTATGAAGAATATGCCTACCATGTCGCTAGCCGCTGTTATGTATGTCTGCTTGTATGTAAACTTGTAACCCGTTCTGGGCTCTTTTGAGAGGATGGGCTAGAAAATTGAATAAATAAACATGCAGGAGATGGTGCCTGCTTGAAAGAGCTTACAATCGAATAATTACAGACACACTGGACGAAAATGGTGAACAAATTTATGCATGTAGGAAATACAAAGGGGTGAAGAGGTAGAGGTTCACAGACTAAAGAGGGGATGACAGACAAATGCCCCACCCCCCCAGTTTTTAGCGCCATAACAACTCTGATGCTCAGTAAGGGGGGACGTGGGGGGTGCAATCCACTCCAGGCACGGTCATCCTAAGGGTGCAGCAGTTCCCCTCCTCTCCGCCCCTCTACTCTCCGCCCACCCGCTCCTTTCCTTGCTGCGCGCACCCCTTGCCTTCCCCTGTACCATTTTGGCGCTCTGTCTGACGGCACTTCCGGGACCCATGCCTAGGAAGTGGCGTCAAAGGGAGCCGACACTGGCGTGGGCAGCATGCTGCTTACGCCAGAGAAGTTTAAAAGGTACAAGGAAAGGGAAGCGGTCATGTGCGTGGCAGGGAGGGCAGAGGAGGGATGCCACTGCCTTACCTTTAAGTTACTCCAGACTGGACTACTGAACTACCTGTCCACGTTAACGTTCCCATGCACCCCTTTCCTGTTGACTTCGCTCTATTAAAAGCAATCTACCTAGTCTATCACAAAGAAGTGTGTTTTTATTTTATGGCCCTATTCCTCTGGAACAATCTGCCTCATGCGATCGGTGCAGAATAACCCTGAAGAATTTTAAAATTAGTCTTAGAACTCATCTTTGTACGAGGGGCCGCTGAAAAGTTCTCAGCCCAACCAAGAAAGTTGGGGCAGTCAGCGTCGAGGGCTATAGAGTTAGTCCAGTGATTTTTCTGTCAAAAGAAAACAGAATGATAAAAGTAGAAAATCGCTGGACTCGATGTAAAGCCCTCAATGGAGACGGCCCCAACTTGGTTGGTTGGGCTGAGAATTTGTCAATGGCCCATCGTAGAAAGTCTTTTAGTTGACTGAGGATATCTACATCCTTTTGGGACACATATGTGAGGCACTGCTGTTTACTGCCATGATTTATGATTATTTTCTTGTGTGAATGATTTGCTTTTCTCATGCATCGCCTTGAAGCATTTTGTTTAAAAAAGTCAATTCAACATATCTGAATAAACCAAAAACCAGCACACAATAACCTGCCTCCACCACAACCCTCTTACCTAAAATTCACAGTCTTCCTTCTGTCAACTCAATACCCCACCCCAGACATTTATTTATTCAATTTTCTATACTTTTCTCCTAGGAGAGCTCAGAATGGTTCACATGAGTTTATTCAGGTACTCGAGCATTTTCCCCTGTCTGTCCTGCTGGGCTCACCATCTGTCTACCTGTACCTGGGGCAATTGGGGGATTAAGTGACTTGCCCAAGGTCAGAAGGAGCAGAGTGGGGTTGAACCCACAACCTCAGAGTGCTGAGGCTGGAGCTTTAACCACTGCACCACTCTACAAATCAAAATGTAGGAAAAGTGAGCCAAGTGTAGGACAATCCAGCCTTGTGACATCACTGATGAAGTCGGCTCTTATTGGCAGATGAGGCATTATGATGTCACAATACCAGCTCTGGTTATCAGAGGCGGAAACTTTTCACACTATTTATTTATTCAATTTTCTATACTTTTCTCCTAGGAGAGCTCAGAATGGTTCACATGAGTTTATTCAGATACTCAAGCTCACCATCTGTCTACCTGTATCTGGGGCAATTGGGGGATTAAGTGACTTGCCCAGGGTCAGAAGGAGCAGAGTGGGTTTGAACCCACAACCTCAGAGTGCTGAAGCTGTAGCTTTAACCACTGCACCACTCTACAAATCAAAATTTAGTAAAAGTGAGCCAAGTATAGGACAATCCAGCCTTGTGACATCACTGATGAAGTCGGTTCTTATTGGTGGAATGAGGCATTATGATGTCACAATACCAGCTCTGGTTATCAGAGGCGGAAACTTTTCACACTATTTATTTATTCAATTTTCTATACTTTTCTCCTAGGAGAGCTCAGAATGGTTCACATGAGTTTATTCAGGTACTCGAGCATTTTCCCCTGTCTGTCCTGGTGGGCTCGCCATCTGTCTACCTGTACCTGGGGGTATTAAGTGACTTGCCTGGGGTCACAAGGAGCAGCGTGGGTTTGAACCCACAACCCCAGGGTGCTGAGGCTGTAGCGTTAACCACACTCTCCAGCCTGCCCACCCTTTGTGACAAGGCAATGGCCACGGCTAGAAGACTAGGCTGCATAGAGAGAAGAAAGGAGGTGTTGATGCCTTGCGTAGGGCGTTGGTTTGTTTACAGAGCATTTTTTTGGAAATGTTAACTGATTATGATCATTTTATCATTTGTTACTGAAATTAATGCATGTAAAATTTGACTGAAGCACATAAAAATGTTTTATTGTGCATAAATCAGCTTTATGTGCATTCATTTGGAGCTTTTATGTTTTTCTGCCTTCTTTACGCTCATAACATATCCTGATCCGGAAGAGCCAGCTCAACGCACATCCCTGCCCTTCTCTCCCCGATTAGGTCTGTAATTTGCTTGAAGCAGAAAAGGGTCAGTCCCCGCAATGGGACACAAGAACAATTGGATCCTGCAGTGAAATGGTTTCTCCTTTGTTCACTTCCAGGTCATCAGCCTTCTTTACGTTCTTCAGAACCTTTGAAATGTCTAGCTTGCCTTTTTCGTCATGGATATTTTTGTGTTGCTTTTATTTTTTCATTTATTTAATATTGTTTCTAGTTGAATAAACCAAGCGTGATTCCCAAACCGGCAGAATATAAATATTTTTAAAGAAATAAATACAAAATTCTGTGCTTCGGTTCAGTACATTTACACTGAAACTTGATGCCGTTTGCTGAATCAAATTTGTCACACCCGAGAAGACTTATTCCGGAAATGAGCACCGCGACATTGCGTAGAGCAGTGCTTCGCAAGCCAGTCTTTGAGACCCACTTAGTCCCATGAGGTGGTCAGGAGGCCTACAATGACTATGCGTGAGATAGATTTACAAACCAACAAGGCAGCGCGTGCAAATCTAGCTCATCGTAGTCATTGCAAATACAGGCAGTCCCCGAGTTACAGACGTCCGACTTAAGTACGACCCCGTACTTAAGAACGCGGTCACAGCTTCATTTGATTTCACTGAACGGTATTTCCACAGGCCTCGACTCTGCACTAGAGAATGGCACCCCCACTGCTGCCACATTAAAATGTCCAGTACTGGTCGCCGTACCTCAAAAAGGACATGGCGGTACTTGAGGGAGTCCAGAGAAGAGCGACAAAGTTGATAAAAGGTATGGAAAACTTCTCATATGCTGACAGATTGGAAATGATGGGGCTATTCTCCCTGGAAAAGCGGAGACTTAGGGGAGACATGATAGAAACCTTCAAAATCATGAAGGGCATAGAGAAGGTAGACAGGGACAGATTCTTCAGGCTGTGGGGAGCCAGAAGCACAAGGGGGCACTCGGAGAAATTGAAAAAGGACAGGTTTAGAACAAATGCTAGGAAGTTCTTTTTCACTCAGAGGGTGGTGGACACATGGAACGCGCTCCCGGAGGCTGTGATAGGCCAGAGCACGCTACAGGGGTTCAAGGAGGGTCTAGATAGGTTCCTAAAAGAAAAGGGGATTGAGGGGTACAGATAGAAGTAGAGGTAGGTTATAGGATTAGAAAGAAACCACTTCACAGGTCATGGACCTGATGGGCCGCCGCGGGAGCGGACTGCTGGGCGCGATGGACCTCTGGTCTGACCCAGTGGAGGCAACTTCTTATGTTCTTAATACCTTGGCTGACGGGGATGCCCAAGTCCCACCAGCTGAACATTTCATCTGCCTGAGCTCCTTGTGCTGTCTGAGCAAAGGGCAAAGTGTGCGATGCTTCTAGCTGATGATGCTGGCACTCCTCGCACTTGCTCAGTTCACGGCTCCTGCATCAGCGGCTGGAAGCAGGCCTCCTGACAACCATCACGTGTGCCACACTAAACCTCTTGGCGTGCCACCTTCTGTACCATAGGTTGTGCCTCCTAAATAGGAGAGAGGTTGGCACCCGGGGCAGGGCCCACTCTTTCCTGCCACTTGGGCACACCCCGCATACCTCGTGAAATATTTGACGGTGCAAGCAGCATCTTCCACCCGCTACTTGCACTGGCGCTTGCTCCCTTCTAATGCCATATGTCATTAAAAAGATCTTGGCCCTGTGACACCAGCACGAGCTGCGTTTGGAAGATTTTGTTCACATCGGTGAACATTTAAAGAGGTAAGTGGGGGGAGGGGCAGAGAGGAGCAGTGGCGCCAGTACATGGGACGGTCCGCCCCCCTCCCAAACCACCCCCCCCCCCTTTACCACGCCACTGACAGCACTCCCGTGATACTTTGTTTCAGTGGCTGCAAGTTAATGCTACATTAGTACAAAGCCATATATTCAAGAGATCAGAAAAAGCCACACTAAAAAGATCAGCACATGGGAAATTTCCACATACTCATAAGGATGTGCTGAGCCCGTTTCTTAATGCATCTTAGTAAAAGGGCCCCATCGTCTGTAACTTCTCATGGCTTGAAATACCTCAAAGCTGCTCGATCGCCAACTGGGAGCCAGTGCAAGCTGAACAGTAAAGGATGGCCCTTGTTCTGATAGGGGTCCCCAATACTTCTCTCTGTGCAGTGTCCTAAGCTAGCTCTAGTCTACATGTGAGTGAGCCAGGGTTGCCCACGAAGAAACGGAAAGAGGACGGAAGCTTGCATCAAGTCCCATTTTTAAAATTCAGCCTCAACAAAGGCATTTTTGTACACAAAACATGGATACAGCCTCGCCTGGAGTTTTAAAAATACTTTTTCAATATGTTTTTCCTATGGCGGAAGTAATGCTGTATTTGCAGTCTCAATAACTGCTAAGAGCCCCTTTCATCCATGTGAAATTGATTCCTGATGTGGACATCTAACCTTTTAGGGCCTGTTTCTGTATAGGACGCCTGGTCTCGGCAGCCACCTAAGTGGCTTTGGAGAATCGCTCACAGGCATCCTATCTCCCTGCCGTGATCTGCTGAGTGGCAGCAGCAGGAACCTCACCAACCCCCACCACACACACACACACACACACACACACACACACTGGATGGAGGCCCACTCTGTCCCACCACCACCCCCGAACCCCCCAACACTGTCCGCGGCAGGAGGGATGACAAATCCCTCCTGCCGCAAATCCCTAAACAATCCCCGGCAGCAGGGATGCCCATTCCTCCTATTGGCACTCTCCTAGTATCCCCAGCAGGAGAGATAAACACTCTCCTGTTGGCACCCCTCGAACCCCCACCCCCCAAAGCCCACCTAGACCCATCCCCTATACCTTTAACAGGAAGGCTACCAGAGGGATGCCTACTCCTTCTGACCAATTACACACAAGAGGGGACAATAAACTCAAAACTTCTCAAATTGAGTGATTAAAAAGAATGTCCTCCCTCTGGCCGGCAGACAGGCCTCTTCAAAATGGTGGGCTTTCCCTTCCCGGGGCCAGATACCTAAAGCCACTCCCATGTGAATCTGGGTTTTAAAAAAGGGCTTGGACAAGTTCCTGGAGGAAAAGTCCATAGTCTGTTATTAAGATAGAGATGGGGAAAGCCACTGCTGTCCCTGGGATTGCTAGCATGGAATGTTGCTACTCTTTGGAGATTCCGCATGGAATGCTGCTACTCTTTGGAGATTCCGCATGGAATGCTGCTACTATTTGGGGTTCCGGAATTTGCAACTCTTTGAGATTTGGGTATGTTGCTACTATTTGGGTCCCTGTCAGGTACTTGGGACCTGGATTGGTCACAGTTGGAAATAGGATACTGGGTTAGATGGACTGTTAGTGTGGCCCAGTATGGCCTGGGATCACTAGCATGGAATGTTGCTACTCTTTGGAGATTCCGCATGGAATGCTGCTACTATTTGGGGATTGCTACTCTTTCGGATTTGGGGGTTTCTACTGGGTACTTGTGACCTGAATTGGCCACTATTGGAACCAGGATATTGGGCTAGGTCAGTGGTCTCCAACTCAAACCCTTTGCAGGGCCACATTTTGGGTTTGTAGGTACTTGGAGGGCCTCATAGAAAATAGTTAATGTCTTATTAAAGAAATGACAATTTTGCATGAGGTTAAACTTTATAGTTTATAAATCTTTCCTTTTGGCTAAGTCTTAATAATAATATTGTAATTTATAGCTAAAGAGACGTAGGATCAAGAAACGGTTTTATTTTACTTTTGTGATGAAGATAAACATACTGAGGGCCTCAAAATAGTACCTGGCGGGCCGCATGTGGCCCCTGGGCCGCGTGTTTGAGACCACTGGGCTAGATGGACCTTGGGCCTGATACAGAATGGGAACTCTTAAATTCTTAAATTGTGTCCCACTGCAAAATTTGTTTTCTCTTTCAGGCAAATAAAAGCACATTGTCACTAGAAAGAATAGACAATGAGTGAAATATAGGTATGATTCATTCATAAGAGGGAAGACAGGCACCACGCCAATGCCCCTCTCTACCCAGCGTGCAGGAAGCAATCTCCACATACCATGCAGAGGACTCCCGGGCTTCGTAACGGTTGAGCCCTCCAGACCTCTTTAGTGCAGCAGGACATGGGGAAGACATATTTGAGCAGGAAATACTTGGTTCAATCATCAGGAAGGGCTCAGGTTTCCCACATCTGGACAGACTAATGGCTTCAAGCTTTGCTCTTTCTGTTCTAATCTCACAGGTATTTTACCTCTGACCTCTGAACTACAAGCCTGGGGTTTATTTAAAAATAAATACCCAGATAAGATGCCAGTGGAATAAATCAAACTTCCACGTTTGATTTGTATAAGACCAAGGAGTATTTATCAAATCAGAAGAAACTTTATCTTGCTTCACTGGACTTCAGAACCCAACATCATTCTAAAAATCCTGTGTTTTTCTTTTGTTTATTTAAAAAAAGAAATGTTCATAATGGGCATATTTTATTACTTCAAGCAGTGTATTAATAACCCATGGTCTGATCTCATAGTTAAAATCCCAAAACTTGTTTCAGAAATTCTTCAGAATGCCTCTCAATCAGTTGCGACAGCCTATGTTCTGCTCAGTCTACGTCCTTGAACTGACCCACATGTGTGTCCCATAAAAGTGTGTATTTGTTATTCATTCAATTTTCATTTCGTTCTCCTAGGGGAGCTTGGAATGATTTACATGAATTTTTCCCTGTGTGTCCCGATGGACTCGCAATTTATCTAATGCGCCTCGGGCAATGGGGGGATTAAGTGACGAGCCCAGGGTCACAGGGAGCAGCTTTGGTTTGAACCCACAACCCCGGGGTACTGAGGCTTGCGGCTTTAATCACTACGTCATAACTCGGCTTGTGATAAATATGTATGGGAAAGAGCTGAAATTGCTCTTTGTTGAATACTTCTGTTTTGAAAACTTAAGACAGTTTAAACTGGATTTTCAAGTTTCAAGTTTATTACTTACTTGATTGATATACCACTCGGAGAAACTGGAAGGGGACAAGTTTAGAACCAATGCAAGGAGGGTCTTCTTCACACAGAGGGTTGTGGGCACATGGAACGCGCTCCCGGAGGAAGTGGTCAGGCAGAGTACGCTACGGAGATTCAAAGAGGGATTGGATGGATTCCTGAAGGATAGGGGGATTGAGGGATACAGATAGGGGTAGATAAGAGTATGGCAAGAGTAAAGATAAAAACAAGGGGGCTATAGGGCTAAATCAAGTAAACATGACAGGTCATGGACCTGATGGGCTGCCGCGGGTGCGGACTGCTGGGCGTGATGGACCTCTGGTCTGACCCAGCGGAGGCAAATTCTTATGTTCTTATGTTCTTATCATTACGTCCAGGCGGGTTACAATAAATTTAATAAAAGCATAACTGATAAAACAGGGGATTAAAAGATAACATTATTACTGGGACACACAGACAATTGTCCGACTCTCGCTCTCATTCTGATAAATTCCACCCAACGCCACCTGGGTCAGATGGCTCCTATTAAAGAGAAGTGCAAAGATGATTTAGGTTCACTGACGTCAAACAACCCTGCCTTCACCATAAATAGAATCTAACCCATTTTAAACAGTATGATGAATTGTATATTTATTTTATATTTTATTGTAACTCGCTTAGTAAATTATAGATAAGCGATTTATCAAATCTAAATAAACTTGAAACTTGAATCTATCAAGTTTGAAATAATAGCAGGAAAAAGACTTCAGTCAATATCACTAGGTTCCTCTTTTATTTAATGTTCAATAATTTTTATTGAGTTTTAAAAATAAAATATACATAACAAAAATCTTGCAAAGAATCTCATTTCAACTCAGTTAATACATTGTAGATATATAAATTCAAAGAAATCAACAATCAATTATCATCACAATAGAAACACGATAAAGTACCCTTTCCCATCCCCCCTTCCCCCTCTCCACCCATCCCATTTCCAAATATTACTAATAAATGTTGCTTCACTTTCTGATTACAAATGTAATGAGTTCAATCCAAAACGGCGTGTGCTGACTGATAATTGCTGTATATAAGGTTCCCAGATCATCCCAAATGTACTCTGTTTTTTATAAGATGAGAAGATCGCCCCATAATCATAAGAGCATGAAATGCTACCCTCCAATGCCAAAATGAGGGTGGACTGTCTTCCAAAAATACATTTTTGACCTATGATAAAGGATTTACGAAATAACTCCAACCCCTTTCTTAAAAATCCTGTCCCATTGAAGAAATAATACCATCTGGGGGGAAGGAACCACAGTTCTAGAAATAATTGATCCAAGAAAAACACAAACAGCATTCCAAAATTTCTGAATTCTGGGACATAACCAAAAAGCATGACCCAATGTATTATCCATTTTTTTTTTTTACTTTTTAGGCATATTCTTGTCTCAACACAACCAAAATGTAAAGCCTGAACTTGAGAAACATAAGCTCTCGTAACCATTCGAAATAGACTCTATAATAAGTGCAAGAAATTGAGGAAATGCCTAAATGAAGAGCCTTTTCTATTATTACCTCACTTAAAACCCCTCCAACTCAATCCATGCTGCATTTTAATAGAAGCCCACATTTGTATGTGTAAGTTATGATTATTTATGTGAAGATCTTGTGAAAACCTCTCTATGAACTCTGACTTCTTCAAAATTACACTGTTGTTCCAGGTGTAAAAATGATGTGTGGTCTCACTAATCCCTGCACTTTTACAATGGGTATTGTGGAGGGTGGTCCCGGTGGAGCATGAAGAGAGTTTGAAATCCATTTTAAAATGCACTAATGTATGTAGCCGGTGTATGACAGAGCCTGCATTCAAGGCATGAGTCTTGCCCCTTACACTAGTACTTTCTAAAGACACATTAGGGAGAAAAAAAAAAATCTCTCTGAGCTATTGGAGCTATTATCCGCAAATGGGAGCTGATGGGACATCACCCATATGTGGCTGACTCATCCTGCTTGTCCTAGGAGAAGCTTGAGTACCTGAATAAGTTCATGTAAACCATTCTGAGCTTCACTGGAGAACAGTATAGAAAGCTGAATGAATAAATAGTGTGAAAAGCTTCAGCCTCTGATAACCAGAGCTGGTATTGTGACATCATAATCCCTCATTCCACCAATAAGAGCCAATCTCATCAGTGATGGCTGGATTGTCCTATCCTTGGCTCACTTTCTCAGCATTTTGATTTCTAGAGTGGTGCAGTGGTTAAAACTACAGCCTCAGCATCCTGAGGTTGTGGGTTCAAACCCACACTGCTCCTTGTGACCCTGGGCAAGTCACTTAACCCATCCATTGCCCCAGGTACATTAGATAGATTGTGAGTGACAGACAGGGAACTGTGCTTGAGTACCTGAATAAATTAATGTAAACCATTCTGAGCTCCCCTGGAAGAAAAGTATAGAAAATTAAATGAATAAATAGTGTGAAAAGCTTCAGCCTCTGATAACCAGAGCTGGTATTGTGACATCATAATGCCTCATTCCACCAATAAGAGCCAACCTCATCATTGATGTCACAATGGCTTCATTGTCCTATACTTGGCTCACAGTTACTACATTTTGAGTTCTAGAGTGGTGCAGTGGTTAAAGCTCCAGCCTCAGCACCCTGAGGTTGTGGGTTCAACCCCACGTTGCTCCTTGTGACCCTGGGCAAGTCACTGAATCCCCCCATTGCCCCAGGTACGTTAGATAGATTGTGAGCCCACCGGGACAGAGAGCGAAAAATGCTTGAATACCTGAATACGTTCATGTAAACTACTGGTCTGAGCTCCACTGGGAGAATGGTTATAGAAAATTAAATAAATAAATAAATACCTACTGTATGTTTATTTATAAAATAGTTCCTAAGCAGTAGTGCTGCCTGATCAGAGAAAAATATTTCAATTCGATTCAATTCAATTCAACCTGTTAAATCGATTTTTTGATTCGATTCAATTCACTGTTAATGACACAGCTTTTTAAGTTTAAACATTTTATTTAACCAAGGCAATATCATGTCAAAAATAGGAACATCCAAACTATAACATAGCTGTAAAATTAGAAACATAGATTCACAACTTCCCCAAAGCAAATCATCTCCAAAGTTTCCCCAGCCCCCCTGCCTGATTCTCAGTTTTTCCAGGCCCCTGCCAATTCTCAGCTTCCATCCCCAGCCCCCAAGACTCACCAGCCCTCCTGCCAATTTCAGCTTCTACGCCCAGCCCCCCTGCCGATTTCAGCTTCCATCCCCAGCCCCCATGACTCACCAGCCCCCCTGCCAATGTATTTACTTACTGCCTTTACTGGATATTAAATCACAGGGAAAGAGCCAGCCAAAACTAGTATTTGTTGCTGCCGAGTGCCGAGATCTGCTGCACGAGGTCCGCTCGCTCGCCACTTGACTCTCCTACCACTCCTTTCATTTCTTCCGATGTAACTTCCGGTTTCGCAAAACCGGAAGTTACATTAGATGGGAAGAGGCCGGCGGCGTGAAATAGCCCAAACTTGTCTTGCGGCTGAATCGGTGAGTCCGGTTTTTAATAAAAACGAACTGATTCGAATCGATTCACCTGATTTGAATCGGTGAATCGTGAATCGGGCAGCACTGCTAAGCAGACACCTGGTTTCCCTCTTAAACCAAATGCCCTGTTATACAAGTAACCTTCTAAGGGGGTAATTCTTTAAGGAGCTGCCAATCTTTAGGTTGCAGAAAACACTTAAATGATCTTGTCATCAGGTACACATTAAGGCCATATTCTCTAAATGGCACCTTAACTCACCGTAATCACACCTCTGGAGACACCAGAGATCTCAGTCGTGTAGCGAGAGTGAGATGCGCCTAGGGCAGTGGCACCCCTCTCCCATTCTCTTGTCCGCCTCACCTCCACAGGCTCTTTCCCCGTCCCTCCTGCCGCATGCGCACCGCTTCCCTTTCTCTGTAAGGTTCCTGGTATGAGCAGCAATCCCCAAGCTGTTGTCGCACCAGCATTGTCTCTTCCTCTGATGTCACTTCCTGGACACGAGTTCAGGAAGTGGCATCAGAGGAAGAGCTGATGCTTGCGCAACAACAGCTTGGGGGTTGAACATTACAGAGATACAGGGGAAGGGAGGAGGTGTGCACGCACGGCAGTAGGGGTGTAGGGATGGAGTGGGGGGGGGCCAGAGGAGAATGGGTGCCTGTGCCCTCACCAAGATGGCGCCCGGGGCCCCCTCCCCTTACTACTTCACTGTTCCTGCTTCCTGCAGTGGTTTCCTTTTTCAGTTGTGGCTCAGAGCATTTGTTCCTACTCCTGACTCTTCCCTTTATAGCAGGAAAATATGCTCTTAAAATAGGTTCACGCCTCTTTCCATTCTGGAAAACAATATGATGAAGTGGATAGAGGAAGCAGAAAATTAGCTCTTCAGAAGAAACAAATAGAGCCAATGAGTTCAAGCAAAGGACAAGAAGGACAGAGACATCAAGTCGGCCAGAAGGGCTTCTACCCATCAGAACTGGGAGCTGTGCAAGCGGTGTGGGCATGCAGGGCACAAGAGAGGTGGGGTGCCAAAGCTGTTCCCCATCCATTGTCTCTTCTTGGCTTCGCAGCAATGGACGGGTGAGGGCACCAGCTGACGTGTCACATAGGGCACTGCTGCTGCCCCTGAAGTGACTGGAGGGCTGAAAGAACAGGAGAGTTTTTTCTGAGGATATCCTGCACCTATCGGTAAGTTTGTGCCTTTGATATGTTATCAATATAACCTATCAGGGGGTTTTCTTTCTCACCTTTTCTCCTGGATTCTGTTACCTATTTATTTATTCAATTTTCTATACCGTTCTCCCAGGGGAGCTCAAAGCGGTTTACATGAATTTATTCTGGTTCTCATGCATTTTTCCCTGTCTGTCCAGGCGGGCTCACAATCGATCTAATGTACCTGGGGGTATTAAGTGACTTGCCCAAGGTCACAAGGAGCAGCGTGGGTTTGAACCCACAACCTCAGGGTGCTGTGGCTGTAGCTTTAACCACTGCACCACTCTAGAAATCAAAATGTAGTAAAAGTGAGCCAAGTATAGGACAATCCAGCCACTGTGACATCACCGATGAGGTTGGCTCTTATTGGTGGAATGAGGCATTATGATGTCACAATACCAGCTCTGGTTATCAGAGGCGGAAGCTTTTCACACTATTTATTCATTCAGTTTTCTATACTGTTCTCCCAGGGGAGCTCAGAATGGTTTACATGAATTTATTCAGGTGTTCAAGCATTTTTCCCTGTCCCAGTGGGCTCACAATCTATCCAATATTGAATTTCTAGCTCTTTTCACTTTCTTTTTAAGCTGTTTTTAATTATGCAAACTGCTTGATGGAAAGTCAATATGTCAAGTACTTTTACACATTAAACTTTATTACTATTCAATATATGCAGCATTCTCCAAGTGCACCCGAGAGGCAGCCTCTGCCCTAGGGGTCTTACAGTCTATTTCAGACGCAAACATAGCCCCCAGATGCCCCCCCAACATCATCGGCTTTTTTTCAGAGCTTTCCGAGCATTTTCAGCAGTGATAACTGGTTAACCCCGAGATGTGAGCTAACTGGTTGCTGGTTAAGTCACATAGAGTTTATTTGGTCCTTACAAAACAGCAGTTGATAGAAGCAGTTACCAATAAGCAATCTCATTTGTATATGCCAGCACTTTGGTGAAAGTAGGACGAGGTAGGTGTTATTCCCCCAAACGTAATAAATATCAATTTATTCAAATATCCAGTAGTCCATTTAATGGGGGGGGAGGGAAGTTAGTTAAGCATTTTATTTGGGTTTTTAAAAATTTTTTGTTACTGTTTTATGTTTCAGATCTCAGCGATCTCACTCAATAGCGTTATAAGAACATACACTGTGGCAATGACTTAGGGCTCCTTTTACGAAGCTGTGCTACCGTTTTTTATGCACGCACCGGATTAGAGCGTGCTATAGCGTGCACTAGCTTAAAATCTACCACCTGCTCAAAAGGAAGCAGTAGCTATTCCACGTGTTAAGGCCCTAGCCTGTCTTTGTAAAAGGAGCCCTGAGGGATGAACCCCAACACCAGGGCAGGATTAACCAATAGGTCAAGTAGGCACGTGCCTAGGACCCGAAATGGTCAGGGGGGCCCGATGAAGGAGGGCATCAACATTGCTTTTTTCAAATGGCAGTGGGCCCCTCCAGCATCGATCGGCAACGTGGGCCGCCTCCCCCCCCCCCCCGATCGGCAACGCGGGCCCCACCCCGATTGGCAACATGGCCCCCCCCCATCGACGGAAAGTAAGACAAGCAAGCAACGCGGGTAAGAAAGGCAACGAGAATTGTAATTGTGCAAGCGGTGCTGCTTGCCCAAAGCTTCCCTCTGACACAACTTCCTGTTTTCGCCTGGACGCATGGTGGGGTGGGGCGGGGCAGGGGGCCCAGTGTACTTGTGTGCCTAGGGGCCCTCGATGAATTAATCCTGTCCTGCCCAGCACAGCTCTAAGGGGGATTTTGCCTTGACAAAGCGAAACATGTGCATGTCGGTATACTGAACCCTCGACTGACTGGAAAAGTTAAGTTATCACTCACTTTATATTTAATGAAAAATTTATTTTAAAGTGAAATTGAGTAGCATAATTTGCAGCAGGGAAAAATAACTGAAACTACGGATCAATGAAGAATTGATGTTTTGTGCTCTAATGGGAAGGAAGTTATACGGCTATTGAGTGACATCGCTGAGATCCAAAAAATAAAACACAATAAAAAAAATTTTTTTAAATTAATTAAACACTACACTAAAAAAAACAAAAAAAACATGAAATTGACTACTGGATATTTGAATAAATTGATATTCATGAGTATTTTACTATATTGATATAAATTTGGATTATGATTCTCATAAGATAATTATTTGCAAAGTTAAATTGGATATTTGAAAAGTAGGCGTGGTTAGAGGCAGAGAAGTTACAGGGAAATACTTTAAAAACTAATAGGAGGAAATATTTTTTCATTCAGAAAATAGTTGAGCCCTGGAACGCATTGCCAGAGGTTGTGGTAAGAGCGGATAATGTAGCTGGTTTTAAGAAAGGTTGGGACAAATTCCTGGAGGAAAAGTCCATAGTCTGCTATTGAAAAAGACATGGGGGAAGCCACTGCTTGCCCTGGCGCAGTAGCATGGAATGTTGCTACTCTTTGGGGTTCTAGAATCTTGTTACTCTCTGGGATTCCGGAATCTTGCTACTCTTTGAGATTCTGTATGGAATGTTGCTACTCTTTGGGGTTCTAGAATCTTGTTACTCTCTGGGGATTCCGGAATCTTGCTATTCTTTGAGATTCTGTATGGAATGTTGCTACTCTTTGGGGTTCTAGAATCTTGTTACTCTCTGGGATTCCGGAATCTTGCTACTCTTTGAGATTCTGTATGGAATGTTGCTACTCTTTGGGGTTCTAGAATCTTGTTACTCTCTGGGGATTCCGGAATCTTGCTATTCTTTGAGATTCTGTATGGAATGTTGCTACTCTTTGGGGTTCTAGAATCTTGTTACTCTCTGGGATTCCGGAATCTTGCTATTCTTTGAGATTCTGTATGGAATGTTGCTACTCTTTGGGGTTCTAGAATCTTGTTACTCTCTGGGATTCCGGAATCTTGCTATTCTTTGAGATTCTTTATGGAATGTTGCTACTCCTTGGGTTTTGGCCAGGTACTGTATATGGCCATTTGGTGGAGGATGGGCTGGTGGGGAGGGCTTCAATGGCTGGGATGGTGTATAGACTAGAGTGAGCTTTGATGGAGACTTCAGTAGTTGGAACCTAAGAACAGTACCGGGCTGAGCTTTGGATTCTTGCCCAGAAATAGCTAAGAAGAAAAAAACAACAATTTTTTAGATTGAATCAGGTTGGGCAGACTGGATGGACCATTCGGGTCTTTATTATAAGTAGCAACATTCTAGATCTCGGATTGTGATGTCATAATGCCTCATTCCACCAATGCCTAAGCTCCGTCCTCATCTGCACAAGCCTCAAACGCTTCAAAATTCTAAGTGTTTGAGGCTTGTGTGGTTAAGGCAGAGCTTACAGGAGTGGGGCAGGGACAGTGACAAATTTGTCCCCATGTCATTCTCTAGGATGGATCTCTAAGGGAGCTGGCATGGTTAAACAGACTAGGCAGGGCATATATCTGCCTTCATATCTCTCTATTTCTACGAAAACCCTTTAGCGATGCTTTGGAGCGAGTTTCCTGCACGCCTGATTCTTTCTCTGGGTATAGCACTCTCTGCCAACAACAGAGACTGCTCTTTGAACTAGATCTCCCAGCCTTGTCGCAATTAGCTCTGGAAGTGGACCCTAATGGAAAACACACCGATGGCAGAGCATCGGGGAAGCCTGCGCTCGTTGGTTCGAAGCAACTGCTTATAATGAAGGACTCTTCTTAACCACATTAATTACATTAATCTTTGGCCAGACTTCAGGAAGCTTTGCCAGCGCAATTGACAAGGAGAGGTTTATATTCCGGTCCTCCTGCTAAACCGGAGACCAGGGCACAAAGGTTTTAAGCTGCAGATATTCTTCCAGCTTCCACCATAGCCAAAGTAAGTTACTACCACAGTTTATGTTCTTATAACACTTTCCGACCACAGAGGAATAATTCAAATATGTAAAGGGGGTAATTTGATAATGAAACAGCTAATAATTATGCACCAGTTATGCATGTTTCATGTGCTAGCATATACACAAACATATACACATCCTCAATAATAAAACCCTAAGCGCGCATGCGCACATACAACGGCGTGATCACTGCCTCCGTGATTTGTGCCTCCGTGGCCGTGTTCGATTTGTGGCGCGTGCGGCAGTTTGCAGCGCTTGGAGCACTTAACGTGGCGGTTTGTCTCCTGCGGTGTGGCGGCGAGAGCAACGGCAGGAGGGTGTCCTTCGGCCTGGACAAGGCGGACAGGGTGCGGGTGCTGCGAGACGTCCTGCTGTCAGAAGAGGTGTTTAGTTGAATGAATGAGTCCTCCCATGCTGGTAAGAATTACAGGATGTAAATACAGTGAAGGAACAGGAAAATGCTGCTGCAGCTGCTGCTGCTGCATAGGGAAGTGGAGGGGGAGGGGTGGGAGAAAGACAGACAGACAGGGCCAGAGAGAGAGAAAGAAAGACAGACATACAAAGGGGGCCAGGGAGAGAGACAGACAGAAAGAAAGACAGACAGAAAGAAAAACAGGGGGCAGGGAGAGAGACAGACAGACACCGGGAGGGAGGGAGATAGAAAGAAAGAAAAATAGACAGCGGGAGGGAGAAAGAAAGAAAGAATGGCAGACAGATAGCGGCAAAGGAGAGAGACAAAAATAAAGAGACAGACAAAAAGTGGCCAAGGAGAGAGAGAGAGAGAGACAGAAAGAAAGACAGACAGAAAGCGGCAAAGGAGAGAGAGAGACAGAAAAAAAGACAGACAGAAAGCGGCCAAGGAGAGAGAGAGAGAGACAGAAAGAAAGACAGACATACAAAGGGGGCCAGGGAGAGAGACAGACAGAAAGAAAGACAGACAGAAAGAAAAACAGGGGGCAGGGAGAGAGACAGACAGACACCGGGAGGGAGGGAGATAGAAAGAAAGAAAAATAGACAGCGGGAGGGAGAAAGAAAGAAAGAATGGCAGACAGATAGCGGCCAAGGAGAGAGACAAAAATAAAGAGACAGACAGAAAGCGGCCAAGGAGAGAGAGAGAGAGAGAGACAGAAAGAAAGACAGACAGACAGAAAGCGGCCAAGGAGAGAGAGAGAGAGAAAGAAAGCGCTACTGCTGGACAGGGGGAGTAGGCAAGGGGTGGTGGTGGACAGCCGAGGAGAGACAGAGACAGAAAGAAAGACAGACAGACATCTATTCTAGCACCCATTAATGTAACGGGCTTAAAGACTAGTATATTAATATTCTGCTTACATTATTCTGTATCTACACACATATCTTTGATGGATAAACACAATGTCTGGGGAGAATGTGTGAGGCTCACATCTGAGAATAAGAACATAAGAAAATAAGTGTTGCCGTATTGGGACAAACTGAAGGTCCATCAAGCCCAGTATCCTGTTTCCAATAGTGGCCGACCCAGGTCCCAAGTACCTGGCAAGAACCCAAAGAGTAGCAACATTCCGGAGCTGAGGCTGTGATGTCATAATGCCTCATTCCACCAATGCCTAAGAGCCAACCTCAGCAGTGATGTCACAATGGCCTCATTGTCCTTTACTTGGCTCACATAAGAACATAAGTATTGAAGGTCCATCAAGCCCAGTATCCTGTTTCCAACAGTGGCCAACCCAGGTCCCAAGTGCCTGGCAAGATCCCAAAGAGTAAAAGAGATTTTATGCATTTTCCCAAGTCCATTTTAATAATGGCTTGTGGATTTATAGGAAATGATCCAAACCTTTTTTAATTCCTGCTAATGGCTTGTGGATTTATAGGAAATGATCCAAACCTTTTTTAATTCCTGCTAAGCTAACTGCTTTTACCACATTCTCTGGCAATGAATTTCAGGATTTAATTACACATTGTGTGAAGTTTTCTCTGATTTGTATTAAATTTACTGCCTCGGAGCTTCATTATGTGTCCCCAAGTCCTTCTACCTAATATTTAGTGCTATTTATCTGGCCAGTTAATATTTGTGGGAGATACTCAGCTTTCTCTGCTGAATATTTGCAGTTAGCAGCTGGCCTGGTCACTGCATGATGTAGCATGATATAGCTGGTTAGAGGCGATATTCATTGGCTGATTGGCTACGTTGAATGGCCAGATAGACCTGCACAAAAAGCCGGTCAGCCAATGAATATCAGCTTAACCAGCTATGTTTCTATTGATTTATTTCATCAGTTTTCTATACCATTCTCCCAGGGGAGCTCAGAATGGTTTACAATGAATTAAAGCATTTTTCCCTCTCTGTCCCGGTGGGCTCACAATCTTTCTAATATCCCTGGGGCACCGTGACCTACCCAGGGTCACAAGGAGCAGCGCATGGCAGAACCCACAACCTCAGGGGTTCCAACCCCTGCACCACACACTCAGACATAGTACGGTGGGAGATAGCATGGCAGACATTGTCTGACGGATGGCAAAACAGTTACCAAAGCTTCGGTAAAAGCATAATATGACAAACGTGGTATGGTGAGAAATAGTCTGGTGAGCCTAATATTACAAAACATGGGTAACATAGAATGACACGACTTGGCAAAACGGGTAAGTCAAGCAAGCGCGCGTGATGAAACACAGCATAGAAGACATGGAACAGCAAACACTGTGTGGCAGACGTGGCATGAGAGATTGAAGCATGGCAGACCGTGTGGTGGACATAATATGGTAAATACAGCGTATAGTATAGTAGGACAAAGATGGTGAATCGTATGATGGAGTGTGGAAGAACATTGTATGAGAAAACATGGCACGGTCAGACATAGGACGAAGCACTTAGCATTTGAGATTCAAGACCCTGGAGGGTCGGGCACTTTATCAGAAACATAGAGTATGACGGCAGAAAAGGGTCGACGGCCCAACAAGTCTGCCCACTCAAGAACCCTCCCTCCTCCCTCCCTCCTTCGGGAATCCATCTTTTAAGCATTCCTCTGGAGCGACCCCACCTGTCTGTCCCATTGTCCCTTGAAGTCGAGCGTGGTTCTGGCCTCGACTACCTGATGTGGAAGACCATTCCATCGATCAAGTACCCTTTCGGTGAAGAAATACTTCCTGGTGTCCCCATGAAATCTCCCCCCCCCCCCCCCCCTGAGTTTTAGCGGATGGCCTCTTGTCACCGTGGGACCCGTAAGACAAAAGATTTGTTCCTCCACATCAATACGGCCCGTGATGTATTTGAACGTTTCTATCATGTCCCCCCTTTCCCTGCGCTCTTCGAGAGAATATAAGCGCAGCCTGCTCAGATGTTCTTCATATGGGAGATCGTTAAGTCCTGAGACCATCCTAGTGGCCATTCGCTGAATCGACTCCATTCTCTTCACATCCTTTTGATAATGTGGCCTCCAAAACTGAACACAGTACTCCAGGTGAGGTCTCACCATGGATCTGTACAACGGCAGTATGACTTCAGGCTTTCGACTGATAAAGCTCCTTCTGATGCAGCCCAGCATTTGTCTAGCTTTTGCTGTTGCCTTCTCCATCTGATTCGCAGCTTTCATATCTTCCCGGATGATTACTCCCAAGTCCCGTTCTGGTTAGGTTTTCTGTAGCAGAACGGGACTTGGGAGTAATCATCCGGGAAGATATGAAAGGTACGGGGAATTTGATTAGCGCACTCTCATAGAGGGTCAGTTGTCAAAAATGCCGGAAATTGAATGCTGGTCACCGGAAACCACCTGGCATTGAATTTCCGGGTTCGCCAACGACTGCGCGAGATCGCTGGGCTCTCTGCCGTGGTCTGAATATCAGGCCTCATGCATTTTGGCAAGGAGTACACAAAAATTCACATCCACTCAGTATTTTGTAAACCTCGCTATCTTATCTTCCCTCAGTCCAAGCGAAAGAGCCCTTTATCATTTCTGTCACTCCTCTCTGTACTTTTTTCTAATTCTGCCATATCTTTTTCTGTTGCTGTTGTTAAAGCAGTAACCAGAATCGCACACAATATTTGAGGCGTACTTTCATCACAGAGCGATACCAAGGTGTCGTAATCTTCTCAGTTTCTCGCTCTCCATTCCTTTCCTAATGCCTGACGTTAAGCGTTGTTACTTTGTGGACCGCCATGGACAGCGATGATTGGACCGCTGGTCTAAAAGTGTCTTTTACTGTAAATTAAATGCAATCCTGGGTGGTCTAGCTGAGTTCAGTCTGTTTTCAGACTGTAATAAACACTTCCAGGGCTGTCACTTTGCACCACACAGAGCAATCCAGGTCTCTGCCAGACTGATCTCTGTCCAGTCTTTGTCAGATGTCATCTGTGGGGTGTTTTTAAAATCTATTTATTAAGTGTTCCAAAAATATTCTTAACACAATAAGAGAAGCTTAAACGCAGCTTGTCATTAGGAAAAGGGAAATGCAGCGATTTACAAAATAAAGTACAATTTATAAAAACTGACATTTGCACTCTCAAAAAAAGCCCCAAAACAAAACAAAAAAAAGTCTTGGGGAGTCGGGAGACAATACAGCAAATATAAAGAGTTAATGAAACTTGACACAATAAACCTGTCCAAAACTACAAATGCCTTTTAAACCCGCAGCCATGGAGCAAGCTGCACTGGAACCACCCTGATTCTGCCTTGCCACCCTCACCCACAAGCTTGAAGGAAATCCTGTAAACGCAGTGGGAAAAAGAAGACGCATTCTTTCCGCTGATGAGTGATTATCCACTTTGTAGGAAATTTCAGCAAGGCCTATGCACGGTTTAAAGCTGTAGGTCTTAATTTAAGGAAATCACATCTAATCTTCTGATTTTGGAGGGATACGTCTGGGTAAACCCAAATTAGAGCCCTGTGAACACGGTGGGTTTGTCCTTAAAAAAATGAAGAGAAAACTTTGTCTCTGTCAGAGGCTAAGGCAGAAGAAGCCACGGTGGCAGCACCATTTAAAGTCTCTTGTGCCAAAGTCTCCAGCGGAATTAAATTAGTTGAGTCGCCCAACATACTCTTAATAGGGGTAAGCAGCCAGAGAGGGTTTGCTTTGCGTTTTTGATTTTTATTGTCACGTTGACATGGAAGTTGTTAATAACACACACCGTGCACATGTAAATTTGGATGCAGGAGTCATGCCTAAATTTTTACATCCGAATCAAAAAGGGGGCATGGAAATGAGCGGTTGATGAGCCAATAGGGGGCATAGAATTAGGGCATCGAAGTCTACTGTATATTGGCTTACAGGGATTTGCACCACGGTTTTGTTGGTGCAAATGGTCGCACCCAAATTTAGTCATGGTTCCCGGGCATAAGTGCTATTCTATAAACCGCATCTAACTTTAAGTAGAGCGTACAGAATACTGACTTTTTCAGGGCTGATTTTTGGGGCGCCATGTACAGAATTCAGGCCATAGTGAGTGCTCTTATGGGCAGATTGCATTCATTTCAAACGACAGCCCATCTCTCATTCTTAATAGTACCAGGAACATAATGGGCCAGATTCTGTAAGCGTGTCAATCATGCTTAGGTGTTGTTTACAGAATCGCGGCAAATGCCACCTACCATTAACGTAGGTCTCTGCAATGGAGGCCAGAGCTTCATTGGCCTACATTGCAGAAGCCTAAGGGCTAGATTCACTAAGCAAACCAATCGTGTACTGATCAGTTTGCGACCCCTTTGCAACCCTATTTCCCTCCAACCCGATTCACTAACCTCTGTCCCGATCATCTTCCAATCCACTAACGCAAATGAGGAGGAACGGCATTCAAATATAGGCAGTCAGCGATTTCACAAAAAAAAAAAAAATAATGAAGGACACCGATTGGGCTGACCGATCCAATAATAAGCGACTGCTGAGGTCCAGTCGCTCAGGTCCTTTCCGACTGCCCTGCCTTCTGCCGTCCTGCTCTCTGCCCTGCTTCTCTGTCCTGATCTCCTGCTCTCAGCCCCCGACTTTCCAGCTCTGTCTGCCCCAACTCTCCTGCTCTCTCCCCCCAACTTTCCAGCACTTTTCCCCGATCGCCTTCCCCGCAGTGCAAGCCCCGTGATTTTAACCCGGGGGGTTTAAAGCGGGTTAAAACCATGGGCTCGCTGGGCTCGTAAAAGTTAGAAAAGTTAAGAGTAAAAAGAATTAAAAAGGTGGCTGTTGCTTTATGCTATAGAGCGATCCAGGCGCTCGGTTGGGGGTGTGATTCCAATCGCCCTCATTTGCATGAGGGCGATTTGTGAATCAGCCCCTGGACATGAATCGGATCGGATCCCTCACGGATCCGATCCGATCCGTGCCCTTAATGAATCTAGCCCTAAGTTCTCTAGTGAATCATGCCTAACGGCCCACTCCACCCTAACCACGCCCACTCCACCCTAACCACGCCCACTCCACCCTAACCACGCCCACGTAAGCATCAGGCACCATTAGGTCTCGTGCTATAGACACGATTAGAGCACCTACACTTTAAACGCCTCCCGGCGCCTACATTTTTTAACGAGTTTTTACTCGGTTTTAAACGACACAATCAATTGCCAATGCCGATTAAACCCAATTAAAACCATTAAGTTAAGTGGCAGTAGGGCCTGACCTAGGATATTGTTTACAGAATATAGCTCAAAATGCTTTTACCAGCTGAGATACTGAATCAGCTGAATACTGCTGAAGGCTCACCACGTTTGCTTTAATATTTCCAAAGCAGAACTTAAGAAGCCTCATATTAAAGGAATGAATGCAGAATATTCCATTTCTTCCAACTTGTATTCCAAATTCACATCTAAATTCTGTCAAACCGCGTCATGCTCTGTGTCCATCCTGTGCTCATACTGAACTTTGCTATACCGTACTGTGTTATCTGTGCTCTGCCTTTCTCCACCGTTCAGGGTTGTGGCATCATAGAACATAAGAACATAAGCAGTGCCTCTGCCGGGTCAGACCACAGGTCCATCCCGCCCAGCAGTCCGCCCCCGTGGCGGCCCAACAGGTCATGACCTGCCTGAATCACCAGAAGGGGCCCCCCTTGCCCCCTAGGTTTCTCATCGAAGTCCTATCTTCCCATCATAGTCAGTGGAATGCTTTTTTGTTTGGTGGGAGAGGGGGTGGGGGCAAAAGCTTTGACCTCTCTCTCCAGCTCTCGACTCTCCCACCTACCTTCCCTGGTCGCTGTAATTTTAAATCTTCCGGCAGCCGCTGTGCAGTGTCAACGAGCAGGCCTGCCCTGGAAGTCTTCATTCTGCAGCGACGTTGCGTGGCGGCTGCCCAAAGATTTAAAATTATAGCGGCCGGGAGGAAGTGGGCGGGGGAGTAGAGCCATTGACCGCCCATTTTGGGGGAGACCATGGCCCCTCTGTACTCCCCTGTTCTGATGCCTGTGTGTCACATGACACTGTAGCATGCTGGTCCCACTAGGCTCATTTCTGCCGTGCTGTGGCTATCTATTCCATGCTAGGAAAAAGGAGACACAAGAGGGAATACCAGGGGATGCTTCCTCTTAACAGAGTTAGTTTAAAATTCCAAAAAAAAGCAATGAGACAAGGAGAGATCCCTCCACAAATAAGAGTTAAACTGTATCTTGTAAAACCCATTTCCTCTTCCCATTAATCTAATCCAGGCAAAAACCACAGGGATTAAACTAAATCCTGAGCGATCCAGAAAGGCTCATCTCCTCTGCAGGCATCTTATCTGGCTGTTGGGTGTGGTATGTATGGGAGACAGAGTGAAGGCTTTTGGCTGTCCTCAGATTTACCTTCAAAGGGCTCAAGACCTGCTTGGAAACAGATTCACTTCTGCGCAATGCTCTTATAAATCCTCTAATGCTTTTTGTTGCTGTTAAATAGGGAACATTGCCTTTAGAGGCTACAGTAAAACATAGGCCACTGACTGCAGTGTCTAGAAAGGGCTGTAAGGCCAGAGGCCTGGGGGGGGGGAGGAGAGGGCAGGGGATTACCCAATCCTACACTCCCAAATAGTCCATACTTCAGGCATTTGTTCCAAACCAGTTTACTGGCAAAACCCAAAAGTAAATCAGCAACACCACAGTGCAAAAATGAGAGCGGCATGAACCGTTATACAGGTACCGCTTAGAGAATCGCACCTCCGGAAAAGGTAGGCACCAGAAATGTAGGCCAGGATTTTCAAGGCCTACATTTCTAGCACCTACCTTAGATGTGAAATCACACCTTACAGCAACCAAAGCCACTTCCAGCATTAGCATATAGTGGCATTAAGCATCATAAATCACCTATATAGGTGTGATTCCAGCGCCTGGAAATATCTTTTAAAAGCATTTTTAGACTGCATTTTCCTCAACTTAGGCACCTCAGTTTTAGTAAATGTTCAGAGGCCATTTTAGGAGTGCAACTCTCAATCCTTTGAATACCGAGTCCATAATTTATAACTCAAGACATTCTTATTATATATTTTACAAAATGATCATTTTATTCATTGTGGATGAAGCAGAGGGTGGATCGTTAAGGGATAATATTGAGGTGAAAGCTTTGCACAGACTTTTTTCATGTTCCCTTTGGCGCTCATTATAATTTCTCTTTGAAAATTAACCTAAAGAGGACAGCGAAAGGGGGGAAAGAGCATAATAGCATGCAAACATTTAAAAATCCCATGCATGTGTGCTCTTTTACTTGCCCCAAACTTAGATAGAACTCCAGGAATGCCTCCTATTAACCCCTGACCACCTCACTGAGCAGACTAAACCTTTGCTATGTTACATGCATTCCAGAACCTCCTGAAAAACAAAAACCACTATGGGGGGTGGTCTACGCCATGAAGGCGGTCCTACCTTCCACAGCAACGGACCTAGGTACCACAAAAGTCAACGGATATGGAACAAAACAGTGGAACCAGGCCCTGGACTCTAGGAGTTAAAATATCAAAGTTTATTGGTGTTCAAAGCAAATCAATATCACAATAAAATAAAAATCCGACAGATGCCAACAGGATAAAAAGATCAAAATTGTACTGTGCTTGAGGTGAAAAGACCCTACACGGTCCGTGTTTCGGCAGAAAATTGCCTTCCTCAGGGGTCTGTTAGTCGGATCCTCTGATAGCAGGGTTTCCTTAGTATTAATTCCTGCACAAACCTTGTTATCAGAGGATCCGACTAACAGACCCATGAGGAAGGCAATTCTTTGCCGAAACACGGACCGTGTAGGGTCTTTTCACCTCAAGCACAGTACAATTTTGATCTTTTGATGTTTTTATCCTGTTGGCATCTGTTGGGTTTTTATTTTATTGTGATATTGATTTGTTTTGAACCCCAATAAACTTTGATATTTTAACTCCTGGAGTCCAGGGCCTGGTTCCACTGTTTTGTTCCACATGCATTACAGAAGCCTAATATCTATGCAGAGGACAGCATATTTTGGACACTGTTTCAGTGTAACTGCATTTTTATCAGGTGACAGGTTATGAGATGCGTTTATTGATTGAACTTAAAATGTTGGTGTAGCAGAGCTTCCACAAAGCTCTCTCTATGAATGCTTAATGAGGAAGTTTCTGGAATCCTGCTCCAAGCCGGTAATGAGTAACATGATGTGATGGTCCCTTATGGATATTAAAAGCAGATGGGAGTTCCCCACACTAATTTTGGAAGAGCTGATTAAGGTGCTGTGTGGTGAGTTGCAGGGATTGAGGCAGTCTCAGAGGCCAGCACTGGGAGTGTTGTATAAGTATATACCCACACACATATATATACCTAAGCATATATATATATATATATATATATATATACATATACGTACACACACTTAAACACACACACATAGATAGATAGATAACACACACTCATATATATATATGTATGTGTGTGTTATATATCTATATATATACACTTTTCCCTCCGAATCTGCAGTTTCAGTATCTGCGGATTCGGTTATTTGTGATTTTGGTGGGGGGAAAGAAAGGAAAAGAAATGCTGCATCCCGGACCTCCCTGGACCTTACCTGGTGGTCTAGCGGGCTTTCAGGGCCGGAGCGATCTTCCTACGCTCCTGCCCCGTGCAGATCACTCATGCAAAATGGCTGCGGGGAGTTCCCGTCATAGTCTCAAGAGACTACAGGAACTGAAGGCAGCCATTTTGTATGAGTGATCTGTAGGAAGATCGCTCCTGCCCCGAAAGCCCGCTAGACCACCAGGTAAGGTCCGGGATGCCAGGGGAAGGCAGGGGGGTGGATCAGAGCTGGCCCAAATGTTATTCGCAAATTATCAATATTCGCGGGCCGGCTCTGCCCCTAACCCCTGCGAATATTGAGGGAAAAGTGAATATGTGGGTGTGTGTTTAGGTATATATGTGTTTACAGATGTATATACCTAAACACACACACATACATATATATACAGTTTATAGCTATATAAATATATCTATATAGCTGCTATAAGAGCTGCTGTAAAAGCTTCTGCTACCATCCATTCAATCGTGTCCAACCCTTGAATACTCTGTACGCCAGTCCTCGCCATGCTCCCCTGTTTTCCAAGGTTTCTTTCGATTGCTTGATGTTCACCTGGTTACAAAAGATATGCGTATAACTTACAGCATCCCATGCATTATGGTCCGGGTGCAGATCACTCAGATTACGGCGATGTTTTCCGATTTGCAGCCTAAGTCGAAGGTGGGCCTACATTTTCGGTGCCTCCCTTTAACATAAAATCATGCTTAGCGGTGCCAAATATCAACCCCGCCCATGCCCACACCTCTTTTGACATCCGGTGACGCTAGTAGACTCGATTCCGGACCTGTGTTTTCTAGACGCCTAATGATGCCTCTTTTTTTTTTTTTTAATTGGTTTTTACAGCGTGGTCAATTACCATGCCGTTAATAGCCAATTAAAACAATGAATTAGGCGCTAGTAGATTGCCTACTGGCGCCTTCCTAACTGCGCCGTTTTTCGAATCTGGGCCTATGTGCAAAACTGTGCGCCCCACTGACACTCTGCCCAGATACCAGCACCTGCAAACTATGTGCTATCATGTAGGCATGGACTTGGCATTTGCACAGTGTGGCCGAGTTACGAGGTTGGAGAAGCAGCACCGAATTTAGGACTTTACTCACTGTTCCCCCAAGTCAGTTGTAATTCTCAGATCAGGTAATGATCCCTGAGGCTCAGGAAGGATGGGAACCAATCCCTGAAACCCGATGACTCAAGAGTTGGCTGGAGGAAGGGTACTGAGAACGTGGCTAGTCAGTTTCCCTGGGAGCACACACACACACACTGTTTAAATTTGAACCAACAGACAAGACGAAGAGAGAATTTTCCCTTTTCCAACCGGCTGGTCCTGAAGGATCCTGAGGAGACTCTGGACGTAGGACTTACCAAGGAATGGCTGCCATGAAGCAGGCAAGAAGAAGCAATGGAGTTCTTAGAAGAAAGTATAGGAGGCCTTCGGGGAGTTCCAGGAGATTTACAAGACTTGGGAAGGATTACCGCTGAAGGCCATTTAAGAAACTGCCATGAATTTGGTGGGGATTAGAGATTTATGCAGCTTGGCCAGCGGCCTGGAATGGGAGGATGTTGAAGCACAAAAGAGGACGGTATTTTCTTTTCTTTTTTTGTTTGTCTTCTTATATGAACAGTGGAGCAGTTAAAAGGCAACAAAAAGCCCAAGAACTGGAAGGGATAACAGAGAAGACCTGTAGAAACTCCTTTCGGGAAAGATATTTGCGTATCGGGACTTCTGACTGTGGAAAGGAGAGGGGCTGCAATTTGACCTACTGACTTTCTGTATTAGATACAGGCTCGTACTTACTTTGTACCTGGGGCAACAAGGGGTTAAGTGACTTGCCCAGAATCACATTGAACACAGCAGGAGACTCATTTCTGTTTGTTTCCATCTGACATGCCACCTTTGCTGATTTGCAGACCGAGGTGTTTTGCAATCTCAAACAAAATATAGACCATCCTGGATAGGAAGTCTTTGACGTGATGTGGCTTAGATATATTTGTTGCTGCGTATTGTATTGCCTGTGATTTTGCTCTTTGATGGTTTATCATTTATTAGGTCAATATTGAGCTGCTGTGGTCAGTGTTTTATTAAAACTACAGGAGCCAGAATTTATCCAGATGTTCCACACCTTTGCGGATCGTAGCCTTCTCTGTTATCTGGAGAATAGACTGGGAAGAAGGGATTGAAACTTGATTACTGCCTTTTTGTAGTTATACAATCACACTCAAAGCGGTTTACATACAGGTCCTTCAAGCATTTTCCCTCTCTGTCCTGGTGGGCTCACAATCTATCTAATGTATCTGGGGCAGTGGAGGATTAAGCGATTTACCCAGGATCACAAGATTTGAACCCACAACCTCAGGGTGCTGAGACTGTAGCTCTAACCACTGTGCCACACTCTCCACCAATCAATATTAGGTGAGCCATGTATAGAATAAAGAAGTCATTGTGACATCACTGGTGAGGTTGGCTCTTATTGGTGGAATGAGGCATTATGACATCAGGGAAAGGGATTGGGATTTGTACACTGCCTTTTTGAAGTCTTACAACCACACTCAAAGTGGTTTAAATACAGGTTCTTCAAGCATTTTCTCTGTCTGTCCTGGTGGGCTTACAACCTCTCTAATGTACCTGGGACAGTGGAGGATTAAGTGACTTGCCCAGGGTCACAAGGAGGAGCACAGGAGTTGAACCCACAACCTCAGGGTGCTGAGACTGTCGCTCTAATCACTGCACCACACTCTCCTCCAATAGAATATCAGAAGGAGCCAAGTATAGAACAAAGAAGCCATTGTGACATCACTGATGAGGTTGGCTCTTATTGGTGGAATGAGGCATTATGACATCAGGGAAAGGGATTGGAACTTGTACACTGCCTTTTTGAAGTCTTACAACCACACTCAAAGCGGTTTACATACAGGTTCTTCAAGCATTTTCCCTGTCTGTCCCTATCTAATGTACCTGGGGCAGTGGAGGATTAAGTGACTTGCCCACAATCTCAGGGGGCTGAGCCTGTAACTCTAACCACTACGCCACACTCTCCTGAATATTCCAGCTATCCAGATTAGGTCTGGGACTGCCCCAGCTCCAACCACACTGAGCCCCTGCATATTTGCAGAGTACAGAGGAGGCTGTACGGATATTCAGAGACAGTATCCAGCTAGCGCCTGTGAATATCTCAGTCAGCAGCAATTTCCAGAGAGCAGCTGCTTTAGAATACTGAGCCTATATGGTTTTCATTTGACCCAGCAATTCTCTTCGGTTTCCATGAGCCTCCCCCCTCCCCCCCACTCCCATATACTCCATTGGTTCACTATCCCAGGCATGTCCTCTTTTTAGAGGATTGTCTGAGTTCCTGGATGGACTTTCCAAAACCCAGCAGTTTGTCCGCATTTTGGAAAACCCTGAGCTCCGGCCGCGTCTGTTGAGCCTTCAACAAGCATGCGAGGATGACATCACACGCATCCGCGCATGCTGGAGGCCCTCCAGACGCAGCCTGGAGGTTAGGAAAAAAGAGACGCGCTTTGGAGGGGTGGGGCTGGAGGAAGAATGGGGCGGGGTGAAACAGGGCAGGGCCATGCGTCCGGGTTTTTCCATCGTCAAATACGGTAACCCTAGGGTTACCATATGGCTCCAGAAAAAGGAGGACAAATTGAGATGTCCAGGTTTTATTTCCATCGAAAACAATGGAAGTAAAACCCGGGCGTCTCAATCTGTCCTTTTTCTGAGCCATATGGCAACCCTATTTTTATAGCCAACTAGCTGATGGCCCGGCGTTGCAGGGGTATTTAATTATAGCAATAACACTGTAAATGGATTCAAATAAAGATACTTTATAGTGGTGAATGAAATTATTTTTTTACAGCTTTATAAAAAGTACAATATTCAAATTATAATGTGAAATATTTGACAAAATGAATACAATACAACTAACGCAAAAACGTGATTATAAACAACATTTTTAGTTTCACCTCCTGGAGCAAGAACATATAAATTCTTGGGTGAAGAGACCCCCAGAACATATCACCCCAGGTAGTGAGGGATCTGCATACCAAGTTTCATTCAAAGCGGTCAAGCCGTTTTTAATGTACTGTGAGAATGGCAGCTTTTTACATTTTTTCCATTGACATGAATGGGTGAAATCTGATTTTCTGTTTGTAGCTCTGCCCACGTGTGCAGGTGGGCCGCGAGACCCCCAGAACATATCACCCCAGGTAGTGAGGGATCTGCATACCAAGTTTCGTTCAAAGCGGTCAAGCCGTTTTTGAATTACTGTGAGAATGGCATCTTTTTACATTTTTTCCATTGACATGAATGGGTGAAATCTGATTTTCTGTTTGTAGCTCCGCCCACGTGTGCAGGTGGGCCGCGAGACCCCCAGAACATATCACCCCAGGTAGTGAGGGATCTGCATACCAATTTACGTTCAAAGCGGTCCCACAGCTTTTTACATTTTTTCCATTGACTTGAATGGGTGAAATCTGATTATCTGTTTGTAGCTCCGCCCACGTGTGCAGGTGGGCCGCGAGACCCCCAGAACATATCATCCCGGGTAGTGAGGGATCCGCATACCAAGTTTCGTTCAAATCGGTCAAGCCGTTTTTGCGTGATCGCGGCACATACACACACACATACATACCTCCGATTTTATATATATATAGATATGGCACACCTTAAAGCATTGTTTGCAGCGACTTCATGCTTCGTTTGCTGAGCGACCATGGACAGTGTGGAGTCCGGCACTCTGTACCTATACGCGGGAGTGTTCTTGAGTGCATCAGTTTGCTTGCCAGGGGCTTTTTTTTAAACCACTTTAGACAGCTGTTTAATTCTTTAGAAAGCCTTCACTGGTTGCAGGCTTTTCAGATGGTCCAGGCCCTGTCAGATGAGTCAAGAAGCCGTGGAAGCAGGCCAGATCCTCCCAATTTGGAGGGACATTGGAGGTGCAGATGAATAATTGGCTGGCTGCTTGAATAAAATTCCTTTAAGAATCTGATGCTGGTGACGGTCTTTTTAAACTAGTGAGTTCAGCATTTGACCTTCCTTTTAATGAGCAATTGATGTCTGAAATAGAGGTCTGCACGGGAACGGGGATCGCGGGGATCCCGCGGGTCCCGCGGGGATCCCGCGGGTTCCCCCCCTGGCCCACGGGACTCCCACGGGGACGCCCCCTGGCCCACGGGACTCCCACGGGGATGCCCCCCTGACCCACGGGACTCCCACGGGGACGCCCCCTTGCCCACGGGACTCCCACGGGGATGAAAACAACCTACCTAAATTCTGGCGATGCAAGTCTGGCGTCGCGTCGGGAAATAGCCATGTTGAGCAGTGAGCTCAGCACGTACACAGATGAAAGCCTTGCTTGCTGATTGGTCCGGCGGCCCCGCCCCACCGTGCCGCCGGACCAATCAGCAAGCAAGGCTTTCATCTGTGTACGTGCTGAGCTCACTGCTCAGCATGGCTATTTCCCGACGCGGGCATTAGGCTGTTTTTTGTCATTTCGGGTGGGGGATGGTAGCGGCAGCAGCAGCCTGAAAAAGAAATCATCCTGGCCGGGTTCGGTGTCATGCTCCGGAGCTTCTACAGCCTTCCTATCTCCCTCTCCCTTCTACCTGCGGCTCTCTTCGGCAACTTAGCAGCAACGATCGACACAAGCTTCTGGCGTCGGGGCCTACCCTCTGCGAGTCCCGCTTGTTTCAACTTCCTTTTTCCACAAAGGTGGGACTCGTAGAGGGAAGGCCTCGATGTCGGCAGCTTGTCTTGATCACCGCTGCTGACGAGTTGCTTAAGAGAGCAGGGGGGTGTTGCCAGGTGCAGGTAGAAGGGAGAGGGCCAGATGCAGGACTCGTGGGTGAGGGAGGAGAAGAGAGAGGGGAGAGAAACAAAAGGAAATATTTCATACTGGGCTGGGCCGGAGTGGAGAGAGGGTGGAAAGATTCTGGCTACAGGGTGCATTAACAAAGGAAAAAGGGGGAAAGCTGAAAATGGAGATAGTGACACAAAGAAGAGAAAGGGTAAGCAGGACCTTCTGAATAAGGATAGAGATACAGAGGGGACATGAAGAGGAGGTGAAATAGAGACATAGAAGTAATGCTGAAAAAGTGTGTGTGGGGGGGGGAGATAAAGACATTGAAAGGGCAAATGGTGAATATGGGGTAAAGACAAGGACAGAGACAAATGAAGATTCTGAAAAAGTGGTGAGATAGGGATATAGGTGAGATGGACACAAAGAAGGGTGATGCTGGAAAATAGGTGGAATGGTAATTCTGACAGACACAGAAGGGAAATGCTGGATCAAGGAGAGATGGGGCTCAGGCTGGATGGAATGAGGAGAAATGCCTTGTTGGCCCGGAACTTCCTCTCCTACGTCAGAATTGACGTCAGGGAGCGGAATGCTGGTCAGCGCGACGCTTCTGCAGGGAAAGCTTGGGACAGCGGTGGCTTGGGGACTATTCCCCGATGGCGGTGGCAGCAAACCGAGTGGCTTTGGGGGAGGGCACGGAGAAAGAAAGAAAGGGGGCAGACAGAGAGACAGAAAGAAGGGGGAACAGGGAGACAGAAAGAAAAAGTTGGGGGAGAGAATGAGGTCTGGAGGAGAGGAAACATACAGGAGGCTGAAAGAAAGGAAGAAAGATTGGATGCACAGTCAGAAGAAGAAAGTGCAACCAGAGACTCATGAAATCACCAAACAGCAAAGGTAGGAAAAATGATTTTATTTTCAATTTAGTGATCAAAATGTGTCTGTTTTGAGAATTTATATCTGTTGTCTATATTTTGCACTATGGCTCCCTTTTACTAAACCGCAATATTGTTTTTTAGCGCAGGGAGCCTATGAGCATTGAGAGCAGCGCGAGGCATTCAGCGTAACTCCCTGTGCTAAAACCTACTATTGTGGTTTAGTAAAAAGGGAGGGGGTGTATTTGTCTATTTTTGTATTTTGTTACCGAGGTGACATTGCATAGAGTCATCTGCCTTGGGAAATGTATATGGCAGATATCTTTGTTTTGTGTTCAAAAGAAAAGGAAATGCATTTCTGGTTTTATTTCTACAGTGTTGAAGTACTTGTTGGCCCTTGCTGTGACTGGTGGGGATCCCCAAGCACCGCCAGCAGAGGACCTCCTCTAGAGATGGTCAGAACTCCCCTCCACCAAGCGCAGCAGTCGCTGGCAGCATCCATGAGCCACTGAGGTGCCAGCATCTGTGACTCAGGGACGCTACTGCTGCCTGCCAAGCTTGGCAAAAGGGACCCCAGGCCAACTGCAAAGGAAGTCCTCAGCTGACAGTTTGTGGGTTCTCATCAGCTGAGTATTTATATTTTATATTTACATTAGAGGTTCTGGTAGAAACCCATTTACAAAGTATGTATTCTTCCCAATTAATATTTCCAAATTAATAGTCTCTTTGCTTATTTGTAAATGGGTCTCTACCAGAGCCTTTAATTCAGTAGCATAATTAAATAAAATAACTATTTCTGAAGTTTATAGGGAAGGATGGTGACGGAGGGGATTCCTCGCGGGGACGGGTGGGGACGGAGGGGATTCCTCGCGGGGACGGGTGGGGACGGAGGGGATTCCTCGCGGGGACGGGTGGGGACGGAGGGATTCCTCACGGGGACGGGTGGGGACGGAGGGATTCCTCACGGGGACGGGTGGGGATGGGTGGGATTTTGGCGGGGACGGGTGGGGACGGGTGGGATTTCTGTCCCCGCGCAACTCTCTAGTCTGAAAGGGGAAGTCTGACAGACTGTTTCCATTGACATATCTTGTGAACATGCAGTACAACCAGTTCAATATTAGGAAAAACACTTGCTTCTGCTTAAAATAAACAAAGGCCATGCCGTGCAGCAGAACATTAGAACAGAGTACGTTTGCTTGGAAAAAATCAGAAGTCCCTTACATAGTGACAAAGTAGATGACGGCAGATAAAGACCCGAATGGTCCATCCAGTCTGCCCAACCTGATTCAATTTAAAAATTGTTGTTTTTTTTTTTTTTTTCTTCTTAGCTATTTCTGGGCGAGAATCCAAAGCTTTACCCGGTACTGTGCTTGGGTTCCAACTGCCGAAATCTCTGTTAAGACTTACTCCAGCCCATCTACACCCTCCCAGCCATTGAAGCCCTCCCCTGCCCATCCTCCACCAAACGGCCATACACAGACACAGACCGTGCAAGTCTGCCCAGTAACTGGCCTAGTTCAATCTTTAATATTATTTTCTGATTCTAAATCTTCTGTGTTCATCCCACGCTTCTTTGAACTCAGTCACAGTTTTACTCTCCACCACCTCTCTCGGGAGCGCATTCCAGGCATCCACCACCCTCTCCGTAAAGTAGAATTTCCTAACATTGCCCCTGAATCTACCACCCCTCAACCTCAAATTATGTCCTCTGGTTTTACCATTTTCCTTTCTCTGGAAAAGATTTTGTTCTACGTTAATACCCTTCAAGTATTTGAACGTCTGAATCATATCTCCCCTGTCTCTCCTTTCCTCTAGGGTATACATATTCAGGGCTTCCAGTCTCTCCTCATACGTCTTATAAGTTATTCTATGGGGAATTGGGAGCCAATGACCTTTTTTTTAAGAGATCCCGTGCCTAACGTTTGGGCGCTGGGGTTACACCTGCTGAAACCAGGTGGAAATGCGACACCTCTTTTTCAGACACATGCTAGAATACAAGCGAATTTTCAACACCTTTGTCACGTACGTCGCTACAAGAGCCTGGAATGCCCTCCCAGCATCCATAAGAACTGAACTACCTCACCTTCAGGAAAAGACTGACAACGTACCTATTTGATCAATTCCTTTCAGCTCAGTGACTCTGCCCTCTCTTCCGTCCTTTCCTCTGCTTTCACGCTTTCCTCTGCTTCCGGCAGCAGCAGGAAGCTATTAAACTCTTTGAATGGAGCAGGACTCAGGCAACTGGTATTTGAGCCAACAAGGGATCAGGCAATTTTGGACCTGATACTTACCAATGGAGAAAGTATCGCAGAGGTCTCGGTGGGGGAAACTTTGGCCTCCAGTGACCACAATATGATATGGTTCAATCTCAGGAAAGGTTTCACGAAATCTACCACACTGACCAAGGTTCTCAAGTTCAAGGACACAAACTTCCAAGACATGGGAGACTTCGTTCACCAGGCGCTACAAACCCAAGCAGACACCGACAGCGTGGAAGAAATGTGGTCAACTTTGAAAACCACCATACAGGAAGCAACAAACCGCTATGTTAAATCAGTAAGCAAACGGAGTAGGAACAACAAGCCACAGTGGTTCTCTTTGGAGATCTCGGACCTCATCAAAGAGAAGAAAAAAGCATTCATCTCTTACAAACAATCAGGGACACAGGACTCCAGAGTAGATTATCTGACCAAATCAAGAGCCGTCAAAGCGGCAGTTAGAGAGGCCAAATTCCGCATGGAGGAGTCTCTAGCAAAGAACATCCAGAAGGGAGATAAATCCTTCTTCAGATATATTAGTGACAGAAAAAAGAACTCGGGTGGGATAGTACGACTCAGAAAACCAGACGGAGACCATGTAGAGACGGACTCGGAAAAGGCCCAACTGTTAAATGAATACTTCTGTTCAGTCTTCAACCGCGAGGTGCTGGGAATCGGCCCTCAGCCACAGACAAGGATTAAATCAGTACACCCATTTAGTAATTTCAAATTTACACCCAGCAGCGTCCGTCTACTGCGAGCTGTCAAAAATCAAGGTCAACAAGGCAATGGGGCCTGACAACCTACACCCTAGGGTACTCAGGGAGTTGGGTGATGTCTTGGCGGAACCACTATCCGCGCTCTTCAATCTCTCCCTTAGTACAGGTAACGTCCCGATGGACTGGAAGACGGCTAACGTCATTCCACTACACAAGAAAGGCTCCAGGATGGAGATGGCAAACTACAGACCAGTGACTCTCACTTCAATAGTGAGCAAACTAATGGAAACCCTAATCAAGCGCCAATTGGATAGGATCATGGACGAGGAGAATCTGCGGGATCCCCGCCAACATGGATTTACTAAGGGGAGATCCTGCCAATCCAACCTGATCAGCTTCTTTGACTGGGTGACGAGGAAGCTGGATGTTGGTGAGTCCCTGGACATCGTCTGCCTGGATTTCAGCAAAGCATTTGATAGTGTGCCACACTGCAGGTTGCTGAACAAGATGAGTTCTTTAGGTTTGGGCGACACATTAACCAAATGGGTTGGGAACTGGCTTGGAGGTAGGCTTCAGAGGGTGATGGTGAATGGCACCCCCTCCGAGATGTCGGAAGTGATAAGTGGAGTGCCACAGGGCTCCGTCCTGGGCCCGATCTTGTTCAACATCTATATAAGAGACTTGACAGAAGGGCTCCGAGGTAGAATAACATTGTTCGCCGATGAACTGAGCAATGTAGTGAGCAAAAAAGCACAACAGACAAAAAAGCAATGACAGACGATATGGTGCATGACTTACTTCTGCTGGAGCACTGGTCTAGGTCCTGGCAACTCAGTTTCAATGCCAAAAAATGCAAACTCATGCACCTGGGAAGCCAAAATCCATGCAAGATCTACACCCTAAATGGCGAGATCCTGACAAGAACTGAAGCAGAAAGAGACTTGGGGGTGATTGTCAGGGAAGACATGAAGTCTGCAAACCAAGTGGAGCAAGCTTCATCCAAAGCAAGGAAAATCATAGGTTGCATACGCAGGAGTTTCGTCAGCCGTAAACCTGAAGTCATTATGCCACTGTATTGATCCATGGTGAGACCGCACCTGGAGTACTGTGTGCAATTCTGGAGGCCGCATTACCGCAATGATGTGCTGAGACTGGAATCGGTCCAGAGAATGGCCACCAGGATGGTCTCGGGACTCAGGGAGCTCCTGTACGAGGAGCGGTTGGGGAATTTGCAGCTCTACTCACTCGAGGAGCGTCGAGAGAGGGGAGATATGATCGAGACATTCAAATATCTCACGGGCCGCATCAAGGTGGAAGAAGACATCTTCTTCTTCAAGGGTCCCGGGGCAACAAGGGGGCATTCGTGGAAAATCAGGGGCGGGAAACTGCACAGTGACACTAGGAAGTTCTTCTTCACTGAAAGGGTGGTTGATCGCTGGAATAGTCTTCCACTTCAGGTTATTGAGGCCACCAGTGTGGCGGATTTTAAGGCCAGATGGGATAGACATGTGGGATCTATCCGCAAAGATAGATAGGGAGGATCACTGGAGTGGGCAGACTTGATGGGCCGTGGCCCTTATCTGCCGTCTATTTCTATGTTTCTATGTCCTCCACAACGTGATATTACCAATTTCCCTCTTGCAACAATGTAACCTTACGTCTTGTAACTTTTTTTTCTCCTCTTCAGGTAATGTAACCTTCCACTATAATGGGATGTAACTGCTTCCCCATGATACTGCATGGGCCTCTTATCTTGTAAATCGCCTAGAACCTGCACTGGATAAGTGCAATTAAGAAATTTGGATTAGATTAGATTAGTTGGGCGCTGATCCTTGTAGAATAGCACACAGTCAGGTACGCAGGCGACTTCTAATCATAGGGCTTCTTAATCAGTTAAATTGCGTGCACATCTTGGGCACATGCCCAAATTTCAGCACTCAGTTTTGGGTGCGATATATGGAATTCAAGGGAATCTGAAAAAGCATAGAATACCGTCATGTGTATAAATGTGTACTTGACCCGTGAAAGGGAAAGACGAGCAAGTAAGTGCTATTCTGTCAAGGCACATGTAAAATGCAAGAGATGCACACGGGTGGGGCTCTCTCAGAAGACTGTAAGTTACACGTGTTCCTGCCTCGTTGAACTGACCACAGTTATGCTGTCCATGGCACATAAGCAAAGGACATGCTAGAATCTAGCACCCAGATCCAGTTGTAGAATAAGAACTTGCCCTACTGGGACAGACCGACGGTCCATCAAACCCACTACCTTGTTTCCAACAGTGGCCAACCCAGGTCACAAGTACCTGGATTTCCTCAAGCCATCTCAATTTTGAGTTATGGACTTCCATTCCAACCCTTTTTTTAAACCAGCTACTTTAACCGCTCTTACCACATCCTTAGGCAATGCGTTCCAGAGCTTAACTATTCTCTGAGTGAAACAATATTTCCTTCTATTGGTTTTAAAAGTATTTTCCTATAATTTCGAGTGTCCCCCCTAGTCTTTTAATAATTTTGGATGGAGTAAAAAATCACTAGAACCCAAATGATGAAGTTCGGACTATCTTATTTTGGTAATACTGTCAGAACAGAAAGATCATTGGAGAAGGACATCATGTTTGGGAAGATCAAAGGAACCAGGCGAAGGGTGACCTACAATCAGATGGCTGGACACTTTGAAACCAACCATGGGGATGATGTTGGAGGACTTTACCAGACTAGCACAAAACCAGTATCTTTTTAGATCTGTAACTCATCAAGTCACTAGGACTTGAGCATGAGTCAACGGCACCTATGGAAAAAAAATTGATGCACTTCTACACCAATCAAGATTTTGTAGACTTCAATCATATCTCCCCTTAACTGTCTCTTTTCCAAGCTGAAGAGCCCTAACCTCTTTAGTGTTTCCTAATACTAGAGGAGATCCATCCCCTTTATCATCTTGGTCGTTCTTCTTTATCATTCTTGGTCTTTCCTAGTTCTGCTATATCTTTTTTTTAGATAGGGTGACCAGAATTGAACACAATACTCAAGATGAGGTCACCCAATTGAGCAATACAGAGGCATTCCATTAATGAGAATTTGGCAGGATATGAGATTGCACATAACATAAAACCCAAATCATAGTTACCAGATGCTAGGGTCCACCTTGGGGGTCACCACCCAAGAAAAAGATCTGGGTGTCATTGTAGATAATACGATGAAACCTTTCACCCAACGTGCGGTGGCAGCCAATAAAGCAAACAAGATGCTAGGAATTATTTAAAAAGGGATAGTTAACAAGACTAAGAATGTTTTAATGCCCCTGTATCGCTCCATGGTGTGACCTCATTTGGAGTATTGCGTTCAATTCTGGTCTCCTTATCTCAAGAAAGATATAGTGGCGCTAGAAAAAGTTCAAAGAAGAGCAACCATGATGAGGAAAGACTGAAACGGTTAGGGCTCTTCAGCTTGGAAAAGAGACGACTGAGGAGAGATATGATTGAAGTCTACAAAATCCTGGGTGGAGTAGAACGGGTACAAGTGGATCGATTTTTCACTCCGTCAAAAATTACAAAGACTAGGGGACACTCGATGAAGTTACAGGGAAATCCTTTAAAAACCAAGAGAAGGAAACGTAGCTACACATGGATGCTAAATCTCGAATGTTCATAATTATTGTTTATTGAAAGCTTCTATACACCTTTTGGTGGAACTCTCTGAGCATGTATCACAAATTTGAATCTTATGCATATGAGAAAAACATGATTTCTCGACTCTCCACAAACATGGTGCAAAATAAATCACCTTGGTCATTCTTAGATTCATATGTTCATTCTAACCAGTAGACACTTCTGCCTCTCTATCTATCTATCTCTCTCTTTTTCTTTTTCTCCCTCTTTCTTTCCCTCTCTCTTATTTCACTCTCCCTGCTTTTCTGCCTTTCATATATCTTCTACTAGCAGTTACACATACCCTAGATTCTTTTAATTAATCTGGTTGTAAGTAAATGATTATAGATATGGACTTTTTCTATACCATTGTGTCTTATTCAGATTTTGTGTGTTTGAACTGCTTTCTGTAAATTTCTTATAATATTCAATAAAAACTATTGAACTAAAAAAAAAAAAAAAGAAAGCTTCTATACCGCTACTAATGACTGGGGAGTCAATTAGAGCAGATTACATGAGCTTCTATAATGGTGTTACAATACAGGAATAGAGTGTTTCTGTGATGGTTTTCACTACAGCTTCAGATGGCAGTCACTGGTGGTTCTGGTGCATTTACATAGCTTTTATGATTAGTTTTTTTGACTAAATATACAGAATTTACACTATCTAGAGCAGTGTTTTTCAACCGCCGGTCCACAGAAATTTCCTGCTGATCCACGGCCAGAACATGCCTCGGGCCTGAGGAGATCAGTGCACAAAGCCGCGGACGATGGCTCCTACGCTCATCCTGCGCCTGAACTGGCAGCCTTCTCTCTGACATCGCAACGTCAGAGGGAAGGCTTCCGGATGATGTGCAGGACACACGAGGAGCCACCGCACGTGGTTTTGTGCACTGATCTCCTCATTCCCGAGGCACGTTCTGGCCATGGACCAGCAGTGAGGAAGAGGGAGCCGGCCACGGTGGCCAGGTGGGAGCGCTGGTATGTTTCTTGCGGTGGGGGGGAGGAAGACAAGAGAGACAGCTGGCTTTCTCAAGGCATAGACAACAAAGGTAGGGGAAATGATTTTATTTTCAATTTAGTGATTGAATTGTGTCAATTTTGAGAATTTTCATCTGCTGTGTAAATTTTGCTCTGTTCAGGAAGAAATGCATTTGTTTCTATTTCTCTGGGGTTGTACTGCATGCAGAGTCTTGAATCTTAGGGTTTTGTTTGAATATATTAGTAATTTTAGTATGTGGTCCTGTATTTGCATGGTGTTATCTGTGTTCTAGTAGGAATGAATGTTGAGAAGCATACAGTGGGCTTAGTGTAGTTCAATTTTGTGGTTAATCATTACGTGTTGTTGATAAGATTATATTGTGTGTATGGTTGATTCAACCTCCCTTTAATGTGGACTTTAATTATAGTTATTAGTGTGGAATTATTTCATAATTTTATTATTATTTTTTCCTTATTAAATTGTAATATTTCATTCAACTTGTAAAAGAATAGAAATAATAAAATTTAATAATAATAATAAAGATTATATTGTGTGTATATATGAAAAATGAGTGGAAAAAATAGCGGTGTCTGGGGGTGGAGATGGGTGGGATCTGGCCCACGACTTAGCCCAGCACTCTTCAACCACCGGTCCACAAAATAATTATTTTATTTCCGCCGGTCCATAGGTGTAAAAAGGTAGAAGAACACTGCTCTAGAGAATTCTATATTCACCCTATATAAGGAAGGGGAGTCAGGAAAGAAATCGTTGCACCCTGGTGGAGATAAACAGCGGAGCTGCCAAGTTACCCAGTTCCAAGAGGGAGACTTTCTGGCCAGTCCTGGTTTTGAGCTTACGTCTCAATTAACTGTTTTCATCCACTGAAATCAGCACTGCAGGTCTCAAAAACTGCTCTGGTTGTACCTTGGAAAGGTGGTATATCAGATCCATAACCCTTTACCCTTCTTTCTGTTACATCTCTGCCCCAGCACCCGACCTCTCGGCAGCTCCTGAGTTCCCCATCCAACTCCTTCCTGCAAGCTGAAAGTTAAGTTTGCTGAGTTTCTTTAAATATGCTTTGACGTATGCCATTTAAACATTTTGTTCAGCCCTAGTGGCCTTCTATACATGAAAAATTTTATAATTTTTTACGACATGATATAATCTTTTGTCTACTTCACATGCGATAATTGGGCGGTGAGGTGGTTTTTCTGGGGTTTTCCCCAGTTTCCCCTCCATGATTCTGAGCAAAAATTTTGTAGACCTAATTACCATATTTTCACGCATATAACGCGCGCGTTATACACGATTTTACAAACCATGCGCATTATACGTGTGAGCGCATTATCCCCTTTTTTTTTACATAGTTCCCCCCACCGACATCCGATTCACCCCGAAGGACCGCTTGCACCCCCACCCCGAAGGACCACTCGCACCCCCACAGCCTCCCCACCCCCCCATCATGTAGAAGCTGCCTACCGTCGTCCTGCTGCTTCCTCTGCCAGCAGTCCTGTCCCTTCTCTTAGCCCTGCGTCTATGTTGCTTCCTCTTCCGGCGGTCCCGCCCTTTCTCTGACGTCAGAGAAAGAGCGGGACCGCCGAAAGAGGAAGCAGCAGGACGACGGTAGGCAGCTTCTACATGATGGGGGGGTGGGGAGGCTGTGGGGGTGCGAGCGGTCCTTCGGGGTGGGGGTGCGGGTGCGTGTTCGAGCGCGAGCAGTCCTTCGGGGTCGGGGTGCGAGCGGTCCTGCGGGGTGAATCGGACGTCGGGGGGGGGAACTATGTTAAAAAAAGGGGATAACGCACTCACACATATAACACGTACAGTTTGTAAAATCGTGTATAACGCGCGCGTTATATGCGTGAAAATACGGTATATTACGTATTTATACAGTCTACCGATAAGGTCTAATTAGAGTGTTTTTTTTCTTGTTGCAATATACCTCCTTTGTCACTCTTTCTTGCCTCATTTGTTTCAAATTTACCTCCTTTCCTGTATTTGACTTAGTTTAAATCTTCAGGCCTGCCTCCAGAAGGGTTTGCCGCTGTGCAGTGGCTACCTGAAGAGTTGAAGCCTAACACTGGCAGAAGGAGGGTGAGAGGGCTAAAACCAGTGAAGGAAAATTTGGGGGGGCCTCCCCCCATTCCGACGCCTGTGCCCCCCAGTATCATGGAGCTCATATAAACCTCAACCATACTTTCTTGTCCTTCTGTCTGTGTGACAGAAGCCTCATGTATAAACCTCTCTGCACATATTCTGTCAGCATGAGCGCTTCATGCATGTCAGCCGCGTCGTGACGGTAGGCTGCGGCAGGACAAAGAATAGGCCGCTGTCCTATAAGTTTATTCAAGTTTTTGATAAAACGCTTATCCGAAGGTACCAAGCGTTGTACATAAAAAATTTAAAAATAACAAGGAGACAAACTGTAGACCAATTAGACAGACATGACTAATAATAATTCTTGGGCTCATTAACAAGCCTGATGTCATTATGCCACTGTATAGATCCATGGTGAGGCCCCACCTGGAATACTGTGTGCAGTTCTGGAGGCCGCATTACCGAAAGGATGTGCAGAGACTGGAGTCGGTCCAGAGAATGGCCACCCAGATGGTCTCGGGACTCAAGGATCTCCCGTACGAGGAACGGCTGGATAAGTTGCAGCTGTACTCACTCGAGGAATGCAGAGAGAGGGGTGACATGATCGAGACATTCAAGTATCTCACGGGCCGCATCGAGGTGGAAGAAGATATCTTCTTTTTCAAGGGTCCCGCGGCAACAAGGGGGCATCCGTGGAAAATCAGGGGCGGGAAACTACACGGGGACACCAGGAAATTCTTTTTCACTGAAAGGGTGGTTGATCGCTGGAATAGTCTTCCATTTCAGGTGATTGAGGCCAGCAGCGTGCCTGATTTTAAGGCCAAATGGGACAGACACGTGGGATCTATTCACAGAGAAAGGTAGGGGAGGGTCATTGGGGTGGGCAGACTAGATGGGCCGTGGCCCTTATCTGCCGTCTATTTCTAGGTTTCTATGTTTCTAAGCTGCAGAAAATGATAGGAAAGGAGGGAGAACTACAATATTTAAAGAAAAGGTACACAGAAGGGAAATACAAGAGGGAGTAGGGAAGGTGAAGAATGGCTAGGAAACAGAAAAAGAGAGAAATTTTAGACACTGTTAAGGTAAATATATATCATATTGTCAGTTAAAGGCATCTTTAAAAAGAAAACGCTTTAAACTGCTTTTGAACTTTTGCAGATTTTGTTCAGATCTTAAGTAGAGAGGAAGAGAGTTCCGGGTCGTTGGGGCGATCACTGAAAAGATAAAGGTACGACGAGTCATTCTTGTTTGAAGATTAGGAATGATGGCTTCTCTCTGTCTCCACAGTTCAAGAATCGTCAAGTTGGGATTGAGCAGAACCGAAGACCTGAAATCTCCCCCTCCCGCACTTCCATTTTTCACTTTCTCCTTTCCTGACAGGCTAAGAAGTGGCAAGGAGTTCACTTCAATGACAAGTAGAGGGAACTCTACAGTACAACGCCAAAACCAGCATGGGCCACATTCCAATGTGGGAATCAAAGGCTCCCAAGACAGTCATCGTTCGCCTGGAGAGTGGGGAGAAAGGAAGAATACGCTGAGAGAGAGAGAGCTTGAAAAAGTCCAGGCTGGGGCAAAAGCAAGACAACTGGTCCCTTTAGAGAGCCAGTAACGGAAAATGGTGCAGATTATCTGGAACAAAAGTGAGCAGCTTAGTACGGAGGATAATAAGCAGTGTGGGGAAAATATGTTATAAAGAAACCTCCAGCAAGAACATGATCTTCGCACTTATACCCACATTGAAGATCATTCAGGTTTCAAGTTTATTCCGAACTTTCTATTCCGCTCATCAAATGCATGTCTGAGCGCTGTACAATCCGAAATAAGGGGGGGGAGAGATGAAGACGATAACACCAGAGCGAGGGAAAGGGGTAGAAATTACAAGTTCAAAAATGTAAAGGGAAGTGCTTAAGGACAGCTGAAAAAGGACATTCAGAAAAATAGGCAGTAACATGTGTAAATGATTAGAATACTGGACTGAAATTTTAAAAAAAGGCAAGTCGATATTTTGTGGAATCCTCAAACAGTAACAAGATTCCGGAACCCCAAATAGTAAGAAAATAAGAATTGCCACTGCTGGGTCAGACCAGTGGACCATCGTGCCCAGCAGTGACCCCCAGGTCAAAGACCAGTGCTCTAAATGAGTCCAGCCTCACCTGCATACATTCCAGAGCAGGAACTTGTCCAACTTTGTCTTGAATCCCTGGAGGGTGTTTTCCCCTATAATAGCCTCCAGAAGAGCGTTCCAGTTTTCCACCACTCTCTGGGTGAAGAAGAACTTCCTTATGTTTGTACGGAATCGATTCTCTTTTAACTTTAGAGAGTGCCCTCTCGTTCTTCCTACCTTGTAGAGGGTTAACAACCTGTCTTTATCTACTTTGTCTTGAATCCCTGGAGGGTGTTTTCCCCTATAACAGCCTCTGGAAGGGCGTTCCAGCTTTCTACCACTCTCTGGGTGAAGAAGAACTTCCTTTCGTTCGTATGGAATCTATCCCCTTTCAACTTTAGAGAGTGCCATCTTGTTCTCTCTACCTTGGAGAGGGTGAACAACCTGTCTTTATCTACTTTGTCTTGAATCCCTGGAGGGTGTTTTCCCCTATAACAGCCTCCGGAAGAGCATTTCAGTTTTCCACCACTCTCTGGGTGAAGAAGAACTTCCTTACGTTTGTACGGAATCGATTCTCTTTTAACTTTAGAGAGTGCCCTCTCGTTCTTCCTACCTTGTAGAGGGTTAACAACCTGTCTTTATCTACTTTGTCTTGAATCCCTGGAGGGTGTTTTCCCCTATAACAGCCTCTGGAAGGGCGTTCCAGCTTTCTACCACTCTCTGGGTGAAGAAGAACTTCCTTTCGTTCGTATGGAATCTATCCCCTTTCAACTTTAGAGAGTGCCCTCTCGTTCTTCCTACCTTGGAGAGGGTGAACAACCTGTCTTTATCTACTTTGTCTTGAATCCCTGGAGGGTGTTTTCCCCTATAACAGCCTCTGGAAGGGCGTTCCAGCTCTCTACCACTCTCTGGGTGAAGAAGAACTTCCTTTCGTTCGTATGGAATCTATCCCCTTTCAACTTTAGAGAGTTCCCTCTCATTCTCTCTACCTTGGAGAGGGTGAACAACCTGTCCTTATCTACTAAGTCTATTCCCTTCAGTATCTTGAATGTTTCGATCATGTCCCCTCTCAGTCTCCTCTTTTCAAGGGAGAAGAGGCCCAGTTTCTCCAATCTCTCACTGTATGGCAACTCCTCCAGCCCCTTAACCATTTTAGTAGCAACATTCCATGCAACTGATCCCAGGGTAAGCAGTGGCTTCCCCTCCCCCCCCCCCATATCTGTCTCAATAGTAGACTTTGGACATTTCCTCCAGGAACTTGCCCAAACCTTTTTATAAATCCAGCTAAGCTTACCGCTGTTATCACATCCTCTGGCAACAAGTTCCAGAGCTTAGCTATTGTTTGAATGAAAAAAAATATTTCCTCTGATTGGTTTTAAAAGTATTTCCATGTAATTTCACTGAGTGTCCCCTAGTTTCTTTGTACTTTTTTGAAAGAGTGAATAAAATCGATTCACCTTTACCCATTCTACACCACTCAGGATTTTGTAGACTTCATAGAAACATAGAAACATAGAATATGACGGCAGAAAAGGGCTGTAGCCCATCAAGTCTGCCCACGCTAATGACCCACCCCCAGACTTCACCCGGCTAGAGATCCCACATACATATCCCATTTCTTTTTGAAATCGAGCACGCTGCTGGCGTTAATCACCTGCAATGGAAGTTCATTCCAATGATCTTTCGGTGAAGAAATACTTCCTGGCGTCGCCATGAAATTGCCCACCTTTGATTTTCAGCGGATGACCTCTTGTGGTTGAAGGTCCTTTAAGAAAGAAGATATCGTCTTCCACCTCGAAGCGGCCCGTGATATATTTAAAAGTCTCAATCATGTCCCCCCTCTCTCTACGTTCCTCGAGCGAGTATAGTTGCAGTTTATTCAGTCTTTCCTCATATGGGAGGTTCTTGAGTCCCGAGACCATCCTGGTGGTCATTCACTGAACCGACTCGATTCTCCGCACATCTTTTTGATAATGTGGTCTCCAGAATTGAACACAATAATCAAGATGAGGTCTCACCATGGATCTGTACAGGGGCATTATGACTTCGGGCCTCCGGCTGACGAAACCTCTACGGATGCATCCCACCATTTGTCTAGCCTTGGATGCAGCTTTCTCCACCTGCTTGGCAGTTTTCATGTCTTCACTAATGATTACTCCCAAATCACGTTCTGCCCTAGTCCTAGCTAAGGTCTCACCATTCAGAGTGTAAGTTCTGCACGGGTTTTTGCTGCCAAGGTGCATGACCTTACATTTTTTGGCATTAAAGCCTAGCTGCCAAGTCGAGGACCAATGTTCCAATAAGAGCAGGTCCTGTTCCATACTGTCGGGCAAGGTGCTGTTATCTACTATGTTGCATAGTTTGGCGTCGTCGGCGAATAGTGTTATTTTACTTTGAAGCCCTTGAGTCAGATCTCTTATGTATATGTTGAAAAGGATCGGTTCCAAGACCGATTCCTGTGGCACTCCACTGGTCACCTCCGATGTATTGGAGGGGGTACCGTTAACCACTACCCTCTGGATTCTACCGCTTAACCAGTCATTGAACCATGTCGTCAATATCACTCCCAATCCCATCGAAGTCATTTTGCTCAACAATCTGCGGTGCGGGACGCTATCAAAAGCTTTGCTGAAGTCCAAGTACACGACGTCTAGAGACTTCCCCATATCCAGTTTCCTTGTAACCCAGTCAAAGAAGCTGATCAGATTGGATTGACAGGACCTTCCCTTTGTGAATCCATGCTGCTGGGGATCCTGTAGATTCTCCTCGGTCAGAATCGTATCTAATTCAATCATATCTCCCCTTAGCCGACCCTTTTCCCTTTATCATTTTGATCACTACTATTAGGACTAGTTCTGAAAACCAAAGGCCCATGGTACTGTGTTATGAAGCCTCCGCCTCCCCTCGCAAGTGTTTATACATGGTTGTTTTTAACATTGTTTTGCCATTTCTTTTGAGTGGATTGTCATTTTTATTAAAGGCAGAAATCTACATTTCCAAAGGGCTGAAATTCAGCGGGACCATATATCCTTGAGACTGGCTTCAGCACCCAGTGCTGTCCAGGGCGCCCCTGTTCATGGCCAAGACATCCAGTTATGAAGGTTTATCGGGAGGAAAATGGGGATGGGTGAGGGGCTCTAGCCTGCCACCCAAGCTTTACTGTCAATTTTGGCACGACAACAAAAGAAAGAACCGGGCTTGGGGGGGGGGGGAGGGGGGTGCTGAGGGAAGCTGCTATGGCAGTAACAAAGTGCACCTGTATCGAGAGCCTGGGAAAGAAAGTCCAGGGGGAGGCCCAGAGGATGGATCATTCAGCCTGCGTGCCATCACGGCATCACTCAGGCAACCTGATGCGCCTTCTCCGACTCTGCCACTGTGACAAGGACAAAGAGACATTCAAAATCCGTGGATTAGATGCCTTCCCAAACCATTTATTAGAATTCAGAATTGGAGAAATAAAGAGTTGATAAACACCATTTTCAAAGGAGTAACAATAGGGTTCTGAATAGCTGTAACAGGCTCTGTGTCTTCCAGGGTGTCGGATGTGCGAGACAGGGGCCTAATCCGTGACTTGCTACATGGAGTCAGGAGTACAGTGGTGAAAGCAGAAGGCAGAGACACGGAAACATGTGTATCACACACAAACCCCTTCTACACATACCTTGTTCCCTGCCTTAGTGCCAGGGCCATTACATTACGCAGCAACAGAGTAGATGACGGCAAATAAAGACATGGTCCATCCACTCTGCCCAGAGAAGTAGCCAAGGTTGTACCTGCTGCTTCATGAAGGTTGTATACCCTTCTATGCTTCATTTAATTATTCATGTTTGGGTAAGTCATATCTTTTTTTTTTTTTTTTTAACCCCCAGAGATCCTCTGTGTTTATCCCACGCTTTCAATTCTTTCACTGTTTTCAACCTCATTACTTCCCGTGATAGAGCATCTTCTGCATTCAGGGCTGGGAAAAGTTATATCCGCAGCATATAGGTTCAGATGAAATTGTTATAATGCCCTTATATTGCTCTATATCAGGAGTAGGGAACTCCGGTCCTCGAGAGCCGTATTCCAGTCAGGTTTTCAGGATTTCCCCAACGAATATGCATGAGATCTATTTGCATGCACTGCTTTCAATGCATATTCATTGGGGGAATCCTGAAAACCCGACTGGAATACGGCTCTCGAGGACCGGAGTTCCCTACCCCTCTATATACTGCCGCAACTTGAATACTATATGCAGTTCTGGCCGCTATATCTCAAAAAAAAATATAGCAGAATTAGAAATGGTACAGAGAAGGGTGATGAAAATGACCAAAGGGATGGGATGGCTTCCTTATGAGGAAAGGCTAAAGTGGCTAGGACTCTTCAGCTTGGAGAAGAGGCGGCTTAGGGGGGATATGACAGAGGTCAATACAATACTGAGTAGAGTGGAAAGGGTAGATGTGAATCGCATGTGTACTCTTTCCAAAAATACTTGGACTAGGGCAGTGGTCTCAATCTCGTGGCCCTCCAAGTACTATTTTGAGGCCCTCGGTCTGTTTATCATAATCACAAAAGTAAAATAAAACAGTTTCGTGATCATATGTCTCTTTAGCTATAAATGACAATATTATTATTAAGACTTAGCCAAAAGGAAAGATTTATAAACTATAAAGAGTTTTACCTCATGCAAAATTGTCATTTCTTTAATGACATTAACTATTTTTTTCTGAGGCCCTCCAAGTACTGACAAATCCAAAATGTGGCCCTGCAAAGGGTTTGAGTTTCAGACCACTGGACTAGGGGGGATGTGATGAAGCTACTAAGTAGTAGATTTAAAACAAACTAGAAAAAATATTTCTTCATACAACATGTAATTAAACTCTGGAATTCATTGCTGGAGAATGTGCTGAAATCAGTTAGCTTAGCGGGGTTTAAAAAAGGCTTGGCTAATTTTTTTTTTTTTTTTAAATCTTTATTACTTTTCAAACTTTGTCAGTGCCATACAATTAATTTATTCCCTCAAAACCAGTATCTATTAGAAATGTAGCCAACCCACTGAAGTATATAACCAAATAAACACAGGTTGGAATGTTTGTACTCAAAAGAGAACTTTTCTGAAATACCTCAGCCCCACCACTCCATCGCTATAATAGTTTTTTAAGCGGGAGATTTATGTGGTGCCTCATCATTGGTAGATCATTTAAAGCGCCATGAGTATGTGCTTTTTTACTTTTTTACTTTTTCTATTTAAATTTTTTTGTTAATTTTTATTAATTTCATAAATAAGCAATAAATAAGTAATAAATAAGTAAATATTTACTTATTTATTGCTTATTTATGAAATTAATAAAAATTAACAAAAAAATTTAAATAGAAAAAGTAAAAAAGCACATACTCATGGCGCTTTAAATGATCTACCAATGATGAGGCACCACATAAATCTCCCGCTTAAAAAACTATTATAGCGGTGGAGTGGTGGGGCTGAGGTATTTCAGAAAAGTTCTCTTTTGAGTACAAACATTCCAACCTGTGTTTATTTGGTTATATACAATTAATTTAGACATAAACACTACGAAGAAGGCACTTTAAATACACAATTAATACATAAAACAATCATTTTCCCCCCTCTTCCCCAAACTAATAGAGGAAGACATATTATGGAATTAAAATATTATAATTAAGTAATTTTAGTAATCAGAATACCATTCCCTCCCCCCACCCACCCACCCTGGATGTGCAAGGAAATCTAAGACAAGGAGAGATACATGGATAATTTATTTAAAAAGAAGTCCATAGGCCATTATTGAGATGTCTTAGGGAAATCCACTGCTTATTCCTAGGATAAGCAGCATAGAATCTGTTTTACTACATGGGACCTGGGTTGGCCACTGTTGGAAACAGGACACTGGGCTTGATGGACTTTCGCTTTGTCCCAGTATGGCAATTTTTAAGTTCTTATGTTTGTTTCTGTTCCTTATGGGATGTGTCTGGTAGCTATGAAGCATTTTCTGATGATACCACAAGGAAATACTTTTCCACCCCTTCAGTGGTGGGAGTTGGGGGCCTCCAGCTGAGTCCCTCTTGGTTTTACTTCTATTGTGTACAGGGGTTTTCAGCTCTGGTGTTATTAGTTGCATATCATAGAGGCACTGTGGTAAAGCTAAGATTAGTTTTGTCTCTCTCTGGGCCATGAGGGGCAGGAGAGTGAACTCCAGGACTTACAGCCTGCATTTGAAGAGGTCTGCTGACTTTTATACCCGAATGTTCAGCAGTGGCCGATGCCCGGATACTGGTGCTGGATGTCCAGGTATTCAGAATGGCATCCAGATAAAGCTAGGGTATTCTTCTTGCTGTCCTAATTTTGTCTGGATATTGGTCTAGGGCAGGGGTAGGCCATTCCGGTCCTCGAGAGCCGGAGCCAGGTCAGGTTTTCGGGATCTCCACAATGAATATGTACAAGATGGATTTGCATGCCCTGCCTCCTTGAGATGCAAATATATCTCATGCATATTTATTGTGGATATCCTGAAAACCTGACCTGGCTCCGGCTCTCGAGGACTGGAATTGCCTACCCCTGGTCCAGATTTCCTTGAACATGTCTTCTTTTTGAGGACATGTCCGTCCTGCCCAACAAGAGCAGGCATTGGGGGCGGGGATCGGCGGGCCTGTGGGCGGGTCTTGGGGTCTGGATTTTCCAATTGGTCTAACCGGGTAACTCTCAGCTCCGCCCAGTCTCTACCACCCAGATACTGCAGCAGTGGTTCTGCTCGGATATTCAGGGACACTGTCTGCGGAAATGCTGCTGAATATCCAGGTTTGGCCGAGTGACTATAATTTAGCAGGGCAGGAGCCCCTTCTACTCAGTTAAATCATTTTAAGCATCTGCACCATCGTTTCTCCATTAAAAGAAAAATCTTTCAAACCAAAATATAGCCAAGGATTGAGTATCTCAAATTTAACTCCTTATCCCCAATCTTCCAGATTCGCTAATTGGTCCCAGTTCAACAACTTTCTCTTGTTTCTTGCTGAATTTAAGGAGAAACTGCGCGGTGTCATAGAGCAGTGATTCCCAACCCTGTCCTGGAGGAACACCAGGCCAATCGGGTTTTCAGGCTAGCCCTAATGAATATGCATGAGAGAGATTTGCATATGATGGAAGTGATAGGCATGCAAATTTGCTTCATGCATATTCATTAGGGCTAGCCTGAAAACCCAATTGGCCTGGTGTTCCTCCAGGACAGGATTGGGAACCACTGTCATAGAGGATCATTTTTAAAGGGGACAAGCGTCCAAACTTTGGAGTTACACACATAGAAATAATAAGCGTGCGCATGTGTAAAAAAAGGGTTGTGGTGTCAAAGTCTGTTTTAAAACATAGTAACATCCCATAATTCAACCTATTTTGAAGAGCTCATCACCAGATCCTTTCAATTATAGGCCAATATCAAATTGATGTGCTGTAACTAAGGTAACAGGAGAGAGAGCTGTAAATCAGCTGACTCATTTCAGAGAATCATCTAATCAAGTGCATCCCAGGCAAGCAGGGTTTTGTTTTGTTTTTTACTTTATTGATTTTCAAATTTTGACAGTGCAATACAATTAATTGAACATAAAACACACTATTAACTACACAAGTAGTTAGGCTCACACGTACAGGGCCGGATTTTCCTATAGGATAACTAGATCAAGAGGGGCCTACATTCAAATTGTTAGCAAAATTAAAATTACACTATTCTAAAAACAGTGAACACTAAAACACTGAACCGAAAATAAAGAGAAATTCTATGCTTCGGGATCGGAACCGGCTCTGGCCACAACGGGGCGCCAACTCGGCTTCTCCCTTTCTTTTTCTCGCCCTGGGAGGAGGATCGGGGAGGGAAAGACGTCAGTCCGGAAACAGCTGGGCAAAGCCCAGCCCCGCGGGGAGAGAGGCAAAACGTGGATCTGTCAGGACAGGGCGGCCCAGACTGGCATCGGGAGGGGGGGGGTTTCAGTGGAAGGGGTATGGGAGGCAGGCAGGCTGGCATCGGAAGGGGGGTGGGAGGCAGGCAGACATCGGAGGGGGGGTGAGGTGAGGAAGGACGCACTGGGGGCACTATGGACATAGGAAGGGGCAATGTTACATAGAAACATAGAAATTGACGGCAGATAAGGGCCATGGCCCATCCAGTCTGCCCACCCTAATGACCCTCCCCTACCTTTACCCTGCGAATAGATCCCACATGTCAATCCCATTTCGCCTTAAAATCAGGCACGCTGCTGGCCTCAATCACCTGAAGTGGAAGACCATTCCAGCGATCAACCACCCTTTCGGGTGTTGTGTGTTATGTTTGATTAGATATTGTTACAAGTACTATATATGGTGCTGAGAATAAATGTCCAAATAAGTGTTCTCGACTTTTTTTTTTTTTATTATCCGTGTCACATTTTTTATAAAGGTTAGTACCAATAACAACATGTTTCATTTAACATATTGATATATATCACAGTAATGATGTATTTTATTATCTCCCATGTAATTTACAAACTAAAAAATGGGAGGTGAAAGGGCCTCATAAGTGGAATAGCCTAGGGCCTCTTTTCATCTAAATCCAGCCCTGCACACATAGAATTCATCTGTTCACCTATCTAATATAATAAAACCCTATGCCGCGCATGCGCACTCCCATCTGCGTGCTCCCGTTTTCCGTGCGCTGTAGGGCACCGCAGGTAGGAGTGCGTATGCGCGCGCATCTCTCTCTCTCTCCCCTCCCCCCCTCCTGAGGCGGATGTCGGCGCGGCGGATGTCGGCGGCTGCTGGCTGTGGCGGCTGCAGGCTGCGGTGGACGAGCCCAGAGCCCAGATAGTCCTGAAAAGGAAGGCAAAACAGAAGGTTCTGTGTCGTCGTCTCTGAGTGGCAGAGATTGAAAGAAGAGGAGCAAGAAGCTGTAAGGTCACTGGAAGGAAAAAGAATAAAGGAATTGGCAGATGAAGGAATCGTGGCTGAGAGTGAGGCTGTTCATTTGCAGGAGGCTGGCCAAGAAGTCAGAAGGTGGTAGTCAAACACACAAAAGGACAGGGAGCTAGAGAGACAGATTTAAAGGAAAAAAAATGCACAAGGAGAGAGAGACACACAGAAAAAAAAACAACAAAAGGAGAGAGATGGGAAAAAAAGATGAGAGACATAGAGCAGCCAATGAGACAGATAGACAGACAGTAGCCAAGGAGACAGACAGAAAAACACAAAAGGAAAGAGATAGGAAAAAAGACAGAGAGACATACAGCAGCCAATGAGACAGATAAACAGACAGTAGCCAAGGAGACAGACAGTAAATTGTTTTAACTCTTAAGTCTGCACATATATTCTAGCACCCGTTAATCTAACGGCCTTAAACACTAGTCCGACAATAAAGGCCTGGCACTACAAAAGATTCCTGGACAGAACGCTCGCCTTCCAGGCAGGCAAATGGAACGATTGGCTGGGTAACGTTATCACGCCTTCCTCATCCTACCTCAGTTTTAGAAAATCTGTAAAAACAAATCTGTTTAATCGATTTCTAACCTAAGAATTTTTTATAAACTTTCCTTTTCTTCCTTTCTGTAAGCTTGTTTTCGATGACTTTGTATTGTGACCACTTTGCTGTTTGTCCAGCTCCTTTCGTTGTAAACTGCCTCGAATCATCATGGCTTATATTTGATAACGATATAGTGTAAACTCTTTGCTGATTGTCCAGCACATCTTGTTGTAAACCGCCTCGAACTTTCATGGCTTTGGCGGTATATAAGAATAAAATTATTATTATTATAAGTAATACATAAAACATTCATTTTCTCCCATCCTCCTCCCAATTATTAATATAATAAGACAAATGATGTGATTACAATATTATAATAAGTAATTTAAATCCTCAAAATACATTTCCCTCCCCCCACCCACCCTGGATGTGTAAGGAAATCTAAGAAAAGGAGAGATATATGACCCTTATTGCGAGGTAACAAATGTAGTCAATGGGCTCCACACTTTATTAAATGAACTACTAAACCCCATTCATTCTCTCATATTTATATGTGGTAGACACATTTGCCCACCCTAGCAGGGTTTCTTAATGAAATGCATCGTGTATCTTTAGATCCAGCTTCTGCTTTTGATCTGGTTGATCACCAATACCTTCTTTCTCGATCATGATGCATTGGATCAATGTAACCACATTACAAGTCTGAGGATCTGAAGGCTATGAAACAGTGTGGCAGGGCCTGTAGCCAGAAGGATGCTGGGCCGTATACAGTAGAGAGAGGCATAGCCATAAGAAGAAATGAGGCGTTGATGCCCCTGTACAGGTCATTGGTGAAGCCCCACTTGGAGTATTGTGTTCAGTTTTGGAGGCTGTATCTAGCTAAGGATATAAGAAATGCTGGAGGATAGCCATCGTTACGCCGATTTTTAAAAAAAAGGTTCCAGGGGAGATTCGAGAAATTACAGACTGGTAAGCCTGACTTCAATGCCTGACTTCTTTGAAGGTCTAACCCCTCTGCTCAAGGAATTCCATTGGCTTCCTGTATCTCCGAATTCAATCGAAGTGCATTTGTATTGCATTTAAGATCCTATTTGGCATTTTTGCCACTTTGATTCCTTTAGACTGGAAGGTTCATAGATCTCATCTTGCCAGAACTTCTCAAAAATTAAAACTTACATTTCCCTCTCTCAGTGGTAAAAACAGACCCTTTAAGAAATTTACTTATTCTTTTGTTTTTAAATTAACCGAATTCTGGAATGCTTTACCGCTTACATGAAGAAGTTTAGGTTCTTTTGCTTTATTCCGGAAAGTTCTGGAAACTTTTTTGTTTCCTAAACATTTTGGAAATTAACTATTTCAGTCTACTTTTTCTTGTCAAACTTATGTATTATGTTATACATTATTGTAAACCGAGTCGAGCTCCTCTTGGTTGATGACTCGGTCTATAAAACTAAGGTTGTTTACTTTAGTTTAGATAGACAAAGCTCCTCATGAGGATCCCCAGAAAACTCAGAGTCATGGAATAGGAGGCAAAGTTCAATTGTGGATTAGAAATTGGTTATTGGACAGAAAACAGAGGTTAGGGTTAAATGGCCATTTTTCTCAGTGGAGGAGAGTAAACAGTGGAGTGCCACAGGGGTCTGTACTGGGACCGGTGCTATTTAACTTATTTATAAATGATCTGGAAATTGGAACGACGAGTGAGGTGATTAAATGTGCAGATGACACTAAACTGTTCAAAGTTGTTAAAACGCAGGCGAATTGTGAAAAATTGCAGGCGGGCCTTAGGAAATTGGAAGACTGGGCGTCCAAGTGGCAGATGAAATTTAGGGCTCCTTTTATGAAGGCGTGTTAGGGCCTTCAGGCGCAGAATAGCATGCGCTAAAATGCTGCACTCGCTAGCCACTACCGCCTCCTCTTGAGCAGGCGATATTTTTTCAGCTAGCGCACACTATAGCATGCGCTAATCCGGGGCGTGCGCTAAAAATGCTGGCGCACCTTCGTAGAAGGAGCCCTTAATGTGGACAAATGCAAAGTGATACACATTGGAAAGAATAACTCGAATCAGTTACTGGATGCTAGGGTCAACCTTGGGGCCCTAGAAAAGGATCTGGGTGTCATTGTAGACAATACGATGAAACCTTCCACCCAATGTGTGGCTGCGGCCAAAAAAGCAAACAGGATGCTGGGAATTATTAAAAGAGAGATGGTTAACAAGACTAAGAATGTCATAATGCCCCTGTATCGCTCCATGGTGTGACCTCATTTGGAGTATTGCGTTCAATTCTGGTCTCCCTATCGCAAGAAAGATATAGTGGCGCTAGAAAAGGTTCAAAGAAGAGCAACCAAGATGGTAAAGGGGATGGAACTCCTCTCATATGAGGAAAGACTAAAACAGATAGGGCTCTTCAGCTTGGAAAAGAGACGGCTGAGGGGAGATAGGATTGAAGTCTACAAAATCCTAAGGGGAGTAGAACAGGTACAACTGGATCAATTTTTCGCTCCGTCAAAAATTACAAAGACTAGGGGACACTCAATGAAGTTACAGGGAAATACTTTTAAAACTAAGAGGGGGGAAATATTTTTTCACTCAGAGAATAGTTAAGCATTGCTAGAGGTTGTGGAAAGAGAGGTTAGCATAGCTGGTTTAAAAAAAAGGTTTGGACAAGTTCCTGGAGGATATTTCTCCTCTCTCCCTATACTCCGCTCTGGGAACTCCATTCGTCGAGTAAGTCTATCTTTGTACCCTTCTCCTCATGTCATAAGCTGTTAGCACCATCTTGTGGCAAAATGTCCACATGAAACCAGGGTGATCACGGTGTTCAAATGTTACTATTATTTTCAAGGTTAAGATATCTGAAAGGTTAATAAACCTGATTTATTTTTTATTTAGCATTTAGATTTAACTTACAGCTTTTTTTTTTTGTCTGTTTATTTATAGAATTTTTTATACAATCTCTCCTGCCGGGGAGGGGGTGTCAGGGATTTTTGGGGGATGTCAGGGTTGGGAATCACCGGTGGCAGGAGGGAGTGGACATTCCACCTGCCAGGGGTGTCGGGGGTTGTCAGGGGGATGGGGCAAAATTTTCTGGCAGGTCTGAGCTGTAAAAATCCTTACTTTCCTGACAATGCCTGAGCCAATCAGTGACCAGAAAGTAAGGCTACGGCAGTTCAGACCTGCTGTAAAATCTTGCCAGCAAATGTAGGACAGCGAGGTTAAGGAATCACCCAGCGACTGGAGTTTACATGGCAGAGTCGGAGTCTGCCACGAAGAATGGAAAAGACCACAGCGAGCCCTTTGCAGAACTGGCCAGTTGAATACTTCCACGCTAAACCGGATGCAACTGGTTTAGTGACTATTGTTAAAGGCACAGTTTTGAGAATCTTCCTCTTAATGGGGCAGAAATGCTACCGTGTTTCCCCGATGGTAAGACACTGTCTTATTTTTTTTGGAAGGCCAAAATATGCTCTAGGGCTTATTTTCGGGGAGATGCCTTATTTACCCTTTCAATGTCTTTCCACCCTCCCTCCACTCCGGCCCAGCCCAGTATGAAATATTTCCTTTTGTTTCCCTCCCCTCTCTCTTCTCCTCCCTCACCCACGAGTCCTGCATCTGGCCCTCTCCCTTCTACCTGCACCTGGCAACACCCCCCTGCTCCGCGGCTCTCTTCAGCAACTTGTCAGCAGCGGTGATCAAGACAAGCTGCCAACATCGAGGCCTTCCCTCTACGAGTCCCGCCTTTGTGGAAAAAGGAAGTTGAAACAAGCGGGACTCGCAGAGGGTAGGCCCCGACGTCAGAAGCTTGTGTCGATCGCTGCTGCTGAGTTGCCGAAGAGAGCCGCGGAGCAGGGGATGTGGCCGGAAGCAGGTAGAAGGGAGAGGGAGATAGGAAGGCTGTAGATCTCCGGAGCATGACACCGACCCCGGCCAGGATGATTTCTTTTTCAGGCATGCAACTTACAAGTCCAGCGTCGCGGCGGGAAATAGCCATGCTGAGAAGTGAGCTCAGCACTACACAGATGAAAGCCTTGCTTGCTGATTGGTCCAGACCAATCAGCAAGCAAGGCTTTCATCTGTGTACGTGCTGAGCTCACTGCTCAGCATGGCTATTTCCCGCCGCGACGCCGGACTTGTAAGTTGCATTCCTGCGTGACAAGGTGGAAAAGAGCCACATGCGGCTCTGGAGCCGCGGGTTGCCGACCCCCGCGGTAGACGGAGGGACCACACGGAGTCACCCACCGTACCACCCGATTCGGGTAAGCGCAGGTATCGGTGGGTGGCTTATTTGCGGGGGGGGGGGGGTGGCTTATTTGCGGGGGTGGTGGCTTATTTGCGGGGGGGTGCCTTATTTTACAACTTTTTCTAAAAAGGGGGGGCTGTCTTATTTGATGGCCCTGCCTTATCATCGGGGAAACACGGTAGTGCAACTGGGCAATGACAAAAACGCAGCAGCTGGAGAAGGATGAAACAGATCCACCAGAAATACATGAGGGTACTAGAGATTGTTAAATGTAGGGTTACCAGATTTTACTTCTGTAAAATCCAGTTTATTTATGAAGGATGTTCTTTGGAGCAGCAATTTAAGCCCAGCTGCGGCTTGTGGTTTTTTTGGGATTGGTTGTAAATTGTTTTTGCTGTAATCTGGGCTGCATCATGGGCACAGTATTCTCAAGTCGGCTCACCATTCAGCAAATCAGCACTTTAGTGCTGACCATGTGTTCAGTATTCTACCAATGACGGCCCTTGCCCGCCCTCTCCCCACAGCCAATCATAATCAGAGCCTAGCCTTGTGTGTATCTCAATTTTCTCTTTGTCACTTCTCTCTCTGTCTCTCGTTCTCCTCTACCTGAAGCTTGTTGTCCAGTAGTTCTTTTCCAACTAAACCCTAAGAGGTAAAATTGCTTCCCACTCCCACCACCATCACCATCACAAGATGACTAGATTTAAGAATGGAGGGAAAAGAGACATTCCAGGGCTCAGGAAGAGAAGAGGGATCTAGTTTGATTTGCAAATAAATACCGATCCATGGTGAGACCTCACCTGGAGTACTGTGTCCAGTTTTGGAGGCCACACTATCAAAAGGATATGAGGAGAATGGAGTCGATCCAGAGAATGGCCACTAGGATGGTCTCGGAACTTAAAGATCTCCCATATGAAGAACGTCTGAGCAGACTGCGTTTGTACTCTCTTGAAGAGCGCAGAGAAAGGGGGGACATGATAGAGATATTCAAATATATCACGGGCCGCATTGAGGTGGAGGAAGAAATCTTTTTTGTTATGGGTCCCACGGCGACAAGAGGGCATCCGCTAAAACTTAAGGGGAGGAAGATTTCCTGGTGACACCAGGAAATACTTCTTCACCGAAAGGGTGATGGATGGATGGAATGGTCTTCCACGCCAGGTAGTCGAGGCCAGTCACCTGCTCGACTTCAAGAGACGATGGGACAAACAGGTGGGGTTGCTGCAGAGTTATACTTAAAAGATGGATTCTCAAAGGAGGGAGGGTTCTTGAGTGGGCAGATTTGTTGGGCCGCCGGCCCTTTTCTGCCGTCATATTCTATGTTTCTATGTTTAGTTAAGGCATGGACAAAGTGTTTTGAGAGTTTTTTGTTCTACTTGTGCAGTTTCTGTTTAAAAACAAGCTTGTAAGTCCACAAGTGCAAAAGTGCCCATGCTGTTTCTCCCGGTTCACCAGAATTGTTTCTCTCCATTGGGGGGGGGAGTCTTGGATTTGTTCTGGGAAATATACAGTCCATCTCTGAAAATATTTGGGGTGTGCTGTACCGTGTGCCGTGATGCTGCTCTTTTCTGGTTATCCGGGGTTTCTTCTGGTTTTGTTCTTGAAAAGAGGTCATGTCTGGGTTTGAATGGTTAACTGTCGTTTAAAATATTGCTCTGGTCTACATAGCTGAAAACAGTGTACAATCTATTGACTTCATCTGCTTAAAATGTATGTCCCTACCTTACCACATTGTAAGCTGAATAGATAAGAGTTTGAGCCATGATGTACCCTGCCCTTCTGTACATTTAACATTTAGACCTGTAAGAGTTAGATAAGTGACCTGCTAGTGTGAGCTTAGGACCAATAATAATTGTAGAAAAGTTATAGAAGTAACAAATGAAAATTGTAGTTTTTGCATATATTAGTTTGCGAAAAGGGCATAAAAGTCCGTGTATTTCCTGTTTCTGACACTCTAGTAGGCAGGCTATTAACTGCACTAGAGTCCAGTATACCATAATAAATTTCTTGTACTTTCTTCACGCCGACGTCTGGTAACCCTAACCTGACCTCTCCCTCCAAAACTCACATCCAGGGTGCAGTTGCTTGCTATGGATATTTTGGGCATTTAAACATAGTGCTAATTAACCACAATTATAGCCAGTTCTTGATCGTCAATGTCAATTAGCAGCTAATCAGAAAATAAGATTAAATATTGAACTAAGGCCAGTACTGGGCAGACTTGCACAGTCTGTGTCTGTACATGGCCGTTTGGTGGGGGATGGGCTGGGGAGGGCTTCAATGGCTGGGAGGGTGTAGATGGGCTGGAGTAGGTTTTAACGGAGATTTCGGCAGTTGAAACCCAAGCACCGTACCGGGTAGAGCTTTGAATTCTTGCCCAGAAATAGCTAAGAAGAAAAAATTTAAAAATTTAAATTGAATCAGGTTGGGCAGACTGGATGGACCATTCGGGTCTTTATCTGCCGTCATCTACTATGTTACTATTCTTTAACTCCACGCACAATGTTGCACGATACATGCAAAAATGAGCATGCGAGATTCTAGAATTAGGGAAAGCGAGCGCAGATTCTAAAAGAGCATTCACCGCAGAGACTTTTTTCCCGATAGTTCACGCTGTTTATGGTGAACAATATTTATTTCAAATGACAGGCCATCCTAGGCTTTTCTTTCCTAAAAAGGCTTCTGTCTTTACAGGCCTACCGAGTCTCCAGAAAGCGGGAGACTCCCACTTTTGCAGGTTTCCTCCCGCCAATGGGCCAGGATCTCCCACTAATTTGTGTCCCTGTGGCACGAAAGCAGGAAATGACCTTTTATGAAGTCCTTTCCTGCTTCCGTGACATGGGGAGGCAACTTCTTTTGCCTCTGGCCACCAATCAGCTTTGCTGGGGCAGAGCGAAAAGTGGGACAGGATGGGGGCCAACCCTGAATCTTCCATTGTGGGAGGGCTACTATGCCAGCTCTGGTTTTACATGTCCTTCTTACATCAAAAACAGATCCAATGAATGAGGTAACAGATAGCTTGATAGTACCTATAGTAAAAGCAGATAGCGTAGCTGGTTTTAAGAAAGGTTCGGACAAGTTCCTGGAGGAAAAGTCCATAGTCTGTTATTGAGAAAGACATGGGGGAAGCCACTGCTTGCCCTGGTTCGGTAGCATGGAATGTTGCTACTCTTTGGGATTCTAGAATCTTGTTACTCTCTGGGATTCCGGAATCTTGCTATTCCTTGAGATTCTGTATGGAATGTTGCTACTCTTTGGGATTCTAGAATCTTGTTACTCTCTGGGATTCCGGAATCTTGCTATTCTTTGAGATTATGTATGGAATGTTGTTACTCTTTGGGATTCTAGAATCTTGTTACTCTCTGGGATTCCGGAATCTTGCTATTCTTTGAGATTCTGTATGGAATGTTGCTACTCTTTGGGATTCTAGAATCGTGTTACTCTCTGGGATTCCGGAATCTTGCTATTCTTTGAGATTCTGTATGGAATGTTGCTACTCTTTGGGATTCTAGAATCGTGTTACTCTCTGAGATTCCGGAATCTTGCTATTCTTTGAGATAAGAATACAATGTTGCTACTCCTTGGGTTTTGGCCAGGTACTAGAGAGCTGGATTGGCCACCGTGAGAACAGGCTACTGGGCTTGATGGACCATTGGTCTGACCCAGTAAGGCCATTCTTGTGTTCTTATGGTCATAAGAAGGTGTGTGGGGAAAAGCTGGGTGTCTCTTGCTGTGGACGTTTTTGCCGGGAGAAAGTGGGAACTACTTTCAAAGGTCGTTCTTTTGGCCAAGCCGTAATGATGTATTTTAATGCTTCTTACCTCTCCCCCCTCTCCTCCACCCTCTTCCCTTCCCCAGTCAGGATGGTAAGAGGAGCCTTGTTCTCTTTGGCTTTTCTGGCCATACTTATATTTAGTGAATTTTCTATCCCAAAGGGCTTTGCACCCTGGCTGACCCTGATTTCTGGCTAATGTCCAACGTTTCTTTGCCAAAAAAGACTGATAGGGTACCTGTAAACAGATCAGGACAGGACCGGTTTCTCTGAGCATCCTGTACTACTTTCTCTTTGCAGGTCTTGAAAACGCCAGAGGAGCCAAGCTGCCACCTGCAACGAGAGAGACCCTGAGGGCAGCACCCAGGCCTTCCAGATATCAAAGGTAGGTGCTTCTGAGCCCACTCAGTTCATAGGGCAGCTGACAGGCAAGTGGAGATGGAACGTTTGATATTTCCCTGTGTACGCACAGGTTGCTTTTCCTCTTCCATTGACTTCTTTTGCTTTCTGGGATCACAGTAGCTTTCTAACAGCGTAAGGGGAGAGGGTGAAGGCCTGCAGGTCTGTTTCCTGCCTGGTTTTGAAACAGGGCATCCTTGCTTCAGGACCTGGAAGGAAAAAAGATTCCCAAGAAAACCTTAAGTAAAAGAACAGGGAGCCATAGTTTGTTGTGTGACTTTATGCTTAGAGGGATTCCTTTTGGGTAGGAAAAATCCAACGGTGACTTTACACTTCCAAGTTCCATTTGTAGACATCACGATTACTACTCAACCTTCTTCTAATCATTTCTACACAAACACCTAAGATTCAGCTGGTAGATGTTCAACAGAGTTTACAATCTATTCAAGAGACAAACAGGACAAATGAGGGATTTGGAACTATCATCTATTATGGGAATGATTGAAACAACATGAATATTGGAGAGGTGAATAATAATAATAATAACAGTTTATAAAGGGCTAAGTGTTAAATGCAGCCTCAGAAAGGTGAGCTTTTAGCCTGGATTTGAATACGACCAGGGCATTGAATTAGGATAGAGTTATCACACGTCCGGGAAAAAACCAGACATGTCCTCTTTTCAGAGGACTGTCTGGGCTCCCGGACGGACTTTCCAAAACTCGGCATTTTTCCTGGTTTTGGAAGGCCCCCGTCGAGATCCGGCCGCTTCTGGAGGGCCTCCGAGCATGTGCGGATGTCATCCAGGCCCTCCACACGCAACTGGAGCTCGTCCCGAAGGAGAGAGCAGGCTTTGTGTGGGTAGGGCTGGAGCGGAACAGGGCGGGGTCATGTCCCTAGAGAAAAATATGGTAACCCTAATTAAAGAGGCATAGCTTCCAGGAACTGGTCTGCTGGCATAATTAAGGCTACCAGATTTCTGGCTTTACCTGGACATATCCTCTCTTTAGAGGAATGTCCAGGTGTTCAAACAGATTTAAAAAACCCGGCAGGTCTGAGCCAATGCATGCGGGTAATGTTCTAGGAGCAGCTTAAGTCCACAGGGGAGGTGGAGTGCATGTGGCGGGAGGGGAGGCATGGAAGTGCGCCTCTGCCCTACCCTTGGATTAATCTTGAACTCATCTCTCCTTCACTTCACATATCCAACAGACTGCCAAAACCTGGATGGATTGTCTCCCCCTCCCCCCCCCTTGCAGCATTGGGTAATGACTAGCACATAAAGGTATCCTGTGCAGTTGGATTGGTTATCAAAAGGCTGCAACTTTATTAACACACTTCGCTAATGACAACAACGATTTCCCTGTGTGTGTGTGTCTCATTTCAGAGTGGAGTGAGTTGATCACAGTATGGCAGACAATGGAGAACTCTCTTCAGTTATCAAGGACCTAAAAAGTAAGTTCCTTCACATCCATCGAGCGATTAAAGACCCCGTATGTCCATAGATAACTCCTGAAAAATAAACAGAAGATGTGAGTATTGAAACAGAGACAAAGTTAAATTTGGGCACACTTAGAGACAAATATTTGGGAAATGGGGAGGAGCAAAGCTAGGTACCTGCCAGCTGTTCCCCCTTCCCAAGTATTGTGACTGGAATTCTTCACTTGGAGCCTGAAATTCAACCAGCAATGATTAGTATTTTGTTGACCATCCCTGGCATGAAACCCAAAAATTCAAATCTGGGCCATATCCGGGCATTGAATGTCTAGGTTTGCAGAGCTGGCTAATGCAATATGTAGCATTTAACCGGCTATTGTGTTACTAGGGTTACGATATTTTGAAAAAGAAACCCCCAGACACAAAGATCCGACCGCATCTGGAGGGCCTGGAGCATGCGTGTATATGTCTGACATCCTCTGCGCATGCTCAGAGGTCCTCTAGACGTGGTCGGAACTGGTTGGGGCTTTCCAAAACCCGGACAAATGCCGGGTTTTGGAAAGTCCGTCCATGAGCCTGGGCAGTCCTCTAAAAAGAGGACGTGTCCGGGTTTTCTCAGTCCCTATGTGTTACCTCAAAGATAGGCCGCACTTTTATGCAGTCCTTCTTACCCACTTATTCTGGCCAATTAGGTGCCGAATAGCAGCACTTCACCAGCTAGGGGCCAACTCTGTCCCCTCAAACTCCCCTGAAATAGCCGGTTTTTAGTTCGGCTAACCAGTTATTTTCAGTTGCACTAACCGGTTAAATGTTAGCCAAGAACCATTTCTGGCCAGTTAAATTGCTTTGAATATTGACCCCTATGTATATAGATTCTGAACTTCCAACCACAAGGGGGAGCTGTTCTATAACAGAAGCCTCCATTTCGGAGTCCCACTGAGGGCATTCATTCCACAAGAGACATCTGAGCACCAGCAGGTGTAAGTCACATCGGTTCACCTAAATTTACTTACCATCGTTTACACCAGGCCAATGGCAGGCAGGAATGGGCGTGGTTAAGTGTACCGCGCAATGTCGAAGTGATGGTGAAATACTGGACCATGGAGGGGTGATTTCAGCACATTTATGGAGCTCCACTTTGGGGGGGAATTATAGGGGCGGTTTGACCTTTCAAGTGGGTCTTCGGGAGAGAGAATAGGATAAACATGAGTGAGATACATTTTTAGTTTATAGAAATATGTTAGTCTTTGTTGTAAGTCCTTTGGATATTTAGGGCTCCTTTTACGAAGCCACAATAGTGGCTTCAGTGACATTTCATCACGCGCTAACCCCATCACACGCTAACGCCTGCTCAAGAGGAGGTGGTAGCGGCTAGCGCAGCCGGCTAACGCGGCTTCGTAAAAGGAGCCCTTAGAGATTCTTTTCTGCCTGACTGATTTCAAAGTGCTTTTTCTGGGTGCTGTGATGGTGATCTGTTGGTGACATATATTAGATTATTATGTGTTTGATAAAATCATATTACCTTTGTGCCCTAGTCTTGCTGATATATTATGCTTCTGTATTTTCAGCTAGGGTTTGTTTTTTGTTTTTCATTTGAATTTGGTCACGTAGCTATTTTTTGGTCTTGAAAGCTCAGGAAGAAGTAGCTGCCTCAAAGACTGACAGGCAGGAGTGACCTTGTGGCCAGAGTAATGGAAACTCTGGAGGAAGAAGGGACATGTGAGTGCGGGCCATGGGCTTACACACTGACTCACTCATATTCAGGTGCGGCAAGAATCTCCCTATCCCAAAGAGCTTACAATCTAAAGCAGTGTTCTTCAACCACCGGTCCATGAACCAGTGCCAGTCCACAGAAATTTCCTGCCGGACCACAGGGCCAGCACGTGCATCAGGCCCAAAACGGTGTTCTTCAACCGCCGGTCCACGGTGCGATCGATGCAGCGTTATCTTTGAGCCAGCTCCCTCTTCCTAACTGATTCAGTGCACAAAGCTACGGGCAGTGGCTCCTACGGGCATCCTGTGCCTGAACCAGAAGCCTTCTCTCTGACGTTGCAACGTCAGAGGGAAGGCTTCCAGATGAGGTACGGGTCGTGCAAGGTGCAATTAGTACTATTATGGGGGCGGGGTCTGGGGTGGAGATTGGGTAGAGATGGGCGGGGTCAGGCCCACGACTTAGACCAGTGTTCTTCAAATGCCGGTCCACGGTGCGATCGATGCAGCGTTATCTTTGAGCCAGCTCCCTCTTCCTAACTGATTCAGTGCACAAAGCTACGGGCAGTGGCTCCTACGGGCATCCTGCGCCTGAACCGGAAGCCTTCTCTCTGACATTGCAACGTCAGAGGCAAGGCTTCCAGATGAGGCACGGGACGTGCAAGGTGCAATTAGTACTATTATGGGGGTGGGGTCTGGGGTGGAGATTGGGTAGAGATGGGCGGGGTCTGGCCCACGACTTAACCCAGTGTTCTTCAACCACCGGTCCATGGTGCGATCGATGCAGTGTTATCTTTGAGCCAGCTCCCTCTTCCTAACTGATTCAGTGCACAAAGCTACGGGCAGTGGCTCCTACGGGCATCCTGCGCCTGAACCGGAAGCCTTCTCTCTGACGTTGCAACGTCAAAGGGAAGGCTTCCAGATGAGGCACGGGTCGTGCAAGGTGCAATTAGTACTATTATGGGGGCGGGGTCTGGGGTGGAGATTGGGTAGAGATGGGCGGGGTCTGGCCCACGACTTAGCCCAATGTTCTTCAACCGCCGGTCCCCGGACCGATGCCGGTCCACAGAATAATTCTTTTATTTCTGCGGGTTCATAGGTGTAAAAAGGTTGAAAAACACTGATCTAAAGGCTTGATAATTCAGTGATATACAACCAGGCAGGAGACGCTTCTACCTGGTTAAATAGTCTTGTGTAGGTCCAGAGCAAATATTCCAGTGGAATTTAACTGGATCGTGCAGCTAAATACCTGCTCTGAAAGTTGTGGCACGCTCCGGCTAGGGCCAGGGCTGGAATTGAGGTGAACCCTGAAGTTATCTGCATACTGCTGGTATTCCGTATCAGAGGTCAAATAACTGTCCAGACCAGTGCTGAGGTAAAATATTGTTAATTTGTGTCTTAATAGTAGTAGGAGGGGGGGTTATATGTCTCCTTCCCCCAGAAATTACTTGTAAATATTTCTTGAAACTGAAGTGCTTTCTCTCAATATGGTGGGCTAGATGGATTGACCTGAGATATAATGTAAGCATATTATTGTATTACATCAGTGGTAGCCAGACCTGTCCGGGGGGACCCCCAGCCAGTCAGGTTTTCAAGATATCCCTAATGAATATGCATGAGAGAGATTTGCATATAATGGAAGTGACAGGTATGCAAATCTCTCTCATGCATATTCATTAGGGATATCTTGAAAACCTGACTAGCTGGGGGTCCCCCAGGACAGGTTTGGGAACCACTGGATTAGACTATTGGTATCAATGCATGAATACTGTATGAGCTACATACAGATATGGTAGATACAGTAGCTTTTGATTAAAGTCACAGAAGAGGAGATTATCTACTTACCCTGGTAAGCTCTTTTCCAGTAGATAGGTGAGACATTCTAGACCAGTGGTTCCCAAACCTGTCCTGGGGGACCCCCAGCCAGTCAGGTTTTCAAGATATCCCTAATGAATATGCATGAGAGAGATTTGCATATAATGGAAGTGACAGGTGTGCAAATCTCTCTCATGCATATTCATTAGGGATATCTTGAAAACCTGACTGGCTGGGGGTCCCCCAGGACAGGTTTGGGAACCACTGGTCTAGAATGTCTCACCTATCTACTGGAAAAGAGCTTACCAGGGTAAGTAGATAATCTCCTCTTACTTTAATCAAAAGCTACTGTATCTACCATATCTGTATGTAGCTCATACAGTATTCATGCATTGATACCAATAGTCTAATCCAGTGGTTCCCAAACCTGTCCTGGGGGACCCCCAGCCAGTCAGGTTTTCAAGATATCCCTAATGAATATGCATGAGAGAGATTTGCACACCTGTCACTTCCATTATATGCAAATCTCTCTCATGCATATTCATTAGGGATATCTTGAAAACCTGACTGGCTGGGGGTCCCCCAGGACAGGTTTGGGAACCACTGATCTAGAATGTCTCACCTATCTACTGGAAAAGAGCTTACCAGGGTAAGTAGATAATCTCCTCTTCTGTGACTTTAATCAAAAGCTACTGTATCTACCATATCTGTATGTAGCTCATACAGTATTCATGCATTGATACCAATAGTCTAATCCAGTGGTTCCCAAACCTGTCCTGGGGGACCCCCAGCCAGTCAGGTTTTCAAGATATCCCTAATGAATATGCATGAGAGAGATTTGCATATAATGGAAGTGACAGGTATGCAAATCTCTCTCATGCATATTCATTAGGGATATCTTGAAAACCTGACTGGCTGGGTGTCCCCCAGGACAGGTTTGGGAACCACTGATCTAGAATGTCTCACTTATCTACTGGAAAAGAGTTACCAGGGTAAGTAGATAATCTCCTCTTCTGTGACTTTAATCAAAAGCTACTGTATCTACCATATCTGTATGTAGCTCATACAGTATTCATGCATTGATACCAATAGTCTAATCCAGTGGTTCCCAAACCTGTCCTGGGGGACCCCCAGCCAGTCAGGTTTTCAATTTATCCCTAATGAATATGCATGAGAGAGATTTGCATACCTGTCACTTCCATTATATGCAAATCTCTCTCATGCATATTCATTAGGGATATCTTGAAAACCTGACTGGCTGGGGGTCCCCCAGGACAGGTTTGGGAACCACTGGTCTAGAATGTCTCACCTATCTACTGGAAAAGAGCTTACCAGGGTAAGTAGATAATCTCCTCTTCTGTGACTTTAATCAAAAGCTACTGTATCTACCATATCTGTATGTAGCTCATACAGTATTCATGCATTGATACCAATAGTCTAATCCAGTGGTTCCCAAACCTGTCCTGGGGGACCCCCAGCCAGTCAGGTTTTCAAGATATCCCTAATGAATATGCATGAGAGAGATTTGCATACCTGTCACTTCCATTATATGCAAATCTCTCTCATGCATATTCATTAGGGATATCTTGAAAACCTGACTGGCTGGGGGTCCCCCAGGACAGGTTTGGGAACCACTGGTCTAGAATGTCTCACCTATCTACTGGAAAAGAGCTTACCAGGGTAAGTAGATAATCTCCTCTTCTGTGACTTTAATCAGAAGCTACTGTATCTACCATATCTGTATGTAGCTCATACAGTATTCATGCATTGATACCAATAGTCTAATCCAGTGGTTCCCAAACCTGTCCTGGAGGACCCCCAGCAAGTCAGGTTTTCAAGATATCCCTAACGAATATGCATGAGAGAGATTTGCATATAATGGAAGTGACAGATATGCAAATCTCTCTCATGCATATTCATTAGGGATATCTTGAAAACCTGACTGGCTGGGGGTCCCCCAGGACAGGTTTGGGAACCACTGGATTAGACTATTGGTATCAATGCATGAATACTGTATGAGCTACATACAGATATGGTAGATACAGTAGCTTTTGATTAAAGTCACAGAAGAGGAGATTATCTACTTACCCTGGTAACTCTTTTCCAGTAGATAGGTGAGACATTCTAGACCAGTGGTTCCCAAACCTGTCCTGGGGGACCCCCAGCCAGTCAGGTTTTCAAGATATCCCTAATGAATATGCATGAGAGAGATTTGCATATAATGGAAGTGACAGGTGTGCAAATCTCTCTCATGCATATTCATTAGGGATATCTTGAAAACCTGACTGGCTGGGGGTCCCCCAGGACAGGTTTGGGAACCACTGGTCTAGAATGTCTCACCTATCTACTGGAAAAGAGCTTACCAGGGTAAGTAGATAATCTCCTCTTACTTTAATCAAAAGCTACTGTATCTACCATATCTGTATGTAGCTCATACAGTATTCATGCATTGATACCAATAGTCTAATCCAGTGGTTCCCAAACCTGTCCTGGGGGACCCCCAGCCAATCAGGTTTTCAAGATATCCCTAATGAATATGCATGAGAGAGATTTGCACACCTGTCACTTCCATTATATGCAAATCTCTCTCATGCATATTCATTAGGGATATCTTGAAAACCTGACTGGCTGGGGGTCCCCCAGGACAGGTTTGGGAACCACTGATCTAGAATGTCTCACTTATCTACTGGAAAAGAGTTACCAGGGTAAGTAGATAATCTCCTCTTCTGTGACTTTAATCAAAAGCTACTGTATCTACCATATCTGTATGTAGCTCATACAGTATTCATGCATTGATACCAATAGTCTAATCCAGTGGTTCCCAAACCTGTCCTGGGGGACCCCCAGCCAGTCAGGTTTTCAATTTATCCCTAATGAATATGCATGAGAGAGATTTGCATACCTGTCACTTCCATTATATGCAAATCTCTCTCATGCATATTCATTAGGGATATCTTGAAAACCTGACTGGCTGGGGGTCCCCCAGGACAGGTTTGGGAACCACTGGTCTAGAATGTCTCACCTATCTACTGGAAAAGAGCTTACCAGGGTAAGTAGATAATCTCCTCTTCTGTGACTTTAATCAAAAGCTACTGTATCTACCATATCTGTATGTAGCTCATACAGTATTCATGCATTGATACCAATAGTCTAATCCAGTGGTTCCCAAACCTGTCCTGGGGGACCCCCAGCCAGTCAGGTTTTCAAGATATCCCTAATGAATATGCATGAGAGAGATTTGCACACCTGTCACTTCCATTATATGCAAATCTCTCTCATGCATATTCATTAGGGATATCTTGAAAACCTGACTGGCTGGGGGTCCCCCAGGACAGGTTTGGGAACCACTGGTCTAGAATGTCTCACCTATCTACTGGAAAAGAGCTTACCAGGGTAAGTAGATAATCTCCTCTTCTGTGACTTTAATCAGAAGCTACTGTATCTACCATATCTGTATGTAGCTCATACAGTATTCATGCATTGATACCAATAGTCTAATCCAGTGGTTCCCAAACCTGTCCTGGAGGACCCCCAGCAAGTCAGGTTTTCAAGATATCCCTAACGAATATGCATGAGAGAGATTTGCATATAATGGAAGTGACAGATATGCAAATCTCTCTCATGCATATTCGTTAGGGATATCTTGAAAACCTGACTGGCTGGGGGTCCCCAAGGACAGGTTTGGGAACCACTGGATTAGACTATTGGTATCAATGCATGAATACTGTATGAGCTACATACAGATATGGTAGATACAGTAGCTTTTGATTAAAGTCACAGAAGAGGAGATTATCTACTTACCCTGGTAACTCTTTTCCAGTAGATAGGTGAGACATTCTAGACCAGTGGTTCCCAAACCTGTCCTGGGGGACCCCCAGCCAGTCAGGTTTTCAAGATATCCCTAATGAATATGCATGAGAGAGATTTGCATATAATGGAAGTGACAGGTATGCAAATCTCTCTCATGCATATTCATTAGGGATATCTTGAAAACCTGACTGGCTGGGTGTCCCCCAGGACAGGTTTGGGAACCACTGATCTAGAATGTCTCACCTATCTACTGGAAAAGAGTTACCAGGGTAAGTAGATAATCTCCTCTTCTGTGACTTTAATCAAAAGCTACTGTATCTACCATATCTGTATGTAGCTCATACAGTATTCATGCATTGATACCAATAGTCTAATCCAGTGGTTCCCAAACCTGTCCTGGGGGACCCCCAGCCAGTCAGGTTTTCAATTTATCCGTAATGAATATGCATGAGAGAGATTTGCATACCTGTCACTTCCATTATATGCAAATCTCTCTCATGCATATTCATTAGGGATATCTTGAAAACCTGACTGGCTGGGGGTCCCCCAGGACAGGTTTGGGAACCACTGGTCTAGAATGTCTCACCTATCTACTGGAAAAGAGCTTACCAGGGTAAGTAGATAATCTCCTCTTCTGTGACTTTAATCAAAAGCTACTGTATCTACCATATCTGTATGTAGCTCATACAGTATTCATGCATTGATACCAATAGTCTAATCCAGTGGTTCCCAAACCTGTCCTGGGGGACCCCCAGCAAGTCAGGTTTTCAAGATATCCCTAATGAATATGCATGAGAGCGATTTGCATACCTGTCACTTCCATTATATGCAAATCTCTCTCATGCATATTCATTAGGGATATCTTGAAAACCTGACTGGCTGGGGGTCCCCCAGGACAGGTTTGGGAACCACTGGTCTAGAATGTCTCACCTATCTACTGGAAAAGAGCTTACCAGGGTAAGTAGATAATCTCCTCTTCTGTGACTTTAATCAGAAGCTACTGTATCTACCATATCTGTATGTAGCTCATACAGTATTCATGCATTGATACCAATAGTCTAATCCAGTGGTTCCCAAACCTGTCCTGGAGGACCCCCAGCAAGTCAGGTTTTCAAGATATCCCTAACGAATATGCATGAGAGAGATTTGTATATAATGGAAGTGACAGGTGTGCAAATCTCTCTCATGCATATTCATTAGGGATATCTTGAAAACCTGACTGGCTGGGGGTCCCCCAGGACAGGTTTGGGAACCACTGGTCTAGAATGTCTCACCTATCTACTGGAAAAGAGCTTACCAGGGTAAGTAGATAATCTCCTCTTACTTTAATCAAAAGCTACTGTATCTACCATATCTGTATGTAGCTCATACAGTATTCATGCATTGATACCAATAGTCTAATCCAGTGGTTCCCAAACCTGTCCTGGGGGACCCCCAGCCAGTCAGGTTTTCAAGATATCCCTAATGAATATGCATGAGAGAGATTTGCACACCTGTCACTTCCATTATATGCAAATCTCTCTCATGCATATTCATTAGGGATATCTTGAAAACCCGACTGGCTGGGGGTCCCCCAGGACAGGTTTGGGAACCACTGATCTAGAATGTCTCACCTATCTACTGGAAAAGAGCTTACCAGGGTAAGTAGATAATCTCCTCTTCTGTGACTTTAATCAAAAGCTACTGTATCTACCATATCTGTATGTAGCTCATACAGTATTCATGCATTGATACCAATAGTCTAATCCAGTGGTTCCCAAACCTGTCCTGGGGGACCCCCAGCTAGTCAGGTTTTCAAGATATCCCTAACGAATATGCATGAGAGAGATTTGCATATAATGGAAGTGACAGATATGCAAATCTCTCTCATGCATATTCATTAGGGATATCTTGAAAACCTGACTGGCTGGGTGTCCCCCAGGACAGGTTTGGGAACCACTGATCTAGAATGTCTCACTTATCTACTGGAAAAGAGTTACCAGGGTAAGTAGATAATCTCCTCTTCTGTGACTTTAATCAAAAGCTACTGTATCTACCATATCTGTATGTAGCTCATACAGTATTCATGCATTGATACCAATAGTCTAATCCAGTGGTTCCCAAACCTGTCCTGGGGGACCCCCAGCCAGTCAGGTTTTCAATTTATCCCTAATGAATATGCATGAGAGAGATTTGCATACCTGTCACTTCCATTATATGCAAATCTCTCTCATGCATATTCATTAGGGATATCTTGAAAACCTGACTGGCTGGGGGTCCCCCAGGACAGGTTTGGGAACCACTGGTCTAGAATGTCTCACCTATCTACTGGAAAAGAGCTTACCAGGGTAAGTAGATAATCTCCTCTTCTGTGACTTTAATCAAAAGCTACTGTATCTACCATATCTGTATGTAGCTCATACAGTATTCATGCATTGATACCAATAGTCTAATCCAGTGGTTCCCAAACCTGTCCTGGGGGACCCCCAGCCAGTCAGGTTTTCAAGATATCCCTAATGAATATGCATGAGAGAGATTTGCATACCTGTCACTTCCATTATATGCAAATCTCTCTCATGCATATTCATTAGGGATATCTTGAAAACCTGACTGGCTGGGGGTCCCCCAGGACAGGTTTGGGAACCACTGGTCTAGAATGTCTCACCTATCTACTGGAAAAGAGCTTACCAGGGTAAGTAGATAATCTCCTCTTCTGTGACTTTAATCAGAAGCTACTGTATCTACCATATCTGTATGTAGCTCATACAGTATTCATGCATTGATACCAATAGTCTAAACCAGTGGTTCCCAAACCTGTCCTGGAGGACCCCCAGCAAGTCAGGTTTTCAAGATATCCCTAACGAATATGCATGAGAGAGATTTGCATATAATGGAAGTGACAGATATGCAAATCTCTCTCATGCATATTCGTTAGGGATATCTTGAAAACCTGACTGGCTGGGGGTCCCCCAGGACAGGTTTGGGAACCACTGGATTAGACTATTGGTATCAATGCATGAATACTGTATGAGCTACATACAGATATGGTAGATACAGTAGCTTTTGATTAAAGTCACAGAAGAGGAGATTATCTACTTACCCTGGTAACTCTTTTCCAGTAGATAGGTGAGACATTCTAGACCAGTGGTTCCCAAACCTGTCCTGGGGGACCCCCAGCCAGTCAGGTTTTCAAGATATCCCTAATGAATATGCATGAGAGAGATTTGCATATAATGGAAGTGACAGGTGTGCAAATCTCTCTCATGCATATTCATTAGGGATATCTTGAAAACCTGACTGGCTGGGGGTCCCCCAGGACAGGTTTGGGAACAACTGGTCTAGAATGTCTCACCTATCTACTGGAAAAGAGCTTACCAGGGTAAGTAGATAATCTCCTCTTACTTTAATCAAAAGCTACTGTATCTACCATATCTGTATGTAGCTCATACAGTATTCATGCATTGATACCAATAGTCTAATCCAGTGGTTCCCAAACCTGTCCTGGGGGACCCCCAGCCAGTCAGGTTTTCAAGATATCCCTAATGAATATGCATGAGAGAGATTTGCACACCTGTCACTTCCATTATATGCAAATCTCTCTCATGCATATTCATTAGGGATATCTTGAAAACCTGACTGGCTGGGGGTCCCCCAGGACAGGTTTGGGAACCACTGATCTAGAATGTCTCACCTATCTACTGGAAAAGAGCTTACCAGGGTAAGTAGATAATCTCCTCTTCTGTGACTTTAATCAAAAGCTACTGTATCTACCATATCTGTATGTAGCTCATACAGTATTCATGCATTGATACCAATAGTCTAATCCAGTGGTTCCCAAACCTGTCCTGGGGGACCCCCAGCTAGTCAGGTTTTCAAGATATCCCTAACGAATATGCATGAGAGAGATTTGCATATAATGGAAGTGACAGATATGCAAATCTCTCTCATGCATATTCATTAGGGATATCTTGAAAACCTGACTGGCTGGGTGTCCCCCAGGACAGGTTTGGGAACCACTGATCTAGAATGTCTCACTTATCTACTGGAAAAGAGTTACCAGGGTAAGTAGATAATCTCCTCTTCTGTGACTTTAATCAAAAGCTACTGTATCTACCATATCTGTATGTAGCTCATACAGTATTCATGCATTGATACCAATAGTCTAATTCAGTGGTTCCCAAACCTGTCCTGGGGGACCCCCAGCCAGTCAGGTTTTCAATTTATCCCTAATGAATATGCATGAGAGAGATTTGCATACCTGTCACTTCCATTATATGCAAATCTCTCTCATGCATATTCATTAGGGATATCTTGAAAACCTGACTGGCTGGGGGTCCCCCAGGACAGGTTTGGGAACCACTGGTCTAGAATGTCTCACCTATCTACTGGAAAAGAGCTTACCAGGGTAAGTAGATAATCTCCTCTTCTGTGACTTTAATCAAAAGCTACTGTATCTACCATATCTGTATGTAGCTCATACAGTATTCATGCATTGATACCAATAGTCTAATCCAGTGGTTCCCAAACCTGTCCTGGGGGACCCCCAGCCAGTCAGGTTTTCAAGATATCCCTAATGAATATGCATGAGAGAGATTTGCATACCTGTCACTTCCATTATATGCAAATCTCTCTCATGCATATTCATTAGGGATATCTTGAAAACCTGACTGGCTGGGGGTCCCCCAGGACAGGTTTGGGAACCACTGGTCTAGAATGTCTCACCTATCTACTGGAAAAGAGCTTACCAGGGTAAGTAGATAATCTCCTCTTCTGTGACTTTAATCAGAAGCTACTGTATCTACCATATCTGTATGTAGCTCATACAGTATTCATGCATTGATACCAATAGTCTAATCCAGTGGTTCCCAAACCTGTCCTGGGGGACCCCCAGCCAGTCAGGTTTTCAAGATATCCCTAATGAATATGCATGAGAGAGATTTGCATATAATGGAAGTGACAGGTATGCAAATCTCTCTCATGCATATTCGTTAGGGATATCTTGAAAACCTGACTGGCTGGGGGTCCCCCAGGACAGGTTTGGGAACCACTGGATTAGACTATTGGTATCAATGCATGAATACTGTATGAGCTACATACAGATATGGTAGATACAGTAGCTTTTGATTAAAGTCACAGAAGAGGAGATTATCTACTTACCCTGGTAACTCTTTTCCAGTAGATAGGTGAGACATTCTAGACCAGTGGTTCCCAAACCTGTCCTGGGGGACCCCCAGCCAGTCAGGTTTTCAAGATATCCCTAATGAATATGCATGAGAGAGATTTGCATATAATGGAAGTGACAGGTATGCAAATCTCTCTCATGCATATTCATTAGGGATATCTTGAAAACCTGACTGGCTGGGTGTCCCCCAGGACAGGTTTGGGAACCACTGATCTAGAATGTCTCACCTATCTACTGGAAAAGAGTTACCAGGGTAAGTAGATAATCTCCTCTTCTGTGACTTTAATCAAAAGCTACTGTATCTACCATATCTGTATGTAGCTCATACAGTATTCATGCATTGATACCAATAGTCTAATCCAGTGGTTCCCAAACCTGTCCTGGGGGACCCCCAGCCAGTCAGGTTTTCAATTTATCCCTAATGAATATGCATGAGAGAGATTTGCATACCTGTCACTTCCATTATATGCAAATCTCTCTCATGCATATTCATTAGGGATATCTTGAAAACCTGACTGGCTGGGGGTCCCCCAGGACAGGTTTGGGAACCACTGGTCTAGAATGTCTCACCTATCTACTGGAAAAGAGCTTACCAGGGTAAGTAGATAATCTCCTCTTCTGTGACTTTAATCAAAAGCTACTGTATCTACCATATCTGTATGTAGCTCATACAGTATTCATGCATTGATACCAATAGTCTAATCCAGTGGTTCCCAAACCTGTCCTGGGGGACCCCCAGCAAGTCAGGTTTTCAAGATATCCCTAATGAATATGCATGAGAGAGATTTGCATACCTGTCACTTCCATTATATGCAAATCTCTCTCATGCATATTCATTAGGGATATCTTGAAAACCTGACTGGCTGGGGGTCCCCCAGGACAGGTTTGGGAACCACTGGTCTAGAATGTCTCACCTATCTACTGGAAAAGAGCTTACCAGGGTAAGTAGATAATCTCCTCTTCTGTGACTTTAAACAGAAGCTACTGTATCTACCATATCTGTATGTAGCTCATACAGTATTCATGCATTGATACCAATAGTCTAATCCAGTGGTTCCCAAACCTGTCCTGGAGGACCCCCAGCAAGTCAGGTTTTCAAGATATCCCTAATGAATATGCATGAGAGAGATTTGCATACCTGTCACTTCCATTATATGCAAATCTCTCTCATGCATATTCATTAGGGATATCTTGAAAACCTGACTGGCTGGGGGTCCCCCAGGACAGGTTTGGGAACCACTGGTCTAGAATGTCTCACCTATCTACTGGAAAAGAGCTTACCAGGGTAAGTAGATAATCTCCTCTTCTGTGACTTTAATCAAAAGCTACTGTATCTACCATATCTGTATGTAGCTCATACAGTATTCATGCATTGATACCAATAGTCTAATCCAGTGGTTCCCAAACCTGTCCTGGGGGACCCCCAGCAAGTCAGGTTTTCAAGATATCCCTAATGAATATGCATGAGAGAGATTTGCATACCTGTCACTTCCATTATATGCAAATCTCTCTCATGCATATTCATTAGGGATATCTTGAAAACCTGACTGGCTGGGGGTCCCCCAGGACAGGTTTGGGAACCACTGGTCTAGAATGTCTCACCTATCTACTGGAAAAGAGCTTACCAGGGTAAGTAGATAATCTCCTCTTCTGTGACTTTAATCAGAAGCTACTGTATCTACCATATCTGTATGTAGCTCATACAGTATTCATGCATTGATACCAATAGTCTAATCCAGTGGTTCCCAAACCTGTCCTGGAGGACCCCCAGCAAGTCAGGTTTTCAAGATATCCCTAACGAATATGCATGAGAGAGATTTGCATATAATGGAAGTGACAGATATGCAAATCTCTCTCATGCATATTCGTTAGGGATATCTTGAAAACCTGACTGGCTGGGGGTCCCCCAGGACAGGTTTGGGAACCACTGTATTACCTGAATAATTTTTTTTTATTGTATCCAAATCCTGACTTTGTGTTATTGGCATTGTTAAAAAATTTTCAATTAAAAAAAAAAGAATATTCAGTGCCAATACCTGGATAGGCCTAGCACTGACTATAAGGGACCATTTCAGCCCGTGATGGTTCGACCTCTAGAAACACTGACTACTAAAGACTGAATATTGACCAATAAGTTTGAACCTGAGGCAGCGAAGAGTTAAATAATTGTTTTCCCGAGTTCACAACGAGTATCAGTGGGATTTGAACCCTGGCTTCTCTGGTTCTCAGTCTACCATATGGCTCCAGAAAAAGGAGGACAGATAGAGACATCTGGGTTTTATTTCCACTGAAAGCAACGGAAGTAAAACCCGGATATCTCAATTTGTCCTCTTTTTTTCTGGAACCATATGGGCACCATTGGGTTACTTCTCCAATCCAATACTGGGAGCCGCTAGGAGAGGCAGGAAGCAAACTCTAGGACTGGTTTACGGTTGGATGTAATTTGTTGCACTGTATCCAGGCTTAGGAGCAGTTTATCAATTCTAAAGAAATGATACAAAATTATCCAGCATGTGCTTGTCCGAAGCCCTGTTAGGATCATGTGTTCTCTTCTGTGCTGTCTAGATACCATTGCTGAGCTTCACCGTGAGTACAAAGACAAGAACCTTCCAGTTACAGACGGAAGCCTGCAACTGCACAGACTCTGCGCCAGGCTGGAGCAGCTGCTGCAAGTAAAACAGCGCCCCCTGTAGTCTCTACTACAAAGAAATGTGTTTGTCTGTCACTAGCTGAGAGACCATGGTTAAGAAAGTCCCTCCTCCATTCCTCCACTGGGCTTTAGAAAAACAGGGAAAGCAGTACGTCAGTCAGACTTGGACCCTGTTTTATGGACACCTAGGGCTACTTGCACTACGCACGGTCACTAAGACCGTGCGAGTCGCAGTTGGCTGTTTTTTTCCTCTAGGAACTTGTCCAAACCTTTCTTAAAACCAGCTATGCAATGCGTTTCAGAGCTATTCTCTGAGTGAAAAAATATTTCCGCCTATTGGTTTTAAAAGTGTTTCCCTGTAACTTCATCGAGTGTCCCCTAGTCTTTGCAATTTTTGACATAGTGAAAAATCGATCCACTTGCACCCATTCTCCTCCACTCAGCATTTTGTAGACTTCAATCCCATCTCCCCTCAGCCGTTTCTTTTCCAAGCTGAAGAGCCCTAACCTTTTTAGTCTTTCCTAACACGAGAGAAGTTCCTGCCCCTTTATCATCTCGGTTGCTCTTCTTTGAACCTTTTCCCGTTCTCCTGAAATGTGTCATTTAGAAATCCATATTGCATGGACATCCGAATTCTGATTTTATAAAGCTAGAATATGGACATCTGAAACCACTAAAATCCACCCCCCACCCCCCATTCCCAATCCTCTCCACCCATCTACCCCATGCCGGCTGGCATGCTGAATGCTCTGTACTGCTCCAACGGTCTAAAACCCTCTTGCGTGATTTTGGAAAAGGGGGAGGGGGTTAATATATTAAGTATCAAGCTCCTAGTCCTTGGTAACAAAAGTTGCCCCCCTCCCCTTTATGAAGCCATGTTAGAGGGTTTTTTTATCGCTGCCGCGGGGGTATTAGCTGTAAAACCCACAGAATTCCTATGAGCGTCGGAGCTAATGCCTCCATGGCCGGCGATAAAAAAAAAAGCCTAACGTGGCTTCAGAAAATGGGGATGGGTGCGGGGTGTTCTCAAATAAGTAAAAATGGCTTTTTCTGTTGAGGAGTATAGAAAGCCCTTCTCAATTGCCAAATCATTCAGTGGTGTAAATGTGCCGTATGATGGGAGGAGGGTTTGATGATGTCCGTCTCTTTCCCATGAAATATGCCTTCCAGATAAATAGTTTAACCCTCTAACCCAGGGGTCTCAAAGTCCCTCCTCGAGGGCCGCAATCCAGTCGGGTTTTCAGGATTTCCCCAATGAATATGCATGAGATCTATTTGCATGCAATGCTTTCAATGCATACTCATTGGGGAAATCCTGAAAACCCGACTGGATTGCGGCCCTCAAGGAGGGACTTTGAGATCCCTGGTCTAGCACAAGGATAGGCAACTCCGGTCCTCAAGAGCCGGAATCCAGTCGGGTTTTCAGGATTTCCCCAATGAATATGCATGAGATCTATTTGCTTGCAATGCTTTCAATGCATACTCATTGGGGAAATCCTGAAAACCCGACTGGATTGTGGCCCTCAAGGAGGGACTTTGAGATCCCTGCAAGTCTAACCCTAAGGTTTCTAGTGCCCAAATTACCAGTAAACCTACTGCAGGTGATAAGAGGATTCTCTTCTGTATAACTCTTTCTAAGAGCTCCCGAGTACTCTCCCAAAACCCCTGGGCAGTGGGACTATTCCAAAAAGCATGAAAATACTCTCCTCCCTCCGTATTTGCGGTGGTTAAGGGCGGAACATGACCGCGAATATAGAAAAACCACGAATAACTTTTTTATATGTTATTTGGGGGGGGGGGGGTTGTAACAGCCATCTTTTAATATATTAAAATCGCGAATAATAGCAGCGATTGTGAAAGCTGGGACGATTTTCAGGGTGAGAGCTGGTAAGCGCCAAACTTTTTCTCGGCACGGTACTTTACTCATGATGTAATTTTTTGGGGAGGGGGAGTCAGCATGTGAAAAATCACGAATAAGCGAAACCGCAAGTGCTGAAACCGCGAAGACGGAGGGAGAAGTGTAGTTATTATTCCCAGTATTACGTTTGGTGTTACCCTACCTGAATAGCGAGGGTGAGAGGTGTCCGGGAGAGTGGTGCCCTTCCCCTAACCTCGGCTCGGCCCCCCCCTCCCCCCCCACCGCTCTTTCCCCGATCCCTCCTGCCGTACGCGTGCTCCCTTCCCTTCCCCCATGTCTCTGGTTGTTCACCGCCGCAAGCAACAAGAACTTCAACGTGACCCCATTGTCTCTCCTGCTCACTGCCCCCCCTCGCCACGACCCCTTACTATGCCACTGTGAATAGCTGTGCTTGGATGAAATATGCTCTCTAAATCCCTCTGTATCGATAATTTTCTAACCCCGTCTTTCAGTATTTATTTATTTTAAAATTTATATAAGAACATAAGTATTGCCCCTGTCGGGTCAGACCAGAGGTCCATCGTGCCCAGCAGTCCGTTCACGCGGCAGCCCTTCAGGTCCATGACCTGATAGTGCTCATACCCTAAAAAACTCTCATACGCTTTTCGCTTAATGTCCTGTCTATCTTTACCCTGCAATCCCCTTCGCTTCCAGGAAGTCATCCAGTCCCTTTTTGAATCCCAGTATTGTACTCTGTCCTATTACCTCATTTGGAAGCGCGTTGCAAGTGTCCACCACCCTCTGAGTGAAGAAGAACTTCCTTGCATTCGTTTTGAATCTGTCCCCTCTCAGTTTTTCTCTTGTTTTTGTTGTCCCCGCTAGTCTGAAGAATCTGCCCCTCTCCACCTTCTCTATGCCTTTCATGATTTTATAAGTCTGTATCATGTCTCATGTATCATATACCGCATAAAAGCTATGCAGTTTACAAAATTACACGCATACATATTAAAAATACTAAAACATGTTTCGGCAGAACAAACGCAATAAAACATTAACCAACAGGATCATTATTAACACCTTTTTTTCAAATTCATCCAACAAGATGGAAAGACAAAATCCCATCAAAACATTTACAGGACGGTGAGGCTCCAGCGGCAAATGGCGTTAGCCCGTGAAGGCATTGACAAATTTACCAGACAGATCTAGTAGGGCGTCAGGCCGCCCAGTGGTACAAATTGATTTCTGAATTTTTAAATTAGAAGCCAAAAAATAGTCTTAGAGATATTTGGAGCATCGAGATAAAACAGTATATTTCTGTGTCTCATTGGCCACGAATTTGGATTTGGAGGTTGAAATGTACAACGTCAGCATCTATGAGACAAACATGGTTATTTTTATTACATAGGATTTTTTGGACCCCACTTCGTTTACTAAAAATAGATAATTCTAAATCCATTATGGGATTCAAGTGCAAGTTGGATGCACACCTCCTTGCAAATCACATTGAGGGATACGGCTAAATATGGTCATCATAAGGGAACACCTAGGTCTCCATCAAGGAACACCTAGATTGGCCTCCGCGTGTGCGGGTCACCGGACTGGATGGACCAAAGGTCTGATTCGATGAGGGCATTTATGTTCTTATCTTCATAGATGCTGGCATTGTCTTATTAATGTGAGGGACTTTGGATCATCTGTTATATTTTTGTCCACTGATACTTAATTTCTAAAAGTCAATTTGGGGACAAATTAATCTCATTCTTGAAGCAACTATTCCCTTATCTTATGAAGCTGTAATTTGTGGTACATTAGTACATATTAAGCCTACTTTAGATAAGTATAAAAGTCGCCTTTTTGTCTGGAGTCCATCGACTAATTTTATTGCATTATAATAAGGGTCATGTTTCTTTCTTTATCATTAGATTTCCTTACACATCCAGGGAGGGTGGGGGGAGGGAAATGCATTTTGAATAGTTAAATTATTTATTTATAATTTATAATCACATCATATGTATTATTATATTAAGAATGAAGATGAGGAGGGGAGAAAATGATTGTTTAGTGTTAAAAAAAACAAAAAAACAAATTGCGTTCTCAATATTTTCTTAAAATTCGGTCTCCCATCACAAAATCACAGAATACCAGGCAGCGCATTCCAAAGCTTGGTGCCTGCTACAGACGGCATTTTTACTAAGGCACGCTAGTCGATTTATATGGATGCGTTAGTGTTTAGCACGCAGTAAATTGGCTATTGCACCTTAGAAAAGGACCCCTAAGGTCGGTATCGCAAACTAACCTGCTTGTGGTTACGAAGCCTTTTCCATGTGCTCAATGACGGTCCTAAGTCCACGTCCCACTCTGCCGTCAACCGGGAATCTTTTAAATGCACACTCGAAAAGAAAACACGATTGATCATAATGGCAAGGTCAGACTTGTCCGCCAAGAAGTCAGAAGGTTAATTTGTTTGCTTGGCATTCGTCGTCATCTTCAACCGTCCCGTCCTCTTTCCAGCTTCATTCTTTCTTCACCCACAATAGAACATGAGGACATCTGCCTCGAACATTATCTTCATCACCAGAGTTGGGTTTCGGTGCCACCCTCTTTGTGGGTATTGCCGGGTTGTTTAAAACAGGGCTGTCCAACCTTTTGGCTTCCCTGGGTCGCATTGGCCGAAAAATTTTTTTTCTGGGGCCGCGCAAACGCTGCAGCAACACAGAGGAGGGAGCCGGCAAGACGGTAAACACCAGGGGGCAGCAGAGGAAAACACTGCATTGCCCTCGACTGGGGCCGCACAAAATACTTCACGGGGCCGCAGGTTGGACACTCCTGGTTTAAAAGGATAAACTTTATATTTGTAAATCATTTATGTCAAATACCAGGCAGAAATGCAACAAACAGAAAGCATGGGATAAAAAAAACCCCAACATGAAAGAAATAATATAAAACATACCTCACCACATTTAGCTGGAGTTCAAAGTGCACCATACGCAGGGAAATCCAGACCATATGAAAACCTAGAAATAATATACACAAACCAAGAAAAGACCAAAAACCTCAACTTAGCGTAGGTGGCTTCTAATGCAAAAAAGTCCTCAGACATCTGGTTTTCACTCAGGCTGTCAGCTGAGAGAGTTCATAAAAAAAATCCATCTACAAAATGGAATTTAAGAACATATATACAGTATGGGGCTCATAATTGCAACAAAAAAACATCTAAAAACCAGCCTAAATCGGCACTTGGACGATCAGTAACAAAAGTCGTCCAAGTGGCGGTAATCGAACAGGGTTTTAGACGTATTTAAAAACAACTTAGGCCTTCACAGTTCTGCTGAACGACCAGAGCTAAAAGGGGCGTGTCAGGAGGAGTGGTGAGGGCGGGATTTGGGCGGGAAGTGGGCCGTCCTAGACTTAGTTGCACTGCATGTATAACCAAAACCAGGTCTAAGTCCACAAAAGGTATCCAAAGTGACCAGATAAGCCCTGCAGACACAAAGTACAGACCCCCCCCACACTCCCCCAGTGATTGCTGACCCTCCCCCCACCTCCATCCCCCACTCCCACCCATACACTCAAAAGAACATAAGAATTGCCATACTGGGATAGACCGAAAGTCCCTCAAGCCCAGTCTCCTGTTTCCAACAATGGTCAACCCAGGTCCCAAGTACCTGGCAGAAACCCAAAAAGTAGCAACATTTCAGAGCTCCGATTGTGATGTCATAATGCCTTATTCCACCAATGCCTAAGAGCCAACCTCAGCAGTGATGTCACAATGGCTTGATTGTCCTAGACTTGGCTCACATAAGAACATAAGATTTGCTGTACTGGGACAGACCAAAGGTCCATCAAGTCCAGTATACAGTTCTAACAGTGGCCAACCCAGGTCCCAAGGGGAATGGGACAATTCAGCACAGCCAGTTCAGAATGGCTGTTTCATCTCTTAATATTAAGACATCTTCTTTAACGAAATTATCCAAACTTTTTTTAAACCCAGCTAAGCTAACTGATTTCATTAGTCAACAAATATCAATTTTTTTAATTTTGTGTTCTCTCAGTTTGATCAGAAGGAGAAGAAAAGTTTGACTGGGTTTCGAAAGGATTACTGGGACTTTCTCTGTCACATCCTGAGCAAGATGAAAGGTGGGCACGAGGGCATCGCATTCATCAGCTCCCTGCCTGAGGTATAAAATGTTATGTCCTAACTCACACGGAAGATGCAATTTATTTATTTACTAGTATTTTAGCTCATTACATTAACGGGTGCTAGCTGTCTGTCTTTCTTCCCCCCCCCCCCCACTTCCCTGTGCAGCAGCCACAGCAGCATTCCCTCCCCCTCCATGTCCCTGTGCAGCAGCATTTCCCCCCACCCTACTTCCCTGTACAGCAGCATTTCGATCCCCCCCCCAACTTCCCTGTGCAGCAGCCACAGCAGCAGCATTCCCTCCCCCCACACCACTTCCCTGTGCAGCAGTAGTATTTCCCTTACCCCCCTTTCCCTTCCCGCAGTCCCGACAAATCTGCCGATTCCAGCAGAGTCTGCAGCACTCTACACATGCTGCTTTGGGTCTTCTACTGCCCTGATTTACTCTGGCACGTTCCTGATGACATCATCAGAGACGCGGCAGAGCAAATCAGGGCAGTAGAAGGCCCCGAAGCAGCGTGTGTAGAGTGCTGGAGTCTTGACCGCGAAGAACGTAGCGGCTGGAGTGGTTTTTCGGCACTTCCCTTCCCACCCCGCGAGGTGGCGCCACAGTTCTTCTCGATCCCCGCCAGCGTCGGAAGCCTTCTCCAACGCTGGTGCGGCTGGTGAGAGGAGCCGAATATTGTGGAGAGTCCAGCGCTGGCGGCCAGTCCTGTCAGCAGTGTAGGTAGGTGCAGGGAAGAAGGCTGGGGACTCACGCATGCGCATTCCTGCGACCACAGACCTACAGATCATGGAAGCACGCAGTTAAGAGTGCGCATGTGCGGCTAGGGTTTTATTATATAGATTGGGATTCATTGACTGCCTTTTTCATGAAGAGATTCACCCAAAGCATGTGTATCTCCTGAGGTAGTCCACTGGGCGCTAGTCACTGAAGTCAACAGGTAGGTCTACCATTACCCTTCCTTTCTTAGCATCCCCTAGACCAGTCAAGAACTTGCAGGTGAAAGAGGATATACTCTACCACTCCTGGTCTGGTTGGGTAGGCTCGCTCCTGGGCCAATTGTCAACTGGCTCCCACTTTCTCAATAACAGACTATGGACTTTTCCTCCAGGAACTTATCCAAACCTTTCTTAAAACCAGCTACGCTATCCGCTCTTACCACATCCTCTGGCAACGCGTTCCAGAGCTTAACTATTCTCTGAGTGAAAAAAATTTTCCTCCAATTGGTTTTAAAAGTAATTCCCTGTAACTTCATCGAGTGTCCCCTAGTCCAGTGGTTCCCAACCCTGTCCTGGAGGAACACCAGGCCAATCAGGTTTTCAGGCTAGCCCTAATGAATATGCATGAAGCATATTTGCATGCCTATCACTTCCATCATATGCAAACCTCTCTCATGCATATTCATTAGGGCTAGCCTGAAAACCCGATTGGCCTGGTGTTCCTCCAGGACAGGGTTGGGAATCACTTTCCTAGTGTTTGTCATTTTTGACGGAGTGAAAAATCGATCCACTTGTACCCGTTTTACTCTACTCAGTGCACTGAGAGTTGCTTTTGGGTGTGAGAATTCGGTTTCCACTGGTGAGCAGTTTTGTCAGCAATGCTTTTTTTCTCTGCTTCTATACTTTCCTCATAGTGGTAAAACACTGTTCCCACTGTGATAAGGCTCCCTCCAGAGAGTCTAGGACGATTCATCGCTGACGATTCAGCATGGCCATTTCACCGCAGCTGTTTCATTGCTGAATCGTCCAATCTCGATGAATACCCCCTCCTCCCCACGTAGCCCTCCCCCATAAGAAGGAGCAAAGTGACATCAGAAGGGAGCCATGGAAAATTCACCAGTGAACCTTAGGTTTGCGGGGGGGTGGAGGTTTGAAAGGAGGAGAGACACCAGCAAGGGGGGGGGGGGCGTAGAAGAGGAAAGGCACCAAGAAGAACAGAAGCACTGGGGTGATTCATCGCGGCCATGTTGAAACATCCTGCGATGAAACGGCCGCGGTGAATCATCCCATTCCACCTACCAGGTGCCCTCCGGGTGCTTATTTGTAGGCTCCCACAGAAACATCAGTGGCAAACTAACGGGCATCTTTGTACCCTCAAAGCTTTCAGCTAATTTTCAAAGGGGAACAACATAGGCTGGCAAACTTTGCCTCCATTGAGCCGAAGTTCGCTTTTATCTTTCAGCTCAAGACTCCTATAGGGAGAGGAAGAGCTCTTATTCGCTACTGCCTGGTTCATCAGCAGCTTGCAGAGGCCTTGCAGACTTGCTTCATGGAGACCAAGAAAGCGAGGTACGGTACCCTAACACCTGCTGGGTTTTATTTGTGTGCCACAAATGTGCAGATACTCTGACACCTACTGTGTGGGCATGTCAGTGATACTCAGGTACCAGAAATGCAGCATACAGAGTATGCCAGGGATACCTACGAGAGAACTCCAAGACATGGGAGAAGCAAGTGCTTCCCCTGGATCGCTAGAATGGAATGTTGCTACTCTTTGGGGTTCTAGAATCTTCCTACTCTTTGGGGTTCCAGAATCTTGCTTACTCTTTGAGATTCTGGAATGTTGCTACTCTTTGGGTTCCGGAATCTTGCTTACTCTTTGAGATTCTGGAATGTTGCTACTCTTTGGGTTCCGGAATCTTGCTTAACCTTTGAGATTCTGGAATGTTGCTACTCTTTGGGGATTCCACATGGAATGCTACTACTATTTGGGGTTCTGGAATGTTGCTACTATTTGGGTCTCTGCCAAGTACTTGTGACCTGGATTAACCACTGTGAAAACAGGATACTGGACTAGATGGATCATTGGTCTGACCCACTATGACTGTTCTTATGACTCGCTGTGTACAATGTGTGTGTCAGAAATACCCAAATACCCTGAAACTACTGTGCCCACATTAAGAGGCCCCTTGGCATATATATATATATGCACCCAAAAACTAGCATGTAGATGTGTAATTGCCCAAGCGGAGCATGGGCAAGACATGGGTATTTCTCCCAGTTACATGCAGAACGTATAGAATAAGTCACACGTGCCCTTGGTCATGCTGTCTAAGGCTGGTGGAACTGCAGAGGCCAGAACCATTTATAATTGGGGTGAGCAGATTTCTTCATTAAAAAAGAGACGTGGCCCCACCCCATTCGTCCCCCAGCATCGCCCCCACACGAACCTCATCTCTTCTTCCCTGAACTCTGGGCCACATCTGGAGGGCCTCCAAGCATCTAGACAAGGCCCCCAAGCTTGTGGAAGGAGACATGCGGTTCCTATGGAGGTGGGGCTGAGGGCGGAGCAGGGCTGGGGCAGAGTGGGTGGGGCTGGGGGAATGGGGTGTGGCCAGGTATCCTCTTTTTTAAGAGGAAATCTGGTAACCCTATGCCTCTTGAGCCCTGCCCCTCTAGCTAGACAGCCTAATATTCCTTGTTGGCACTACCTGCTGGAAGATAGCTTAACTACCACAGAGGAGTGTCAGGGTACCTGAGATCTCTTGTGTCCATTGTTTTTACCAGGGGTACTCGGGTACCTAAGATCTTGTGTCAATTATACTTACCAGAGGTACTCGGATATCTGAGATCTCCTGAGTTCATTATTCTTATCAAGGATACTCAGGGGCCTGAGTCTCTTGTGTCAATTATACTTACCAGGGGTACTGAAGTATATGAGATCTCCTGTATCCACTGTTCTTACCAGAGATACTCGGGTACCCCATCATTTGCTGTGCATAGTGTGTGTATGCCAGGGATATTCATGTAACCCAGGTTTTCCTGTGTGTACAATATGTGAGGAAGAAATACTCAGATAATCCTAGACTTGCTCTACCCATCATGTGTACCAGGAGCCTCAGGAACCCCTGGATCTCTTTCTATACAGTATGCAAGTTACTAATGTATATTTTGAAGTCTGTGTGTCTGGGGCTAGGGCTGGTGCATAGGTATTGGGTGCCCCAGCTAAACCTTCCCCTCTCCCAAGTATCTTTCAAGCCTCTACCTCCCCCCTCCTGAGATTTAACATTCAACTCAAGCAGGATTACTCCAGCATCATTAATCATTAAACTTAATCATGACTATTCTAACATGACCTCTTCAGGAACAGTCCTGTAGAAACATAATTATTTCCTAGAGATATGATTCGAGTGCAATTCTTGAGAATCATTTGTAAGGCTAAATGGGCAATTCGCCTCTGAAAGTTCTTTGCCTGGCTATGAGGATCTGTTCCAGGGTGCCCTGCTTTAGAAACATAGAAACATAGAAATTGACGGCAGAAAAGGGCCACAGCCCATCGAGTCTGCCCATACCAATGACCTACTCCCTGACTTTTACTCCCCTATTGATCCCATGTGAATATCCCATTTTCTCTTAAAATCTGACACGCTGTTGGCCTCAATCACCTGCTGAGGCAGCTCGTTCCAATGATCGACCACCCTTTCGGTGAAGAAGTACTTTCTAGCATCACCTTGAAATTTCCTTCCCCTGATTTTCAGCGAGTGTCCTCTGGTAATTGAGGGCCCTGTAAGACTGAAGATATCATCTTTCATCTCTATACGCCCCGTGATATACTTAAAGGTCTCAATCATGTCCCCCCCTCTCTCTTCGCTCCTCCAGTGAGTACATCCGCAGTTTTTTTAGTCTTTCTTCATACGTGAGATCCCTGAGCCCCAAGACCATCCTGGTAGCCATTCGCTGAACCGATTCAATTCTCAACACATCTTTCCGGTAGTGTGGTCTCCAGAATTGAACACAATACTCGAGATGAGGTCTCACCATGGATCTGTACAGTGGCATTATGACTTCAGGTTTTCTGCTGACAAAACCCCTACGGATGCAGCCCATGCTTTGGCTCTGCTTCCCTTCTCCCTACTCTCCATAAAGTGCCATCCTACTTTGCATAATGATTAAGCCAATGGTCACAGTAGTTGATGGCAAGTCAACACAAATTGGTCAATCCTTTCTCTGCAACTGATTCTTCTTTTCGGTTCTCTACCACTTCGGGCAGCTGACTATATCAATTTTCCATGCTTAACCTACCAAAGTTCCTATATCTGTTCTTACTTTCTCTTGCAGTGCTGGCCTCTATCACCTCCGCTAGTGGGAGAATCCTGTCCTTGACAACTTCCTCTGATCAGTCTGTTACTTAATCCAACACTCAGGCCCCTCCCATGCCACACCACCAATTACTTCAAAGACACAGCTCCTAGTGAGAACCTGCTATCTGGCTTACCCTAACAAGACTGAGCACAGGGTCTACATGGAACGGATGGAAATACGCGTTATTTTGATGTGTAAAAAAAGGGAATCTTGACTGTGTCTTGCTTTAGAGAGTGGTACTATTCGAGGAACCCATTCCTGAAGGAAGATCTTCGTTCAGACATCTTTAACCACCTATATGAACTCAACGGTGTCACCTTCAACCTGGCATTGAAGAGAACAGATCTGGATTCACTGTGGCCAATGGCAATAGGGTAAGAGATCAAATCATCTTCTGAAGACCTGAAATGCTCTATCAATCTCACTTCGGCACCCAGAAGTTGACAGAATTCCCAGAAGAGAGTCTCCTACACAGAGGAGATCATTATTTCCCACACTGTGAGATCCTCCCCCCACCTCCCTCCCATCCCTAGCACATCGCCAATGTTTTATCTAGTGGAGGAGATCTGAGGAATATTATTTGAGTCCCTTTAATCCTGACGGGTTTTCATAGTGTCCCTGGGAATATTTACACAATGCTCTGGTTATTTGAGGTGAAAGATGATCAGGGGTCAGTGGATTTTAACATTCTTCTGGTTGTTTTTTTTACGAAAAGTTGCTTCTTTTATATTTTTTTCCAAGGGATTCGAACAAACAATCCAAGCAAAGAATTCTGAACCATGAGGAAGAAAACACAAACCCAGAGGTAATTTTTTGTCCTTGTTTTATCTCAGGCCAGTATTCTTTAATCATTAATGACAGGGTTTAGATAAAGAGCTCCTCTGGCCTATATGTATCATAGAAACATAGAAACATGATGGCATAAAAAGGCCAAATGGCCCATCTGCAGCATCCACTATCTCCTCCTCTCCCTATTGGTTAAGGCTAGACAAATCTTTGGGTTGTTTTTAATTCCCCCTACTCTCCCTCCCCTCTGGATCAGAGCTTAAATTGCATTGTCCAGGTCAGTGGTGGACAACTGGGGTTGATCATTTTTTAACACACAACCCACACCCCATTAAAAAAATACTTTTAGTAATTGTATTTATTTATTTATTTATCCTGTTCTCCCCAGAGAGCTTAGAACAGGTTACAATTGAACATTCACAGTGTTACAATATAAAATTACATAGGGTTACAACCTCTCCAACCCCACACCAGCGCTGTAGTGTAAACAAAATAATCAAAAAATACTTTTCTTCTCTCTGTTAGGTCCTAGCTCACGCTCATTGTCTAACACCAGCTCTGGCAGGATACAAATTTCAAATCTGACATATTGTGAACACAAAATAGAAAATAAAATTATTTTTCTATCTTTTATTGTGTGGTCATTTTATTATTCAAATCATGTTGGTCCCAGGCTCTGGTTTCTGTTTGTCTTCTGTTAACTTGCTCACCAGGGTCTCCTGCCCATTTGACATTTTCTTCTTTCTCCGTGCTCACCATCCATCTTCCATTTCTGTACCTTCCTTTCCACAGCCATAGCCAACGTTTCTGTTTCTGTCCCACTGTCTACCACCTCTCTCTCTTTCTCTCTCTCTGCCTTTTGCCCTGAGTCAAACTCTCTCTTCCTCCCCTCCATTATCATATGCAACATTTCTTACTCTCACCATGCACCATCTCTGCCTGCCCTCCACCCTATATCCAACATTTCTCCTTCTCTCTCCTCCATGCATGTCTCCCTCCCCTCCACCATATGCAAGATTTCTCCTTATCATCCCTTTCTACTTCTTTGTTGCATCTCCCTTCCTCTTCTACAGCCCATGTTCAACAATTCTTCCTCTCTCCTCTTCCCCCCCCCCCCCATGCAGCGGCTTTGGACCTGAAATCCAAAAAAGCAACTTGATGCAGAAACTTTATTTAGAGCAACAAAAATGTGTTTCGATCACCTTTGCACCACTTTCAGTTGGGCTGTCCCACAAGCTTCGAAAACTTTTCCACATTATCGTGCTCCACATGGTTATAAGGACATAAGAACATAAGAATTGCCACTGCTGGGTCAGACTAGTGGTCCATCGTGCCCAGCAATCCACTCCCGCGGCGGTCCTTAGGTCAAAGACCAGTGCCCTATTTGAGTATAGCCTTACCTGTGTATGTTCTGGTTCAGCAGGAACTTGTCCAACCCTGTCTTGAATCCCTGGAGGGTGATTTCCCCTATAACAGCCTCCAGAAGAGAGTTCCAGTTTTCTACCACTCTCTGGGTAAAGAAGAACTTCCTTATGTTCGTACGGAATCTATCCCCTTTCAACTTTAGAGAGTGCCCTCTCGTTCTCCCTACCTTGGAGAGGGTGAACAATCTGTCTTTATCTGCTAAGTCTATTCCCTTCAGTATTTTGAATGTTTCAATCATGTTCCTTCGCAGTCTCCTTTTTTCAAGGGAGAAGAGGCCCAGTTTCTCTAATCTCTCACTGTACGGCAACTCCTCCAGCCCCTTAACCATTTTAGTCACTCTTCTCAGGAACACATCGGACCCCTGATGAAGATTTGTTGATCGAAACACAGGCCGTGTTGTGTCCCCCGTTTCTATATTAAGGTGGACCAGTATAAAACGTTTTTATTGACCTAAATAAAGTTCCTGTATCAAGTACATCAATTCTGCAGTTTCTTTTTTGGATTTTGTCTTATTAACTGGGTAATTCAACAGCGCAACTTTGTAACAGGACCACTCAGTGAGTTGCAGGTGTCACTTATAGAATACTGCTTGTGCTCAACTTGCACCTAAGCATGCAAGTGTAAATTCACACATATACAGGAAGTGCGAGTATTCTAGTGCACACTCTGGTGTGTATATTTAGATGCAAATGTTATAAAATGAGGAGATTATCTTTTTTTCATTTTATTTACGTCAACATTTCTATTCTCTTGGCAATTTTCATATCAATTTTGAACAAGCATATTTTTCCTTCTAACCCTTCCCATTTACAGAGACTTTTTAGGCCCAGCACTTGTCCTTGTGGCACTCCACTGGCCTCTTTCCCTTAAATAAATAGACCCCGTTGACTGCCACTCTTTGAGTTCTGTCATACCTCCTATTCATCAAATCATTACTCCTCACTGTAAGCCTCCTATGTCCTCTATAGTACCATCTATGAGGGGCCGTTGAAAAGTTCTCAGCCCAACCAACAAAGCTGAGGCAGTCTCCATGAAGGACTATACACTTAGCCCAATAATTTTCCACTTTTTTTTTCTATTGGAAAAATATAGAACAAAAAAAATGGAAAATTGCTGGACTGAGTGTATAGCCCTCGATGGAGATCGCCCCAACTTTGTTGGTTGGGCTGAGAACTTTTCAGCTGCCCCTCATGCTGGGGTGTCAGGCTGGTTTTCTAGATTGACTGTTACATGGAAGAATACTGAGAACAACCTTTAGATCCAATATTTCAATAAAATTTGTTGGTAATTCTGCCCTAATGCTTTTCCATAGTAAAACAAAGTGTTCATCTATATTTGTAAGTCATTGGACAAGGACTACAGATGCCTCATTCTATAACTTCTGAGTATATAAGCAATTAAATATTGCAACTATGTACATCGTATATGCCTGTTGCTTTTGCTCATATGTGTTATCTTGTTAATTTGTCTATTTTTAATTCCATTTAGATTGAGCCTCTACATGTAGTTCTGAAGAAGAAAAGTACGGCAACACAAGAGGAGAAACCCTGTGGTTCCAGTGACCAGCAAGACACAATGGACCAGAAGTCCTCTGTAGAAGCACTGGGGACTGAAGTTACAGAAGCAGGGGGCTATGAGGCTAAAATGCATTTCTTAGAAACCCAGAACATGGAGCTTACGAGGGAACGTAAAGCAGTATCCCAACAGGGAGCTGCGGGTTCCATGGAGGACTTCCAGAAAGTTAGCAACTTGTTGGACAGTTTGGCAGCTAGCGAGATGAGAGAGATTGAGACCAGGAGGATGAACCTAGATCTTCACACTCGTATCAATAAACTGATGCTGGACCTGCAGAGCAACCTCAGAGCTGAACAGATGCTGAGCACTTCCCTGGACAGGCAGAAACAGAATCACTCTGAGGAAAGGCAAAGACTTCAGCAAGACCTGGAAAGCCTAAAAGGAAAGTATGATGAGCAGCTCAAGTTGCAATCAGAGAAAATCTCTGAGCTCCTGGAGAGCCACAAACTTCTGAAAAAGACTCTAGAGGGGCTGGATGTGCTGGTAAATGAACTCCGACAACAACTATCCAGTAAGGAAGAGAAAATTATTCAACTGATAGAAGATCACATGGAAGAGAAGGTGTATTTAGCAGAGGTCCAAGCAAAGAAGCTTGCAGAAGTGAACGGAGAAAAAGGAGACAACCTGGCACAGTATGAAAAAGAGCAGCATGCGATGATGAACGAAGTCAAGGCACAACTTGAGTTTAAAGACTTGGAACTGAATGAAATGATCAGTGAGCATCAGGTGACCATCCAGGAGTTAGCTGGGCTAGCAAAGTCTCTGGAGGACCTGGAGGAAAGACTCAGGCTTCAAGAAGCGGAAAGGAAAAAATGTCTGTTAGAGAGTGAGGCGTACCGAATTCAGTCCCAAGAGCTGAAGGCTCAGCGCCAGTTGCTTCAACAGGAACTGAGGCTTAGGGAAGAGAAGGCGGAGGAGAAAGACAGGAGTATTATGTCTCTGCAATGGGAAGTCATCACACTGCAGGCATCAGAAAAGCACTGGAAGGAGCAAAGCTGGGGCTTTCTGCTAAGTGCGGAAGGAAAGGAAGCAGAGCCCGGGGACGAGAAAGAGATCCTTGAGGAGAAGATCAGGCTTATACAGCTACAAAGTGAAAAGATAGCCCAAAATCTAGCAGACACTCTTTTAGTGAAGGAGAACCTGGAGAAAGAGAACAATGCACTTTCTGAATCTATAAAGTCTCAAGAACAAAGCCTTCGATCTTCTGAGCTAGAACAAGAGGATATCAATAAGCAGCTTCTAGTGTGTCAGGAACAACTCGGATCCCTCAAAAATGCTTTAACACAGAAAGAACAGGCCCTGCAAGACAAAGAGAAGGATGTCAGAGCTTTGAAAAAGGATGCAGAAGACAGATCAGTGAAACTAAGGGAGGCACTGTTTGAAAAATCAGTCACAGATGCAAAGGTAGCTGAGATTATGGCGACAACTGTAATACTGGCTAATGAAAAATCCCAAATAGAAATGCTTGCATCTGGAGAAAGACTGAAGCTGGAAGAGGCTTTACGTGAAGTGAAGAAGCAGCTGACAGCTTCTGAGGAGCAAAGGCATAAGATGGAAGATGAGGTGGGTAGGGTGCTGCAGGAGGAAAGGCATCTCAGGCTGGTACTGCAAAAGATCTCAGGCGAGAAAGAGAGTATTACAGGAGAACTGCAGTGCACAGTGGATGAACTCAAAGGAAAGACTCTGGAAGTTGACCAACTTGGACATGAAGTAGAGCAATTGCAGACCATCATGAAAAATGAGAAACTGTCACTGAGTGAACAACTGGCCATCATTCAGACTGAGAGAGATACCCTGCGGCATCAAAAGAAAGAACTAGAATATGCTAATTTGGTTCAGAGTGAGGAACATGTCCAATTAAAATACCAAGTGAAAAAACTGGAGCTAGAGAAGCTTCAAGCTGAGAAAGCCAGTGCTGAACTGGAAGCGATCAGAGAGCAACTTTCTACCAGTCAATCTGAGAAAGAGACCTTGGAGAAGAAGCTTGCTGAAGTGATGACGGAGTTAGGTCAGAAAGTAGAGAACAGTCATAGTATTGAACTTGAAAGCCTTCGGATAGTCATAAAGGACCAAGATATGAGGAGGAAGAGCCTTGAGGAGGAAAAGCAAATGCTACAGAGCAGACTAGAAACTGCAGAGACACAACTAATGGAACCAAAATGGCAGGAAGTGGCTGAAAAACTGAAAGAGGTAGGTGTTGTGCCATTAAGCGTTTGCTCACTCTGTTTGTGTTGCTGGTCTGATGGAATCTACTGTGGCAAAATGGATCTGGCCAAGAGCGGAACCAGCCTTCCTCTGATCTGCGGGCAGTAGCTCAACCAGTTGGCCAAAAGTAAACCAACGTTTCTTCACAGAAAAGGTGATATATCAGTAGAGCGGCAGGGGTCATATCCCTACAGGCTGACGTATGCTTGCATTCTAGAACAGAATCTTGGCACTTGGTATGAGGTCATCAATACTGCTCTACTGCATACAATAAAAAAAAGGAATAAAATACGCTCACCAGTTCCACAAGAGTAAAAACGCCCAAATGCAGGTGATTTTTGCTCTTATTCTTTTGGATTAATCAACAAAACTACAAACCACTGCACCTAGAAATCAAAATGTAGCAAAAGTGAGCCAAGTATAGGACAATCAAGCCATTGTGACATCACTGATGAGGTTGGCTCTTATTGGTGGAATGAGGCATTATGATATCACAATACCAGCTCTGGTTACTTCTCACATTTATTCATTCAGTTTTCTATGCTCTTCTCCTAGGGCAAGGGTAAGCAATTCCGGTCCTCGAGAGCTGGAGCCAGGTCAGGTTTTCAGGATATCCACAATAAATATGCATGAGATAGATTTGCATCTCAAGGGAACTCAGAATTTATTCAGGTACTCAAGCATATCTCCCTGTCTGTCCCAGTGGGTTCACACTCTATCTAATGGACCTGGGAAATGGGGTGAATTAAGTGACTTGCCCAGGGTCACAAGAAGTAGCATTAAGAAACAAAATCTTCACCTACCCTAAAGCCAAATACAGTACTTCTTTTACTTCCATTGCTTTAACTGGAAGTAAAACCCGGATGTCTCAATCCATATTCCTTTTTTCTGGAGCCATAGGGCAACCCTAAAAAGCCTTTTCTATCCTTGTAGACCCCCTCCACCTAGAATTTAAAACTAGCCACTCCTACCTACTGTGTTAGACTCCTCTACTTCATATTCTGCAATAACTTGTAAGCTGAATTGGAGTCCTCCACCTACAGTCCTGCCACTGGAGGGTGCTGTTTAACTCTCAGATTTTCGATAGTGAGGGACAGGCAAACTAGACGAGTGGGAATTAAGGCAAGGCACAAGCAGAGGTGATTAGATGAAAATGCGCTTTATCAGGAGTCCAATTCTAAAACAAAAAATGGCATAAAATAAAACATATAAAAATAAATAAATAAGATGCTTTCAAAATATAAAAAAATCTTACCAAGTCATATAATGTATTAGATCGTACATACACATAAAGAGCTTTGTAATGGAAACACCTACAGATAAATATGAAAAGTGATACAAGAATAGTTTAAATGCAAATAAAATAAATAAAACATACTATTTTCATTGTTATCTTTAGAACTGGACTCCTGATGAAGGCAACTGGCCGAAACATGGCTTGTGTTGAGTCCATTATATGAAAAGCCATAATAAAGAGCATTTTTAACTAATCACCTCTGCATGAGCCTTGCCTTGATTCCCACTCGTCTATTTCACTTCTTTGCTTTTCGTGGTTTTTTTTGCTTCTTCTCTGTGTATTGTGAACTCTGCAGGACTCCATCAGGCCCTCATCCTTTGGCACCCCTAGAAATTCAACACTATTCAAGCAGGCTTTATTCTCCAGATCGTCCATGTTTAGGGTTACCAGATGTCTGGACTTCGCCGGACATGTCCTCCTTTTCGAGGACATGTCCAGGGGTCCGGACGGCTTTTCAAAAGCTGACACTTTGTCCAAGTTTTGAAAAGCTTCCTGGAAATCGCGTCGGGCAGGAGCAGTGGGAGGACTTGGGGCGGTGATGGGTGGAACTGAGTGGCCCCCCCCTGTTTTGTCACGTTCTAGGCCACAGCCAGCTTACCCAGTGCTTGTTTCAGTCTGGCCCTGTCCCCATGAAACATGTCTGAAAAGTCTTCATTATTTTCCATTGACAGAAGCTAAACGATCAGTTAGCGAAAGTGACAACAGAATCTCAAATAAAGGAGCAAATTCTGACGGCAAAGGATACAGCAATTGAGGAGCTGGCGGAGGAGCTAAAGAGGTGAGTACTTCAGGGGCGTAGCGAGGGTGAATGGCGCTCATCTCCCACCCTCTTTCTTACCCCCCTGCCGCATACGTGCCCCCCTTATGCGTACCTTTTAATTTTGGCACAAGCAGCCACCAACTTGCTGTTCGCATCCGCTTCGGCGCTCTCTCTGAGTGGGTCCCGGAAGTGACATCAGAGAAAGCGCCAACGTTGACGCAGGCAGCAAGTTCATCGCTGCTCAAGCCACAATTAAATGGCACGCAGAAGGGGGGGCTCGTGCGCAGCAGGGGGGAAGAGTGCCGGCACCCAGAGGAAGACCGTGCCTGGGGCAGACCACCTCTTCCCCCCCCTTACTCCGCCACTGCTGGTACCTGAGGAGAAAAAGCGTGAAAGGGGGATTGAGGGCAGCTGGGCATGAGAGCTTTCTAATAAGAAGGTGAGTACGCAAGCATAATGGTTCCCTGATGAGAATCAGAAGAAAGGAAGCAGAGAGGTCCTGGGATGCATGAGGCCTCCCTAATGAGAGACAGATGGGGAAGAGTAAGGGGAAGAAGGCACCAAATGGCTCCCTGATGAGTCCCAGATGAGAATGAGTAAGGAAACGGGTTATTTAAGGATTTAGTACACAAAAATCTCTTCAAACCTAAGGAAATGAATAGTATGTAGATAGGAGAGAACATGAATCCCACCAGTACAATGAAGAGTCACTTCTTCATTCCTCATAACATAACATAACTTTATTCTTTTATACCGCCATAACCAAATGATTTCTAGGCGGTTTACACAAAAGAAGGCTGGACAATCTGTGAAATACGAATAGTTAAAAATACAACAGTGTCTTAAATGTACTCAGTGTAGAGTTTTACTACAACAAAAATGATAAAGGGCATGGAAAACCTCTCATATGCTGAGAGGCTGGAGAAGCTGGGGCTCTTTTCCCTGGAAAAGCGGAGACTTAGAGGGGATATGATAGAAACTTATAAGATCATGAAGGGTATGGTGAAGGTAGAGAGAGACAGATTCTTCAGACTGGCGGGGGCAGCAAAAACGAGAGGGCACTCAAAAAAATTGAGGGGAGATAGATTTAGAACAAATGCTAGGAAGTTCTTCTTCACCCAGAGGGTGGTGGACACCTGGAATGCGCTTCCAGAGCAGGTGGTTGAGCAGAGTACGATTTTGGGTTTCAAAAAGGGATTGGACGAGTTCCTGAAGGGAAAGGGGATCCAGGGGTATAATTAGAGGGTTACTATACAATACAAAACGCCCTTGAGTAATAGATCACTACAGGTCCTTGACCTGGGGGGCCGCCGCGGGAGCGGACTGCTGGGCGTGATGGACCTATGGTCTGACTCGGCAGAGGCTTATGTTCTTATAATAGTACCCACATTTAGGAAATGAATTTGTCAAACACCAATGCATTTACACAGTCAGGGCTGCTGTTTACCCGCTTGAAACGCAAGAGTCTTATCCATAGTCTTCGAGACCAACGCCAAGGGAGATGTTAATATTACATTACCTTAGTCCCAAGAAATTGATTGAGAAAGGAATATTCTCAGGTTTATTTTTGTATCAGGCAGCGAATAGATGGAACAAAATGTCAAATATGATAAGACTGTTGAAAACTCACTTGTCTAAGAGGTTTATTAATTCAAAATAATTTGATCCATTTTTTAATTTCTGTCTCTTCGTTAGCCGTACTGAACCTTAAAGCAAAGGGTGCAATTAATGTAATGTAATGTCTTCCCACAGTTCGTATGTTTTCTGAGCACTTTCTCTTTCGCCCAGGGTCAAACCGGACTGTGAACACTGCAGGAACCTGTTGGCAAAAACAGAAATGGAAGCGGAAGAGAAGGAAAAGAAATTCCTGGAAACGATCGCAGAGCAGAAGGATCTTATCACAAGTATGAAAGCCCGAGTGCTGGACTTAGTGAGGTAAGATTCCCATGTACTATACAGAGCTCTTTCTTGATGGGCCCCTATAAAAACCCACAGAAATCCCTGTTTATTCTATACTAGTTCAAGGGTTTCAAAGGCAGTCCTAGGAACACACCTAGCCAGTCAGGTTTTCAAGAAATCCACAATGAATATTCATAAGATAAATTTATATAGAATGCAGGTAAGGCATGCAAGTTTATCTCATGCCTATTTATTGATGATAAATGGGATGGCGGTGGCAAAAAGGGCAAACAGAATGCTAGGAATGATAAAGAAGGGAATCACGAACAGATCGGAGAAGGTTATCATGCCGTTGTACCGCGCTATAGTGCACCCTCACCTGGAGTACTGCGTACAGCACTGATCGCCATACATGAAGAAGGATACGGTACTACTCAAAAGGGTCCAGAGAAGAGCGACAAACATGGTTAAGGGGTTGGAGGAGCTGCCGTACAGCGAAAGATTAGAGAAACTGGGCCTCTTCTCCATCGAACAGAGGAGATTGAGAGGGGACATGATCGAAACATTCAAGATACTGAAGGGAATAGATTTAGTAGATAAAGACAGGTTGTTCACCCTCTCCAAACTAGAGAAATCGAGAAGGCACTCTCTATAATTGAAAGGGGATAGATTCCGTACGAACATAAGGAAGTTCTTCTTCACCCAGAGAGTGGTAGAAAACTGGAACGCTCTTCTGGAGGTTGTTATAGGGGAAAACACCCTCCAGGGATTCAAGACAAAGATGGACAAGTTCCTGCTGAACCAGAATGTACGCAGGTAAGGCTAGACTCAAGTAGGGCACTCACTAAAGTTAGAAGGGAAAAGATTCCTTACAAACATAAAGAAGTTCTTCTTCACCCAGAGAGTGGTAGAAAGCTGGAACGCTCTTCCGGAGTCTGTCATAGAAGAAAACACCCTCCAGGGATTCAAGACAAAGTTGAACAAGTTCCTGCTGAACAAGGACGTACGCTGATAGGGCTAGTCTCAGTAGGGCACTGGTCTTTGACCAGAGGGCTGCTGAATGAGCAGACCGCTGGGCACGATGGACCACTGGTCTGACCCAGCAACAGCAATTCTTATGTTCTTATGGAACTCCGCTCATATGAGGAAAGACTAAAAAGGTTAGGGCTCTTCAGCTTGGAAAAGAGATGGCTGAGGGGAGATAGGATTAAGAGTGGAGTAGAACGGTAGGGTTACGAGATGTCCGGTTTTCCCTGGACATGGCCTCCTTTTCAAGGATACGTCCGGGGGTCCAGACGGCTTTTCAAAACCCAGCACTTTGTCTGTCAAAATTGTGTCAGGAGGGGGCTTCTGTGCATGCACAGATGCAGTGCGGTGACGTCACATACATGCCTGCATGTGTGTAATGTCATTGTGTCACATCTGCACATACGTGGATGCCATCTGGGAGGGGGGCTGGGGGGCAGAACGGAATGTGATGCAGGCAGAATGGGGCAGAAATGGGCAGGTTTGGGGGACATGGCCATGGGTCCCGATTTTCATTCAGAAAAATCTGGTAACCCTAAGAACGGGTACAAGTGGATTGATTTATCACGCCAACAAAAATTAGGGGAGTGTGTGGCGCAGTGGTTAAAGCTCCAGCCTCAGCACCCTGAGGTTGTGGGTTGAATCCCCACACTGCTCCTTGTGACCCTGGGAAAGTTACTTAATCCCCCCCATTGTCCCAGGTACATTAGATAGATTGTGAGCTCACCTGGACAGACAAGGAAAATGCTTGAGTACCTGAATAAATTAATGTAAACCGTTCTGAGCTCTCCTGGGAGAATGATATAGAAAAACAAATAAATAAAATTACAAAGACTAGGGGACACTCAATGAAGTTACAGGGAAATACTTCTACAACCAATAGGAAGAAGTATTTTTTCACTCAAAGACTAGTTAAGCTCTGGAATGCATTGCCAGAGGTTGTGGTAAGAGCGGATAGCGTAGCTGGTTTTAAGAAAGGTTTGCACAAGTTCCTGGAGGAAAAGTGCATAGTCTGTTTTTGAGAAAGACATGGGGGAAGCCACTGCTTGTCCTGGATCGGTACCATGGAATGTTGCTACTCCTTGGGGTTCTAGAATCTTGTTACTCTCTGGGATTCCGGAATCTTGCTATTCTTTGAGATTCTGTATGGAATGTTGCTACTCTTTGGGGTTCTAGAATCTTGTTATTCTCTGGGATTCCGGAATCTTGCTATTCTTGGAGATTCTGTATGGAATGTTGCTACTCTTTGGGGTTCTAGAATCTTGTTACTCTCTGGGATTCCGGAATCTTGCTATTCTTGGAGATTCTGTATGGAATGTTGCTACTCTTTGGGGTTCTAGAATCTTATTACTCTCTGGGATTCCGGAATCTTGCTATTCTTGGAGATTCTGTATGGAATGTTGCTACTCTTTGGGGTTCTAGAATCTTGTTACTCTGGGATTCCGGAATCTTGCTATTCTTTGAGATTCTGTATGGAATGTTGCTACTCTTTGGGGTTCTAGAATCTTGTTACTCTGGGATTCCGGAATCTTGCTATTCTTTGAGATTCTGTATGGAATGTTGCTACTCCTTGGGTTTTGGCCAGGTACTAGGGACCTGGATTGGCCACCATGAGAACGGGCTACTAGGCTTGATGGACCATTGGTCTGACCCAGTAAGGCATGTTCTTATGTTGATTTCCTGAAAACAGGCTAGGTGTGTGCTGAGGACTGGGTTGAGAACCCCTGCACTAGATATAGTGCAAGTTTATGAAAGCATGACACAGAGGAGCCCTAGTGCTAAAAGGCAGTAGTGATACCACCCACAATGAAAAGCCATAAAAACTGCCTTATTCAACAGAATTGTCACCTAAAAAGTATCTACACCCAACACTACATATGTCCACTCCTGCTTTCAAATCTGAAATGTATAACATTATTTCTGCTGCCTTTTTAAGACTGTTTGTTGTATTTTCACTGCCTGTTGTAAGACTCCATATGCTCTTTGTAAGAAGAGTCTTACCACGCTGTATCCCGGACTTTTTTTGTAAGATGAAAGCATGAAACTTAGACTTCCCAGCTGAAACAGTCAGGCCAGGGACTCCCGACACAGTCTGTGTTTCAGCATAATGCATGCATCAGGGTGAGACAACATCCAGAGCCTTGTTCTGAGAAATCTTCCATTTTCCTTCTTAGTCAAAATGTAAAGTGGGAAACTGTACTTCCTTCCTAGATACTGGAATTATTTGCTTTTGGAATTGCCTTCATCTAGGAAAACAAGCAGTCCCTGAGTTACAGACGCCCGATTTAAGTACGACTTGTACTTAAGAACGTGGTTGCGGCTTCATTTGATTTCATTGAGCGGTATTTCCAGTGGCATAGACTCCTACAAAAAGATTCAGGAATGATGCATGGCCACATTAAGAGCCGTGTGAGGTTGTTTATGCTGTACCTTAAGAGGGAACACTGGGGACAGTTGGCCCTTTTGTCAGCTGGGAGCAGAATTTTAAAATCTACAAATCCTGAGTTACATACAAATCCAACTTAAAAACAACTTTAGAAACGTAACTCGTTCTTAAGCCAGGGACTCCCTGTATGGGACAATCCAGCCATTGTGACATCACTGGTGAAGTTGGCTCTTAGGCATTGGTGGAATGAGGCATTATGACATCACAATATGAGCTCTGGAATTTTACTACTTAAGAACGGGGTTGTGGCTTCATTTGATTTCATTGAGCGGTATTTCCAGTGGCCTAGACTCCTACAAAGATTCAGGAATGATGCATGGCCACATTAAGAACAGTGTGTGGTTGGGCTTTCTGTATCTTAGAGGGAACACTGGGGGAAGGTTGGCCCTTTTGTCAGCTGGGAGCAGAATCTGAAAATCCACCAGTTCTGAGTTACATACAAATCCGACTTAAGAAGTAACTCGTTCTTAACCCGGGGACTGTATTAGTTCTAAGTTATTCCATCTTATTCTTCACAGCTGTGGAACAACTACCTGTACAAATGTGTGTTTTAAATAATTATTTTATGTTTAGAAAACTGTTGAAGATTTATTTCTTTGAAAATTGTTGATGTGGAGAAATGCTGCATTTTGAGGCGATTGCTTGTTACTTCTTTTTTTATTTATAGTTCTGTTAAACCTAATTTAGGGATTATAACATAACAAAGTAGCCAGACTTCTCTAGAACAATTTTGGGGAATCAGAAGAGAATCAAAATAAACAAGACGTGTGCTATAACCTGCCTGAGAGGCTTAAATTTTCCTGATAGAACCGCACAGGAAGAGGAGAGTTCAACCCCAGCCCCCCTTTTTTTTTTTTTTTTACAAAAGTTAGCTGGCCATGGTAGTAATAGGTCTGATGCTCTTAGAATTCTATGAATGTCGGAGCTGTTACTGCTGCGGCCAGCGCTAAAAACGTAAGGGGGTGCATCGCTTGGCAGCAGGAGGGAGTGGGCATCTCTCCTGCTGCTGGGGATGTGTGGGGGCATTGCTTGGTGGCATGAGGGAGTGGTCATCTCTCCCGCTGCCAGGGGTGTGTGTGTGTGGGCATTGCTTGGCAACAGGAGGGAATGGGCATCTCTCTTGCTGCAGGGGAGGGTTAGGGGGTTATTAGTGTTGGATGATTGTGCAACAGGGCAGGAGAGAGTGGGCATCTCTCCTGCCAAATTTCAATTTGTTGTTTTTTGTTTGTTTGTTTTTTGTTTTTTTTTTTTGGGGGGGGGTAATTTTAAATTGCCTTGTACTACATTGGCATTGCAATATTGGAATCAAATCAGTGAGGCAAATCAGTGAGAACAGAATCTTCAGGCAGCACAGGAGGATTCACAGGGTGGCAAGAGACTGTTAATCCAAATGCCATCTGCAGACCAGCTTTAGACCATTGGTTCTTGTCTTCTTCTTCCTTCCCTCTCCACCCTCTTTTCCTCATTTATTCCGTTTTCTCAGAGGAGCTCAGAACAGTTTACATTAATATATTCAGGTACTCCAGCATTTTCCCCTGCCTATCCTGATGGGTTCACAATCTGTCGAATGTACCTGGGGCAATGGGGGGATTAAGTGACTTGCCCAGGGTCACAAGGAGCAGCGGGGGTTTGAACCCAGAACCTCAGGGTGCTGAGGCTGTAGCTTTAACCACTGCGCCACTCTAGAAATCACAGTTCAGTAAAAGCGAGCCAAGTAAAGGACAATCAAGCCATTGTGACATCACTGATGAGGTTGGCTCTTATTGGTGGAATGAGGCATTGTGACATCACTGATGAGGTTGACTCTTATTGGTGGAATGAGGCATTATCAGTGGCCTACAGAGGTGAAACTTATTGATAATGTTCTTTTGGTTCACGACTTGATTCTGGCTTAACAATGAAGCTCCAAGTAACTAAGACCATACAGGCATGCTTTGCACAAATGCACTTGTTATACCGATTAAAACCAATGTTAGCGCCATATGATTTTCAAACGGTGGTTCAGGCCATGGTTTTGTCGAGACTTGATTACTGCAATGCTCTGTACCTTGAAATAACAAAAGCAAGATGTGGAGCATTGCAGGTCATGCAAAATGCAGCAGGACGTTTGACTGCAGGTTTCCTCTAAATGTGATCATATCTCCAAAAATTGCACTGGCTTCCGGCCGTCTTCAGAACACAGTATAAAGCAGTGATGATTTGCCATCAATTTTTGCCTGGAAACATCCCAGAGTTGCTTAGAAGTAATAGGGTCAGTTCTTTGCGTCCTGAGAATTTAGCTTTCCTGAAGACGTCTGTGAAGCCAAGACTTGTCGAGACCAGCCAAATGATTTTCTGCTGTACAAGTCAAGTTATGAAACTCCTTGGCGGGTCAGATATGAAATTGCAGCGAAAAAGGCAGGTTTCGAAAACTTCTTAAGACGCAGCTATTCGTAGATGCCTTTATTTAGCTATTTCTGGTACTTTTCTGAGGATTGTCTGTATGTCCATCTTATTAGGTATTTGTTTATTAAGTGCTTATTTTAAATATTGTGCATGTAAATTTTTTAAACCATTTAGTGTTAAACAGTGTATAAATTTTTTTTTTTTTTTTAAAGTTCAATAAAATTTTTTATTGTATTATAAGAAAGAACAAAAAACATTTCAACAATATTAATCAATTTTCTATCCCATTCTCCCAGGGAAACTCAGAACAGTTTACATGAATTTATTCAGGTCCTCAAGCATTGTCCCTGTCTGTCCCAGCGCACTCACACTCTGTCTAATGTACCTGGTATAATAAAAGAGAAAAGTTTTTACTTTTTTAAAACCCCATCCCTAGTGTTTTTTCCCATCCTTACTATCTTCTTCTCTTCCCATTGGGAATCCAACAAATTTGTAACTTTCATTCCCTTATGTTCTTTCCCATTATTCCAGTCGTGTCCAAATTGTGAGTCTGTATTAACCCTGTCTTTTTTGTTTTTTCTTTTAATATTTTTACTTTTTATTTAATTGTTTTATCCCTATTATACTGTTATGTAATTCGCTTAGAATTTATTAGGCGAACCATTAAATCTAAATAAACTTGAACTTGAAACTTGAAACTATAGTAGGGGATTAAGTGACTTGCCCAGGATCATAGGGGGCAGTGTGGGTTTGAACCCTCAACCTCAGGGTGCTGAGGTTATAACTTTAACCGCTGCTCTCCCTCTCTCTTTTCTGCGCATCAGAGAGAAAGATGCCATGTGGAAGAAGACTGAAGGGATTGAGTGTCAGCAGAGAAGTCCAGCTTCCCATGACCCCGGCGTGTGTGTGAGCTGCAGGAAGGACTTCAAACCTTTCACTAGGAAATTGCAGTGCAGGTAACCTGCTCACCCGTTCACGCTCTTGTACACATGCCCACGCATGGACGGACACATAAATCAGAGTCTAGGCAGAGCCGCTGGGGGAAGGGAGGGAGGAGAGAATGCCCATGGCCTAGCCCTGCACTTTGCTTTCTAAGCACTGGCCTTCTGCGTTCACTGGCGGCCGCTGCGTGGAGAAGTCTTTCCACCAGTATTCAGAGCTACTGTCCAGATAATATAAGTCAGTGAACACAATGAAAAAATCACTCTCAAGCTTTCACAATAGCATATTGTAAAGTGCGTACAACTGTTAGTGAATTTTCTGCTCAGAGAAATGGAGGAAAAACCCCAACACTATTACCTCACCGCCCAATCGTCGCATGTTCAAAAACTCGTTGCGAGGATGCATATGTTTGAATTGTTTGCATATGGTACCACTAAGGCTACACTTTTGTTCTTATCATTTTATATTGTTTTATATTTCAGAACGGCAAACTAATCTTGTAGCTTGCAGGTTCCGACGTGACACGCTTCGTTCCTGCCTCAGGGAACCAACGAGATGTTGAGCAGATTTCAGAAAATATGGGCGAGTTAGGCTCAAAAATGTAAACGCTTCTTGCATATAGACCAACTCATTTATACACTTCCTCAGTTGGTCTATATCAGGGGTCTCAAAGTCCCTCCTTGAGGGCCGCAATCCAGTCGGGTTTTCAGGATTTCCCCAATGAATATGCATGAGATCTGTGTGCATGCACTGCTTTCAATGCATATTCATTGGGGAAATCCTGAAAACCCGACTGGATTGTGGCCCTCAAGGAGGGACTTTGAGACCCCTGATCTAAATGTACTTAATAGTTGGAGTCAATAGAGCAGGGGTAGGGAACTCCGGTCCTTGAGAGCCGTATTCCAGTCGGGTTTTCAGGATTTCCCCAATGAATATGCATTGAAAGCAGTGCATGCACACAGATCTCATGCATATTCATTGGGGAAATCCTGAAAACCCGACTGGATTGTGGCCTTCAAGGAGGGACTTTGAGACCCCTGATCTAAATGTACTTAATAGTTGGAGTCAATAGAGCAGGGGTAGGGAACTCCGGTCCTCGAGAGCCATATTCCAGTCGGGTTTTCAGGATTTCCCCAATGAATATGCATGAGATCTGTGTGCATGCACTGCTTTCAATGCATATTCATTGGGGAAATCCTGAAAACCCGACTGGATTGCGGCCCTCAAGGAGGGACTTTGAGACCCCTGATATAGACCAACTGAGGAAGTGTATAAATGAGTTGGTCTATATGCAAGAAGCGTTTACATTTTTGAGCCTAACTCGCCCATATTTTCTGAAACCTGCTCAACATCTCGTTGGTTCCCTGAGGCAGGAACGAAACGTGTCACGTCGGAACCTGCAAGCTACAAGATTAGTTTGCCGTTCTGAAATATAAAACAATATAAAATGATAAGAACAAAAGTGTAGCCTTAGTGGCACCATATGCAAACAATTCAAACATCTGCATCCTTACAACGAGTTTTTGAACATGCGACGATTGGGCGGTGAGGTAATAGTGTTGGGGTTTTTCCTCCATTTCTCTGAGCAGAAAATTCACTAACAGTTGTACGCACTTTACAATATGCTATTGTGAAAGCTTGAGAGTGATTTTTTTCCATTGTATTCAGGACATTTCTTTGAATCACTCTTCTCTTGGAAGTTTAGAGAGTGCTTGTGCCCTATTTCTGTCCATTTGACTGAATATAAGTTAGTGGCGAACTAAAGGGGGCGCGGGAGGGTACTGGCACTCGTCCTCCTCTCCACTAGAGAATGACACGGTGACAAAATTCATCACCGTTCCCGTCCCCCTGGATAACCGCGGGAAACCATCTTCATGTCATTCTTTAAGGAGAGAGGGAAGAATCAGAATATGAATGGCCACAACCACTGACCCTCAAGCTTTGCTTTGAAGAATGCTGGTGTAGAAGGACCGAGGTTGAAATAGACACTAGAAAATGACTTGGGATTATTTCCCGCGGTTATCCACAGGGACGGGAACGGTGATGAATTTTGTCACCGTGTCATTCTCTACTCTCCACCCCCACACTCCTTCCCCACCCCACCCCCACTACTGCGCCTTCCCTTCCCTCATACCCTTTAACGTTTGCTGCTCGAGCCAGCGTCGGCTCTTCTTCTGACATGGTTCGATAGTTAAGTTTACACCAGTTTGAAAAAAACAAACCCTAGATATTCAATGCTGGTCACTAGAAATGACCCGACATTGAATAAGAGCGATTAGCGCTGACTGTGGGATAGGGTTACCAGATTTTCCTTCACGAAAATCCAAACCCATGGCCACACCCCCAGGAGCGCCGAGTTCTGCCCTCCAGCAGCATCTGCGCGTGCGCGAACACGACACAATGACATCACGTGCACGTGGGCAAACGCCCCTTCCCACCGTGATTTTGTCAGGAAGCGGCTGGATGCTTTTCAAAACCTGGACCAAGTGCTGGGTATTGGAAAGATGTACGGACCCCCGGACATATCCTCTAAAGCAGGGCATGTCCAGGGAAATTTGGACTTCTGGTAACCCTACTGTGGGAGATAGCTGACCTGCCTCTCGCGGTCAGAATATTGGCTTGGCCGCCACTCCTCCTAATTGTTATGGCTGATAGACCAAATTTTAGAGTTGAGCAGATTTTAACTGTTGCTTAAATTTTATCTGGGAATAAAGTTTTCCAGCCCAATATACGTGTTTATACGAGTATTTTGCTATTTTTTGAGACAGATTATAGATTTTCTTCCACAATTTCCGGGACTTGTATACCGCCTTTTTGCTGCTTTGGTATTGAGCTGACATTGAAAGCGGTGGGCACTGGAGGATTAATCCTCCCTTTTACAAAAGCATAGTGCAGTTTTTAGCGATGGTAACAGCTCCGACACTCATGGCCGGCACTAAAAACCGAAGACGGTGACGGAGTTCAAAAAAGCGTGGGGTGAACACAGGATCCAGAATCAGAAAATAATTGTAAATATTGAAGAACTAAGGCCAGTACTGGGCAGACTTGCACCGTCTGTGTCTGTATATGGCCTTTTGGTTGAGGATGGGCTGGGGAGGGCTTCAATGGCTGGGAGGGGGTAGATCAGTGGTCTCAAACTCAAACCCTTTGCAGGGCCACATTTTGCATTTGTAGGTACTTGGAGAGTCTCAGAAAAAATGTCTTATTAAAAAAATGACAAACTTTGCATGAGGTAAAACTCCTTATAGTTTATAAATCTTTCCTTTTGGCTAAGTCTTGATAATAATTTGTAATTTATAGCTGAAGAGACATAGGATCAAGAAACGGTTTTATTTTACTTTTGAGATTATGATAAACATACCGAGGGCCTCAAAAGAGTACCTGGCGGGCCGTGAGTTTGAGGCAACTGGTGCAGATGGACTGGAGTGAGCTTTGACGGAGACTTAAAGTAGTTGGAACCTAAGAAAAATACAGGCAGAGCTTTGGATTCTTGCCCAGAAATAGCTAAGAAAAAAAAACCAACAACAAATTTTTAAATTGAATCAGGTTGGGCAGACTGGATGGACCATTCGGGTCTTTATCTGCCGTCATCTACTATGTTACTACGGTTATATGAAAAGGGGGATAAGTGACTTGTCCAGGGTCATAAGGAGCCACACTAGGATTTCATCTCCTAGCCTCTGGGTACAGAGACACCAGCTCTACCCATGAGCCACACGTACACTGGATGGGATAGTTGTGGGGTCACTTTAGCTTTGGTCAAATTAAGTCCTTCAGGATCTCCCAGCACAGCAGACAATGACCTCCACTGTAGGGTTTCTCAACTCGGTCCTGGAGTACCCCCTTGCCAGTCAGGTTTCAGGATATCCACATTGAATTAGCATAAACTTGATTTGCATACACTGCCTCCATTATATGCAAATGTTTTTCATGCATATTCATTGTGGATATCTTGAAAACCTGACTGTTAAGGGGGTACTCCAGGACCGAGTTGAGAAACACTGCACTGCTGTATCTAATGCAGATTGCTGGGTGTCTCTGCAGGATCTCATAACATAGGAGATACATACTTTGAGCCTCTGAATTCAAGAGGGCCTGGGATAGGCACGTGGGATCTCTCGGAGAGAGATTGAGATCATGGCTACTGCGGATGGGCAGACTGGATGGGCCACGTGGCCTTATCTATCATGTTTCTATGTTTTAGCGTAGTGTAATATTCCTGAAGCCTCGTATTTCTGAAGTGCAGGTTTAATGGGCTTGAATTTTTCATTTCAGGCTTTGCAGGAACACCGTGTGCCAGGCCTGTTCCGTGAAGAGTGGGAAGAAAGAGCTTTCCTGTGTTCCCTGTTACCAGAAGGGAACTATGCCAGTCACTTGATCACAGCCAGCAAGTGCCATCAGCACCTCTGCAACTATTTAATGGCTGGCCTTAAGAAATTCGTTCTGACAGCTTCAGAACCAGCTGCCGTACCGACACCGATTCAGGTTATCTTCAGCGGGCACCGTGACTGGCAGTTAAGCGGTCATGTCTGTTAACGTCTGTGCATTTCTTCTATTCAGTACATGAGAGGGTCTCTCCTACGTTAGGGGCCTGGTTATTGAGCCAGAAGAAGGACAATCCTGCAATCTAGGAACCCACATTTAACGTCCACTGCACTGACCACTAGGTGGCCCCTTTCCTCTGTGTGACCAAATGATGCTTTTTGATGTCCATATTTTGGATGTTTCGTTTTGGAAAATGGCTGTTCATTTGGGTCATTTTCTTTTTTTTTTTAATATATTTTTACATTTGGGTCATTTTCAGCACAAGAATGTCCTTCTCATGTATTTTTTGAACAGGAAATCACAATGTTTTTTTCTATTCGAAAATGACTGTGAGATGGATGGGTTTTTGGGGTTTTTTTTTTAATTATGAGGCAGATGTCCCAATTCTGACTTGGATGTTCTTTCAAAAAATGTCCCTCCATGTGTGTCACTGCCAAAGTTACGCCAGATTTATGGCTGCTGTTACTACACAGCCTTAGGGTATCTCGTAACATAGTAAATGACGGCAGATAAAGACCCAAATGGTCCATCCTGTCTACCCAACCATACATGCTCCATAAATTAATTTAGTTTTAAATGGTCCTTTTTTCTTAGACATTTCTGGGCCAGAAACCCAGAGCCCTGCCCAGTAGTTCCATCTACTGGCGTCTCCATCAAAGCTCACTCCAGCCCATCTGAACCATCCCAGCCATCAAAGCCCTCCCCAGCCCATCCCAAAACTGAATGTCCATATACGGGACTCAGACCGTGCAAGCCTGCTCAAAACTGGCCTTAGTTCCTTCAATGTAGACCCATTATTTTCTGATTCGAGATCCTCTGTGTTCATCCCACGCTTGTTTGAACTCTGTCACCATTTTCTTCTCCACCACCTCCCTCGGGAGCACATTTCACGCATCAACCACCCTCTCCGTAAAGAAGAATTTCCTAACATTACTCGTGAATCTTCCACCTCTCAACCTCAAATTATGTACTCTGGTTTTATCATTTTCCTTTCTCTGGAATAGATTTTATTCTACGTTAATATCTATCAAGTATTTGAACATCTGAATCATATCTCCCCTGTCTAAATGGAGGTACCCAGTAGCAGTGATATTTTGCTTCTCTCCGGATCTAAACAGAACAGCCATTTTTGCTAAGCTTTCTAGAATTTCCACTACCTGGGATAACTTTGGCCTCCTCCCCTAGACCACTATGGTACGATCTGGATAGTGGTGTGGTGGTCTGTCAAGATAGCCAGGGCCCTAGCTACTCCTATCTGCACAAATGCTTTTGAATATTGTTCCAGTGGCATTTAATGGAATCATTCTTTTGCCTCTAAAGCAGGGGTGTTAAAGTCCCTCCTCGAGGGCCGCAATCCAGTCGGGTTTTCAGGATTTTCCCAATGAATATGCATTGAAAGCAGTGCATGCAAATAGATCTCATGCATATTCATTGGGGAAATCCTGAGTACCCGACTGGATTCCGGCTCTCGAGGACCAGAGTTGCCCACTCCTGATCTAGAAGAAAGGTGGGAAAGAGGGATTTTGATATTTCTTTTAAATATTTCCGTGGCATTAATGTATAGGAGGTGAGCCTTTTTCAAATGAAAGAAAACTCCAGAATGAGAGGGCATAGGACAGGGGTGTCAAAGTCCCTCCTCGAGGGCCGCAATCCAGTCGGGTTTTCAGGATTTCCCCAATGAATATGCATGAGATCTATTAGCATATAATGAAAGCAGTGCATGCAAATAGATCTCATGCATATTCATTGGGGAAATCCAGAAAATCCGACTGGATTGCGGCCTTCGAAGAGGGACTTTGACACCCCTGCTCTAAAGCCTCACCTAGAAGAGATTCTCTTGCTGTAGCGGGTTTGACTTCAGCTTATCCCATGTCACATCAGTGGTATTCCTGTACGTGAAACTCCATCCATGTTCTGCATTTGAGGGCTGTCACACTCTCTTCTACTCATCCCCAGGGCAGTTGCTGGAAAAAAAACAGCGTCTGGGACATGCACAGCTTTTAGCATTCCGTTATCTGCTCGGAGGCTGACTGAATGACTTAAAAGGCTCAGTGGTGCCACATACCAATTCTTCCTGCAGCTTTCTTACACCTGCGCTTCTCTGCCACTCTCTCTTCTTGTTACCATTGCAGTGGGCACCACTTTGGTAAATTGTTACATCACATTCATTGACTTCTATTCCACCGTAACCTTTCAGTTCCAGGCAGATTGCAATAAGAAAGACATGGCAGTACTTGAGGGAGTTCAGAGAAGAGCGACTAAGCTAATAAAGGGTATGGAAAACTTTTCATACGCTGACAGGTTAAAAATGCTGGGGCTGTTCTCCCTGGAAAAGCGGAGACTTAGAGGAGACATGATAGAAACCTTCAAAATCCTGAAGGGCATAGAGAAGGTAGACAGGGACAGATTCTTCAGACTGTGGGGAACCACAAGTACAAGGGATCACTCGGAGAAACTGAAAGGGGACAGGTTTAGAACAAACGCTAGGAAGTTCTTTTTTACCCAGAGGGTGGTGGACACATGGAACGCGCTTCCGGAGGTTGTGATAGGCCAGACCACAGTACAGGGGTTCAAGAAAGGATTGGATAGGTTCCTAAAGGGATTGAGGGGTACAGATAGAAGCAGAGGTAGGATATAAAAATGGTCAAATCACTTCACATGTCAAAGGACCTGGTGGGCCACCGCGGGAGCAGACTTCTGGTCTGACCCAGTGGAGGCAACTTCTTATGTTCTTAAGAGGTATCTGGAGGTTTCCAGGGAATTACATTTCAAAGCTTATTAGTATTGCAGGACATATTTCCTAAATCATCCCTTCACAGTGTTATTAGTGCAGTGTACACTGTTTCGATAAGTCAGAACCTCTCGCTGTTATTAGTGCAGTGTGCACTCCTTTGGTAAATCAACGCCTCTTCATTGTGATCGGTGTAGTACGCACTTCGTCTGAATAAGTGTCATTCTTGCAGCCTGTGTGAGTGTTTCCCCATTCATGTGCGTGAGTCTGCAAAACCCTCACCTCCCAGTCTCCTTCCTGGCAGTGAAGTTTCAGGGTTTGCTCAAGATGTGGCACACAATGTCTGAAGCAAGCGGCTAGGGTGAGCTGTGGCGCAAGAGATTTCTCAATTATTTTGCTCTCTGAGTTGCCCGTTTCTTCCTGCTCCCTCCAGGTCCCATGTAGCCATAGTGACAAAATGTAATAATAATAATAACTTTATTCTTCTGTACCGCCATAGGCAGATGACTTCTAGGCGGTTCACAACGAAGAGGGCTGGACAATCAGCGAATTACAGAATGCAAGAAGTGAGGATACAACTTATTACACAAGAAATAGATAAAAGGAAAATATGAAACTTAAGTAAGAAATATGGATCTCATGTATGAAACCCAGGAATAGAAGCTGGACAATCGAGTTGCAGAATGTGGAAAATGAGGGGGCAACATATTACACCAGAAATAGACAGAGGGAAAATAAAGCTTTGTAAGTACATAAGAACATAAGCAATGCCTCTGCTGGGTCAGACCTGAGGTCCATCGTGCCCAGCAGTCTGCTCACGCGGCGGCCCAACAAGTCCAGGACCTGTGCAGTAATCCTCTATCTATACCCCTCTATCACCTTTTCCAGCAGGAAATTGTCCAATCCTTTCTTAAACCCCAGTACCGTGCTCTGCCCTATTACGCTCTCTGGAAGCGCATTCCAGGTGTCCACCACACATTGGGTAAAAAAGAACTTCCTAGCATTTGTTTTGAATCTGTCCCCTTTCAACTTTTCCAAGTGCCCTCTTTGTTCTTTTATTTTTCAAAAGTTTGAAGAATCTGTCCCTCTCTACTCTCTCTATGCCCTTCATAATCTTGTAGGTCTCTATCATATCCCCTCTAAGTCTCCTCTTCTCCAGGGAAAAAAGACCCAGTTTCTCCAATCTTTCTCTCTCTCTTTCCATCTCTCCCTCTCTCTATTTCTGTCTCTCTCCCTTTCTATCTCTCTCTGTATTTCTCTCTCTTTCTGTCCCTCTCTACTCTCTCTATGCCCTTCATGATCTTGTATGTCTCTATCATATCCCCTCTAAGTCTCCTCTTCCCCAGGGAAAAGAGTCCCAGTTCCTCCAATCTTTCTCTCTCTTTCTCTCTCTCCCTTTCTCTCTCTCTCTCTATTTCTGTCTCTCTCCCTTTCTCTATCTCTGTATCTGTCTCTCTTTCTGTCCCTCTCTACTCTCTCTATGCCCTTCATGATCTTGTAAGTCTCTATCATATCCCCTCTAAGTCTCCTCTTCTCCAGGGAAAAGAGTCCCAGTTCCTCCAATCTTTCTCTCTCTCTCTCTCTCTATTTCTGTCTCTCTCCCTTTCTCTCTCTCTGTCTTTCTATCTCTCTCTCTATTTCTCTCTGTCTCCCTTTCTCTCTCTCTTTCTGTCCCTCTCTACTCTCTCTATGCCCTTGATGATCTTGTAAGTCTCTATCATATCCCCTCTAATTCTCCTCTTCTCCAGGGAAAAGAGTCCCAGTTCCTCCAATCTTAATCTCTCTTTCTCTCTCTCCCTTTCTCTCTCTCTCTCTCTCTCTCTCTATTTCTGTCTCTCTCCCTTTCTCTCTCTCTGTATCTCTCTCTCTTTCTGTCCCTCTCTACTCTCTCTATGCCCTTCATGATCTTGTATGTCTCTATCATATCCCCTCTAAGTCTCCTCTTCTCCAGGGAAAAGAGTCCCAGTTCCTCCAATCTTTCTCTCTCTCCCTTTCTCTCTCTCTCTCTATTTCTGTCTCTCTCCCTTTCTCTGTATCTCTCTCTCTTTCTGTCCCTCTCTACTCTCTCTATGCCCCTCATGATCTTATAAGTCTCTATCATATCCCCTCTAAGTCTCCTCTTCTCCAGGGAAAAGAGTCCCAGTTCCTCCAATCTTTCTCTCTCTCTCTCTATTTCTGTCTCTCTCCCTTTCTCTCTCTCTGTCTTCCTATCTCTCTCTCTATTTCTCTCTGTCTCCCTTTCTCTCTCTCTTTCTGTCCCTCTCTACTCTCTCTATGCCCTTGATGATCTTGTAAGTCTCTATCATATCCCCTCTAATTCTCCTCTTCTCCAGGGAAAAGAGTCCCAGTTCCTCCAATCTTAATCTCTCTTTCTCTCTCTCCCTTTCTCTCTCTCTCTCTCTATTTCTGTCTCTCTCCCTTTCTCTCTCTCTGTATCTCTCTCTCTTTCTGTCCCTCTCTACTCTCTCTGTGCCCTTCATGATCTTGTATGTCTCTATCATATCCCCTCTAAGTCTCCTCTTCTCCAGGAAAAAGAGTCCCAGTTCCTCCAATCTTTCTCTCTCTCTCTCTCTATTTCTGTCTCTCTCCCTTTCTCTCTCTCTGTATCTCTCTCTCTTTCTGTGCCCTTCATGATCTTGTATGTCTCTATCATATCCCCTCTAAGTCTCCTCTTTTCCAGGGAAAAGAGTCCCAGTTCCTCCAATCTTTCTCTCTCTCCCTTTCTCTCTCTCTCTCTCTCTCTATTTCTGTCTCTCTCCCTTTCTCTCTCTCTGTATCTCTCTCTCTCTTTCTGTCCCTCTCTACTCTCTCTATGCCCTTCATGATCTTGTAAGTCTCTATCATATCCCCTCTAAGTCTCCTCTTCTCCAGGGAAAAGAGTCCCAGTTCCTCCAATCTTTCTCTGTCTTTCTCTCTCTCTCTCTCTCTCTCTCTATTTCTGTCTCTCTCCCTTTCTCTCTATCTGTCTTTCTATCTCTCTCTCTATTTCTCTCTGTCTCCCTTTCTCTCTCTCTTTCTGTCCCTCTCTACTCTCTCTATGCCCTTGATGATCTTGTAAGTCTCTATCATATCCCTTCTAAGTCTCCTCTTCTCCAGGGAAAAGAGTCCCAGTTCCGCCAATCTTTCTCTCTCTTTCTCTCTCTCTCTCTCTATTTCTGTCTCTCTCCCTTTCTCTCTCTCTGTATCTTTCTCTCTTTCTGTCCCTCTCTACTCTCTCTATGCCCTTCATGATCTTGTAAGTCTCCATCATATCCCTTCTAAGTCTCCTCTTCTCCAGGGACAAGAGACCCAGTTTCTCCAATCTCTCAGCATTTGACAGGTTTTCCATCCCTTTTATCAGACGTGTCGCTCTCCTCTGAACCCTCTCGAGGCTTCTGTTTAGGAGATGAATCTGTCAAACAGTACGGTTTTAATTGCTCTCCGAATGGCACCGTAGGTCAGCCTGGCTCCATTGATGAAATTACCAAGCCAGGTCTGCTGTTTGCTTGCTTGGAACATGAAGGACCTGTCCAAAAAGGACTTGTATTTGCAGCCGGTGATCCTTGGGTATGTAAATATGTTACGGTTTCTGGTTGTGTAGTACGAAATGGACGACGGGGGGACCCGGGAGACAGCAGAAGACATTTCTTTTCATCATTTATTTCATGCCACTTGGGGTGCCCCTAGGGGACTTAAAGGACAGCACATCAAATTAACTTCTCCTCCTTTTACGAAGCCGCGTTAGCTGCTTTAGCGCGCGCGACTTTTAATCATGCGCTAACCACCGTGCTAACTGAAAATCTACCGCCTGCTCAAGAGGAGGCGGTAGCAGCTAGCACAGCCGGCAGTTTATTACGCACGTTAAACCACTAACGCGGCTTCGTAAAAGGAGCCCTTAGCGTAGGATTTCCCAAGACAGGACTTGTTAGAATTTTAGGGGAGATTGGTCTTGGAGGCGGCTTGCAAGGAGCCAGGGCTTCCTTCAATATGCAAATTGTTTAATAAGCAGCGATATATTTTAGGTCGAACACCTCACAGCCACTCACCATAAAACTGGGAGTAAATGGGGGGAAATCTGAGACCTGCTTAAAGATAAGTTATAAGTGTAAATAGGTCAACGCCCTTTTCAGAATTTTTATAAAAGAACTAAATTAGAATCTGGGTCCCTTAGTCTAGTATATTAACCCCTAGACTATTCCTCAGACTTGCTACTGCTCTGTTAAGGGGGGAGAGAATGGGACTTGTATACTGCCTTTTTTGGTTACATTTTCAAAGTAGTTTACCTATATAAGTTGCTTATTTTATACCTGGGACAATGAAGGATTAAGTCACAAGGAGCAGCACTGGGATTTGATCCCACCACCTCAGGGTGCAGAGGCAGCAGCTCTACTACTAAGCCACTCCTCACCTGTTAAGAACATCTGTAATCCCTAAGCTGTCATAGAGCCAGTTTCACATTCAGGGAAGAGGGAGAAGAACAGCAGACCCTAATCCCTCCGATGGGCAACTACTCAATCAGAACACTTTTCTGTTACGTGACAAATACCAGGTCTAAATACCGAGGTCCATCTTTTTAGAAATAGACGTCCTTTTCCCTTCTGTGATCAGAGTCAGATGTCCATATTTTGGACCTTCTCCCACCTAAGAAGATTAATCTATCCTGTACAGATGTAAATTTAACCCATTCATCTATCCATAATGTATGTCAACCTTGTAACCCATTCTGAGCTCACCTAGACCGTGTCCCTTGCCGTTGAATGTACTGCAGTGTTTGACATCCATATCCTACCTTTGTAAGACTGGGGTTTGGATGTCCATGCAATATGGAGTCTAAATGAGTTTCAGATGTCCAAACCCTGAATACAGCTTACCGTAAATCTCTTAAAGTTCATTTCAGAGCAAAGCTATTGAGGCAACAAATCCATAGTCCATAGTCTTAATGAGAAAGACATTGGGGGAGCAACTGCTTGCCCTGGATCGGTAGCATGGAATGTCGCTACACTTTGAGTTTTGGCCAGGTACTAGTGACCTGGATTGACCACCGTGAGAACGGGCTACTGGGCTTGGTGGACAATTGGTCTGACCCAGTAAGGCTATTCCTATGGAACGTACGCAGGTGAGGCTGGACTCATTGAGAGCACTGGTCTTTGACCTGGGGGCCGCCACGTGAGCGGACTGCTGGGCACAATGGACCATTGGTTTGACCCAGCAGCAGCAATTCTTATGTTTTTATTCCACAATGCTGGGGCCAGATAATAAAATGCAGACCCATATACAATCCAATTGTGCCTTAGTTAAAGGGGGAATGGAAAAGTGAGTCTAAAATCAAAGAGTTCTACAAGATGAATAAGGTACCAGGAAATCAGATAGAATCCAGGGAACCCATACTACTTCCAGTGTTTCCTACTCTTCTTACTCAGAAATAGCAATCCCTTCTATATCCCAACCTGCAGTCGCTACACCTGACAGCTTGGTTTCTCTAAGGCTGAGCTCTACTCAATTGCTCCTCTCTCAGCCTATTCGTCACATCATTGATGCTTCCAGGAAACCGGCCACACAGCAATGTTATGAACAGAAGTGGACTCGGTTTTCTTCCTGGTGTTTACTTCATCATCATGGTCCAACTTCCTTGGCAGTGGAACTAGTATTGGATTATCTCCTTTCTCTGTCGGACTCTGGTCTTGAGTCTACATCCATTAGAGTCCATCTCAGTGCTATTACTGCTTTTCATGAACCAGTGCAAGGCAAACCCCTTATTGCTCATCTTATGGTATCCTTTGGTCACCTCCCCCTCACCCCCCCCCCCCCAATAGAAAACCAAATGGGCCAAAATCAAAATCTTACATTTGACATGAAAAGGGATTGATGATCAATGATATTCTCTACACAGCAGAGGGGACATGAAGGAGAAGAGCCTTGAGATGCTGCAAAGGAGAGGGTGCATGACGGTTCTATCTACAGCAGGGGTGGGTAGCCATAGCCCTTGAGGGCCACGACCATGTCAGGCTTTCAAGATTTCCACAATGAATATGCATGAGATTGATTTACACGTGCGGGTCTCATGTACATTCATTGTGGAAATCTTGGTGTCTCAACTGGATTGTGGCCCTCAAGGACTATTCTTATCCACCTCTGACCTAGAACATCAGATATATTTGGGTTGGCCATGCTAAGGGACTGGATTGACAGTGGGAATCAGAGCGAGTCAGCAGTGTGTGAGAGTGAGTGAATAGATCACTGGAGGTGTGGAATATATTGGGGGGGGTTAGTGTGAGGGAGGGAGGGAGAGGGTTAAGAACAAGTGGATCAATATTCGGGAAAATGGGATGTGAGAGAATGAGCCCTTCTTCCTTCCTAGGGTTGCCCCATCCAGAATCCCTCTTCCCTCTCCTCCTCTTCCTGTCCTCTCTCTGAGATGCCCTCCTCTATCCCCCACATATTCTGCCCTTATTCTCTGTCACCCACCTCCCTTCCCAGAACTGATCACTAGGGTCCTTTCCCTCAAACAAGAACAAAGGAATTATTCAGAAAATAATAATTAGTATGACATTTATTGGTTTTAAAGTAACTATGCAAATATAGATTTATATATTATGCAATTATATACAAATGTAAGCTAATGTACCACAGAATGTTTCTCTTTTTTTGATCTGCCACAGGAAACCAAAGGCCATGTCTGTGGTCTCTTGCATAACACTGATTTAGCTCTGGACAATCACTTGCTCTCATGCTTCCTTCCCTACAGCAAGAGGAATAGACTCATGGGAGGGAAAATGCTTGAGTACCTGATTGTAAAAACCGCTTAGATAACCTTGATAGGCGGTATATAAAATCCTAATAAACTTGAAAAAAAAAACTTGGTTTGAACAGAAGACTGAGAACCGGGAAAACCAAGGTTGAAATCTCATAAACATAACATTAAAAAAAACTCACTTGCATACCGCAAATACTGTTAAGGTCTATGCAGTTCACAGAAATTAACAATACAAATGAATTAACAACCAGTGTCTAACTTCTAAAGATGCGTCTTTAGATCACGTCGAAACTGCTGATACGAATTAGAAAGTGTGAATATGTGAGTCAAATCCCTAGTCCATGAAGCAGCCTGAAAGGACAATAGACGCTCCTGGAATTTCTTATATTTACATCCCTTTGCAGAAGGAAACAAGAATAATGAATGAGATTTCCTAGAATGTTTGGGGTTTGTAATAATGAAAGATTCCATAAGATACTCTGTAGGCAAATCACGTAACCCTTCATTGCTTCAGGTGCAAATGGAGGGTCTGGTTTACTACCGAACACAAGCATATTAATGAATGCAATATTATGTGAAAATGGGACCTAGAGTGACATCAGGGTATACTTATTCGCAGAAAGATGGAGGGATGCCTGGAATGTCCTCTGAGAAGACCCCAAATGAGCTGTCCCTTGCCTTTCTCCAGTGTTCCTCGATGCCTGGCACATTTAACATTAGGAGAGGCATGTCTGGGAAGTGGGTTTACATCAGACGGGCGGGGGGATGGAAATCAATACAAATAGATCGCGCTTTCAAATCCACAGGTCTTAATTTTCCATGCAAAAAAATTCCTGTTCAAGAATCCGCAGTTTCTTTTTGCATGAGGCAACTTTCACAGTGAAAACGTCCGCCTCCTTTAAAACTTGATGCTGTGGCCTGGGGTGAAAGGTCAGTGTGGACTTTGCAGGGATGAGAAAAACTCTGGAGTGGGTGGGATGGGAGATGGACACAGGTGGACTGGACGAAGATTGTGGTCGTTATCTGTTTCTGTGTCGAGTGATTAAAATAACAGAAGAATAAAACACAAAAAAAATCAAACTCAGTGATAAGAGTTCAGAGAAAACAAATGCCAGGACAGTTCTTGGGTTGTGATGCTTCGCCTGGCAATGTTACTTTTCTGGCTTCGGCCTGTTATTGTAACTATCTTAAAACAGTCTTAGTTTGCTCAGAGGAACTGTGTTTTGCTTTGTCCCTTGAGAGACCGGTCCCCTGATGCAGGCGACACACCGAAACACGACCCGTTTTATGTTTATTTCAAAAGCTTGATATGCCTCCCAGCCTCATTGGATCAGGGCAGTTTACAATTTAAAAAAAAAAAAAAATTTATATGTGGTTGAAAAGAACTCCAATAATTAGACAGGAAAGCTTAACCCACGCATTCTTATAAGAATTACATAAAAAGAGACACCCACAAATACATTCAACCTAAGAGAAAATCACTATACCTACTTCATATTTAACCACACTTATTAAAAAATCATGTTTCATCCTCTAAGGCCTGCCTAAAATAATCCCCCATAACCGCGCAAGAGGTTCTTAGCGTTGCTCTGCGCTGCTCCGACGGTCAGAGCATTCAAGGCGCCGGCTGACGCTAGAAACCTCTTATGCGATTTTGTAAAAGGGGGAGGGGAATGTGTTTTCAACAAAATTTTGGATTTTTTATAGTTCATTTCTGACCTAATTTGGGGAGGGGGGGGAGATTATTCCAAAGAATTACAAGTCAGAAAAAGGCCGATGGGCCATGTTGAAATGAGGCGATGCTAATCGAAAGTCCTGAAGGGATCTTAGACATCTGGAAGGTTTATATAGAATCGTCCATCTGCTCAAGAAAGCCGGTTCCTGATCCCAAAGAGCCTCGTCAGCTAAGCAGCCAATGATACTTTTTGTACAAAGGAGTAACCTGACCGAATTTCCTGGCATTTCCCAGTAGTCTAATACTGTACATGAGTTTTGTAAATATTTGTCATCTTCTACAGCTGTGGTTCCCAGTCGGGTTTTCAGAATATCCCTAATGAATATGCACGAGAGAGTTTTGCATATAAAGAAAGTGACAGATATGCAAATTTCTCTCATGCATATTCATTAGGGATATTCTGTCACCTCCACATCTCATTTGGTCATTCCATGGTCCATATCACATGGTCTCTAATGTGTACACGCCTAGCATCCTTTACATATGCATATGTAGCTTTTTATTTACTCACACGTAAAGTCACTGCGCCCCAGTCACCAGCATTCTTAATGCGCCACTTGGCACTATTTCTCTTCTCTTTCTTTATTACCACATCAATCTCTCATTTACCTCAAATTTTCACCATAGGATCCCTGAGGAAGGCGTGTTTTGCCGAAACACGGCCCGTGTTGGGTCCTTCTATTACAAGTGTGGATTTTGTACTTTAAAAGATTTGTTGAATAAAAGAAGCGTCAAGAACTTTTCAGTAGGGATATCTTGAAAACCCAACTGGCTGGTGGTCCCCCAGGACAGGGTTGGGAACCACTGTTTTAGAGAGATTTTGTGGCAGACCTAATCGACCACATTTCCATCATCAAGTCCTGAGTTCTCTTTTAATGTTTCCTACGTGTTTGAATAAAGGCACTTGAAAAGCACTTAATTGCCCACTATTGCATTGCTGCTGCTGATCTGCAGGGTTCCTTCCTTCTTATAATTAGCGCATGGCTACTAATACAGGAGCTGGAATAAGGCCTTAGTCCACAGGAATGACCCACGAACCATGTGCTAAGGCTATTTTTTACTGTAGTTTGGTAAAAGAGCCCCTGTAACCAGTGGCCTAGCAAGGGTGAGTTGTAACCGGGGGCGGGGGGCATCCCTCCCCTGCCTTCTTTTCTTCCCCCTCCCACTCCTTCCTGATCCCCCCTGCCGCACACAATCCCCCTGCCCTTCCCCCGCACCTTTTAAATTTTCCCTGCGTGAGCAGCATTACGAACTTCCTGCTCGCGTCGTGTCAGCTATCCCTATGGCATCATTTCCTAGGCACAGGGCCCAGAAGTGATGTCAGAGAGATACTCGCGCAGGGAAAAATTAGAGGTACGAGGGAAGGGGCACACGGGCACGGCCGGAGGGGTCAGGAAGGAGCGGGTGGGGGGCAGAGAGGAAGATGGGTGTCTGGGCCCCTTACAAAGACCATGCCTAGGGTAGACCACCCCACACAAACACACCCCCTTACTATGCCTCTGTCTATAACACATGCCAGGGGTCTTCAAATCCAGTCCTAGAGGTCCACAACAAATTTGTACGAGATCCATTTGCATTCACTGCTTCCATTGCATGCAAATGGATCTCATACATATTCATTATGGAAAATCCTGAAAATCAGGCCGGGTTGTGGTCCTTGAAGACTGGATTTGATCAGTGTGAAGTGCACCCATGTATAAGTGACACTCCTATCTGCACTTACACATGTCTTGCATGTGCTCAGTTATAGAATCGCCTTTCGTATGCTCTTTACTTCTGGGTAGAAAGTCCCCGCTTCAGTTCCCGAGGTGGGACTTCCGTGTTTCAGATCAGTGGAGGAACTTGCCATTACGTAAAGTGATACCTTGAATGATGGCTCAATTAGGGGCTGGTTTGTTAGGCTGAGAAGGGAACCAGGCTAGAGAATTTGTCCCTGTCCCTGCGGGAACTCAATTTCCCTATCCCATCCCCATGAGTTATATCGCTGTCCCTGTCGTGTTCCTATAAACTCTGCCTTAACCACACAAGCCTCAAACAAGTATGATTAAGTGTTTGAGGCTTGTGCAGATGAGGATGGAGCTTGCAGGAATGGGGAAAAATTTGTCCCCATGTCAGTCTCTAAACCAGGCTACATATTCTCTGGCCCACAGTGATCACTGCAATGACCCTACTAAAGTATGTGTAGGCAGGAAGGGAGAGGAAGAAGATATATAATAGGGGGGGGGGGGGACTCTGGCTAGTACAAATGAAGGCTCCTGCTGCCAGATTCCAGTTTGGTTTTGATTGAGCTGAAAGAAACGGGAGCAGGAGAGAGCATCCAGATCCAAACAAGTCACCTAGTGAAACAGCACACTAGAATGCAACTTTGGTCTTCACCACAAGAGACTTGTCTGTCTTTGCACCTACAGAGTTGTAGAGGTGTTTCCAGATGTGGAGGTAACAGAACCTCGGCCATACTGTGATAAGAAAGTTTTGCTGATGACGCCTTTGGTAACTAAAATCTTGAGGAAGCTGTTTCTGAACTTCTGCCCAATAAAGGCATACAGAATCGGGTTGATACAGCTGTGTATGAAACCAAAAATCTCAGTCACAGCCAGAGCAGTATCAACTTGACTCCTCACCTCACAGGTCTGATTCACAATGTTGCTTCTCATCAATGAATCTACGACGACTGTGATGTTGTACGGTAGCCAACAGCAGAGAAAGGCTAGCACCACAGCAAAAATGACCTTCATGGCTCGGTGCTTCTGGTTGCTCTTGGTTTGGCAGAGAGTTTTTATGGTAGAACCATAGCAGAACAGCATGATTAGTAACGGAAGAAAGAACCCAATAGTATGCCGGATGAATCGCAAGATGATTCTCAATCGGTCTGTTCCATGTGATCCCCTGTCTTCATGGCAAACTTTAATGTTCTCACGAGTGTTGAAATCGTTCTTGTAGAGAAAGATGGGTACCGAGAGCACAATGGAGGAAATCCAGATGCCCAGGCATACAAATTTAACCAAATGCCTCTTTTGAGTGACAGTTTCCATAGCACGGACAATAGCAAAATAGCGGTCAACACTAATGCAAGCCAATAAGAGAATTCCACTGTAGAAGTTGATCTCTTGTAGAGCAGAGATGGCTTTACACATGAAGGCTCCAAATATCCACCCATAAACCTTGTAAGTGGCCCAGAAAGGTAATGTGATGGCAAAGAGAATGTCGGCGATGGCCAGATTCAAGAGATAAACATCCGTGGAAGACCGTTTGAACTTGTTGTAGCAGATAACCAGAACCACAAGCGAGTTTCCCACCAGGCTCAAGAAGAAGACAAGGACATAGACTGTCGCCAAGAAGTTCTTATCAATACTCTGAGTGACACAGGGAGCAGCTACCTCATAATTTGGAAGGGTTGCGTTGATGTTGTAATCGTAGTCAGTAAATGAATCTTTAAGATCGGAGCCATCTATATTAAATGACATCTTCTATGCTTGATCTTGGTCTGTTTGAGAAGAAAAGAAAGAGAAAATTTTACCAGAATCAACGTTCATATATTTCATTTATTTGTCCAGTTTTACCAGAATCATCAACATTCATATATTGATTTGTCACTGGCCCGTGCTCATGAATTTCTCAAGCAATCTAGCTGATTAAAAACAAATGACTACAAAAGAATAATGATAAAGCCCTGTCTACCGAAATTACAAACAAAGAAACTGGTGCTAAAACTTTCTCTGTGGATCCCGACTGAATTCCAGCCCTTTCCTCACTTTTTCCCCAGTGATAAAACCTCTCTGCATTGGTCCCAAGCTTTCCTGAATTCCATTCACATTTCTCCCTCCAGGGATTCAAGAGAAGGTTAGACAAGTTCCTGCTGAACCAGAACGTACACAGGTAAGGCTAGACTCAGTTAGGGCACTGGTCTTTGACCTAAGGGCTGCCGCGTGAGCAGACTGCTGGGAACGAAGGACCACTGGTCTGACCCAGCAGCAGCAATTCTTGTGTTCTCATTTCCTCTTTTCCCTGTCCCCACTCTTCCATAAAAATGATCCTGGGATACGACGGGACATTAGTGTGATGAGATTCTGCACCAACCACCCTGAAAGGTTAAATCTATTGAAGAGCCAAGGGGGTACATCAGGACTTCCCAAACCTGTTCTGGAGAACCCCAAAGACAGGTTTTCAGGATATCCAGAATGAAAATGTGTAACCCCCTTTTCTTCGGGTGTTTCTAGGCAGTTGCCTAATTTAAGCCCAGTGCCATGGGAAAAGGAAAACATTCTCTTATTTGTAGCTAAGGGACAGAGAGCCAGGACTAGGATTTTGAACAAGCAACATCAGACTTTACATCCACACTCTACTTAAGCATCCAGACCCCACCTGGAAGGCCATTTTCAATATGACCTCTAAATCCAAGTTTGGATGTTTTGCAGAAGACGCACAAAAATCCAGTACCAAACATGCCCATTTTCAAACTGCAAAACATCTGTCCTGGTTGGTTTGTTTTTTCTCAAAAATGGCAATTTTTTCAGATGCAAGTCTTATCTTTTTGAACCATTTTTGAAAAAGGCACGTCCAAAAGAAAAACGTCCCAAACAAGCCATTGTGATGTAGAAGGAACCAGCGCTCTTAGCAGACTGGTCACACAGGCATCCTATCAGAGCAGTGGGGCCCTTCAGGGGGTACTGCAGTGACCCAAAGAACAAAAGAAGTTATCCTGCCACTGTATCGAGCGATGGTGCGCCCACATCTGGAATACTGCGTCCAATACTGGTCGCCATACCTCAAGAAGGACATGGCAATACTCGAGAGGGTCCAGAGGAGGGCAACGAGGATGATAAAGGGTATGGAGAACCTTTCATATGCCGAACGGTTGGACAGGCTGGGGCTCTTTACCCTGGAGAAGCGGAGACTGAGAGGGGACATGATAGAGACTTATAAAATCATGAAAGGCATAGAGAAGGTGGAGAGGGACAGATTCTTTAGACTAGCAGGGACAACTAAAACAAGAGGTCATTCAGAAAAACTGAGAGGAGACAGATTCATAACGAATGCAAGGAGGTTCTTCTTCACTCAGAGGGTGGTGGACACCTGGAACGCGCTTCCCGGAGAGGTGATAGGACAGAGTACAATTCTGGGGTTCAAAAAGGGACTGGATGATTTCCTGGAAGCAAAGGGAATAACAGGGTACAGATAGAGGTTTACCTTACAGGACATTGAGCGAATAGGGTATGGATATTTTAGGTTAGGTAGGGAACACTTTCAGGTCATGGACCTGGGGGGCCGCCGCGGGAGCGGACTGCCGGGCACGATGGACCCCTGGTCTGACCCGGCAGAGGCAACGCTTATGTTCTTATGTTCTTATGTTCTTATGACCATCGCATAAAAGGTCCCAGGTACATATGTCACTATAACTCCCTTATAATGTACGGTGAACCCTCCTAAATCCACCAAATACCTACTGAACTACACTCCACACCAATAGCCCTTATGCCTGCAAGTGTCACCTATATGATGGTACAGTAGGTTTTTAGTGGGTTCACACCTTCCACCACAAGTGTAGCAGTTAGATAGGATGTGGGTCTGGGTCCCCTTCTCTGCAGTCCACTGCACTGACCTCCAGGCTACTCCAGAGTAGAGGTCTGCATGGGAACGGGGATCGCGGGAATCCCCCCCTAACCCATGGGACTCCCACGGGAACCCCCCTCTGGCCCACGGGACTCCCGTGGAGACCCCCCTCTAGCCAATGGGACTCCCGCGGGGATGGAAGGCTTTGGAAGCAGGGTTCATCCATATAATATAATGGACATGTCAGCCTTAGTAAAAGAGGGGGTTTATAAGTTGATTACCTGAACAGAAAACAAAAAAAAGGGTTCCACCAAAGAGATTCCACAAGGAAAACAGCAGCACAAACACAAAAGAAACTGTGGAATTGATGATCCTGTCAGAAGTAATTGCTGCTTTTTATGGGGACAGGAGGGGATGGAGGTAATTCCTTGCGGGGATGGGTGGGGACGGAGAGGATCCTGGCGGGGATGGGTGGGATTTCTGTCCCCACGCAACTTTCTACTCCAGAGAGCTCTTTGCTCATCGGTGATGTCACAATGGCTGGATTGTCCTATACTTGGCTCACTTTCATTACATTTTGAGTTCTAGAGTGGTACAGTGTAGAGAATGACATGGAGACAAATTTTTCCCTATCCCTGCAGGAACTCAATATCCCCATCCCGTCCCCGTGAGTTTTCTCTCTGTCACTGTCCCGGTCCCATTCCTATAAGCTCTGCCTTAACTGCACAAGCCTCAAACACTTATGATTTTCTCTACATGTCAGTTTCTCTTTGGCCACAACTATCAAGTACATTCAAGAATGTATATGTTCCATGACCTGTATATGTTCCATGACCTGTTTGTATGATTTTTTTAAAAAAATTCAATAAAAAAGTTTTAAAAATGAAATTAAAGTGTTTGAGACTTGTGCAGATGAGGGCGGAGCTTAGGCATTGGTGGAATGAGGCATTATGACATCACAATCTGAGCTCTAGAATGTTGCTACTTATGATTTTAAAGTGTTTGAGGCTCATGCAGATGAGGGCGGAGCTTAGGCGTTGGTGGAATTAGGAATTATGACATCACAATCTGAGCTCTAAAATGTTGCTACTTAGGATTTTAGTGTTCAAGGCTTGGGCAGATGAAGACGGAGCTTTAAGGAATGGGGCAGGGACAGGAAAAGAACTTGCCGGGACAGGATGGGAAAATGAGTTCCCACGGGGAGGATACATGCAGCCCATCAGGTTTTCAGGATATCCACAGTGAATATGCATTACACACTTTATCATACTGCAGTCTATCTCCTTGTGAATATCCTGCAAACCTGACGGACTGGGTGTGTCCTATGGATAGGGTGGAGAATTCCTGATTTAGACACTCGATTCTCCTTCTCTAGATCGGGGGTGGGCAAACATGGTCCTCGAGGGCCACAACCCTGTCACTTTTCAAGGTTTTTCACAATGAATATGCACAAGATCTATTTGCATACCATAGAATACTGCTCAGACTTTGGTATGCACTTGTCATTGGTCATATTGTCTGGACCTTATTTTCAAACCTCCAATTCCTCAAACCCTCCCCCCCATACTTTATCCTATATAATTGAGCTAGTACAGGGGTAGGGAACTCCAGTCCTTGAGAGCCATATTCCAGTCGGGTTTTCAGGATTACCCAATGAATATGCATTGAAAGCAGTGCATGCAAATAGATCACATGCATAGTCATTGGGGAAATCCTGAAAACCCGACTCAAATCCGGCTCTCGAGGACCGGTGTTCCCTACTTCTGAGCTAGTAGATCAGGGGTGTCATATAAGGGGCCGAAATCTACAGGCCAAATTTTTTAAGATACTTTGGCTTCTGTCTTACAATGTTTTTTTGGGAAGGGGAAGAAACCTAAATTAAGGTTGGAGTGTATGATGGGGGTCTGGGGAATGGGGGTTCCTAATCTTTATTTGTATAATTTGGGATTGGTTTCTAGGTACTTCAGAATCTACGTGGTGTGAGACACAACGCTCTCTTTTTCAGCCTTTGCATCTTCATTTTCTTTTTGGAATGTTTCCATCGTGTTCAGGGATCACCCGATTTTGAAATATACGCGGACGGTATGGACTGCTTCGATGAAGGTGTGGCACATGGATTCGCTTCCAATAGTAGGGAATTTGGCATTTCCTCCAGGGATGCATCGGGGGCCTATACAAAGATGGGCGGAATCCTTGATGGAACATATATTTTCTTTTGTGGGGGGAGGACAACAATGTACTTTCATTTGAAGATTTGTTGGCCCATTCGGGTGTGCGGTCTACCGATTCGTTTGCTTCGTTATTTCAACACATTGAAAAAGGAGGGTTTGGTTTTGGGAGGGGGTAAAATTGGGAGTTTTGTTTAAACAACTGGATGGAGTTCTTCCCTCTGTTTCTGATTTTGTATATCCACATAAGTGGATTGAGGAATTGGGGATGGAGATTGGGGAGGAAGTCATAGGAAAGGTGCTTCAGTTAGGGGCTTCTTCAATTTCTAGTATTTATTATAGAGGGTTTTTTTGAGTGGTTATGAGAACTTATGTTTCTCAAGTTCAGGCTTTTTCCTCCATCCCATTGTTTACCATCTCTCTCCCTCTCCTCTGATTTCAGACCCATTATTTCTTCTCTTCCCTTCCCCCCCCCCTTAGTCTGGCATATGCATGTCTCTTTGGACCCCCCTTCCTCCCTACATGTACTTCTACACAACCCCCCTTCCCCCAGAAGGCCTGTATGTTTTCCCCCTTCTTTCTAGCATCCTCCAGCTTCCTATTCTCACCTTCAAAGCAGTCTGTAGAGGATAGCCAGTCAGCTGTTGCGATCCTAGCAGGCTGCCATTGGCCTCCGCAGCACTTTCCCTCTGCCACGGTCCCGCCCCTCCTCTGAAGAACGGGACCGCAGCAGAGAGAACGTGCTGCGGAGGTTGACAGCAGCCTGCTAGGTTCGCTACAGATGAACGGCAATCCTTTGCAGGCTGCTTTGAAGAGGAGAACAGGAAGCTGGAGGAAAACATGCAGGACTTGGGGGGGTGTACACGGGGGTGTAGAAGTACATGGAGGGAGGGAAGGGAGGGGTCCAAAGAGATGTGCATATGCCAGACTGAGGGTGGAGGGAAGGGAAGAAATAACGGGTCTAACAACAGAAGAGAGGAAGATAGATGTTGGGCAATGGGACGGAGGGAAGGAACAGAAAGGGAGAGAAGTTGGACTCAAGGGATGGTGTGGGGGGGATATACTGGATAGGAGGGTAGTTGGGAAGAGCAAGGGAGGATGGAGGGAGGGAAGGAAGGAACAGTGGGCCAAATCGCAGGCCAAATTTAATTACCCTGGCCTGAGTTTGACACCCCTATAGAAAATCACTAGTTTCCATGCATGAAGAAATGTAGGACTACATGTCCCAGAAAACTATGCAATGCAAAATAGGTATAGAGTCATGGGGGATTTGATCAAATCTGCATCTGTACATTGCCTTTTTTCTGTGCCTGTCCAAATCACGTTTCAGAACAGGAACTTTCTCGGCTGTTTACTTCCTGCATGGATCTTCCACTTCCTGTGCAATCAGCACAAGTTAAACAATCTGTTAGGCTGGCTGCATAACATTGCTGCAAAAGGCTCGGGTACCCCTGCAGTGGTTGGTTTACTACTCCTCCGAATCATTTCTATAGCGCTACTGGACATACCCAACGCTGTACATCCAAACACAGAAGAGACAGTCCCTGCTTGCAAGAGCTTACAATCTAGTCAAGAAAGTGCAATACACAGTGCTCAGGTGGGGGAACCCTATACAGCTGCATTATGATGTCATCAAGAATTCTGGATACGACCCAGATGCATCGTGATGTCACCGAGTGTTAAGACAGCTTCTACTACTACTACTAATCATTTCTATAGTGCCATAGGCGTCAGAACGGGAGGGCCACATAGGCTGTGGCCACCCCAAAAATTTGTGCTGGCTCTGTAGCAGCTGGCACACTCCCCTCTCCCGCATGGCAAGGCGGTAGGTTCCTGCTGGGACAGACTCGGCAGAGGAGCCCCGCCCCCCCTCCGGCAGTCTTATAATTGATGTTAGTCTGTTGGCGATCCGGGGCTGGGCTGCTGAGCTCTACACTGCAGAACCTTTCATACGCGGGCGGCCATGACTCTGTGCGGAGACGTGGGCACCTGGTCTCTGCCCAGCGAGCTATTGTGCACATCTCCTTCCTGCCCGCCCCAGATTGGCTGAGGGCCTCAGCTGCCTGCTTGCGCCGGCGCAAGTGCCTCTTCCACCCGGCGCTCTGGCCCAAGCTACGGCTCAACTTGCGCATGTCGTCTACGCCTCGATTGAAAGTGCGGCTGGTTCGTGCTGGAGCTGCGGGTTGAGTTCGCCGCCAACTATCTAAGCGCGGCAACAGCAGCCGTGGAGACAGGAGGCGACACGGAGTCCCAGGCGGATGAGGCGGAGCTGTCCTCACGCTGGCTGGATGACCTGCGCACTCCCCCAGAGCAGGTGTTGCGTGCGCTGAAGAGCCTCAAGAATAACTGGTGAGGAGGGCGCGGGCCTGGCCACCAAATTCATTGCCCTGCTGTGTGGTTCGTTCTATTGTCATGTTAGGGAGAAACGGGGATTCTTTGCTGCCGTAACTTACCTTAGGGGTCCCTTTACCAAGCCGCGCTACCAAGGTTAGCGCATCGGACATTTTATCACTTGCTAACCCCCGCAGTTGGCTAAAAAAACTACCGCCTGCTCAATGCAGGCGTTAGCGACTAGCGCGTTAAACCCCTTCCACAGCTTGATAAAAGGACCCCTTAGTCTTTGATCCTAGTATGTAATGTGTGTGAGTTTCTGTCGTCCCTGGAGTTTTGGTACAGTCAAATTTGGGCTCAAATGCAGGGCTGGTTTAACTGAAAACTGAATTAGGATTCATGCTCGAGCTTTAAATGGATCAGTGATGAAGCTTTTGGGTCTGTATCCCTCTACTGCGGGATTTCCCCAATGAATATGCATGAGATCTATTTGCATGCACTGCTTTCAATGTATATTCATTGGGGAAATCCTGAAAACCCGACTGGAATACGGCTCTCGAGGACCGGAGTTCCCTACCCCTGCTCTACTGGATGACATCTTGGTCATTCTGGAGACCGTATCTGGCGAAAGACGTAAGAAGACTTGAGGCGGTCCAGAGGAGGGCAACGAAAATGATAGGAGGCTTGCGCCAGAAGACGTATGAGGAGAGACTGGAAGCCCTGAATATGTATACCCTAGACCTAGAGGAAAGGAGAGACAGGGGAGATATGATTCAGACGTTCAAATACTTGAAGGGTATTAACGTAGAACAAAATCTTTTCCAGAGAAAGGAAAATGGTAAAACCAGAGGACATAATTTGAGGTTGAGGGGTGGTAGATTCAGGGGCAATGTTAGGAAATTCTACTTTACGGAGAGGGTGGTGGATACCTGGAATGCGCTCACGAGAGAGGTGGTGGAGAGTAAAACTGTGACTGAGTTCAAAGAAGCGTGGGATGAACACAGAAGATTTAGAATCAGAAAATAATATTAAAGATTGAACTAGGCCAGTTACTGGGCAGACTTGTACGGTCTGTGTCTGTGTATGGCCGTTTGGAGGAGGATGGGCAGGGGAGGGCTTCAATGGCTGGGAGGGTGTAGATGGGCTGGAGTAAGTCTTAACAGAGATTTCGGCAGTTGGAACCCAAGCACAGTACCGGGTAAAGCTTTGGATTCTCGCCCAGAAATAGCTAAGAAGAAAAAAAAAATTTTTTAATTGAATCAGTTTGGGCAGACTGGATGGACCATTCGGGTCTTTATCTGCCATCATCTACTATGTTACTATGTTTACTGAGCACCTGTCTTGTTATCACCTCTCAAGACTAGGGGCCTCTGATGACCATCAAGAGTTTAGAGCAGAAGTGTCCCAACTGCAATCCAGTCAGGTTTTCAGGATTTTCCTAATGAACATACACGAGATCTATTTGCATGACTTCCATAAATATGTATAAGATCTATTTACCTACAATGGAGACCGCATGCAAATAGATCTCATGCATAGTCATAGAAATCCTGAAAACCTGATGAGTGCCAAGGTTGAACACTCTGGTTTAGAGGAACTGTTATTTCTGTTTGCTTTTGATCTGGAATATCTTATGAATTAAGACAGCGTGACGCTTACTATTTCTTTCATAAAATGTTGAAAACTTACCTTTTTGATGAGTATAACTATATCATGGTGGATAAAAATTCAGTGACTTTTTTATTATTATTTAAATTGGTTTTGGGGGGGGGGGAAATCTATTTAAAGATAGGTACAGTATAGTCGAAAAGTTATATAAGGCTCTATATTTATGTAATGTTTACATTTTTTGGTACATGAATTCCATTAATCCATCCAAGTCTGGAAAGCAAAGATACAAATAGAAGAAAAAATAGCTGACATGGTAAAACGGGGAGACAAAGACATTTTTTTTAGATATATCAATGATAGGAAGAAGTGCAAAAGTGTCATTGTGAGACTCAAAAATGAAGGGGAATATTGTGTTCAATTTTGGAGACCGTATATGGCAAAGGAACAGATAATTGTTGGACATAGGTGTGTGGCGTGAGAGGGAAAAAGAGATGATGTATATGGGGAAAGGAAGAAAGAGGGGGAATTGTTGGGCATGATAGTGGTGGAGAGGAGGGAGGGAGAAATGTTACACTGGGAGGGAGGAGAGATGACTCAAAGAAGGGAGAGATGGAATGGGAAGGGGAGAGAGAGAGAGATGCCAGACCACAGAATGGAAGGGAAGGAGGGGAGAGAAATGTTAGACCTCGGGAAGAGGGAGGGAAGGAGAGAGAGATGCCAGGCCAAGGGAGAGGGGAGAGATTCCAGGCTATGGGAAGGAGAAGAGAAAGATGCCAGACCATATGAGGCGCTAAGGGGTAAGACAGATGTCTGACCATAGGAGAGGGATGAGATGGTGCATAAGGATGGAGGGGAAGGGAAGACATAGGGAGGAGATGGTTCACAGCATATGGAAGCAACAGGGCTAGAAATCCCAGGATGTGCTGGGGTGTAGGTTCTAAAAAACCAGGAATGGCTGTCGGGACGGGTTCAGCAAGAGCGGGGGCGAGGGCGGGGGCAGCCCCCCCGGTGTCCCTCTCCTAAAGTCACTTCACTGGCTTCCCATTCCATCCATTTCTGAATACAATTCAAACTCCTCTTACTGAATTATAATGCACTCACTCAGCTGCCCCTCACTATCCCTCTTCACTGATCTCCCTCTATGTCCCGTCCACCCCCCCCCCCAAGCTCTGCTTAGATGATAAGTCCCTCCTATCCGTGCCCTTCTCTTCCTTTGCCAAATCCAGACTCCATCCCTTCTGCCTTGTTGCGCCGTATACTTGGAGCAAGCTACCTGAATGAGGTAGTGTTCAAGGCCCAGTTAAAAGCCCACCTCTTTGAGAGTGCTTTTGACTCTTAACTCCTCTCACCTTGGGTCCTACATCTCATGTCTGTCTGTCCAAGTTAGATTACATTTTTATTCCGCTTGTACCTTGCGGTTCAAAGCGGATTACATAAGAAGAGAACTGGACATTTCCAGGAGGGTACATGACATTGGAGAATACAGGTTGAGGGTATAGACTTAACAGAATGAGTGTATAGACATAATAACATTGGAAGATAAATCAGGTTACATTACATTACATAGATTGTAAGCTCTTCTGAGCAGGGACCATCTATTAAATGTCAAAATGTACAGTGCTGTGTATGCCTTTCAGTGCCTGAATTTCATTTCCTTTGAACTACTACTGAGAAGAGCTGAGCTTTTCATCCCATCTCATGCATAAACTCTCTCGCACCCCCTCCCCCTCCCCTCTGCTGAGTGTCAGTAGGTCCACGGCACTTATTATTCTAGAATGGGATCACTGTGTCCTTAGAAATAAAATACTGGCACAGTGAATATGAACAGACACTCCGACAGATATGAAACCCAGAGGAAATGCGGCGCAATTAACCCACTAACCTGGTTCAGCAGCCTTGCAAAGTGGCTTTCCAGTTCCAGGGCTTGAAGCGAAGCATCGGTTATTGCAGCTCTCACTTGACCATCCTCAGCCAACCTCGGTCTTTTTTTTTGTGCCGGAGATGACTCAAGTCCGGCAATTATACAATCAAAGAGGAATTAGTGTCAGAAGAGGAACTTACAATTCTTTATATTTTTGACAAAGCAATTGACAATATCATTTTTTAACATCCCCCTCCCCCACCATAGAAAAAAAATATTTTTCGTAACTGTATTTATTTCTCTCTTTCTTTTTATGTCCCGTCCTCCCCAGAGAGCTCAGAATGGATTACAGTTGAACATTCACAGATCGTGTTTGACGAACTTGCTGCACCTTGAGGGAGTAAACAGACAGACAGATAGACAAGGGCGACCTGGTCGACATTGCATATCTGGATTTTCAGAAGGCGTCCGACAAGGTTCCGCATGAACGACTACTTCGGAAAATTGTGAGCCATGGAATCGAGGGTGAAATACTCACGTGGATTAAAAACTGGCTGGAGCATAGGAAACAGAGAGTGGGGGTAAATGGACAATACTCGGACTGGAAGAGTGTCACCAGTGGGGTGCCGCAGGGCTCAGTGTTTGGACCCGTGTTCTTTTAACATCTTTATAAACGATCTGGACATAGGTATGACGAGCGAGGTGATTTAAATTCGAACGATACGAAGTTATTCCGAGTGGTGAAGACGCAGGGTGATTGCGAAGATCTGCAACGTGACATAATCAGGCTCGAGGAATGGGCATTGACATGGCAGATGAGGTTCAACGTGGATAAATGTAAAGTGATGCATGTCGGTAACAAAAATCTCATGCACGAATACAGCATGTCCGGGGCGGTACTTGGAGAAATCTCCCAGGAAAGGGACTTGGGAGTTCTGGTTGACAAGTCGATGAAGCCGTCCATGCAATGTGCGGCGGCGGCAAAAAGGGCAAACAGAATGCTAGGAATGATAAAGAAGGGGATCACGAACAGATCAGAGAAGGTTATCATGCCGCTGTACCGGGCCATGGTGCGCCCTCACCTGGGAGTACTGCGTCCAGCACTGGTCGCCGTACATGAAGAAGGACACAGTACTACTCGAAAGGGTCCAGAGAAGAGCGACAAAGATGGTTAAGGGGTTGGAGGAGCTGCCGTACAGCGAAAGATTAGAGAAACTGGGCCTCTTCTCTCTAACAGAGGAGATCGAGATGGGACATGATCGAAACATTCAAGGTACTGAAGGGGATAGACTTAGTAGACAAAGACAGGTTGCTCACCCTCTCCAAGTTAGGGAGAACGAGAGGGCACTCTCTAAAGTTGAAAGGGGATCGATTCCGTACAAATGAAAGGAAGTTCTTCTTCACCCAGAGAGTGGTAGAGAACTGGAACGCTCTTCCAGAGGCTGTTATAGGGGAAAACACCCTCCAGGGATTCAAGACAAAGTAGATAAAGACAGATTATTCACCCTCTCCAAGTTAGGGAGAACGAGAGGGCACTCTCTAAAGTTGAAAGGGGATAGATTCCGTACGAATGTGAGTTCTTCTTCACCCAGAGAGTGATAGAAAGCTGGAACACTCTTCCAGAGGGAAAACACCCTCCAGGAATTCAAGACAAAGTTAGACAAGTTCCTGCCGAACAAGAATGGGCGCTGGTAGGGCTAGTCTCTGTTAGGATGCTGGTCTTTGACCTGAGAGCCGTCGTGCGAGCGGACTGCTAGGCATGATGGACCACTGGTCTGACCCAGCAGCGGCAATTCTTATGTTCTTACAATATAACATTACATAGGGCTACAACCTCTCCAACCTCACGCCAGCGCTGTGGTGTAAACAAAATAATCAAAAAAGACTTTTCCTCCGTCTGTTAGGTCCTAGCTCACGCTCACTGTCCAACACCAGCTCTGGCAGGATTCAAATTTCAAATCTGACATATTGCAATTACAAAATAGAAAATAAAATTATTTTTTCTACTTTTTGTTGTCTAGACATTTTATTATTCAAATCATGTTGGTCCCAGGCTCTGGTTTCTGTTTGTCTTCTGTTAACTCATTCACCAGGGTCTCCTGCCTATTTGACGTTTTCTTTTTTTTCTCCGTGCTCACCATCCATCTCTGTGCCTTCCTTTCCACAGCCAAATTCAATGTTTCTGTTTCTGCATCACTGTCTACCATCTCTCTCTCCCTGTCTTGTACCCTGGGCCAGACCTTTCTATTCCCCTCTGTGCAGCATATCTCCCTTCCTCTCCTCCATTATCACATGCAACATTTCTTTCTCTCTCCCCCATGCACCATCTCTGCCTATCCTCCACTCTATGTCCAACATTTCTCCTTCTCCATGCATGTCTCCCTCCCCTCCACCACATGCAAAATTTTTCCCTCTTACCCCTTTCTACCTCTTTGTTACATCTCCTTTCTTCTTCTCCAGTCCATGCCCATCGATTCTTCCTCTCTCCTCCTCCCCCCCCAATGTGCAGCTTTCCATCCCTCCCTCCAATCCCCCTGTATAGCAGTTCTCCATCCCTCCCTCCCATTCCCCTGTGCAGCACCTCCGGACCCACCGACACTGCGCCCCTCCCCCCTGAAATGCGACATTCCTTCGGGCCTCCAACAGCAACTGCAGTATCAAACAGGCTGTTTGCGGCTCGCTCCACCAGGGCTTCTCTCTGCCATATCATCAGCGATTCAGCAGACACAAGAAGCAGGCAGGCAGGCTCAGAAGCTTGCGAGTTCTCTCTTTGTCAAAAAGGAAAAAAAAAAAAAAAAAGGAGGGCAATAGCCATCCAAATCAATACAACTCTTAACATTTATAAATATAAACAGCAAAAATACCCCCTTAATGATCAAAATCTGAATTCAAATCTAAAGGAGGAATTATGGATCAGACCATAGAATCTCTTACGACACAAAACCATTCCAGATCCCCAGGCGAAAACAGGTTCTAATCATCTGCCCAAGTCCTCCATCCACCTACAGGTGAAATTAATATATAAATTTGAATAAGTTGTAGGACTCTATTATTTATGTTCAAACATTTTTTATTGAAGGAAAATACATTATTGCAAAGTATACTATACAAACAATTATATCACTAATTAAATCCCCAACTATGAGATCTGTACTCCAAACATCTATGAAACATCATTCCTTCAAATTTTAGTATAATAAGACCAAATTCCCCCCCCCCCCAGGATGGAAGGTGACATAGTTAACCAGGTCATGAATAACAATGAAGGCTTCAAAAATGCAATGTAAATCATTAAGAATCAAGCTCTGAGTTCTAGGTGAAAGTGGGATCCCAAATTTGCATAAAAAGCAGAGTACGCCTGGGAGATCTACGAACCTCCCAAACTTCAAACAAAAGTACACTATGAAATGGATTCCTCCAATGCCCAAAACTGGGAAAATCTGCCTGCAACCAATATTGCATAATACACTTATGACCCACCCTGCATGCCTTCTGAAATAAGACATCGACCCTGACCATAAATCCCGCATGCAGCCCCTTTATCAAATAACACCCCCCTTGGAGATTCCACTACTTAACTATCCCACAAAGAGCCCAAATATGATAGGATGGCAGACCAGAAAGATTTAACAAGACGACAATGCCAAAAAGCATGGGAACACGTATTAAGATTCTGATCACACTTAACACATGTTGGAGAAGGCACTAATCCCGCATGAAAAGCCTGCGCTTGTGTGAAATATGCCTTATGAAGCATTCTATGTGTACACTTCCTCCATATTGAACCCGTGATAATTTTAGGTAATCGATGAAGTGCTTGACTAAAATCAGAAAGTTATATCTGGATCGCCAACTCTGTTCTCCATTTCTGCAGTAGTCCCATCATACGTGCAAAGCGGAATCGATCGCCATCATCATCGATGCAATAAAGGAACCAAAATAGGCAGTTCCTCACATTGATGATTTTTAAAAACCCAAGAAGTCTGTCACAAACTCCACAGAAAAGACCTGACCTCCTAAGATGACTCACATAATGTACCAGTTGCATATAACTGTACAAAGCCCCCAGTCCCCCCCCCCTCCCATCATGAGAGAGAGGTCAGGAAACCCTCGAATCCTCCTTTCCACATTCAAAGTATGTGCTACACAATGAACACCCCATATTCCCTGAAGAAAGGTCCTGGAAGTCATACCAGGAATAAAGTCTCCAATGACATGGGGATTGTAATTCCAAATTTTCAGTAACCTATTCCAAACTAACCGAATGGGAATTAAAAGGGAATTATACCTTAAATGAGTCGGTAATCTTGATCTAGGAACATGAAATAAATATAACAATTGATAGGATTGAAAAAAAGCCCGTTCATAAGATAGTGGAGTAAATAAATCATCCTCAAGAACTCAGTCCCTAATATGACGTAATGAACATGCCCAACCATAAATACGAAGATCAGGTAATCCCAATCCACCTCTCATCCCTGATCCCAACAAAGTATCAAAGGATAATTTCTGTTTCTTCCCTGCCCCACAAAATCGCGCAAGAATTGTCTTCAGTTTCCGCCAATCTACGTTTGTAATCTCTAAAGGAAATATTTGAAAAGTATATAGCCACTTAGGAAAGAGTATCATTTTCAACAGAGCAACTCGACCACCCAGAGATAAAGGCATCTCCTGCCATTTCAGCAGCTGTTCTTTTGTATAAGTAAGTAATGCAGGAACATTGGATTTGTACAACAAGCATTTTCCCCCATCTGTTCCAATGGATTCACACTCTATCTAATGTACTTGGAGCAAAGAGGGGATTAAGTGACTTGCCTTGGGTCACAAGGAGCAGCATGGGATTTGAAGCCACAGCCGCAGGGTGCTGAGGCTGCAGCTCTAACTACACAGGGACACCAGGAAATTCTTTTTCACTGAAAGGGTGGTTGATCGCTGGAATAGTCTTCCACTTCAGGTCATTGAGGCCAGCAGCGTGCCTGATTTTAAGGCCAAATGGGATAGACACGTGGGATCTATTCACATAGAAAGGTAGGGGAGGGTCATTGGGGTGGGCAGACTAGATGGGCCGTGGCCCTTATCTGCCGTCTATTTCTATGTTTCTATGTTTCTATCTTTTCATCACCCTCTCCCAAATCCAGCATCTCTCCCCCTCTGCCTTTCCCCCATACATTTAGACATCTATCCATGCTCATCCCCCCCCCCAAAAAAAAATGCAGCATCTATCTCCATCTGTTCCCCCAGACATTTAGGCAACTCTGTATTGCACCTTCCCCCACCCCATGCCCAGCATCTCTCCTTTCCTGTCCCCCCCCCCTTCTATGTAGCCACTTGAGTCCAGCCTCGCTCCAGGTCCCCCCACCTCTACTGTGTCCCACTTCTATGATGTAACTTTCTGTGGCAGAGGCAAAGGCCACCTTCTAAAGAGTCTGCTTTCAGCGCTACCTCTGTCATGACCACAGCAGTGGGTGGCAGACTGGCATCGGGTGGCAGAAGTTGGAGCGAGGCTGGATCTACACAGATATGTTGGGGTCCAATTTTAAGGAAGTCCCTAGATAGCCCTGGACATTTGGCCTCTTCAGCTCTCCCCCCGACAGCACAGATGAATCAGTGCTGTGGATGGTGAGCTGTGGACTCAGGGAGAAATACTGTTTAAAGGCATAAGCTGTGTGTTGGGGAGAGGTCAGAGAGAGGGGAATAACAGGCTATGAAGGGGGTGAGGGTACAGAGAGAGGAGGCATACACTAGACCAGGGCTGCCCAAGTCCAGTCCTCGAGATCTACTGGCAAGCCTGGTTTTCTGGATATCCGCACTGAATATGCATGAGAGAGATTTGCATGCACTGCCTTCTTGGTATGCAAATCTCTCTCATGCATGTTCATTGTGGATATCCAGAAAACCTGGCCTGCCTGTAGATCTCGAGGACCGGACTTGGGCAGCCCTGCACTAGACTATGGTGATAGTGTGGTGGTCCATTAGAAATTTTAATATAGGGTAGGGGCATTAAATTTTTTTGCACAGGTTTCCTCAGTTGTATTGGCTGGCTCTGGTATTCTATACAAGAGTCTGGAATAGCTTGCTCTGCTTTTAAATGTCTCTCCCAATACTTCAGGCTTGCCAAGCCACAAGAGAATAACAACCACAGAGTTTCAGCAGGAAAATGAACACCAGGAAGCTGGGTGGGGAAGTAGGGCAAGAGAGACAACACTTTTATGTTATGCAAAGCTCCTGGAAATGACCAAAAGACAGGAAATTTCAAGAGAAGGGTGAAATCTTTATGGGTCATCTGTCTTAAAAATTAGGTAACAGTAGAAAATGCAAAGCTACCTCTTTGAGGATTTACTGGCCATCTGGGTCCCTATGCTCTTCTGAGAAATGATTCGATTTTACCACATTCTCCAGCAGCAAATTTCAGAGTTTAATTACACGTTGTGTGAAGAAATATTTTCTCCAGTTTGTTTTAAATCTACTACTTAGTAACTTCATCGCATGCCCCTTATTCCTAGTATTTTTGGAAAGAGTAAACAAGCAGAGACTGTGGAGCGATCAGTTAGCTTAGCAGGGTTTAAAAAAGGTTTGGCTAATGTCCTAAAAGGGAAATCCACTGCTGCTTCAGCATACGATCTGTTTTACTACTTGGGATCTAGCTAGATATTTGGGACCTGGGTTGGCCACTATTGCCTCGAAGTACGATCACATCACTCCGATACTTGGCCAGTTTTATTGGTTGCCAATTGCTTTGCGGGTGGAGTTCAACGTTTTCTGTTTGATCTTCAAGGTGCTTCAGTCTGGCTGTCCATTGAGCATCCGTGCTTTATTACAGTGGTATCATCTGTCACGTGAGTTGCGTTCCGCAGACCAAATTTGTTTGGAAGTTCCATCATTGGCTATGGTGCGCCTTCTGAGTTACCGGAAGTCAATGCTTTTGGTCCTTGGTCCAATGCTTTGGAATGCTCTTCCGATACTTTTGTGCCAATCGAATGTGCTTTTACATTTTAGGAAAGGGGTGAAGACTCTGTTTATGAGCGCTTTGGGGGGCAAGATCGGAGAATGTTAGAATTTTTCTGCTTGTTATGCTGACTCTAAGCCTTTTAATACTAACTTCGGCATCCCACAAGGTTCCATATTATCCCCTTTACTATTTAATATCTACTTCGAGCCTTTATTAACTCTCTGCCAGTCAATTGGTTTTTCAGTTTGTGCTTATCCTAATGACGTTCAACTTCTTCACACCATCGATCCTTCTAACTTAAACGAAATTGCTTCCATTAACCTTAAATTACTCAAAATTCGTGACTGGCTAAACTCAAACGTGCTTTCTCTAAGCATCACAAAAACCAACACGGTTCTTTTTCCTTGGAAAGGTTTACAGCTGGTCTCGCCAGTTACTATTGATAATATCCCACTTGAATCTAATTTAACAACAAAAAATCCTAGGTATTATCATTGATAATAGACTCACATTTTGACCCCAAATCAGCACTCTGGTCAAAAACTGCTTTTAAAAAGCTCAGGATGATAAGATCCCTGGTCCCTCTCCTAGATTCTCATTCTCTTAATATCCTAATTCACTCTCTCATCATATCAAAAATCGATTACTGTAATTCATTATGTAATGGTTATGTCAAAAAAAGATATCGGGCATCTTCAGCTTATCCAAAATACGGCAATAAAAATCATCAGGAGCTCGAAAAAACTCAATCATGTCACTCCTTTGCTGAAGAATGCACACTGGTTGCCCATTACTTATAAAATTCAAAAGTCTACAGACTAACGTCCCCACATTCATAGATAGTTTCAAGTTTCAAGTTTCTCAAGTTTATTAATAAAATTTGATAAATCGCCTATTAGAATCACTAAGCGATGTACAAATCAAAAATATAGTGAGAAAAAAGAGGTACACATTTAACAATATTCTTATGTCATAAACAAACGTGAGTTTGGGAAGGAAAGGATAAAAGTTACAATTTTCAATTGGGGTAGAAGAAGGGAAAAAACAAAAGGAAAAGGGAAGTAAGCCACAGCATTCTTAGGAATCTAACTCTGCATTTAAATATTGAAAGCGTCTTTAAATAAATAGGATTTTAAAAGTTTTTTTTAAATGTTAAAAGATCTTTTTCATTGCGAATGTATTGTGGAAGGGCATTCCACCATAGGGGACCCGTCACGGAGAATATTAGACTTCTAATCCCATACGATCCGCTTCACAACATACTTTTAGGGCTCCTTTTACTAAGGTGCGCTAGCGTTTTTAGCACGCGCAGCAGATTAGCGCAAGCTACGCGGCTAGAACTAACGCCAGCTCAACGCTGGCGTTAGCATCTAGCACGTGGGGCATTGTAGCATGCGTTAATGCCCTAACGCAGCTTAGGAAAAGGAGCCCTTAATGTTCCGTCACTAAAAATAATTGGCGCCCGTCGGGCTTCTACCTTTGCGGTCACCGCTCCTTCAATTTGAAACTCTCTCCCTTTATACATCAGAACAGAACAAAACTTGGCTAAATTCAAGAGTAGTTTCAAATGCTTTCTTTCTCCTTTTTTAAATACATTTTTTGTTTTAAATTACTATTACGCAATCCCTACCTGTCATTTCCTATTGTTTCGATCCGTTTATGTTCTCTTTCCTCACAAATTGAAGTTCTCCCTTTTTTTTTTCCTTTTGTTTTCTTCTCCTGTCCCCATTCAAGTTTGTCTGTCTCGTAAGGATTATGTTTATTATTTATAGTCAGTCCCTTAATTACTATTTACACAACTTTTATTGTACAACGCTTTGAATGTTATGTTAAGCATTTAATCAAATTTTAATAAGCTATGAAACTTATATTGAGTATGATTTTTGCTTTTATATTCTGCTTGTAATGTTATTAGTTGTATGTTTTTATTGTGTATGTATTTTTATTCCTCACCTAGATTTGTGGATAGGTGGGTTATAAATTATTTTAAATAAAATAAGATACTGGGCTTGATGACCTTCAGCAATTCCTATGTTCTTATTAGATGATCTTAGATATATTCATCTGGAGGACTGAAGACAGCAAACATCTTCTGTTGAGTTTTAAATTAAGGAAGTATCTACCAGAGGAGTTACGACTTATGAGACTTTATTTCGTAACTTACTGAAAGGATACTTGTTTTGACAGGTTTTTATGGGCATTTTAATGCTTTTCGGAAGAATCTGTGTTGTCTGAAGTGATTCTAAGTATATTTGTGGACATTTTCGGCCTCTTTTACAAAAGCCGCGCAGCAACTGCCCCCCCCCCCCCTGAAGCCCTTTAAATCTCTATGGGTTTCGGGGCTGCTAGTGTGGCTTTGTAAAAGAGGACGTTTATGTGTCCAGGACTTCGATAACAATTTTCTTTATTATTTCGTAAGCCACCTAGGGCTATGGATAGTGAGTTATAAACTGTAGAAATAAATAAAGCAGAAATGCAGTGAAGATTCTCCAAAAGTCTCGGGTCCAATATTCAGCCCAGATAAGTCCTGCTCCACTGGGTCATTCCCAAATTTTCAGCTGCATTTACCTTGCTAGAACCACTGAAAATCCGGTCAGTCAGCGTGGTCTGGGGCAAAGTCTGGGCAGAGCCAGAAGTTACCCAGGTAGAGACACTATTCAGTACAACAACTGGGTAACTATCCTGCAAAAAAAAAAATAAATAAAAGCTCATTGCTAGTACTCAGAGAAGCACTGGAGGCTGCATTGCAGTCAGATATTCAATGCTGGTGACTGGGTCCAGCCTGAAGCTGAATATCCAGGAATTAAAATAATAAGAATAATTAATTTTCATATATACCGCCCCCCAACAGTTCTGGGTGGTTCACAACAAGAATAAAACTGAGCAGTTCAGCAAAAAATATACAATTGCACAAAGATAATACATCATAGACAATCAATAGAGCAAAGATTAATATGCTATTTAAAATGTCCTAAACTCTAATGAAAAGAAGAAGCATTCTATAAAAAGTATAAAAAGATTTTAAAATTAGAAGGTAAAGAGAAAATAATGATTATACACATCACAATTAAAATCATCATTCTGGTTTATCAAATAAGTATGTTTTTAGGTTCAAACAATTTTTATTGATGCAAACAGTAAATACAACGCCAGGGCACCCCTAGGGTGCACTGTACAAACAATGATGCATTATATACAATAATATAAGTTTCAAGTTTATTCAGGTTTTTGATTAAACGCTTATCCAAAGGTACAAAGCGTTGTACATAACAAAAATGTTTAAAAAGTTGACAAGGAGAGTAATATTTTAACAAATTATACATGCAAAATTAAATTGTGAGACATACTTAGGTAGACTATCTTGTTTAACCCACGAGAAACAATGGGAAGAAAGGGGAGAACTACAATTTTTTAAGAAAAAGTACACAAAGGTAAATACATAACTAGCATGTGCAGAAGAAGAGGAACATCGACCAACCCCCCCCCCTGCAGAAGAAGAGGAACATCGACCAACCAACCCCCCCCCCCATCCCACTCTACGTAGGGCGAGCGAGAGTAAGGAGGGCGGAAAGGCACTCCAAGACCCTGGACACTTATGAGCCCCAAAGATGCCACACCACCCCCTCCCCCCACCTGATCCCACTTATCCTATCTGTGACTAAGTACCAGAACCTTTCAATACCCCCCACCTCCCCTCCCCAATCCCCCCTCCCCTCCCCCATGGTACTCTCCACCCCGCCTCACCAGTTCTCTCCATTACACTCCCAACCCATCTAACTGACCGCCCAGATTAGGAAGACCGCACTGCGGCCCTTTGGATGCAAGGCTTGCAGATAAGACATAAGTATGTTTTTAAAGATTTCCTAACTGTAAAATAAGAATAAGTTTGAACGATCAGCAGTTGTAACCTGGAATTCAACTTCCCAGCCTGATACTCCAATGTACTTTCTAGAAAAGTTTTATAACAGCAGGACCTTGGGGCAGGGAAGACGAAAATACCTGAATTTCTGGATAGCAATAATCCAAAAAGTGCCTTATAGCATATACACCCAAACTTTTAAGAACACTCTGGCCCCAAATGGCAACCAGTTCAGTTTAGCATAGAAAGGGCTGACATGATCATATTTTTTAAGTCCAAAAATCAGAAGCACAGCAGCATTCTGGACCAATCAGATTCTTTGCAATGTCTTCTTCGGTAGCCCCAAATAAACTATATTGCAATAGTCGAATATTGATAGCACCAAAGATTGAACCAATAACTGAAAGGATTCCCCAACAAAAGCGCATGACATCCAGCATTAAAAAAAAAAAAAAAATTGTGGATACAATACTTAGCTGTGTTAGTCCACTACAAAGGTAATAAATAGAAACAAAGGGAAAAAAGGTGATAATTTTAAAGGACTGACATGTTTTTGACAAGCTTTCCTTGCTAAGTGCTATCTGGTGTGTGTCAAAATATTTCATCATTTTAATTCAAAGCTCTTATGTTCCTAGAGTGTTTTAAAGTTACCTTGTAGTATTCTGACCCTAAGGACATTGATGCACTGTCTGGGTTTTAAAAAATGCTCCTCTACAGAGGTGTGACCTTAAAACAGTGAGCATCATAGACTGAAAATTGACCTGGTTACACACAGTTTAGCTGGTAATGCTAGATGCAGTCACTAGATGGCAGCATCACTCTTTTCTAGCTGAGAATGGCACAGGAAAGCTCATTATGTCCTAATTTCCATAAAGGAACATCTACAATTTAGACATTTTTCTTTTGTTCCCACTCCTCTGTCAGTTAATAAAGTGTTTGGGGTAAAGGAAAGAAAGAAAATGGACATCCATTTGGTAAAATACTTAAAAGGATGTGCCAGAAGAGCAGATGTATTTAATGGGACATCCATCAGGAAACAACAGAACAGTTTCTCCCAACACATCACATGCATAAGTGCCTTCTAATAGATCTGTGAGGATTGGATTTGGGATATTTGCACTGTAATAAATAAATAAAAGGAGCTGAGCTCTAAAACCCACATTTTTGGATTTTTAGCTGGTCTTTAATCCAGAGGAAGAAGCACAATTACCTCATTCCTCTAAACCCGAAGTATGATCAGGAGAAGGTGGCTCCTGGGGAAATTCTGTGCAAAAAAACTGCAAAATTCTGAAGAGTTTTTGTTTGAAATTCAGCATTCTTTGCCACTTTGATTTCTTTAGACTGGAATGTGCATAGATATCATCTTGCCAGAAGTTCTCATAAGAACATAAGAATTGCCGCTGCTGGGTCACACCAGTGGTCCATCGCACCCAGCAGTCCGCTCATGCGGTGGCCCCCAGGTCAAAGACCTGTGCCCTAAGCAAGACCAGTACTACCTGCGTTCATTCTGGTTCTTGTCCAACCTTGTCTTGAATCCCTGGAGGGTGTTTTCCCCTATAACAGACTCCGGAAGAGCGTTCCAGTTTTCCACCACTCTCTGGGTGAAGAAGAACTTCCTTACGTTTGTACGGAATCTATCCCCTTTCAACTTTAGAGAGTGCCCTCTCGTTCTACCTACCTTGGAGAGGGTGAACAACCTGTCTTTATCTACTTTGTCTTGAATCCCTGGAGGATGTTTTCCCCTATAACAGCCTCTGGAAGAGCATTCCAATTCTCCACCACTCTCTGGGTGAAGAAGAACTTCCTTTCGTTCGTATGGAATCTATCCCCTTTCAACTTTAGAGAGTGCCATCTTGTTCTCTCTACCTTGGAGAGGGTGAACAACCTGTCTTTATCTACTTTGTCTTGAATCCCTGGAGGGTGTTTTCCCCTATAACAGCCTCCGGAAGAGCGTTCCAGTTTTCTATCACTCTCTGGATGAAGAAGAACTTCCTTACATTTGTACGGAATCTACCCCTTTCAACTTTAGAGAGTGAAATCTTGTTCTCCCTACCTTGGAGAGGGTGAACAACCTGTCTTCATCTACTAAGTCTATTCCCTTCATTAAAACTTCAATTTCCCTCTCTCAGTGGTAAAAACAGAAACTGTAAGAGATTTAAGTCTCCTTTTACGAAGGCGCATTAGGGCCTTAACGCGCGGAATAGCGTGCGCTAAAATGCCGCACGCGCTAGCCACTACCGCCTCCTCTTGAGCAGGCGGTAGTTTTTGGGTGCTAATCCGGTGCATGCGCTTGCGCACCTTCGTAAAAGGAGCCCCGAGTTTTCAATAAATTTTATTTCTTATAATGGTTTTGGTTTTCTTGTTGGGCATTTTAGAAGCCATAGTCCAAAAGTGGATGACATTTCTTCATCATAACAGTGGACTCCTTGATTCTCATGCAGTTCTTCCAAATCTGTGCCATTTCGACGGTTCTGTCGCAACCCTTTGAGACTAATCTTTCCACTGGTGCAGGAGATGGCGCTGTTGAGTCAAGCGGTGGAGCTTAGGCATTCCATCGTCACCTTGAAAGACAATGCCACATTGTTAAAGCTCTGAAACTGATTGTTACAAAGTTAACAAACGCCTAGAGTTAACTGATATACTTTATGTAGTCATGGAGGCACCTTTTTTGTTTCACCAACATCGGGACCGATTTTTCTTTCTTCATCTTTCAGCCAATCTTTCTTTCTTGTCAGGTGACACCCAGCACAACTTGAAATGACGATGGCAGACTGCTTCTGCTGCATAAGTCTTGGAGTGACTAGAATACTCTCAGAGATGAGGGAAACGTCTTTCAACACAGCGACTCATGCTGAGCCTAGTGGCAAAGTATTTTGCTATGCTTTCTGAAAATAAGTAAGGGTTTTTAAAGTACAAATACACATAGAACAGCCATACTGGGTCAGAACAATCTACCCTAGTATCCTGTTTCCACAGTGGCCAATCCAGGTCACAAGTACCTGCCAGAAACCCAGATAGTAGCAGCATTCCATGCGGCATCCCCAAAGGGTAGCAAGATTCCGGAACCCCATATAATAGCAGCATTCCATGCGGAATCCCCAAAGAGTAGCAACATTCCAGAATCTCAAAGAGTAGCAAGATTCTGGAACCCAAATGCTAGCAACATTCCATGCGGAATCTCCAAAGAGTAGCAACATTCCAGAATCTCAAAGAGTAGCAAGATTCCGGAACCCCAAATAGTAGCAACATTCCATGCGGAATACCCAAAGAGTAGCAACATTCCAGAATCTCATAGTGTATCAAGATTCTGGAACCCCAAATGCTAGCAGCATTCCATGCGGAATCTCCAGAGAGCAGCAAAATTCTGGAACCCCAAATAGTAGCAGCATTCTATGCGGAATCGATTCCATGCGGAATCCCCAAAGAGTAGCAAGATTCCGGAACCCCAAATAGTAGCAACATTCCATGCTACCGATTTAGGGCAAGCAGCAGCTTCCCTCATGTCTGTCTATTTCAAATACAGAGTTTAAATATATACTTCCAAAGTATTTTAAAATAGTAATTAAAATACTTCCCAACACCAATCTCCACCTCCCCCACCACACACCATACAGACACCCAGGTCTCTCCTATACTCCTGTTCCGCCCCCCTCCCCTCCCAGCTCACACACACTCAGCTCTCTCTCCTGAGGAGGTGGGGGTTGTCCATGTCCCAGCCCTGAGCCATGGCACAAAGGTGAGGCCCGGCACGGTTGTGAAAGAGCAGGGCAGTAATTGTTCTATGCACAAAGAAATCCCATAACTCCTGCTCAGAGGACGGAAACACCATGGAGGAAACTCTGCACCTGCTAAACTAAACAGCAGCTCTGTTTACTTATGGCTGTGGCTTTTCTCCAGCCTGGGGGTTTGCACAGGATTTCTGAGCCCAGTCCAACACCCTCCCAGTAAATAGCAATAAGCCGCCCTTTACTGTACGATATGAAAATCCTTTTTCATTTGATTTCTCTCACAAAGGAAGGACATGACAGGGAAAAATGTTTGAGGACCTGAATGAATTCATGTAAACCATTCTGAGCTCCCTTGGGAGAATTGAATGAATGAATCTGTCTTTTGGCACCTTATTCCACAAAGAAGATGGTTAACCTTTATGTGTCAGATACAAGTGTAAATGTGGGGAGTGTGTGGCACAGCGGTTAGAGCTACAGTCTCAGCACCCTGAAGTTGTGGGTTCCAATCCCATGCTGCTCCTTGTGACCCTGAACAAATCACAAAGTCACCCATTGCCCCAGATACATTAGATAGAAACATAGAAATAGACGGCAGATAAGGGCCCAAGGCCCATCCAGTCTGCCCACCCTAATGTCCCTCCCCTACCTTTGCCCTGTGAATAGATAGATTGAGAGCCCACCAGGACAGAGAGGGAAAATGCTATAAGTGGTATAGAAATACATAAATAAAGTGATTAGGGGTGCACAAGTACGAACGCACATATAAGTGCCCCCAAAACGACCTAAGCAGTGTTTCATAAATACACATCTCATATAACTTTGGCAGGTGGGTGTGCATGGGCAGAATCTGGGTGAAGCATGTGGAGGTGGGGGGGGGGGTTGCGTAAGTTCACTTGCATAACCTATGGACTGCTAGATATTGCGCACATATCTCTAGCAATTAGGCACTTTACCACCAATTCTATGGCTGGAGTAAGTGCTGACGCCTCTCAGGACATGCGCATGGATGCCGCTTACCCCCCATGCTGTGTACTGTGCTGACGTTGTAACTAATACACTCTACCACAGGGGTGTCCAACCTTTTGGCTTCCCTGGGCCACATTGGCCTAAAAAATGTTTCTGGGGCCGCACAAACACGCAAACGCTGCAGCAAGACAGAGGAGGGAGCCGGCAAGACAGAAAACACTGCATCGCCCTTGACTGGGGCCGCTCAAATTACTTCACTGGGCCGTATGCTGGACCCCCCTGCTCTACCATATTGTGTACTGTTATTTGCATATTTTGTCTGATCTTGCCTTGGGTGAATTTCTTCAGAAAGGTGAGAAATGGAACCTAGCAAATAAACCAAGTCACCTACATAAGAACATAAGAAATGCCTTCTCCGGATCAGACCGAGGTCCATCTAGTCCGGCGATCCGCACACGCGGAGGCCCATTTAGCTACACCTTTATGGAGACCCGGATTTCCCGCATCCCTCAATATGATTAGCAAGAAGGTACGCATCCAACTTGCATTTGAAACCCAGAACAGTAATCTCCATCACAACCTCCTCCGGGAGAGCATTCCAAGCGCCCACCACTCGTTGTACGAAACAGAACTTCCCGACGTTAGTCCTGAACCTGCTGCCGCTCAGTTTCAGGCTATGACCTCTTGTCCGTGTCACATCTGAAAATGTTAGTAATGCTGATTCCTGGTCTATTTTGTCAAATCCTTTTAATATTTTAAAAGTCTCTATCATATCTCCTCGCAGTCTTCTCTTCTCGAGGGTGAACAGTCCCAATTTCTCGAGGCGTTCTCTGTAGCTCAAATTCCCCATTCCTTTGACTAGTTTCGTGGCTCTCCTCTGCACCCTCTCCAGCAGCGTTATATCCTTCTTAAGGTATGGAGACCAGTGTTGGACGCAGTATTCTAAGTGTGGTCTGACCATTGCTCTATAAAGTGGCATTATAACATCTTCCGATCTACTCGTGATCCCCTTCTTAATCATGCCCAACATCCTGTTTGCTTTTTTCGCCGCCGCCGCACATTGAACCGAAGGTTTTAGGGTTCTATCAATCACTACCCCCAGATCCTTTTCGCATTTGGTTAATGTCACCCCCATCATCCTATATTCATGTTCTTTGTTTTTCCTTCCCAGATGCATCACCTTGCATTTGTCTAAGTTAAAATTCATCTGCCACTTTTTCGCAGTTTTAAATATCCCTTAAGTTCAACCATGACTTCTACCCTCAAGAAATGATTTCAGGCTTGGGCTTCCTAGTCCAGGGGTCTCAAAGTCCCTCCTTGAGGGCCGCAATCCAGTCGGGTTTTCAGGATTTCCCCAATGAATATGCATGAGATCTATGTGCATGCACTGCTTTCAATGCATATTCATTGGGGAAATCCTGAAAACCCGACTGGATTCCGGCCCTCAAGGGCCGGAATCCAATCGGGTTTTCAGGATTTCCCCAATGAATATGCATGAGATCTGTGTGCATGCACTGCTTTCAATGCATATTCATTGGGGAAATCCTGAAAACCCGACTGGATTGCGGCCCTCACGGAGGGACTTTGAGACCCCTGTCCTAGTCCGTCCTGAGCAAACTGAGGGCTCTTTTTACGAAGCCATGTTAGCGGCTTTAGTGCACGCAACTATTCATCACGCGCTAACCCTGCGCTAGCCGGAAAACTACCGCCTGCTCAAGAGGAGGTGGTAGCGGCTAGCGCAGACGGTGGTTTAGCATGCGCTATTTCGCACGTTAAACCGCTAATGCACCTTCGTAAAAGGAGCCCTGAAAGTCATCCCGAAAGTCAGCCTCTTTCTAGTTGTTCCCTGTCATTTGGAATAATTTGCTGCCCCCCCCCCTCCCCCTTCAATACATGCAATTTTGTTACGGTTTATCTATCTTTAATGCTAACAATTTTCTTTGATGTATTCCTTTTGGACACCGTCTCGAACCGCAAGTCATTGCGCAGTATATAAATAAATACTTATGTTATATGATCAATTTCATTCAGTTTTCAAGACCTACCCATTTAAAATGGCCTCCGACAACCTAGGGCAGGGGGTAGGCAATTCCGGTCCTCGAGAGCCGGAGCCAAGTCAGGTTTTCAGGATCTCCACCATGAATATGTATGAGATGGATTTGCATGCACTGCCTCCTTGAGATGCAAATCGATCTCATGCGTATTTATTGTGAATATCCTGAAAGCCTGACCTGGCTCCGGCTCTCCTGGTTGGGCTAGGGGAAAGAGTAGCCCGAGAGCTAGTCTCGATGGGCGTAGGATAACACGGGGCTGGGAGCCCTATGCCGCCCGTGTTGTCAGGGAGACAGGGTAAGGATTGGTGGGTTTAAAAGTTGCTTTGATAACATGGAGATAATTGACAAAAATGGTGCGTGATTGGAGGTCAGGGAGAAGTGGGCAGTACCGGGGGAGGTGTTAAAAGCCGGGACCTTGGAGGACTCGGCATTCAGGGTCCTCCAGGGCGGTTTTTTCTTGTCTTTTGCCTTTTTGCTGCCTTTTGTAGGTTTCGGTTTGTTATCGATGGCGTCGGGCAGCCTGCGGGGTGATAGACAGGATGGAGATGTGGCGGAGATTTCTTTGCTGGCTGGAGACTCCTTCTCGCAAGAGCCGTCACAACAGGTGGGTCAGGGAGCAGGGGAGGAGTTGGTTCGCCCGTTGCGCTGTTCAAAGGCAGCGGTGTTGTCGGCGCTCGCCATAGCGAGTTCGGGGATGATGCGGGGGAGCGGCTCAGTAGGGGGAGTTCAGGCAGGACATAGCCGGCAAGAGACTGGTGCGTCGGACAGCTCTAGGGGAGCCGTTTCAGCCGGCCGCAGCTCTTCAGCCCCGCGAGTGGGCGGGGCCTCAGTAACGGCGTCCTTGTTGGATGTGTCGTGTGCTGCTCCCTCTGTGCCATTGGTGTCGAGTGGGGGAGCGTCTGCGTCCTTGGATTCAGCTTCCCTTGTGCTCCCAGGAGTGGATGTGGGTACTGGGTCATTCCGGGGGAGGGGGGGAGAGGGGGCTCCTGCTAGTATTCCCCGGGTGGTGGGAGGTTTAGAGCCTTGTGGGTCCCCTGGTGTTTTTGGCTCCGGCAGGGGGATGGATGGTTTAGGTTATGGGTCTGCCCCAGTTGGGGGAGCGTCCACGGCTTGGTCTGGGGTCTTTCCAGGGGGATGGGGTCCGGGTTGGGGTTCTCCTACCTGGGGTCCCGGGTCTTCAGTTAGTGGACTGGGGCCTTCTGTTTCCCATTGGGGGGGGAGCTCTGCTAGTCCTGTGGCTATGGGTTTGGGTTTTATGCCTCACAGTGGTTATGGCTCAGGTTGGGGTGTTCCTATGGGGTTGGCTAGTGGCATTTTGCCTGGTCCTGCTTCTCTGTTTGCTTGGTCTCCACAGGTTCCTTCCTTTTGTCCTGGAGTGCGAGATGCGGGAGTGCTGGATGTTGGAAGCGCAGCTATGTCGGAACGGCCTGGATGTTCCGGATCGGAGCGCAGTTCGGCGTTCGGAGGTGTTGTGGCTGCTGGCGGCGGCGCTGCAGGCTCTTCTCAGCTATCATCTGCCTTGCCTGGGGTTGCTGTTCGTGGCGTCTCGGCTTCCGGACCTGCTTCGCTGGCTGGGACTGCTGCCAGCGGCGTCTCTGGAGGAGGAAGTGGAGACCCCAGCTCTTCTGCACAGGGTAATGTGGCGCCTGCTCAGGTTGCTTTGGCGGGTAAAGCTAGAGGGAAAAAGGGCAGACGTAGACATCGACGTGGGGAGTCCTCCTCTTCGTCGACTGGGTCGTCCTCGGGTTCTTCGTCTTCTTCGTCATCCTCTTCTAAAGGGGCGGCAGGCGGTGTAGGGTCTTCTGTAGGAGGAGATGGGGCGGTTTCTTCGGGGGGAGTGCGGGGTGCGCCTGCGTTGGTTGCTCTTACGGAGCTTTGGGAACGCGTGCCTAGGGCGTTGCGTCGTAAAATTTGAAGGTGGTCTTGTGTGGATATTTTTCGCTTGATGGAGGGCAGGGCACATAGGCGGGGTCATAAAAAATCAAAGAGGGATAGGAAGGAGGTTAAGCCTTTTCCGGTAGCACGGTCCATTATTAATTGGATACGGGCGTTTTTGCGGTTGGCAATTGTTTGGGGGCGTGCTAACCCTCAGGAGTACGGTTTATTGTTGGCTTATGCGGATTCGGTCTTAGATGCCTATCAGAGGTTTGGAGGTTGGGCCTGGTTGAATTATGATGAGGCTTTTAGGGACAAAATGGAGGAAAATCGGTTTATGTCCTGGGGCACTCAGGACGTGAATTTGTGGCTTACTCACATGGCTTCTAAGCCTTTGACCGCCCAGGCGGGTCGAGGGGCTGTCGGCTCCGCGAATGCGGGGCGGCCATTTCGAGGGGGGGGGGGGTCGGTGGGGGTTCGGCGGCTGGATCCGACGTATGTTGGAAATTTAATAAGTCTAGCTGCCCCTTTACCGACTGTAAGTTTAGGCATGCCTGTTCAGTGTGTGGCCAGGCTCACGCGGCGCTCAAATGTCCCAAGCGGAGTGGCGGGGCTCCAGGAGGGGCTGGGAAGTGATAGTGAAGGCTTGTTACCGACTCCGATACGTGTCGAGGCGATGCGTCCTTGGCTGCGGGGTTATGGTTCTCGGAAGACGGCGGAATTTTTGGAATCCGGTTTCACTTTCGGTTTTGTGATACCTTTTCAGGGGTCCTTGGTTAGGGGTAGAGTTCAGAATGCTTCCTCTGTTTCCCAGTTGTGTGACTTAGTTCGGACCAAGTTATCCGAGGAACTGCGTTTGGGGCGTATTGCTGGGCCTTTTCGGGATCCTCCTTTTTCGCAGATGATTATACCTCCTTTGGCTGTGATTCCTAAGAAGGTGCCTGGTCAGTTTCGTCTCATACATAATTTGTCTCGACCTATTGGTCACTCGGTCAATGAGGGCATTCCACGAGATTTGTGTTCCGTGCGTTATGCGTCCTTGGATTGTGCTTTACGGCACATTGTAGAGGCGGGGCGGGGAGCGCTTTTGGCCAAAGTTGATATCGAATCGGCTTTTCGGTTGTTGCCGATTCCTCCCCAGTCCTTTCCGTTGTTAGGTTTCCGTTTTGAGGGTTCCTATTTTTATGACCGCTGTTTGCCGATGGGTTGTTCAATTTCTTGCGCATATTTTGAAAAGTTCAGTTCTTTTCTGCATTGGGTGTTGGTTCAGCGGGCAGGCTTTGCTTCGGTGGTTCACTATTTGGATGACTTTTTGTTTATTGGGGCTGGGGAGGGTGTTGTTTGTGCGCGTCTAGAAAGTGTTTTTGAGGAGCTCGCAGAGGAGTTCGGTGTACCGTTGGCTGTTGACAAGTCTGAGGGTCCGGTTACTTCCTTGGTGTTTTTGGGGATAGAACTGGATTCGGTGGCTATGGTGACTCGCCTTCCAGAGGTGAAGGTTCGTCAGTTGCTTGAGCTCATTGAGCGAGTGTTATCGGTGTCTAAATCAACTTTGCATATTGTTCAATCTTTGTTGGGATCTCTTAATTTTGCATGTAGAGTGTTACCTATGGGCCGTGCTTTTTCTCGGAGATTGGCTGCAGCAACCTCCGGTGTGCGTGATAAGAGGCATTTTATTCGTCTTTCGGCGGGGGTGCCAGCTGATCTTCTTATGTGGGCTCTTTTTCTTCGTGATTTCAATGGCACTGTGCCCATCCAGGCTCCAGATATGTCTAATTTTGATATGGAATTGTATTCCGATGCAGCGGGTGGGGTTGGTTTTGGTTTGTATTGCGGTGGCGCCTGGTGTGCCGAGCGCTGGCCAGTAGAGTGGGTTCGCTTAGGTATCACTCGCAACATTACCTTGTTAGAGTTGTTTCCCCTTGTGGTGGCATGTGAGTTGTGGGCTGATGTGTTGCGCAATCGGCGGATTGTTTTTGGGTGTGATAATTTAGGAGTGGTCGAGGTGGTGAATCGGCAAGCTGCGCGCTGTCTGGCGGTGAATGCGTTGATGCGGGAGCTCGTCTTGCGGTGTTTTACGGCTGATCTTATACGTGCGGGCGCGGCATGTACCTGGTTTGCAGAATGGTCTTGCTGATGCCTTGTCTCGTTTTAATTTTTTGCAGTTTCGTCGGTTGGCGCCAGAAGCTCGAGTGGACGGTTCGCCGATGCCAGCTCATTTATGGAATCTGGGAGATGCTCCGCCTGTCAGTAGCTGCTTCTACTTGGTCGCATTATTCCGGAGTTTTTCGATTGGTCGCAGCCTATCTAGCGGGCAGGGGCTGGTGCCCGGGTGATGTGGCCGAATCATTGTTGGTTGATTTCGTGCTGTCGTCCTCCCGGGATCAGGTATCCCGGGGCGTGGTCCGTGGGCGCCTGGCGGGGTTTGCTTTCTTTTGCAGGGCGCTGGGTTGGCCGTGCCCAGTTTCTGGCTTCTTGGTTCAACGCATGCTTCGAGCCATGGGTCGTTTTCGTCCGAGTCCCAGGGATACCAGGCTGCCAATCACTCACGAGCTTCTTCTCCGTTTGCTTGACGCTTTGGTGGAAGTGGCTAGCTCGGCGTATGAAGTTTGTTTGTTTCAAGCAGCATTCTCCATTGCCTTCTTTGGGGCGTTGAGGGTTAGCGAGTTGTTAGTGGGATCATCGTCTCACTCGGGCCCTAGGGGTCTGCTGGTTCAGCATGTTTGTTTTCAGAATTCGACTTTGTGGCTGCTTATTGTCAGCTCCAAGACGGATCAGGCTGCGTTGGGGCTATGGATTGTTTTGCACGCAGTTGCTGCCTGTCGTTCTTGTCCGGTTACTCGTATGCGGTCTTTTCTGGGAGTTCGGCCAGTGGGGGGTTCCATCTTGTTTGTGCACGCGCAGGGATCTCCCCTTACACGCTATCAATTTCAGGCAGTCTTGCGTCTGTCTTTGGTACATTGTGGAGAGGATCCGGCGTCTTATGGAACTCATTCTTTTAGGATTGGGGCGGCTACGCGCGCTAGCAAGTCCGGTATGTCTAGGGAGGGCATCCAACGGTTGGGGCGTTGGGTTTCGGAGGCCTTCCGGGGATATATTCGTCGAGAGGGGCCTCTTTCAGGACGGAAGTAATGCAGGGTTTTGGTTGCTGGTGGGTGATGGGTGCTGTTATATCACACAAATTAAAAAAAAAAAAAAAATACCAACATTACATACTGCCCTAACTTGTTGATATTACATTTGGAGAGGTTATTGTATGCCTTGTGGTTAGCTTCTGTTGTTTTTCTTTCAGCTTCCAGTGACAGGAGTTATTCCCTGTGGATCGTTGGCCACTCATTCATTCACTGGGCGGCGGAGAGAGCTGATATTCGTCCTGGTGGCCGCCATCTAGGGCTGGGTCATCGGGGACTCCGTGTCTCCTGGTGGGGTCAATGTGGGATGCGATGGAGTCAGTTGCTGCTGTTGCTGGAAGGATTGCGATCCCGTTCACGTCATCCGGACATGTTCCTGGTTCGGGAATGATGTCGATGTTTGTACAGGGAAGGACTTGGTGAACCTTATTAAAGATGACTTGCGTGTGGTGCTGGATTGGTTCCCCGGGGTCTTATTAGTTTGGTCTGATATTGTGCCTCGCCCCCGTTGTCTAGCGTCTCGGCGATGGACGCGGGGGTTAGCTAAAATAAATCGGCAGGTGGGTAAATGGGTAGTGGGACAAGGGGGGCTGCAATTGTTACACGAGTGGGTTGATGTTTCTTGCGCAGGATTGTTTCATAAGGACGGGGTGCATTTGTCGGCGGTAGGATGGGATTTGCTGCTCGATGATTTTGCATTGGGTTGTGAGAGAGTCCTTGCCTCCCGTTGATGGTCGCAGCTCCAATTTATTGGGGGGGGCCTGTATGACTACAGTCCTGTGGCGGGTCTCCCGAGCTACTGGGTGCTGGGGCTCATCCGGCGATGAGTGGAGGGACGGCTGGGAGCCGTGTCTTGGGGTCTACTGACCTGGTTAAAGGGGCATGAGGTCATGCCACCCCTCAGACTCTTGCTGTTCATGGCGGGGTCGGGGGCCATGGATTGATGATTACACTATGTAGCTCGGGAAGAGCTGGCTGATCTTGTAATATGGAAGTTACAGTGTTAATTATGTTAATTATGTTAATTTATGCAATTAAGTTAATTGTTGTTGTGGTTAATAAATTGAGCTGCGGCTATATTCCAAAAAATGGTGTGTGGTCTCTGTTATTTGGTTCAAGACATCAGGGTAAGAGAGGGGGGGGGTTTGTGGCGGGAGTAGGAGCTATCCAGATCCCGCTGTTATCAGTCTTTCTTTCTAGTCTGTTCGAATGTAGGGACAGTAACAATGTAATACGTCATTAGTGTTCATTTTAAAGATGTGTTTGTGCCTTGTATGTTTGTATTCGATGGAGTTCTTTTTCTGAATTTCTTTTAACTAGATTGGAAGACTGTGACTTGCAAAGCAAATGAAGTGGTATTAGCAAGTTCAAATAAACCACAAATGATCAATACTTCTCTTTATAGAACAGGGTCTTCTTAGCCATCCCTCTAAGCATCTAACATTGGCCTGGGGAACTGGGTTTGATTCCCACTATAGTTCCTTGTGATTCTGGACAAGTCATTTAACCCTCCAGTGCCCCAGGCATAATAAGTCCCTGTATGTAATATGTAAACTGCTTTCATTGTAACCACAGAGAGGATCCCCTTAATATATAGAGACCCTTTTATAGAATATTACCCTCACAGGGCCAGTTGGGATCACATTTTCTAGTGGAGCTGGTTTTAAGAAAGGTTTGGACAATTTCCTGGAGGAAAAGTCCATAGTCTGTTATTGAGAAAAACGTGGGGGAAGCCACTGCTTGCCCTGGATCGGTAGCATGGAATGTTGCTACTCCTTGGGGTTCTAGAATCTTGTTACTCTCTGGGATTCCGGAATCTTGCTATTCCTTGGGATTCTGTATGGAATGTTGCTACTCTTTGGGGTTCTACAATCTTGTTACTCTCTGGGATTCCGGAATCTTGCTATTCCTTGGGATTCTGTATGGAATGTTGCTACTCTTTGGGATTCTAGAATCTTGTAACTCTCTGGGATTCCGGAATCTTGCTATTCCTTGAGATTCTGTATAGAATGTTGCTACTCTTTGGGATTCTAGAATCTTGTTACTCTCTGGGATTCCGGAATCTTGCTATTCTTTGAGATTCTGTATGGAATGTTGCTATTCTTTGGGATTCTAGAATCTTGTTACTCTCTGGGATTCCGGAATCTTGCTATTCCTTGGGATTCTGTATGAAATGTTGCTACTCTTTGGGGTTCTACAATCTTGTTACTCTCTGGGATTCCGGAATCTTGCTATTCCTTGGGATTCTGTATGGAATGTTGCTACTCTTTGGGATTCTAGAATCTTGTAACTCTCTGGGATTCCGGAATCTTGCTATTCCTTGAGATTCTGTATAGAATGTTGCTACTCTTTGGGATTCTAGAATCTTGTTACTCTCTGGGATTCCGGAATCTTGCTATTCTTTGAGATTCTGTATGGAATGTTGCTATTCTTTGGGATTCTAGAATCTTGTTACTCTCTGGGATTCCGGAATCTTGCTATTCCTTGGGATTCTGTATGGAATGTTGCTACTCTTTGGGGTTCTACAATCTTGTTACTCTCTGGGATTCCGGAATCTTGCTATTCCTTGGGATTCTGTATGGAATGTTGCTACTCTTTGGGATTCTAGAATCTTGTAACTCTCTGGGATTCCGGAATCTTGCTATTCCTTGAGATTCTGTATAGAATGTTGCTACTCTTTGGGATTCTAGAATCTTGTTACTCTCTGGGATTCCGGAATCTTGCTATTCTTTGAGATTCTGTATGGAATGTTGCTATTCTTTGGGATTCTAGAATCTTGTAACTCTCTGGGATTCCGGAATCTTGCTATTCCTTGAGATTCTGTATAGAATGTTGCTACTCTTAGGGGTTCTAGAATCTTGTTACTCTCTGGGATTCCGGAATCTTGCTAATCTTTGAGATTTTGTATGGAATGTTGCTAGTCTTTGGGATTCTAGAATCTTGTTACTCTCTGGGATTCTGGAATCTTGCAATTCTTTAAGATTCTGTATGGAATGTTGCTACTCCTTGGGTTTTGGCCAGGTTCTAGGGACCTGGATTGGCCACCATGAGAATGGGCTACTGGGCTTGATGGACCATTGGTCTGACCCAGTAATGAGAGCTGATCACAAACAAGGAGGAAGGAAGGAGCACAGCATGGCACTTCCAATGGAAACCTCTTTCTACTATACTTGAATTTATATTGTTAAACTTAATAAGCACCCAATGTTAAATAAATATTGTGCGACGGTGTTCTCCTTGCCTACGAAGACATTTCCACTATTTTCTAAGCTCTATTATGTTCCTCAATTTCTCAATGGTCAATTACTGATGCGAAAACTGGACACTAGGGGAACAAGGCAAAAAAGAAGATTGACTCATTTGAGCTTTGGTGCTGGAGAAGGATTTTAAGCATGCGTGAACTGCCAGAAGAAGTAACAAATTGATTCTGGAAAATATAAAGCCAGCTGTTGGGCAGCAGCAACATAGTGGAGCCACCCACTGTGCGGGAGAAGGCAATGGCAAACCACTCCTGTACTCTGGCTTGAAACGTTAAAGGGAGGATTCCTCATTGGTCGGTGGTCGATTTGAAGGCATACACACACACATGTCACTCAAAGCCCAAAGAATGAACTTACGACTGTCTTATTTTGGTCACACTGTCAGAAGTCAAAGATCATTGGAGAAGGACATCATGAATGGGAAGATCGAAGGGTGTCTACGTAGGAGTTTCGTCAGCTGTAAGCCTGAAGTCATTATGCCATTATATAGATCCATGGTGAGACCCCATCTGGAATACTGTATACAATTCTGGAGGCCTCATTACCGCAAGGATGTGCTGAGACTTGAGTCGGTCCAGCGAATGGCCACCCGGATGGTCTCGGGACTCAAGGATCTTCCGTACGAGGAACGGCTGGATAAACTGTGGCTATACTCACTCGAAGAACGCAGAGAGAGGGGGAGACATGATTGAGACGTTCAAATATCTCAAGGGCCGTATCGAGGTGGATGAAGATATCTTCTTTCTCAAAGGTCCAACGGCAACAAGAGGGCAACCATGGAAAATCAGGGGCGGGAAACTGCACGGTGACACCAGGAAATACTTTTTCACCGAAAGAGTGATTGATCGCTGGAATAGTCTTCCACTTCAGGTGATCAAGGCAAGCAGCATGCCTGATTTTAAGAAGAAATGGGATCGTCACATGGGATCTCTTCACAGAGAAAAGTAGGGGAGGGTCATTAGGGTGGGCAGACTAGATGGGCTGTGGCCCTTATCTGCCGTCTATTTCTATGTTTCTATGTTTCTATGAACCAGGCAAAGAGGCAACCTGCAATCAGATGGCTGGACATGTTGAAAACAGCCATGGGGATGACTCTGGAGGACCTTATCGGACTAGCACAAAACCGATTTCTTTTTACATCGGCAATTCATCAAGTCGCTAGGACTCGAGCACGAGCCGATGACACCTGGATTGAACAGCTTTCTTGGAGCACTCATTGAGAGGTGGTTGCTTGTACATTGATTGTTGCATTTGCTTTTTCTTGGGATCATATTTTGCATTTGTATCTCAAGCATTAAAAAACATTGTTTATGGGTCAAAAGTTATGGATTTTTTCCAGATTTAGCTAAAGCAAGTCAGGAAAAAAAGAAAACCATTTATAGCACTTCAAAAGATAAGGACATCTGTGGATCAGAATTCTCTTTTCCCCAAAGTAGTACATGGGGTGATATTAACACCAAACAGTGAAGGTTTTAGGAGGCTGAGCTGACGAGGCAGGAAGAGATCAGGGCTATAGTCAAATTATACTGTTATAGTCTGTGAAATTTCCATGCCTAACTTCTAGATTTGGGTAGAAATGATTTGCCTAGAGTTTAAGACTACCAGATATTTGGTTTGTAAATCTGGGACACCTGCAGGAGGTCCGTTTCCATATACAGTTTAAACTCCTCTTACTGACTTATTGTCTCTTCAACTCAGTATCTCTGTCTCTTCGTTCCCTCCACCTCTGAGGCACATCCTGTAAGCAATCAGCCAGCACCTCTCCATCTCTCCGTGCGTCTTCCCTGATGGCTCCCTCCACTGGCAACTCAGGACCCATCTGAAGGGCCTTTGCGCATGCACAGAGGTTGATGTTGAAGTTATAGGAAAATACTTTTAAAACCAATAAGAGGAAATATTTTTTCATTCAGAGGATAGTTAAACTCTAAAACGCATTGCCAGAGGTTGTGGTAAGAGCGAATAGTGTAGCTGGTTTTAAGAAAGGTTTGGACAAATTCCTGGAGGAAAAGTCCATAGTCTGTTATTGAGAAAGACATGGGGGAAGTCACTGCATGCCCTGGATCGGTAGCATGGAATGTTGCTACTCTTTGGGATTCTAGAATCTTATTACTCTGGGATTGCGGAATCTTGCTATTCTTTGAGATTCCGTATGGAATGTTGCTACTCTCTGGGGTTCTAGAATTTTGTTACTCTCTGGGATTTCGGAATCTTGCTATTCTTTGAGATTCTGCATGGAATGTTGCTACTCTTTGGGATTCTAGAATCTTATTACTCTGGGATTGCGGAATCTTGCTATTCTTTGAGATTCCGTATGGAATGTTGCTACTCTCTGGGGTTCTAGAATTTTGTTACTCTCTGGGATTCCGGAATCTTGCTATTCTTTGAGATTCTGCATGGAATGTTGCTACTCTTTGGGATTCTAGAATCTTATTACTCTGGGATTGCGGAATCTTGCTATTCTTTGAGATTCCGTATGGAATGTTGCTACTCTCTGGGGTTCTAGAATTTTGTTACTCTCTGGGATTCCGGAATCTTGCTATTCTTTGAGATTCCGTATGGAATGTTGCTACTCTCTGGGGTTCTAGAATTTTGTTACTCTCTGGGATTCCGGAATCTTGCTATTCTTTGAGATTCCGTATGGAATGTTGCTACTCTCTGGGGTTCTAGAATTTTGTTACTCTCTGGGATTCCGGAATCTTGCTATTCTTTGAGATTCTGTATGGAATGTTGCTACTCTTTGGGGTTCTAGAATCTTGTTACTCTCTGGGATTCCGGAATCTTGCTATTCTTTGAGATTCTGTATGGAATGTTGCTACTCTTTGGGGTTCTAGAATCTTATTACTCTCTGGGATTCCGGAATCTTGCTATTCTTTGAGATTCTGTATGAAATATTGCTACTCCTTGGGTTTTGGCCCGGTACTAGGGACCTGGATTGGCCACCGTGAGAACGGGCTACTGGGCTTGATGGACCATTGGTTTGACTCAGTAAGGCGATTCTTATGTTCTTATCATGTCGATGTCCACTGTTTAAGAACATAAGCAGTGCCTCTGCTGGGTCAGACCAGAGATCCATCACACCCAGCAGTCCGCTCACACGGCTGCCCATCAGGTCCAGGACCTGCATATTAATCCTTTATCTCTACCCTTCAATCCCGCAGCTCAACAAAGTTTTTAGGACACTGTTTTAGAGGCTGCCTTTGAATCGTAACCACATATTCACTTGGTCATTACTCATGTTGTTTTACTCCCATAATAATTGCAACTCTCTAATCCTTTATTTGTCTTCTTTGTTTCTATTGAATAGATTGTAAGCTCTGTTGAGCAGGGACTGTCTCTTTTATATAAAGCAGCTCTATAGAAATAATAAGTAGTAGTAGGACATGTAGCCACCTCCAGTATGCAAATTGCATCTTAGCAGTTTAAAAATGAATTTTGGTTCTTATCGGCTGCTGGAAAAAAAAAACCCTGGTATAAATCCATCTTTTTCTCACCGCAGTAACTATTCTGGAGGGTAGTACATTCTTTTGATGCAGGGAACACATTTGTCATTACAATCAGTCTGTGTTATATTTAAAAGTTTGATCATAATTTGAGAATTGCTTTCAGAAATGCAAAACTGCCAAATTCCAGCTGCTGTGAATATATTAGAACAAAATATGGATGTGTATGTGGAAAAGCTCGAGTTCTGTAAATATAAATATGTATTCATTCTGTTTATTTAGAATTAATCTAACCTAACCTAATCACATGAAGCAAGATTTTAGAAAAGACATCCAACTCAGAAGGTGGACATTAAACTCTGGACTTCATTGCCGGAGAATATGGTGAAATCAGCTTAGCAGGGTTTAAAAAAGGTTTGGATTATTTCCTAAAAGAGAAGTCCAACGGCTATTATTGAAATGAATTGAGGAAATCCACTGCTTATTCCTAGGATAAGCAGCGTAAAATCTGTTTTACTACTTGGGATCTAGCCGGGTACTTGAGACCTGGGTTGGCCACTGTTGGAAACAGGATCCTGGGACCTTCAGTCTCTTTCAGTATGGCAATTCTTATGTTAGAAACATAGAAACATGATGACAGATAAAGGCCAAATGACCCATCATAGAAACATAGAAGATGACGGCAGAAAAGGGCTACAGCCCATCAAGTCTGCCCACTCTGCTTACCCACCCCCTGTCTAAGCCCTAATGACCCAATTTCCTTATCTTGACCCTCGTAGGGATCCCACATGGGTATCCCATTTATTCTTAAAGTCTGGCACGCTGTCTGCCTCGATCACCTGCACTGGAAGCTTGTTCCAATGATCAACCACTCTCTCTGTGAAGAAATACTTTCTGGTGTCGCCATGAAATTTTCCGCCCCTGAGTTTGAGCGGGTGCCCTCTTGTGGCCGAGGGTCCCTTGAGAAAGAAAATATCATCTTCGTTTGTTTGTTTTTTAATCTTTATTAATTTTTCAAAGCCAACATAAGTGCAAAACAATATACATACATGTAATAATAATAATCATAATAAGGACTTATAATCAATCAATAACAATACAGAAAAATGAACCCCATTCCCATCTAAATCTTCCATTAGGGTACAAAAACAAACCCTCCCACCCTTCCCTGGATTCCATTGACTTATGATGTAGCCATATGTGGGATGAATTCTTATGTTAGGAACAGAAAAACACCTGCTGTAGTTGATTTTACACAGCCTTCAAGCTTGCAGAAAAATTATATATAAGACATCTGCAAGTATGAAGTAGAAACCATCCAAATTTTGGTTTCAGATTCAGCACTGAAACCAATCTGTACATTTTTGGCAGAAACCTGAAACTGTAGCCCACCTCCACCACCGTTACATGCTAGCCTCCCCCCACCCTCCCTTCCCACCAGGCCACCCTCCTTCCCCTTGTAAAGGCCCTGCTGGTCTACTGGTGTCTTTGGGGCAGCCTTGTAAGACTCCTGTTTTGGAATTGACATTGGCCTGAGAATCCGGAGTGGTGGGCGGCCTAGGAGGGGATGTGTTTTCTGCCAGGGGGTGGGAGAAGCTGGCTTGCAGCAGTGGTGGTGGAGGTGGGGCCAGTTTCAGTTACATTTACGGTTCCGGCCAAAGCCAAGCCGTGGATTTTTCTCTGTCTGTCCTGGTGGGCTCACAATCTTTCTAATAAGAACATATGAATTGCCGTTGCTGGGTCAGACCAGTGGCCCATCATGCCCAGCAGCCTGCTTATGCGGCAGCCCTTAGGTCAAAGACCAGTGCCCTATTTGAGTCTAGCCTCACCTGTGTACGTTCTGGTTCAGCAGGAACTTGTCTAACCTTGTCTTGAATCCCTGGAGGGTGTTTTCCCCTATAACAGCCTCTGGAAGCAATGGGGGATTAAGTGACTTGCCCAGGGTCACAAGGAGCAGTGTGGATTTGAACCCACAACCTCAGGGTACTGAGGCTGGAGCTTTAACCACTGCATCACTCTAGAAATCAAAATGTAGTACGAGTGAGCCACGTACAGGGCAATCCAGCCATTGTGACATCACTGATGAGGTTGGTTCTTATTGGTGGAATGAGGCATTATGACATCACAATACCAGCTCTGGTTATCAGAGGCTGAAGCTTTTCACACTATTTATTCATTCAATTTTCTTTACTTTTCTCCCAGGGGAGCTCAGAATGGTTTACATGAATTTATTCAGGTACTCAAGCATTTTTCCCTGTCTGTCCCAGTGGACTCACAATCTATCTAATGTACCTGAGGCAATGGGGGGATTAAGTGACTTGCCCAGGGTCACAAGGAGCAGCGTGGGTTTGAACCCACCACCTCAGGGTGCTGAGGCTGTGGCTTTAACCACTGTGCCACAATCTCCCCTATAGATAACACACACATAGCCTGATACAAAAATGCACCTCATAAAACCGCTGACTGTTTAGAAAGGATTCTGAAATGTTTGCTTGTAGGTTGTTCTTCTCAGGTGAAATATTGCTCACACCCTTTAGATAAACACAGGCGAAGAGGTTTTACTGCTCAGAGGTACAAGCATTCCTCAAGCGTGAGACCAGTAGACACAGGAATCCTGCCAGCCACCTATTGCTCTCTGCCGGCTGCCCACTCAGGAATATCCCTACCCTTCTCTAGTCCTTTATATCTGTGACATGGTTATTTTTATTGAACTATATGTAAATACAAAACTTGGGTTATTGTACATCTAACTCTTTTTATTATTATTATTCTTCATATTGGTCCTTCTGCTAACTGAGATTGTTTTAATTTTTTGGTATTGCCTCCCTCCATTTTCTGTTGAGCCTTATTTTTTGAAATGGTATATTTATTATTATAGAAAAAAATCCATTCAAAATGGTTTACAACTAAAATCAAACAACCTGTCGGGAACCACAAGAACAAGGGGGCACTCGGAGAAATTGAAAGGGGACAGGTTTAGAACCAATGCTAGGAAGTTCTTTTTCACTCAGAGGGTGGTGGACACCTGGAATGCCCTTCCGGAGGTTGTGATAGGACAGAGTACATTACGGGGTTTCAAAGAAGGATTGGATAAATTCCTGATGGATGCGGGGATTGAGGGATACGGATAGAGGTAGAGATAGGATTATGAAAGGGTATAGACAGAAGGATAAAGGGGATTGAAGGGTTTTAGGCAAAGGATCAACTTACAGGTCATGGACCTGATGGGCGCGATGGACCTCTAGTCTGACCCAGCGGAGGCAACTTCTTATGTTCTTATGTAACCACCACCTACACCTAGGCGATTTACAGAAAAAGATACATAATATAAAACAAATCTTAACAGAAAAACACATCAGTACTAATCCTCATAAGTAGGGATACTAGACGTCCGGATTTACCCGGTCTTGTCCTCTTTTTAGAGGACAGTCTGGGTATCTTTCTAACCTGTAAGGAGTTTGTCCGGGATTTTGGCTTGGGGTTGCGTCTGAGAGGGTCCTCTGAGCATGCGTGGAGGTGATGCAATGATAAGAAAAATCCAACAGGAGCTGCAGCAAACCAAGCAACAAAGCACTACTTTTTTGGGGGGCACTCGTTTGTTCCTTTTAACGCTGTTTGTCATAAAACCTTATCTACCACAGACCCCTGAAGAAGGCGTGTTGTCCGAAACACAGACCGTGTCGGGTCCCTGGTTTGGTAATAAGGTTGTATATACCATTAAAGTTTGAAATAAACAGTGCCTGCATCTTGTACATAGTTTGTTGTTTTTTTTTGCTATGATGCAATGATGTCACTCGTATGCCCGCCTCCGTGTGCATCATTGCGTCACATCCGTGCATGCTCAGAGGCCCTCCAAGACACAGACGCGAGCTTAAGAGGAGGTTTATGTGGGGGCTGAGGGTGGGGCCACGTGTCCGGATTTTTACTTTGTGCGATCTGGTAACCCTACTCATAAGATTGGGTAAATAATAGAACCTTCCGTCTCCTTCTAAAGGAAGGTCGAGTTTACTGATCTGTCAAGCCCGGTGACTGGACAAAAGCGCGCGAGACACCAGCGTGCTGACAATCGAGCACAGATAATTTGGCGCAAGACACCAGCGCGCCGCGGGAAAACTTACTTTTAAAGAGCTCCGACAGGGGGTGGGGGGGAACCCCCCCCACACACTTTACTTCATACTGTTTGCACTGCTGTTGGGGGGGGGGTGCAATCCTCCACATTATAGAGAAAACTGAACTTTTCCCAAATTCAGACCACAATGCTGTCTTTGAAAGACTTTATGTACTACCCCATTACAAGTTTAGGAGAGATTTGCACTAAAATTATTTGCTACTATTAATTATTTCTATAGTGCTACCACAAGCATGCAGCGCTGCACAGAGTCCCTGCTCGAAAGAGCTTACAATCTAAACAGGCAAGACAGACAAACAGGATGTCATGGATACAGTTAAGCTTACAATCAAGCTTTACAGCAACCATCAAACAGTGTAAAAATGTTACAGCAACCTCTACATAAGCTAATTTTACGAGACAGCTGGGAAAACAGCTGTATTATCAATTATCAAAACGCAGAGTAACCAGATGATTGTAAAGTGGATAAGAAGACAGTGGGGTCTGAATGAGTGTCTCCGGTGTAAGGCCAGGGTTGGAGGAGCTGCCGTACAGCGAAAGATTAGAGAAACTGGGGACATGATCGAAACATTCAAGGTACCGAAGGAGATAGACGTAGTAGATAAGGACAGATTGTTCACCCTCTCCAAGGTAGGGAGAACGAGAAGGCACTCTCTAAAATTGAAAGGGGATAGATTCCGTACAAACGTAAGGAAGTTCTTCTTCACCCAGAGAGTGGTGGAAAACTGGAACGCTCTTCCGGAGTCTGTTATAGGGGAAAACACCCTCCAGGGATTCATGACAAAGTAGATAAAGACAGGTTGTTCATCCTCTCCAAGGTAGGAAGAACGAGAGGGCACTCTCTAAAGTTGAAAGGGGATAGATTTCGTACAAACGTAAGGAAGTTCTTCTTCACCCAGAGAGTGGTGGAAAACTGGAACGCTCTTCCGGAGTCTGTTATAGGGGAAAACACCCTCCAGGGATTCATGACAAAGTAGATAAAGACAGGTTGTTCATCCTCTCCAAGGTAGGAAGAACGAGAGGGCACTCTCTAAAGTTGAAAGGGGATAGATTTCGTACAAACGTAAGGAAGTTCTTCTTCACCCAGAGAGTGGTGGAAAACTGGAACGCTCTTCCGGAGTCTGTTATAGGGGAAAACACCCTCCAGGGATTCATGACAAAGTAGATAAAGACAGGTTGTTCACCCTCTCCAAGGTAGAGAGAACGAGAGTGCACTCTCTAAAGTTGAAAGGGGATAGATTCCGTACAAACGTAAGGAAGTTCTTCTTCACCCAGAGAGTGGTGGAAAACTGGAACGCTCTTCTGGAAAGGGGAAAGCACCCTTCAGGGATTCAAGACAAAGTTGGACAAATTCCTACTGAGCAAGGACATACGCTGGTAGGCGCTGGTCTTTGACCAAAAGGGCCACCGCAAGAGCGGACTGCTAGGCATGATGGACCACTGGTCTGACCCAGCAGCGGCATCTCTTATGTTCTTAACCTTAGCCTCTGAAGGAGAAAGAACTTCAGATGAAATAATCCGTTTCCACTTCTTTTGATTACAGTCAGGACCCGAGCAAAAGAGACACATACTCTAGGTGACAGAGTTAGGCAAGAATTAATCATCGGTTTTAAAGTTTCCAAGTTATTTTAAAATTGGTTAAACCGCCTATACAAAGTTTCTAAGCAGTGTACAATAACATTTTGGTTTTACACATATACAATGTTCAAAGGACTTAAATAAAAACTCAGACATACATTCGGGTACAATAGGTAAAGGGTCGGAACTACATTATAGAAGAGAAAAGTTACAAATAAGGTTAAAAAAAAACCTAAAACAAAAGGGAAGGGTTTAAAAATCAGGTTAAAAATATGAGATGTTCACAGGACGTCCTTAAAAGGACGATTATTTGTTGAAGGCTTCTCTGAATAAAAATGTTTTTAATTTTAATTGAAATCGAGTCAAGAACGTTTCCACTCTTAAATGCAAAGGCGCAAACTGTTGAAACGGTTGAAATTCTAGATCTTTCTATTGCATGGCAGACAAGGTCGAAATCCAAACTTCTGCAACATTAAAAATGTCCGTCTGTCTCTCTCTCTCTTTTAGCAAATGAAGAAGGAATGGATGAAAAGAGCAACCTAGAAGGTTTTAAGTCGAGGAGAGCTTTGTTTTATGTTTTGGCTAAAACGTCTGAAAACCGGCCTAAGTCGGCACTTGGATGAACATTTCTCAAATACGTCTAAGTGCCAATACTAAAAACGGGTTTTGGACATATTTCTAAACGACCTAGGCCTTCATAGTGCCGCTGAACGACCAAAGCTAAATGGGGCATTTGGGGAGGAGTGTCGAGGGCGGGAGGTGGGCCGGCTTAGTTTCAAGTTTATTAAAATTTTGATATAAACGCAATATCAAATATTTTCAATGAGTATAACAATAAAAAATTTTTAGGGGGAGGACAACAAAAAACAATTTAAACAGACAAACATATCTTCAATGTACACAAACAATAAGTGATACATAAGGAAAAAGGATTGAACTACAATTATTAAAGAAAGTAAGAGACATTTAAGGAAAAACAACATCAGGAGGGTAATTAAAAATGTTTTACAAATAAAACAAGATCTAAAAATGAAAGGGAGAAATTGTGAACTATATATAGATCTGGTTAGAAATAAATATTTGAACCTGAAATTATTGATAAAAGAGTTATCCTGTTTATGACTCGAATGCATCTTTGTATAGGTGGCTTTTTAATGTGCTTTTAAATTTTCTAAAGAAGTTTCACCACACAAATAAATTGGTAACTTGTTCCATAGCTGGGGAGCTTATTCGTACAGCATGTATAACCGAAAGTTATAAAGGCTGGGATCGATGGAACTTGGACATTGTGACTCAGACCATGTAAAACATGGTCTAAGTCACAAAAACCCATCTAAAGTCACCAGATATGCACTGCAAACACATAAAACAGACCCCCACACACTACCCAGTGGTCACCGACCCCCCCCCCCCACCCCCATAAAAATTTTAAGCACAACTTTTAATTTCAGCCTCCAGACCATCATCACCTGGCCGCCTGGCATAGGAAAGCCTAGTCGTCCAGCCCAGAGGCAGCTTAAGTCGTCTTGGGGGTGGGTTAGGGACCCATGGAGAGGAGGACCCATGCCCATAAGCCCCTGTAATCACTGCATTGATACTGAAACATGTGCACTGCCCTATACACCCCCAAAACCCTTTTTTACTGGCATATAAGTGGCTCCTGCAGCCATAAGGGCTATTGGGGTGGTAGATAAGTGGGTCTAGGGAATTCTGGAGGTGGTTTGGGGGGCTCACCGTGACCTATAAGGGAGCTGTAGTGAGGAGAAGATATGGCACCTTTTTTGTGCCCTGTATGGTACCCCACTATTTAGGTGGCATGTCTGGGTGTTCAGTCCATCACTTTGCAGACCCCTTCCACGTCCAACAGGGCTTGTTCTAGGCATTTTGGACTTGGATGAAAATGTGGTTTAAAGATGGACGCTTTAGCGACTTGGATGATCAGATCAGCAGGACGATTTTCGAAACAAAAAAAAATTTTGGATGTATTTTTTGAAAATGTGTCTTAAGCTGGTTTTTACTTTGGACAACTTGTGAGTTGGACGCAAATGGACTTAGACGTCCCTTTCGATTATGCCCCTCACAATGTTTTGTTGAGGCCTATATGTAACGAGGCTAATTTCATTCTAACTGTCTTGATATATTGTCACCATATAAGATGAGATTTTGAGAACGTTGGCCTTTTATGTTATGTTTTATGGTAAATTTTTGAACGTTTGCAGCTGGAAACTGCTTAGATATTAAGCAGTCTATAAATGTTTTAAACAAATAAATAAATAATAGGCCAGTTGACTAATGAAGATATATCACACAGTCTTTATTCTATTCTTTTCTATTTGTGTATTTCATATACCGTCCTATACTCTAAGTTTAAGAGTGTTTTATGTTCAATTAAGGCTATTTACAATCAAATAACATAGTTATACAGTAATAAAATCCCTCATATAAACTTAATGGTCTATAAAATTGAATGTTGATGAAAAAAACAGGTTGTTAACATCTTTCGAAACGCAAGATATCTTAATTGATCAGAAATTACCCGAGGCAATGAATTCCACAAAGAGGGTCCCACATACTTATTAAATGGATGCATTGTAAGGAAGGAATTTCAGACAAAGTGTATTGAGAAAAACATAGCACTCTATCACGACTTAGTTCTTTCAGCTTCTCCCCAAGATAGTCTGGCTGTAAGAACCAAAATGCTTTGAAAGCAAGTCACAAAAGTTTAAATGATATCTTTTCATGAACTGGGAGCTAGTGCAGATCTTTCAAGAATGGAGTAATGAGATCTGTTTTCTTCTTCAATGAAATTAGCCTCACTGCCATGTTTTGGACTAAGTGGAGCCTTTTAAAATAAACGTTAGGAAGTTCCCGCATATAACACATTACAGTAGTCTAATCTACTAATCACAAATGCAAAAATTAACTTCGCCAGATTCTCCTTGCTCAAAAGTGACTGCAACTGACGAATGTTACGCGGTATTCTCTATGCAGGTAAACTGGGAAAATCTCTTCTCTTCAAAATCTCAGGTCTCTGGAACGACCTTACTATCCCATTGTGGAACCTGGGCTCTCTCCAACTACTCCACAAGCAACTGAAAACTTGGCTCTTCTCTAACATGTCATTCTATTTTCCCCCTTACTCTTCCATTCTATATATAAGCTCATGTAAACCTTTTCCTTTCTCTTCTTATATTTTAAGCTCTTGTAAACCGTGCCAAGCTCCACTTCCGTGGAGAGGATGCGGTATATAAGCTTAAGGTTTAGTTTAGTTGTAAGTAGCATGATTTAACTACTACACTTCTCCCTCGGTATTCGCGGGGGATAGGGGCAGAGCGAAAAACCACGAATAACTTCTCGTCTGGCTCTGACCTACCCCCGCCTTCCTCCCGCTTTCCCCCCGGCATCCCAGCCTTACCTAGTGGTCTAGCGGGCTTTTGGGGCAGGAGCGAACTTCCTACACTCCTGCCTCGTGCAGATCGCCAATAGGAAATGACTGCGGTGAGTTCCTGTAGTCTCTCAAGACTATGACCGGAGCTCACGGCAGCCATTTCCTATTGGTGATCCACATGGTGCAGGAGCGTAGGAAGATCGCTCCTGCCCCGAAAGCCCGCTAGACCACCAGGTAAGGAGTAATCTATAGCGCTACTAGACATTTTAAGTCCTGTTGGGAGGCAGGAAGGCCCTAAACTATGCTTTTATCCCCCCCCCCAAAAAAAAAATCACGGATAATCGAAACAGTGAACCCTGAAACCGCAAATAGGGAGGGGGAATCGTACATTAAGTTGTTTGTCGAATTTCAACTCCAAATCGCAGTATACTCCCAGTATAATAGTAACATAATACGAATGACATTCAGTTTGCCCTATAATTATATGCATTACAATTTTATGATTAAATTAAAGTGTCTCTTTTCTTTGTTATTTCTAGGCTATAGGCCTTAGAAGTCCACCCGGTACTGTGCTTAGGTTCCAACTGCTGGAATTGCCGTCAAAGCTCACGCTGGCCTGTCCGAACCATCTCATCGTTTGCAGGATTCAGCCCGTGAAAGTCTACCCAGCACCGTCCTCATGTTCCAAATTACTGGGAATGCTGATGAAGCCTTCCCAAGCCCATCCTAAATTGAATTGTCATATACAGGAAACAGATCATGCGAGTCTACCCAGTACCAGCCTTAGTTTTTAAAATTATACCTTTCGTATCTATGTTCATCCCACACTTTTTTGAATTCTGTCACCATATTCCTCTCCACCACCTTCTCCATGAAAAATAATTTCCAAACATTACTCCTAGTTACCAAACACTTGGCCACTTTTTTGATGTTTGTCCCTCAAATGTATATGACTTTGCACTTTGTTGGGCACTGCAACAGCCAGTTGTCTCCATCTACTGGGCCAATTGTATTCACAGTTCGCCATGCTTTAATTTCCTTTATATGGACTTGGCAATTTGTGTTGAGTTGAGCACCCCTAATCATTTTAAGAAGTTGGCTCCTATGATGAGATCTTCAGACACTGAGGTTTCTCCCCCTGTCCACGCATATCAACCTCTCTCCTCCCATCACATACAGCTTCTTTGGATTTCTCTACCCAGAATGCATCATGTAGGACGTCTTCATGTGTAAGAACAAAACAGTTGTTCTGAGAAAAACCAGAAGGAAGCGTCCAGATTTTAACGTACTGGGAGGAGAGCCGGCTAGGAGAAGTTGGGGGTGAAGAAAGGATGGTGGGTCCGACTTGCACTTGTATGAGACAGGGATGGAAGCTGAAAATGAGATAGGATTAGAGCCAGTCAGTTCTTCAGGATAAGCACTATGAATATGCTTGAAATAAATTTGCATGTACTACCTCCATTGGGTATTCTGAAAACCTGACTAGCTTGAGGTGTCCTGAGGACTGGGTCAACAACCCCTGGATCAGAGGAAGATAAGTGTACATAGGAGGAAGTTGATTGGTAGACTGCTTAGCCAGTCCATCTCACTGCTTTCCTTTCTCACTGCCAGGTAGTCATTTGGTGACTGCTCTTTGATGCATATGAGGGTGTGTACAGAATAGACATATTTACCCTGAAACCAGGCCCATAATTTCTGCTCTCTGTTATCGGATTTCTCATGGTCTCATGTTTTGTGGTTTGTATTTTTGGCTCAGAATCTCTGCACTGTTTAATTTTAGGCATCAAAAGCTTTGTTGTTCTGTTGGTCCAAGGAGGCTATGAAATGTTTTGTGGGACCAATAAAAATACACTTTCAACCTTAGTGTTATTGTATATCAGCTTCCTGAATTTCATCGGCCCACCCAGAAGAGTGTGGTGCAGTGTTTAAAGCTCCAGCCTCAGCACCCTGAGGTAGTGGGTTCGAACCCACACTGCTCCTTGTGACCCTGGGCAAGTCACTTAATCCCCCCATTGCCCCAGGTACATTAGATAGATTGTGAGGCCACCAGGTCAGACAGGGAAAATGCTTAAGTACCTGAATAAATTCATGTAAAACCATTCTGAACTTCCCTGGGAGAACGGTATATAAAATTGAATCAATGAATAATAAATATGCAAGGTGCAAGTTTAGCAGGTTTTCTGAGTGGTTGCAGAGGGCTGGAGACGGAGGTAAAAGCCCACATCTGCCACTCCTTTCTGGCCCTAGGAGGGTGACTAAACCTTCCCGTGCATGTGTAACCAGATTCACAGTCAGGAAATCTTCTTGGCCAAATCACTTGTACATTGTCCATGTAATGCATGGGGTGGGTGATTCTCCCTTTATAAGCATAAAACAGGCACATTTTCCCCTACATTTGGGAGAGGTATTCCCAAGGGGAGAGGGGTTAGAGTGGAGATTGCTAGTGTCATAGTTTGCAAATGTACCTGCACAGAAAGGAGGTAGGATGTGGTACTGTTTTCATAGGTGATTTCTAGGGTGCTCCCAAACTCTGCAGCTACACAAGCAGTGTGAAAATTAAGAGCATAAGATTTGCTGTACTGGGACAGAATGAAGGTCCATTAAGCCCAGTATCCTGTTTACAACAGTGGCCAACACAGGCAAGCTTCCAAAGAGGAAAGCATATTTAATGCTGCTTATCCTAGGAATAAGCAGTGGATTTCCCCAAGCCATCTTAATAATGGCTTATGGACTTCTCTTTTAGGAAATTATCCAAACCTTTTTTAAACCCTGCTAAGCTAGCTGCTTTCACCACATTTTCCAGCAACAAATCCCAGAGCTTAATTACATGTTGAGTGAAGAAATATTTTCTCCAATTTGTTTTAAATCTACTAGTTAGTAACTTCATCGCATACCTTCTAGTCCTAGTATTTTTTGGAAAGAGTGAACAAGCGATTTCTTTGAAAAAAAGAAACTTTACAGGAGCAGCTGCAAAGGTCATAAATTTACATCAGGCAAGGACGTTATTCATAAATACCATCCTGGAAGCCCAAACCAGATATATTCCATGTATTAAAAAAGAAGGAAGGAAGACCAAACGGCAGCCGGCATTGTTAATGAGTGAGGTGAAAGAAGCTATTAGAGCTAAAAGAAAATCCTTCAGAAAGTGGAAGAAGGATCTGACTGAAAATAATTGTAAACAACATAAGGAATATCAAGTCAAATGCAAGGCGCTAATAAGGAAGGCGAAGAGAGACCTTGAAAAGAAGATTGCACTAGAAGCAAAAACACACAGTAAAACATTTTTAGGTATATTAAAAGCAAGAAATCAGGAAAAGAATCAGTTGGACTGCTAGATGACCAAGGAATAAAAGGGGTGCTCAGGGAAGACAAGGCCATAGGGGAGAGATTAAATGAATTCTTTACTGTGGAAGATGTGCGGAGACACTGGTGCTAGAAATGGTATTCAATGCTGATGAGCCAGAGAAACTGAAACAAATCTCTGTAACACTGGACAATGTAATGGGGCAATTTGATAAACTGAACAGTAGCAAATCACCTGGACTTGATGGTATACATCCAGAGACCTGATAGAATTGAAAACTTAAGTTACAGAACTATTGTTAGTAATTTATCTTTAAAATCCAGCATGAACATAAGAGTTGCCATACTGGGACAGACCAAATATTCATCAAGTCCAGTATCCTATTTCCAACAGTGGTCAACCCAGGTCACAAGATCTCAAAGAGTGAAACAGATTTTATGCTGCTTATCCTAAGAATAAGCAATGGATTTCCCCAAGCCATCTCAAGAATGGTTTATGGAAAGCTCTGCAGCAGTGAGCTAAGAATCAGAGAAACTGGGAAAGCTTTTTTCACTCTACGTTGTCTATGGTACAAACCAGAGGTTCCAAGGATGGACTATTCATAAGAGTGAAGATTTAAAGGCAATGTGTACAAGATAAAAATTTACAAAGGCCTCCTTTTACGAACCTGCAATAGCAGTTTCTAGTGCGGGGAGTTGCACTGCTCCCGACGCTCATTGAGTTTCTATGAGCATCAGGAGCAGCACGGGCCATTCAGCACGGCTCTCCACGCTAGAAACTGCTATCGCAGTTTCGTAAAAGAGGGGGAAAGTTTTACAAGTGAAAAAAGGTTCACAAATGGAAAAGGCAAAATAAAATATTTAGGGTTTTTTAATATACAGTGGTGCCTCGCATAACGGACGCCTCGTACAGCGAACGCTGCGCATAACGAACTTTTTGTCTTGCTCCCTATAACGAACTTCGTTTCACACAACGAAGTCGCCCGAGGGGCCCGGGGGGGGGGCGGAACTACTCTCGCCGCTTCCTAATGTGAGCCGGGAACAGCAGCACCCTCCTATCTGAATGCAGTGTTCCATCATCTCCCTCCACCTTACCTTAGATGCCGAGTTTTCCGGCTTTCTTTTTCGGCCAGCCACACACTTTCAAAGAGCAGCACATGCGCGCATGCTCTGTTGTTCAATCTTCTCCTCTGACGCAACCGGAAACCGGAAGTTGCAGGAGAGGAGAACATTGATCAACTTCAGCAGCTGCGCGTGCACAGCTTTTTGAAAGCGTGCGGCTGGGTGAAAAAGAAAGCTGGCAAACTCTGCATATAAGGTGAGGTGGAGGGAGGGAAATGTAGGGCTGCAGAACGAATTATTTTGTTTTACATGTATTCTTATGGGAAAACGCGTTACACACAACGAACGTTTCACATAACAAACTTGCTCCTGGAACGGATTAAGTTCGTTGTGTGAGGCACCACTGTATATATATTTTCTTTTAATGCTGTTCTGAAAGTACAGTATATATAGTCAGAGTGGAGGCAATATTAGATCAGTGTTGAAGGAATTTGCCCAATTAGTTTAATAGTTAACAGGCTAAATTCCTTGGGCTGAAAACTGCTCTCCACTTAATGAACCTGGTCCAGATTTTCAAAGGGAAGTTTTAGTTATATGACTGTCCTCTCCAGAGACAGAAACATACACAAGTGCAAATTTTGGCTACTTGAATGGCAAGATCCCCTGCACCTTGGGTTCGGCTTGAACAACACTATCCCTACGATACCGTTATGGGCACTACCATGGCTGCCCCTAGATAGATTGTGTCAACTTCGATCTGAACTTCCTATTTTAATACAGGGGTCTTTACAAACCTGGATTGCTTTGCGCTCTCGCCTCTCGACGCAATTTCTTTTCAAAACCCGAACAAAGTGCCAGATTTTGAAAAGCTGCTCGGACCCCCGGACATGTCTGCGAAAAGTAGGACATGTCCGGGGAAATCCGGACGTTTGGTAACCCTATATACCATTGGTGGCACATCTCTTATTGGTGTCATCTCCGATGTTATCAACTTTTTGTAACATGGTAAATATTGGCCGATAAAGACCTTCGCAGTCAATCCAGTCTGCCCATCATTTTACTTGCTAAGGTCCTCTATAAGATATCCTCCCTTTCCCCCCCCCCCCCCAATAACCAAGACCTACACTCAGATGATATGAATGTGGTATAAAACATGCATATCTGCTCCTGATCCATCTTGCCTGGGTGGAGGGCTTTTATGAAGGTTTTGATGAACGTTAGACTTCTGCTCTTCAGGCTGTCTGGGCCTTTGGATTCTGAGTAGAGAGAGTCTGTAGCCCCAGGAAGGAGGGAAGTCTCAGTCATCGCTCTATGGCAACACCTACAGTCCAGGACTGTGAATTGCAGCTTCTAGAGGAAAGCCATGGGCCAAAGATCCTTTCTATGATAGCTGGAGACGGAGTACAGTAACAGAGGAAAAAAAGCAGATATTGCCTATATAGTTGGCATGGTGGTGACTTCACAGCCAGCATTTAAACATGGGTGACCTGGCCTACATGGACTGGTAGGCAGCACTGGTCGCCTTGTTGGACAGATTGGATGAATCGTAAGGGACTTTATTTACTGGGTGTTATAAACCCCTCATAACTGTACATCAAGGCTCAAGCAACCATAATCCAACCTAGAGACTGGTTCCAATTCCAACTGAAGATCTAATGAAGCGGCAGAAAACTGCCCAGTCAAAAACGACATCATTTTAAACGATACAGACTTTTCACAATATGCATGAATCACGCCGGAGAGCATTTGCATGGTTCATTTCCTCATCTCCCCCTACAGCAAAGCATTTGAGGTATTTTTCCCATACCCTTTTTTCTATTTCACAAGGTATGCAAATACTCATATCAAAAGGAAAACGATTTATCAGGTGGCCCACCCTCAGTAAGCAAAGGTGTTGCTGTTAACTGTGAGGGTGAGGCCATATGTGTGGACCGGAGACAGTGAGTGGCTCTGTCCCCAGCCCTCACTTTCCTTTCTGTTTAATTATGTTTAACTCAATCGTCTGACTACAAAGAACAATGTCTCACGATAGCCGCAAGTCAGAAGAGATGGGGAAAGCAGTGGTTGAAAACTAGACGTTCTGGAACAGCAGGGGGTGCCACCGAGCTAGGTTCCCTCTAAGCTGAGCTCACAGATTTGACATGGTTGCTTACAAAAACACTTGCAAATCTAGAAAATTGTTGGGTTTTGGAACCTGTTGCTTACACACATTAAAAAAAAAAAAAAATTAAAAGCAGAGGTCACTTTGTTCACATGAAAGTCACCAGATAAATCAGAGTCAATCCATACATCCAGACTCTTCACTATTGTTTGAAGTTGACTAATTTTACCCTCTAGCAGGGCATAAGTCGAGGGAAAAGAATGAAATTTACCATGCATGCACCCATAACAATGTAGTTTTTTTTTCTGCATTTAATTTGAGGTGTTTGTCAAACATCCACCGTGAGATTTAAAAAACAAAAAACAAAACCCAGTTATTAATATGTTTAAATAGATCTGAATGCCACTGTACGCCCAGAGCCGAAAGGGGCTTATCTGGAGGAATGATCAGGGTAGTATTCGGGCAGGATGTGGGCCGACTTAGACTTACACATCCTGCAGGGATAATCAAATGTTTCATTAGACATTTTTGACGAAACTTATACGTTGTTTGTTAGATGCATAAGAACATAAGCGTTGCCTCTGCCGAGTCAGACCATAAGTCCATCGTACCCAGCAGCCCACTCCCGCGGCAGCCCTCCAGGTCAAAGACCTGTTAGTGATCTTTTACTTACAACATTTTGCCTTGTATAGTATCCCTCAATCCCCCTTTCCTTCAGGAATTCGTCCAATCCCTTTTTGAACCCCAAAATCGTACTCTGCTCTACCACCTCCTCTGGAAGCACGTTCCAGGTGTCCACCACCCTCTGAGTGAAGAAGAACCTACTAGTATTTGTCCTGAATCTGTCTCCCTTTGTGACCCTGGACAGGTCACCTAACCATACACTGTCCCAAGTACAGGAACTCAGATTATGAGCCCGCTAAGGACATCTCTTGGCTTCCCCGCAGTAGCCACGTCTTCACTATAATTCTCTCATGTACTCTTAACATGTTGCTTCTTGTGTTTCTCCTGTAAGTTGTCCTTTCAGGAAGTCAATCAAAACTTATCTCTTTGACAAATTTCTCTGACTCCACTGCTGCCTTGATGTATTCTTAAAACACTCCCAGATAAACTCGATTAATCTTACCAGGTTTAGGAAAGGGTGCAAAAAAAATCGAACCAAAAACCCGGCGTGAATAACAAATGCAGTGAGAAAGGTGATAAGTGACAAGAAAACATCATTTAGAAGATGGAAAAAGGGCCAAACTAAGGACAACCAGAAGGAGCACAAAAGGCACCAAAAGGACTGTCACCGAGTGGTTAGGAAAGCAAAAAGAGAATATGAGAGACTGGCGGGGGAAGCAAAAAACTTCAAACCATTCTTCAGGTATGTGAAGGGGAAACAACCAGCCAGGGAGGAAGTGGGACCTTTGGACGATGGAGACAGGAAGGGAGTGGTTAAAGATGAAAAAGAGATAGCTGACAGGTTAAACTTCTCGTCAGTCTTCACGAGAGAGGACACATCCAATATCCCAGAACACGAGGAGAACATAAACGGAGACCGTGATGAAAAGCTGGTCCAACTAGAAGTAAGCAAAGAGGATGTTCTCAGACAGATAGACAGACTGAAGAGCGACAAATCACCAGGTCTGGATGGCATCCACCCAAGGGTATTAAAGGAACTGAGAAATGAAATAGCGGAAACACTACGCCAAATTTGTAACCTATCCTTGAAAACTGGGGAGATCCCAGAGGACTGGAAAATAGCCAATGTCACGCCCATCTTTAAGAAGGAATCAAGGGGTGACCTGGGAAACTACAGGCCGGTGAGCTTGACCTCGGTTCCGGGAAAGGACACAATCTACGAACACATAGAAAACAATGGACAACTGAAAGCGAGCCAGCACGGCTTCTGCAAGGGAAGGTCATGCCTCACGAACTTACTGTATTTCTTTGAGGGAATAAACAGCCAGGTGGATAAAGGGGAACCATAGACATCATTTACCTTGACTTCCAAAAGGCCTTCGACAAGGTACCTCACAAAAGACTGCTTAGGAAGCTGTGGAGCCACGGGGTGCAGGGGGATATCCACCAATGGATCAAACACTGGCTGGCAGGCAGGAAACAGAGGGTTGGAGTAAAGGGCCATTACTCAGACTGGCAATGGGTCACGAGCGGAGTTCCACAGGGGTCGGTGCTGGGACCGCTCCTGTTCAATATATTTATCAACGACCTGGAGACGGGGACGAAATGTGAGGTTATTAAATTTGCTGATGACATCAAACTCTGCAGCAGGGTTAGAAACACGGAAGACTGCAAAGACCTGTAAAGAGACCTAACAAGACTGGAAGAGTGGGCAAAAAAGTGGCAGATGAGTTTTAACATAGAGAAATGCAAGGTCATGCATGTAGGGAAAAAGAACCCGATGTTCAGCTACAAAATGGGGGGATCATTGCTAGGGGTGAGCAACCTTGAAAGAGACCTGGGGGTGATGGTGGACACAACATTGAAAGCATCAGCACAATGTGCGACAGCCTCAAAGAAAGTGAACAGAATGTTGGGTATCATTAAAAAGGGTATCACGACCAGGACGAAGGAAGTCATCATGCCGCTATATCGTGCAATGGTGCGCCCACATCTGGAGTACTGTGTCCAGTACTGGTCGCCGTACCTTAAAAACGACATGGCGGTACTTGAGGGAGTTCAGAGGAGAGCAACTAAACTGATAAATGGTATGGAAAACTTTTCATACGCTGACAGGTTGAAAATGCTGGGGCTGTTCTCCCTTGAAAAGAGGAGACTTAGAGGAGACATGATAGAAACCTTCAAAATCCTGAGGGACATAGAGAAGGTGGACAGGGACAGATTCTTCAGACTGTGGGGAACCACAAGTACAAGGGGTCACTCGGAGAAATTGAGAGGGGACAGGTTTAGAACAAATGTGAGGAAGTTCTTTTTTACCCAGAGGGTGGTTGACACATGGAACACGCTTCCGGAGGTTGTGATAGGCCAGAGCACATTACAGGGGTTCAAGGAAGGTTTAGATAGGTTCCTAAAGGATGAGGGGATTGAGGGTTACAGATAGATGTAGAGGTAGGTTACAGAAATGGTCAGGAACCACTTCACAGGTCACAGACCGGATCGCTGGGCGCGATGGACCTTTGGTCTGACCCAGTAGTGGCAATTTCTTATGTTCTTAATGTAATTTCAAAAGTTTTTTGTATTATCACAGTCTGTATACAGTCTCTTCCTCTGTAAACCGCTCTGAACTGTTTGTGGTATTGCGGTATATAAAAATAAAGTTATTATTATTATTGAACCTAGTTAGGCACAGAGCAACTCAGAAATTGCGGATTAGATCAGAGAAAATACCTGCCGATAATAAATGTAAACCGCTTTGGTGACGGTGAACTGTGATCATATACAGCAAGGTTGGATAACTGTAGTCCTCAAGGAGGTTTAACATGGATAAGTGTATGGTGGATAAGTGGATAAGTGTAAGGTGATGCATGTCGGTAACAAGAATCTTACACATGAATACAGGATGTCCAGTGCAGTACTCAGAAAGACCCCCCAGGAAAGAGACTTGGGAGTACTGGTCAACCAAGTCGATGAAGCTGTCCGCACAATGTGCGGTGGCAGCAAAAAGGGCGAACAGAATGCTAGGAATGATTAAGAAGGGGATCACGAACAGATTGGAAAAGGTTATCATGCCACTGTACCGGGCCATGGTATGCCCCCACCTGGAATACTGTGTCCAGCACTGGTTGCCGTACTTACAGAAGGACACAGTACTACTCAAAAGGGTCCAGAGAAGAGCGACTAAAATGGTTAAGAGGCTGGAGGAGTTGACGTACAGTGAGAGGTTAGAGAAACTGGGCCTCTTCTCCCTTGAAAAGAAGAGACTGAGAGGGGACATGATCGAAATATTCAAAATAATGAAGGGAATAGACTTGGTAGATGAAGACATGTTGTTCACCCTCTCCATTGTAGAGAGAACGAGAGGGCACTCTCTAAAGTTGAAAGGGGATCAATTCAGTAGAAACGTAAGAAGGTTCTTCTTCACCCAGAGAGTGGTAGAAAACTGGAACGCTCTTCCGGAGGCTGTTATAGGGGAAAACACCCTCCATGGATTCAAGACAAAGTTAGACAAGTTCCAGCGGCAATTCTTATGTTATTAACCCAGTTATGTTTTCAAGATTTCTACAATGAATAAGCTTGAAATTGACTTGCATGTATTGCTTCCATTATATGCAGAGAGATCTCATGCACATTCATTGTGAAAATCTGGCCATCAAAGACCACAATTGCTCACTCTTGATGCAAGGATCCTAATGTCAAATCGAGCCAGATCATTAAGGGGGGTATTCATCGATAGGCGCTATGTTAGCGCATGCTAGCGATTAGCGTGCACTAAACATTAAATTACTCATAGCAAATGGCCTGCATTGTTGGGAACAAAATATATCATGTAGCACTGGGTTCAATCTATTCCCCCCTCTTTTTGGCAATGGAAAAATTTAATGCACCAATTTGTTGGTTTGGGAGACCAAGGATGCAGGTCTAGCTGGGAAACTACATAAATAAAACCAGACAGATCTACAACGCATTCCGAAAATCTATCAAAACCACTCTGTTTGACAAATTCATCACCTAAATAGACCTACGCTTTGTCCCCCTACAACCCAAAGCAATCCTCAGGCAATTCCTACCCCTCTCACTTTCCCTCCCATTTTCAACCCCTCTTACTTTTCCCTCCTCTACCTCTCCCCCCCCCCCACCCCTTCTTCTGTAACTTTCCCCTCATGCATCTGTAATTCGCTAAATGTCCAGCCTTCCTTCGATGTTGAACCGCCTAGAAGTCGTTTTACTATGGCGGTATAGAAAAAAAAGTTATTATTATTATTATTATGTTCAAGCGGAAGAGGTTTTGGGCCATGTGGGAACCTTATATTGTAACCCTTCCTGTTCGTGCCAGGAGCTTAAACGAGCTAACTTATAGATTTCACTCCTTTGTATTCTATTAAAGCACAGGTGTCAAAGTCGGTCCTCGAGGGCCAGAATCCAGTCGGGTTTTCAGGATTTCCCCAATGAATCTGCATGAGATCTATTTGCATGCACTGCTTTCAATGCATATTCATTGGGGAAATCCAGAAAACCCGACTGGATTCCGGCCCTCGAGGAAGGACTTTGACACCCCTGTATTAAAGGATATTGGACACGTCTCTTTCACATCTCATGGATGCTGGGGTGGGGGAGGGGTGGAAGATTCACAGATTAGGGGGTTTCGGAATAGTTGCATTTTGGATTGTGTTGGTTTGTGTACAAAGTTGGTTCAATAGTACACGTTGCTGTGGGATTGGGGGGAGTGGGGGGAGTAAGGATAGTATCCTCTAGGGCCCATAAGAGTCCAGGATCCTGGTGTGATGGATAAAGCTTATGGACGAGTGATAGGTGTTGGGGGACGGGTGGGAAGGGGATTGCACTACATTTTGTATTGCAAAATGATGATGGTTGATTCAGTATTCTTCTTTAATTGGATTATTGTACTAGTTTTTCAAGTTTATTAAGTTTTAAGTTTCAAGTTTTATTAGAATTTTATATACCGCCTATCAAGGTTATCTAAGCGGTTTTACAATCAGGTACTCAAGCGTTTTACATTAACGGGTGCTAGAATATATGTCTGTCTGTCTTTATTTCTGTCTCTCTCTCCCTCCCGCTGTCTTTCTTTCTGTCTGTCTCTCTCCCTGGCCCCCTTTGTCTGTGTGTCTTTCTGTGTCTCTCCCTGCCCCTGTGTCTTTCTTCTTTTCTTTCTGTCTCCCTTCCTTCCACTGTCTGTCTTTCTTTCTCTGTATCTCTCCCTGCCTCCTATGCAGCAGCATTTCTCTCCCCCCACTTCCCTGTGCAGCAGCCACAGCAGCATTCCCTCCCCCTACATTTCCCTGTGTAGCATCATTTCTCCCACCCTACTTCCCTGTGCAGCAGCAGCATTTCAATCCCCCCACTCCCCTGTGCAGCAGCCACAGCAGCAGCATTCCCTCCCCCTCCATTTTCCTCCCCCACACCACTTCCCTGTGCAGCAGCAGCATTTCCCCTACCCCCCCTTTCCCTTCCCACAGTCTGGCCGGCTCCCTTAGTCCCTTACCACCCCCCTTCCCTTCCCATGGTCCCGACAAACCTGTCGATTCCAGCAGCGTCTGCAGCACTCTACACACGCTGCTTCAGGGCCTTCTACTGCCCTGATTTACTCTGGCACATCCCTGATGACATCATCAGAGATGCAGCAGAGCAAATCAGGGCAGTAGAAGGCCCCGAAGCAGCGTGTGTAGAGTGCTGCAGACACTGCTGGAGTCGGCAGGTTTGGAGTCAGGACCGCGGAAAGGGAAGGGGGGGGCGGCAAAGGACTAGATTCACTAAGCCCACCAATTAACTTCTGACCACTTAGCGACCCCTTTACGACCTGATTTCCCTCTGACCTGATTCACTAACCTCTGTGCCGATCATCCTCCGATCCGCGCATGCAAATGAGGGGGAACGGTATTCAAATGCAGGCCGGAAGCGATTCACTAAAATAAAAAAGCAACAACGACTGGGCTGGCCGATCCAAAAATAAGCGACTGCTGAGGACCAGTCACTGAGGTCTTTTCCGACTGCCCTGCCTTCTGCCACCCTGCTCTCAGCCCTGATCTCCTGCTCTCTCTTGCCTGCCCCAAATCTCCTGCCTGTCCCAAACCTCCTGTTGTTCTCCTGTCTGCCCCGAATCTCTTGTTCTTCTCCTGCCTGCCCTGAATCTCTTGATCTTCTCCTGCCTGCTCCAAATCTCCTGCTCTTCTCCTGCCTGCCCCGAATCTCCTGTTCTCTCCTGCCTGCCCTGAATCTCTCCTGCTGCCCTGTTCTCACCCCGAATCTCTCCTGCCCTTCCCCGCACTATGAGCCCGCAGGTTAAAACCACGGGCTCGCGAAGAAACAAAAGTAAAGTTTTTTAAAAAGTTGCTGCTCTTAAGCATGCCCAGACCATCTACGCATGCGTCAGGATCACTAGAGAGCGATCCCAACAGTCGGATGGGGGCATGAGGGCGATTCGTGAATCAGCCCCCCTGACACAGATCAGATTGGATCCCTCACGGATCAGATCCGATCCGTGCCCTTTGTAAATCTAGCCCTAAGAGCCTATTGATGAAGGCTGGGGTTTTATGAGAATTGTATTGCGTTATGTCTGGCTGTTTCTTCTATACCATCAATAAAAATCATTTGAATAAAATGCTCATAGCAATATAATGGGTGCGTTAGGCCCTCTTTTACTAATACTCAGTAAAGGTTTCTATTGCAGCTCAGAACGCTAAATGCTCCGATGTTTACAGGACTTTTATGCGCGTCAAAGCAGCATTTAGAGCTCTGGGCCATGGTAGAAACCTTTACCGCAACTTAGTAACGGGGGTGACTAGTGTTTAGCATGTGCTAACTTGGACAGTGCGAACTAAACCATTTAGCGACCGTAGATGAATTCCCCCCCACCCCCTAAATTTCACCAAAATCATTGGAGGCCCCAATTTTCAATATTATCAATAAACACAAACATAGATCACAAGTTTCAGGTTCAACTGCGGTTCATTTTTTTATTCAAGGAAAAAAAAGATACAATGATGTCCAAATGGAAAAAAAAAAGAGATCAAGGGAGAGCAGGAATTTTTAATATAAAATAAAACAAAATAGCATTCACTTAGGGGTCCTTTTATTAAGATGCGCTAACCGATTTAGCGCGAGCTAAATGCTAAGGCACCCTTAAAATATAATGGGCGCCTTAGCTTTTAGCGTGAGCTAAATTAATTAGCGCACCATAATAACAGGACCCGTTAAATAAGTGGAGCAAAGATCCACCACTTTGAGGGGTATTTTATAAACAGGGTGTGTAAAACATTAAAAAGGGTGACGGGTCAAAAGCGCGCAAGGACAAGGGCGCGCCGACAACCCAGTGCAGACAACTGAGCGCAGGGCTTGATCGTGCCGAAGAAAACCTGTATTTTAAAGGGCTCTGATGGGGGGTGTGGGGGGGAACCCCCCACTCTACTTAAAAGGGATCGTGCTGCCTCACGCTGCCATGTTGGGGGGGGGTGGGGGGGGTGTAACCCCCCCATTATACTGAAAACTTAACTTTTTCCAGTATAATGAGGGGGGTTACAACCCCCCAAAGACCCCACAACACCAGCGCGATCTCTATTAAGTAAAGTGGGGGGTTCCTCTTTACAATACATTTTTTCTTCGGCGCGATTAAGTCCTGCGCTCAGTTGTCTGCGCTCGGTTGTCGGCATGTGCTTTTGACTATGAACCCCATTTTTATGCTTCTATAGAAGCAACGTAGGTATTCATGTACCTTTATTAAACGGGCACCCAAAACGCATGCAAATGTGCACGCATAAATTTACACCTGATCTGGGGCAGGTACACACAGCATAACCCTACCCCCAAGGAAGCCTCATAGTTAGGAAGAATATGCATTTTCATCCAAAGACACAGGGGTGAACCAAAGAAAAAAAAAATGGCATTAAAATATGCGGAAAAATAAAGAAATTAAACATCAAAAATAAATACCACAAATCAGGGAAGCCTACATATTCTAAAGTGTGACGCAGTGAACTAAAGATATCCAAGGATGGATTGATCAGCAGTCGGTGCCCTACCTAGAATGATTGTCACTCCCTAATACTGCTTGCTACGGGGAGCCTTCTGGAAAGTAGGAACTACGAAAAAATGATCTGGAATGTTCCCTCTGCTTCTGGAACCCAAAGAAAGCTCTACGTGGGATGCCCCTCCTTGCCAATGAGTTGTACTAAGAACAGTCACTCGAACAGTTCAATTTTATTTAATATACCACAAATAAAATAATTACCTAAGAGGTTTACAAATCAAAATTATAGGGGTTGAAATGGGAAGATGGAGAATTACCTGGGGAAATTAATATAAATCCAAACAAAGGACTAAAATATAATTAATCAGTGAAGGGCATAAAAGTTAGGGAAGGGTGTGGAAAAAAAAATTAAGTGGGATTTGAAAATGGTTTGGACAAGCTTCTGGAGGAAAAGTCCATAGTCTGCTATCGAGACAGACATGGAAGAAGCCTGTGCTCGACCTGGGATTGGTAACATGGAATGTTGCTACTATTTGGGTTTCTGCCAGGTACCTGTGACCTGGATTGTCCACTGTTGGAAGCAGGACAATGGGCTAGATGGACCTACGGTCTGACCAAGTATGACTATTTTTAGGTTCTTATAGAACTTACAGGACAGTGAAAGAATAACTCTTTCTGTAAAGGGGTTGTGAAGGGGAGAGGAAAGGGGGTAACTTAATTATCTGGGATCAGGAACAAATGCTTTAGAAAAAAAGTGCACTTTAACATGGCCTTAACCCTTAAGAATGAGAATTCAGTTTGTAGATGAAGAGAAATGTTATTCCATAAGGTAGGAGAGATGATTGAAAAGAAAGAGGTTCTTACAGAGTGCAAGCCTATTGGAAGGTATGAAGGTACAACTAGGAGGCGTTGTTGGAAGGAAAGTAGGGTAAGGATAGGACAGGGGTAGACAATTCCGGTCCTCGAGAGCCGGAGCCAGGTCAGGTTTTCAGGATATCCACAATATGTATGTGATGGATTTGCATGCACTGTCTCCTTGAGATGCAAATCTATCTCATGCATATTTATTGTGGATATCCTGAAAACCTGACCTGGCTCTGGCTCTCGAGGACTGGAATTGCCTACCCCTGGGATAGGAGAATAAGGAATAAGATGTCTGAATAAAAAGAGGGGAAGCCTAGAGTAAAGAATTTGAATAATAATACTGAAAAGAATCTGATATTGTATCGGTAGCCAGTGTTCAGCCTGGATTAGAGGGGTGACACTATCAAGTTTCTTAGCACCATATATTACTTCAACTGTGTTATTTTGATTACGTTATAATCGGTATAATTGTGGTAAGTCAGAAGGAAGAGAATTACTATAGTCAAGGCAATAAATTACAAGAGAATAAATAAGAAGGCAGAGTGAAGGTTTGTCGATAAAAAGATCTCGCAAGGAGTACTTGGCGAAGTATTCAAAATGATTTCTTAAGATTGCAGAGATGTGCTTTAAAAGTGAGGTGACTCTCAATAAGGACACCGAGATCTTAAATCTTGTCTTTGATTGGGATGGGTGGAGGGAAGAGAAGAGAGACAAGAGGAGCCCACAGACGGGAAAAAATAGGGCAGTGGTTTTAGAGGGATTTTAAACAATGTGAAAAACACCAATTGGCAATCAGGGTTAATTTATGTGAACTATCTGAAATTACAGGCATGTCAAGAGGAAACAAAAGCAGCACACCGTCGGTATATATTCAGGTTGAAAAAAAGATGTTAAGCAAAGCAGGTACTTATACAGAACTTTATGGGACTCCACATACAAGGTGGTGAGGGAATGAATAAGAATCAAAGGATCTGAAAAAGTTAGAGGAATGGTCTAATGTCTGGCAACTAAAATTCAATGCATTTGAGGATTAATAATAGGAAGGAACCGTATATGCTGGGAGGAGAGAAGCTGATATGCACGGACGGGGAGAGGTACCTTGGGGTTTCAAGTTTCAAGTTTCAAGTTTATTTAAATTTAATGGTTCGCTTAAGAATTCTAAGCGAATAACATTACAACAAATATAAGGGTAAAAACAGTTAAGATCATTTTTGTGAATTAAAAAACATATTCGTGACCACTTAACAAAACAGACACTACTGGAATGGTTGGGAAAAACATGAGGGATAAAAAGTTACAATATTGTTGTGTCCTCATAGGTAGACGAAGAAAATTGGGTAGGGTAGGTTAGAACATTGGGGTAGGGGTACCTGAAGAAAATTTTCGAAATTTATGATATTTTCAATTAATGAAAGATGATTCCTATTTAAGGGTTAAAGGAAGCTTTAAACAGAAATGTTTTTAGATTAGTTTTGAATAAAGTGAGATCTTTAATATTCCTAATGTATAAAGGAAGAGAATTCCAGATGAGCGGGGCTTTGACTGAAAAAATATCGTGTCGCCTAGTTCCTATTATTTTCAATGATGGAACCATAAGTAACTCCTGACTATTAGACCGGAGAGAGCGATTTGAGAAGTGTGGGATTAATAAGCGGTTAATGAACTGAGGTTCGTTTGTAGTAGTTGTTTTAAAGACTAATAATGCTATTTTATATATTATTCTCTGGTTAATGGGTAGCCAATGAGATTTCATCAGATATGGAGTCACGTGGTCGTATTTCTTTCCATGATGTATTAATTTTATGGCGGTGTTTTGAATTATTTGTAAACGTCTTTGTTCCTTATTTGTTATGTTTAATAATAAGGAATTACAGTAATCTAATTTGGATATTATGAGTGAGTGGACTAGAATATTTACTGATTTTGGCTCTAAGTACTTGGACATTGAACGGATTAGTGTCTGAAGATGTAAAGGCGAAAAAACAGTGTGACAAGGCAGTGACTGCTGCCAGAAGGATGCTGGGCTGTATAAAGAGAGGTGTAGTCAGTAGAAGGAAGAAGGTGTTGATGCCCATGTACAGGTCATTGGTAAGGCCCCACTTGGAGTATTGTGTTCAGTTTTGGAGACCGTATCTGGCGAAGGACGTAAGAAGACTTGAGGCGGTCCAGAGGAGGGCGACAAAAATGATAGAAGACGTATGAGGAGAGACTGGAAGCCCTGAATATGTATACCCTAGAGGAAAGGAGAGACAGGGGAGATATGATTCAGACGTTCAAATACTTGAAGGGTAAATGATAAAACCAGAGGACATAATTTGAGGTTGAGGGGTGGTAGATTCAAAGGCAATGTTAGGAAATTCTACTTTACGGAGAGGGTGGTGGATGCCTGGAATGCGCTCCCGAGAGAGGTGGTGGAGAGTAAAACTGTGACTGAGTTCAAAGAAGCATGGGATGAACACAGAAGATTTAGAATCAGAAAATAATATTAAATATTGAACTAGGCCAGTTACTGGGCAGACTTGCACGGTCTGTGTCTGTGTATGGCCGTTTGGTGGAGGATGGGCAGGGGAGGGCTTCAATGGCTGGGAGGGTGTAGATGGGCTGGAGTAAGTCTTAACAGAGATTTCGGCAGTTGGAACCCAAGCACAGTACCGGGTAAAGCTTTGGATTCTTGCCCAGAAATAGCTAAGAAGAAAAAATTTAAATTGAATCATGTTGGGCAGACTGGATGGACCATTCGGATCTTTATCTGCCGTCATCTACTATGTTACTATGTTACATTCTACCTTGGAGATAAGGTTGAAACCAAAGAAGGGAGCTGCCTATATTATACCTATCTCCTCAAGGGGGTGCAAAACGATGTCATGGTCCATTAGATGGAATGCTGCCCTGAGATTGAGGGAGATGAGGTGAACTTTCCTGCTACTGTGAAAAGTGCCGTGGACAAAATCAATGAGAGCTAGCATGGTATGTTCAATAATAATAATAAAAAAAAAGATCATGAAATACATTTTGGCAGGAGTGGGGGCAGTTTGTTTTATCCAGAAAGGAAGTAAGTTGTGTAGTCTTTGCTCTGCCAGGAGTTCCGCTCACTAGGAAATGCTGTCTCTCTTCTGACATCATCCCTACTAGCCTCCACCATCCATCCCACTATACTTCACAATATGACCAGCTGTGTAAGATGAACAAATCCATCTCTAGGCTCTGATATACTCAACCTACATACATAGACTTACAGTCTTTTAATAGACAGCCATTAATCAGTTGATCCCAATGAATTCAGTTATTTCAAGTAAACTGCACCAGTGTGTCCATAAAAAATAAATAACTCTTTTCTACCTATTCCAATTATTGGGTCATGGCGCACAAGGCAACTTTATCAGGTTACAGCTCTTGTTTGGGATCGGTCGTCCGCGACTGTCTTTCGCTTGCTTCAGACAGACTCTCCAATCGTCTCTCAAATGAATAAAACCACTCAAAGTCCGTTTTTTCCCGGGTCTCTACATAGTTGCGGATCCGCCGCATCATTTCCCACACCTCACGGGTGGTTGGGGGTACTATTTCAGGACCACCATCATCATCCTCCTCCTCTGTCTCTTCCTCAACTATGGGGCAAGTGATTGGGTCCAGTTTACCACGGTGCTGAATCACTACCCTGCAAATCTCAGTGTCTGCCACCTCTTCTGTGGGTTCAGTTTTAATACTGACCAGTGGAAAGGGCTGAAAGCCAACAGCTGATGTACAGCTAGAAGACTTCCTTTCTGGAAAGGGGGCCAGAAATTCATTGTTCCCAAATTCTTTCCAAATCCCAGCTTGGATAAAGCACTTCCGGATCGTTTCAGGCTCCACGTCTTTCCAAGCAGCATTCAGCATGTGTGTAGCATCCAAGATTGTGATGCTGCGTGCCAAGTCAATTGCAGATTGTGGGTCGCCATCAAAATCCCTGATAATCTTGGTAAAAATCTGTTTCCTGTAGTGATGTCGGAGGTGGCGTATTACTTCCTGGTCCATGGGCTGAAGAGTTGGGGGTGACTTTGGAGGCAGAATAACAATTTTCACGTTGTCTAAATCACCTGCAGTGTGTGCTGTGCAATGATCAATAAACAGAATTATTTTTCTTCCAGCTTGTTTCATCTTCACGTCAACCCCATGTACCCATTTCTGGAAAATGTTAATACTGAGCCTGGTATATAAATCTGCCTCGTATTGAACAGGTAAGGCATCCATTGTCACTCCCTTGAAACACCTGGGTCTTTTTGACCTCCCAATTACAAGAAGGCGCATTTTCTCAGTTCCAGTAGAGTTTGCACAGATGATAACTGTCACATACTCCCTGCCACGACTAAGGCCAGCACTATCGTTGCTTTCTAAGACTCTATCAGGCATCTCGCGGAAGAATATTGCAGTTTCATCTACTTTATAGATGTCTTCAGGGCTGTATTCAGACAGCAACGAGGGTAAAGTATTCAAGTACCAATTGTCCACAGCATGAAGGCTAGGGTCTGCTTTGTGGTATCTGTTATTTCCAATGTTGTTACGTTTCTTCCACCTGGACAACCAGCCAGAGGTGGGCTCAAACTCTATCCCCATGACCACTGCCAAGTCCCTGGCCTTCTCCATCAGCAGTGGTCCGGAGATGGAGATGCCATGATTGCGCGCAGCCGTAAACCAGCGAAAGAGGGCATCTTCAATCCTGGCATCTTTGCCATCACGCTTTCTCTTCCGATCCTGGTTCCCGCCCTTCAGCCACTCTGACAGGAGGGTGTCCCTGTTTTTGAGGATTCTGCAGACACAGGAGACATCGATGCCAAACTCTTTCGCCAGGTCCTTCCGGGCCACTCCGGGCCGTGAAGACTTGGCCAGCAGCTCGATCTTTTTGGCTAGGGAGAGCACATTGCGCTTTAATTTATAATCCATCCTGCTCAAGCACCGATTCCCTCTCCCACAGGAGGCAGGATGGGAGATCTGGGGCTTTAAAGAGTCCCTCAGACTGCAGCCAGGGGGCGCTGCTGAACAGGAGGGCAGGGGAGGCAGCAGAGGTGCTGAGGCGGACAGCACCCGTGGGGGAGGAAGGAGAGCAGCCACCACAGGCTAGGGAGGCGATGAAGGGGAAGCCGGAGCCCAGGCTGTCACCCCCTTCGTGTGCACTCAAACGGAAAGAGCTGTGCACACAAGCAGAGCCCGGCAAAAGAGCGTCCTTTCTTCCGGCCTCCCGATCAACCCAGAGCCGGACACCCTTGGCACAGGAATATGTGGGCTGGAGCCTCTTCTTTCCAAGCCGCTTTTCTTGGTTTTTTTTTTTTTTTTGGGGGGGGGGGGTTCAAATCAAAGGAGTCAGGCGCGTGTTTAGACAGACCCGGGGTCCTGCCAGAGCGGAAGCGGCGCCAGGGTAAAAACGGCCGAAGAATGGGAAGGACAAAGAGAGCACGTGACGGGGAAGGGCGCCCTGCGCAGCCATCTTTGATTTGGGCAAGGAGCCCTTTTTTTTCCCTTTCCGGGTTTTTGGGGAGGGGCGGGGCCTTTTCGGACGCTCTGTAAAGATAAATGTGGAAGAAGAGCTAGAAGAACAAGGGAAACTCTTAGCTCTCCAATCAATGTATATATAAAAATGGAATGTTAACAAATGGTTCTTTCAGGGGCAGAACACAACCCAATATGCACATATTTATAGGGTTAGGCATATGCTCCAGAAAAAGGACAAATTGAGACAGCAATGGAAGTAAAACCTGGATGTCTCAATCTGTCCTCCTTTTGCTGGAATCCAATCTATAATTGGCTAACACTTAATCCCTTGGGGAGAATGTTTGAACTGACTTGGATTAAATGGAATTTTGATTGGATTGATAATATCAACCCAAGCACAGTACCTGGTAGAGCTTTGGATTCTTGCCCAGAAATAGCTAAGAAGAAAAACATTTAAAAAATGTAAATTGAATCAGGTTGGGCAGATTGGATGGACCACTGGGGTCTTTATCTGCCGTCATCTACTGAACGGACACGTATCAGAACTTTAGTAAGTGTCCTTAGGCATATGTTGTTTAAAGATGCAAAGGTAGGCCCTGTTTATCTTTCCCTTCTTTGAAGATGGTATAAGGACATCTATGTTTGTCTTTCTTTCTTTGACATGAATGTTTAAACAGAGTTGTAGTGAAGTGAATTCAATTGTTTTGTTAAGCCGTATTTACAGACAGCTTTAGTTAAGAAGCTCTGCTGGTCAAGGCTTTTTCTTACCTTTTGGACTTCAATCTCTAGATAGGAAAAATGCTGATGTGTTTAAAGTTTCATGTGACCTTACGTCACATGCCATCACATGCTGACAAACCTGATTCGTATAAAAGATGTGAAACTCATAATAAAAGACGGACATATTTGAAAGATGGTTTCTGGTCTTTAAGATGTGTCCCCAGGTACCTGACTTACATATGACAGAGACAGAGAAAGTATGGGGCAGGAATTGGGACCTGAATCCTTTTCAGTTGGGGGCTTGTCCGCGATGGGCAGATGATATCACCAGTATTTTGTGAGTATTTCTGAATTTTTTCTGTTCTTTAATACTCACTGGGTAGTGGTGACCTGTACCCAACCCCTTATTTTAAGTTCAAGCTTTGGGTTCTATTATGGAGTTTTTTTGGGAAAAATCTTGGGGTACTTTCGGTAAGCACCCCTCATATATATACGCAGCTGCCATTCTTTCGGAAAGAATGAAATTATTTATAGAACCCCCCTGCCCACTCTGTCATTTGTAAGGTTAAAAACTTTTATAGAGTATAAGATTTTATTGTCTCTTATTACTGTACCTCGCTTATAAGGTAAGATAAGCGAATATTTTTGCATTGTTATATTGGGCTTTGTAATGAGTCATAAAGGCACTTACTCCTAGACAAATGAGACTTGTACGGATGTGTGTGTGTATGACATTTTTCCTTCAGCTCCCATCTTTCTGTGTCACCAATGTTTACCACTGAGGTAGGACATGCTGTTATGTGGAATGAATTGAAAGCGCTGTTTGAATCAGTCTAAGATCTTTCCCTTGTAGTTTGTACACAAGCATTATTTCTTGTCTTCCTTTTGATCCTGCCTAATTTTGTGCGTTTTTTCTACCGGCTGCTTTCTTTGTGTTCTGTGCTGGATCATAAAAAAAAAAAAGAAACAAGAAAAAGAAAAAATTCCGTTTTAAAGGTTTTCTTTCTTGTGCAGAGCAAAGCTAATCTGTTCTTTGCTTTCATTATCAGGGTCTGTGCATGAATGTTTTTGTCCCTTCCCCCAGACTTCTCTGTTTGGGCTTCCACTGACCCCCTATAGTGCTTCTTTGAAGTTACTCATTCTTGGTTTTATAAAGCAGTAAGGTGAGATTCCACTGCTTGTCTCTTGACTTTTCTCCGGCATTATCAAAACCACCATCTCTTCTTATAATACGCCCATCGCTCTTGTTGTCAAAGCTGATGGCATTCCCTGTTTCGTCCTAGATTTAGGGCTGTTAGAGTTTTGGTAATTCTCATTGCCCTTATGTTTCTTCCACCATTCCATCGGCAGCCAATGATTTTTTTCTGTCATTATCCTAAAGAATGTTTTATTTTTAGTCCCTTTGGTGAGGTTGCCTTCACCTTTAAGCAACAGTATACCTAGTGTAGAATTGCCCTTCAGGCTATTCTACAAGTCATGCACTGCCCCTCATGGTCCTATTCTCATTTTGTACAACTTTTGTGTTCCATAATTCAGGAGACCTGTCAGGCTGATATAATGATTGTCTGTGTGTGGTCACAAGGTGTCATGAAATAAACTGCACTGGTGTACATCTGAAGTGAAATACCTGGGTTTTGTCCTGTCTCATGGTCAGAGGAAAATCTGCACTTTCTGCATTGCTGCTGTTCTGCCCCGCCCAGCTAACAAGAAAGACATGCTTACTTTTCTTGCTATGATTGGTCACTGCCGCCAATGGATCTCTGCTTGTTCCTTCTATGACCAGATTTTGAGACAGACCCTGGTTTCTGAAATGACTGCTCTTATCAGATGGACTTATGAAATGTTGGACATTTAAGATGTGCTTTGGTTTCTAGCTCAAGTTTGGGTTTTCCTGCTTATGCCCACATGTTTTATCTCTTTGTTTGGGACTATTGTAACACCATGAAGGGAGAACATGGCGGTAAGTTACGCTCTGTTGCCTTTTTTTATAGTCACTCCTGTTCAAGTTCCCTGGCTGCTTGTGCTATGGTGGTAGAGATGGTTACTTCTTTGATCCTAGGTCACCTCATTACCCTTCATACTTTTCACGATGTCCAAGCCCTTCTTTTAAATAGGCTTCTGGGTCTCAAGGGTGAACAGGATTCTCTTCCTCTCTTTTTTCACAGCTTCCTCTGAATTTGTTGCCTGGCGTTTGGCAGGTGCCCAAAGCCGCCCTTTTGGACGGACTTTGGTGCAAAGAGGGGAAACCCTGGATACCAGCTGCTAGCTCTCCCTTATTCATTGCCCAATATCATGGTATTGGTTATCGTAGTGCTCGCTCGACATTTTAACTTCTTGCTAGTGATATTTTCATTCTTGACCTTTTGCTCCTTGATACAGAGATATATAGCTCGATAATTACAACTGGCACGGTTGTGAATTGAAAATAAATTGGAAAATACAATTCCTTTCTATTGTTTTAGCTGAAATTAGGATGTTGCTAATTTAAAATGTTTTTTCCGGATTTATACATAGCCATCCCAGATCCATTTTGGCACAGATATTTCTAATGTTTTCCACGGGTCCTCTTTATCACTGCAGAGATAGAGACGCTCCAAAGAGACATTAGCTTTATGCCCTTTTTCCAAATATGAGATGGTTATGATATACATTATTTGTTGTTTTGGTTTTTTTTATATCAATGTGTTTATTTGCAGAGTTAAATTCAGCCCTGCACACTTGACAGATGGAGTAATAGCTCCACGCTTAAAACTTTATGTTTTGTCTGTGTCATGTCTACTTGTTTTAGTTTAGTGGGTACCCCAGGATACATAATATTGGCCATTTTTAGAGCTCTTTTTCCACTTCTTACTAGCCTAACTGCGCAATGTTCTTTTACTTTTAGCTTTTATATTCTGAATATAGTTTAGTTAGGGGTTATAAGAAAAAGCTTTATTTTATGCAGCGTTTATTTCGTGGTGTTCCCTACATATGATCCATACATTTCTGAATACATTCAGTACATCAGTATGGTCTCTCTGAAGTGCATAATAGTTATATGCAGCACGATAAAAACATATCCTTTTGGATTGTTCAATTAAGAACCTTAAGTAACTGAGTATTGTCGCTCTTTTGCCATGGCTATGCTAAGTGAATGAATTGGTATTGTTGCATGTTGCCACGTTCAGTGCAGGCAACATGGTTTCTCTTGTTTTCTATCTCTTATTTGGATCACATTGGAGTACAGCTGCTGAATGATGCACAGACATCTGGCTGCTCTCCCTTTGAGATTCTCACGGGATGACCTTTCCCCGCCCCATGGGTAGATTTTCCCTTGATACAGGAGGTATACGTCCAAAAGCTAATTGAAATATTAGGGCTTGTTCAAAGAAACGTGTCTTGCACTTCTCCTTTCTCTCCACAGATTCCTACCCATTTTTTCCAGCCTGGTGATTATCCAGCAGCTTTCCAAGGATCGGAAGCAGACGGATTTCCCCTTTGGCCTTCCCACTACTGTGATCGCTGTGACCAGGCCCGCTGCACTTACTGAGGAGTTTCCTGTTTGGATCCACGCAAGTCGCTTGAAGAGGGTTAACCTAAAACCCCAGAAGCAAGTCTTCCCTGCGCAGATTTCACCTCCTTCAGAGGAACAACATGATGATCTCATCACAGCATTCCACCAACTTTATCATTCTCTTACTGGCAACGCTGCTGCTAGTTTTTCTCCCTGTATGGATCATTTCTAACTGGGTCTACAGGGATGATGTGTTCTGGGTCCACGACACTTTCTGCCCATACCCATCTGTAAATGACACTCCTACTGTAAACAGCACCCCCGACACCTCTTTGCGAACATGACGTCAAGCTGGACTACTCCCTCGCAAAGGCTGTCCTTCAATTGGAATCCAGAAAAGACCGATGCTACCCTTTGGTATAATTCCAGCAGTGTGCAAGTTGCCACCTTCTCCTTTGAGTATTGTGACATTGTGGACTGTTCATCAATTGATATCCCAAGGCTGTGCCATTGGTCCTCAGAGATTCCTAAAACTAAGGACATATATATATATATATGTTACTGACTTACGTTGGGGGGATAAGTGTGCATTCTGGGGAGTGGTAGGGTGGAATATTAATACTGACTGGGCTTATAAACTAGAAAATACCCTGAAAAACAGTGGACCAAAATGGTAAATCACTGCTTACTTGTATGACCCTTCATAAGGTTGGACACTGTTATAGGAAAAGTGTTCCTGCACAAATTATTAAGCTTTCTCTTACTATTGACAACCCTAGACCTACTGATGAAGGTATGTACATTATGGACATGTGGTTTAAGGGTGGGTCTAGCTATCATCAGTTTTCTTATGGGATCTATCTACCTCCACTCATCTTCTCCCGCCATTTTGTGGGGGCCCCAAAAAATACTAACTCACTGGCCCCTACATTCAATAAACTTACTGACATGATGGCTATTGCCAATCCCACTTTTGAAGATATTGTGGCTGTTGAGGTAGGGTTTTCAGAACGTAACCTTTGGTTAGAATGGATGAAATTCACTGCTGATCAACATAATAAGAGTAATTGTTACATATGTGCTCAAGCTAGACCCCATCTAGGAACCGTACATCTGGACCTCCCTCCTGGTATCCAACCATGCCTTTTTGGGTTATTTACCTATCCTCTTTGTGCACTGTAGTGTTCTAAATACCCTTTGTTGCCAGGACAGCAAAAGCTTGATATTGCCGTTATCATCTATAAGGGCAATTACATATGTCATGTTTCTAATTTGACACAGAGTAGTTTTGTAGGTAATTTACCCCCAGGTTATTGTTCTGTCTTGGCTCATAGGTATGCACCATTGTTGCTGCATTAGATTTGATATTTACTGGCTTTATGGAGACTTTTGGCTCCCTGTTAAGCTACCCAGCCAGTGGATAGGCCAGTGCACTTTAGTTAAGGTTACCATGCTCCTGCATATCTTTCTGAAAGGCATCCTTCCTATTCACATGGTTTTTCCTTTTATTTGTCTTGATATAAATCTGATCACATGTATACATAGATGCTATAGGGGTCCCAAGAGGGGTCCCAGATGAATTTAAGGCCCGAGCTCAGGTTAAGGCTGGGTTTGAGTTCCTTATTCCCTTTATTACTATTAATAAGAATGTTGATCGGATTAGTTAAAATTATTATAATCAGCAACGCTTTGTGAACTATTCTAGGGACGCCTTGCAAAGTATTACTGATCAATTGGGCTCCACTTCTCAGATGGTTCTCAAAATCATATGGCCCTAGATATGATTCTAGCTGAGAATTCTGAAAAATTCTCCTCAGTATTTTATGCTGTTGTACTTTTCTTTCTGACAATATAGGTCCTCCTATGGCCATTCAGAAATTAGCAGACCTCTTTGCTGAGTTCAAATGTAACTCTGATTTATCTAATTTTTGGGATCAGCACTTTAGTTGAATGCATAATCTCTTATTATTTGCACTCTTGTCTTGACTGCTCATGTACTGTGTTATTCGTATTACAGCTCCTAAAAAACCCCTCCTTGAGAGACATACCTAGAGTATCACTCCCTTCCAGCTCATGCTGTGTATTTGTGACGTCATTTACATGACGTAAGAGGGGAATTGAACGGACACGTATCAGAACTTTAGTAAGTGTCCTTAGGCATATGTTGTTTAAAGATGCAAAGGTAGGCCCTGTTTATCTTTCCCTTCTTTGAAGATGGTATAAGGACATCTATGTTTGTCTTTCTTTCTTTGACATGAATGTTTAAACAGAGTTGTAGTGAAGTGAATTCAATTGTTTTGTTAAGCCGTATTTACAGACAGCTTTAGTTAAGAAGCTCTGCTGGTCAAGGCTTTTTCTTACCTTTTGGACTTCAATCTCTAGATAGGAAAAATGCTGATGTGTTTAAAGTTTCATGTGACCTTACGTCACATGCCATCACATGCTGACAAACCTGATTCGTATAAAAGATGTGAAACTCATAATAAAAGACGGACATATTTGAAAGATGGTTTCTGGTCTTTAAGATGTGTCCCCAGGTACCTGACTTACATATGACAGAGACAGAGAAAGTATGGGGCAGGAATTGGGACCTGAATCCTTTTCATCTACTATGTTACTAAGTAACTAGGACTAAATGATGTATGGGGCAGTTCTCATTTAGACATATGTCTGGTGCTGGTCATCTATGAGTGACTGCCCGAACCCACAATTCCTCATATGTACGCCAAGGGCTCATACTGATGTCCATTATTTAAAGAACTTTCATAATTATTTGGCACTTTTTTTCTCCGTTCAAACATTTTCCCCAAGGGATTAAGAGTGTTAGTCAATTATAGATTTTAGACAACATTATTGGCTACAACATCATCCAAAGGGTTGTACATTTTTGTGCTCCTTTTTCTGGAGCCATATGGTACCCCAATTAAGAGTCAAATGATGACCTTATACATTAAACAATTCTCTGCTGGGCTACTACTATCCATTCAGTTGTGTCCGATCCTTGGATACTCTGTAGGCCAGTTCTCGTCATGCTTCCCTGTTTTCCACGACTTCTTTCATAGCCGGCTCAAAAGTGCCAAGAGGATGGTGTGCTCTGGAGGAGAGGAGGGACAGGGGAGATATGATACAGACGTATCATATCATGTAAATACTTACAGGATGGAGTATGAGGAGAGATACTGAAGAACTGCAGAATGAAAACACTCGTAGGTCAGTAAAAGGAGTTGAACTGTATGCAGACGTGGACGGGGAACCAGGGAGCATAACGACACTGGCGGACTATGAGGCGGGTAGCAGAATTCTGAACAGATTGAAGGGGAGAAACCTGTAAGAAGCATGTTGCAGTAAACCAGGCGAGAGATGACTAATATGGATGAGGATCATAGTAGCATGCTCAGAAAGGAGAGGCCAGATTTTAGCAATGTTGTAGAGAAAGAAACGAGTTTTGGCGATCTGTTGTATTTATGAAGAGAAGGAAAGAGATGAGTCAAAAGTGACTCCAAGCAGGGACGGTTTTAGACATGCTGGAGCCCATAAAGAGGGTAATGGATAAAGAGTGGTACATTTGGTGTAGTTGGGTAGGGAAGACAGGAATTGGGGTGAATAACAGGAGCATGAGTACATGGGGATGGGGAGAGCAGATACAAAGGACTGAAGGGTGAAGTGGGTTGGGCTGGGGGTTGGTGCAAAGCTAGCAGGTGTGAGTAAGAATAAAGAATGTGTGGAATAGGGAACTGATAGCATGTATTGGGGCTATGAAGGGGGGGTGCAGGTGAGACAGGACTAAGGTTGTGAGATGGAGCCTGAAGGATGGGGTGAAGGACTCAGAGTATTAGAAAGGAACAGTATTTATTTAAAAAATTATATACTGCTTTAGACAAAAGCAGTATGAATAAATATAACTGGCACATCAGGCATTGATTTCAAGCAGAATTCTATACATAAAACGTCCCTCATGAGTTTGCATAACTGCTGACACATACAAATATGTTTTCAATAGTTTTTTTAAACATCTCTAGGCTTACATAAATGCAATTGTCCACTCGAGGCATTCCAGAACTTCAAACCCGGAAGGTGGAAATTAGGGGTTGAGGAAGTAACAGAAGAGAAGTGGAACCTGGATGAGGAATAGAAGCCAGAAGAAAGGGACTGGAACCAGGAAGAGGGATGAGCTGAGAAGCAAATGAGAGTCAGAAGAAAGCAGATGGGGGTGGGAAGGGGATGAGTACACAGACTAAGTATAGAGGATTAGGGAATGGGTGCCATATTTAAGAGGAAATGAGATGTTGAAAAAGAGTATGAAGAGGGGAATCAAAGGACTGAAAAGGTGAGACAAAGAAGGGGTGAGAGTGGGACAAAATGGTGAGAGTGAAAAAGAGGGAGGGAATACAAAGTTAGAAATGTTGCAGAGTTCCCAAGTTAACCATTTCTACAGGGAGACTTATTGCCATTGCTGGTTTTAAATGTATACCTCAAAGCAGTGTGGGGTTTATAGCTCCTGATTCTACCCATAGAAACTAGTGCTGCAGGTCCCATAATGCATCAGAATGAAGTTGTCAAAAATGCAGGATTGTCCTAAAATCTCCCTCCTGGAACTGGGTAATTGGTTGCTCTGATATTGAGATATGGCTAGGAAAAAGAAGAAAATAAATGGAGATCAGGGAGATTGAAGGTGATAGCTGGGGAAAGTAAGGCAGATGTTTGAAAAATCAACTTGGAAAGAGGGTGGATAAGTGCGCTAGTTAGCTGGAAATTAGGAGGAGATAAGAGCTAAGAAGTAGAAAATTGAGAGCCAAGCAGAGGATGTGACAGGGGCAAAGGGATAAAATCTAGCAATAAGTGAATAGAGAGGCAAAGAATTTAAGTGAAAAGGGAAGATCAATGCTAGAGACATATGTAAAGAAGGAAATGACAGAGGGGAAATAGTAAATGGGAAGGAGGCCCATGAAAAGAAGTTTGTAGAAAATGGAGCACTGAAGGCACTGAAGGCAGAAAACAAAACCATGATCAATGCGATTAGAAAAAAAAAATTCACAGACAACAAAGGTAGAAAACGGTTGTTTTTAGATCACTGATTGCAAAAATGCAGGCTTTGGGGATGCAAATCTCTGATATCTTTGTTTTTATCACAGCATAGAAAGGGATTCTGCTTGTTCCTGTAGCATTTCACTGCATGTAGATTATAGCTTATACTGTACTTTTAATTTGTGGTCCTTATTCTCTGTTTGGTGAAGGCTGGTCCATGTTCCGTATGTGTGACAGAGGTGAGGTATTTTGCAACCGCTTCACTTCCGTAGAGAGATCTGAAGCAGCCCAGCTGCTACTTCTACCACTATTTATAATTTCTATAGTGCTACTGGGCATATGTAGTGCTGTACATCAAACATGGAATAGACAGTTCCTGCTTGAAAAAGTTTATAATCTAGTTTTGACAGACAAACTGGACAAAAAGGTGCATCTATACACAATGATCAGATGGGGAATTAGAGAGGGAATGCAGGACAGATTGGTGCTAGCAGCTTCAAAGAAGTGGGCTTTGAGCATGGATTTGAATACAGCATACCCTCGCGAATGTGTGGTTCTGAATTTGCGGACTCAGTAATTCATGGGGGGGAGGGTTAACCCTCTCTGCGCCTGTGTATCTGACGCTCGTCTCCAGCCACTCTTCCTTCCACGACGCAGTGGCTTCCCCCATGTCGTAATAACAGACTATGGACTTTCCCTCCAGGAATTTGGCAAACCTTTCTCAAAAAGCTATGCTATCCGCTTTTACCATAATCATAAGAATTGCTGCTGTTGGGTCAGACCAACGGCGGCCCTTAGGTCAAAGACCAGTGTCCTATTTGAGTATAGCCTTACCTGTGTACGTTCTGGTTCAGCAGGAACTTATCTAACCCTTTCTTGAATCCCTGGAAGGTGCTTTCCCCTATAACAGCATATGTTTATATGAAATCAATCATACTAGGTTTACTATTGCAACTAAATACTCTATACACCATTTTTTTACACACCTCTCTAAGGAGGTTGTCCATTTCAACTAAATATAATTTATTTACATGCATCCCTGAAAGTTCTAGTTTCCTCTCTCTGCCAGCTTCATAATTTCAGTTGAAGTAGTTTGAAAAAAGGACAGTCTTTATCCCTTTGAATTTTCTGGTGTTCTTTTCCAGCTTTAATTCCTTTGGTAGGTCATTCCACCACATCAGGGCCATTACCGAAAACATTCTTGCCCTGGTGCTTTTGTATTTGATGTCTTTGAAGGAAGGTATTTGTAGTAAGGACTCTTGGCTCGAGCACAGAGCACGCCGGGGCATATGATTATTTAGTTCGGCCACTAGATACTGCGATTCCAAGAGGTGAACAGTTTTGTGCGTCAGCGATTGAATTTCATCCTGCTCTCAATCGGGAGCCTGTGTAACTATCAGTAGCGGGGTGGCACTCGTCTGTCTCGACACAATTACCATATGGAAATAAAGAGCTGGATGACACAAAACAAGTTCCAATTAAATGCCGCAAAAACTGAGCTCCTCTGGATGCGGAAAGATAGCCCCACACTTGCCCATCCTTCGATCTCCTAAGAATGTTATAATGCCCCTGTATCGCTCCATGGTGCGACCTTATCTGGAGTATTGCGTTCAATTCTGGTCTCTCTATCTCAAGAAAGATATAGTGGTGCTAGAAAAGGTTCAAAGAAGAGCAACTAAGATGGTAAAGGGGATGGAACTCCTCTTGTATGAGGAAAGACTAAAATGGTTAGGGCTCTTCAGCTTAGAAAATAAACGGCTGAGGGGAGATAGGATTGAAGTCTACAAAATCCTGAGTGGAGTAGAACGGGTACAAGTGGATCGAATTTTCACTCCGTCAAAAATTTACAAAGTGTAGGGGACACTCGATGAAGTTATAGGGAAATACTTTTAAAACCAATAGGAGGAAATATTTTTTCACTGAGAGAATAGTTAAGCTCTGGAACGCGTGGTAAGAGCGGATAGCGTAGCTGGTTTTAAGAAAGGTTTGGACAAGTTCCAGGAGGAAAAGTCCCTAGTCTGCTGTTGAGACACACATGGGGGAAATCACTGCTTGCCCCAGATCGGTAGCATGGAATGTTGCTACTATTTGGGTTTGTGCCAGGTACTTGGATTGGCCACTGTGGAAACAGGATGGAGCATTGGTCTGACCCAGTATGGCCCTCTTAGGCTGTTGAGATAATGGGGGAAACTACTGTTTGTTCTGGGATCACTGCTGCTGTTTGGGTTTCTAATAGGTACTTGGGCTAGATGGCCAACTGGTCTGCCCCAGTAAGACTATTCTTATGGAGTTTGTTTTTTTCCATGTAAGGGGAGCGCTAGGGATGCGAGCAAAGAGCGGGGCGGAAGTGGGTAAGGGAGAAAGCCCGCCGGGCGGAAGCTGGCCTGCGGGGCGGAAGCGTCTGTGTTGGAAGGCGTCTGCGGGGCGGAAGTGGTGTGTGGGCGAGCAGTGTCGGCGATTCTTCCCCCGTCTTGCTCGCTCGCTCTCCCGCCGCCGCTGCCATGATCTTGCTGGAGGTGAACAACCGCATCATCGAGGACACCCTGGCGCTGAAGTTGGAGAGCGCCGCGGCCGGGTGAGCGGGGCCCGGGCGGAGGGTGGGGCGGGAGGCGAGGCAGCGCGGGCCTTGGGGCGGAGAGTGCGCGGGCAAGAAAGCAAGCTCTCGGGGGAGGGGAGGTGGGGGGAGAGAGAGAAGCAGCCCGTGAAAGACGAAAGGAGGGTCGTGGCTGGGCGCTTGAAGGCGGCCAACTTCCGCCCAGCTAAGCGCCTAAGTGTGTTCTGGAAATGGAAGAAGTGAGGCTTAAGAAAGAGGATCTGGGCTGAGCCCGTTGTGAAACTCGCTGCTGCTCTGGCCCTGGAGGTCCCTCATTGCCTAACCTGCTTCAAGAACTAATGCCAATGCCAGACAAATCTGAATGTTTTGATTGGGTGAACAGAGAATTGGACTGAGGGCATATGCTAGATCAGGGATAGGGAACTCTGGTCGGGATTTCAGGATTTCTCCAATGAATATGCATGAGATCTATTTGCATGCAGTGCTTTCAATGCATATGCATTGGGGAAATCCTGAAAACCCAACTGGAATACGGCTCTCGAGGACCGGAGTTCCCTACCCCTGATCTAGCATATGCCCTCGGTCCAATTCTCTGTTCACCCAATCAAAACATTCAGATTTGTCTGGCATTGGCATTAGTTCTTGAAGCAGGTTAGGCAATGAGGGACCTCCAGGGCCAGAGCAGCAGCGAGTTTCACAACGGGCTCAGCCCAGATCCTCTTTCTTAAGCCTCACTTCTTCCATTTCCAGAACACACTTAGGCGCTTAGCTGGGCGGAAGTTGGCCGCCTTCAAGGATTTCCCCAATGAATATGCATTGAAAGCAGTTCATGCAAATAGATCTCATGCATACTCGTTGGGGAAATCCTGAAAACCCAACTGGAATACGGCTCTCGAGGACCGGAGTTCCCTACCCCTGTGCTAGATGTAATTGTCTTAGGTTTCAGCAAAGCCTTTGACACGGTTCCTCATAGGAGGCTCTTGAACAAACTTGATGCGCTGAAGTTAGGACCCAAAGTGGTGAACTGGATTAGAAACTGGTTGACGGACAGACAACAGAGGGTGGTGGTTAATGGAATTCGCTCGTTAAGTTAAGTGCCTAGTTGGTTGTCGGCTGCGTCCTGTGGCTGGAACAACCTGCCTGACTCGGAAGGCGATTCTCAAAACGTACTGTGCCTTTAACGAGGTCGCTAAACCGGCTAGCAGGGCAGTATTTTACCGGCTGATTTTTGGAACGGCTCCCCGTGGTCTTTTCCGAGCTTCCTGGCAGACTCCAGGTCGTTTATATTAATGAGTTCTTAGATTCTCTGTCATAGCCGAGTGATTCTGTAACCTCCTTGGGCTGCATTGGCGGCAAATTTAAAAAATTTAAAAAAAGACCCTCAATGTCTCCTGAAACCCCCCTACACCTTTAAACAGAAGGATGGCAGGAGGATGCCCACTCCCTGCTGCCGCTGGGGACCTCCTGCACTTTAAATTGAAGGATGACAGAAGAGATGCCTGCCTGTTTAAAATGGCAGGTCTTCTCCTTCCCAATGCATCCTGGCATGCACTGCTGGGGGGGGGGTGTTAAGGCTATGATTGATGCAGGCATCTAAGGCCCCTCCTGTGGGAGAGATCTTGGGCAGCTGGGGCCAATCAGAGCTTAGGCCCCTCCCCAGTGCATCTCGGGCTCTGATTGGCCCAGATGCCTAAGGCCTCTCCTATATATTTATTTTAAACATTTCTTACTCGCTTACATCCTGCAGTTCTGAGCGAGTTACAAAAGAACACTCATAATTTTTAAACATATAAATCACACTAGACAATGACCAAGTAGATCAAATAACAAATGTACTAAAAACCAGCTTCCTGCGTTAAGTCTATGTTTATGCACTGAATCACTCTCACCCTTCCCATATACATAATATCACTCATACAATACTCTTTCAATCAATTTCCTAAAATTTAGTAAGGATGGAGCCCCCTTTGGTTCAAGCGGCAAGGCGGTTGAGGACTTAGGTGCCTGGGCCAGTCAGAGGAAGGAAAGGGGAAGGCTTGCCGTCTGGTGGGAGTAGACATCCCTCCTGCCGGCCATCATCTTCAAGATACATGTGGGTGGGGTGCAGGTGTCACTGGGCGGCTGCTATCCTTCAGTTGAAAGTACAGGGAGTGTGGAGGGGGGGGCGGTGGACCCTGAAGGAGGGAGTGACCATTCTGTCATCCTTGAATTTAAAGTGCGGGAAGTGGCAGGGGGTGGCTGGTAGTTGCAGGGAGGGGAGCCTGGCAGCGAGTGGGCATTGCTCCCTGCCAGCTGAGCCCTTGCAGCAGGGCGAGCCTCAGTCAGCTGAGCTGGCAGGAAGAGTAGCAGCCTGTGGGCATGTTTTTGTTTTTTTCCATTTTTGACAGGAAGGAGCTGTACTTAGCGATTACTCTTCTGAGCAAACGCTAGGCACAGTTCCTCCCCTCCCTTTACTGGCAATTCTTCACACAAATAGCGTGCGTATAATTTGCATGCTATTATGCTGAGAATCACCCGTAAAAGTAAAATTGCTCCCACTACGGCCACTACATGAACTCGTTGGATTTTACCGGCAAATTTTAGAGAATTTTCTCCTCGGTTCTTTGAGCCCTGTCTCTAATAGTCTTCAAGTCCAGGCTGAAAACCCCCTTTTTTGAAGCTGCCTTTAAGTCCTACCCTGCTCGACTTCATTTGATCGTCATTGGCGTGTGTTTGTTATCTTTTATGCGGTTTGCTTTATACCTTAACCACCATGGACCCCTGAGGAAGGCCTGTTATCCGAAACACAGACCGTGTCTGGTCTCTTGGTTTGCTTTAAGGTTGTATATGTTACTGCAATTTTATCAATAAACAACGCCTGCATCTTGTACATTATCTGCAGTTTGTTTGTTGTTTTCTGCTTTAAGTCCTACCCTGCCAACTTGTAAAGTGCCCGTATCTGTTGTCATTCCCTCTTACTACCTTACCCCCTCCACCCCTTTAATTCCCACTTTTTGTCCTCTAGATCTGTCATAATTGTAAGTTCTTTCAGACAGAAACAAGTCTCTTGTATGTTTAATATACAGCACTATGTGCATCTGGTAGCACTTTAGAAATAATAAATAGTAGTTATTTAGTTAATAAATGGGATTTGTATTATTTCATGTGTATTAAAATGCTTAACATAGGTAAGAGTTGGTAAAAACATAGGAATAGCCTTACTGGGTCAGACCAATGGTCCATCAAGCCCAGTAGCCCGTTCTCACGGTGGCCAATCCAGGCCAAAACCCAAGGAATAGCAACATTCCATACAGAATCTCAAAGAATAGCAAGATTCCGGAATCCCAAAGAATAGCAAGATTCCGGAATCCCAGAGAGTAACAAGATTCTAGAATCCCAAAGAGTAGCAACATTCCATACAGAATCTCAAAGAATAGCAAGATTCCGGAATCCCAGAGAGTAACAAGATTCTAGAACCCCTAAGAGTAGCAACATTCCATACAGAATCTAAAAGAATAGCAAGATTCTGATTCCCAGAGAGTAACAAGATTCTAGAACCCCAAAGAGTAGCAACATTCCATACAGAATCTCAAAGAATAGCAAGATTCCGGAATCCCAGAGAGTAACAAGATTCTAGAATCCCAAAGAGTAGCAACATTCCATACAGAATCTCAAAGAATAGCAAGATTCCGGAATCCCAGAGAGTAACAAGATTCTAGAATCCCAAAGAGTAGCAACATTCCATACAGAATCTCAAAGAATAGCAAGATTCCGGAATCCCAGAGAGTAACAAGATTCTAGAACCCCAAAGAGTAGCAACATTCCATACAGAATCTCAAAGAGTAGCAAGATTCCGGAATCCCAGAGAGTAACAAGATTCTAGAATCCCAAAGAGTAGCAACATTCCATACAGAATTTCAAAGAATAGCAAGATTCCGGAATCCCAGAGAGTAACAAGATTCTAGAATCCCAAAGAGTAGCAACATTCCATGCTGCCGATCCAGGGCAAGCAGTGGCTTCCACCTGTGTTTCTCAATAACAGACTATGGACTTTTCCTCCAGGAACTTGTCCAAACCTTTCTTAAAACCAGCTACGCTATCCGCTCTTACCACATCCTCTGGCAACACGTTCCAGAGCTTAACTATTCTCTGAGTGAAAAAAATATTTCCTGCATTTCCCTGTAACTAGTCTTTGTAATTTTTGACAGAATGAAAAATCGATCCACTTGCACCCATTCTACTCCACTCAGGATTTTGTAGACTTCAATTCTATCTCCCCTCAGCCGTTTCTTTTCCAAGCTGAAGAGCCCTAACCTTTTTAGTCTTTCCTCATACGAGAGGAGTTCCATCCCCTTTACCATCTTGGTTGCTCTTCTTTGAACCTTTTCCAGTGACGTAGTCAAGTTGTGCTAGGACAAGCATTTGAACCAGAATTGTAAAGCGATTGTTGTGGAAGTAAAGTTTAATCAATCCCAATTGCTTTAAACTGTAAACGTTTTATTTTCCTGAGGTTGAAGATTTGGAGTTTATAGGAGAGTGTGGAGTCTAGCAGGATTCTGAGGACCTTTGAAGAGTTTTCAGCTTTTAGAGACGCGCCAGAGCATGAGGATAGGTTCATGGGAACAGCCTGTGTCTTAGGCTGACCCAGTGACTGAAGGACTGGAGTTTCTTTTCTAGACCCCAAACACTACCTTCTGGGTTGGTCTAGGCCTGAGCTCTGGATGCTGCAGAAGCAACATCGCAGGCCACATGGAAGAAGGTGGATAACAGAGTGCAGGCAACCGCTCAGTGGCGATACCTAGTGGCTGGATTCGTGGTCCACATTACCACAATCCAGAGGCTTTGTCAAGGCCTGTGTGTGCAATGATAGGGCTGAGAGAAATGGGGGAACTACCTCAGCTATTAGTAAATGAGGGCTCATGGCATCCGATTCAGCTCAGACAGAGCCGTAAGTTTCAAAAGCACAGACAAAACTTCAGAGTTTTAACATTACATTACATTAGTGATTTCTATTCCGCCATTACCTCGCGGTTCAAGGTGGATTACATAAGGAGTTATCTGGACATTTCCCGTGGTATTACGGAGTGGAGCAGATTGCTATTGGGGATTGAGATGATTCTTTCTGTGTTAGTTTGTCGTTAAGGATTTCTTGAATAGCAGGGTTTTTATTTCTTTTCTGAAGGGTTAGGGTTAGGGTGGAATGAGATGTGAGCATCGACTTCTTGGGTCAAAGTGCATTTTTCAGCATTTGTTAGATTGGTATTGACTTGGATTCCAAATCATGTTAGACATGCAGGTAAAGGACACTGGGTCCCATATCCATTCCTGGCAGGGAGTTTTTACCATTTTAAATACAGTGTTCCCCCGGTCATTTGCTGTATTTTCCGACCGTGAACCGCCGACCAGGAGAGGACAGCAGGAGAGAGCAGCCAGAGCGCCGGCAAGTGAAGGAAATCACTTGCTGTATGCTCCGACCGCCTCTTCCTGCACTAAAGTCGGGCCTTACCAATCAGGAGCTGCGTTGATACGCAGCTCCTGATGGGAAGAGAGTTCCATACGTTTGCAATTTGGTAGTTAAATGATTTACTAAGAGGCATTTGGTATTTTATGTTTTTCAGAGTTGAAAATCACATGATCATGCAGTTGGAGTTACATTGATTAGCTGTTTAGCAGATCATTCCCCCATCTGAGCACAGTGTATCGATGCACCTTCTTGTCCAGTTTGTCTGTCTTGACCAGAATGTAAGCTCTTGTGAACAGGGACTGTCTCTTCTGTGTTTTGATGTACATAGCGCTGCATATGTCCAGTAGCGCTTTAGAAATGATTCGGAGTAGTAGCATGGAATGTTGCTACTCTTTGGAGATTCTTCATGGAATGTTGCTACTCTGAGATTCTGCAATGTTGCTACTCTGAAATTCTGGAATGTTGCTACTCTGGAGATTCTTCATGGAATGTTGCTACTCTGAGATTCTGCAATGTTGCTACTCTGAGATTCTGCAATGTTGCTACTCTGAGATTCTGCAATGTTGCTACTCTTTGGGGATTCTTCATGGAATGTTGTTACTCTGAGATTTTGCAATGTTGCTACTCTTTGGGGATTCTTCATGGAATGTTGCTACTCTGAGATTCTGCAATGTTGCTACTCTTTGGGGATTCTTCATGGAATGTTGCTACTCTGAGATTCTGGAATGTTGCTACTCTGGAGATTCTTCATGGAATGTTGCTACTCTGGAGATTCTTCATGGAATGTTGCTACTCTGAGATTCTGCAATGTTGTTACTCTGAGATTCTGCAATGTTGCTACTCTTTGGGGATTCTTCATGGAATGTTGCTACTCTGAGATTCTGCAATGTTGCTACTCTTTGGGGATTCTTCATGGAATGTTGTTACTCTGAGATTCTGCAATGTTGCTACTCTTTGGGGATTCTTCATGGAATGTTGCTACTCTGAGATTCTGGAATGTTGCTACTCTTTGGAGATTCTTCATGGAATGTTGCTACTCTTTAGGGATTCCAAATAATAGCAACATTCCAGAATCTCAAAGAACAATAACATTCCAGAATCCTGACTCGACACATCAGGCTCCATCTCTGGCAGTATTCATATCCAGATTCGAAGCCCACCTTCTAAGCACCAATATCGGTCTTATCATTACCTCTATAATTTCCCCACCTGAGCACTGTGTATAGAGCCAGCTTCTTGTCCAGTTTGTCTGTCTTGACTAGATTGTAAGCTCTTGTGAGCAGGGACTGTCTCTTCTGTGTTTGATGTACAGCGCTGCACATGTCTAGTAGCGCTATACAAATGATTAGGAGTGGTATCTACCTAATAGTTCAGTAAATCTGGGGAAGCTATTAGAGGTGTCACCATAGTTTGAATTCTATTTTCTTTTCTATCGGTAGCCAGTGTAGCCCTATAAGCAGTGGTGTGACATGGACGGATCTTGATTTGTAATATATGAGTCTTGCTGTATTTTGTATTAACCAGAGTTTTTTCATTTGTTTCACGGAAATTCCTTAAAATTATGCATTGCAGTAGTCCAGTATAGACGGTATTGTTCTGTAGTGTTGTTGGAAGAAGTAGGATCTGGCCCTCCTTAACTTCTGTAAAGTAAGAAAGGATTTCTGAACTAGTGTTAACTTGGTCTTCAAAACTCGGCAAACTGTCTAAAGTGACTCCCAGAGCACAGTAAAATGCTGATTTTGGTGTCTGTTCACTGTCATTAAGACAGGCCCAACCTAAGCCTCCCACCTGCTCTGCCAGGCAGCCTTCAGTGACTATAGAAAACCTACAGAGACTTGGGCCACTGGCTTGTGTTTGAATATACTGTGTAGCCACTCCTGCTACAAGACGGGCATTTAATTCCAAGTAGCATTTTTAAGGCCTTTTTTCAAACCCTTCCTGGTTGGTTTTGAAAATGGAGAAGAGGGTTAATCTGGTTTCTTTGGTTTGTATTACCATTTCGTTTCATGCTACGATTGCTATTTATCATTTCTATAGCACTGAAAGGCATACACAGTGCTATACATTTAGCATACAATAGACTGTCCCTGCTCTGAAGAGCTTAAAATCTAATTTGGGGAGTTTCTTGCAGAGAGATGGACATAGGTCATTTTCCAGTGAGTGGGACTTAGTAGTTAAAAGCAGCCTTGGAAAAGTGGGCTTTTAGCTTGGATTTGAATACTGCTAGAGACGGAGCCTGATGTCATGATTTGGGCAGTCTTTCCGTGCTTACTGCGCAGCAAGATAGAAGGGACGGAGTCTGAAGTTGGCAGTGGAGGAGGGTTTTGCCTGATGGGAACAGAGTTCACGGGGAGGGGGTGGAGAGCATCGAGGAAGAGGAGTGTGGAGAGATTCATCAACCAGATGGTGACGTTTTTATGATTTTGTAGATCTTGGACATGCAGGTTATGACCTATTTTGGATTCCTGATGTAGGCAGTTTAGCCAGGCCACGTTCAGTCCCTTGACTAGAAATGTACTTTTCAATGACCGTTATTTAAGCAGCTTTCAGTAAAGGACCCTCTTTGACTTATAACCATTTTGGCTGCCTATAATTTCAAATTGTAAGTTACCTTGAATCTGCTTGGACATAGCGTAACTCAGAAACGGCAGATTCGATAAAAATTTTTTAGCTGCCCGCTGTTCGTTTGGTTGTCTCTTGAGATGTGGAGATTAGTCCCTCTTTCTCCTTTTCATTTTCTTAAAATACTCCATTAATGTTAACTGATTTATTCATCTGCATTTTAGAAACACTTGGAAATTAGGTGAGCTGAAGGTTTGGCTGTTTGACCTCAATAAATAATCTTTTGTCTCTTTATTCTACCCACTCCCCCCCCCCCAGGAACAAGCCCGAGGCAGTGGAAGTTACCTTTGCAGGTATGTGTCATATGATCTCCTCCCTAATCCCCAATGGAAAACAAGCATTGAAAGGCTTCTGATCATATTCCCTCCCCCCCAAAAAAAAAAAAACAAAAACCTAAAGAGCATCGGGAGACTCCAGGGAAGAGAGGAGCAGGTTTCAGAAATATTGAGTGAAAACTGCTGCTAGGTCATTCACTAATGAAGTGTTTAAAATCCCTTTGAGATCTTTTTTTGCAATTTTTTTCTATTTATTTAGCATATTTGCACACACTTTTGATGAAAGATGAGCACCTTTGTATTGTGGCCAGATACCCCGATTGTTGTATTAAACCATCAAAAGAAAGGGGACAAAAACCCCACGTAAAATCCAACGAGAACAGCACCAATGATCAGCCTCCTTCCTGCTCTCCTCTTCTCTCCTTCCTCCTGCCCCTTCCCGCCTCCTCCCTGCCTTCTCTTGCTCCCCCTCCCCTCTCATCACTCTCCTGTCTCTTCTAGCAATGTCTTTGTCCTGCAATTTTTTGTGAATTCAATTGAACCCATTCTGAGCCCCCAGGAGAATGGAATAGAAATCGAATTAAGGAAAGCAAGTGGGATAGAACAGGTCAACCTTGACACAAACAATATTTATTTCTATGAACTTAAATAAAAAAGCATGTAAAAGTACATGAATAGAAAGTCCTATTATGCAAATATGTAAATGTAATGTCCTTATTGTGGAATGATCTAGTTCAGAGCTGCCCAAGTCCGGTCCTCGAGATCTACTGGCAGGCCAGGTTTTCAGGATCTCCACAATGAATATGCATGAGAGAGATTTGCCTGCACTGCCTTCTTGGTATGCAAATCTCTCTCATGCATGTTCATTGTGGAGATCCTGAAAACCTGGCCTGTCAGTAGATCTTGAGGACTGGACTTGGGCAACCCTGATCTAGTTGATGACCCAACACAGTCCGTGTTTCGGCCTCCAGATGGAGGCCTGCCTCAGGGGTCTGGTTTTCAAGCTTTTGCTGTGTTTTTCTCACAATTCCTGTCTACATTACTAGCTTTATTTTTAAAGTTTGTATTCCCAGCACTGGGGTGACACCCAGTGGACCGATGACCACACCCTTAGGCAGGCCTCTCCCGGACCCCAATGCTGCTACTAATTCTATCTTGTAATCTCACTGGATATGGCCAGACCAGTTCTTTGGTAATCCGCCTAGAACCGAAAGGATACCAGGATAGTTTGTTCTCTGTACTTCTCTTTCCAAACAGTTGCTAACACTGTCAAGCGAGTCTTGTTTCGTTGTTGTATCCCGCAATAGTTCCACTGGCCACCAAACTCTGATTAATGTTTGTGTGGGGTTTTTTGTCTGTTTACTTGCATATCTTGCAGATCATATCTTGCAGGCTGCAAAAAATTAATGGCAGTGCCACGGGTGCCCAGGATCCAAAATGGCCGCCACGACCATGTGCAAATTAATCTTGCATAAGGGTCAGGCAGCCTGTCCCCTAGTGCTAATACTGCAAGATTATTGCTCGGGGGTTGTGGTGTCCATTTTGGATCCCGGAGCCACTGGGCATCACTCTTCCCACTGATGACCAGGGACCCCAAAAAGGCCTGGGATGGGGATCAAGGTGTTGCAGTTGGGGGAAGGGGTGTTGGCTCTCGGAGGCAAGTCGAAGGGGTGATCAGCTCTGTGTTATCCAGAGGGATCATGAGGTTTTGGGGGACAATAAGGGAGATAGTTCAGTCCTCAACATCTACAGCTGCCCCTTCGAGTGGGTCTTTATGCATGCCTTCAGCAGCTGTGGATGCCATATTGACGTGGATTCCCCTTGTGAAAAGGGGATCCACAATGATTTTGTCAATCCACCTTACCTTTGCCCCTCTATGTGGTCAGCATCCTCATGGTTAAATAACACCCGTTCAGAAATGGCATTCACACCTGTGGATTTTGGGATTGGCTGAGAGGAAGGGGATTTTTGTAAACTTTACCATTAATCTCGTTAAGAATGAGACACCATTTTGAACACCTGAGGACTGTTGTGGGGTTTGTTTTTACCTGATAATGGAATTATTTGGAAAATGTTTAGCTTGTACCAGAATCAGTCTGGAGTATGTAAGCTAACCTTTCTGCAGAACGGCACACAGCACGGAGAGCTGCTACCGTGTGGCATACTTGGTGTTTTTCTTTGCCTTCCAGACTTTGACGGAGTCCTGTATCACATTTCAAATCCCAATGGAGACAAGACAAAAGTTATGATCAGCATCTCGCTGAAGTTCTACAAGGAGCTGCAGGAGCACGGGGCCGACGAGGTGAGTGCAGTTATGTGGGACCCACTGTTCCTCGCCATTCGTCTGCTGCCAGCCTGCAGTTGGGAATTTGCTCCGATTGTCTGGGGGGGGGGAAGCTCTACACCTGTCAGTGAAAATGGTAGAACAAATCTCCGCAGCAATGCACAGAGCAGAAATGGGCAAAATGAAGGACTCGAGGAGGAATTTAGAGAATGACACGGGGATAAATTTTTCCCCATCCCTGCGGGAACTCATTTTCCCGTCCCATCCCTGCGAGTTCTTTCCCTGTCTTTGTCCCATTCCTGCAAGCTCCATATTCATCTGCACAAGCCTCAAACACTTTATTTTTTTGTCATTTATTCTTTATTGAATTTCAATTTTTTTTATGATCACAAATCATATAATTTCTTAATAGGTTTCAATGAGGAAAATATAAGTTTCTTCTGTAAATTAATCCACTATTAATAAGGAGGGAGTTACAAATAGTTGGTTATTATTACCACTTAGTAATTAATTTTCCAGGAAAAATAAAGAAAACAGTCTGAAATAGTTCCAAATATGAGCATTACACTTGTCCATTGGTAGAGGTACTCGTTATCGCCACTGCATTATCAACAATAAATCTAGGCAATTGCCTCAAACACTTTAATATCATAAGTGGTTCAGTGTTCTTCAACTGCCGGTCCGTGGACCGGTTCCGGTCCGCAGAAATTTTCTGGCGGTCCACAGGGCCGGCACCTCCATCGGGCCCAAGAGATTGTTCTATAGCCACCGGTCCTCGGTACAATCAATGCGGCGTCTTCGGGCCGGCTCCCTGAGTGCTGCAGTGCACAAAGCCCTGGGAAAAGGCTCCTACCCGCGGCCTGCACCGGACCAGGAAGCCTTCTCTCTGACATCGCAACGTCAGAGGGAATGCTTCCAGATGAGGCGCAGGAGCCACTGCCCACAGCTTTGTGCAATGCAGCACTCAGAGAGCCGGCCCGAAGACCCTACGTTGATTTCACCGTGGGCCGGCCTGAAGCTAACACTGAGGGGCAGGCCAGAAGGCAAGGCAAGGCACATGAAGGGCGAAAGACAACAATGGTAGGGGAAATGCTTTTATTTTTTTATTTAGTGATTTTACATCTGCCCTAATTGTCTGTCCTAACTGTCTGTTCAGGAAGAAATGCATTTGTTTCTTTTCCTCTGGGGTTGTACTGCTTGCAGAGTCTTGCATCTTAGGGTTTGTTTCTAAATATTAATACTTTTAGTTTTTGGTCCTGCATTTGCATGGGGTTATCTGTTTTCTGGTAGGAATGAATGTTGAAAAGCAGTGTGCTTTGTGTATTTTAATTTTATGGTTAACCATTATGGACTGCTTTTACTAAGGTGCGCTAACATTTTTAGCGCATGCAGGATATTACCATGCGCTACGCTCAACTCAATACTGCCGTTATCGTCTAATGTGCGCTATTCCGTGCGTTAAAGCCCTAACGCAGCTTCGTAAAAGGAACCCTATGGGTTGTTAATACCATTATATTGTATGTGTTTATATATGAAAAATGGATGGAAAAAATGGTGTTACAATTAGTACTATTATGGGGGCGGGGTCTGGGGCGGAGATTGGGTGGAGATGGGCACAACTTAGCTCAGTGTTCTTCAACTGCCGGTCCACAAAATAATTATTTTATTTCCGCCGGTCCATAGGTGTCAAAAGGTTGAAGAACACTGTTCTAGAGCTCAAATTGATGTCATAATGCCTCATTCCACCAATGCCTAAGCTCCGTCCTCATCTGCACAAGCCTCGGACGCTTTCAAATCCTAAGTAGCAACATTCTAGAGCTCATATTGTGATGTCATAATGCCTCATTCCACCAATGCCTAAGCTCCGTCCTCATCTGCACAAGCCTCAAATGCTTTAAAATCCTAAGTAGCAACATTCTAGAGCTCAGACTGTGATGTCATAATGCCTCATTCCACCAATGCCTAAGCTCCGTCCTCATCTGCACAAGCCTCAAATGCTTTAAAATCCTAAGTAGCAACATTCTAGAGCTCAGACTGTGATGTCATAATGCCTCATTCCACCAATGCCTAAGCTCCGTCCTCATCTGCACAAGCCTCAAATGCTTTAAAATCCTAAGTAGCAACATTCTAGAGCTCAGACTGTGATGTCATAATGCCTCATTCCACCAATGCCTAAGCTCCGTCCTCATCTGCACAAGCCTCAAACGCTTTAAAATCCTAAGTAGCAACATTCTAGAGCTTAGATTCTGATGTCATAATGCCTCATTCCACCAATGCCTAAGCTCCGTCCTCATCTGCACAAGCCTCAAATGCTTTAAAATCCTAAGTAGCAACATTCTAGAGCTCAGACTGTGATGTCATAATGCCTCAGTCCACCAATGCCTAAGCTCCGTCCTCATCTGCACAAGCCTCAAACGCTTTAAAATCATAAGTAGCAACATTCTAGAGCTCAGATTCTGATGTCATAATGCCTCATTCCACCAATGCCTAAGCTCCGTCCTCATCTGCACAAGCCTCAAATGCTTTAAAATCCTAAGTAGCAACATTCTAGAGCTCAGACTGTGATGTCATAATGCCTCAGTCCACCAATGCCTAAGCTCCGTCCTCATCTGCACAAGCCTCAAACGCTTTAAAATCATAAGTAGCAACATTCTAGAGCTCAGATTCTGATGTCATAATGCCTCATTCCACCAATGCCTAAGCTCCGTCCTCATCTGCACAAGCCTCAAATGCTTTAAAATCCTAAGTAGCAACATTCTAGAGCTCAGACTGTGATGTCATAATGCCTCAGTCCACCAATGCCTAAGCTCCGTCCTCATCTGCACAAGCCTCAAACGCTTTAAAATCATAAGTAGCAACATTCTAGAGCTCAGATTCTGATGTCATAATGCCTCATTCCACCAATGCCTAAGCTCCGTCCTCATCTGCACAAGCCTCAAATGCTTTAAAATCCTAAGTAGCAACATTCTAGAGCTCAGACTGTGATGTCATAATGCCTCAGTCCACCAATGCCTAAGCTCCGTCCTCATCTGCACAAGCCTCAAACGCTTTAAAATCATAAGTAGCAACATTCTAGAGCTCAGATTCTGATGTCATAATGCCTCATTCCACCAATGCCTAAGCTCCGTCCTCATCTGCACAAGCCTCAAATGCTTTAAAATCCTAAGTAGCAACATTCTAGAGCTCAGACTGTGATGTCATAATGCCTCAGTCCACCAATGCCTAAGCTCCGTCCTCATCTGCACAAGCCTCAAACGCTTTAAAATCATAAGTAGCAACATTCTAGAGCTCAGATTCTGATGTCATAATGCCTCATTCCACCAATGCCTAAGCTCCGTCCTCATCTGCACAAGCCTCAAACGCTTTAAAATCATAAGTGTTCGAGGCTTGTGCAGTTAAGGCAGAGCTTACAGGAATGGGGCAGGGACAGCGAAAAACCTCACATGGGGACGGGAAAATTGAGTTTCTACGGGGACAGGGAAAAATTTGCCCCATGTCGTTCTCTAGAGGAATTGTGTCATGGACCATCGGGGGAAAGGCATTTTATTGTTCATTAATCGAACTCCGAAAAGGAGACCTGACATGGCAAGTGCGTTACTGAACTACAGTTGGGTCTCCTCCATTCTGGCCATCTCTGCTCCCATTTTGACCTGTTTAGAAAATGAGAAGTGGGACTCTGACCGAGCTGTCTAAAGAATCTAGCTTATGATTGTCGAGTTTATTATCAAAGAAAGAGAGAGAGAGAGACATGTTAAGTTCCCAGAAATTAATTGGGGAGGGGTCTTGTTTGTGCCTAGGTGCCCTGTAGCTTTGCGCCAGCCCTGATGGGTGCATTGTTCTGCCCAAAGGAGCAATAAGTAAGTTTCAAATAGCCTTTTTGTCTGGGTAAATAGCATTTAGAGATTGCCTTAATTTGAGGGCAAGTTTAGACTGAGATGCCAGACCACTGGAAAGGAAGGGGAGGAGATGCCAGAGCTTGGAGGGAGAGGAATAGATGGAGAGATAAGAGAGATCTCAGGACATGGGGGAAGGGAAGCAGATGCTAGATAATGGGGTGAGAAAGAGGGAAGGAATGGAGAAGAGAGAGCTGCCAGAGCATGGGGGAGGGAGTGGGGACAGAGAAAGAGGGCAGACGCTGGATGGAATGGAGAGTGAAGAGAAGATGAGGAAAGCAGAAACCAGAGATGACAAAAGGTGAAAAAAAAAAATTTATTTTTGTTGCTTTAGACTAATGTAGTATTGTAGCTGTATTGATAAACGGCTAGCGTGCCTTAGTAAAAGGACCCCGAGGTAATCTTTTTATTGGACTAATTTTTAATACAATTTTTACTAACTTTGGAGACCAAAATCCTCTTCAGGTAGTGGCGTACCAAGGAGGGTGGAGACGAGGGGTTTCTAAAAATTATATATACAATAACCCCCTGCCTCCACCCTCCTTGGTACGCCACTGCCTGAAGAGGATTTTGGTCTCCAAAGTTAGTAAAAATTGTGTGTATATATAGGAGAGTGTTAAAAAATGATTGGCCTTGGGTGTCACATACCCACTGGGGGGGGGGGGTCTGAAAGAGTTGTTTTTTGAAGTTTTCAGAGTTTTTATAAGTTTAGTTAAGGTGTTTTTGAGCTTTTTTTCTGACACCAAAATGCTGCCGCAGCGACCATCTTGAATTTCCCAATCTTTTTTTCAAAGTTCTCCAGACCCTTCAAAATTTCTTGTTTTGTCTCAAAACTGGCAGGGAAGGAGTTCTCAGGCTCTTTTTCTCCTAATTAATGCCAAATTTTCCATGGATGGATGCCGGAAGAGCGCCCTTGGGCCTCATGCAGCGCAGTATGTGAAGGGGGGGGGGGGCGGGAGCTGAGGAGACATTGGGGGACCTATCTGCCAGGAGAAAATCTCTTTCAGAGCCCCAGAACAGCGGTTTACCTGAGCATAGGAGTGTGGAAGCCGTGGAGCCCAAGAGACATATGGTGGAGTTCAGCACTGTCTAGTAAAGCCTTTTCTCCTGAATTTTGTGAATTTTTGATGTGGAGAGTAGAGAATGACATGCGGGATCTATCTCTTTCTGCCAGCTACTTTTTGACCTGGATTGCCTCTGTGGAAACAGGATTCTGGGCTAGATGGACCATCAGTCTGACCCAGTATAGCTATTTTTTCTGTTCTTTTGTCTGTGCAATTCTCTTATTTAGCTTCACATGTTTCCCGTTTGTGAGAGAAGCAGGCTGGGTATGTGTGACATGAAATACAAAATGTGCTTGTACAACCGTAATCCAAACACATTTTCCTCAGCATTTGAGGCTTGGAATTTGACAGAAGCTTGTCTGTTCCTCCTTGGAAAAGCTCCAGTCTTCTGATTCTAGCAGGAGGTAGTGTGCTCTTAAGGCAGCTGATTGTTGAGAAGAAACCACGCTAATCATTCTCCATCTGGAAAAATATTGCAACTGCGTTGTCCAGATGTAACTTTATATTGGATTCCTTCTAGAAGATTGTGGGCTATAAGAAACCAAACCTTTTGTCTTCTTTGGTGTGTTACCTGCCCTGTCTCTGCGCTCTGGACCCAACGCCTGTCAAAGCAAGCCTTTTATGGTAGAAAAAAGGAGTCTTTAGAGCCCGTGTGCTCAGGGCTGACAGCAGGAAGTCTGACTCAGTTCCTCAATTGGTTTTTAAATCTTGCTAAGAGCATGCAGAAGCCAGCACTGGATGTTTTAAAGCAGAAAACAGATCCGGAGTTCTGATGCCAGCTCCTGCCTTACTGCAAGCCTGGTTTTCTCTCTCTTTCCTGGTAGCAGGCTTTTCAGCTGAGCAGATCTGATAGGATGGTGGCCAAGTGTGGGGTGATGTGCCAACTCTGCCAACTTTTCTTCCTATTTCTGAGCTGGTAAATCAGCAGCCTGGCATACGCAGCATTTGCACAGAATTTTCAGACACCTTAACCCTATAATAGCTTTTTTTTCTTCTAAGGTGTCTTTCCAAATTTATTTCAGGACTTTTTATCTCATGGCTTACAGTCTAAATTAGTATAGGTGGGTAAGTGCGCATAGGCAAGATGTAGAAAATGACACGGTGGGTGTTACCCGCAGCTAGCCACAAGTAGCCGCAGGTAACCCACCAAAACAGTGGAGGGGGAAAAGTGCTCACTGCAGGTACAGGGCCATCCACTGCCCCATGGAGCGGTGAATGGCCTTGTCCCCGCAGTTAAAGGAGGGAATGCGCGCAGTCCCCTCCCTCCTTCATACCTACCCACCTGAATCTATCTCCCTCCCTCCCCCTTATCTTCGTGGCATGTTTTAAGGTTTCAGATTTGTTGAAAGCTGCTGGAGCGGAAGCTTCTTCTCTGACGCAACTTCCGGTTGCATTAGAGGAGAAGCTTACACACACACACAACTGCACGTACGCTCCGGCGGCTTGAAGATAAGGGGGAGGGAGGGAGATGCACGGACCACGTGAGGGGTGGCAAGAGGGAAGGGTGGATGCTGCGGGGATGGGGCGATGACGGGGACGGGGCAGTGAAGGGGACGGTAGTTCGGTGACAGGGCAGTGGCGGGGACAGATTTTTTTTTCCCGTGTCATTCTCTAGCAAGATGGTGATGGTGGGGGGAGAGGGTGGAATACAAAGTTTGAAAGAAAAGGTGGGGGGGGGAAATGACAGAAGGGTGGCTGATATGGTCCTTCACAAGGCTTCTGCTGTGCTTTACGATCATTAGATAGCAGGCGCAGGCGTGTCGTCTCCTCTCAGCTGACTCATTTATTTTTCAAGTCACTGTTTGTTCTGGTGAGGATGAGTCTGAGGCCTAAATTCTCAAAAAACCATGTTAAAAAGCGACTGTCTGCTATCGCAGCCATTCTGATAGCGAATTTAAAAAAGTGAGTCATTCTCCAAAAAAACACTCATGTAAATGAGGTTGGCGGAGAGTAGCGAAGTTTCGCTAAATTTGCATGTGCCCATTGCTGATGATAGCGATGGGCTCATACGCAGAAAAAAACGTGGACATAAACCCCACAACAGCGGGAGAGATGTTCAATCTCTCACACTGCCAACCAACAACATCCCCCCTCCCCCGCACAGGAGAGATGCTGATTCCCGCCGCAAACATAAGATAATCGCCAGGGTCCACTATAAATGCGCCTGTTTAACTTTCAAAATCCTACATGGTATCCTCCCTCCCTTTATCCCTCTTTCTTGGAATTCCTCAAACCCTAATACCACCAGATCCTCCCACAAATTAAAACTCTCCTTCCCCTCGCTAAAAGGCATTTCCCACACAGGAAAGCTAGGGACCTCCCTCCACATCAAAATCACTGAGCTCTGGAACAACCTTACCTCCCCTCTTCGGAACTTGAGCTCTCTCCAAGTTTTCCGCAAACATCTGAAAACCTGGCTTTTCTCAAAAAATGTAAGACTCCCTCCAACTTAGGAATCAAGGAAACTCTTATATCTTGGCATCCCAAGTCCTCTAAATTTTCTTCCCACTTCTACCTCTAACCCTCTATTGTAGTTCCTTCCTATTTCTCCTACTGTAAACCGCGTCGAGCTCTACGAACGTGGAGATGATGCGGTATACAAACCTAAGGATTAGATTAGATTAGAACATAAGAATTGCCGCTGCTGGGTCAGACCAGTGGTCCATCCTGCCCGGCAGTCCACTCACACGGCAGCCCCCAGATCAAAGACCAGTGCTCTAAATGAGTCCAACCTCATCTGCGTAAATCCCAGTTTAGCAGGAACTTGTCTAACTTTGTCTTGAATCCCTGCAGGGTGTTTTCCCCTATAACAGCCTCCGGAAGAGCGTTCCAGTTTTCCACCACTCTCTGGGTGAAGAAGAACTTCCTTACGTTTGTACGGAATCTATCCCCTTTCAACTTTAGAGAGTGGCCCCCCTGCAGTGGAAGAGATGCCTACTATCACCCGCCACAAACACACACCCCCTGCAGCAGCAGTGACCCCCCCCCAAGCAGCGGAAGAGATACCCATTTTTGTAGATGCCGCTGATATAGGTACTGTTTACAGAATCCGGCCCTCGATCTTTGATTTCTGTTTTTCTGCTTTTATTATTTTTTTATGTTAAAGCTCAATGTCCCCTCAAGATCGCTTCGATCGACTCCACAAAATCTCTCAATCCCTTCAGTTCGCCAAATCGTATACGATACCATCTTCTCGGTCACTGCACCCTACCTAATCCTCTTAGACAAGAAGACTGCGTAGCAACATTCAGAACTAATCTTAAAACGTTATGTTTATTGGTGCGTTTGACCTAAAATTTCAAACATTAGCAATTTAGGACTAATTTCCTTTTTCCACCCCCTTTGTGTTTCCCTCATTTTGGGGTGTTTTTTTGTGTTTTTTTCCTTTTGTAATATAATGTAATTAATATCCCTCCTTCCCTTCTGTAGCAAGTACAGTGGTACCTCGGTTTACGAGTGTTTTGCAAGACGAGCAAAACATTCACAAAATTGGCGCCTCGGAAACCGAGCGCGCTTCGATTTGCGAGCGCCCCCCGCCATCAGGCACCCCACCGCCGCCATCGGGCACCCCACCGCCGCCATTGGGCACCCCCCCGCTGCGACCTGAGGTCCCCCCAATCCACCCAAACCCTCTTCTTACTTTGCTGTAGCCTCCGCAGTGGCACCAGCACCAGCATGTCCTGTGCGTGTTGCCGGTGCCTGAAGATCTGCTTCCTGTGCTGGGCCTTGAGCATGTACGCATGCTCAAGGCCTGAGAGTTCACGTCGAACGTGAACTCTCAAGGCCCAGCACAGGAAGCAGATCTTCAGGCACCGGCACCACGCACAGGACATGCTGGTGCCAGTGCCGCTGCGGAGGCTATAGCAAAGTAAGAAGAGGGTTCGGGTGGGTTGGGGGGACCTCAGGTCGCGGCGGGGGGGGTGCGGATCGCGGGGGGGGAAGGGTGCCGGTTTGGGGGGAGCAATGCCGGTTTTCGTGGGGGGGGGGGAGCAGCGCTGCTGGCCTCGGGGGGGGGGAACCTATCAAAGCGAGTTTCCATTATTTCCTATGGGAAAACTCGCTTTGATAAACAAGCATTTTGGATTACGAGCATGCTCCTGGAACGGATTATGCTCGTAATCCAAGGTACCACTGTATTTGTTTATATTTGTCTTTGCCCAGAACTATTTTAGCTTATATTTATTTTAACTCTGTATATACACTGCTTAGACTTATAGATAGGCGGTATATCAAATTAAAAATAAATTAAAACTTGATTCGTATTTGCTATTTATATTCAGCTGAGTAATAATTTTTATTATTCATATTTAACCAAATAGTAGAATATGCTAGTCAGTACAGCTTTGTATATGCATTAGAGAATGACATGGGGACAAATTTTTCCCCGTCCCTGCAGGAACTCAATTTCCCCGTCTCTGCGAGTTTTGTCGCTGTCCCTGTCCTTGCCCCTGCCCCATTCCCATAAGTTCTGCCTTAATCACACAAGCCTTCAGCACTTATTATTTTAAAGCGTTTGAGGCTTGTGCAGATGAGGACAGAGCTTAGGCATTGGTGGAATGAGGCATTATGACATCACAATCTCAGCTCTAGAATGTTGCTACTTAGGATTTTAAAGCGTCTGAGGCTTGTGCAGATGAGGATGGAGCTTAGGCATTGGTGAAATGAGGCATTTTGACATCACAATCTGAGCTCTAGAATGTTGCTACTTAGGATTTTAAAGCGTTTGAGGCTTGTGCAGATGAGGATGGAGCTTAGGCATTGGTGAAATGAGGCATTATGACATCACGAACTGAGCTCTAGAATGTTGCTACTTAGGATTTTAAAGGGTTTGAGGCTTGTGCAGATGAGGACGGAGCTTAGGCATTGGTGGAATGAGGCATTATGACATCACAATCTGAGCTCTAGAATGTTGCTACTTAGGATTTTAAAGGGTTTGAGGCTTGTGCAGATGAGGACGGAGCTTAGGCATTGGTGAAATGAGGCATTTTGACATCACAATCTGAGCTCTAGAATGTTGCTACTTAGGATTTTAAAGCGTTTGAGGCTTGTGCAGAAGAGGACAGAGCTTAGGCATTGGTGGAATGAGGCATTATGACATCACAATCTGAGCTCTAGAATGTTGCTGCTTAGGATTTTAAAGCGTCTGAGGCTTGTGCAGATGAGGATGGAGCTTAGGCATTGGTGAAATGAGGCATTTTGACATCACAATCTGAGCTCTAGAATGTTGCTACTTAGGATTTTAAAGCGTTTGAGGCTTGTGCAGATGAGGATGGAGCTTAGGCATTGGTGAAATGAGGCATTATGACATCACGAACTGAGCTCTAGAATGTTGCTACTTAGGATTTTAAAGTGTTTGAGGCTTGTGCAGATGAGGACGGAGCTTAGGCATTGGTGGAATGAGGCATTATGACATCACAATCTGAGCTCTAGAATGTTGCTACTTAGGATTTTAAAGCGTTTGAGGCTTGTGCAGATGAGGACGGAGCTTAGGCATTGGTGGAATGAGGCATTATGACATCACAGTCTGAGCTCTAGAATGTTGCTACTTAGGATTTTAAAGGGTTTGAGGCTTGTGCAGATGAGGACGGAGCAGTGCAGGGACAGGAAAAGAACTTCTGGGATGGGACGGGAAAATGAGTTCATGCAAGGACGGGGGAAAATTTGTCCCTGTGTCATTCTCTAATACGCATGTCATAGAATAGTGCATAACTCCAGTGTTTATTTGATGCTAGGAGGCATCATTGTCGCTATTATTCTACAAATTGATCACACAAAATCCATTTGGCGATTCAGGGGTGCACCTAGCACTGATACCCGCAGGGTGTAGAATACTATCGGTCATGCACCGCCCTGACTGACGAGTTGGGCATCGGCATTTACATAAGCCGTTGAGCTAGTGGAAGAGGTCAGGCGCATAACTGCAGATTTAAGCTAGTGGCGTCGTGAGGGTGGGCAGTTCCCCCCATCCACGCTGCACACGTGTGCCTCTTCCCTGTACCTTTTTAACTTGAGCACAAGCAGCCACCAACTTACTGCTCCCGTCGGCTTCGGTGCTCTCCCTGACATGAATTCCTCGGCGCAGGTGCCAGAAGCGTTATCGGAGAGAGTGCCGAAGCCGATGCAGGCAGCAAGTTGGTGGCTGCTCACGCCCAAGTTAAAAAGGCACAGGGAAGGGAAGGGGCAGAGAGGAGGAAGGGTACCGGTGCCCCGAGAAAGATGGCACCCGGGGCGGACCATCCCCCCTTACTATGCTACTGATTCTATAGTAGCAATTAATGCACATAATTGGCGATATAAAATTTGCACTTGGCACCATTCTCTAGAGAATTGCCCCTACTCTGTGGTATTGGAGTGTCAAGGCCAAGTGTAGCCTAGATGGGGCAGACAGGGACAGAGTCACAAGGTGCAATTCATCTCCTCAACCTGTCTCTTTCATTTCTAGTTGCTGAAGAGGGTGTACGGCAATTTCCTGGTGTCCCCAGAATCGGGTAAGATGGTTTTATTTACTACATATGTAACTGGCCTATACCTATGAGCTTGGAGCGTCCGTATGCCTTAACGGTGCCCGTGTGTCAGTCAGTCCCTTCCATCTTTCATTTGACATTAAATGCATATGAAAGCATTTCTGGGTTGAAAAAAGATTCTCTTAAAGCTTTATTTAAAAAATATGTCTAGTCCGCCTATCAACTAGGCAGATTACAAGGTCATATACATAAAAAATCTACAAATTTGTTGAGTGCCCCAGATCAGCTTTGGTCCTTATGAAAGAACTAGCAAGATCTTTTTACGTACAGAAAACTCTAACAAATAGATGGGTTTTTAACCATTTTTTTTTTTTTTTAACCATATTTTTAAGGATCCATTTCTTGGGCATTAAGAGAGCTGTTCCTGGAGATTGCAGAGCGCTCCAATTTATTTGTAAATGCAAATGTTGTAAATTCACTCTGCAGCGTTTTCATGCCACATATCTGACAGCTTTACAGTGAGAAATGATGAGGGGAATAGAAATACAGTGGTACCTTGTTTTATGAGCATAATTCGTTCCAGAAGCATGCTCGTAATCCAAAGTACATAGAAACATAGAAGATGACGGCAGAAAAGGGCTCCAGCCCATCAAGTCTGCCCACTCTGCTTACCCACCCCCTGTCTATGCCCTAATGACCCTCGTAGGGATCCCACATGGGTATCCCATTTCTTCTTAAAGTCTGGCACGCTGTCTGCCTCCATCACCTGCACTGGAAGCTTGTTCCAATGATCAACCACTCTCTCTGTGAAGAAATACTTTCTGGTGTCTGCAGCAGCCACTCTCTCCTCCTCTCCCTATTGGCTAAGGCTCTTAACATTTGCATCTCCTCTTCCTATAGGCTAAGGCTCTTTACACCTGCATTGTGATGTCATAGAACATTCTGATTATAGAAACATAGAAACATGATGGCAGATAAAGGCCAAATGACCCATCATAGAAACATAGAAGATGACGGCAGAAAAGGGCTCCAGCCCATCAAGTCTGCCCACTCTGCTTACCCACCCCCTGTCTATGCCCTAATGACCCTCTTAGGGATCCCACATGGGTATCCCATTTCTTCTTAAAGTCTGGCACGCTGTCTGCCTCGATCACCTGCACTGGAAGCTTGTTCCAATGATCAACCACTCTCTCTGTGAATAAATACTTTCTGGTGTCTGCAGCAGCCACTCTCTCCTCCTCTCCCTATTGGCTAAGGCTCTTAACATTTGCATCTCCTCTTCCTATAGGCTAAGGCTCTTTACACCTGCATTGTGATGTCATAGAACTTTCTCATTATAGAAACATAGAAACATGATGGCAGATAAAGGCCAAATGACCCATCATAGAAACATAGAAGATGACGGCAGAAAAGGGCTACAGCCCATCAAGTCTGCCCACTCTGCTTACCCACCCCCTGTCTATGCCCTAATGACCCTCTTAGGGATCCCACATGGGTATCCCATTTATTCTTAAAGTCTGGCACGCTGTCTGCCTCCATCACCTGCACTGGAAGCTTGTTCCAATGATCAACCACTCTCTCTGTGAAGAAATACTTTCTGGTGTCGCCATGAAATTTTCCACCCCTGAGTTTGAGCGGGTGCCCTCTTGTGGCCGAGGGTCCCTTGAGAAAGAAAATATCATCTTCCACTTCGATACATCCCGTGAGGTACTTAAATGTTTCAATCATGTCTCCCCTTGTATATCAAAGCAACTTTCCCAATAGGCCATAATGGCAACGCTGACAATTCGTTCCACAACCCGAAAGGTGGCGAGGTGGCCCAGGGGTGTGTCCCTGTCGGGTGCCGGGTGTTGCAGCGCCGTCTCAAGTAAACGCCTCCTCCGTCTGCCAGCCGCTGGAGAACCCCTGAGCCCACACAGCGCCGCTTCAGGGGGATTCCTTTTCTGTCTGCCGGTCAGCCTTCCACGTGTTGGAGAGCCCACGGAGCTGAGTGCCGTCCCACCTGCACGTTGCATATGATCACGCACGTCGATTATTGATGGTGCTTCCTGCAGCTGTAAGTGCCTGTTTATCGGGGCAGTGCTTGGTTTGCTGAGTGTTTTGCTCGTCTTGCAAAATGCTGTGTCCGTATGTCCTTTTCTAGCAAATGAAAAATAGGCGAATGGAGCTGAAGGTAAAGGAGAGGGTTAAAGGTTTACAGGGTAATCATGTGGAGGACAAGTCAGGTGTTCTACTGTCTTCCTAAGCAAAGAACATGTGGAAAGAGTGTGGCGCAGTGGTTAAAGCTCCAGCCTCAGTACCCTGAGGTTGTGGGTTCAAACCCACACTGCTCCTTGTGATCCTGGGCAAGTCACTTAATCCCCCCATTGCCCCAGGTACATTAGATAGATGGTGAGCTCACCTGGACAGACAAGGAAAATGCTTGAGTGCCCGAATAAATTCATATAAACCATTCTGAGCTCCCCTGGGAGAACAGTATAGAAAATTGAATGAATAAATAGTGTGAAAAGTTTCCGCCTCTGATAACCAGAACTGGTATTGTGACATCATAATGCCTCATTCCACCAATAAGAGCCAACCTCATCAGTGATGTCACAATGGCTGGATTGTCTTTCACTTGGATCACTTTTCCTACATTTTGATTTCTAGAGTGGTGCAGTGGTTAAAGCTACAGTCTCAGCACCCTGAGGATGCGGGTTTAAGTGACCCTGGGCAAGTCACTTAATCCCCCCATTGCCCCAGGTACATTAGATAGATGGTGAGCTCACCAGGACAAAGAAAATGCTTGAGTACCTGAATAAATTCATGTAAACCGTTCTGAGCTCCCCTGGGAGAAGAGTAGAGAAAACTGAATGAATAAATAAATAAAAATGATGGAATGATAATCAAACTCTGCTGTAACCATCTGACCTTTTTTTTTTTTAGTTCAAAAATTTTTTATTGAGTTTAGTAGATGAAGTACAATAAATGTTAACAAGGCAAGAAACATGCATTCTGTACCAATGCAAAGATTCACAAAATATTATCTACATAATATAATACAGCAGGCAGACCTAGGCCTATCTATAAGGAGGAAAGTAGCAACACAACATGCTGCCAAAAGCACATGTAAAATCCAAAGCACAGAGAGACACCAGAGCCATACACCTTCAGCAGGGGTAGGGAACTCCGGTCCTCGAGAGCCTATTCCAGTCGGGTTTTCAGGATTTCCCCAATGAATATGCATTGAAAGCAGTGCGTGCAAATAGATCTCATGCATATTCATTGGGGAAATCCTGAAAACCCGATTGGATTCCGGCCCTCGAGGGCCGGAATCCAGTCGGGTTTTCAGGATTTCCCCAATGAATATGCATTGAAAGCAGTGCATGCAAATAGATCTCATGCATATTCATTGGGGAAATCCTGAAAACACGATTGGATTCCGGCCCTCGAGGGCCGGAATCCAGTCGGGTTTTCAGGATTTCCCCAATGAATATGCATTGAAAGCAGTGCGTGCAAATAGATCTCATGCATATTCATTGGGGAAATCCTGAAAACCCGACTGGATTGCGGCCTTCGAGGGCCGACATCCAGTCGGGTTTTCAGGATTTCCCCAATGAATATGCATTGAAAGCAGTGCATGCAAATAGATCTCATGCATATTCATTGGGGAAATCCTGAAAACACGATTGGATTCCGGCCCTCGAGGGCCGGAATCCAGTCGGGTTTTCAGGATTTCCCCAATGAATATGCATTGAAAGCAGTGCATGCAAATAGATCTCATGCATATTCATTGGGGAAATCCTGAAAACCCGACTGGAGTTCCCTACCCCTAACCTACAGGAACACTGGGAGTGAGGCATAAAGTAAGAGCCAGGTTGAGACGATGATATCCATGTTTCCGCACGTGAGCTGAACGTCGTCAGCCTGTGTTGCAATAGGAGTTAACCGGACTCCATATTTTAGTGTAGGAACTCATGGCCTTATGTTTTTCCGCAATAACACTTTCATATTTTACTTTGAGGCATAGCGTGTTCCACCATGTGTTGTAATTCACCTTAGACATGTCTTTCCAGCAATGTAATATGTTTTTAAGGGCTAGAAATATCAATATGTTGCGCAGTCGCGCATTGTGATCAGGCAGCGCGTGCGGGAGGCCATGATGACCTAGTACAATAATGCGCAAACTTAGAGGTGTTTAAGATTTTAGAACTAGTTTCCCAGCCCAATCATAGATCATATGCGTTAAGGTGCCCTCCTGCAAATTAGAAGACCAACACATGGGAGAAAGACCGGTTGAGATTTTTGCTACCTTACATAAGAACATAAGCAGTGCCTCCGTCGGGTCAGACCATAGGTCCATCCTGCCCGGCAGTCCACTCCCGCGGCGGCCCAAACAGGTCACGACCTGTCTGAATCACCAGAAGGGGCCCCCTTGCCACCTTGGTTTCCCATTGAGTCCTATCTTCCCATCGAAGTCCTAACCCTCCGGTCTTGCGCATGCACGACCTGGTTGGGTTTCTATACTTATTACCTGGTTAGCTTTCTATACTTGTGTTACATCCCAGCACCTCTCTCAGTATCCCACGATCCCTTTATCCCTCAGGAATCCGTCCAATCCCTGTTTGAATCCCTGTACCGTACTCTGCCTGATCACTTCCTCCGGTAGCGCATTCCATGTGTCCACGACCCTTTGGGTGAAAAAAAACTTCCTTGCATTTGTTTTGAACCTATCTCCCTTCAGTTTCTCCGAATGCCCCCTCGTACTTGTTGTCCCCTTCAGTCTGAAGAATCTGTCCCTATCCACCCTCTCTATGCCCCTCATGATCTTGAAGGTCTCTATCATATCTCCCCTGAGCCTCCTTTTTTCCAGAGAGAAGAGCCCCAGCCTATCCAACCTCTCGGCGTATGGGCAATGTTCCAGCCCTTTTACCAGTTTCGTTGCTCTCATTTGGACTCTCTCAAGTACCGCCATGTCCTTCTTGAGGTACGGCGACCAATATTGAACGCAGTATTCCAGATGTGGACGCACCATCGCTCGATACAATGGCATGATGACTTCCCGCGTCCTGGTTGTTATGCCCCTCTTTATGACCTTAATTGGGGTCCAGTGAGTTCTATGCAACAGATCGAGAGGATTGAAACAAATTTTTCCAGACAGCCTGCCAAGTTTCATCCTCTAATGCTAGTCCCAAGTCTCCATGCCATGCATTCATTACCTTCGACAGGGAATAAGACGAAGACTTTCTCAATAGGATATACCATCTCGAGGCGACTCCTTTTTTATTTTTATTAACGATGTTTGAGAGATCAATGTCGGAGTAGTTCCCAATTTCCTCACATCCGGATAAACAGCGGTCAAGCAGTGTCTCAGCTGTATCCACCAGTGTTGTTTTTTTTAAAATCTTTATTCCTTTTTATTTCTCTCAACAAGTGTACAATATTATTACAATTAATTCACATAACTCACTTGACATTCTTACACAATATCATTATACATGTTTTAATTCCCCCCACCCACCTCCCATCCCTTCCTATATCAATAAAATAATCTATCCAAACATATACATACTTAGACATCCCTCTTCCATAATACAATTAATCATACTTTAAGCTATCCCTCCCCCCACCCTTTCTTCCTCAAACTCTTTTTTCATTTTATTATATACATTAATACACAACAAATATATCTCATCATATTACATATATCCCCTAATATATCATAACAACATATTTCCAATAATTTTACCCCCTTTCCTTTTCTATTCATACATATATACCATGTTTCTTATATCCATTAATCAGTTGAAATATACCGCTATTTAATTGGATTATCCTATCCCCCCCCCCCCCAATTTCTACAAATTATCCCCTAAGGAAAAAGAATAAACCTTAATCATTATAATATTCAATTAATGGCCTCCACACCCCCTGAAACCTTTTAAAATGCCCCCTCTGTACTGCAAAAAATCTTTCCATCTTATACATATGGCATACTGAGTTCCACCAGACAATTCAGTCTAGAACAGTCTTTCCAATTAATCGTTATTTGCTGAATTCCCACACCAACCACCAGTATTGTTGTTGAGGGGGGCAAGTGGTAACGAGTGTGAAGGTCCTCAAAGGACATCCATTGGAAGTTCTTTATTAAATCTTGAAGGGTCCAAATGCCACAATTCAGCCACAACTTCCAATCAAGTGATCTGTCACTGGATCTTGATATGATCTGTTCTGCTACTGAATGGAACCATCTGACCTTTTAATAAAGTTGGATCTTCCTTTGCAGGGTATAATGTCTCCTTGCTCTATGACCTTGAATCTGTTCCTCCTAACAAGGATGAGATGATCCACCAGGCTGGGATGCTGAAGCGCAACTGCTTTGCATCAGTGTTTGAGAAATACTTCAAATTCCAGGAGGAGGGGAAGGATATAGAGAAGAGAGCGGTCATCCACTATCGAGATGATGAGACAATGTAAGCCTCTCGCTTGCTCTCTGTTAACGTTTGGTTTTCTGTGCAGCATTTTCTAAAGAGGAGCTCAAAGGGCACTCAAAATGTCTTTTCTGCTTCCAGCCCCTAAGGCAGGGGTGTCAAAGTCCCTCCTCGAGGGCCGCAATCCAGTTGGGTTTTCAGGATTTCCCCAATGAATATGCATGAGATGGTGTCAGGTCAAAAGCGCGCGCAGACAATTGAGCGCAGCGCGGAGGCGCACGCCGCAGAAAATTACTGTTTTTACGGCTCCGACGGGGGGAGCGTGGGGGGGTAACCCCCCCACTTTACTTAATAGACATTGCGCCGCGTTGTGGGGGGTGTGGAGGGTTGTAACCCCCCACATTTGACTGAAAACTTCACTTTTTCCCTGTTTTTAGGGAAAAAGTTAAGTTTACAGTAAAATGTGGAGGGTTACAACCCCCCAAACCCCTCACAACGCCGGCGCGATCTCTATTAAGTAAACTGGGGGGGTTACCCCCCCACGCTCCCCCTCGTCGGAGCCCCTAAAAACTGTAATTTTCTTCGGCGCGCGCCTCCATCTTGCGCTCAGTTGTTGGCGCGCGCCTTTGTCTTTCGCGGGGTTGTCTATGAACCGCATAAGATCTATTAGCATACAATGAAAGCAGCGCTTTCAAATAGATCTCATGCATATTCATTGGGGAAATCCTGAAAACCTGACTGGATTGTGGCCCTCGAGGAGGGACTTTGACATCCCTGCCCAAAGGGGAGGGCGTACCAATCATTTTTGTAACGGTGACACCTAGTGGTCGGATTGCAGGGTGCTAGAAGGAGCCCTGACATGCAGCCCCCCAGCCCAGCACTGGGCCAAAGTGCATTCAGACAGGATATGAAATAGGGAGAAGGTTTCTGGAGTAGCTGTGATTGAAAGCTGATGGTGCCAGATCCCGGTCCTGGTTCTGACTGAGCAGGAGAAAAGCTACCGGATCTTGCCAGAAGCGGTTGCGTGGTTTTCTTTATTAATCCTACTGCAGTGCTGTGACAGGTCAGGTCGGGTTTTCAGGATATCCACAATGAATATGTATGAGATGGATTTGCATGCACTGCCTCCTTGAGATGCAAACCTATCTCTTGCATATTTATTGTGGATATCCTGAAAACCTAGTCACTGGTCATCCTCACTGTTGTATTGTTGCTGCTGCCGATCTGTGGGGTTTCTCCCTTTTTTTTTTGCAATTTCTGTGTCGCTCTAAGCCTAATGAGGTTTAGGGTGACTTACAATTTATGAGAGTTACAGTGTGATTAGGACGGAGTGCATACCGTGTTTCTGCAAAAATAAGCCCTACCATGATTTTTAAACATGCTCCTAATATAAGCCCTACCTCAATAATGAGCCCTAGTTAAGATCGACCCATGAAGCCCCTCCTGAATGTCCCCCCACACTCCCCGATTCCATCCCTGACACATGGGCTGCTTCGCGGTCTTCCCTGCTGGGGCCTTCCATCTACTGTGTCACTGATGGCATCATAAGGGATGCGCAGAGGGAAGGCCCAGCAGGAAAGGTCACGAAGCAGCCCGTTCAGAACGCTGATGCCGCTGCTTGTTTTTTGAAGCCTCGGAGCGGAGGTATGTCGGTCTCAACTTAAGAGGTCCTATGAACGTTCCTCCTGAGCAAACCTAAAGATCCACAGTTTGGCCACCATTTTCAGCCAGTTTACTCCTAGTACTTTATAAAGACACTTGGGGTGCCCTTGTGCCTTTCTAAGAGAGGCTGGAACTAGGTGTCTCATTATAGAATTATCCTTTTATCTCCAATGGCCTCAGTAGATTGTAAGCTCTTCAGAACAGGGACATCTTGTACTTAAATATTTTCCCACTAGGCAGTGCTGCATGTGTCCAGTAGTGCTCTAAGAACACATATGTATTATTAATTCTTAATCCACAAATAGTGTGTCACAGCTAATACTGGCTGGTTTTCTTCATGGTTCGATGGTGATGGTGATAATTCTTTTGCTTTGGTTCTTTATTTTAAAGGTATGTGGAGTCAAAGAAAGATCGGGTCACTGTGGTTTTCAGTACTGTGTTTAAGGATGATGATGACGTAGTGATCGGAAAGGTTTTCATGCAGGTACATATCGTGTACAGGACAAAGCACAGTCTTCCAAATGCTTCGTGCATCTGGGTGGCCGCCTCGGGGCAGGGTGGTGGTCTCCCTGATTCAGCGCTCGGGAGCCTTGTGAAACATGACACAAGGAGTGGTGCTATCATTTGCTATTAGATCAGAATGTTCTGGCAAGACACTGAGAGACATTTCTTATCCAACTTCCACTGCTAATTTTGGGAGCAGGTCTATACTGTCACTTTCATAAGATTCTAGGAAAAGGGTACCATAACAGAATCGCGCTGGACAATCCCGCGCCGGATGCATGCGTGCCGGATTAAAACAGTAATTGTTAGCGCTGTCACTTCCATTATATGCAAATCTCTCTCATGCATATTCATTAGGGATATCTTGAAAACCTGACTGGCTGGGGGTCCCCCAGGACAGGTTTGGGAACCACTGGTCTAATCAGTGCCACTGCTCAACATCACAAGAACCTACTGTATTTTTTGCTCCATAAAATACACTTTTTTCCCCCAAAAAAAGTGGGTGGAAATAAGAGTGCATCTTATGGAGCAAATACCACACCTCTCACCTGTTTTTAATTGCGGCGCTTCCCTCGTTAGATGGCTGCGGCAGTGAGCCACCCTCCCCGTGCCTGCTTTTAATGTCGGCACTTCTCTCGCTGGACGGCTGCGGCAGTGAGCTGCTCCTCCCCCCCCTCCGGTCCCTGCTTTAAATCCCGGCACCTGCAGCTATTCAGGCAGGCGCACGGGACCACGCAGGCACGCCTGCCTTGATCGTCGCTCTGCCTCTCCCTGCCACAGCTGTCCGGCGAAGGAAACTCCGGGATTAAAAACAGGTACAGGAGGGTGAAGCTCACTGCCGGGGGAGGAGGGGGCGGCTCACTGCCACAGCTGTCCAGCAAGGAATGCGCTGGGATTTAAAGCAGGCATGGGGGGGAGTGGCTCACTGCCGCAGCCATCCTGCGAGAGAAGTGCTGACATTAAAAGCGGGAACGGGAAGGGCGGCTCACTGCCGCAGCCATCTAACGAGGGAAGCGCCGCAATTAAAAACAGGTGAGAGGTGTGGTATTTGCTCCATAAGATGCACTCTTATTTCCACCCACTTTTTTGGGGGGAAAAAGTGTGTTTTATGGAGCAAAAAATACAGTAGGTTCTTGTGATGTTGAGCAGTGGCACTGATTAGACCAGTGGTTCCCAAACCTGTCCTGGGGGACCCCCAGCCAGTCAGGTTTTCAAGATATTCCTAATGAATATGCATGAGAGAGATTTGCATACCTGTCACTTCCATTATATGCAAATCTCTCTCATGCATATTCATTAGGGATATCTTGAAAACCTGACTGACTGGGGGTCCTCCAGGACAGGTTTGGGAACCACTGGATTAGACTCAGAATATTTATACAGCTTTATTTACGTAGACAGAATCAGGTTATTGTATATGTTCTGACAGGGTAATGGGAGAATATTTAAACAGTACGGAGGAGGGTGTGGTGGGGGAAGCTGTGGTCGCTGGATGTTTGTTAGAGGATTTAGGCATTGCAGGTCTTGTGTGTATTTCTCAGATCGTTTGCAAATTCTGCAGTCTATAATGCAAAGAATAGGGTGACGGGACAAAAGCGCGCCGACATTGCAGCTCCGATAATTCGGCGCAAGACCTGAATGCGCCGCCGAAAAAGTTACTTTTAAAGAAGCTCCGACCAGGGATGTGGGGGGGGAACCCCCCCCACTTTACTTCATACTCTTCGTGCTGCCATTAGAGGGGATGTGGGGGGGGGTGCAGCCTCCCACATTATAGAGAAAACTTTACTTTTTCCTTAAAAAATCGGGAAAAAGTTAAATTTACTCTATAATGGAGGGTTCCAACTCACCCCAAACCCCCCCCATCGCACCCCACGGCAGAGCTCTTTAAAAGCAACTTTTTCGGCAGCGCACTCAGGTCTTGCGCCAAATTGTCTGCACTGCAATGTCGGCGCGCTGAAGTCTCACGCACGAATGACTATGAACCAAAGAATAGACGCCACTACTGTTTCCCAGGGTTGCCAAAGCCACAGACCCTAATGAGTTTTTCTAAAAAGAGGATGTTTCCAGGGGTTCTGATCTCCTTTCCTTTGTATGAAGATGCATAAAGATCCCTATGTTTAAAGCAGGGGAGAAGTTCAGTGTCCGTTCAGTTCCAGCTGGGTCCGATTCCTGTTTCTTCTGTCTGAGTGATGGCAAAATGGCTTTTCTGTGTTCACAGGAATTTAAGGAAGGCCGGCGAGCCAGTCACACGGCACCTCAGGTCCTCTTCAGCCATCGAGAACCACCACTGGAGCTGAAAGACACAGACGCCGCTGTGGGCGACAACATAGGCTACATCACCTTTGGTAAGCTGGCTATCCCTAGTCACAAGTTATTTGTCCCCATGTCATTCTCTACTGTGTAGTTTGCCTGCTTCGTGGAGGGGGAGGAGGAATGGGGAGGCCAAGTAGATCAATTTTTCACTCTGTCAAAAATGACAAAGACTAGGGGACACTCGATGAAGTTACAGGGAAATACTTTTAAAACCAATAGGAGGAAATATTTTTTTCACTCAGGGAATAAGCTCTGGAACCCATTGCCAGAGGTTGTGGTAAGAGCAGATAGCGTAGCTGGTTTTAAGAAAGGTTTGGGCAAGTTCCTGGAGGAAAAGTCCATAGTCTGTTATTGAAAAAGATACGGGGGAAACCACTGCTTGCCTTGGATCGGGAGCATGGAATGTTGCTACTCTCTGGGATTCCGGAATCTTGCTATTCTTTGAGATTCCGTATGGAATGTTGCTACTCTTTGGGGGTTCTAGAATCTTGTTACTCTCTGGGATTCCGGAATCTTGCTATTCTTTGAGATTCCGTATGGAATGTTGCTACTCTTTGGGGGTTCTAGAATCTTGTTACTCTGGGATTCCGGAATCTTGCTATTCTTTGAGATTCTGCATGGAATGTTGCTACTCTTTGGGGTTCTAGAATCTTGTTACTCTGGGATTCCGGAATCTTGCTATTCTTTGAGATTCTGCATGGAATGTTGCTACTCTTTGGGGTTCTAGAATCTTGTTACTCTCTGGGATTCCGGAATCTTACTATTCTTTGAGATTCTGTATGGAATGTTGCTACTCTTTGGGGGTTCTAGAATCTTGTTACTCTCTGGGATTCCGGAATCTTGCTATTCTTTGAGATTCCGTATGGAATGTTGCTACTCTTTGGGGTTCTAGAATCTTGTTACTCTCAGGGATTCCGGAATCTTGCTATTCTTTGAGATTCTGTATGGAATGTTGCTACTCCTTGGGTTTTGCCCAGGTACTAGGGACCTGGATTGGCCACCGTGAGAACGGGCTACTGGGCTTGATGGACCATTGGTCTGACCCAGTAAGGCTATTCTTATGTTCTTATGAAATCATATTGGTAGTGGAAGAAGAGAAACCAGTATTTGTACCTGCAACATTGGGGGGAGGGGCCACACCAAACTACTCCTACAGTCCTCTGCAGCCAGTAACATATCAGCCCTTTAAAGAGAAGAGAATCTGTCAAGATACTGGCCCTCAAATTTTGCCCAGATGTGCTTTTCACACAGGGATGATTGAGGGAGACATCAGGAGCATAGGTGCAGCCAGCCTTTAAGGATAATTGTCTGGTAGAACATTCATGACGTCCAAAACTGCCAGGGACTGAAAGAAGGCTAGCCAAACCTGTTTGGTGACCTAGGAGTGCGTTGGCAGGGGGGTTTTCAGGATGCAGTTCTCCAGCAGAGGCCCTGGGTCACAGCTACTGCAGGAGAAAGATTCATGGATGAGATGCAGTAAAAACGGTCACTATGCCCCGATTTCTAAACAGTGATTGATGTTCAAATGGCTGCCCATGCAAATGAGTTTTGCAGAGGTCATTCGTATCCATCCGATCGCTTGCTTAGAAACCAGCTCTCAAGACGTGCGCAGAGCTGGTTTGGGGAGCCCGAACAGCTGAGCAGTAGGGGAAGCCCCAAAGCAGCCTCCTGCCACTTTGATGTTTGGGCTTTTGTTTTTTTTTAATGGCACATAGTGCATGTGTTAAGCATGTGCTCCATTAAAAAAAAAATTGTGAGTTGAGCCCTTTCCCCCCCCCCCCCCCCCGTTGACCCCTAGAAGAAAAATAAAGACCCCCCCACCTGTAGTTTAATAAAAATTGGCAGAAGGGATGCCACCACAAATACCCTGAACCAACCCTACCCCACTAGGACGCCCCTGAACCAACCCCTCCCCTTCCCCACTCCCCATATTGTACAAAAATTTGGTAGGAGGGATGCCCACCTGCACAGGCATCCCTCCTGCTGTTATCTTCATGTAAAGGTTCAGGGGGTTGGAGGGTGGTTTGGCTGATGGCCGGAGGGGCATCCAGTGGCAGGAGGGAGTGGGCATCTCTCCTGCCAATTTTTTGTAAAAGTACAGGGAGTGGGGAAGGGGAGGGGTCAGTTTGAGGGGGTCCTGGTAGTAGGGGCGGGGAGGGGGCGGTTTGGCTCGGTGCAGGGGGGTTTGCGACTGCAGGAAAGAATGGGCATCCTTCCTGTGGGATGGGTGGAGCCAGCTCAACACACACACCATCTGTGCCCATTGAAAAAACATGATTGACCTGTTGGTAACACAGTTACTGACAAGTCCTGTTTTCTTTTTCCGGTCGGTATTGGCGATCCAATCATGGCATTGCAATGTTAGGCCATCAATTGGATGGCTCTTTTTAATATTAATGACCTCATTTTAATAGTAATGAGGTCATTTGCATGCCAGAGTCTGAGAATATACAAACACACAGAAAAGCACGCGGTGGGCTATTTTATACATTGAGTCAGCAAATTAGGCCAAACTGGTAGACAGTTGGCGTGTTTTGTGCATCTGGCCCATGGTGAGGGCAAACATCCCCCAGGCCCACTGGCTGTGCATGACCTCGCACATTGCCCACATTGATTTATTTCTTTCGATTTCTATCCCGTTCTCCCAGAAGCTCAGAACGAGTTACAAGTAGACATTCACAATCGTTTGAAAACAGACTAGTCGTGACAACAAAGAGGTTACAGTAGATAATAACGGAGCTTATTCTAGAGACCAGACTGGTCATAGCGAAGAGTACTAGGAGAAGAATATTGAGGAGACAGTTCTTAGTGGCCCAATTGGCGGAAGAGGAAGGTCTTTACCGCTCTGCGGAAGGTCATTAGTGAGTCTAGCGACCTCATCTGTGTGGGTAGTCGGTTCCATAGCTGAGGTAGGAAATGGCTGTAGGATCTTTTGTACACCGTACTCGTTCGGAGGGATCTCCCTGCGGGAATGCTGAGTCTTTGTTCTGCTTTGGAGCGGAGGGGGCGGTTAGGGGTGTATAGGCGTAGCTTGGATGCTATGTCTGTCATTGTGTAAAGGCAAGTGTGGCTGCGTTGAGGGGTTTGAAGTATTAACAACTCTAAGTCATGGTGAGATCCATGTTTAAATGACAGGCACTGTAGAAGTCCAGCTTTTGTGGAAAAATGCGTCCACCACGCCCCTTCCCTTGTTCAAAAATAGGCTGACAACCCACCTTTTAGAGCCAGCCTTCAACTCGTAACCCTACTGCCCTCTACTCTCCAAGTTTCAAGTTTATTAAAATGTGATATACCGCTTATCAAATATCTAAGCGGTGTGCATAACCCCTACCCTGGCATCCTGTTTGTCTATCTTGATTGATTAGATTGTGAGCTCACTCGAGCAGGGACTTTATCCTTGGTGGCTCAGTACAGCGCTGTGTACGTCTGGTAGCGCTCTAGAAATAATTAATAGTAGGAGATGCGAGCGGCTTAGACATTGGTAAATATATGGTCAGTCTAGCTTAGACATCTAATAGATCAGTGTCCCGCAAACGTTTCGGTGCTACGGCACACCAAACCCGGTGCCGCAGCCGGAAGACATCTGGAAGTGCGTCGAGATCCCCCGGCCACAGCCCTGTACATGTCACTGGAGGAGAGATGCTGACGAGGAGGAAAGTCATCGGCACGAGGAGGAAAGTCATCGGCATCAGGACGTGCTCGGGTTTTTCGCCACAAGAGGCACGTCCTGTAAGCAGTCAGCGCCGGCACTTCTGCTCCTTGCCGGCGTCTCACGGCACACCTGGAATCTGCGGTACACAGTTTGCGATAGACTGTACTAGATGAATCCATGTTTCGTCAGGGTGGCCGGGCAGCCACTTACTTGTTACCGTTCTGATGCGATTTGGACTGGATAACCGCGTCTTTACTGCAGTTTTAGTAACAATATCTGGTCTTTTGTTGTTCAGATCACTGTGTTTGGATTCTGTACAGTGTGAATAAACCACACAGAGGGCGTGTGTGTGTTTTTGAGTTGATGTCAGCTGTGAACAGGCGACAATTATTAGGAGAAAAATCTTTCTACTGCATGAGCCACAGACAAGGTGGAGGGTGTTGTGGGCTGTCTTAAGTTCTCAGCTGGAACTGTGTCCCTCCAGGGTGGAGATGTCGATGGGATCTCCTTTTTTTTTTTAAGGGCTGGAGCTATGTCCATCTCATTTCCCATAAAGAGGGTCTCGGATGCCATTCCTTGTTTGTGGTATAAAGGCTGGAAAGAACACATCCTGAACTTTGAATTCTGTTTTCTCTTTACAGAAGCAATATAAAGAAAGGAGTTTCAAGTTTATTAAGATTTGTTATCTACGCAATATCATATACAGTGGTACCTTGGATTACGAGCATAATCCGTTCCAGGAGCATGCTCGTAATCCAAAATGCTCATTTATCAAAGCAAGTTTCCCCATAGGAAATAATGGAAACTCGCTTTGATGTGTTCCCCCCCCCCCCCCCCCCCCCCCCCCCGAGAACCGGCATTGCTCCCCTCGAAGGCCCTCCCTGCGATCCGGCACCCCCCCTGCAATCCGGCACCCCCCCTCCCCGACGCAATCTGGCACCCCTCCGCCACGATCCGGCACCCCCCCCCCTGCCACGTTCCAGCACCTGAACGTGAACTCGCAGGCCTTGAGCATGCGCAGATGCTCAAGGCCCAGCAGACAAGGAGGCCGATCTTCGGGGTGCCCATATGAGGGTAAGAAGCAGCGGGAGGGTGCCCAATCGTGTCGGGGGGTGCCGGATCGTGGCAGGGGGGTGCCAGATTGTGGCGGGGGGGTGCCAGATTGCGGGGGGGGGGGGGGGCGCTCGTAAATCGAGCCATGCTCGGGTTCCGAGACACTGATTTTGCAAATTTTTTGCTCGTCTTGCAAAACACTCGCAAACCGGTGCACTCGTAAACCGAGGTACCACTGTATTTCAATGTGTATAACAATTTTTTTTAAAAAAAGGGGGAGGACATAACAAGACATTGTATACAAATTATATACATTCTAATACAAACTGGTACAAAAGGCAAGGGGGATGAAATACAATCATTAAAGAAAGAAAAGAAACATTTAGGGAAGAACACATATGGTGGGAACACATAAGAAGAAAATAAAATAAAGGATAATTTGGCGACCTACTAAGAGTTTAGTAATTGGAAGTCAGAGCTTTGGTCTCGTACACTTCCCTGTGGCTAATCTCCCTGGAGTGACCACTTTGCCCCTGCTTTTTAGTTTTAGAAGGGTGATGAGCAGATTGGGTTTGGGCATTGGGTCCCTTTGAACATGACACTGGTACATATGTGAGAGAATAGTGCTGGGAGAATTTGGATGGCGTGCATTATTATCAGTAGTCAGATAAGGGACTTGTCACTACTTTTCCATTCAAAGTGGTTTACCTACAGGTACTTCAAGCATTTTCCCTGTCACAATCTATCTAATGTCCCTGGGGCAGTGGAGGATTACGTGACTTCCCCAGGGACACAGGAAGTAGCAGAGGGTTTGAACCCACAACCTCAGGGTGCTGAGGCTGTAGCTCTAACCACTGCACCACACTCTCCTCCAATAGAATATCGAAAATGAGCCAAGTATAGAACAAAGAAGTCATTGTGACATCACTGGCTCTTATTGGTTTATATAACGGTTTATATACCGCAGGACCGTGAAGTTCTATGCGGTTTACAATGATTATAAAAAATGTTACAAATTGAGTAGAATTGACATAGTTAATATCTATTGTTTAGTAGTTCTAGAGATCTGGTATTGAGTTTCCTTGTACTTTAGGAACAGATATGGTGGATATTGGTGGAATGAGGCATTATGACATCAGGGAAAGGGATTGGGACTTGTACTTCTACTATTTATTATTCTATAGTGCTGAAAGGCGTATGCAGCGCTGTACATTTTAACGTACAATAGACAGTCCCTGCTCAGAAGAGCTTACAATTTAATTTAGACAGGACATTTCAGGGTTGGGGGAGGTTATAGTGGGTCTAGGTATCTGACAGCAGTGAGGAGGAGTTAAGAGTTGAAAGCAGTTTCTCTGTTTGTCCCAGTGGACTCACAATCTGTCTAATGTGCCTGGGGCAGTAGAGGATGAAATGACTTCCTCAGGATTACAGGGAGCAGTAGAGGGTTTGAACCTACAACCTGAAGATGCTGAGGCTGTAGCTCTTAACTACTGCGCTTTGGAGTCCATCTAATCACTGAATTGCATTTTCTTTCTCTCTGTCCCTTTTTTTCTTTGTTAATCCAGTTCTCTTCCCTCGCCACACAAGTGCCAGTGCCAGGGACAACACTATCAACTTGATCCACACCTTCCGCGATTACCTGCATTACCACATCAAGTGCTCCAAGGTACAGTCGCTCTCGAACCGTGCCAGGGCAGAAAGTACAGTCACTGCCCACCCCCACACCTAGAGCAGTGCCAGGGCAGACCCATGGCATCGTATCTGGCCACAACCATTCCAGGATGGATTCCTTCTGTGAGCCCTCGCCTCCCTCAGATCAGATGCCCCCTGTTGGTGCTAAAGACCGTCTAGGGGCCGGCCTGGTGGCTCGTTCCTCACTCATTTAGCCAGTGATGGGGAGAGAATGCTTGCAGCTTGCACGATAGCAACCCATGATTGCAGTTTTGAAAGAGGTCCTGCTACAGCACCGGTCCTCGAGGGCCGGAATCCAGTCAGGATTTCCTCAGTGAATATGCATTGAAAGCCGTGCATGCAAATCGATCTCATGCATATTCATTGGGGAAACCCTGAAAACCCGACTGGATTCTGGCTCTTGAGGACCGGAGTTGCCCACCCCTGTTCTAGTGAATGAAGCAAGGTGAGAGAGGGACATACTAGCAAATGAAAGCTCTGTGCCCTGGTTCTGAATGAAAAAAGAGGTCTTTATGAACCCACCAGCTAAATGTTCACAGGGCTTACTAAGTCATTGGTCTCTTCCCCACCACGCAGGCCACTAAAATCCCTTTGTCTGTCCCATACCTGCTTGAATTCTGCTACTCGTTTGGCTCAGCTAGGAGTCTGTTCCAGCAGTGCAGTGAAAATGATTTCTCGGGTCCTTTTGGGCCAGCATGTCCTCCTTCTTCCCTCCCTAGAGGTTCATGCAGAGACCCTGGTTATTCATCTCTCTCCTGATGAATTATCTCCTGATGAATAATCTGCTGTGGCTTTAGATTTTCCTGTGAGTTTGATGTTGCATTTAATGATTTTAAGTAAAACGTGAATTTTAAATTGGAGCTATTTCTTCTTGGGCTTTGTGATGTCCAAGCTGCATCCAAGAAACTGTAGCACGGCTCCATCACGTTTTAAATACAAGCTGTGTGGGAAACTTGACAGACGGAATGGTTTTCTCTCTCTTGGACTGCAGGCCTACATTCACACGCGCATGAGGGCCAAAACCTCAGATTTCCTGAAGGTGTTGAACCGCGCACGTCCAGATGCAGAGAAGAAGGAGATGAAGACAATCTCGTAAGTAGAGAACAGGAATAAGAAGTCAGAAAACAGTTTCCATTCCCTCCCTTGCTTTCAGAAATCCAAGAATTGGCACAGACCTCTGACATTTTCTGTATGGCTTCTTCTGAAAGGCCCTGATATGTCTACATAACATAAGAGTCGCCATACTGGGACAGACTAAAGGTCCCAAGTAATAAAACAGATTTCATGCTGCTTATCCTAGGAATAAGCAGTAGATTTCCCCAAGCTATCTCAGTAATGGCCTATGGACTTCTCTCTTAGGAAATTATCCAAACCTTTTTTGAACCCCGCTAAGCTAACCACTACATTCTCTGATAACAAATTCCAGAGTTTAATTACACGTGTGAATAAATATTTTCTCCGGTTAGTTTTAAATCTACTTAGTAGCTTCATCACATGCCTCCTAGTCCTAGTATTTTTGGAAAGAGTGAACAAGCGATTCACATCTACCCTTGCCACTCCACTCCTCCCTCATATCTCCCATGAGCCATCTCTTTTCCAGGCTGAAGAGTCCTAGCCATTTTAGCCTTTCCTCGTAGGGAAGTCATCCCATCCCTTTTATCATTTTTGTCACCTGCCTCTTTACTTTTTCTAATTCCGCTATATGATTTTTGAGATGCGGTGATCAGAGCCACACACAGTATTCATGTATTTCTAAAGCTGGGATGTCCTGAACCATCTGCCTTCCTGTGTCACTGGCCGTGATCGTGCTCTGCTTCCTAAATATCTAACTAATGGCAGTTCAAAGTAGATAAAAGCAGAACTTTTTTTTTTTAAACTTAGCTTTTCACATTCATAAAACATAATTACCTGTGACAGGAATTTTCGTTAGACCAGGGGTTCTCAATGCAGTCCTCATGACACATTTAGCCAGTCAGGTTTTCAGGATACCCACAATGAGTATGCACAAGATAAATTTGCATAAAATGAAGGCAGGGCATGCAAATTTATCTTGTGCATATTCATTGTGGGTATCCTGAAAACCTGACTGTGGCGGTGGCAAAGAAAGCAAATAGAATGCTAGGCATGATAAAGAAGGGAATTATGAGTAGATCAGAGAAAGTTATAATACCACTCTGCAGATCCATGGTCAGACCGCACCTGAAATACTGCGTCCAGCATTGGTCTCCATACCTAAAGTAGGATATAAAACTGCTAGATAGGGTGCAGAGACGAGCAACAAAGCTAGTGAAAGGTATTGAGAACCTGGACTACGAGGAACGACTTAGGAGACGGGTTGTTCTCCCTTGAGAAGAGGAGACTGCGAGGGGATCTGATCGAGACTTTCAAAATACTGAAAGGATTTGACAAAATGGAGCAGGGAAAGCAGTTATTTACAATGTCCAAAGTGACACAGACAAGAGGATATAGACTGAAGCTGAGGGAGGACAGATCCAGGACGAATATCAGGAAGTTCTGTTTCACGCAGCGAGTGGTGGACACCTGGAATGCTCTCCCAGAGGAAGTAATTGCAGAATCCACCGTTCTAGGATTTAAAGGTAAACTAGATGCACATCTCCCTTGAGAAGCATACAGTGATATGGGGATTAAAACTATGCCAGGGTACACCTGGCGGGGCCTCCGCGTGTACGGATGACCGGACTTGCTGGACCCAGGGTCTGATCCGGAGATGGCAATTCTTATGACTGGATGGATTGAGAACATCTGCTCTAGACCAGTGGTCCCCAACCCTGTCCTGGAAAACCACCAGCCAGTCAGGTTTTCAGGGTAGCCCTAATGAATATGCATAGCGTAAATTTGCATGCCTGTCACCTCCATTATATGCAAATCTCTCGTGCATATTCATTAGGGTTATCTTCAAAACCCGACTGGCTGGTGGTCCTCCAGGACAGGGTTGGGGACCACTGCTTTAGACCATCAGGTTAATGCAGCTACACTGAAGGTGACCTCATCCAACAGCTCTCAGTCCGGATTAAGACCTGGTGCATGACATCACCTTCAGTGTAGCTACATTAACCTAAAGGCTTCCCTGAGATGAAAGGCTGTCCTAGACTTCACGTATGAAGATTTATTAACCAAAAACAGTGACTGGAGAGATGAAGGGGAAGATTCCCTCCCGAACTCTCGGAGTTCTTTACATAAACTGCAGCACTAAAACCCCATATACAGTAGAGAGCTGCACGGGAACGGGGATGACGGGAATCCCGCGGGACCCGCGGGCATCCCGCGGGTTCCCCCTTTGGGTCACGGGGATCCCGTGGGGACGCCCCTAGGGTCGCGGGGATCCCGTGGGGACGCCCCCTAGGGTCGCGGGGATCCCGTGGGGACGCCTCCGAGGGTCGCGGGGTTCCTGCGGGGCTGGATGTACTCAGTCGCGCGGCTCTTCTCTCTACCTTCTCTGCTTGCAGCACAGAGCTGAACGGAAGTCTTCCCGACGTCAGCGCTGACGTCGGAGGGGAGGGAGGGCTTAAAGCTTAAAGCCCTCCCTCCCTCCGACGTCAGCGCTGACGTCGGGAAGACTTCCGTTCGGCTCTGTGCTGCAAGCAGAGAAGGTAGAGAGAAGAGCCGCGCGACTGAGTCGGGAAGACTTCCGTTTGGCTCTGTGCTGCAGGCAGTGCAGGTAAGGAGGAGAGTAGCCTCGCGGTTCGAGTGGCTACCAAGGGATGGGGCGGTCCGCCCCGCCACACCCCGCCCCGGTTGCAGCACAGCCGGCCAGGTCCCCTTACTTTTGTGGCACTTCCCCGACCGACCGACAACAGCCCCGGTCCGACAATCCTCCCTGCCCTGTAGCCGCGAATCTAAATTATCTTCTTACAGCAGCTGTAATAAGGTAATTTAGATTCGCAGTTAAGGGCAGGGAGGTTTGTCGGACCGGGGCTGTTGTCAGTCGGTCGGGGAAGTGCCACAAAAGTAAGGGGACCTGGCCGGCTGTGCTGCACCCGGGGCGGTAGAGAAGGAGGGGGGGAGAAGGACGCTGAAAGCACTTGAAGACAGAGGAGGGAGAAGGACGCTGAAAGCACATGGGGGAATACAAAGGGGTGGAGAAGGACGCTGAAAGGCCATGGGAAGGGCGGGGGGGGAAGGACTCTGAAAGCACTTGTGGAAGACAGAGGGGGGAGAAGGATGCTGAAAGCACATGGGGAAGACAAAGGGGTGGAGAAGGACGCTGAAAGGACATGGGGAAGATATAGGAGTGGAGAAGGACGCTGAAAGGCCATGGGAAGGGCGGGGGGGGGAAAGGACTCTGAAAGCACTTGTGGAAGACAGAGGGGGGAGAAGGATGCTGAAAGCACATGGGGAAGACAAAGGGGTGGAGAAGGACGCTGAAAGGACATGGGGAAGACGGGGGGGGTGGAGAAGGACGCTGAAAGGCCATGGGGAAGACAGAGAGGGAGAAGGACGCTGAAAGGACATGGGGAAGCAGAGGGGGGAGAAGGACACTGAAAGCACATGTGGAAGACAGAGGGGGGAGAAGGACGCTGACAGGACATGGGGAAGATGGGGGGAGAAGGACGCTGAAAGGAAATGGGGAAGAGAGAGTAGGGAGAAGACGCTGGCAGGGAAGAAGACAGATGCCAGACTATGGGGGGAGCGGAGAGAAGAAGATGGGTGCCAGACCAATTTGGAAGGGGGAAGAAAGGGAGAGGCACAGTAACAGAGCAAATGGAAGATGCAGAAGGAAGAGAGACAGTGGATGGAAGGAATTGAATGAGAACATGAGGAAAGCAGAAACCAGGCAACAAAGGTAGGAAAAGAATTATATTTCTTTTTTTTTATTTTGCTTCAGGATAAAGTAGTATATTAGTTGTGTTGATAAAAATTTATAAACATTAGAGGCTCTGGTAGAAACCCATTTGCAAAGTATGTATTCTTCCCAATTAATATTTTCAAATTAATAAAGTCTTTTTGCTTATTTGTAAATGGTTTCTACCAGAGCCTTTAATTCAGTAGCATAATTAAATGAAATAACTATTTCTGAAGTTTATATGGACGGGCGGGGACGGAGGGGATTCCTCGCGGGGACGGGTGGGGACGGAGGGGATTCCTCGCGGGGACGGGTGGGGACGGAGGGATTCCTCACGGGGACGGGTGGGATTCCTCACGGGGACGGGTGGGACTTTGGCGGGGACGGGTGGGGACGGGTGGGATTTCTGTCCCCGCGCAACTCTCTAATATACAGCTCTGCCAATGCCCCTCCCCCCCAATTCCTGTCCTCAAGCAGCACCACCTATTCCACAGAACAGCGTAATGTAAGGAGTGAGCTAATAGTTTACTGAGCATCAAAATGGCAGATGACGTTCAATGTGAGTGAGTGCAAAGAGGAACCCGAACCATAGATATGTGATGCTGGGCTTTCGTGCAATTTTTCACAACTTTGTGTCATCAGCAAATTTAATTATCTCACTAGTTATTGCCATCTCTAGATCATTGATAAATATATTAAAAATCAGCGGTCCCAGCACAGACCCCTGGGGAACCCCACTATTTACCCTTCTCCATTGAGAATATTGACCATTTAAACCCACTCACTATTTTCTGTCTTTCAACCAGTTCTCAATCCATAAAAGGACGTTGCCTCCTATCCCATGACTTTCTAATTTCCTCAGAAGTCTTTCATGATGTGGGCTTGTAGGTATTTATTATGGGTTGGATATGTGAAGGACTATGTGTGAGATTTTCCTTGCCGATCGTGTTTCTATGTGTAAATGGAAATTTTATAAAATTAGCAAAAAATAAATAAATAAAATCCAAATGTACCATAACAACCGGCTCACCTTTATCCACATGTTCATTCACCTCTTCAAAGAAATGAACTAGATTGGTGAGGCAAGATTTCCCTTGACTAAATCCATGTTGGTTTTGTCTCATTAATCCACGCTTACGTATATGTTCTGTCATTTTGTTCTTTATAATAATCTCTACCATTTTGCCCGGCACCAACATCAGACTCACCGGTCTATAATTTCCCGGATCACCTCTGGAACACTTTTTAGAATCTGCGTCATGTTGGCCACCTACCAGTATTCCAGTACTATGCTGGATTTTAAATAAAAATTACTAACAAAAGCTCTGTAATAGAGAATGACACGGGGGCAAATTTTCCCCGTCCCCGTGGGAACTCATTTTCCTGTCCTGTCCCCGCGAGTTCTTTTCCTATCCGTGCCCCATTCCTGGAAGCTCTAACCTCATCTGCACAAGCTTCAAACACTTTAAAATCATAAGTGTTTGAGGCTTGTGTGGCTAAGGCAGAGATTACAGGAATGGGGCAGGGACAGTGACAGAACTCATGGGGACAGAACAGGGAAATTGAGTTCCGACGGGGAAAAATTTGTCTCATTTTCTACTCTGCAAGTTCATTTTTCAATTCTGTCAGCACTCTGGGATGTTTACCATCCAGTCCAGGCGATTTGCTACTGTTCAGTTTGTCAACCCGCTCAAACTCACAGGAGGAAGATTTGGTGGTGACACCAGGAAGTATTTCTTTACAGAAAGGGTGGTGGATCACTGGAACAAACTACCGGTGCAAGTGATCAAGGCCACTAGCGTGCTCGACTTTAAGAATAAATGGGACATCCATGTGGAATCTCTACGTGGGTCGAGCAGCACTCTGACTTAATGGGGTGGGACAGTAGAGTGGGCAGACCTGATGGGCTATAGCCCTTTTCTGCCGTCATCTTTCTATATTTCTATTACATCATCCAGTGTTACAGAGATTTGTTTAATTTCTCTGATTTAAATTGTATTCCCCTCCTCTATCTTTATGTGTCACATATTGTTTTTATCTTTAATATTATTAGTCATTTGTATCTGTCATAATTGTATTGTAAGCTGCTAAGCTGTGAAACGGTTTGCGGGATGTCAAGAATTAATAAACTTGAAACTTGATGATTTATCAGAATTGAATAGCATTTCTGGCACTGGTAGCTCTCCCACATCTTCCTCGGTGAAGACCAAGGCAAAGAATTCATTTAATCTCTCCACTATGGCCTTGTCTTCCCTGAGAGCCCCTTTTATCCCTTGGTCATCTAGCAGTCCAACTGATTCTCTTCCCGGCTTCTTACTTTTGATATTCCTAAAAATGTTTTTACTAAGTGTTTTTGTTTCTAGCGCAATCTTCGTTTCAAGGTATCTCTTCACCTTCCTTATTAGTGCTTGGCAATCCTTGTGCTGTTTATAATTATTTTCATCCACTTTCTGAAAGATTTTCTTTTAGATCTAATAGCTTCCTTCACCTCACTTGTTAACCACACTGGCTGCCGTTTGGTCTTCCTTCCTCCTTTTTTAATACATGGACTATATCTAGTCTGGGCTTCCAGGATGGTAAAGTGATCCTGGCCATGTCTGAATTGTGAACATCCCACACTGGAATATCTTTGGTGGTAGAGGTGTGAATTTTTGCCCTTTTTTTGTAATGATGTAAGGTTGCATAGTACTTTAGGGATGGAGTGGGGAGGCTGCCCCCAGCTTTAACCTCTTCTCTTTCATCTTCTCTCCTAGGGGGAAGACCTTTGCGTCACGTTAAGGTGCTGGCAGGAGCCGCAGTGCTGGTGCACCTGCTACCCGATAATCGCAGTGCTGAAATGTTGCGCCTCGCCCTTTCTCAAGGAAAAGACCAACCCGACCAATTCCACTTTCTTTTTGTACGTCACTTTTGAAAATCCGCAGAAACGAGCTGTGCTTGCCAAGGACTTTAATAGTTTTTGAACGTGTAAAAATAAGAAAACGTTTTGATCGACTCCTTTTTGCTGCTTTTTTTGTTTGTTTTCCAAGCTGGTTTGCTTTGAGTACTTTCTGGTAATAATTTGCAGTATTCCATGTGAAAAGAATGCGATGTGTTAATTTGGTTCTCTTTTAAGTACCTGAGTTTAAAACTCCTGAATCTGAATAATATGGTTTTTGGGGTCCTTAATAAAAGGAGATATTTCTATGTTAACAGAGATCCTCTCAGTTATTACTGTTGTAAATTTGTAGCTGGCACTGCAGTGTAGCTGGAAGATGAAGATTGGGGTGAATTCACTATCAAATACAGTGTTCTCTCCTGCGAATTCACAGTTCGTGGACTGCGTGTCAAAGCAGCTCCTGATTGGTGTAGCCCAGTGGTCTCAAACACTCGGCCCGGGGGCCACATGCGGCCCGCCAGGTACTATTTTGAGGCCCTCAGTATGTCTATCATAATCACAAAAATAAAATAAAACAGTTTCTTGATCATATGTCTCTTTAGCTATAAATGACAATATTATTATTAAGACTTAGCCAAAAGGAAAGATTTATACACTACTAGCTGATAACCCGGCGTTGCCCGGATATTTATTTATTTATCCCAAAATGTCCAACCCCCTACATGTCCCACCCCCCACGTTACCTACCCTCCACATGTCCCAAAGGAATGTCCCTCTCTATGGGGCTGAACTTAGACTTAAACGGCATCGGGAGTGTCGATATTCATCTCTGGGAGCCCGAAAACTATGGGTTGGACATTAATATCTGTCGCTTTTGATAATTTTAACATATCACCCCCTTCCCACCCCCACAGTATTTTACTCCATCCCACCTGCACAATATTTTTCCCCAGATAGTAAGTCATATGTGTACCAAGTTTGGTTGAAATCTCTCCATGCGTTTCAGAGTTATGCTGAGTATTCATCTGTGAGCCCGAAAACACTATGGGGTAGATACTAAAATCTGTCATTTTCAATCATTTTTACATATCCCCCCTTCCCACCCCCACTGTGTTTGTCCTCAGATAGTAAGTAATGTGTATGTCAAGTTTGGTTGAAATCTGTCCATGCATTGAAGAGTTATGCTGGAACATACATACATACACACACACACATATATTCAAATTATAATGTGAAATATTTGACAAAATGAATACAATACAACTAACGCAAAACTTGATTATAAACAACATTTTTAGTTTCACCTCCAGGAGCAAGAACATATAAATTCTTGGGTGAACCCACCCTTGAGCAAGCAACATAGAGTTGTGGGCCGTGAGACCCCCAGAACATATCACCCCAGGTAGTGAGGGATCTGCATACCAAGTTTCGTTCAAATCGGTCAAGCCGTTTTTGAATTACTGTGAGAATGGCAGCTTTTTACATTTTTTCCATTGACATGAATGGGTGAAATCTGATTTTATGTTTGTAGCTCCGCCCACGTGTGCAGGTGGGCCGCGAGACCCCCAGAACATAGCACCCCAGGTAGTGAGGGATCTGCATACCAAGTTTCGTTCAAATCGGTCAAGCCGTTTTTGCGTGATCGCGGCACATACACACATACACACACACACATACATACACACATACATACCTCCGATTTTATATATATAGATAAGAGTTTTACCTCATGCTAAATTGTCAATTCTTTAATAACACATGAACTATTTTTTCTGCGGCCCTCCAAGTACCTCCAAATCCAAAATGTGGCCCTGCAAAGGGTTTGAGTTGGAGACCACTGGTGTAGCCTGACTTTACTACAGGAAGAGGCGGTTGGAGCAGACCGTGAGTGATTTTCTTCGCCTGCTGGCGCTCCAGCTGCCCTCTTCTGCCTCCCCTGCCTTTTGACAGGCGAAAAACTCCATTTGTGGTTTTTTGAAATTCACAAGGGCTCCTGGAACAGAACCCTGTACTCTCTTCTCTAGGCCAGAGATAGGCAACCACAGTCCTCAAGATCCACAACCCCGTCAGGGTTTCAAGATTTCCACAAGGAATTTGCATGAGATCGATTTGTATGCAAATAGAGCTCATGCATATGGATTGTGGAAATGTTGAAAACCTGACGGGGTTGTGGCCCTTGAAAACCCAGGGTTTCCCACCCCTGGAATAGGCATTAAAGAACATGCAAAATACAAGTAAGTTCTTTGTGTAAAGGCCGATTCCCAGATCTCTTTTTTAAGTTCCAAAATTTTATTGAAATTTTATATAATAAACATACATTCAAACAGGAGAGAATATAAATTCTGAAAAGCTTATTTATAAACTATATCATCACAATGCAAAGGGTATTCATGAAATTTCTAAGAAGAACTATCCCAAACCTTCCCATCCCACCCCATTTGCAGAACATGAAAACCCATACATACATACATATCTATAGATACATATCTAGCCATACTTTAATAACACTCAACCATTGTCTACATATTCTTGTATAGGTAACCTCAACCTTTTAAATTTAGCCTTCTTGCCTCTTTTCCATTATGGTTGCTTCATGTTTACCAATTAAGCAAACTGAGTTCCACCAAAATTGAAAAGATAACAAAGACGCATCGTTCCATGTTTTAAAAATGGTTTGAATTGCAACAGCAGGTAAGTATTGCTATTAATCTCTTATTATCACTAGTCATGTCAGCAGAAGCTTCAAAGAGATTGAAAATTACACCCGCATATGTCGAGGAAATATCCAATGTTTGAACACGACTCCACACCTAAACTAAACTAAAGCTTAACTTTGTCTACCGAGTCATCATTCTCAGAAGGCTCGACTCAATTTACAGCAATTAAATAAACAGAGAATGATTTACAAATGATAAATAGAAGATAATAGCAAAATTTCAAAAGAATTAGATTTCAGAATGTTTGGCAAACAGAGGAGTTTTTAAAGATTTACAGAAAAATTGAAATGAACTGGAACTCCTTAAAAAAGGGACAATCATTCCAGATTTGATTGAGTTTAAAGACCAAAGATTGACTGAAGTAAAATCACATATGATCGAGTGTGCCTTTTTCATGACCACAAGACCAACATAAAGGGGAATATTCATAGTTAAGTTGATTTAATTTAACAGGAGTCCATATTACGCGTCTAACCACAAAAAAATCGAGATTGTTTCATAGAAGCAGATTGACAACATCGGAGGCGCTTGAGGAATATAAGCGTCCATTGATCATCAGTTGTAGACACAGTTAATTCACGTGACCAAACGTCACTTAGTCCATCTATATTTTGTTTTTGTTGTTCCAGTTGTACTAATATTTTGTACCATAATCCCTTTACACAGTGGAAGAATGCTTGGTTTAGATGATTTTACTGGCTCCCCCGTGAATTCGTGGTCCACCGTTTGCACTCCCGGTCATTCACGCTATTTTCCAACCACGAATGACTGGGCAGGAGAGAGCAGCTGGAGCACCGGCGAGTGAAAGGAAATCACTCACTGTATGCTCCGACCGCCTCTTCCTGTACTAAAGTCAGGCCTCACCAATCAGGAGCTGCATGTCAAAGCACAGGAAGAGGCGGTCGGAGCATTTCCTTCACTCGCCGGCGCTCCGGCTGCCCTCTCCTGTCTCTCCTGCCCTCTCCTGTCTAAAAATCGTATTTGTGGTTTTTCAAAATTCAGGAACCCCCGTGAATTTCGGGGGAGTACTTTTGACATTGTACATATACCCAGTTCCATCCATTCTTCCCATATAATGCAGATGAAGACATCAATTTATTAAGCCTTCATTCTGCTATATCCATTCCCCAGTTTAACAAATGCATTCATGAAAAGGGCCTGTCAAGAAGAACATCTGGAACGAGGCAAAACTTATCTCCTGTCTCTTGGCATTTTTCCTTCTGTTCTACCACTAAGAGCATGTTTAGTTTATTATAGTTTCTAATCCACCTTTGCCCAAAGCGGATTACAAAAGCATACATACACAGGAAAACAATTAAAAGTACATACACCAACATGTAACAAAGACCGCTCGCCTTAAATGTAGAGCGTGATGTCCAAGTCGCATTGTTTGATCTGCTGTGAAAGTTCTTCCAGTTAAAGGCGCATCCTTTAAATTTAAAAAACTATCAACTTGAAGCGCCTTGCCAGGATAAATGAATGGAGAATGCTGAATAAGAGTCACTAGGGAAAGAACCCAAGCTCCTGACTAGTGTCACAGTCTTGTGAAGACAGCCTGGCCCTGTGGTAAAGGGTGTAGAGCAGTGGTCTCAAACTCATGGCCCAGGGGCCACATGCGGCCCGCCAGGTACTATTTTGTGGCCCGCGGCCTCTACTAGTGCTGCTCGCTCTTTGCAGTGTCCTCTGGCTTCCCCCTGGCCTCCCTCTCTTACCTTCAGATAATTACTGCGGCCTGCAGAGAGGATTGCCAGTGCTGCAGCGATCCTTGCAGGCTGCCGTGGTCCTCAGCAGCATGTTCCCTCTGCCGCAGTCCTGCCCCTGACATCAGAGGAGGGGCGGGTCTGCGGCAGAGGGAACGTGTTGCGGAGTCCGATGGCAGCCTGTTAGGAACGTTACAGCACCGGCGATCCCTCTCTGCAGGCTGCGATAATTAGCTGAAACTAAGACTGGGAGGCCAGGGGGGAAACTGGAGGACGCTGCAAAGAAGTGGGGAACATGCAGGCCTTCAGAGGAGGGGGGAAGATTTATAAACTACAAGGAGTTTTACCTCATGCAAAATTGTCATTTCTTTAATAAGATATTAACTATTTTTTCTGAGGCCCTCCAAGGACCTACAAATCCAAAATCTGGCCCTGCAAAGGGTTTGAGTTGGAGACCACTGGTGTAGAATTATGTTCAGTTCTGCTTCTTTAAGGGTTGTATTAAATGCATTTCTCACATTTTGTAGGAACTAGCGTGTTTCCCTGAAAATAAGCCCTAGTCGCCGGCAGCAGCGCTTCCCTCACGACCCCCCCCCCCCATCTCTCCCCTGCCAACCGTGAGACCGAAATACCTTGTAACAAACGCAACGTCAACAGCAATCTAGGCAGGCTGCTTCGTGGCTTTCTCTCGGGGCGTTCGTGTGCTGCATTGCCGCTGACATCAATGATGCGGCAGAGGAACGCCCAGGCGAGAGAGGGCCGCAAAGCAGCCAGTCTAGATTGCTGCCGATGTTGCATTTGTTACAAGGTATTTCAGTCTCGCAGGGGAGGGATGGGAGGGAGGGATAGAAGCTGCAAGGGTTCTGTTGCACAAGGGATGGGAGGGAGGGATAGAAAGATACTGCACAAGGGGATGGGTGAGTGGGGAGGAAAGATGCTGCACATGTGGGGGGAGAGAAAGGAAATAGAAAGAATTGGGGTGGAGGAGAGGAAGGGAGAGATGATCATTGTATGTGAAAAAAAAGACCTACCCGAAAATAAGACCTAGTGCCTTTTTTGGGCCCAAAATTAATATAAGACAGTGTCTTATTTTCAGGGAAACAAGGTATATATTATAGAGATCTCTTGTGTGACTGCATGCTTTTACCTCCAACAGTAAGTACACTTCTTCCTCCGTATTCGCTGTAATAGGGGATTAACAGACCTGCGAATACAGAAAAACCGCAAATAACTTTTTCATATGTTATTCGCTGTTTTCTATTAAAAGCCATCGTGAATATGGTGAAACCGCGAATAACATGGTGGGAGACCTGGCCTGTTCCTGAAGGAGAGGCAAAACACGGTGAAGAAAGTGCCGGGAATCGGCAATTTTCTCTGTAAACGCTTGGAATCAGCGATTCCTCTATGCAAGCTGATGTAATTTGGGGGAGAGGAGCCAGCAAGCTAAAAACCGTGAATAATCGAAACCGCGATTGCTGAAAGTGCAAATAGGGAGGGAAAAGTGTACTGCCAGTATTTCCTAGTATGAGGTACTTCAGAAAGTTAAGGCCTCTGTCCCCAAAGAGTGTTGGAAGCCAGGAGGTGAAAAATGATTTGCCCAAGGTTGTGTCATTGATGGAAGGGGTGGGGGGCAGTCTCTCAGTAAGCAACATCACACATGCTTTCAGCTGCAGTGGGGGGAAGTGTGGCTCCGGAAAGGAGATCTACACTGATACTTCTCGGTCAGAATTCTACTTGCAGGCAAACGGCGAATTCTCTCATGTACTGCGTACATGCAATAAGTTTCTAATGAAAAACTCTCGCCTTCTTTCCTTTTCCTTAAAAAAAATAAAAAAATACTCATGGGCCTTAAATCAGCTGTAATGGGGGTGGGAAAAGACAGACAAAACATTTCAGACATTTTATTTGAAGAAAAAAAACAACAACAATATATTGGCAGTGCTAAATCTGTAAAAAATTAGTAGTGATTTTGTCAAGATTAAAAAATACCACACATGGGCGTTAGATCAGAAGTTCACGAAAGGTGTAGTGATACTGGGGGGGTCCAGGATGTCAGCTTTGAGGTCCCTTTATTCAATCACTTCCTGGGACTTGGATGTCACGACTTGGCCATTCACAGTCTCCTGGGTGGTTACTGTCATTTTTTTAACTGTCTGCCTGACTGGTCCTGCAAAAGATGGGTTATAGTATTAGGCCACAGATTAGACGTTAGAAAGAGTGTATGTCCATGTCAACCTACAATGGGGTGTCGAAAAGTTCTCAGCCCAACCAGACAAACAGGTGGGGTTGCTACAGAGTTTTACTTAAAAGATGGATTCTCAAAGGAGGGAGGGTTCTGGAGTGGGCAGACTTGTTGGGCCACCGGCCCTTTTCTGCCGTCATACTGTATGTTTCTAACCAAGAAGGGAATGATGTGAAGCTATGAAACGTACAAGTTATTCCACATATTCACCCCTATGTTCATCACACTTGGCACATTGTGTCTGAAATTTCTGTAACTCTTCCCCAAAAAAATACTCGTGTTTGTTCACTGAAATACTGTGCTGCTGCGATCACCTCCAAATTACTTGAAAATTGTCACCCTTTCAAACTTTTTAAGCTTTGGAAACAGAAAATAATCAGTTGGAGCAAAATCTGGTGAGTAGGATGGATGGTCTATGCACTGTGTCAAAACATCCATCTTTTTTGCCAGTCTTTTGAGCATGGTCTGGCAAAAAAAAAAAAAACCTCCTTTCCCCAGCTTCCCTCTCCTTTTTTCTATCAATGCCTCCTTTAATCGGCACAGCAAGTCACAGTAGTACTTTGCATCAACTGCTTGGCCCCTTGGAAGATAGTCATGACAACTCTTTCCTGATCCCAAAAACGGTGGCCATGACCTTTCCTGCTGACTTTTGGCTCTTGAATTTCCTTGGCCTTGGAGAACTTAAGTGCCACCATTGCATGGACTATTGTTTTGTCTCAACAGTAACTAGTTGTTCCAAAAAGTTGGCACCAGCTCGCTGAAAATGCTGCAAAATCAACTTTGAAGTGTTCACTCAACGTCATTTCTCATCAGCATTCAAATATTTAGGCATCCACTTGATTGACAGCTTCTGCCTAGCCAGCTGCTCATATACACCAAACGTTCCCTGGATATCTGTTTTAGCCGATATTCGGCGATCTGCCAAAATCAGGTTATGGGGAAGGGGAAAGAAGGTACCAGGCCTCGATGCAAGGCAAAATCGACAAAGAGAGGCACTGGCGATGTCACATCCAGCCTGTGGACACTGAGCCTTTATTTACAGTTTGTATCAAAGTTTCATAACAAGTAAAGTTCCGAAAACAAACGACGAGGTCCCGACTAGAGAGTTGCGTGGGGACAGAAATCCCACCCATCCCCATGAGGAATCTCTCTGTCCCTGCCCGTCCCTATAAACTTCAGAAATAGTTATTTCATTTAATTATGCTACGGAATTAAAGGTTCTGGTAGAGACCCATTTACAAATAAGCAAAGAGACTATTAATTTGGAAATATTAATTGGGAAGAATACATACTTTGGAAATGGGTTTCTACCAAAGCCTCTAATGTAAATATAAAATATAAATACTCAGCTGATGAAAACCCCCAAGCTGTCAGCTGAGGATTTCCTTTGCAGTTGGCCGGGGGTCCCTTTTGCCAAGCTTGACAGGCAGCAGTAGCGTCCCTGAGTCACAGATGCTGGCACTTCAGTGGCTCATGGATGCTGCCAGCGATTGCTGTGCTTGGTGAAGGGGAGTTCTGGCCGTCTCTAGAGGAGGTCCTCTGCTGGTGGTGCTTGGGGCTCCCCACCAGTCACAGCAAGGGTCAGCAAGTACTTCAGCACTGTAGAAATAAAACTAGAAATGCATTGCCTTTTCTTTTGAACACAATACAAAGACATCTGCTATATACATTTCCCAAAGCTAACATAGTTTAGTCAATAAATTCCGTTTTTCACCGTTGTTGTCTAGAGACTTATTTTTCCATAAAGTTGGTCCCAGTTTCTTTTTTCCGCTTTCCCATCTTCTGTAAATTCTTCTGTTGCTGTCCATTGGTTCCTCCTACCATGGTCCAGCATTTATCCCTTTCTCATCTTTCACCAGTCCCAAGCCCAACATTCCTCCCTCTATCACTCCTCTCCAGCACCATGCCACATCTCTCCCTCCATTCCCTTCACCACTATGTCCAACGTTCCTCCCTCTTGCATCCATTTTGATCTTTCCCACTGTTCCCTTTCCACCACAATATTTCTCCCTCTCATCTGTACCTCACTCCCTCCCCCACCTCAGCATCTCTTTCCCTCCCTTCCTCTCTCCCAAGTTCATGCCTTCTGTGTCCAAAAACGCACTCCCTCCCCACCTCTTTCCCTCCCTTCCTCCATCCTCTCTCCCAAGTTCACGCCTTGTATCCAAAAACGTACTCCCTCCCCCCTCTTTCCCTCCCTTCATCCTCTCTCCTAAGTTCATGCCTTGTGTCCAAAAACGCACTCCCTCCCCCACCTCTTTCCCTCATCTCTTTCCCTCCCTTCCTCCATCCTCTCTCCCAAGTTCATGCCTTGTATCCAAAAACACACTCCCTCCCCCACCTCTTTCCCTCTCTTCCTCCATCCTCTCTCCCAAGTTCATGCCTCTAGTCCAGAGTAGGATCTGAATTTCGGCAATACCATCACCTTCATCAGGGGACAATGTCATACTTGCAAAGCTCTGTAAACTGCATGTGAACACGTTGGTGTCTCTCTATCCAAAAAGAAGCACCCCCCCAAAAAAAAAAAAATTTATTTGATTTTAAAATCAGGCTATGGACACAGTATGAGAACTCCCTGACCTAGATACATTTTCGCTCTCAAAATCTCCATGCTGAAAATTTGCACATCACTTCTTCACTATGGAGAGCGATGGGCATTTGTCACTCAATGTTTGCATCATGCATTCATGGATTTTCTTTGGAGTTTTCTTCTGCAGGGATAGGAACTAGAGAATGACACGGTGACAAAATTCATCACCGTTCCCGTAACCGTGGGAAACCATCTTCATGTCATTCTTTAAGGAGAGAGGGAAGAATCAGATTATGACTGGTCACAACCACTGACCCTCAAGCTTTGCTTTGAAGAATGCTGGTGTAGAAGGCCCGAGGTTGAAACAGACACTACAGAATGACAGTCTCTGGTATCCAGAGCAGATATTGTGATGTCATAATGCCTCATTCCACCAGTGCGTAAGAGCCAATCACATCAGTGATGTCACAATGGCTTCATTATCCTTGGCTCACGTAAGAATCAGAGTATGAATGGCCACAACCACTGATCCGCAAGCTTTGCTTTGAAGAATGCTGGTGTAGAAGGACCGAGGTTGAAATAGACACTAGAAAATGACATGGGTTTATTTTCCGCGGGGACGGGAACGGTGATGAATTTTGTCACCGTGTCATTCTCTAATAGGAACTTCATGATGGCTTGGACTTCCACTCTTGAAAACTCCACACTTTTCATTGACATGGTTCAATTAATGATCTGAAACAATGTCAAAACATAGCATTATGATTCTTCAAATTGGCACTTTGCAAAATAACTCCAAATTTCAGAAGTTGGTTGGGCTGAGAACTTTTCAGCACCCCTTCTTAGATAAGCTAGTAACAACTGTTAGCAAGAGGCAGTAGCTAAACCAGTAGATGCATTTTCTCTTCTGCCTCAGCCGCGTTGCAATTTTACATATTAGAGGTAAAACAAAAAACGTCCTCGGTGAAATTTGGAAAGCTTAGGTGCAGTAATGTCGTAGCTTGGTAAGCATCAGCTTCAGCCAGTAAGGAGGGACTTTGACACCCCTGGTGTAGGGAGTGAATTGTGATATTCTGCGTTTATGCTACAATGGAATATTCTCCACCATATAGTGCAGAGGTGTCAAATGTCGGTCCTGAAGGGCCACAATTCAGTCAGGTTTTCCCCAATGAATATGCATGAGATCTATTTGTATACAATGAAAGCAGTGCTTGCAAATAGATCTCATGCATATTCATTGGGGAAATCCTGAAACCCGACTGGATTCTGGCCCTCGAGGAGGGACTTTGACATCCTTGCCTTAGAGGTTTGCTTCATTGATGTAAATCCTCTGGGTAAAAGGTTCCCTTGGAATTTGCACTTTTGGATGCACTTTTGGCAAGTTTAGCAGTCTTGGGTTCAAGAGGCAGTGGCTATTCCTGGCTTTGGCATGCTCCTTGGGCTGTTATCCTCTTCCTCCCCTCGGCCCGGAACAGTGGTCTAAGTAGTATGGGGAGAGTGTGGTGCAGTGGTTAAAGCTCCAGCCTCAGCACCCTGAGGTTGTGGGTTCAAACCCACACTGCTCCTGGGAAAGTCACTTAATCTCCCCCCCAGGTACATTAGATAGATGGTGAGCTCACCTGGACAGACAAGGAAAATGCTTGAGTACCTGAATAAATTAATGTAAACCATTCTGAGCTTCCCTGGGAAAAACAGTCTAGAAAATGTAATGAATAAATAGTGTGAAAAGTTTCACCCTCTGATAACCAGAGCTGCTATTGTGACATCATAATGCCTCATTCCACCAATAAGAGCCAGCCTCATCAGTGATGTCACAATGGCTGGATTGTCCTAGATTTAGCTCACTTTTACTACATTTTGATTTCTAGAGTGGCGCAGTAGTTAAAGCATCCTGAGGTTGTGGGTTCAAACCCACGCTGCTCCTTGTGACCCTGGGCAAGTCACTTAATTGCCCCAGGTACATTAGACACCGTAACAGACAGAGGAAAATGCTAGAGTACCTGCATAAATCCATGTAAACCATTGGGGAGACCAGTATAGAAAATTGAATAAATAGTTGGCCAAAGAGAGAAGAATTATAGCGACTTTGGCTGGGTGTCTTGGTTGAAATCACCAAACTCAAACTCTCTCCCAAGTTCGAGATAGGATGGAAAGCATGAGTGAGCAAAACAAAAGAACCTTGCTCTGGGGGCCAAATCTGACATGGGAACAGCAAAGCAAGGAAGACTAGAAGCTTTGGTTGTAAGGTCTACATCCAGCCCCTGGGCCTTAATTTGGAAATCTCTGCCCTCAGCTACATTTGAGCAGTTTAACTTACCTGTTGCTGCTGGAGGCTTTGGCTCCGCTCTGAAACACAAAACAGGGCAGGAGTTTTTGGGTATCTTGCCTAAAGCCCATCCTAACCCTGACTTTCTGCCTCTGAAGGACATTTGCTTGCAGATAACAGAGCTGTTAAGTACCGCAATTCACCAGTAGAGGCCCACCAAATGCTACAATATGGAAAGGGAGCCATACAAGATACAACTACATGCACAGTACTGACTTAAGCAAGTTCCAGCGAGGGCCAGCCCACTCAGAAGAGAAGTTTCCGAGAAGCCTGTAGAGCTAGAACCATCCAGAATCATCATTGCACCCTATATGACTTGCCCATTGGTACCCTGTCACCTCCATCACCACCAGAGAGGTGACCATGGGCTGAGAGCAATTTGTACAACCCTCCAGACCTGCATTGTTTGCACAGCCCTTCTACAGTGGCGGCTGGCTGTAAACGTAACGAGAAACACTACGTGATGCTACAGCAATCACGTAGGAAAGACTTCTCAGGAAGGTAGAGGAGAACAATGGCTCACCTTTCCGATGCTCCCTCCAGAAGCCGGTGGTAGTGGTTGATTTCATCCTCCAACTTGGACTTCAGGTTCAGGAGGGCCTCATAGTCCTGCACCTGGCGTTCAATGTCGGCACGGCAGGCCGCCAAGTCGTCCTGCAGCTTGCTCAGGATGCGATTCAGATTAGCCAAGTCGTTCCCATAGTGGTTCTCCGTCTCTCTCAATGTGTTCTCCAGAGAATCCACCTAAGGAGGATAATTAGTGCAAGGTGAGTCACATTTCAGCATCCTGGTCCCTAAACACAGTTTAAGTCTGAGCATGTGTGAGGTTCATATGAATGTTACCTACATAAGACTGGACATTTGGATGCCCTTTTCTGCCAGAGGCAGCTAGAGGGCTTAGCAGAGGGGCACACAGATGGATTGCCAAGGAAAACACCTCTTGCTATGCCCTTTACTTTCAAAACTGAGTTCTCTCTCCACATTCAAAATGGATTTTTGGCTACTAGAGGTATTTGATGTCACCGATTACTCTTTATCAACCTGTTGGACAACTTCACTCTCAGAATAAAAACTTGGCAGCTGTTCCTTCTTGTGCCACAGTTGGGTTAAATTACCAGAGCCAGAACGTTTTCCATTATTGGACCTTAGAGATGAGTCCAATTTGTGGGCTTTTAAGAAACAGTTTAAAAGGTTTATTGAACTGGATCTGTGGAGGGGCATAATCAAAAGATACGTCCGAATCCGTTGTGGGCCTAAGTCGGACATGGGAAAAGGTCCATTTTCAAAAAATATGTCCAACATATTTTTATTTTTGAAAATCGTCTAACTGTATTTCCAGCCGTCTGATCGTCCAGGCCGCTAAGTCGTCCATCTTTATACCCCATTTTCATCCCAAAATTCATCCAAGTCAAAAATGCCTAGAAAAAGACCTTTTGGATGTGGGTGGGGTCAGCAAAGTGATAGACTGGACACCCAAACATTGCACCAGAGTAGTGGGGTACCTTACAGGGCGCTGCCGTGAACTTCACAAAAAGGGTGCCACAGAAACATCTCACCACAACAACCTTATAGGTTATAGTTACCCCCCAGAACTGACTAGACCCACCTGTCTACCACCCCAATAGCCCTTATAGATGTAGGTGCCACTTATATGGCAGTACATAAGGGTTTGGGGAGGTGCACATGTTTCACCACGCACGCAGTGGTTAGAGTGGCTTATGGGCCTGGGTCCTCCTCTCCATGGTTCACTAACCCACCCCCAAGACCACTTAAGCCACCTCTGTGCAGCTCTACTAGGCTTTCCTATGCCAGGCTGCCAGGTTCTAATGTTCTGGAGGCAGATATGTAAAGTTGTTATTACGATTTTTATGGCAGTGGAGGGGGGGTGTCAGTGATCACTGGGGGAGTGTGTAGGGGTCTGTACTTTGGGCTAGATTCACAAAGCAAACCGATCGTGTACCAATCGGTTTGCGACCCCAGCCCGATTTACTTACCTCTCTGCCGACCATCCTCCGATCCACACATGCAAATGAGGGCAACGGCATGCAAAGTAGGCAGGGGCACAATTCACTAGACAAAATCCTGCAACACTGACTGGGCTGGCCAATCAAAAAAAAGCGACTGCTGAGGACCAGTCGCTGAAGCCCTTTGCGACTGCCCTGCCTTCTGTAGCCCTGCTCTCTGCGCTGTCAGCCCCGATCTCCTGCTGCCCCAAACGCACTTACCTGCCTGCCCCGAACCCAAACCCCCTGACTGTCTGCCCAGACTCTCCTACCCTTCCCCGCACTGGAGATTTCCAATGAACCTGAGGGGTTGCGGAACCGGCCTGAATGCTGCCCTGCTCTGACCCAATCTCTCCTGCCTGTTCGCCCCGACTCTCGTGCTCTCTGCCGCCCTTCCCTGCAGTGCAAGCCCGTGGTTTTAAAGCGGCACTGCATGCCGCAGTGCAGTGCCAGCTTTAAATCCGTGGGCTCGCTGTACGACTAAGTCTAGGACGGCCCATGTCCCGCCCAAATCCCATCCTCCTAAAATCCCACCACTACTCCTAAAATGCCCACTGCAGCACCGTGATGGCCTAAGTCATTTCTAGATACGTCTAAAACCCGGTTCGATTATCGGTACTTGGACGACTTGTCTCACTGGATCGTCTAAGTGCTGATTTAGGCCGGTTTTTAGATTACGAAACCCTAAATGTTTAAGTCTGAGTTTGGATGATTTTTGGAAAGACATTCAACAATCCAGTAGAGAAAATGTCCTTCTCAAAACCACAAGAGGTCTATCTTTTTTTGGCCATTTTCTAAAAATGGATGTCCAGATGAAACACGTCCAAAACAAGCCATTGGCATGTAGGAGGGGCCAGCAATTTTAATGGACTAGCCAAACAGACATGCCAGCAAAGCGGTGGAGCACTTTAGAGAGAACGGATGTAAACTTCACCTAAAGGGTGCTAGAAGTACATCTCACCATAATGTATGATGAGCCCCTCCAAAACCTACTATACTCGCCTGTCTACCACCCCAAAAGCCCTTATGGCTGCAGGTGTCACCTAAAGGCAGTAGAGTAGGCTCACACTCTCTACCATAAATATAGCGGCTAGAGTGGGATATACTGTATTTGCCGGCGTATAAGACGACTGGGCGTATAAGACGACCCCCCAACTTTTACAGTTAAAATATAGAGTTTGTTATATACTCGCCATATAAGACTACCCCTTCTTCCGCACACCTTCTGCACAACAAATAAAACTTAAAAGAACATCAGAATTTATTTCAACAATTTTAATTAATTCACTAAAGCTGAATAGAACAATAAACCCATGGGAGCTGCCATGCTATTTGTTTTCTAAACTGTTAACCAAACTGAAACTGTCAATGATAGAAGGAAGATAACACATAGAGGGAGAGAGCAAGTGCCGGGCAAGTCCCTAGCAAGTTTGCTGGCATGACAGTTTCCCTTTAAAAGCCTTCAAAAGCCTCCTGTTCGCCCCCGCAACTTCCTTAAGGGCTAGACTCCACACACGGCCGCATGTGCGAGAGACGTAGTCAAGAGAAAAGGGGTGGGGCCAGAGCGCCGCTGCTTCCCGCTGCGCAGGATGAAGGAGCTGGCACCCTTGTCACACTGATGTCCCGCCATGGCCCCGCTGATGTCCCGGCAGGTTTACTAGTACTGTAAGCACCGTAAGGAGGTAAGGAAGGAGATGTTAGGGCATGTAAAGTAAGGGCATGTAAACAGTACCCGGCGTATAAGACGACCCCCGACTTTGGGGAGGATTTTAAGGTACTGAAAAGTCGTCTTATACGCCGGCAAATACGGTAGGTCTGGGACCCCCCCTCATTACTCCAGACACCTGCTTGCTGCTGTACTAGGATTTCCCATACTAGGTATGTATTGTTTCATTCAAATCTTTGGGGGGTGGGAGGGGATCAGTGACCACCGAGAGAGTGTGCGGAGCTCATGCCTTCATCCCTCTAGTCGTCATCTGGTCAGTTTGGGTACCTTTTTGGCCCTTATTCATTTTTAAGACAGGTCTAGCTCCAAACGGTTAAATGGCATCCTGGACCTCTTGGTAAATGTTTGGTTATGGATGTGAGACAGCCAAGAGCTAAGCCACTGCAGACAAAATGTCCAGTAAGGTGTCTAGAAAGTGGGTTTTGAAGATGACTACTTGGACGTCTTGTCCAGTAAGATGGCCAAGTGCCACTTTAGGCTAGTTTTTGGATGTCTTTCTTTTTTGAAAATGAGCCCCATAAGCTCTATATAACGTATATGCTATTTTTAACCCACCTAGAACTCTGCCCTGTGAGGATTATTTAAGGTCTTTTTACAAATCTAATCTAATCTTTGGTTTATATACCGGGTCATCTCCCAGTGGAGCTCGACTCGATTCACATATAATTAAGACTAGCAAACATAGCAGAAAACATAGGAGAAGGAAGAACTAATTAAAACCAACGTACATAAGAAAAACATAGGAAAAATAACTATAATATTATCATTTTGTAGTTAAACCATTTAAAAATTGTGAGAACAACAAAGTTTTCAGGAATTTACGAATAATTGCATCTGGGCTAAAAGCCTAATGGAGTCAGGTAGTTCATTCCATTAAGGATTAGGCTTCCTTAAGACTGACAGACGTCCTATTTTTAAATTTCAAATAAATGTAATCATTTAAAAAATAATAATAAAATGATACCACCAGACATACTCCCCTAGCTTAGATGCTCTAAATGTTCTACATTAAAACAAAATTGATGTCACACTATGGGGCTGTTTGTAAACCTCCCTCCCTTTCTATAACCCCATTCAATAGGCTTCCTGTCTCCGACCTCTTCCCCACGGTCCTTGGCATTAGAGTAACTCAGGGTAGGACATGACTGAAGCGATACAATGAAACAGCTTTACTAGAAAGGGTCGTAGAACCAATATTAGTAGGATAGTTCATCAACGTGAAATACACAATCGAGTTGAAACCAACAGCAACATTTCTACATTGTGTTTCTCATGACAATGGAGGCCATCATTTTGCCATCTATTGTCGCCATTTTCGCTTCTAATGACTTCCTTGTTTGGAAACAATTTTACACATTTTCACTGTAGTAAACAAATATTACTACTTCAATAAAATGCCTCCCCCCCCCATGTTAACTAAAATATCAGAAGTACCTCATGTGACTTTGAGCTATTAATGGGGGTAGGATAATACCGTTTTCTGAAGAGTTTGCCGTTCGATCTCCAAGTTCTGCAGCTGCCGACGAAGCTCTGTCATCTCGCTCTTCGCCTGCTCCAGGGCCTGGGTATTCACATTTGCCTCTTGGGTCATGTTATCAAACTGAGGAACACAAATTAAAGGGAACATCTGTCATCATTCGTACAAGAGACACAAGCCCAGTAAGGAGGACAACCAGAACAGTCTCATTCATTAGTCATAATGCCAACATGGGAAATAGAAAGGTTTCTAATGAAGAGGAGAATATAAGAATAATCTGGCAGAAGATTCCATGCTACTGATCCCAGGGACAAGCAATGGCAATAGCAGACTATGTACTTTTCCTCTAGGACCTTATCTAAATGTTTATCAAACCCAGAGGCGCCATCACGTGATTTGCCAAGACCAAAACTATATTGAACATATATTCCGAAGTCCACCTGGATAAAAATTATGAAATGTGCAGCACGACATGCCACCCAAGGGTCAACGTGAGTGACGATGCCGAAAGGGTAGGAGCCGCTCCGCCTCACCTTGTTCTTGTACCAGTTTTCAGCATCAGTGCGGTTCTGTTCTGCCATGTTCTCATACTGCCTGCGGACCTGCGCAACAGACTCGTTGAGATCCTGTTTCTTGGGAGCATCGACCTCCACCTTGACATGGTTATTGGCGATCATATCCTTGAGCGCTTCCACTTCCTGTGCAAAAACAGGGAAAGAGAACGTGAGTGTGGCAACAGGTTTCATGCGCTGAGATCACCCCCATAATGTTAACCATTTGCAAACACCACTACCACTGCTTGTTATTTCTGTAGAGCCGAAAGGCGGACGCAGCGCTGTACATTTAAACAGACATCTAAACCTGACTCTGGCAGTGTCCCAAAGGCATCCGTTTGCACAGTTTCTATCAGAGCCAGCAGTGGTTATAGTAATAGATCAGACAACAGCCGGAGACCAGCTGGCTCATCCGGTCTGCCTGGTGGTAAGAGTATTGCTCCTTTTCCAGGTCAGGACAGATAGTTTCCATGCTGCACCCCTTCCATAACATAACATAACATAACATAACATAAAACTCACTTGTATACTGCAAATACCATTAAGTTCTATGCGGTTTACAAAGACTAGTAATACAAATGAATAGACATCCGATTTCTAACTTCCAAAGTGTTCCCTGAAGAGATACGTTTTTAAGGCACGTCGAAATTGTTGATATGAAGTTGGGAATCTAATATAATAAAGCCCAGCTGCATGCTCCTGTTTTCCGTGCGCTGTAGGGACCCACAGGTAGGAGTGCGCCTGGGCGTGGCAGCGCGGAGCCTGTTGGCCGCCGCAGCTCTTGCCGTCTGAATGATAAAGCCAAGAAGCACGGAGCTGGAAGGGAGAGGAGCTGCTCTCCTCTCCTCCCCCAACGGACTTAAAAACCCCCAGAGCTTGCTTCGGGTCCGGCAAGGGCTGCGGATCCTGAAACCTTCTGATTCAAGCAGCGTCTGCAGCACTCTACACACGCTGCTTCGGGGCCTTCTACTGCCCTGATTTGCTGGGCAGTAGAAGGCCCCGAAGCAGCGTGTGTAGAGTGCTGCAGACGCTGCTGGAATCTGAAGGTTTGTCGGGACCGCGAGAAGGAAAGGGGGGGGCGGTAAGGGACTAAGGGAGCCAGCCAGACCGCGGGAAGGGAAAGGGGGGGTAGTGGAAACGCTGCTGCTGCATAGGTGGTGGGAGAGAAATGGTGCTGCATAGGAGGCAGAGAGAGACACAGATAGATAGAAAGAAAAGAAGAAAGACACAGGGGCAGGGAGAGACACAGAAAGACAGACAGACAAAGGGGGCCAGGGAGAGAGACAGACAGTGGGAGGGAGAGAGAGACAGAAATAAAGACACACAGACATATATTCTAGCACCCATTAATGTAACGGGCTAAAATACTAGTGGAAATATATATGTCTACTGCCAAGCTCACAGCCTGCTCTCAACTTCTTCTGTCCCTTTTTGACATAACTTCCTACTTTGGCAAGGGCAGGATGCAGCAGAAATAAGGCAGTGAGGTGGGTGGCAGATTGCTGCTGGAACTACTGTTACTGCCTTCTACTACAGAAACAGATATTGGGGGAGGGGGGATACCTGTCAGGTGCCTGTCAGTCTGCCCCGGCATCTAGCCTAGTATTCCACCTCCAACAATGGCCAATCCAGGCCACAAGTACCTGGCAGAAACTCCAATAGTAGCAATATATCATTCCCCCCTCCTCCCCAAGGAATTAAATGCACCATTGGCCAACACCAAAGCATCAGGAAAAAAAAGCCCAGAGCCAGAGGAGAAATGCTCAAGCCTACCAAACCATTTGAATGCCTGATTGTCCCTGTGTTTCGTGTGACAGCAATAAAGCCTGAAAAAGAAAAGAAAGAAATGCTCATGCCTGCCCTGGGCTGGTCCCTGCTGAGCGAATCAGAAAACAGGAAGTACGAAACCAGAAATGCAAGACACAACTAAGAATGGGATGGCGGCAGCCAGATTCCTAAGAGGCAGATCAGCTTATCCTGGAAGGCAACTTCCTCTCAACACAAGAGCCTGACAGCCATTTAATGACAGTGGAAATAAAGTTAGGCCTCCTTTACGAAACTGAGTGTTGGGAGCAGCGCAGGCCATTCAGCGCGGCTCTCTGCGCTAAAAACTGCTAGCGCAATTTAATAGAAGAGGGGGTTAATGTTTCAGGTTAGAAACAGAATTGCAGTCTCTTTCGTTCTGCCCTTCTCATTGAAACAGAGAAAAATGAAGGCCTTATGGCTTATCTAGTCTGCCTATCCATGCCATCTACTATCCCGTCCTCTCCCTTTGAGATCCATGTACTTATCCCAAACTTTCTTGAATTCAGACACACTTTGGCCCTGATTCTGCAAAGTGCCGTCCCGATTTTAGACAGCTGTAGGCGTCCTACAGCTGTCTAATCAGCCAATCGGGATGCACGTTTAAAAAAAAATGCTCCCCAGGCAGGCCACCTATATTGAAGGCGCCTCCAGGAGCCTAGGGAGACCCGCAAGATGCTTAAGCTCACCTAAGGGCCTTAGGCGAACCTAGGTGGCCCTAAGCTTCTCCCTAGTAGAGGAAGAGACACTTAAAATGTAGGCCAGCAAAATGCGGCCGCTATACTTATCGCAGCAAGGGATCTCCCTGCCGCAATAAGTATAGCGGCCGCGGACACCTGTCCAATCACTGGCAGGAGGGTGCCGAACCCCTCCTGCTGGAAAACCGCCCCCTGAAACTCTAGATCGCCGGCTGGAGGGTGCCAAACCTCTCCTGCCGGAACACCCCCCCCAAACTCTCAATCAGCGGCAGGAGGGTGCCCAACCCCTCTTGCCAGAAAGCCAGAACTCCTCCGGATCCCCCATGCTAACGACCCCCCCCCTGATGACTCCCCTAACCTCCCCCCCAACTAACCTTTAAATGTTGGCCGGCTGGATGGGTCTTGCTGCCGTCCAGCCGACAGGCCCGCCTCGTCAAAATGAGACAGGCTCGCCCCTTCCCGGCCCATCCCCGCTAAGTCTAAGGCCTGATTGGCCCAGGCTCTAGAAGCCTGAACCAATCAAGCCTTAGGCATAGCGGATCCGCCCATCCCCCCTAACCCTAAGGTGTGATTGGCCCAGGCTCGTAGGCACCTGGGCTAATCAGGCTTTAGAATTAGTGGGGATGGGCGGACCCGCTATGCCTAAGGCCTGTAAAATTAGCAACCGTCATCTAGAAGAATCCCTATCATACATATTATTCTATGTCCCACCAAAAAGCTGGCCAAAAGCCAAAGAAGACTTCTGTGCATTTGTCCTAAACAATTAGAAACAATATCATCGCAGGAGACATAAACTTACACCTAGATGAAGAGGACAATACAAAAGCGAAAGAGTTTAAAAACTTTCTATCCCTACTCAATTACAACCTCCCTCTACCCACACAAACACATGAAAAAGGCCTTCAGTTAGATATGGTAGCCATGTCCACAAAGGACATCCCAAACCCTGCCATCTCCATACGTAAAGGCACCTGGTGTCATGATATGTGGTCTGATCATTTTACTTATTATTTCAAGCTAATCTGGTCTTATTTTAAATCTAAAACACGCCCAATAATAAAAAGAGAACATCACACCAGAGGCTATATTAATCCAATAGATTTCTGGTCACAATATGAATTGCAATCAGAGATAGAAGAAGCAATCGATTTCTGGGATCACTGGATGACAACCAGCACATCCATTTTAGATAAAATCGCCCCTATACGCAATAGCAAAAGCAATGCAAATAAATATAACAAATGGTTTGACACCGAACTTCTAAAACTGAAACAACTAGCTAGACGACTAGAAAGAACTTGGAAAAAAACAGGAGAATTAACAGACCGTAACAAATGGAGAGCTAACATAAAAATCTACAAACAAATGATAAGACAAACGTAAAGCATTCTACTCAATTAAAATCAACTCATCTTGTAATGGTTCACAAGGAATCAATACAAAAGAGCTATTCAACCTGATCACAAATTTATTTGACACCGCTCGCTACACCACACCCACACACAACTCTAAGTTACCCTCTGCAAATGACTTAGCACTACACTTCGATTCGAAAATTAAAAACCTTAGAATTCATTGTTCAACAAATCCTAGTGATCATCCGATACCTATCACCCAAGCAAATGATACACCGTCAGACATGATCTGGAGCTCCTTTCAAGATTTAGAGTGGAACAATTACAACAGACTATATAACAAATACTCTAAATCCTATTGCGTTCTGGACTCATGCCCCCCCAGAAATCATGAAAGCGGCACCTTTAGTATTTAAACTATCGTTGATGCAATATTTGGCTCATAACCTAAAAACTGGGAAGTTCCTCTCTAATAATGGTCACATAATAATAACCCCAATTCTAAAAAAATCGAAAAGAATCTTCAGCTATAATATCCAACTACAGACCAGTAGCATCCATTCCATTTATTGTAAAAATTATGGAGGGATTGGTACACACCCAACTGATGGATTATCTGGATCTCTTCTCTCTCCTACATGAAACTCAATCCGGTTTTAGACCGTTATTCAGTACTGAGACAGTAATTGCGGCTATTTTAGACAATCTGCGCCTACTGTTTAGTAAGGGCCTTAATGCCCTGGTTATGCAATTTGATATGAGTTCTGCCTTTGATCTAGTAGACCACGGAAAACTGCTGCAATGCCTAGACGCCATTGGTATCAGGGACGAGGTGCTGCATTGGTTCCGTGGCTTCCTTATGTCCCGCACTTATCAAGTACGTTTTAATTATGAACTTTCAGATACCTGGAGCAATCCATCCGGTGTGCCACAAGGGTCTCCGCTATCTCCATTGCTCTTCAACATCTACATGTCCTCACTAGGCACGCAGCTAACCCAGTTAGGGATAAAACTATTTAGTTATGCAGATGATTTTACGATCATCATCCCATTCGTTAATTCTATCTCTGAAACTATTCCTAAAGCTTCAGAAGCCATAAACGTGATGGAGCACTGGATGACAACCTTTAGGCTCAAACTTAATTCAGAAAAGACAACTTTCTTTGTTGCTTCGCCACATCCGCTTGACACCAAATCACCACTATGTATCAATAATCTTAATTACCCTATCCAACCTACCATAAAGATACTAGGTGTAACTTTGAATCAGTGCCTAACCATGAGAGACCAGGTGGACTCCTTGATCAGAAAGGGATTTTTCACTCACTGGAAACTCAGATCCATTAAAGCTTATTTCGATACAGCGGCATTCAGAACCCTCGTCCAATCCCTCGTACTGAGTCCATTTGACTACTATAACATCGCCTATTTAGCAATTTCCCAAAAGAACATGCAGCGTTTACAATTGATGCAAAATGCAGTGGTCAAACTGATCTTTGGACTGAGGAAGTTTGACCACGTGACACCCTACTACCGGCAGCTGCATTGGCTGCCAATGGAAGCACGCGTAAAGTTTAAATTTGCCTGCTTCTGCTTCAAAGCACTACACGGACTTGCCCCTAAATATATAACTGACCTTTTCGTCTTCTCAGCCAACAAACACAAGAGAAGATCACATTCCAACTTCGTTTCCCCCCCAGTGAAAGGTTTTAAATTGACAAAACACCATGAACATCTTATCTCGCACCAAGCAGCATCGTGGGATAAAGACCTAGAACAATTGCTTTCGCCCACTACTTATGAGGAATTTAGGCAACGTCTGAAAACACACCTGTTCCTAAAATATCTAGACAACTGATCCTCTCTTCTCTCTCCCCTCTATAGCGATTAACTTGTTCTATTGATCACTCTCTCCTCAAAAATGGATTTCCTGTCCTATTAACCCTCTTTCTTCCTCCCCTCTTAAAGTCAATCAATTTGTACCTTTGCTTAATCTTTGTAAACCGCATAGAACTTCACGGTATTGCGGTATATAAGCTGTTATTATTATTATTACAGTGGTGCCTCACACAACTAACTTAATTCGTTCCAGGAGCAAGTTTGTTATGCGAAAAGTTCGTTATGTGAAACGCGTTAAGCGCAGTGACTAACGACTGCCTGCAGTGCCTGCGCGGAAGGATGCAATACATCGGCAGCGATCGTGGAAGCTCGGGCGACTTCGTTGTGTGAAACGAAGTTCGTTGTATGAATCATGACATGAAGTTCGTTGTGTGCAGCGTTCGCTGTGTGAGGCGTTCTTTATGCGAGGCACCACAGTATTTTAGTAGCCTTCCTCTGGACTGACTCCATCTTCTCTTTTTGATGGCACGGCCTCCGGAATTGTATACAGTATTTTAATGAGGTCTCACCAGCGTCTTATACAGGGGCATCATTATCTTGCCATGAACAGACATGAGGTCTTCTAGGGCGGTGCTTCTCCACCCAGCCAGTTGGGTTTTCATGGGTATGGATGTGGAAGATTTCCATGCACAAGCAATGTCATTCTTTTGGAACATGTCGGCAAACCAGTAAGGACTTCTTGAAGATCCTCAGAAACAGAACTGATTACAGAAGGAAAATCAAAGCCCACTAGAAGGTTCTGGAAAAAGAAACAAAACTATCTATCCCTTCCCTTCACCCCATGTACTATTCATTATTTCCACAGTAACATCAATATGTGATGGGAAATGGAGATCAATCAGCCCAGTTGAAATGCGTCTACTTTGGGTAACACAGTAAATGATAGTAGAAAACTTCACCCTGTCTGCCCAGTGATCTTACCCACACAACTATGGATACATGCCAACTGCCAGCCACAGGGTGTGACCACCTGGAAGCTTTCCTCTTATCCAGGCAGGTGTTTGTTTTCCGTCTTCTTGAGCCCTGCTTGGCTTCGTGTAGTGCCCGCCTTTTCCATACTTGGCCATGAGACTCTAATCGTTTAAACATCTGCCTAACCTGACTCACCAGGACTTCCAGTTAATTACAGAATCCGCAGGCCACCAGGACCCAACCAAATGGATGCATGCGGTACAGCTAGGGCACAAGTGTCTTTTATACCTGATCTCTCTTCAATAAAACCTGTTACTCTGTTAGCCTCCCATCTCAGGACTTATCATTTCAACTTTACATCTTCCAAGATCAATAAGGAAACCACACTCGGTCCCACCCCTTCTCTGTTTCGGAGAGCTCCACGTTACAGGTTATTGAGATTGTTCAGAGATCCAGCCTCCTCGGTCCAGGGTTTTAACCCTGATCCTTCCTGAATATCACCCAAGTTCAAAACAGCAAACAGCAGGGTTTATTTTAGAGAGAAGTGGGGGGAAGTGGGGCTGTGGAGAGGAGAAGGGACAGGACCTCGCTGGCTAGTCTACACACTGTCTTCACAGTGGCCAAGAAAAAAGGGTTTGGATTAAGAAACAGAATGGCTGTTCCCTGCTCCGTCTGTTCCCCTGAAGGCTGCCTAGAAAGGAGGGTCTGGAGCAGAACAACCCAGCTCTTTTGACTCTAGAGCAGGGGTGTCAAAGTCCCTCTTCGAGGGCCACAATCCAGTCGGATTTTCAGGATTTCCCCAATGAATATGCACAAGATCTATTTGCATGCACTGTTTTCATTGTATGCTAATAGATCTCATGCATATTCATTGGGGGAATCCTGAAAACCCAACTGGATTGCGGCCCTCGAGAAGGGACTTTGACACCCCTGCTCTAGAGTCTAGAGAAGTGGCAGAATTGTGTTCTGGGCCCTGGCAAATGGTATTACTCATTCAATTACTAAACGAGGTTCTGTCACTTAAAATAACAGTTTTGCAGCTCCACCCACTATCTGGAAGTGGCCGTGCTTGAAAAAGAGGTTTGAGATTAGGATTCATGCAAACTGCTCTCTGATTGGTGGCTGCAATGTCTTTGATGTCACTCATGGCATTGTGGTTGACGTGCACCAATCAGCTCCATTATGTTAAAAAGGAACACTCAACCTTACCTTGACACAGGGTGAGTGGGTGCATTTCTGGGAGGGAGGGAGGGAACACTAGGAACTGTTTTCTGACTATTCCACAAGACATCCTGCTCCTAAAACTATTTACTTTTCTGTCACCTGCTATTTACTGAGCAAACAGTGAGCTGGAGCCTGGTCGATGGCTCCTACACCCAATTCCTTCCCAAATGGTGGAACTCGCTGCCCACACGGAGCAGGTCTCTGGAAAGTGGTGAAAACCTTCCAAGGACAACCGCAGTCTTGCTCTGTATGTGGACTCCCAGATCTACCTCTCCACGCCGGGTATCTTTGCGGGAGTTCAGGCCTGAATTTCAGCCTGCCTGTCCGACATTGCTACTTGCATGTCTCGCCGCCATCTCAAACTGAATAGAAACATAGAAACATAGAAATTGACAGCAGAAAAGGGCCACAGCCCATCGAGTCTGCCCATACCAATGACCCACTCCCTGACTTTTACTCCCCTATAGATCCCACGTGAATATCCCATTTTCTCTTAAAATCTGACACGCTGTTGGCCTCAATCACCTGCTGAGGCAGCTCGTTCCAATGATCGACCACCCTTTCGGTGAAGAAGTACTTCCTAGCATCACCTTGAAATTTCCCTCCCTGAAATTTCCCTCCCCTGATTTTCAGCGAGTGTCCTCTGGTTACCGTGGGCCCTGTAAGACTGAAGATATCATCTTTCACCTCTATACGCCCCGTGATATATTTAAAGGTCTCAATCATGTTCCCCCTCTCTCTTCGCTCCTCCAGTGAGTACATCCGCAGTTTTTTTAGCCTTTCTTCATACGTGAGATCCCTGAGCCCCAAGACCATCCTGGTAGCCATTCGCTGGACCGACTCAATTCTCAACACATCTTTCCGGTAGTGTGGTCTCCAGAATTGAACACAATACTCGAGATGAGGTCTCACCATGGATCTGTACAGTGGCAATATGGCTAAAACTGAATTCCTTATCTTTCCGCCTAAACCCACCTCCCCCCTCTTGCCGTTCTCGATTTCTGTGGATAACGTTATCCTCCTGTCTGTCTTGTCTGCTCGCAACCTATGACTCCTCTCTCTCTCTGCTCAGATCCAACAGACCACCAAATTCTGCTTCCTCCTCTATAATATTACCAAAATCCGTCCTCTTCTCTCTAACACATGACCAAAACCCTTGTCCACGCTCTTATCACATCACGCTTAGACTACTGCAACGTACTTCTCTCAGGCCTCCCGCACACCCGTCTCTTCAATCTGTTCATAATGCTGCTGCGCAACTTATATTCCATAAGAGCCGCTATTCTCACCTTACCCTTCTCCTCAAGTCGCTTCTTTGGCTCCTCGTCCATTTCCAAATACAGTTTAAACTCCTCTTGCTGACTTACAAGTGTGTTCGCTCTGAAGCCCCCCCCCCCCTGATATCTCTCCTCGCTTATCTCCCCCTATGTTCCCCCACCCCACCCCCGTGATCTCCACTCATCGAGCAAGCCCCTCTTATCTGTACCCTCCTCTTCCACTGCCAACTCCAGACTCTGTCCCTTCTTTCTTGCGGCACCGTATGCCTGAAACAGGCTTCCTGAATCAATACGTCGTGATCCGTCCCCGGCAGTGTTCAAATCCAAGCTAAAGGCCCACTTTTTTAACTCCCCCTCCCTGCCGTCAGATACCTAGACCCACTCTAATCTCCCCGACCCTGAAATGTCCTGCCTAAATTAGATTGTAAGCTCTTCTGAACAGGGACTGTCTATTGTGTGTTAGAATGGACAGCGCTGCTTACGCCTTTCAGCGCTATAGAAATCATAAATAGTGGGAGTAGAGTATAGACATGTTCTCCCTCGCTTCCAGTTTCCAGAATATTTCCTTGCGTCATTCAGCGTGAATCCCTCCGTGGTCATTCAACTGTACGCCGCCCATGTGTTAATACCACACCTCCTGTATGTTCATCGCTCTGTTCCGCCCGTTGTATGCCTCCGATGTTTATTTATTTAATTAAAAAATTTATATAATGCCTAAAATCTAGGCAGTTCACAAACATACAAAATAAATACTGTGGTAACAAGACAACACAACGCAACGCAACACAAGATATCCTACATCTTCCATAGCTAACAATGTTGCTCCACCGTTCATTTGAAACTATGGGCTCCTTTTACGAAGGCGCTTTAGGGCCTTAACGTGCGGAATAGCGTGCGCTAAAACACCGCGCGTGCTAGCCGCTACCGCCTCCTCATGAGCAGGTGGTAGTTTTTCAGCTAGCGCGTGCTAAAAACGCCTCCGCACCTTCATAAAAGGAGCCCTATGTAACCAAATAAATATATAAGTGTCAACCCGTGACCCGTCCTGAGCTTTCAGGGAAGTCACACCAAGGGCTCCTTTCACAAAGGATCCACTACCGCCTCCTTTTAAGCAGGCGGTATTTTTTTAGCTAGTGCGTTCCATAGCGCACGCTAAAAACGCTAGCGCTCCTTTGTAAAAGGAGCCCTAAATTTAATAATTGTATTCTGTCTATTCTTGATTAATATGTTGTACTTCCATTACTTGCGTTTTGTAATTCGCCTATTGTCCAGCTCTCTTCAGTGTGAACCGCCTAGAAGTCGTCCGATTATGGCAGTATAGAAGAATAAAGTTCTGTATATGTTATGGGATATAAAAATAAATAGGGAGAGCATAGGGTGGACAAAGGGTGGGTAGGGATACTGAAGTATTTGAGGAGGAGGCAGTTCTCGCCACTTTCCTGCAACTCAGTGATCAAGAAATGCCTCGGGAGTGTGAATTCAACGCCTCAGTCATCTCCTACATCAGGCAGCTGTGTCTAACTCTCCCATTTCTCCACTCCCAAGCCCTGCGAGGGGGGCTGCGTCACAGAAAACCTGTTCCCTCCTGCCACTGCTCACCTTCCCAGACTTCAGTGGGACCAGCCGCATCCCACTGTAATGCTCGAGAGAATGTCATCGCCGCCTCCACTGGCGACTCGGAAGGATGAAAGAGCAGCATTCTTAGTGGGAGGTAGATGCTACTTCATCGAGCTCAGACTTCACAGAGGGAGAATCTGTAGACAGACAACTTTCTTTTGCTGCATTCTGGTGTAGTTAGAAGTGGAAGAAGTAGCACAGTGAGAACGAAAACAAGAGAATTGACCCAATGATCTCCAGACAAATCCAAGAAGAAGCAAAAGAACAATGTGGAGAAATGATGTTCCCGAAATGGACTTAATTAATAGCAAACCACAAAAACATCTAGGACGCAGTCCGCTGAAAAGCTTTGGACCTTGGACCCAACACGGTCCATGTTTCGACAGAATGCCTTCTTCAGGGGTCCTATGAATCCTCTATAATAAAACCCTAGCCGGCATGCGCACTCCTACTTGCATGTTCCGTTTTCCCTGTTCCATGTTCTGTAGGTCCGTGGCCGCAGGAGTGTGCATGCGCGAGACCCCAGCCCCTACCTACACTCGCAGGACTGGCCGCCAGCGCTGAACTCCCTGTTCTCCACAGGATCAGTAAGTCAGTTCTCCCGACATCTGACCGGCTCACTTAGTCCCTTGCCGCCCCCCCCCTTCCCGCGATCCGACTGGCTCACTTAGTCCCTTCCTGCCCCACCCCTTCCCTTCCCGCGGTCCCGACAAACCTGCCGACTCTAGCAGCATCTGCAGCACTGTACACACGCTGCTTCGGGGCCTTCTACTGCCCTGATTTGCTCTGGCACGTCCCTGATGACATCATCAGAGACGCGGCAGAAATAAAGAAAGACAGACAGACATATTCTAGCACCCGTTAATGTAACGGGCTAAAATACTAGCAATATTATAATGAGTTTCATGCCATAGTATCCTGTGTGTGTAAAGGCATCACCAGATAGTACGTAATAATTGAAATGAATGAGATGCCACACTTAATATGGTATTGTGCAGAAATGGAAGATGTGATGGCTGGTGGTAAGATGTATCAATTTGTGATTGGAGCCAGTGAGAACACGGTGAGGAACTGGTGAAAAGAGAGACATAGTAATTGGGTGGAAAGAAATGGGACAAAGTGCTTAAGATTATAGCGACGCTTGAAAAGAAAGGAATGACACTCAAAAGAGAAAAATAAAGAAAAAAGGTGTGCGGTTGTACCCAATACCAGAACCAAAACTGGGTTGCTTTATGTAGAAGCACGATGGCAGATAAAGGCCAAATGGTGGCATTCCTTTGAAATACCCAGATTTGTGGGATGATTAAAAATCTTGCAGAACTTCAGGCCCAGATAAAAAGGCTCCTTCCCAACAAAGGGGACCAGAGCAAACCCACAAACAACACTCTGGTTACTGTTTCACTTACGGATGTACTGGAGGGTCTTGCGTGAGATGCACAGCTTGGCCTGGGATATTGTATCCATAGGAGAGATATCAACAGTTCTGCAGACTGGAGTGGACTACGGCATCCACATAAGAACATAAGAACATAAGAACTGCCATCTCCGGATCAGACCTTCGGTCCATCAAGTCCGGCGATCCGCACACGCGGAGGCCCTGCCAGGTGTACACCTGTCGTAATTTATAGTCCACCATATCCTTACATGCCTCTCTTAAGGAGATATGCATCTAGTTTGCTTTTGAAGCCTGGGACTGTCGATTCCGCAATAATCTCCCCTGGGAGAGTATTCCAGATGTCCACCACTCTCTGTGTGAAGCAGAACTTCCTGATATTAGTCCTGAACTTGTCCCCCCTTAGCTTCATTTCATGTCCTCTTGTCCATGTCAAATTGGACAATGTAAATAATCTTCTCTGCTCTATTTTGTCGATTCCTTTCAGTATTTTGAAGGTCTCGATCATATCCCCACGCAGTCTCCTTTTCTCAAGGGAGAACAATCCCAGTGTTTTAAGTCTGTCCTCGTATTCCAGTTTTTCCATACCCTTCACTAGTTTAGTTGCTCGTCTCTGCACCCTCTCCAGCAGTTTTATATCCTTCTTTAGGTAGGGAGACCAATGTTGGACGCAGTATTCCAAGTGGGGTCTGACCATTGCCCTATCACTGTATAATCCTGGGATGGATACGGGATGTGCAGGGCTAGACACTTTGGGCCATATTCTCTATATGGTACCTAAAAAAATTATATTTACTATGCACACCTTATAGAATAACGCTTAGTGCTAGGATACACCCATTATTGGATGCATTATTGTTTGTGAACTTCAAAGAGGTATTGGCGATATACAAATAAAAATGGTATAACATATGGATCTGGAATGGCCAAGCTGTCGTCCCCGTCAAACCATCCCCAACCCCCCAAATTACAACACCCCTCACCGTACCCCACTTACCCCCCAATCTTCAGCAATAATGTCCATGATAAATAAAAACACAGCCACTTTATTGATGGTAATAATCAGGCCGCAGCTTTGTTTATTGGGACAACCAAGAAGCAATGAACAATTGCTTCACCCCCAGCTACAAGACATTGCAATTACATGAACTCACACTTGTATTCCCCTGACCCTGCCATCTCAGCAAGAGCCTAGGGGATGGCATGGCTCTCCATGCCCTTATTCTGCGCCACGGGCCTCAAGACCTATTTTCTCACTTGAGCTCGCTTCCCTTTAACCGCTCATCCCCTGATGAGCCTAGGGGGTTAGGCATGGACCGCCATGCCCCTCCCCTTACAGGGTCACCTAACCTGGGCCTCACCACTCAACTGAGTTCATTGCCAAATACCCGCTCATCTTCCGATGAGCCAAAACCTTGTAACTTGGGTTACCGCCACTGCGACAACCCTAAACCCCCCAAATCACCTGATCGAACCCTATATCCATAGGGGAGGGTGGGCGGGAAAGTTGCCTCCGAGGGACAGGGATGCCACCGATAAACCCCTTCCCATCATTCCCTGCTTCCTTTTGCCAACCAATCCTTTCCCGGCCTCCCGGCGGCAAAACACGCCTCCTCCTTTCCACCTCCAATCCAACTACCTCCCCCATACCCTAGCAAACGGTCTCAACTTGGGCAACTACTTGGGCCATCCAGCCCACTGTTATAGTCGCCCATCGAGACTAGCTCTTGGGCTTTTTTTTGTATAACTTTTCGATGCTCCCCTTTTAAGCCAATGAAAACGGCCTAAATGCCTGCACCTGGCTTGCACGCACATGGGCGCACAGGTGAAAAACATGCACATTAACACGAAAGTAGGCCAACGATCCATCCCTAACCACATCCTCTTTTAGACAAGGTCACTGGACATGACACATAACACTTCGTCCGTGTGCCCCCCCCCCAACTCTCCCTTGTACCTTTTTAATTTTTGAGGCACGAGCAACATCACGAAACTTGCTGCCCGTGTCGTGTCGGCTATCCCTCTGATGTCACTTCTTAGGCGCAGGGCCCGGAAGTGATGTCAAAGAGAGGCGACATCGACTTGGCCAGCAAGTTCGTAATATTACTCACGTAGGGATAATTAGAGGTGCGTGGCGGGGGGAGGAGCGGGGGCAGAGATGAGGATGGTGCCGACACCCTTACCCAGAATGCGGCCAGGGCGGACTGCCCCACCCCCACCCCCTTACTATGCGACTGTGTGTGCATAACTTTGAATTAACTCCAAATAATATCAATTATGAGTTAACTGCTAATTATCAGTGCTGATGAGACCTATTAATCAATTAGATTGTGTGCATACATTAGCTACATGCACTGATGTATGCACACAACTTTAGGTGCCATAGATAAATTGGGGTGGGTGGAGTCCATATGAAATATATCTGGGAGAGATATACAGGAAAAGCACTTTGGGGTGCCAGGCTCCATCCATACCCTGCACCTGGAAGGGCTAAACAGGCTCTGCCTTTCCTTACCTCCTTGTGGCTCTTGCGCAGATGAGCAAGTTCCTCCTTCACCACTTCAAACTCTGAATCCAGTTTTGTGCGCAGAAGATTGGTATCTTCAATCATTTTGCGCAGTCCAATCGTGTCCTTCTGCACACCGTCACATATTGCTTGCTCTGCCTCCAGCCTGTATGGTTGCAAAAATCACTGAACAGTCTCACAAGTAAAGAATACACAGGGGCTTAGGTATCAAATGCCAAGCTACCCAGGTCCAGCTGGAGGTTTCTGACCACCCCAACCTGGTGCATTATGGGACTTGCAGTACTAAATGGGTAGGATTAGACACTACAAATTCTATACTGCTTTTGGATGCAAGTTCAAATCCAAGTCTGGCCAAAAGTCTCCAGCCTGGAACTGGGTAACTTAGCATCCCACAGGTTAAACCTAGCATGAGTTATTAGGTATCACAGTTGTCCATCTAGTATAAGAAACTGAAGGTAATTTGATTGCTCACTTTACCAAACTGAGCTCAAACTAAGTCACAGTTCAAGTGCAATAAGTACTAACCAAAAGAAGAGCTTACTAAGTTGGTATCTTGGACAATGGAAGGCAAAATGATTTGGCCAAGGTCTACTGAAAAGATATGAACTACCACCTAGACTGGTCCTGTGCTCAATGGTGGTGTTCTATACCGACAAACAAAGGGACCAGATCTTCTACTCCATAAATCAAAGGGTGGGAGTATGCATTCACAACCTCTGGAAATCATAAGTCATTGTGCAAAGCCCATGACTGCAGGACTCCAAGTGCAGCTTTGGCTGATCACTTAGCCAGTCATCAAAGATGGACAAAGCGATGGGTCCGGATGGTGTACATCCGAGGGTGCTGAAGGAACTTAGGGAAGTTCTGGTGGCTCTGCTGACTGACCTTTTCAATGAGTCTCTGGAGTCGGGAGTGGTACTGGATGACTGGAGAAGGGTGGATGCGGTCCCTCTCCACAAAAGTGGAAGTAAGGAAGAAGTAGGGAATTACAAGCCGGTAAGTCTGACTTCTGTGGTAAACAAATTAATGGAAACGCTTTTAAAACAGAGAATAGTCAAATTCTGGACTCTTGTGGATTACAGGACCAGAGGCAACATGGATTCATGAGAAGTAGGTCTTGTCAGGCAAATCTGATCAATTTCTTTAACTGGGTAACCAGAGAATTGGATAGAGCAGCGGTCTCAAACACAGGGCCCGCGGGCCACATGTGGCTCTCCAAGTTTTATTTGCGGCCCGCGGTCTGGACTGGATCATTCCCTTCCTTTTGGAGCAGCAGCAGGTCTGGCCGGTTCGTTCCGTTCAAAGCCGCAGGTTGGCGGCTCCTTGCGCTATTCACTCCTGCATCGGAAGCCTCTCTGACATCACAACATCAGAGAGGCTTCAGACGCAGGTGCGGATCTCGCAAGGAGCCGCCACCCGTGGCTTTGAATGGAATGAGCCGGCCAGACACGCTGCTGCTCCAGTGGCGTACCAAGGGGGGGGGGGGGGCGGTCCGCACAGCTGGTCACCCTCCACTGTTCTAACTAGAGTGCGGCTCACGGCTCGTCTAGAGCAGGGGTGCCCAACTGCTTCCCTTCCCTTCTCACCGCTGCCATCGGGGAACAGGCCGGCACCATGCTCTTTGATCTCCCTGCTTCTCTCGCCGCCCAACCTCAATTCTGACATCGAGAGGACGTTCTGGCTAGCCAATCGCTGCCTGGCTGCCCGGAACGTCCTTTCCGCCGTTAGAATTGACGTCGGGCGGCGAGAGTTGGTCGGCTCCGTGGAGATCCCGGCCTGTTCCTGATGGCGGCAGCAGCAGCTTATTCCCCGCCGGCGGAATAAGGGAGGAGGAGGCATGGGGGAGGGCAGGAAGGAAGGAAGAAAGAAGGGGGGGCAGGGAGCCAGAAGGAAAAAAGAAAGAAGGGGGGGGACAAGGAGCCAGAAACAAAGCAAAAAATGGGACAAGGAATCAGAGAAAGACAGACAGAAAAAGTTGGGGGAGGGAATGAGGTCTGGAGGAGAGGAAGCATACAGGAGGCTGAAAGAAGCGAAGAAGTATTGGATGCACAGTCAGAAGAATAAAGTGCAACCAGAGACTTATGAAATTACCAAACAAAGGTAGGAAAATGATTTTATTTTCAATTTAGTGATTGAAACATAGAAACATAGAAAAAGCGGCAGAAAAGGGCTATAGCCCACCAAGTCTGCCCATTCCAAGTATCCCCCCCTGAATTTACTCCCTTAAAGATCCCACGTGAGTATCCCATTTTTTCTTAAAATCCGTTACGCTACTGGCCTTTATCACCTGGGGTGGGAGTCTGTTCCAATGATCCACCACTCTTTCGGTGAAGAAGTACTTCCTGGGATCGCCATGAAACTTCCCTCCCCTGATTTTCAGCGGATGCCCTCTGGTGGTTGAGGGTCCCATGAGCCAGAAGATATCATCTTCTGACTCGATGCGTCCCGTGATGTACTTATACGTTTCAATCATATCTCCCCGTTCTCTTCTTTCCTCAAGTGAGTACAGCCGCAACTTCTTTAGTCTTTCTTCATACGTGAGATCCTTGAGCCCCATGACCATCCTGGTGGCCGTTCGCTGAACCGACTCGATCCTCAGCACGTCCTTTCGGTAGTGTGGGCTCCAAAACTGAACACAGTACTCTAAGTGAGGCCTCACCATGGCTCTGTACAACGGCATCATAACCTCAGGTCTCCTGCTGACGAAACCTCTACGGATACACCCCATCATTTGTCTTGCCCTGGAGGAAGCCTTCTCCACTTGATTGGCAACCTTCATATCCTCGCTAATGATCACTCCTAGATCGCGTTCCGCCGTAGTTCTAACCAAGGTCTCACCATTTAGTACATAAGTTCTACGGGGGTTTCTCCTGCCCAAGTGCATTATCTTGCATTTTTTAGCATTGAAGCCTAGCTGCCAAGTTTTTGACCATTGTTCCAGCAGCAGTAGGTCGTGTGTCATATTATCAGGTAATAAGCATCTGCCTACTATGTTACAAAGTTTGGCATCGTCGGCGAACAGTGATACCCTTCCTCTAAGTCCTTTCGTCATATCTCTTATGAATAAATTGAATAGGATCGGACCCAGGACCGATCCCTGCGGCACTCCACTGATCACGTCCGATGCTTTGGATGGGGTACCGTTTACCACCACCTTCTGAAGTCTACCGCTCAGCCAATCCCCAACCCATGTAGTTAGAATGTCTCCTAATCCCATCGATTTCAGCTTGTTCAGTAATCTTCGATGAGGGACGCTATCAAATGCTTTACTGAAGTCCAAGTATACCACGTCCAGTGACTCTCCGGCGTCCAGTTGTCTGGTAACCCAGTCAAAAAAAGCTAATCAGATTAGATTGGCAGGATCTACCCCGGGTGAACCCGTGTTGGTGTGGATCACGCAGTTTTTCTTCATCTAGGATTGTGTCAATATTCTGTTTGATCAGTGTTTGAGAAAGAAAAGATATTGAACTTTAAATGTAAGGGCTGCAGAAAAAAATAGAGCACTTGAGGGCCGCAGAAAAAATAGTTAATGTCTTATTAAAGAAATGACAATTTTGCATAAGGTAAAACTGTTAAACTATAAAGAGTTTAACCTCATGCAAAATTGTCATTTCTTTAATAAGACATTAACTTTTTTTTTCTGCGGCCCTCCAAGTACCTACAAATCCAAAATGTGGCCCCGCAAAGGGTTTGAGTTTGAGACCACTGGGATAGAGGATGTGCGCTAGATGTGGTGTATTTAGATTTTAGGAAAGCTTTTGACAGTATTCCACACAGATGTCTAATAAATAAGCTGAGTGCCCTCGGGATGGGTCCCAAAGTGACGGGCTGGGTCAAGAACTGGTTGAGTGGAAGACAGAGGGTAGTAGTCAATGGAGATGGCTCTGAGAAAAGGGATGTTACTAGTGGTGTGCCTCAATGTTCTGCTCTTGGGCCTGTTCTTTTTAACATTTCTTATAAGTGATATTGCTGAAGGGCTGTCAGGTAAGGTTTGCCTCTTTGCAGATGAAACCAAAATCTGTAATAGAGCAGACACCCCAAATAGTATGAATAACACGAAGAAAGACCTAGCGAAACTTCAAGAATGGCCTGAAATTTGGCAGCTAAAATTTAATGCTAAGAAATGCAAGGTCATGCATTTGGGTTGCAAAAACCCAAGGGAACGGTACAGTTTAGGGGGTGAAGAACTTATGTGCACGACGGAAGAGTGGGACTTGGGTGGGATTGTATGTGATGATCTTAAGGTGGCCAAACAGGTTGAAAAGGTGACGGTGAAAGCTAGAAGGATGCTAGGGTGGATAGGAAGAGGTATGGCCAGTAGGAAAAAGGAGGTATTGATGCCTCTGTATAAGACTCTGGTGAGACCTCATTTAGAATATTGTGTACAATCTTAGAGGCCGCACCTTCAAAAAGATATAAAAAGGATAGAATCAGTCCAGAAGAAGGCTACTAAAATGGTTCATGGTCTTTGTCATAAGGTGTATGGGGACAGACTTAAATATCTCAATCTGTATACTTTGGAGGAAAGGCAGGAGACGGGAGATATGATAGAGATGTTTAAATACCTATGTGGCATAAATGCACATGAGTCGAGTCTCTTTCATTTGACAGGAAACTCTGCAATGAGAGGACATAGGATGAAGTTAAGAGGTGATAGGCTCCGGTGTAATATGAGGAAATACTTTTTTACAGAAAGGGTGGTAAATGTGTGGAACAGTCTCCCGGAAGAGGTGGTGGAGACAGAGACTGTGTCTGAATTCAAGAAAGCCTGGGATAGGCACGTGGGATCTCTTAGAGAGAGAAAGAGATAATGGTTACTGCAGATGGGCAGCTCTATGACCTCACAATGCAGGTGCACAGAGCCTTAGCCTATAGGAAGAGAAGATGCAAATGGTAAGAACCTTAGCCAATAGAGAGAGGGGAGATATGATGAGACGTTTAAATGCCTACAAGGCATAAATGTGCATGAGTCGAGTCTCTTTCATTTGAAAGGAAACTCTGCAATGAGAGGGCATAGGATGAAGAAAAGAGGTGATAGGCTCCGGAGTAATCTGAGGAAATACTTTTTACGGAAAAGGTGGTAGATGCGTGCAACACTCTCCCAGAAGAGGTGGTAGAGCAGGGGTCTTCAAAGTCCCTCCTTGAGGGCCGCAATCCAGTCGGGTTTTCAGGATTTCCCCAATGAATATGCATGAGATCTATGTGCATGCACTGCTTTCAATACATATTCGTTAGGGAAATCCTGAAAACCCGACTGGATTGTGGCCCTCAAGGAGGGACTTTGAAGACCCCTGTGGTAGAGACAGAGAATGTGTCTGAATTCAAGAAAGCCTGGGTTAGGCACGTGGGATCTCTCAGAGAGAGGAAGAGATAATGGTTACCGTGGATGGGCAGACTGGATGGGCCATTTGGCCTTTATCTGCCACCATGTTTCTATGTTTCTATTAGAGTGACAGTTAATTGGAAGGGCTCATAACACAGTAGAATTCCTGGGAGCTGCAAATGGAGGTTCAGTGTGCCAGATCCAGGCCTGGTTCTTATTGTGCTTACATACAAAGGAACTGGAGAAAACTTCAGAGCCCCCCTCCCCCCCCCCCAAAAAAAAAAAAAAAGAAAAAGATTCTTCATGAGCATCATTAATTGACCACCTCTTTAGTCAGGAAATGTTTCTGGAAGTGCGTGTTCAGTTTTTCCTGCGATGATAACCTTTAAATAACACAGATGTAAAGGGGGGGTGGGGTCACTTTATCAAGCTGTCATTTTGAGAGTTTGTCTTCCCTTTAGGACTTGTAATTTTGCAAATATTCAGAGGTTTACATCCTCTTTTATTAAAAAGGACACCTACAACTTCTTTGTTGATCCCAATAATTTTTACAAAAATTTGAAAAGGGCAATTAAGCTCAAAATGGCCGTCTGCCCCTCACAGGAGGGAGCTGTCCGGACCAGGGTGCTGAAGCATAGTCATTCTCTCTTTCCCTCAATCTAGCTTCAGTTTCATGGTAACTAGTGTAGAGGTCTGCACGGGAACGGGGATCGCGGGGGTCCCGCGGGAATCCCCCTCTAACTCACAGGACTTCCCACGGGGATCCCCCTCTAGCCAACGGGACTCCCGCAGGGATGGAAGGCTTTGGAAGCAGGGTTCATCCATATAATATAAAGGACATGTCAGCCTTAGTAAAAGAGGGGGTTTATAAGTTAATTACCTGAACAGAAAACAAAAAAAAGGGTTCCACCAAAGAGATTCCACAAGGAAAACAGCAAAAGAAACTGTGGAATTGATGATCCTGTCAGAAGTAATTGCTGCTTTTTATGGGGACGGGCGGGGATGGAGGTAATTCCTTGCGGGGATGGGTGGGGACGGAGAGGATCCTGATGGGGACGGGTGGGGATGGAGAGGATCCTGGCGGGGACGGAGAGGATCCTTGTGGGGACGGAGAGGATCCTTGCGGGGACGGGTGGGGACGGAGAGGATCCTGGCGGGGACGGAGAGGATCCTGGCGGGGACAGGTGGGGACAGAGAGGATCCTGGCGGGGACAGGTGGGGACAGAGAGGATCCTGGCGGGGACAGGTGGGGACAGAGAGGATCCTGGCGGGGACAGAGAGGATCTTGGTGGGGACGGAGAGGATCCTGGCGGGGACGGAGAGGATCCTGGCGGGGACGGGTGGGATTTCTGTCCCTGCGCAACTCTCTATACTAGTGTTAAGTAAAAACTTTTTTCAAGGTATATTTGTCACATACACTACCACTAATAACTTTCTATATCTGACAAAATTCCACACAGTGTCGATTCGGGCTACTGGTCGAAAACCACCATTGAATGAAAACGAGCCTCAGAAACACAGGCAAGGCAAGATCTATTCTAGCCTTAGCCAAGCCTAGTTCAGGCACATAGGCTGAGGCTCTTCTTACAACCAGGAATGGCCACAGTAGAAAAAAAACCTCAAACCTTGAGAAAAACCTGTGCTCTTCTCGGTTGTAGTATTAAGTCACCAGCCCAGCAGGGGCTCAGGAAGGTGTAAAAGCAATTCCAACCCCCTGAAACCTGCTCCAGGTCTTGTGTGTCCAAAACTAAAGCAGAACGCTACGGCATCCCATAAATCACTCGCAGACTGGAGCATTCAGCATCTACCTTTCCTCCCCCCCCCCCCTCTTACAAAAAGGTCCTTACTTGATTCCGAAGTCATCAGCCGCCAGCCGGGCATTGTCGATCTGCAGGAGCAGTTTTGCATTGTCCATATTAAGGTCCTCCACCTGCAGAACCAGGAGGCAGAGTTAGCTTGAGCCAGTGGCAGGAATTTGGAGATTATCTGCGGGAAGGGGTAAAACGCGGACCTCACGGACCTCGCGGATCTAAACCCGTACGGCCTTAAAAATCTGAGGTCCGTGTCGGTCCGTGTCCCTGCCGCTTGTACTTTCTGTCGCTGACAGACCTCGAAGAGATTTTAGCGCTGACGGATCCTTCTCAGAATAGGGAGGGAAAAGTGTTAGGATCCGTCAGCGCTAAAAATCTCTTCGAGGTCTGTCAGAGCCAGAGACTAGTGCTGGAGCGGCAGAGCAGAAGCCAAGAGAGCCGGGACATAGGTTTTGGACGTGCGTTATGAAAAAGAAGTCTCCATACTCCGTTTGGCTTAGAAGAAGGCTGTGGGGAGGGCCAGAACCAGAGCCCTTTCCAGATCCCTAGGGTTGTCAGTTCCAGCTTATATCGGAGCTATAGTGGCTTGGAAGGAGTTTTCTGATACAGTAACAGGGGTTCAACTGGGCAGAGTCTCCTGGAATCTAAAGTTCAATTATTTTTATTGAGTTTTAAAAATAAAATATACATAACAAAAATCTTACAAAGAACATCATCTCAACTCATAAAATGATGATACACTTCTCCCTCCGTATTTGCGGTTTCAATTATTCACGGTTTTTTAGCTTGCTGGCTCCTCCCCCCCAAATTACATCAGCTTGCATAGAGAAATCACTGATTCCAAGCATTTACAGAGAAAATTGCCAATTCCTGGCACTTTTCTCACCGTGTTTTGCCTCTCGTTCAGGAACAGGCCAGGTCTCCCACCATGTTATTCGCGGTTTCACCATATTCACAATGGTTTTTAATAGAAAACAGCGAATAACATATGAAAAAGTTATTTCTGTATTTGCGGTTCTGTTAATCCCCTATCACAGCAAATACGGAGGGAGACGTGTAATTGATGTGAATAAATCCTAAGGGGCCCATCCCTTAACTCAGAACCTTTCTCAGAAGATGATTTTCTTCGGGCATCCCATTTATTGAGGCCAAGAGCAGAATTATCCAGAGAAGGTGAAGTATGTGTGCTTACAGACCTTGTATCATTTCAAGAAGGAATTTGGGGGGGGGGGGGGTCTCAATAGCTCAGTTATCTCTCTCTGGTTAATTCTTAGGCCAGGAAAGTCTGTCTCTTCATTTCAAGCCTCAGGTCAATCCACCCACAGCCAGCCTGCTCTCTGTCTATACCTACTGCATGGAAGGCAGTCAACCAGATGCATTGAACACTGAATCCTCCAGGGAACAAGCTGTCTCTTTCCTGCCCTGGGGAATTTCTGCAGAACCAGAGACTTCTTTTCAGCCTTGCATGCATTATGTAAGTACAGCATAATATCAAATGAGACCACAGTAGTTTAAAAAAAAAATCTAAACCAGTATTTTTAGTTTTTGAGATGGAAAGTGCATGCAGGGAGCCTAAAGGCATAGGAAGCAATGCAGAGCAGAAGTAAGAGCCTTAGGATTCTCTCTCTGCTCCCAAACCTCCCATCAGAGCTCTGGGAGAGAGAATTGCATGGGTGGGGAGGATGCATGGACTGCTGGCCCCCGTCAAAGGGACTGCAGGGGTATCAGAGTCCCGAGGGGGGGGGGGAAGAGGGTATCAGATTGCACTAGCTAGTGCTCCGAGCTGATGGGGAGGGGGGGGGGAGTGCTATGCATGGCAGACCTGCTTGCGGAGCTCCATCAGGGGCCTCTCGTAGCTGTCCCAGTCGCGCTCGCAGGGGCCCTTGCTGGCCGTGATGTCGCGGATCTCGTCCTCCAGCCGGTGGTTGGTCGCCTCCAAGCCCCGGACCCGCTGCAGGTAGCCGGCCAGGCGCTCGTTGAGCTCCTGCATCATCTCCTGGTGGTTGCCTTGCAGCAGCGAGTCCATGCTGGAGCGCATTGAGGGCAGGACCATCTGCAGGCGGGCCCCCAGGCCCACCTGGGCCCCTGACAGGCTGGAGGAGAGGGGCCAGGGCCGCGTCGAGTTGGCCGCGCTGGCCCGACGGCCTGAGGCCGAGGAGAAGGAGAGCGGATAAGCCATGATCTGCCCGCAGCACCGCGCCCAGTGCCTTAAATACCCCGGCCAGGGGCGGCACATTCACCCACTGGGCCAATCAAGACGCAGCGGTTGCCAGGTGTGCCGCCAGACTCAGGAGCACATATGGGCAGTGGAGACTCGGGGCCGGATTGGGGGTGCAGGTTCGGATGCCTTTTATCGGATCCACACACCTTGAAGACCGGTTCGGCCCGATTTGCCTAGGGGGACGAGGCAGATGGCTGCAGTCACCCCATGAGGAGGGAGGGGTTATGCAAATGAGCGCAGGTGAAGGGCGGGGCGGCTGGTGCAGCCACCGGGGAGGTTATGCAAATGAGCACAGGTGAAGGGCGGGGCGGCAGGTGCAGCCACCGGGGAGGGGCTATGCAAATGAGCACAGGTGAAGGGCGGGGCGGCAGGTGCAGCCACCGGGGAGGGGCTATGCAAATGAGCACAGGTGAAGGGCGGGGCGGCAGGTGCAGCCACCGGGGAGGGGCTATGCAAATGAGCACAGGTGAAGGGCGGGGCGGCAGGTGCAGCCACCGGGGAGGGGCTATGCAAATGAGCACAGGCTAGGGGCTCCCACTCCCGGATCTGGGCGCGGTTCGGCCAGTCGGGCTATTAGTGGGCGCCCAAAGGCTTGGTGGCGAGTCGGGAGCCGAGCAGGAGAGAGGCAGCATGAGCTACAGCCGCTATGGCAGCAGCCGGGGCTTCAGCAGCCGCTCCCAGGGCTCCGTCCCCAGCAGATCCTCCGCCTACCCCTCCCCGGCCACCTTCCAGCCCGCTCTGCGGAGCTCCAGCAGCTATGTGCTCAGCAAGGTCCCCTTCCTGCTCTCGTCCCTCCCCAGCCTGGAGATCGACCCCACTATCCAGCAGCTGCGGACTCAGGAGAAGGAGCAGATCAAGGGGCTCAACGACCAGTTCGTGAATTTCATCGATAAGGTAGAGTCCTGCCGAGGGGACCGGGCTGCCCACGGGCGGTCTGTGTTCGCTTCCCACGCGGATTCTCGCTTTGAAAATGATTTAGCCCGGGGGAAGCCAGAGCCAGGCCAGCTTTTCAGGATCTCCACAATAAATATGCATGAGATAGATTTGCATCTCAAGGAGGCAGTGCATGCAAATCCATCTCATAGGTATTCATTGTGGAGATCCTGAAAACCTGGCTCTGGCTCTCGAGGACCGGAATTGCCTTCCCCTGGATTAGCCTGTCCTGCTCTGGTTGTTGGATTGGGGCAGTCCCAGTAAGGCTGGGCACAGCTGAAGAATGCCAGTTAGAAATGGTATCTTATGTTACTCGGAGGATTTGGTACCAATGAGAATTTTGGGTTGGTTATTCCAAGGGAAGAGAAGCCCTATAATGCAGCAGACTGTGATCCTGAGAGAACTGGGTTCTACTCCCACCACAGCTCCCTGTGCCCCAGGTTAAAAAGAAAAAAAAAAACCCTGTGAGCCCACTAGGTAGTAGTAAGTGACAGGGTAGTCACCCTACTTTACCTAAGGTCTGCTTAAAATATAGGGGGGTAGGAGTTGGTCTTACACAAAGAATTTAGTAGGCAGGGAAGGTGTAAAGGAGGAGTTATTTTCCTTTTCATTGCATGTGACCTTACTTGTTTGGGAAGAGGAAGGGGGGTACTTTTACTGCTGAAGCCTCTCGATACAGGGGCTGGCAGTGAAGTGGCATCTGGGCAGTGGCTGGAGATAGATCTCGGTCCACCTGGACTACCTCTGGGCTCTGCTCCCCACTGGCAGCTTTCAGGAAGACAATGCAGTGCTGAGTGTCAGCGCCCTCTGCTGGATTGTATTAGGTTTTCTTTCTCTGGATGTTCTTCTCTACCTCCAAGTACAGAGAGGGGTAACCCATAAAGACCTACATGGGCAGTCTAGTCTGCCCCTACCCAACTGCCATAGAATGAAGTATCTGAAGATTTAATATCAAGAAATCACAATGCCTGAGAGGGAGAGATTGTGGCACAGTGGTTAAAGCATCCTGAGGTTATGGGTTCAAACGCACACTGCTCCTTGTGACCCTGGACAAATCACTTAATCCCCCTCCCCATTGCCTCAGGTACATTAGACAGGGGGAAATGCTTAGATACTTAAATAATATAAACCATTCTAAGCTCCTCTGGGAGAACAGCATAAAAAACGAAATCACAATTCAAAATACCCAGGTTCTGCAGCTCAGAACCACCACTCTGTTTATGTTAACCCTTGTGCCTCGGGCTTCCACATGCCACAGAGAACTTCCGGATGTCTAATGCTGGACTGGGTCTAACACTAGCTCTGATTCCATGTGTGGGTATGTCCAGAGGCTTTACTGGACTATGTGCCTTCTCCTGTGGAAATCTTTGGGAGCGCAGTCCATCTTCCACCCTGATGCACCCCACAGGATCAGAATTGCTCTGTGTGTCTGAGTCCTCCTGGGAAAGCATCCAAAACTTTGCCGCTGTAATTTCAACACCAACAAGAGCGATGCATATTATACACAAGGTGTAAACAACTTTGGGAAAACAAAGGCTGCGGCTGTGGTGATTCTTGGCCAAGAGACTGTTAGACAAAGACTTCTAAGAGTTTTCAGATCTTTCTTAAGCTGCCGGCCTTTCAGGGACTGCGGTGTAGTCACACCGGGGGGTTCCAGTTCTACCTCATCCATCACCGTGCTGCGCCGTTCCTAACAACTCCTAGAACTTTCTTAAGCTCTCATGCAGAGTATAAGATCTTTGGGAATGGAACATTATAGGAGTGTGATTAATTTTTACATAGTTGACCGTACTATCATTGCACCATGGGAGCAAAGTCGGTGTGACTAGCTGGGTTTCAAACACTTTTCACACCTAGGAACTCAAAAAAATAAGGGAGCAGACCAGGAAAGGATTAACCAATAGGCCCAGTAGGCACGTGCCTAGGGCCCGAAATGGTCAGGGGGGCCTGATGAAGGAGGGCATCAGCATTGTTTTTTCCAAACGGCGATAGGCCCCTCCAGCATCGATTGGCAACGCGGGCCCCCTGATCAGCAATGCACCCCCCCATCCCCCACCCCCACCCCCATCGATGGAAAATAAGACAAGCAAGCAACACAGGTAAGAAAGGAAATGGGAACTGTAATTTTGCAAACATGCTGCTTGCCCAAAGCTTTCCTCTGACGCAACTTCCTGTCTCCGTCTGGGCGCAGGGTGGGGTGAGGCGAGGCAGGGGGCCCAGTGTACTTGTGTGCCTAGGGGCCTTCGACGAATTAATCCTGCCCTGAAGCAGACAACCAACTGTCAGAAATTAAGGACATCTTACCTAAGCAGTTTGCCTGTCTCCCGCCTCAACCTTACAGGGCTAGCTTAACCATTAGAAAAGTCTAGGCAATGGCCTAGAGTGGCAGCTTCTGTGAAGTGGCAAAACAAACGAACAATAGATCCTGACAGCCAGACTAACGTAGACCAAAATCAGCACATTTTTATACCTGCAGGGAGGACGGAAAATGATCAGACTTAATGTCTAATTATACATTTGTACAGGGAGAGTGTCAGGATCATCATGATGCGTTTTAGTTATCAAAATTTTGCAAGGGGAGGGAGGACATAAGGCTGCAGCCTCAGCACCATGTATTTAAGTCTTTGGGAAGCAGAGCTGAGCTTGTGATGTCATAATACCTCATTCCACCAATAAGAGCCAACTTCATCAGTGATGTCACAATGGCTTGATTGTCCTGTACTCCCTCCAACCCAGCCAGCTGATTAACCCTTCCCCTTAACTATATCCATGACATCCTGTTTGTTTAGATTATAAGCTCTTTGGAGCATGGACTGTCTTCTTTGTGACTCTGTACAGCGTTGCGTACGTCTTGTAGCGCTGTAGAAATAATAGTAGTAGTAGTGTGAAGAGTTTCAAGTCTTTGGGAAGCAGAGCTGAGACTGTGATGTCATAATGCCTCATTCCACCAATAAGAGCCAACTTCATCAGTGATGTCACAATGGCTTGATTGTCCTTCTGCCCTTCATCCCAGCCAGCTGATTAACCGTTTCCCTTAACTGGATCCATGACATCTTGTTTGTCTGTCTTGGCTGTTTAGATTGTAAGCTCTTTGGAGCAGGGACTGTCTTCTTTGTGACTCTGTAGAGTGCTGCATAAGTCTGGTAGTGCTATAGAAATAATTTGTAGTAGTGGTGATGCTTATGCTAGTTTTTCAGGCTATTTACCAAAATGTACCTTTCTCATGCTGTAACTTTACAACAATCATTTCAATCCTTGTGATCAGAGCAATGCGTCTGTCCTTGGAAGGGATGCAGGAAGTGAAATATGCTAGAACTAGGTGGACAGCCATTTGTGTGGCAGGAGTAATTGTGTGGAATAACTTGATAGGACACTTGAGGATAATTAGTTATTAATATACAAATTTTAAAAATGCATATTTGAAAACATCCCTTTTTATTGAGGCTTTTTGAATGAATATTATGCAGTGAATGAAAGAATTATTTTGTTTGAAAGTGTTATAAAGACTGTTTTATGTTAGAATTTTCTATGATTTTTCTGTTATAAATGTATGCATTTTTATAACCCGCTTAGGTTTAAGTGAGAGAAAAGCTATTTACATAAATCTTGTGTATCTGTTGCAAGCATTCTTCAAATCTGTTGATAACGTATGCCAACCATGCCCTGCCCTCTCGATACAGAAGTCCTTCCCCTCTGTGCACCCCCTCATTCTGGGGACGTATGGCCACATGAGATATCACCGACCTTGGAATTTTCAGCCCCAGTGAGGATGGCGGTGGGTGTGGCCTCCAGTGACCTGATGTCACTTTGCTCTGGTCCCACCTTCACGGCTAGTTACGGTTATGGTTGTGGTCTCGTGAAGGTCCAAAAAGCAAAAGAAACCGTGGAAAAGATGCTCCTGATGCAAGCGTTTATTTAGTCAATTGAAAGATGCCATATAAAGTCCACAAATGCAGAGACCCTCCACGGTCCGTGTTTCGACAGACAAGCCTTCTTCAGGGGTCCTAATTGGAATTGAAAGATCGAAAAGCAAATGTGGATATTAGAAAATCAACATAAATCCAGGCTGAAAACTGTGCTCCAAACTCTGCACTATGACAGAAAAGGGTCCTTTTTTTTGACCTATGCATTTGTGGACTTTTTATGGCATCTTTCAATTGATCGAATAAATGCTTCCATCAAGAACATTTCTTCCACGATCTCTTTTGCTTTTTAGTCTTTCCATTCACTGTAGAATTGTTGGGGAGTCTCTTCTTTTGTTTTCAACTTTCTGTTCTCATGAAGGATCCTATATTAAGCAAATAAACCATAACGGAAGCAGTTTACAAATTATTCCCCTCTTTTACGAACACATAAGGCAGGTTTTAGCGCCCACAGCGGCGGTAACTGCTCCGCTCATAGGAATTCTACGAGTGCCAGAGCAGTTACCACCACTGCTTAAACCCGCACTATGCGTTCATAAAAGAGGGGGTAAAATATATCAAATTTAAAAAAGGAACACCATTTAATAAGGGGAGGAAAGAGAATATAGACAGAGTAGGCGGCGGGAATCGGTTCGGCATGTTCCTCGATCTACTGGTTATTGAAACGGCCAACAAGATGCTTCAACTTCCCGCTAGAGCAGAGGTGTCAAAGTCCCTCCGAGGGCCACAATCCAGTCGGGTTTTTAGGATTTCCCCAATGAATATGCATGAGATCTATTTGCTTGCACTGCTTTCATTGTATGCAAATAGATCTCATGCATATTCATTGGGGAAATCCTGAAAACCTGACTGGATTGCGGCCTCGAGGAGGGACTTTGACACCCCTAGAGGAAACAGCCCTATAGTGTGACTTCTCGAGTTGACAAAGCCCACATCTGTTGAGCAGGCCTGAGCAATGCTGGCCCCGGCACTTATGACCCCCCCCCCTTCCTCGTTTCAGGTGAGGGACCTGGAGCAGCAGAACAAGGTTCTGGAGACCCGACTGCAGCTGCTGAAGGGAAGAGACACGTACAAGTGCAACATGAGTCAGATCATGACGGCATCCAGCAACAACCTGAAGCAGCAGATCGATGGTCTCCTTCATGAGAAGCAGCGACTCCAGGCGGAGCTGGCAAATAAGGAGGCGGTGCTGGAGGACCTTAAGATCAGGTACAGCGGGGGAGCTAGGGGACAGCTTCATGGTTGCTAAACACCCCATTCTCTGCATGGTGCAACACTTTCCTGAGCTTTAGAAAGCCGATCAAATGCACAGACACAGCAGGATAAAAGGCGTTCTGCCACATTCTTCATCCATAGAGGGGTCAGAGTTTGTTCAAAGAACCAGGTAACCAAAAGGCTTTCTTACCATTCCCAGTAGCGGCGCTCAGTGCAGTAGGTCTGCACACCTCAGGTACGAGAGTCTCTCTCTCTCAGCTCCGGTGCATGGTAATGGGAGGGGGCCCCGGGCACCGTCTTGCCACCCCACTCCTCTCCTTGCCGTGCATGCATGCCCCTTGCCTTCCCCCGTTCCTTTTTATATTTCCCCAGCGTGAGGTTGGTGCCCACGTCAGCATCGGCACTCCCTCTGACGTCACTTTTGGAACCCACGCCTAAGGTGAGCCGACACCGACGTGGGCATGCTGCTCACGCTGGGGACTTTAAAAAGGTACAGGGGAAGGAGGCAGGGGAGGGGCTCAACCACTCCAGGCGCCATTCGCCCATCCTGCACCACTGCTCAGCTCTGCTCATTACTCTTTGAGTTATTACTGGTTTCTCTGGTACTGGTGTGTCTTCCATCACTGGTGGAATATCAGCGATCAACCTACACCAGTGACACAACAGCAGCTGTAAGTGGGATGTCATTAGAATGTTTTTATTTTTTATTTTTTAAACTTTATTAATTTTCAAAACTTCGATAGTGCAATATAACAAATGTAACGTATAATCTAATATAATAAAGCCCTAAGCGCGCATACGCACTCCCACCTGCGTGCTCCTGTTTTCCGTGAGCTGTAGGGACCCGCAGGTAGGAGTGCGTATGCGTGCGGCGGCGCAGAGCCTGTCGGCCGCGGCGGCTCTTGCCGTCTGAAGGATAAAGCCTTCCTTCCTGTAAGTTTGCTGCCACCGCTGCCGTCCTTCCCCAGAACCCACGCTCGAAAAACGATCGATCACCCACTGCGCAAGGGAGCACCGCCCCGACCGGCTCCTCCAGGCTGACGACGTGCACAGGCCTAAGTCGGCCAGCCAAAGCAAAGAATCCGACGCTGCAAAAACGGCTGATCCCGAAAGTAGCCCTGCCGCTCCACCTCCGATAGCACCGATCACCTACCATGGCGCCCGATGTACAAAATCTGCCCCGGAGGGAATAGAGAGCTGAGGCTGAACAGGTTGAATAAGGCAAGAAAGAGTGTGCCTATACCTTTAATAAAGGGGGAGGGAATGCTGCTGCACGGGGAAGTGGGGTGGGGGTAGGCAAATGTTGCTTCACAAAGAAGTGGAGTTGGAGGACATAATGCTGCTGCACAGGGAGGGGGGGGAAGACAAAGGGGGCCAGGGAGCAAACGTGCTTTGCTTTGGGGGGGAGGGGTGTGCTGGGGGGGCCAGGGAGCAATCTTGGATTGCTTTGGGGAGGATAAAGAAGGGGGCCATAGAGAAAGACAAAGAAAGACAGGCAGGCAAGGGGCCACAGAGAGATAGAAAGACAGCGGACAGGGAGAGAGACAGGAAGAAAGAAAGACAGACAAACAGGGGGCCAGAGGGAGAGAGACAGACAGAAAGAAAGAAAGACAGACAGTGGGAGGGAGAGAGATAGAAAGAAAGAAAGAGACAGGGGCAGGGAGAAACACAGACAGAAAGAAAGACAGACATACATATATTCTAGCACCCTTTAATGTAACGGGCTTAAACACTAGTTATACAATAGAAGCGCATTCAACTTACACATGTTCATAATCAACCATTTCCCCCCCCCCCACCCATCCAATAATTATTCAATAAAACACAAAAACATATATTACCGCAAAAACCTTACCCCATTCAAAATCTTCCCACCCACCCCAAGTGTAAATATTTAAAAATCAATTTATAACAGAAATACTCCCCCCCCCCCTCCACACACACACCCTCCCACCCTTCCCTGGATATGTACCAAAATAACAAAAACTGACTCTCATTCAATAATCAATTATAATGAGGTAACATACGATGTCAATGGGCCTCATATCAATTTAAATATATTACCATGCCCCAAATTCTCAGCGTTTATCCTTTCAAATCTATGACTACAGCAAAGACTTGCCCATCAGAACGAAAAATTTAAACAATCACAGTTCTTCCAGTTTCGGGTGATCATCTGGATGGATATTTTTTATGAGATATTGATGATGTGTTAGGTTGTTTATTTCTGCTTATGTGTGTGTTGTAACACGCATAGATTTTTGTGATATGCGGGATATAAATGTTTTGCAGATGACACTAAACTGTTCAAAGTTGTTAAAACACCTGCGGATTGTGAAAAATTGCAGATGGACCTTAGGAAATTGGAAGACTGGGCGTCCAAGTGGCAGATGAAGTTTAATGTGGCAAATGCAAAGTAATGCACGTTTGGATGAATTACCTGAATCACAGTTACCGGATGCTAAGGTCCACCTTGGGGGTTAGCACCCAAGAAAAGGATCTGGGTATCATTGTAGACCAGGGGTAGGGAACTCCGGTCCTCGAGAGCCGTATTCCAGTCGGGTTTTCAGGATTTCCCCAATGACTATGCATGAGATCTATTTGCATGCACTGCTTTCAATGCATAGTCATTGGGGAAATCCTGAAAACCCGACTGGAATACGGCTCTCGAGGACCGGAGTTCCCTACTCCTGTTGTAGACAATACGATGAAACATTCCTCCCAATGTATGGCGGCGGCCAAAAAAGCAAACAAGATGCTGGGAATTATTTTTTTTAAAAAGGGATAGTTAACAAAACTAAGAATACCCCTGTATCGCTCCACGGTGCAACCTTACCTGGAGTATTGCGTTCAGTTCTAGTCACCTTATCTCAAGAAAGATATAGCGGCACTAGAAAAAGTTCAAAGAAGAGCGACAATGATAAAGTGGATGGAACTCCTCTCGTACGAGGAAAGACTAAAACGGTTAGGGGCTCTTCAGCTTGGAAAAGAGACGGCTGAAGGGAGATAGGACTGAAGTCTACAAAATCCTGAGTGGAGGAGAAAGGGTACAGGTGAATCGATTTTTCACTCTGTCAAAAATTACACAGACTAGGGGACACTCGGGTGGGGTAAGGGGTTTTGGCCTGGGGAGGGTCTGGCTAGGCTGGGGATTATACATAATAGTAAACGCATATAAACCCAACAATGTCGACGCGTCACGTCAACACAGTGATTAAAACGCTGGTAACCAAAAACAACTGCTTTCATCCAAGAGAACGGAGGACGCCGTGCGTCGCTGTTTGAAGAGAAAACGTGTGTTTTAAGGAAACAAGAAGAACTGGAAGAGACCCCAAAGTCCTCTTCCTTCAGAAGCTTTTGTGAAAGGCGGCATTATAACTAATAAACGATACTGAAGATTTAACCCCCCCCCCCCTCCCCATGACAATTGGTACATATGTTGCTACAGTAATGCACGGAAAAGTTTTCTAAACTTGTCTCTCTCTTGCTTTCTCTCGTGGCAGATACGAGGATGAAATTAATCAGCGCAATCAGCTGGAAAATGACTTTGTCTTGACGAAGAAGGTATTTGTGTTGGTTCTCGTCGTGCCTTTGCAATCACGGCCTGGTGCATGGCTTCAAATCCCTCGTCTACCTGCTAAAAATCTGAGCTCACTTGCTTTATTTATTTAATATTCGTTATTCTTTTTAAATCAAATACATAGTGCAAACAAATGAACACTCAAGTAATATAACAAAACTTCTCTCTAATCCATCAAATAATATATAACTATTAAAACCCTCTCCCCCCTCCCCCCCCCCCGGATGTGGATAACAATCTTTCTTGAATCAAAGGGAAATAATATTACTAACTCATAGCTTACACTATTTTGTTAACGGGCCCCAAATTTCCTATGGTGTCCCCTCTGTATGGAATTAATGTTTTCAAACTTATAAATCTGACATAATGATTCCCACCAGAAACTATAATTTAAGTTATGCCAAATTTTCCAATTTTTCATTATCAGCTGCATGGCTACTCCTGTCATGATAAGTAGTAATTTATTCTGATTTGCATTAATTGGTTTCTTGGGTAATAATATCGTTCCAAACAAAATTCCATCATGTGACATTGATAGTGGAACTTCCAATATCGTAATAATTTGACCCCCAAATGGATCGCTAGAATTTGAGTTTCAGGGGACAATAATATAGCAAATGATCCAATGTCCCTATATCAAGATGACAGTGCCAGCATCTGTTAGATTTTGAACTGTCCAACCTTTGCAACCTAACCAGGGTCCAAAAGGGTCTACGGAACAAGAAAACCCAGGATGCTTATGTCTGCTCTTTCCCTGTCCACTCAGGGTCTTTTGTTTGCTTATGACTTTCAGTGACTGCTGTTACACCCTGGCGCTCAAACTTTGCGGGACAGTTTCCCTCTACCGTAAATCTAGGACTGAAAAATTGCTACAGCAGGAAAATCGCAGCAAACCTACAGGTCCACACACAAAATGTCAACCTTCCTGTCTGTTTGAATAGTGATTTTCTCAAACATTGACAGAAGAGTTCACATAAGGAGAAAAAAACCCCCATGCTGTAGCGATAATTTCCCAACCCCCTCCTCCAAGGGGAAAAAATAAATATTATTAAGGAGAGAGATGGAAAAAGGGATTAGAACAGGGCTGTCAGGACTCCAGAGTGAGATTTGTATGCAAATATCTCTTATGAATATTCAGAGCAGGAGACTCCCACCCAATGTGAGACACTTGGTAAATCTGTACATTACCAAGTTTTTATCATTTCAACATAAAAATAGCCATAATGGGTCATATACTGGGCTACCAGATGGGCCAATAGTGGCCAATCTAGATTCAAAGATCCTGGCAGAATCAAGATTCCATGTAGAGAATGACACAGGGACAAACATTTCCCTTCCCCACGGGAACTCATTTTCCCATCCCGACAAGTTCTTTTCCTGCCCCTGCCCCATTCCTCCAAGCTCCATCCTCATCTGCACAAGCCTCGGACGCTTTCAAATCCTAAGTAGCAACATTCTAGAGCTCAGATTGTGATGTCATAATGCCTCATTCCACCAATGCCTAAGCTCCGTCCTCATCTGCACAAGCCTCAGAGAACTCTTTAAAATCCTAAGTAGCAACATTCTAGAGCTCAGATTGTGATGTCATAATGCTTCATTGCACCAATGCCTAAGCTCCGCCCTCATCTGCACAAGCCTCAAATGCTTTAAAATCATAAGTAGCAACATTCTAGAGCTCAGATTATGATGTCACAATGACTCATTCCACCAATGCCTAAGCTCCGTCCTCATCTGCACAAGCCTCAAACACTTTAAAATCCTAAGTAGCAACATTCTAGAGCTCAGATTGTGATGTCATAATGCCTCATTCCACCAATGCCTAAGCTCCGTCCTCATCTGCACAAGCCTCAAACACTTTAAAATCATAAGTGTTTGAAGCTTGTGTGGTTAAAGCAGAGCTTGCAGGAATGGGACAGGGATGAGGACATAGAGATCCTGTGGTGATGGAGACAAATGTCCCAGTGTCATTCTCTTAATTCCATTCTACCAACGTCTCTCCCTGGACTGCCACTGCTGGTTCCATCCCTCCACTCGGAGTCCTTATAGGAAAACACCAGAGGTCCAGAAGAGCAGAAAATGTGGGAGTCTTCCAGAAGATTCAGGAAACAGCACCAGGTCTGGAACCTATGTTCCCTCTAAGCTGAGTGCATGAGCGAATATTCATTCACACATTCTAGGAGCGTCGTTCACAGATTTTACATGGTTTCTCACAAGAATAATTGCAAATCTGGAAAATTGTTGGTTTTTAAAACCGGTTGCGTTCGGTCAATCCTTAGAGAGAGCATTGGTTTGCACTAGGGCAGAGCTCTTCTCTCCTTTAGGAGAAGGCCAAGTAATGGGATTAAAATACAGCAGGGGAGATCTAGGTGAGATGTTAGGAAGCCAGACCCCCCCGGAACAAGCTTCCCAAGGAAGTGGTGGGATCAGGAGGCCTTGAAGAGCAGGTGAGAAAAAGTAGGAGAAGTCTGCTGGGAGGCAGGGGATGGTGCTGAAGTCAGGGATGATTTTGTATGGCTTCCTGATCTGGCATTTATTTATTTTTTTATTGTTATTTATTTATTTATTCAATTTTCCATACCGTTTTCCCAGGGGAGCTCAGAACGGTTTACATGAATTTATTCAAATACTCAAGCAGTTTTCTCTCTCTGTCCCGGTGGGCTCACAATCTATGAAACACACCCAGGGCAATGGGGGGATTAAGTGACTTGCCCAGGGTCACAAGGAGCAGTGTGGGATTTGAACCCACAACCTCAGGGTGCTGAGGCTGGAGCTTTAACCACCGCGCCACACTCTCCCCTTGGTTTTGCAGGACCTGGATGACGCTTACTTGCACAAGGTGGACATAGAGTCAAAACTAGGGAGCGTAACAGATGAAATGGAGTACTTGAAACGACTCTTTGAGGAGGTGAGTGTGGAGGGGGGGTGCAGTGGGGACTGTGTTAGAGGCATCACAGAGCTGATACCCTCAGCCATCATCGCCATAATGAGAGGGTACCACCGGCACTGCTAAGCACCCATATTTCTTTACTTTTGTAGCATTTAGAGCAGGGCTGCCCAAGTCCGGTCAGGGTTTCAGGACACCCACAATGAATATGCATGAGAGAGATTGGCCTGCACTGCCTTCTTGGTATGCAAATCTCTCTCATGCATATTCATTGTGGATATCCTGAAAACCTGGCCTGCCAGTAGATCTCGAGGACCGGACTTGGGCAGCCCTGATTTAGATATTATGCTGACAAGTAGAACTTCCTGGAAAGACCCTCCCGTGGGCCAATTGGGCCAGGAAATAGAAAGCACCACCAGGGATATAAAGAAGGGATGGGGCCACTGGGCCACCTCTTGGGATATCTCTTTGCAGTCCTGCTTTTCTTAAAGGCCTGGGCAGCTGGGGTCATCAGAGGGTACACATATTAAACCAGTGCCTGAAAGGAGAGCTGACCTGGATTCAGTGTTCTGGGATTCCTTTTGAACTTACCCAGCTGAGTATACGCAGTGTGGGCCACACTGGAACGCTGATCTCCGGGAAAGGGTAATGGGGGGGGGGGGGGGGGTAATTCTCACTACTCCTTCCAAAGATAGAGTCAGGATGATGTGGATTCAACCATATAATGACAAGTCTTTGCACCAGTCAAATGGCAGCTGTAAATCCCAGTACACGAATGTCAGCATTGTTTCCCAAATATGTAACTGCCGGACCCTCCCTTGACACACCCATGTCCCTCTCAGAGTTGCACCTTTGGAATATTGATTAAGGCCCCCAATTCACGAAAGTCAGCGATCGTCGCTAAAATCACAGGTTTAGTGATGATCACTGCAAAGCGACCCAATTCACAAAATGGCCCCCCTCGATTGCCCATTTTCCGATCCGGCCATGCAAAATAGCCAAGCGATTGATTCCGTTACATTTGCTTGGCTGTTTTGCATCGGTAACGGTGTGCAAATCATTTGTACGCAAACTTGATAGTGAATCAATCACTGTTTGAAAATCGGCCAACAGCGACTGAGTCACTATCTGTAGTGAATCTGGAGTAAGGTCAGTTAACGCACATAACTGCCAATTACCACCAATTATGGCCAATTAGCATCTAATTAATCCATTAAGCTAAGCGTGCAAGTGAACTTATTCTCTAAGTTGTTCACACAGATTTACATGATAGTTGGGAACGAGGGCACCCAGCACCTTACCAGTAGTGTAGTGAGGATAGGAGGCCCCTGAAGTGGTAGCACCCCTCGCACCCTCCTCTCCGCCCCCCTCCACTCTCGCACCCTCCCACCTCGGTACTTTTTAAAAATCTTTGCCAGCACGAACAGCTTTTCCACTCTGTTGCTCATGCCTGCATTGGCTTTCCCTCTGATGTTACTTCCTGACCCCACGACCCGGAAATGATTTCTGAGGGCACTAGGCTGGCACAAGCAGCAGACAGAGTAGTTGCTCACGCTAGTGAAGATTTAAAGAGGTGCGGGGAAGGGAGGGCACAAGTGGGGCATGGGGGGGAGGGTCAGAGAGGTGACAGCGCCCACTTCACATAAGGTTTGACTTTGGATGCATCCCTCTGGCCCTTTGCTGCGATGTCAGTGAGGTACAGCCTCCATTTTCTCCTGCATGGTGAGGTGGGAAAGAGATGACCGTCTCATTCTTGCACAGAGGCATCACCTTGTCCTGACAGGATGGACTCTCTTCTCCTACAGGAGATCCAGGAGCTGCAGTCTCAGATCCATAACGCCTTGGTCACCGTGGAGATGGACAACAACCGGGACCTGGAAATGAAGAATATTATGGAGGGCGTGAAAGCTAAGTACCAGGCCATGCTGGACAAGAGCCGCCAGGAGGCCGACCAGTGGTACAAGTCTAAGGTTTGTACGCCTTCTATGAACCCTTTTTGGGGGTTTCAGAACGTGAATAAGGGGGTGTTTTCTATACTGAAAAATACTCAGAATGTAGATTTACAAAGCAGGTTTCAGCTACTCAAAGCTTCCGATCCACAATACCTTCCAGTGAAGTACACGGGCAATGCCCAGGCTGCCACCTCTGGGGCGAACGGCTGGCAACACATTTCTGGTGTCTAGAATTGAAGAAATCCATGAAGACTAACTAATACCGAATGAAACTTTTCAATCCTCTGAAGCAACCCGCTCTACTCTAACACCTCTGGACATGTCCAGAAATCCTCTTCTGTAATCCGCTTTGAACCGCAAGATAATGGCGGAATACAAATCGCTAATGTAATGTAATGTAGAATGTGTTTTTGCTTCCAAAGGGCAGAGAAAGCAATGCTATCGATTATTACTATCTGAAGCACTTGCACTATGTGTGTAAATTTAAGTCACAGAGGTAACAAGAAATGCCATCATTACACCGTGAAAAAGACCAAAGCGGAGCACTTCTAGCTATATCCAACCCACAGTACAATAACTCTGAGCCAAAAGGGAGTCTTTTTGGATAATAAAAGTATCGAGCGTCTTATTAAACATGGACCAATGTTGGATTTGGCAATACGGCCACTTTGTCGGGGTTTCTCTTTTTCCCAGACAACTTTTTAGCTAATTTTGATTATTGATTTAGAATATAAAATTTAGGGTGTTAGATTTAAGGGTGGGAACCATCAAAGTTATAAGAGGTTTTATGTTCTGAGGCTCTCCAAGAATGGGGCTGCTGTTTGAACAGCTTCAGCAGGATGTCCTATGTATGTGAGGTCTCTACATTGGTTTGTTCAGAAGATTTCAAATGCTTGACATTTTAATTATCCCAAAAGACCCCCTTTTGGTTCAGAATCATTCCACTGTGCGCAGTCCAATTCAGCCTCCCCCAAAACATGACCAATTTCCTTCCCCCCTCCCACTACAACTATCCCGCTGGGAGCTCGTTTGTATTAAAGGGCAACCCTGGGACCCACCACAATTACAAACAGCAGGAAGCAGACACTTGTCCCAGTCCCAGTGCAAATTCGCAACCCATGCAACATTCCATGCTACCGATCCAGGGCAAGCAGTGGCTTCCCCCATGTCTCAATAGTAGACTATGGACTTTTCCTCCAGGAATTTGTCCAGTCCTTTTTTTAAAACCAGCTACATTAACCGCTCCTACCACATTCTCTGGCAACCTCCACTCATATCTTTTTGCCTTCTAATTCTGCAGTTTGATGATATTGAGAAGCAAGCCAAGAGGCACAATGAAGAACTGAAGAACGTCAAAAATGAGATCACAGAGATCAACCGCTTAATCCAGAGGATCAACGGTGATATTGAAGGCTTAAAAAATCAGGTCGGAGAATATTTAATAAAATGTCACCTTCTCTTCTATGTTTTGTGGTACAGTTGTGTCGAGGTAGGGCTACCATTCTTCCAAGTGAAGAGGACTCTTCCAGAAAATGAGCTCTCGTGAGACTTGACATGTAGAAAAGGGGTTCTCGATTCTGCTCCAATGATGACTTTGGCAAGATGTGATGAAACTGACTCTGTAGATTGCCATAATTTAATTTGGGAGTGGTGTAATGGTAGAATCTCAGGTGGCAGAAACTGTGTCTGCTCTTTTCTGGACCAACAGAGCTGCTATGCAGGTCAGTGGAATTAATCGCCCTAACTACATAACAATATCTATATAAGATTGCCTCAAAAGTACTGTAATGGATTCAAAGCCTATGTCTCACGTGTATCAAAAACAAAAAAAAATCATAAACCACAGCCAAAAGGTCTAACTGGTAAAAATGCATGCCAGCACACACAAACATAGCGTATCTTTAGTGGGAGTGGATAAGGAGGAAAAAGGATCTCGGCAATCCAAACCATAGAAACATAGAAAGATGACGGCAGATAAGGGCTACAGCCCATCAAGTCTGCCCATACCATTGACCCACCCTTTTAATTCTACTGGCCCCCTTAACTCTACTGACCTGCTCTATTAAGTCTATATCCTAGCGACCCTATTCATTGGTATGACCCTCGCAGTGATCCCACATAGGTATCCCATTTATTCTTGAAGTCTGGGATACTGCGGGCCTTGATCACCTGTACTGGAAGCTTGTTCCAATGCTCTATCACTCGTTCCGTGAAGAAGTACTTCCTGACGTCTCCACGAAACTTCCCTCCCCTGAGTTTGAGCGGATGTCCTCTTGTGTTCGAGGGTCCTTTGAGAAGAAAGATATCATCTTCCACTTCGACTCGTCCCGTGATGTACTTAAATGTCTCAATCATGTCTCCCCTCTCCCTACGCTCCTCGAGAGTATAGAGCTGCAATTTGTTCAGTCTATCTTCATACGAGAGACCCTTTAGCCCCGAGACCATCCTGGTGGCCATCCGCTGAACCGACTCAATTCTGAGCACATCTTTACGGTAATGTGGCCTCCAGAATTGCACACAGTATTCTGGAGGCCACAATAGACTACATAAGCCGTCTATTGGTTATCTCTGGATTGAATTGTCTTTCATTGATCCAAAACTCCCGAGTAATTTTTTACTTATATTTTTCTTAAATATGTTTTATGGCTTTTAAATATTTTTTTTTACTAATTTTCTTTACGAGAAGTTGACCCTACTTTTAGTGTAATTGTAACCAAAGTGTAATTAATAACGCACAATGTTGATTTAGCCTTATCCACTCCCACTAAAGATATGTTTGTGTGGTGGCATGCATTTTTACTAGTTAGACTGATTGCTGGTTAGCTACTAGTTAGCTCCTCAGGGAGACAGAGTCTCATAGAAACATAGAACATGACGGCAGAAAAGGGCCACGGCCCATCTAGTCTGCCCACCCTAATATCCCACCCCCTAACTACCTCCATGAAGAGATCCCACATGCCAATCCCATCTTTTCTTTAAAATCTGGCACGCTGCTGGCCTCAATTACCTGTTGTGGAAGATTATTCCAGCGGTCAACCACCCTTTCGGTGAAGAAATATTTTCTGGTGTCGCCATGAAATTTCCCAGCCCTGATTTTCAACGGATGCCCTCTTGTTGCCGTGGGTCCTTTAAGGAAAAAGAGATCCTCTTCCACCTCGATACGGCCCGTGACATATTTGAACATCTCGATCATGTTCCTCGAGTGAGTACAGCTGCAACTTACCCAGTCGTTCCTCATACGGGAGATCATTGAGTCTTGAGACCATCCTGGTGGCCATTCGCTGAACCGACTGAACTCTCCGCACATCCTCTACTTTGGCTCTCTTGAAATCAGAACACACATTTTGTGGTGTTCTATAAACTACGGCACAAAAAGAGGATCCAACAGAATCTGCAGTACAAAAAGCAGCAAGCAAAACACAAACGGCAGACTATGTACAGGATGCAGGCTTTGTTTATTGTACCCATAATGGAATTGCTTTTTACTGTCATTGCGATGCATATTCATTTCGTACCTCTGGCTCATACAGGCGCTTGTTTGATACTTTTATATTGCGGTTTGTTTCATACCTTATTCACCCTGGATCCCTGAGGAAGGCATTTTGTCCGAAACACGGACCTTGTCGGCTCCCTTGGTTGTGAATAAGGTTGTATATTTTCTTCAGTTCCGTTATCGGTACAATAAACAAACCCTGCATCCTGTACATAGTCTGCAGTTTGTGTTTTGTGTTCTACAAACTACGCCCATACCTGGAAGAAAAGCTCCGTAGCGTAACGAGGGCAGGACAGTTGTGGCGATCTCCCCATGTGCAGGCTCTAAAGGGCACACTGAGGGGCACAGGGCCGCAGTCTACACATGCATGACTATCTGCATCGCTGGCCCCCTCGGGTGTCAAATTCCTATTCTGGGGCAGGAGACGGGTGGGATTGACGGTGACTGTCAAAAGCGCGCCGGACTTTGGCACAGCAACTATCTCGCAGCGATAATTGCATGCAAGACGTATGCGCACTGCCGGTCCCGCTGCTTTAAAGCCTTACCATTAGCGCTGTGAGGGTGGGTGGGTTAAGTCGTCACGCTCCCGGGGGGGGGGGACTCCCCCACTACACTGAAAAACTGCCGACCACTAAAAACTGAAAGGAAACTGGAAGTTTTCAACAAAAACCACTTCCCCCCACATTTCTCCCCTCACAGCGCTAACGGTGAGGCTTTAAAGTGGCAGGACCGGCGGCGTGCATACATCTTGCACGTAATTGTCAGTGCAACTTTGAGGAGCACATTTATCCTGCACTCAATTGTTACAGTACCAGGATTGACTGCTGCACGCAGGCAAACCACATCCCCCATAAGCGCTTCACCTCCCTAACCACTGGACACACCCATGGCCTGCATAACGCCTTGTGCACACAGGCACCTGCCTGTCAATTAATGGTGCTTTTGAAATGCCTAAATAGCACCTAAGAACATAAGAAGCGCCATCTCCGGATCAGACCTTCGGTCCATCAAGTCCGGCGATCCGCACACGCGGAGGCCCTGCCAGGTATACACCTGGTTTATTTTATAGCCAACCATACTTTATATGCCTCTCTCAAGGAGATATGCATCTAGTTTGCTTTTGAAGCCTAGGACTGTCGATTCTGCAATATTCTCCCCTGGGAGAGTATTCCAGATGCCAACCACTCTCTGTGTGAAGCAGAACTTTCTGACATTAGTCCTGAACTTGTCCCCCCTTAGCTTCATTTCATGTCCTCTTGTCCGTGTCAAATTGGACAATGTAAATAATCTTCTCTGCTCTATTTTGTCGATTCCTTTCAGTATTTTGAAGGTCTCGATCATATCCCCACGCAGTCTCCTTTTCTCAAGGGAGAACAATCCCAGTGTTTTAAGTCGATCCTCATATACCAGTTTCTCCATACCCTTCACTAGTTTGGTTGCTCGTCTCTGCACCCTCTCCAGCAGTTTTATATCCTTCTTCAGGTAGGGAGACCAATGTTGGACGCAGTATTCCAAGTGGGGTCTGACCATTGCCCTATAAAGCGGCATTATAACTTTCTCCGATCTACTCGAGATTCCTTTCTTTATCATGCCCAACATTCTAGATATGGTTACCAGATGTCTAGGAAAGCCCAGACATGTCCTCCTTTAGAGGACTATCCGGGTTAAGGGGCTGGAGGAGTTGCTGTACAGCGAGAGATTAGAGAAACTGGGCCTCTTCTCCCTCGAACAGAGGAGATTGAGAAGGGACATGATTGAAACATTCAAGGTATTGAAGGGGATAGACTTAGTAGATAAGGACACCCTCTCCAAGGTAGAAAGAACGAGAAGGCACTCTCTAAAGCTGAAAGGGGATAGATTCCGTACAAATGTAAGGAAGTTCTTCTTCACCCAGAGAGTGGTAGAAAACTGTAATGTTCTTCCGGAGTCTGTCATAGGGGAAAACACCCTCCAGGGATTCAAGACAGTTAGACAAGTTCCTGCTAGACCAGAACGTACGCAGGTAAGGCTAGACTCAGTTATGGCTCAGGTCCTTGACCTAGGGGCCACCGCGTGAGCGGACTGCTGGGCACGATGGACCTCTTGTCTGACCCAGCAGCGGCAATTCTTATGTTCTTACGCGGATGGATTTCCAAAACCTGGCAGTTTGTCTGTGTTTTGGAAGGTCTCGAGCTCAGGGCTGCATCTGGATAACCTCCGAGCATATGCAGGTGTGATGCAATGACATCGTACACATGCAGAAATGCATGTGATGTCTTTGTGTCGCATCCGTGCATGGAATGAGAGGGCATAGGATGAAGTTAAGAGGTGATAGGCTCAGGGGTAATCTAAGGAAATACTTTTTTACGGAAAGGGTGGTAGATGTGTGGAACAGTCTCCTGGAAGAGGTGGTGGAGACAGGGACTGTGTCTGATTTCAAGAAGTTGTGGGATAGGCACGTGCGATCTCTCTGAAAGAGATGGTTACTGTGGATGGGCAGACTGGATGGGCCATTTGGCCTTTATCTGCCTTTATGTTTCTATAACCATAAAGTTTTATGACATCACAATGCAGGTGTAAAGAGCCTTAGCCAATAGGGAGAGGAGATGCAAATGTTAAGCACCTTAGCCAATAGGGAGAGGAGGAGATAGTGGATGCTGTGGATGGGCCATTTGGCCTTTATCTGCCATCATGTTTCTATGTTTCTATATGGCTCCAGAAAAAGAGGACAGATTGAGACATCTGGGTTTTATTTCCATTGAACACAATTGGTCTCAAAATGTCTGGAGGAGAGTGGCACAATGGTTAAAATCTAGAGCCTCAGCACTGTGAGATTATGGGTTCAAACCCTGTGTCGCTGCAAGTCACGTTATCCTCCACTGCCCCAGGTACATAAGATAGATTGTGAGCCCACCGAGACAGATAGGGGAAAATGCTCAAGTACCTGAATAAATTCATGTAAACTGTTTTGAGCTCCTGTGGGAGAACAGTATAGAAATGGAATGAATTTTGCTGGAACCATATAGTTACCCTAGGAACAGCCTCAGAAAATAAGGAGTGTGTGGCGCAGTGGTTGAAGCTACAGCTTCAGCACCCTGGGGTTGTGGGTTCAAATCCAGCGCTGCTCCTTGTGACCCTGGGCAAGTCACTTAATCCTCCATAGCCCCAGGTACGTTAGATAGATTGTGAGCCCACCGGGACAGATAGGGAAAATGCTTGAGTACCTGATTGTTAAACCGCTTAGATAACCTTGATAGGCGGTATATAAAAACTTAATAAACTTGAGCTACTACCCACATGGAAAAAATCCTGCTGCCCTTACACAGTCCTAGGCCTAAAAACCTCCCCAGGATATAATTTATTTTTTTTAATTTGTTAGTGATATCCCATATTTAACAATAAGTTCCTAAGAACAATCATTTTTTGGGGTAAGTGGAAAGCTGAAATCCTCATCGATCCATATGGCGAAATCCTATTATGGTTTCATATTTACTGTAAAACTCAATAAGACTCAGAGTTTAAAACAGCTTAAATACTGTATTTGAAAGTATTAAACTTGGCTTTAACAATGTAGATGCCACAGTGAAAATTTGTATAAACTCTATTTGTTCATAATTCCGCACTTGACGCCGCTGCTAAGCTCCGACGCAGCCAGCATTTTGCAGTGGAAAAATGACCACCGCTGCATCAGGGCACTTTCACTCGCAGCAAAGCATAATCAGTCCGACTAGCTCTGTCTGGATTTCCCCGGATATGTCTTCCTTTTCGAGGACATGTCCGGACAGCTTTTCAAAACCTGGCACTTTGTCCAGGTTTTGAAAAGCTTCCTCGAAATCGCACTGAGAGCAGGCAGCGGGGGGGACAGGGCTGGGGCAGGGCAAGGGTGAGATTGAGGGCATAATGTGGCAGGGATGGGTAGAACTGGCGGGCCTGGGGTGGGTCTAGGGCAGTGGTCTCAAACTCAAACCCTTTGCGGGGCCACATTTTGGATTTGTCGGTACTTGGAGGGCCGCAGAAAAAATAGTTAATGTCTTATTAAAGAAATGACAACTTTGCATGAGGTAAAACTCGATTTATAAACTATAAAGAGTTTTACCTTATGCAAAATTGTCATTAACTATTTTTTCTGCGGCCTTCCAAGTACCCTATTTTTTTCTGCAGCCCTCACATTTAAAGTTTAATATCTTTCCTTTCTCAAAACTGACACATTTCAATCACTATATTGAAAATAAAATCATTTTCCCTACCTGGTGACTTTATTTTTCTGTGCATTTAACTGTTTCCAAGGTCTTCTTGTCCTTTGACTGGTTTTCTCTCCGTCTTCACTTTCTGCCTTGCATCCATCTTTGGCATTAACTTAATATTCAATTTTTCTGCTTTCTTTTCAAAATCTACGTTTCCATGTCTTACCTTCCGTTCTATCTCTCCTTCTTCTGTCCCTATTTCCATGGTCTGACATCTCTTCCTTTCCTTTCTCTCCCTCCCTCCTTCCTTCCTTTCCCCTGGTCTGGCATCTGTCTCCTTCCCTTCCCCAACTTTTTATTTCTTTCACCCTGCCCCCTTCTTTCTTTCTCTATCCATGCCCCCATTCTTTCTATGTCTGTCTTTCTCTCTCTCCGTGCCCCCTTTCTTTCTTTCTCCATGCCCGCCCTTTCTTTCTGTCTTTCTCTCTCCATGCCTCTTTCTGTCTGTGTCCCGTTTCCCTTCTTTCTTTCTGTCTCCCTGTCCCCCCTTTCTTTCTTTACTTCTCCCTGCCCTCCCCCAAGCCACCACCATTGGGGAACAGGCCGCCACCGCCGCAATCGGGGAACAGGCTGCCGCCACCACAATCGGGGAACATGCCAGCGCTGAGGTCATAACTCTCCCTGCTTATCTTCCCCAGCGCGGGGCTGACCAATTCATGCCACCCGACGTCAATTCTATCGTCGGGGAGGAACTTCCGGGCCAGCCAGATTGGGGAACCCTGCTTTAGGCGAGGACAGATCGTGGGCCGCAAAATAGTACCTGGCGGGCCGCATGTGGCCCCTGGGCCACGAGTTTGAGACCACTGGTCTAGGGGGTCCAAATTTTACGAAAGTAAAATCTGGTAACCCTAGCTCTACTGGCTTCTCAGTCCTATGGTTGCCTTTCTGGCACTCTCCCTGTCTCTGACTGTCACTTCTGCTTTTCGCTCTCTCATCTCTTCTCCAGATTTAGCACTGACCCGTTGTGCTCTTGGAAATCACCTAATCGAAGCCAAATGAAGAAATAATCTTTTTGTAACCCCCTTCTGTTTCCGCTAGCGTGCCAATCTGGAGAACGCCATTGCTCTAGCGGAAGAGCAAGGTGAGCAGGCCGTCGAAAATGCCAAGAAAAACATCCAGGAGTTGGAGGAGGCTTTGAAGAGAGCGAAGCAGGACATGGCCCACAAGGTGCGAGACTACCAGGAGCTCATGAACACCAAACTGGCCCTGGACATCGAGATCGCCACCTACAGGAAGCTGCTAGAGGGAGAGGAGAACAGGTAAAGCCAAGCTGCTGGTTTTAAAGATTTGATATGGTATCTTTGCTCCTCTTGTTCCTCCGCTATGGAATGTTTATAGATTTTCCTATGCGAGAGGCATTCATCGATTTGAACTTTCTCTTCCTTCTAGGAAAGGAATTCAAGGAGTTAAGAATTTTAGCAACTCTCTGGCATTTAAATTTCCCCAATTATGAAATGAACTTCCCCTAGTTTCGAGATGTCCCAGTTCCTTCCAAGTCTTCCGTAAACTTCTAAACTTTTTTATTCGCTAAACATTTTGAAAACTAACTCTTGTATTTCAGTTTACTTTATTTTTTTTTTTTTTAATTTATTGTTAACCACGTCGAGCTTCTTTTGGTTGAAGACCCGGTATATAAGGTTAAGTTTTAGTTTAGAGAGGCCTAAGCAATATGTTACAACTTAAAACAGCAGCGCCAAAGGGCCTACAACATCCATGATTCCCATTTCATGCACAATTGTAATCCCTTCTTGCCTGGACCAGACCTAGGAGGGATGCTTTATTTAAAATAATTTTGTTTGGTAGATCCAGGTTGGGACCAAGTACCAGTAGAAGACCATTGGCAAAAGAACTGCCACTTTCCACTGGCACTTAAATAGTCCAGGCCCGAATTGGGGTTCTGAGCCAACTGTTTATTTACAAAATAGTATTTAAGTGATAAAACGTCTAAGTCTGACTTTGGATGTTTCCCGCAAGACGTCCAAAAAGCAGGGTGGGGAAACATTCATTTTTGAAACCACTAGATGTCCAAAATTTTTTTTTTTTTTTTTTTTTTTTAATGACCTGTGTGGACTTTGTGGCCTTCAGGAAGTCCAACCTTAGGACACCTAACTTTTTCACTATTTTTGACCGCACAAATGTCCACATTCAGACCATTTAGATGTGGGAGGGGCCGCACAGACTAGCCAACAGAGCAGTGGGACGCCTTGGAGCGCACTTCTGTGAACTTCGCATAACGGGTGCAAGATATACGTAGAGAATGACTTAATATACATTTAGAAGAAGAGAAGAACTAATACATATATGCAACAACATTAATAATTTATTAATCAACCTTACTTTTTTCATAAATAAGAACATAAGAAGTTATATCTCCACTGGGTCAGACTGGAGGTCCATCTCGCCCAGTGGCCCGCTCCCGCGGCGGCCCACCAGGTCCTTGACCTGTGAAGTGAATTCTTGACCTTTATAAACTACCTCTACTTCTATAACCTACCTCTGCTGCTATCTGTACCCCTCAATCCCTTTATCCTTTAGGTACCTATCCAAACCTTCCTTAAACCCTTTTACTGTGCTCTCGCCCACTACAACCTCCGGAAGCGCGTTCCATGTGTCCACCACCCTCTGAGTAAAAAGGAACTTCCTAGCATTGGTTCTAAACCTGTCCCCTTTCGATTTCTCCGAGTGACCCCTTGTGCTCGTGGTTCCTCGCAGTTCGAAGAATCTGTCCTTATCCACTTTCTCTAGGCCCTTCAGGATCTTGAAGGTTTCTATCATGTCTCCTCTAAGTCTCCTCTTCTCCAGGGAGAACAGCCCCAGCATTTTCAACCTGTCGGCGTATGTAAAGTTTTCCATACCTCTTATCAGCTTAGTCGCTCTTCTCTGGACTCCTTCGAGTACTGCCATGTCTTTCTTGAGGTACAGCGACCAGTACTGGATACAGTACTCCAGGTGCGGGCGCACCATTGCACGATACAGCGGCATGATGACTTCCTTTGTCCTGGTTGTGATGCCCTTCTTGATGATGCCCAGCGTTCTGTTTGCTCTCTAGCACCCTCTGACTTATAACAAACACCTGTTTCAACAGACAACCCAGGCAAATGCCCCGGTTGTCCCGAAAACCTGGATAATCAGTTCCACATTTGAAACCTGAAGAGGCTCTGTGGCGAAACGCAAGATCGTGTTGGGCTGGACGAACATTTTGTCAGTTGTTGTTCAAGAGAGAACAAGATCTTATCACGAAAGCAGGCGTTTAATCCATGAAGCACCAGTTTGGCAAATAAAACACTGGACAATGTGGAACTGATTATCCAGGTTTTCGGGGCATTTGCCTGGGTTGTCTGTTGAAACAGGTGTTTGTTATAAGTCAGAGGGTGCTAGATTCAATATATTTATAATAGTTGTGAAAAGAGTAAGGTTGATTAATAAATTATTAATGTGTGCATATATGTTTTAGTTCTTCTCTTCTTGTTATGTGGTTAAATCAAAAACAGGGGAAGATTTGTATTTGAAAACGTCCGTTAGCAGTATTGATAGAGAATGACAAAGGGACAAATTTGTCCCTGTCCTATTCCTGAAAGCTCTGCCTTAACTGCACAAGCCTCAGATACTTATGATTTTAAAGTGTTCGAGCCTTGTGCAGATGAGGACGGAGCAAGTGGAGCAAGCTTCATCCAAAGCAAGGCAAATCATAGGTTGCATACGCAGGAGTTTCGTCAGCCGTAAACCTGAAGTCATTATGCCACTGTATAGATCCATGGTGAGACCGCACCTGGAGTACTGTGTGCAATTTTGGAAGCCACATTACCGCAAGGATGTACTGAGACTGGAATCGGTCCAGAGAATGGCCACCAGGATGGTCTCGGGACTCAGGGAGCTCCAGTACGAGGAGCGGTTGGGGAATTTGCAGCTCTACTCACTCGAGGAACATAGAGAGAGGGGAGATATGATCGAGACATTCAAGTATCTCACGGGCCGCATCGAGGTGGAAGAGGATATCTTCTTTTTCAAGGGTCCCGCGGCAACAAGGGGACATCAGTGGAAAATCAGGGGCGGGAAACTGAATGGGGACACTAGGAAGTTCTTCTTCACTGAAAGGGTGGTTGATCGCTGGAATAGTCTTCCACTTCAGGTGATTGAGGCCAGCAGCGTGCCTGATTTTAAGGCCAGATGGGACAGACATGTGGGATCTATCCACAAAGATAGATAGGGAGGGTCATTGGAGTGGGCAGACTTGATGGGCCGTGGCCCTTATCTGCCGTCTATTTCTATGTTTCTATGGAGCTTGCAGGTTCTCCCTGAGGCCTAAAGCTTTTAGCCAAGTACTGGTAGTTCATTGTGCATGGGCAAGAAAATAAATCTCTGAGATGGGGCCAGGAAAAGCTGCACTCTGAAGACCCTGGATATAAATTATCAGTCCAAGTAGTGATGGAGAAACAGCGGGTCTAACCAAAGGGTTACCAGATTTTCCCAAAGGAAAATAAGAACATAAGAAGTTGCCTCCGCTGAGGTAGACCAGAGGTCCATCTTGCCCAGCGGTCCATCAGGCCTAATTGCCTGAACAGTGTCCCTGACTGATTTTGTAACTGCCTCTAATTCTCTAATCCTATCCCTATAACCTACCTCTACTCCTATCTGTACCCCTCAATCCCTTTCTCTTCCAGTGCTGAAGGTCACTGAGCAAATGAGGCCCTTAACAATTAAGGGCACACTTGTGAAATAATGTACACAGCTTCTTCCGCTGCTGTTCAATGTATTTATAAATGACCTGGAAATGGGGATGAAGTGTGAAGTTATCAAATTTGCGGATGACACTAAACTCTGTAGAAGGGTTAGAAATGTGAAAGAGTGTGAGGACCTACAAAGGGACCTAAACAAACTGGAGGAGTGGGCGAAAAAAATGGCAGATGGACTTCAATGTAGGGAAATGCAAGGGAGAAAGAACCCGATGTTCAGCTACCAAATGGGGGGATTAGTATTAGAGGGAAGTAACCTTGAAAGAGATTTGGGTGTGCTGGTGGACACTACAATGAAGCCAACGGCACAATGCGTAGCAGCCATGAAGAAGGTAAACAAAATGTTGGGTATTATTAAGAAGGGTATTACGACCAGAACAAAAGAAGTCATCCTGCCGTTGTATCGGGCAATGGTGCGCCTGCACCTGGAGTACTGTGTTCAGTATTGGTCACTGTACCTTAAGAAGGATATGGCAATACTTGAGAGGGTCCAGAGGAGAGCGACACGAATGATTAAGGGCATGGAAAACCTTTCATACGCTGAAAGATTGGGGAGATTGGGGCTCTTCTCCCTGGAAAAGCGGAGACTCAGAGGAGACATGATAGAGACCTACAAGATCATGAAGGGCATAGAGAGAGTAGAGAGGGACAGATTTTTCAAACTTTCAAAACATAAAAGAGCAAGAGGGCATTCGGAAAAGTTGAAAGGGGACAGATTCAAAACAAATGCTAGGAAGTTCTTCTTTGCCCAACGTGTGGTGGACACCTGGAATGCGCTTCCAGAGGGCGTAATAGGGCAGAGTACGGTACTGGGATTCAAGAAAGAATTGGACAATTTCCTGCTGGAAAAGGGGATAGAGGGGTATAGATAGAGGATTACTGCACAGGTCCTGGACCTGTTGGGCCGCCGCGTGAGCGGACTGCTGGGCACGATGGACCTCGGGTCTGACCCAGTGGAGGCATGGCTTATGTTATGTTCCTGAAATAAAACACATCCTGTAAAGGAAAACACTGTAGCTATTGTGGGAGCCCTCTCCATTCTAGTATTTCTCTCCTTACGTCCTTCTCTGTTCTCTCCTAGGATGTGCTTCCAGATTCCTAATCTACAGCTCAGTGCTATCAACAATCTGGGTGAGTTTATCTGTCCCCTGCCTGGGTCTGGGCAGTTCTTAACTTATCCTCTGTAGAAATACTTGCACAGGACCTACACTTGAGATGCACATAAGCTCCATATTCTAAAACATGGGGCCTACACATAACCACCATTTGTATGCTTAAATTTACAGAATACCAGCAGTTACACACGCATGTGTAGACTTGTGTGTGGAAGTGCCAGGTGAGCTCAGCTGGCTTTGCCCTTATATACAGGGAGTGTGGGAGCAGGGGCGGGGCCTGAGCAGACCACTATCGCTGTGTATTGTGCACATCTAGCATTCGAGAATGGAATCTTGACGTCCCATAGATGCTGTTAGAGAGCCAGAGCTCAGCGCAATGCATCTCGAGCAGGGCTTCTCAGGTCAGTCCTTGGGGATCCATACTGGGACAGACTGAAGGTCCATCAAGCCTGGCCAACCCAGCTCCCAAGTACCTGGCAGAAACCCAAAGAGTAGCAACATTCCAGAGCTGAGATTGTGATGTCATAATGCCTCATTCCACCAATACTTAAGAGCCAATCTCAGCAGTGATGTCACAATGGCTTGATTGTCCTATACTTGGCTCAGATAAGGATATAAGAATTGCCATACTGGGACAGACTGAAGGTCCATCAAGCCTGGCCAACCCAGCTCCCAAGTACCTGGCAGAAACCCAAAGAGTAGCAACATTCCAGAGCTGAGATTGTGATGTCATAATGCCTCATTCCACCAATGCCTAAGAGCCAACCTCAGCAGTGATGTCACAATAGTTTGATTGTCCTTTACTTGGCTCAGATAAGGATATAAGAATTGCCATACTGGAACAGACTGAAGGTCCATCAAGCCCAGAATCCTGTTTCCAACAGTGGCCAACCCAGGTCATAAGTACATGGCAAGATCCTAAAAGAGTAAAATAGATTTTATGCTGCTTATCCTAGAAACATGCAGTGGATTTTCCCAAGTCCATGTTAAGAATGGCTTACGGACTCCTCTTTTAGGAAATTATCCAGTTTTTTTAAACTCTGCTACGCTAACTGCTTTTACCTAGATCAGGGTTTCTCAATCCAGCCCTCAGGCCATACACAGCCATTCAGGTTTTCAGAATGCCCACAATGAATATGCATGAGATAAATTTGCACCCCATGGAGGTAATGCTTGGAAATGCATCCCATGTATGTTCATTGTGGATATCCTGAAAACTTGAATGGCTGGGTGTGACCTGAGGACTGGTTTGAGAAACCCTGCTGTGGTTGTCAGTTATCGACTTGTCCAAAGATGTATACCAATGAGTCTGAAATCAACTGAGCAAACCCAGCCAAGCTTGAGGTGTACTGTCCACTTTGTAGCTCTTACTCATCTTGGTGAAACTTACACTATAGGTCCTGATTAACACACCACAACCACAAAGGCCTAATCCAGATGGGAATTAGGCCAGAGAATGGCCACCCGGATGGTCACGGGACTCAAGGAACTCCCGTACGAGGAAAGGCTGGATAAATTGCAGCTGTACTCACTCGAGGAACGCAGAGAGAGGGGTGACATGATCGAGACATTCAAGTATCTCACGGGCCGCATCGAGGTGGAAGAAGATATCTTCTTTTTCAAGGGTCCCGCGGCAACAAGGGGGCATCCGTGGAAAATCAGGGGCGGGAAACTACACGGGGACACCAGGAAATTCTTTTTCACTGAAAGGGTGGTTGATCGCTGGAATAGTCTTCCACTTCAGGTTATTGAGGCCAGCAGCGTGCCTGATTTTAAGGCCAAATGGGACAGACACGTGGGATCTATTCACAGAGAAAGGTAGGGGAGGGTCATTGGGGTGGGCAGACTAGATGGGCCGTGGCCCTTATCTGCCATCTATTTCTATGTTTCTATTTTTAAGGCCAAATGGGATAGACACGTGGGATCTATTCACAGAGAAAGGTAGGGGAGGGTCATTGGGGTGGGCAGACTAGATGGGCCGTGGCCCTTATCTGCCGTCTATTTCTATGTTTCTATTTTTAAGGCCAAATGGGATAGACACGTGGGATCTATTCACAGAGAAAGGTAGGGGAGGGTCATTGGGGCGGGCAGACTGGATGGGCCGTGGCCCTTATCTGCCGTCTATTTCTAGGTTTCTATTTTTAAGGCCAAATGGGATAGACACGTGGGATCTATTCACAGAGAAAAGTAGGGGAGGGTCATTGGGGTGGGCAGACTAGATGGGACGTGGCCCTTATCTGCCGTCTATTTCTATGTTTCTATATGGAGGACTATCTGTGAGCCTGAAATCTGTAGCAGTGGCTGCATGCTTGTCAGGTGCCTTTGGCATCTAATCTAATCTTTCGTTTTATAAACCGCATCATCCCTACAAAAGAGGGCTTGAGGTGGTTTACATTAAGACTTTGCACAGTATTTTAATGTAAAAAAACAACAACCCCTAATCCCAAAAAACACTCTACACTGACCAGTGGCATAACAAGGGTGGAGGAGGGTACAGGCATCTATGGTGATGGAGCCCCCTGCGCCCTCCCTTCCCCCCAGGGCAGGATTAACCAATAGGCCAAGTAGGCATGAGCCTAGGGCCCGAAATGGTCAGGGGGATCCGATGAAGGAGGGCATCAACATTGTTTTTTCCAAACGGCGATGGGCCTCTCCAGCATCGATCGGCAACGCGGGCCTCCCCCCGATCAGTAACGCGCCTCCCCCCCAATCGACGGAAAGTAAGACAAGCAAGCAACGCGGGTAAGAAAGGCAACGGGAACTGTAATTTTGGAAGCGGTGCTGCTTGCCCAAAGCTTCCCTCTGATGCAGCTTCCTATTTCCGCCTGGGCGCATGGTGGGGTGGGGAGGGGCACTTGGGTGCCTAGGGGCCCTTAACGAATTAATCCTGCCCTGCTTCCCCCCACCCCCACCCTCCCGGTTCCTCTTTAAATCTTCTCCAGCCTGCTGCTCGCACCAGCGTTGGCTTTCCCTCTGACATCACTGCCTGGACCCGCAACCCAGACGTGATTTCAGAGGAGAGCCAGGCCAGCGCCAACAGCAGGCTGGAAAAGTTGCTCACACTGGCAAAGATTTAAAGGGGTGGGAAAGGAAGGGCGCGGAGAGGTCTGGCACCATCCGCCCTCTCCTGACATTGACACAGTTTTGCTGAGGATTTCTCTCTGCATCCAACCTTGGACTTAGTGGGCAGTGGGTGCCTCAGTCAGCTGCCTCTTACCTTTTCCCTTGGCTTTCTCTTAGCATTAGTGTTTTATTGGTTTTTGGGATTAATGGGCCTTAGTCTGCAGTAATATAACTACAACCCTGAAATAAAACACAGGAGCAGAAGCTTCTTATACTCCTCTGCCCTTCTGTGCAACCTATCCTGATTGTGTGATTCCGCTATCCAGACTGATTTGCATGGAAGCCCAACCCCTCCTTGTCCTGTAGCGAACCAGAGTCAGCTCAAGGCCTAAGCAGCACCAGGGACCACCTTGGGCCTAGAATTAGGACGAATCACTCCGCCAGTGTGGTAACCAATACCACCCAATATTAAAATGTACCTATGCTGCTAAGAGACCTGGAGCTGACCCCTCCCGTCCCAATCACTCCAAACCAATCAACATTTTCTCCCTAAAACCAAAACATTTCTAATTTCTTGATTAGATTTTTAAAAACACAAACCAATCCCTGGCTTCCTTATGCAGCGGGACTCATGCACTATGACTTGGAGCCTCGCACCACATCCACAGCTGTGAATTCTGCATCGACGAAGCCGACCATCTCGAAGAAACCGGTCCTGATCAAAACTATTGAGACGATGGACGGCATGAGGCTCTCGGAAGCAAGCCATTTCTTCGAAAAGTAGTCCGGGCAGGGCAGAACAGGAGCAAAGAAGTCTCCGGGGTGCATTGCCCACCTCCGTGTCATCACTGTACATATTTAATTATCCTCTGATGATTGAAGATGTGTCAGAACAAGATCACCATGTTTCATGTATCTATACAGATATCCTGCTTGATGGTGCATTATTTTTTATACAACAGCGAAGACGTGGGGAAGGAACTGCACAAATATAGTCAAGTTTATTTAATACAACCAACCTGTATGAATTACAAACATTCTATGTTGTCTTGAAATAGTTTATTAAAACCAATCTATCTTGCAATCCGACACAGTCTGTGTTTCAGCTTTAAAAGCCTGCTTCAGGGGTACGGATGAACCTCCGATAGATGATACTCGGGTAACAACAAATAATCGTCTGAAAACACAATGGATTCGGAAACTTTTCTCCTCATGTGGTTCCTCCACATCCTGCTTTGCGTTAGCTTGAGTGGGAAGTGTGGGTTGTCCCTCCTCTGCCTGCCACAGCTCCACCACACGGGGCATGGGATCAATCACGATGAGCAAAGTTTCCTAATCCGTTGTGTTGTCAGATGATTATTTGTTTGGATTGCTTGAGTCCCAGCTATTGCATGTTCCCTCCCCACTTTCTGTTGCATTTTTACCGTGGGGTTTTATTTCCTTGTTCTTTGGAGTGCATTCTTTTTTTTTTATATACAGGGCTCTCCTTCTGCAGCCCAAAGAGGCATCAGTTCTCTGATATTTGGTTGGCACTCGTACAAAGCTTCATCCAAAGCAAAACTCAAGTTTACTCAAACAGAATGTTTGCAGCGAAAACAGCACCCCCCAGAGTTTCCAGTAGACAAGACAGGCAGCAATAGGCCTGAAGCCGGTCCCGTCACTCTCCTTTGCCTTTATCAATTCACAGCCTCATTTACTAAGTTGCCTTAATATAAATGGTGTGCACAGTTAGTAGAGCAAAGAACAAGAGAACCAAATCCACAAAACTCAAGGACGCAAGATACAGAGTGGAAATGTCCTATAATGATCGATGAGTTCAGTTATTAAAAATCCATCAAAAACTCATGGCAATGAGAACAAAAAGTCAGATTTCTATGAACAATAATAAATTATTACTTATAATGACTGGTGTTGCCATTCAACAAATTACGTTTAATTGGAAGGATTGGAGTAGATTAAATTATAATTTTTGGTGGCATTCTTTATGTCATGTTTATAAAATGGAGAGATTTATTGCAATACAGTGGAGATGTTTCAGGAAATTTCAAGATGTGTGGGAGCCATTAACAAAATATTGTACTGATTAGATGACATTGTTTCCCTTAAATTTACAAGTTCAATAGTGAGGGGGAGAGGGGGGGGGTTAATTTTACTATTACATAGTCTTTAATATATTTGATTCTATAGTAGGAGGGGGTGGGAAGGGGGGGTGATAAGAGTTTATGGTCTGTACCAATGATAATTATTAAGTGATGTATTTATTGTTAATGTGTTTGAATATATTTCACACTTATTGTAAGTTTGAAAATGAATAAAGAATTATTAAAAAAAAAAAAAAAATCCATCAAAAACTCAATGACTTGACCTGTACATGTTTCAGCCGAAATGGCCTGCATCAGGAGTCTGGGTTTCAAGTTGTGCCATGCATCTCCTGGCTCTAGGTATTGACCTCTTCTCACGGGTCCATCCTTCTCTCAGAAGTCAATACCTAGAGCCAGGAGATGCATGGCACAACTTGAAACCCAGACTCCTGACGCAGGCCATTTTGGCCGAAACATGTACAGGTCGAGTCATTGAGTTTTTGATGGATTTTTAAGAACAAACTGAACTCATCGATCATTATAGGACATTTCCACTCTGGATCTTGCGTGCACAGTTAGTAATCAGGCCCCGTAGGGAACAATGGAGCTTGTGTTACTTCATGTGCATTAAATCATATTAATGTAGCTTAATAAATGGGGACTTTACACTGGACAACGGACGACTTATCATCCCTAAATAATTCTACCACTGAAAAAGTGTGAACTAACTCTTAAGAGCTCTTCAAGTTACCAGAGAACAGTTAGGTTTACCAGATTTCAGAATGAAAAAGAGAGGACACGTTGCCTTGCCCTATTCCACCCCCAGCCCCACCCTCTTACCAACCTCGTCTCTTCTTCCCCGAGATGCACAGATGCGACACGATGATGTCACACGCATGCGGGTGACATAGCATCACATCTACTCATGCTCGGAAGCCCTCCAGATGTGGCCACAAGTTCGGGGCCTTCCAAAACCCAGGCAAACTGCCGGGTTTTGGAAATTCGTCTGGACAGTCCTCTAAAAAAGAGGACATGTCCGGGTTTTCTCGGACGTCTGGTAGCCCTAAGCACAGTAGCAGGGATTTGGACTGAAAGGTTTCACTATCGGTCTCCTTTGTCCTCAGCATCTTGGTGAGGCAGCAGAGACTTCCTGGTTTCCCTTCTTGGTGGTACAGTACATTGCATAAGCAGCAGTTCCCTAGATCGACCTAATCTCCAAATTCCTCCCACGCCCCTTGTGGAGAAAGCCAGTGGCCTTCGACTCCACTTCCTTTATATACTATAAGACCACTGCCAGTGATCAGCAAGCATCATTTTGCATTCAGAGTCAGACAACGTGCGAGTGGAAGAGGACTGTTCCTGCCCCCTCTCACTAGACCACCAGTACGGTCCGCGGGATAAGTCCTGGGGGTTCTTATGGGGTCTAGGTGGGTGGGACAAGCAATAGAAGGGGGTTGCTAGATTTGGAGGGGGAGAGGTATTCGGAGTCCTGGGAATGGGGGAGGAGAAGATCAGGAGGGAGGATCATGCTGGGGGAGAGGATTAGTGACTTGGCAGCCATGACCTGAAAGTTATGTCCCTCTTATCTGCACCCTTCTCCTCCACTACCAACTCCAGACTCTTAACTCCCACTCACCATCAGATGCCTCCCAAGCCCTGAGATGTCTTGTCTGTCCTAATTAGATTGTAAGCTCTTCAGAGCAGGGGCCATCTATTGACTGTGAGAAAAGTGCTGCCCACAATAGAGAGATTCTGCAGAGACTTTGGGTAAAGTAATGCAATTTAGTTTATTTGCTTTTTGGCCAAAAAGGGTGTCCAACCTGCACAAAAATCAGCAAGGTAGGCACACAATATTTAGTTAGTTCATATCTTTATTGGTCCCTCCTGCCTGTCCACTCATTGGATAGAGCAAAAACAGTTCCTAACCTATCATATCCTTTCTCTGCCTCATCCAGTCTCTCCACCCCTGATTACTTCTCCCATTACCATTATTTCCCAGCTCCCTGACTCTATTTACCATTGGCCATATGTGGGCACTCTCTTCTTCCCTCACATGTTCAAGTTTCTTTATTTTTAGTATACCGTTTATCAAACGGTTTGCAATAAAATAAAATTTGAAAGAAATATTAAAATTAAAGATATAACATATCTAAAGCTAAAAGTAAAGATTAAAAAATGAAAAGGGAACATGAATGGACTGACATACACGAAACGAGGGGGAGGAAAAAATGGGTAAGTTAATAAATACATCAAGATTGGAAGGAGGGGGGAGATACATTATGGTAGGGCTGGCTTCAAAAGAAGCGTTTTTTCCAAAACACTTCAATGGACTAAGAGAAAATTATGTGAAAGAGATGAGATTAGAGATTATAGGCATCTTTAAAAAGTAAAATCTTGAGTTTAGACTTGAGTTTTCTAGACAGAAATCCAATGGGAGGGCATTCCACACAGAGGGGGCAGTAACCGAGAAAATAGATTTGCCACTTGTATCATAGAATAGTTCATGTATTGATGGAATGGGGAGCAGGTTTTGATTAGTGGTTTGAAGTATATGGGATCAGGAGTTTGTCAATGAAGGCTGGTTGCTAGGAGTATTTTATAGGAAAGACGATGAGTAATAGGTAATCAGTGTGCTTTACGAATAAGGGGGGGGTGACGTGATCATATATTTTTGCACGGTAAATTAGTTTAACGGCAGTATTTTACAAAGGTTGTACACAACGGATTTCTTTCTGTGTTATGCCCTGATATAGGGCATTGCAGTAATCAATGTGTGAAATTACGAGAGAATGAATCAAAATGTTGATAGAGGGGGAGTTGAGAAGAGAAGAGATGGAATGAATGAGCCTTAATTTTTGGAAACATTTCTGTGTGACTGCGCTAATTTGTTGATGAAAACTGAGGTCCTTATCGAGGATAATTCCAAGACGCTTGATTGTGGTATCTTTTTCAATTGGAGAAGAGTCAATACAGATGGGTAGGCATATATGTTCCTCTGAAGAATTTGAGAAGAAGACGCCTGCTCACCCCTCACATGACATGCTTAGATCATCTTTTTAAACAATGGTCCTTAGGGTTAGTTCTGTTGACACTTCTATTTCAATGTTCACTTTACAGGCATTGTATTCAGTAACAAATACAGTGAGCCCTCCGAATCCGCGGTTTCAGTATCCGGATTTGGTTATTCACGATTTTTTTTTTTTTTTTTTTAAATAAAGCTGCATTCTGGACCTTCCCCCTGGCATCCCAGACCTTACCTAGTGGTCTAGTGGGCTTTCGGGGGGCAGGAGCAATCTTCCTACACTCCTGCCCCTTGCAGATCACTCATAGGAAATGGCTGCCGTGAGCTCCCGTCGTAGCCTCGAGAGACTACAGGAACTCACGGCAGCCATTTCCTATGAGTGATCTGCACGGGGCAGGAGCTTAGGAAGATCGCTCCTGTCCCGAAAGCCTGCTAGACCACCAGGTAAGGTCTGGGTTGTCAGGGGGGAGGCGGGCGTGGTTCAGAGCTGGCCAAAAAGTTATTTGTGATTTTTCAACATTCGTGAGCCGGCTCTGCCCCTAACCCCCACGAATACCGAGGGAGAAGTGTATTGTCCCCCCCCCCCCCCCGCCTCTCTCCTGACTCAGCAAGTGTTTCTTACTTCTGTAAACACACAGTTACTGTGTTAGACAAATTCCCACTGCTGGAATTTATGTTATAACCTCCATTAGTGTCTTTAATGTGTAGTTTCTCTGCTTCTTCTGTATCATACTTGATTAGATGTTATTATATGTAAGTGTTATATTCTTTAATGTTTCCACACCTTTATATTATCTTGCAACAATTAACATCATTAGAAAATATATTAATACAGTGGAACCTTGGTTTACGAGCATAATTCGTTCCAGAAGCATGCTCGTAAACCAAATTACTCGTATATCAAAGCAAGTTTCCCCATAGGAAATAAGGGAAACTTTCTTGATACATTCCCAATCCACCCCCACCCCCTGAGGCTTGCGGCGCTGTTCTACCCCCATGAGAAACGGCATTGCTCCCCCCCCCCGGCTCGCGAATGCCCTCCCCCCCACGTGAAGCGGCACCACCCGCCCAAACAGCATTCATCCTTACCCCATCTGGCACCGGCACGCAGCCCACAGGACGTGCCGGTGTCGGGAAAGAAGTTCCTGCCTCTTGCCTGGGCCTTGAGCATCTGCGCATGCTCAAGGCCTTCTGGTTCTCGCTCGGTTTGCGAGACAAGATTTGCGAGAATGTTTTGCTCGTCATGCAAATCACTCGCAAACCGAGGTTCGACTGTATTTTCATTTCTCACAACTGTTAAATGTGCAGTGCTGCGTACACTTTTCAGCGCAATAGAAACGACAAATTTTGGTCGTAGGATCAGTCAGTATTCAGTGCTAAGCTACAGACAGGACTACACCAAAGGCTCTACTACCAAAACTGCTGACTCATCCCTGACTCTGCCACTGGACCCCCCCCCCCCCTCCCTCCACTACCCAGTTTTGACACGGGTGTTCAGAGATATTGTCTGCTTACAAACTATTGACTATTGGTGGTCAGCTTAATTAGCGTGTTTTAGCCAGGCAGGTGTCTCACCTGCCCGTTAAACCCTTTTGAATATTGGACCTTAAGAATTTGACTCTCCTCTCCTAAGGTTGGACTGGTTTAACTATCTGTGTAATATTGCACTGGAAAAATGCGACATAAGGACAGAAAATGTGCGGAAAAGCCTCCTGGCACTGTGGTCGAATTGAAGACAGTCTCTGAACTCAAGAAAGCATGGGACAGGCACAGAGGTTCTCGCAGGGGGGAGAAAAGAGAGATTAGTAGGTGCCTGGTATGGACGGCCAGATTGAATAGACCATGCTCTGTGCTGTCATTTCCATTGGGAGAGATGGGAAGAGATGAGTGGATGAGCAGTGGTTCTGGTAGTATGTTCATAAAAGCATGGCGGAAGGTTGGTGATAAAAGAAATTCCTCAAACAACCCCTCTCCAAATGAGTTGTATGCCTGCACAATCAAAGTGGTCCCTTTCAAAGCCTTGAAACGTTGAAGAGCAAAGGTTAAGATTAACAAAGTCCTACAACACCATCAGTAATGCACTGGAACCCTGTAGCATCATGACACAAGGGGCTTGCGAGAACTGACGGCAGCCATTCAGGAAACGGCGCGGGACCAGATCGCTCCTGCCCTGCACCGCTGGCCGCAAGATTGGAGGAGGCAGCCATCCAGCGAGGGAGGTATTTAAGGGGGATGTTAAAAGGTACGGTGGGATGATTTAAAAAGATACAGTATCCCGGCATATAGAATGGGGCGGCCTGTCGTTCAGAAAATATGGTACTTTGTTACTCTGTTTTTAATCTTTGCGAGAGTCCTTGAATGCTCAAACCATCTACTTATTCAAACCCTGCAACTGAATTTGTGGCAGCTGTTTTCTGTGGTGTCCTGCCTTTTGGCCACTAGAGGGAACCATGGTGCTGCTTCACTTTGTCACACACTCGGGCCAATGCAAAAAGCCATGAGTATGGGCTTAACGCAGTTTCCTAATGCATGTGAAAATTAAAAGAAACTGTTCTCTGATGCAATAAGCAAAACTGACCTGTGCACAAAACACACGCATTGATGTAGTAGAGTACACTGGACTAGGGTTACCAGATTTGTTGAAGCAAAAAAAAAAAAAAGAGGACGCGTGACCCCAGCCGCACCCCACACAAACCTCGTCTCTTCTTCCCTGAGCGCGGGGCCGCGTCTAAAGGGCTTCTGAGCATGTGCGGATGTGACACAATGACATCTTCCGGCTCCTGCTCGCGCTGGCCTTCTGACGTCACTTCCTGGTTAGAAAAAAGCCCACGCCGGCAAACATTTCAAGAGGTAGACGGAAGGGGGCGCTCGAGCAGCGGGGAATAGTGGGGGGCACATGGCACGATGATGTCAGGGGGTACCTCCTTCCCTTGCTATGCCACTGGTCCAGCTTGTTCTCTTTTCCCAACAAGGGGTGCGCTATAAACACTGGAGTGATATTTGCAATGCTGCTTTTTCATGGGCACTATTGCTGGTTGGAAGGGGTGTTTTTATTGGGGGGGGGGGAAAATCCGGACCCATGCGCGGATGCCTCCTCCCAACCCCATTTTTACAGGAAGCATTTCAAAACCCAGACAAAGTGCCGGGTTTTGAAAAGCCGTCCGGACCCCCAGACATGTCCTCAAAAAGGACAGACATCTGGTAACCCTACCTCAGTAGTCACCCCCACCCTTTGAACATGGACACTTTTTTTCCTAGGAAATGAGCACTGGGAGTAGGGTTACCATATGGCTTCAGAAAAAAAGAGTACGGGTCTTTTTGATCTGTCAATCCCATCGGTGTGGGACTTGAAGTTACCATCATCTAGGAATGCATTGGTCCCAGGGAATAGAACAAGCTTCCAGAATATATTCAACAGCAGACCATACAGAATTTTTTAAAAAGTACTTAAAAGACACTTGTTCTGTCAAAATGAACTTTAGAGTCTGAGATTGGTTTAGGGCAGGGGTAGGCAATTCCAGTCCTCGAGAGCTGGAGCCAGGTCAGGTTTTCAGGAAATCCACAATAAATATGCATGAGATAGATTTGCATCTCAAGGAGGCAGTGCGTGCAAATCCATCTCATACATATTCATTGTGGATATCCTGAAAACCTGACCTAGCTCCGGCTCTCAAGGACCGGAATTGCTTACCCCTGGTTTAGGGAGGAGGAGTGGAGACTGGAGTGCAGGGTGCTGGTCAGTTTTTATTAGTTTTAATGATGATATGTAATTTTATATTCTGGATGTAAGTGTGTAATTTGTTTTAAAGTAATGTTTGTTGTTGATGTGACTTGTATGTTAATTGTAATGTTATATTTTGTAAGGGAGTAAGTAACTCGCCCTGGATAAGGGCGGGGATAAAGAAACAAACAGAATCCGGGTTTTATTTCCATTGCTTTCAGTGGAAATAAAACCCGGGTGTTCCAATCCATTCTCCTTTTTCTGGAGCCATATGGCCTTCAGTACGGCAGGAGAGCTGGCATATTAAAAGGAGCTTTTGAGTTACACAAGTTGAAAATATTCTTCCTCAAAAGCTAAATATTTACAGTACCAGGATGAAAGAGCGAATGAAATAGGTCTCCTGTGAGCCAGGCCAGGCCTGGGATCTCTGCAGGATGTCATGGAGACAGGGTTTACTTTATTTGGGGGCTTCATTTGACATAGGGATAATCAAAGCCTGCCTCTGCTCCAGAAACTTATCAGTACAAAGAAATGCTAAATTCCGGGGAGTGATATCCACCTTCCAACTGATGGAGTCAAGGAATGGGAACAAAACTCATTGCCATGTAAGGGAAATGGAGGCTCTGAGGGGAGCTGCCCAGGTGGTCTCTGAACAGAACTGCCCATCCTCTTTTCGGATGTATACAGTGGGAGGGGACCCCACAAACTTCCTCTCACTGATAAGATCTCCAATTGAAGAGTGATGGGGTCTCGTGGTGCCTCCACACCCGGAAGGATGTACACAGAAACTTACCAGTAATTCTCCAGGGTTATCTTAAGATACAGCAGTCAAGCAGGAAACCACATGAGTAAAAAATAGAAGATATAAGTCATTAAGGGAAAACAAAAACACAGAGAAACAGCCACAAGAGCTGATTTTCCACAAGGCTTGATGTATTTTTCTCCGACAATCACACGTCTCTTCCCTACCATGTATCCATCCTCCATGGGGTGATATTGGAGGCACGGCGAAGTCACTCAATTTATGGCTGAGGTTTAAAGCGTGCAGATACATATGTCAAATTGAGGTTGGAGGACAATTGCCAACCCATTCTGCTGAGATACAGAAGTGAGTTACTGAGGTGATTGAGAAGGGGGGGTAGAACTACGGATGACAGGGCAAAACCTGTTGCTGGGGGATCACTAAAGGGGAATGAGTGAGGGGAGATTGAGTAGGAGGAGGGGGAAGAAAGATTGAGGATTACGCAGACACTCAGATTGTAAAGATTTTTGAAATGTTGGGAATTTCTGTGGAGCAACGGTCAGGATCTTTGCTCTCTCGTCATCTCATTGATGTTCTTCAGCTGTAGATACCAGTGCGAATCCATCTTAGATAAATGCATCCCTGAAGAGCACAGAGGAGCTGAACTGTGCTCTCTGGGCCTAGAAAAAAACCCTTTCCACCTGCTACAGAGCTTCATTTCATCATAATACATCCTCTAGACCAGGGACAGGCAATTCCAGCCCTCGAGAGCCACAGGCAGGTCAGGTTTTCAGGATATCCACAATAAATATGCATGAGATAGATTTGCATCTCAAGGAGGTATGCATGCAAATCCATCTCGTACATATTAATGGTGGATATCCTGGAAACCTGACCTGCCCCTGGCTCTCGAGGATCGGAATTGCCTACCTTGGTGTCGAAGATGGACCCAGAGCACTGTATTTTCCCCACTGGGGAGAAGACATGAGAAGGGGTTCCTTCTGAGCCCAGAATCCCAACTGCCTCTCCCTCTTTCCCCCTCTCTGTCTGCACTTCTCCTCCACCTTCTCACTTCCTTCCCCCCGAGACCACCACTCTGTAAAAGGCAGAAGAAGTAGGAAAATCTTTACGTTTTATTAATGTTAGGATGTCACGGAATCATATTTGAATTTGTTGAACATCACCTCACAATCTTTCATTTGAGATGATCCATAAATCACAGTATGTAAGTGAATAAGCGGAAGTTTACCGCACCTGGAAGCTGCTTCTGCTGCCGAGGGGAGGGGGGGAAATCACCCTAAATTTAGATAGATGCAAATCATGAAAATGTGAAATGCTGTTATCTGCAACAGACATTCTGGTGAGTGAGTTTATAGAAAGATAATAATAATAATCACTTTATTTTTCTATACCGCCAACACCCAAAAAGTTCTAGGGCAGGGGTGTCCAACCTTTTGGCTTCCCTGGGCCACATTGGCCGTAAAAAATGTTTCTGGGGCCGCACAAATGTGCAAACGCTGCAGCAAGACAGAGGAGGGAGCCGGCAAAACGGTAAACATCCAGGGGCAGCAGAGGAAAACACTGTATCGCCCTCGACCGGGGCCACACAAAATACTTCACGGGGCTGCATGTGGTCCTCGGGCTGCAGGTTGGACACCCCTGTTCTAGGGGTTCACAGAATAAAGAGGACTGGACATTCCAGAGATGATATTTCAATAGTGATCATAAGAACATAAGAATTGCCATGTTCTTATGATCATGGCAATCATAAGAACTTGGTCAGACCAGTGGTCCATCGTGCCCAGTAGTCCACGCACGCGGGGGCCCTTAGGTCAAAGACCAGTATCCCAACTGAGTCTAGCCTTACCTGCGTACGTTCTGGTTCAGCAGGAACTTGTCTAACTTTGTGTTGAATCCCTGAAGGGTGTTTTCCCCTACGACAGACTCCGGAAGAACGTTCCAGTTTTCCACCACACTCTGGGTGAAGAACTTCCTTACGTTTGTATGGAATCTATCCCCTTTTAACTTCAGAGAGTGCCCTCTCGTTCTCCCTACCTTGGAGAGGGTGAACAACCTGTCTTTATCTGCTAAGTCTATCCCCTTCAGTGAAAAATACAATAAGAAACTATGACATCGTCATCAGTCAAGTAACAAATTTTTTGAACAAATAGGTCTTAACCAATTTTCTAGTCCCCTATATGTCAGACAGGTGGTTTATCATTGTCTCCCCACCAGTTACTCATTTACCAACTGAAAGTGGATGGATGATTTTGTAGCCCATCTTTCCAAAGGACCTCAAGCATTTTTCCCCATCTGTTCCTGTGGTCTCTGGGCTCACAGTGTATCTAATATACCTGGGGCAGTGACTTGCCCAGGGTTTGAACCCACATCCTCAGGGTGCTGCGACTGCACCTCTAACCACTGCACCATACCCTCCTCTGATATGATCAGATTTGCTTTGACAGTGGATGTATGGCTGAGCTGGCGAGATCTGAGCGTGGGATTTGAACTCGGGTTCGAGTTAATTTCATGGGTACAGAAAGAATGACCCACTAGTTGCACCATGAGGCTTTCTAAGTTCATATACACCTCTGTTATATCCATCCTGGATTTTCCTGTTTTCTTAGGTTTCTGAATCTCTTCCAGTGAAGACATTTTTAGGGACCTTCACCCTTGCTCCCCTTCTCTATACCCATTTTCGGTGTGCTCTCCAGGGCCAGCCCAAGGGCGTCTGACACCATAGGCAAACCTTCAACACCCCCCAGGGACAGATCAAAACCTTGCACCCCCACCCCATAGTCCAGCAACCCCCTTTTCCCTCTCTACTCCCACTAGGTTTACCAACTTGATCCAGATTCGCCCAACAGAATTTACCAAGTCCTGGGTTTACCCTATTGTATGTAAGAGCTTGTAGTTCTCACCTCCCCATTGCATTCCCTCTGATCAACGCTATTGAACAAATCTGGATCCAGGTGGCAACCTGAAACCTTATCAAGTGACCAGCATCTCTCCCCCCCCCCCCCCAGCTGCCTGCCCAGGACAACCACACCCCTTCTCCTTTCTTTCTGACCTGCTCTAGCTCCATGTGTAGCATCTCCCCCCACATCTCTTGACACTGTTACCATCACCCTTCTTCTTCCAGTCCGTTGCAAAGAGTGCAGGAACTTTCAAGTAGAGGCCCGTATTCCAGTGCTGTTATGTACTGCCTCCCTCCTCCCCCCACCCGCAAAAAAGAAAATGCATAGGGGAGAACAGGATATACAACATAAAGGTTCTGCAAGGCACTGAATACCCATTGGAAGAAGTCAGGTGGCAGCAGAAGAAGGGAAGGGGGAAGATGCCCATTTAAAATGGCAACTTTTGGCGGATAGCATCATAGAAACATAGAAGATGACGGCAGAAAAGGGCTACAGCCCATCAAGTCTGCCCACTCTGCTTACCCACCCCCTGTCTATGCCCTAATGACCCAATTTCCTTATCTTGACCCTCGTAGGGATCCCACATGGGTATCCCATTTCTTCTTAAAGTCTGGCACGCTGTCTCCCTCCATCACCTGCACTGGAAGCTTGTTCCAATGATCAACCACTCTCTCTGTGAAGAAATACTTTCTGGTGTCTGCAGCAGCCACTCTCTCCTCCTCTCCCTATTGGCTAAGGCTCTTAACATTTGCATCTCCTCTTCCTATAGGCTAAGGCTCTTTACACCTGCATTGTGATGTCATAGAACTTTCTGATTATAGAAACATAGAAACATGATGGCAGATAAAGGCCAAATGACCCATCATAGAAACATAGAAGATGACGGCAGAAAAGGGCTACAGCCCATCAAGTCTGCCCACTCTGCTTACCCGCCCCCTGTCTATGCCCTAATGACCCAATTTCCTTATCTTGACCCTCGTAGGGATCCCACATGGGTATCCCATTTATTCCTAAAGTCTGGCACGCTGTCTGCCTCGATCACCTGCACTGGAAGCTTGTTCCAATGATCAACCACTCTCTCTGTGAAGAAATACTTTCTGGTGTCTGCAGCAGCCACTCTCTCCTCCTCTCCCTATTGGCTAAGGCTCTTAACATTTGCATCTCCTCTTCCTATAGGCTAAGGCTCTTTACACCTGCATTGTGATGTCATAGAACTTTCTGATTATAGAAACATAGAAACATGATGGCAGATAAAGGCCAAATGACCCATCATAGAAACATAGAAGATGACGGCAGAAAAGGGCTACAGCCCATCAAGTCTGCCCACTCTGCTTACCCACCCCCTGTCTATGCCCTAATGACCCAATTTCATTATCTTGACCCTCGTAGGGATTTATTCTTAAAGTCTGGCACGCTGTCTGCCTCGATCACCTGCACTGGAAGCTTGTTCCAATGATCAACCACTCTCTCTGTGAAGAAATACTTTCTGGTGTCTGCAGCAGCCACTCTCTCCTCCTCTCCCTATTGGCTAAGGCTCTTAACATTTGCATCTCCTCTTCCTATAGGCTAAGGCTCTTTACACCTGCATTGTGATGTCATAGAACTTTCTGATTATAGAAACATAGAAACATGATGGCAGATAAAGGCCAAATGACCCATCATAGAAACATAGAAGATGACGGCAGAAAAGGGCTACAGCCCATCAAGTCTGCCCACTCTGCTTACCCACCCCCTGTCTATGCCCTAATGACCCAATTTCCTTATCTTGACCCTCGTAGGGATCCCACATGGGTATCCCATTTATTCTTAAAGTCTGGCACGCTGTCTGCCTCGATCACCTGCACTGGAAGCTTGTTCCAATGATCAACCACTCTCTCTGTGAAGAAATACTTTCTGGTGTCGCCATGAAATTTTCCGCCCCTGAGTTTGAGCGGGTGCCCTCTTGTGACCGAGGGTCCCTTGAGAAAGAAAATATCACCTTATGGCAGTGCTGTCCCTAATGTTCTCTTTTTTTGAGAGAAATATGCTTCTATTCAAGATGTGGCACCATGGATCTCTTTCATAGCAGAATGGCAATTTGCCAATTTTTTTCAGATCCTCTTTCCTACCTCCTTTTCCTGGCATGACAGGATGAATAGTCACAATTCATAATGTTTGCAGGATTACGGCTTCCTAATGCAGCTGATATAAAATTAAAGACACTGTAATTACTTAGAGAATATAAACTGCTTATTGAAGGTAACCAGCCATGGTTTTTTAGAATCTGGTCTTATGACTGCAATCACCAAACAGCACCAATCCTCTGAGAAGAAAACCCAAAGCAAGAAAATCTTTCAGGAAGATGTGGCTTCAGCAAAGTCGTGGAGCCGGAGATAACTTCTGCCTCCCTCCCACGGGAGATAGAATGGCTTGCTTTCATAAACCAGCCTCAGCGTTGATTTGACAGAAGATAAAAACCAGACATTCGGTGGCCCATTAAGAGATAATGGAATTACAGTTCCAAGGCAATAAAAAAAGCATTTGTTTCACGTAATCCAGCTACTGTCCAGGACTGCATAGAAGGATCTGGCCTAAACCTGCTCAAGGAGCATCCTTCCTATCATTTCCAAGCAAAACACCTGGTCCAGTCAGTGGCCGTTTTAAGATCCTGAGCATAAGACATGCCATACTGGGGTCAGACAAAAGGTCCTGTCTCTGGTCTGAACCACAAACACTGCTTTCCCAAAAAAGATGATGCTATGTGGAAGGGAGATGTTTAAAGAGGAATTTGGACTATGAACAATGCTCTTGCGTCATTAACGATTGATGATTGTAATCCTACCGTAGTTCTCTGCTATTTCTAGTGGGTTAAATCTGTGGACTGAAAGTATCGTTATAAGTTGCTCTTTGAATCATTGTGAATGTTTTACGCTGTAAACCGCTTAGTTATAGGCAGTTAAAATTTTTTTAGAAATAAATAAATAATGAATAAAAATACTAATTATGAATCATATCCACATAACCCAGTATGTATCACAGCAAATGGTGATTTTAAGAGAGGAAAAAGGGTCTCAGAAACCTACTGCTCAAAACCAATTGCAAAATCAAGGACTTGAGTCTATTTGGTTGCAGATTTCAATCATAGACCCTAAAAAAAACCCTCTCATTAATAAACCAAAGCACCTAATTCACCTGTTTATGGTGTGCTTGAAACACTGAAGTTATTAACCTAGGGAGAAGGATCAGAGTCCAGAGTTAGTGTGAATGCAAGCTGGAGACCTGGTGTGACAGGAGGTGAGACTCGGGATTTGGACTGCTATGCCCTCCCCCCCCACCTCCTGTACATCTTGCGGATATCTGCCAGCTGAGGTACTTGGCAGTCACAGGTGCAGGGGCAGAGAAAAAGGGCAGGGCAAAGTTTTGTTCCCCTCACTTTGGGCACAAGCCCCTCCCCCAATATTTAAGGCCCGATTATGGGATTCCTAACCCTTCCCTTCTTCCTTTGCATCCGAGTTAGAGGGCCAAGTGTGGAGTGATGGTCCCACGACAGGAAACCCACCACCTGTTCCCCAATATCTTCTCTGGACTTCCTTTAAGGAACGAAGACCCAGGGCACTTCTCAACATCCGTCTTTATACTTTCCTCCAATTTTCTGCTGCCGGAACTTCCCTTCATTTCATTGATTGGCATTACTCTGGAGGAGGGATCCAGAATGTTCTTTTGTTCCATCCTGCTACATCAGCAAGAAATTCCCTCAAAATATCGTGAATATCTGGAAATGTAATCAAACACTTTGAGGGATAATGAAAAAAACACTACACAAAATAGAAAATCATAAAATGTATATGTTATTACTTTCAAACAATTGTTTAATGATCATATATTAAATTCAGTAAAACAAGTTAAATGATGAAATATAATAAGTGCTCAGTGTAATATCATTATCTACCTGGCACCTTCCCTAACCTTCTTCAATATGACGTTCTATGACGTGTCTTAGATTAAAAAATGGATGGTACTTATCTTGAATCCGATTACCAGAAATATTTCCAAATTAGCTAAGTGCTCCCATCATGCAATTTGCGTTCTACTGAAAAAATAAATATATCCAGAAAAATCCAAAAGGATCCAAAGGATTCCAAAAGAATCCAAAAAAACCAGAGGCTTCTGATTGTCTGTAGAGAAACTTCAACCGTTGCCTCCCTCATTGAGTTTCGGGCAGCAAAATTATGTGAAGAAAGGGGTTGGCCACCTCCAGCCCACCTCGCAGCTCCCAAAATGAAGGTTTGCGGAAGCGGTGTGAGAGAATTCTATCAGTGGCACTGGAGACGCCTGGCGTTACGTGCTGGTGCCAGACTTATGCCTGATGAGCCTGGCGTAAATCCTGGCATCCAAGTTGGGCGTGGAGATCCATTATTTTAGAACACCCAGGCCCCGCCCAGACCCCTGCCATGGCCATGCTCCCTTCTGGGTTGTACGCGCTGGGATTTAGTTGTCTGGTGTTATAGAACAGATGCCGCTGCAAATCCTAATTGGCCCCAAATAATGTCAGTGGTTGGTTCGTAGCATCCAGTAATTGATGGTTAACAGCTCGTTAGCCAATTAAGTTGCACGCACATCTCAGGAGCGTGTCCATATTTGGGCGCCATATATAGAATGTGTGGTATACTGCGTAAATAGAAGGGGACGTTTGTGTGGGCGGAGCATAGAAGGACATGGGTGATTTATACGCACAACTATCAGAATACTATTAATTGCGCAGCCACCGTCAAGCCAGGTCTTCTGCTGGAGTAACTGCATGTGTAACCTAAGACTCACCAATGCCAGGTGACACCAGTGTTCTATCATGGAATCTGGGTGCCCAAATACTAGTATAGAATAGGCTCTCGCTGAATGGCATTAGGGGAGAACTCAATTAGACTATTGGCCCCCATATTTACTTTTTAATGGATTTATTACATCAGAGATTTCTATTCCGCCATTACCTTGCGGTTCAAGGCGGATTACAAAAGAGTTAAAAACGGTGGGTTACAATGGAAGATCATTGATCATGTCTAGAGAAGGTAAAGAGTAGATGAGGTAGTATCTGTGCAGCAGGAAGAAGTTGGCAGGAAGGAAGGTCTTTGTGATGTTAAGACTGTTTCAGGGATTTCTTGAAGAATATAGTTTTGATTTCTTTTCTGAACATCTTGTAGTCTGGGGTATTTATCAGTAGTACCCCATAGATAAATACCCTATGTTAGATTGGAGATCTGGTTATCTACTTTTGCAGCTTGGGTGGTTCATGGTCAATGGAGCGCAAGACGCCAGCGCGCTGACATTCCAGCACTGACAATTCGGCGCAAGACTGAAGCGTGCGGGGGAAAAAGTAATTTTTAAAGAGTTCCGACGGGGGGGTTGGGGTGGCAGCCCCCCCCCCCCCCCACTTTATTGGTTAGTGTTCGCGCTGCTGTTGGAGGGGGGTTCAGGGAGTTGGAAACCTCCATTGTAGCGAAAACCGAACTTTTTCCTGATTTTGGGGGGGAAAAGTTCCGTTTTCTCTATAATGTGGGGGGGTTGCCACCCCAAACCCCTAGTCGGAGCTCTTTAAAAATTATTTTATCCCCGCGCGCTTCTGTCTTGCGCCGTATTGTCGGCGCTGGACTGTCGGCGCGCTGGCATCTGGCGCGCGATTATCCCGTCACCACTTGGGTGGCCAGGAGGGTGTGAATGGGGGGGGGTTTCCTATGTCTGGTTGAGGTAGTTTGGATGAGGTAGGTTGGGCCCTCTCCATTTATAGTTTTAAATAGTATTCTTTCTTGAATTGGTAGCCAGTGTGAGTTGATGTATGCTTCTGTAATATGGTCGTGTTTCCTCAATGAGTAGTTGTAGTTGTTTAGTCATTTTTTTCTATATACAAGGGAGCTCAGAATTTATTGAGGTATTCAAGCATATTTCCCTGTCTGTCCTGAGGGGCTCACAATCTAATGTACCTGGGGCAATGAAACATAGAAACATAGAAACATAGAAACATAGAAATAGACGGCAGATAAGGGCCCAAGGCCCATCTAGTCTGCCCACCTTAATGTCCCTCCCCTACCTTTGCCCTGTGAAGAGATCCCATGTGCCGATCCCATTTGGCCTTAAAATCAGGCACGCTGCTGGCCTCAATCACCTGTAGTGGAAGACTATTCCAGCGATCAACCACTCTTTCAGTGAAAAAGAATTTCCTGGTGTCACCTCGTAGTTTCCCTCCCCTGATTTTCAACGGATGCCCTCTTGTTGTCGTGGGACCCTTGAAAAAGAAGATATCTTCCTCCGCCTCGATGCGGCCCGTAAGATACTTGAACGTCTCGATCATGTCCCCCCTCTCTCTGCGCTCCTCGAGCGAGTATAGCTGTAATTTGTCAAGCCGTTTTTCGTATGGTAGATCCTTGAGTCCCGAGACCATCCGGGTGGCCATTCTTTGCACCGACTCCAGTCTCAGCACATCCTTGCGATAATGCGGCCTCCAGAATTGCACACAGTATTCCAGGTGGGGCCTCACCATGGATCTATACAATGGCATAATGACTTCCGCCTTACGACTGACGAAACCCCTTCGTATGCAGCCCATGATTTGTCTTGCCTTGGACGAAGCCTGCTCCACTTGATTGGCAGACTTCATGGGGAGATTAAGTGACTTGCCCAGGGTCAGTGCAGGATTTGAACCCACAACCTCAGGGGGCTGAGGCTATAACTCTAATCACTACGCCACACTCTCCTGAATAAGCCTGCTATCCAGATTAGCTCAGAACAGTTTAACATGAATTTATTTAGGTACTTAAGCATTTTTCCCTGTCTGTCCCGGTGGGCTGTCAATCTAATGTACCTGGGGAGATTACGTGACTTGCCTAGGGATACACAGAGTTTGAACCCACAACCCCAGGGCGCTGAGGCTGTAGCTTTAACCACAGTGCCACACACTCCCTGTCTTTGTACAAGGTGAATCACAAAAATACATCCGTAATAAAATGGAAAGACAAACCACATACAAAACTTGTTACAAAGCAGTCATCAACAGACAGACCCCCAACGAAGGCTTATCTTAGAAGAGCGCCTCAGAGGAAGATGGTCTTAATATCAGTCAACACCATCAAAGTCCACCATGTCAGGAGGCAGATTTCATAGGCTAAAAAGGTGTCGCTTCAACGATTTTTTTTAAATTTGGCCCAGATCTTTCTGCTGACGAACGTACTCTGGAAGTTTGTTCCCCTCCACAGGTCCAGCACAAGAAAAAAAACACTTTTCCTGATTGCTTCATGTTGAAAAGTTTTATGTGATGGAATTACTAGGTCAGAATGACCAGGGGAGCTCAGAACGCTTTACATGAATTTATTGAGGTACTCAAGCGTTTTCCTTGCCTGTTCTGTTGGGCTCACAATCTATATAACATACCTGGGGGGATTAAGCGACTTGCCCAGGGTCACAAGAAGCAGCAAGGGTTTGAACCCACAACCTCAGGGTGCTGAGGCTGGAGATTTAACCACTGCGCCACACTCTTCCCCTTCGTGATACAATAAAATGCTGTACGTATACAGGAGAAAATTGATGCCAATTTAGAAACACCGTCAATAACAGTTTGTATTGTACTCGATATTCACCTGTCAGCCGATATATCAAAATGAAATATGCAGTTACGTGCTCAAACCTACAAATCTCATACAATAAGTGAACAATTGAATTCTGAGCAAACTGCAGGGCTTAGAGACCTGCTGATGGAATCCCCAAGAACACGATGTTCCAGTAGTCCAAAAACCCCTGGTAGAACTGCTGCCTCTGTTCCCACAGGTTGTGAGATCAAATCCCTGCGCCGCTCCTTGTGACCCTGGGCAAGTCACTTAATCCTCCAGTGCCCTCAGCTTTGAAATGCCAAAGCCACACAAAAGCGGTATGCAATCTCCATTCCCTTCCCCCCTTATATGAAGAGATTCATCCAAGGTGGTTTACACCGAATAAAAGTCCTTATCTGTCCCGGCGAGCTCACAACCTGGGCCAATGGAGAGTTAAGGGACTTGCCCAGGATCACAGGGAGCGGTGCTGAGATTAAACCCACATGCTCAGGGTGCTTTAACCACTAGGACACTCCACTCCATATGTATAATTAGCTGCACTGAATATACAGATAGGGCGGTCTCCAAGCTAACTCAGTGAGTACAATATGCCCCAACTAAACACATAATTTATCTGGATATGCAGATAATTCAAAAGCTCTGCCCCAAATCCAGTCCCATATTTGTGGATATAGAAGCCCAGCAATTTCCACTGTTGTAAAACTTCTACAGACAGCCCAAAATATTGCAGCTCAGGGTTTAGGAGCCTGGGTCCTACCAAGGCCTTCCCATAATGCACTGTAATTCTGACTCATTGATCCAAGTTGTTTGGAAGAATTCTCATGCAGTCCCTATGATAAATCTATGTTTATATTTCAGAATAACTGAGATTAAAAAGACCCAAAAAATGCATTCATAGTTTTTTCTTATTCTGATTAGAGAGGGAGGAAAAACTGGGCTCTGGGCCCATCAGTTAGTGGCCTGAGAAATTGATGTTTGCCACTGTTTTCCCATAAACACTTTCTTCATACTGATGACCTTAGCATGAGTTTCTTTCTTAAGCTCGCCTAGCTGAAACAGGATGCTTATTGCCACAACCATATTTTATTGTCACTGGTGAGCTGCCGGCCTGCAGCAGTAGGAACCCAGAATTTGAAATGAGGAGTCTGTACCCTGATCACTTGGCTCTCCTCAGCTTGCCAGTTGGTGTTTGGCCAAGTTGGCTGCTCTTCTTCAAGGAAGGTTGGCAGTTGGCATAGCCAAAACCTAGCCAATATAATTGCCAGATACCTGCTCCAGCACCTTGAAAATTCCCCGCACACTGTCCCCTATCTCAATGAATCGTTCTTATTACTGTAGGGACTGTTCAAAGGCCCAACCATGTGGTAACAATATTGTTTATTGGAAGCTTCTATATCGCTACTAATGACTGGGGAGTCAATTGAGAGCAGTTTGCACGAGCTTCTATAATAGTGTTACAGTACATGAACTACAATGTTCTGTGATGGTTATCTTTCTATATAGAGGACAATTCTGTATAATGGGCATCAGGAATGCACCTATTTTATGCCTCTTTTATATTTTAGGGGCAGTCACACACACCAGTCAGAGATGATCTGAATATCATGTCTGTACAGTGGTGCCTCGCATAACGAACGCCTCGCACAACGAACGCTGCACACAACGAACTTCATGTCTTGATTCACACAACGAACTTCGTTTCACACAACGAACTTCACACAACGAACTTCGTTTCACACAACGAAGTCGCCCGAGCTGCCGATGTATTGCATCCTTCCGCGCAGGCACTGCAGGCAGTCGTTAGTCACTGCGCTTAACTGCCCTCTCTCACTGTAGACAGTCGTCCTTTTAAGATAAACTCAATATTTTTTATATATCATGGCTTCTAAAAAAAGCAGGTAGGTGATTTCTGTTGAAATGAAACGGGAAATAATTAGGAGTGAATGTGGGAGTTTGGCCTCAGCAAGACCACCATTTTGACAAATTTATCTTTTTTTATGTCATCTTAGCATATTTTATGCTGCAGAACGAATCATTTTTTTTAACATGTATTGTTATGGGAAAACGCGTTTCACATAACGAACTTTTCGCATAACAAACTTGCTCCTGGAACCAATTAAGTTCGTTGTGTGAGGCACCACTGTATTTTATCATGTAAATGTGTGACTTCCCAAACTCCATCCATATGAACACCCTCTTTCAAGGTACATATTTACAGAATAGTGTGTAGCTGGAAAATGATCATTTATTCACGTTGCATCCAAATGTGGACATACGTGACTTGAATACTGTCATTTACACTCGTTTTTGCCCCTTAAATCTAGACGGCTCCTTCTAGAATGACTCCCATAGAGTTCTAAAGGCAAGTGGGGCATCAGCCCATGTTCCTTTCCCAGGCGCTGCCTCTCTCAAGAAAGTCAGTGAGCTTACCTTAGCAAGAATGGGCCTTTTGACAGGGGTCATTGGGGAGGTGAAGTTTAGCTATGGGAGGGTGGGACTTGGTTATGAGTCAGGGAGAGATGCTGGGTTTTTACTGTTTAGGAAATTTGTCAACTGCAGGTTCTCCTTTCTCAGTCTAACCTTCTATCCTTGTCACTCCTAACCAAATGGGGAAGGAGGGGGGGGGGGGGCTTCCTGATAATATGTGTGTCAGGAGCGGGTGTTTTCTAATAGAGGGAGATACTCCAGAGCCCTTAGTGTTTTAACAAGGTGCTGGAGACTCTTTGATATTGGACACAGACCATATAAGTCGGTCCAGCATCAGTTTCGCTTCCCCACTGTCTGTATGTTCTGACCGTGGAGATGGTAGTAGAACCCTACCAGTATCTCCGATCACACATAGAATTTCTATCCATAAGGATTCCACACTGCTATGAGCTACTCGTATCTGTTTCCTGCGGAATATTTATTGTGTTTGACTAAATTTCCTTTTTAACATAGAGCACAACCCCCCCCCCCCACTCCAGTTTAATTTACCCTATCATTGCAATATAATTTGTACCCTGATTCTATAATCAGCACTGTTAATGTATGGTTGGCTATGTAAAGTGTATACAGTCTGTAACCTACCTAGAACTCCGTTCTGAGAGGATTTGGCTGGATAGAAGACCACATATAACTTAACGTAACCCCTGATTTTTGTGTTAAAATTTGTATTTTGGACCACGGGAGTGATTTTATTATCTAAGGTTTGGATTTGAATGAGGTGGAGGTTTCCCATCAAGGTATTTCTTATCATGCAGTGTAGACTGGTACGTTAGAAACATCTAGAAATAGAATATGATGGAAGATCTTCCATCATATTCCATCATATCTTCCATCATATTCCATCATATCTTCCATCATATTCCATTTCTAGATGTTTCTAACGTACCAGTCTACAGTTCTAGAGATTAGAGAATGACATGGGGAAAAAAATCTGTTCCCGTCACTACCCCATCACTGGACCACCATCCCCTTCACTGCCCCATCCCCGCCGTCCCCTTCAGCGCTCCGTCCCCGTCCCTGCAGCATCCACCCTTCCCTCTCACCACCTCACTGCCCTTCAGCAGCCCGAGAATCTCCCTCCCTCCCTCCCTCTTACCTTCACGGCACGTTAGTAAAGAAACTTAAGGGAGGGAAGGCGTAGGGTCACTGATCGCGCACGGCCCCCTCCCTACCTACCTACAGCCATATCTATTTCCCTCCCTCCCTCTCTCAACCTGAAGTTGCGTCAGAGGAGAAGCTTCCGCCCACACACAGCAGATAAAGGCTAAATGTCCCATCCAGTCTGCCCATCCTCAGCATCCACCATCTCCTGTAAGAGATCCCACGTGCCTTGTCCCGCAGTTCTTCAATTCAGATACAGTCTTTGGGGTCTCATTTTCAAAAAAGTTCAACATCTAAAAGACAGCATAAACCAGCACCTGGACATTTTACTAGTACAGGGCTGGGCAACGAGGGCCGGAATCCAGTCGGGTTTTTAGGATTTCCCCAATGAATATGCATGAGAGGCATGGGACAATGGGAGGCACTGCATGCAAATAGATGTCATGCATATTCATTGGGGAAATCCTGAAAACCCGACTGGATTTCGGCCCTCGTCGCCCAGCCCTGAACTAGTCAATACGTCCAAGTGGACATTCTCAAAACAGACTTTCTAGATGTCTTTCTGGTCGTTTTGTCTCCAGTGTGTCCAAATTTTTAGGGGGCATGTTAGAGGTGGGCTTTGGGTGGGCTTAGGTCTTGGACACTCGGCATGGATAATGAAACTGTTAGGGCTTTTTATAGCAGCTTGGAGCTAGACCTGTTTTAAAAAGCATCTAAATTCTAAAAAAAAGTTCCCAAACTGACCACATGACCCCCCCCTTTACTCCCCCAGTGGTCACCGGCCCCTTCCCACCACCCAAAGATGTGAAAAAACAGTACATTCTAGCCTGTATTACGAGGCGGGGCTGGTTCAATTACGAACATAGAATTTCATTTATGCAAATTGGCCCATAACAAAGGAAGATAACCCTCTTTTGAGCCACAGTGGCAAAATAATGCTCTGAATTTAGGAAGTTGGTTGCTTGGGCTGAGAACTTTTCAGCACCCCCTCCACAGCTTCAGGTGGTGACACAGATATCGGAGGCCGGAGAGCAGTGAATTTCACATTAAAAGTCCCAGGTACAGATGTCACTATAACTTGCTTATACTGTTTGGTGAATCCTCCAAAACCTATCATTCCTGCAGGCATAAGGGCCATTTGGTGTATAGGTGAAATTCACTACGGAACTTCTGTGAAAAGCCCCTCTGCTATGTTCAGCTGTCTGAACAGTTTGCTAAGAATGCAGGCTGCCTAGACATCGGGAAAGCGTGCTTTTCTGCATTTTTCATGTGGACATCTTTCTATTCGGGATGGTCAAAAAAGATAGACGTATTAAGGGCCAAAACGTCTAGATCAGTTATTGTAAAAAAAAAAAAAAAAAAAAAAAGATAGGCATCTTGCAGTTTTGAAAATGAACATTTTCATATGCATATTAATCATTTCAAAATATACAATATATATATGCAATTCTCCCTAATTCCCCCACCCCTCCCTTATGGTTATGGGAGGGGGTGGGATATAAAGTTTTTAGATACATATTGTGATGGAATTTTCAAGTGATAATGTATTATGATAGTTTTTATTTCATGTATTAAAATGAATAAAGATTTGGAAAAAAAAAAAAAAGAAAGAAAATGGACATTTTCTCTGCTGGATTTCTGGACGTCTTTCCCAAACACAGACTTAGACACCCTATCGAAAATGCACCTTCACGTCTCTACCACCTCTACTGGGAGACTATTCCACGCTTCTACTACCCTTTCTGTAAAGAAGTATGTCTTTCCTTATATTCCCCCTGAGCCTACCACCTCTTAACTTCATTCTGGAGTTTTCCTTCATTTGAAAAAGACTCACCTGTACATTAATGCCATGGAGATACTTAAAAGTCTCAATTATATCCTCTCTCTCTTCCAGTATATAGATTTATTTTTTTTAGCCTGTCCTCCCAAAGGAGCTCAGAATAAGTTACAAATCAGATACTCAAGCATTTTCCCTGTCTGTTCCTGTGGGCTCACAATTTATCTAATGTACCTGAGGCAATGGGGGGATTGAGTGACTTGCTCAGGCTCACAAGGAGCAGTGTGGGGTTTGAACCCACATCCTAAGGGTGCTGATGCTTTAGCTCCAACCACTACGTTATACTCTCCCCATATGCTTTATAAGTGACACCACTGATCAATTTTGTATTTGCCCCCTGGATCGACACTGTCCTGTTTATATCTTTTTCAAGGTGTGATCTCTAGAACTGCACAATATTACATTACATTAGTGACTTTTATTCCGCCATTACCTTGCGATTCAAGGCAGATTACATTAGAGGTTATCTGGACAATTCCAGAAGAGATTACATAGTTGAGCGGTTTACTTTGGGGGATTAAGATACTTCCTGTGGAGTTCAAGTTTCAAGTTTATTAAAAAAATTTTTATACCGCTTATTCAAATTTCTAAGCAGTGTACAGCAATAATAAAAGAGAAATCATTAAAAGAAACAAAACCAATTAGTGTTAAAATATTATACAATGCGGTATCAAGTTAATAGACTTTAACATAAACACATATACTGACTGGACACAATTAGGAAAGTAGGACTGAACTACAATAATTTAAGATAAAGCACACTTAGGGATAAAACAACAGGTAGGGAAAGTTTGTCTTGATGGATTTCTTGAATAGCAGGGTTTTAATTTCTTTTCTGAAGGTTTTGTAGTCTGGTGTCATCATCAATAGATTGGATAATTGGTGCTCAAGTTTTACTGCCTGCATGGCCAGTAGGCCATCGTACATTTTTTTGCGTTTGACGCCTCTGATTGGGGGGGGTGCGTGAATGGTGTTCGGGTTCTCCTTTGCCTGGTTGTGTCAGTTTGGATAAGGCGGTTGTTCAAGTAGGCTGGGTTGTCTCCATTGATTGCTTTAAATAGTAGACAGTAAAATTTGAATTGTATTCTTGCTAGTATTGGGAGCCAGTGTGAGCCAAGGTATGAGGCGGTGATATGGTTGTATTTCTTCAGCGAATAGATCAGTCTCAGGGCTGTGTTTTGTACTGTTTGTAGTTGTTTTTATCATGGGGAGATAGAGGATGTTGCAGTAGTCTAGAAGTCTAAATGAGGCTTCATCAGAGAGTTATACAATGGCACTATCACCTGTTAGTTACTCCTGGTTTTTCCTACTGGCCATTGCTCACACCTTAGGCAGCGGAATGCTTTTTTTGTTGGGGGAGCCCAAAGGCTCTGCCCCAGACCCCACCCCCATAATAGCAATAATTGTAATACCATTTTTTTCATTCATTTTTCATATATACACAAAATACAATCTTATTAAGAACACATAATGGTTAACCACAAAGCACACTGTATGCTTCTCAACGTTCATTCCTACCAAAACACCTGACCATAGTCACACATGCAGATCACAGAAAACCCCTATGCAAATACGGGACCATAAATTAAAAGTACTAATATATACAAACGAAACCCAAAGATGCAAGGCTCTGCATGTATTACAACCCTAGAGAAACAGAAACAAATGCATTTCTTCCTGAACAGTGCAAAATATAGACAGCAGATATAATTTCTCAAAACTGACACAATTCAATCACTAAATTGAAAGTAAAATCATTTCCCCAACTTTTGTTGCCTGGTGATTTGGGTTTTCAAACCATCTTTCCCAGTCTCTGGCTACACTTCCTTCTGTCTGTGCTCTTAACTGTGTATCCAGGGCCACCTTATCCATTTGCTGTTTTTCTCTCCTTCACTTTCTTTAGAACAAAACAACAAAACACCCCACTCTTAAATACTGGGCTAATCTCTCCAAATAGTGTCACCAAGTTCACTTATAAACTCTTTATATTTTAAATGTGCTCATAAGCTCTTCAGCAAGGTGCCACAGCAGCAATACGATGTCGCTGAGACAGTGCTTAGGTTTCAATCATAACACGTTGGAATAGAGCAAAAAACTTGCTTCTGCTGGTGTGGCGAATCATATGGCTCTACAGAGATTTAAAAGTAGACCACTTATCTGAAAAGGTTGATTCACGGCTCCAACACAGTCTGTGTTTCGCTATGGCTACATCAGAAAGCCGGAAAGATGGGCTTTCCCTCTCACTCCACATCCTATGTCCAACAATTCTTCATTCTTTTTCCCTCCCCCACCGGCAGCATTTCTTTCTCTCCCTTCCCACTATCCTACCTGTGCAGCATCTCTCATTTCCTCCTTTCCTAACTCCCCTCCCAGCATGCATTTGTCCTTCCCAAACCCCTCTCAGCCTGTGTAACACCTGTCCCTTCCCTGCCTTCCCACCCCAACCCTCTCCCTGTACATACAGTATATGTCTTTTCCAACCCCCCCAAAGCCCCTGAGCATCTGTCCTCCCTGCCTTCCCACCTCCCTACCCTTAGCCCGTGGCGTGTATCACATGTTCTTTCTTTCCTTCCTTCCACCCCAGCGGGACCATGCCGCACCACTTCTGTCTTCGGCTCCCAACTCCCCCACATCTACCTCCTCCCCGGTGTTTATTATTTTAAATCTTTGGGCTGTGTCAACCAGATCAGGAAATCGCTGTTGAATGAAGACTTCCGGGGCAGGCCTCTCCCTATGCAGCCAAGCATCCTTTTGACTCTGACTGTCACCTTTTCTGCTTTACTACCTTAAGATTAGCAGATATGATCACCCCCAAGTCCCTCTCTTCTTTCATACACAAATGTACTTCACCCCCTATACTATATCATTTGCTTAGCAAATTTGACCACATCACCCCCGCCTATGTAGACTCTCACTGGCTTCCGATAAAAGCAAGAACTCAATTCAAACTCTATTGCCTACTATTCAAAGTAACCCATGGTACTGCCCCGAGTTACCTAAACAACCGCCTTTACCGCTACCAATTACCCAGATCAAGAAGAACTCAGAACCTTTTCACCTTCCCCCCTCATAATGGTGCCCGACGTAAGAAACTTTACGACAGCCTTCTAGCGACTCAGGCAGCGAAAATTGACCCCACCATCACCAAACTGATGATCAAAACAATAGACATCAAAGTGTTTCAAAAAGAAATCAAAACATTTCTATTCAAAAAACACGTCCTTACTTACTATTCCCCTCCCCAATCACACATGCACTCTCCCCAGCAAATAACACATTAGTCAACCCCTCGAACCTCACCTACCAAAAATATTCAGATTCCTAAATAAGCATCTCCCATAGGTATCCATTAAACCTATTCCTTCAATGTTAGGTAACTTTCTTCTGTTACCTATATTGTTATTCTCCACTGTACCCTGTAACTACTTGAATCCTGCTATGTTATTCTAACGAAAAATCCAGATATCTTCTAATTTGTATTTATATATCATAACATGTAACTTACTTGAATCGTTGTTATGTAATTCTCTCGGAAAAATCCAGATATCTTCTAAGTTGTAACTCTCTACCATATCATGTAACTCACACGAATCTGTGTTATGTAATTCTCTCGGTAATGTCCAGATCTCTTCTAATTTGTAATCCGCTTAGAACCGCAAGGCACAGGCGGAAAATAAATCACTAATGTAATGTAATGTAATATCAGAATATGGAGGCAGAGAAAAATCCTGAAGATTCTAATAACAACAGGTGGTACAATCTGCCCAGTACTGGCCTTAGTTCTTCATTTTATACCATTCATATTCTAATTAGAGATCCTCTGTGTTCATCCCATGCTTTTTTGAATTCCACCACCGTTTTCCTCTCCACTTCCTCCCTCGGGAGGGCATTCCAGGCATCCACCACCTCTCCGTGAAAAAGAATTTCCTAGCATTACTCCTAAGTCTACCACCCTGCAACCTCAATTTATGGGTAGATATTTAGCCCATGGAAGTCAGTGGCTGATTTAATTACGGTTATTCAATGCCAGGGAATTCTCAGCTCCTGGCATTGAATATCTGGATATGACTGTTCAGAATAATGACCTCTGACCTGGAAGCTAAACAGGCACTGACCAATTCAGACCGGTGCCTGGTTAACTCGGCGCATAAAGTTACAGGAACCTTTCTCCTGTCCTAACGTTTTGTTCCACCATAACGCCACCACCGGCCCTCCCACAAAGTAGCCGGTTTCGGCAAGGGCGGTTACGGAGGAATTCAAGTTAATTATTGCTGAGTATCCCCAGAGAGCCCTGAACAGGCCAAGAGCCTCGCCCAGCTGTTTAAATTGCTTTGAATTTCCCAAAATGTTTTTCTCCCGACAGTCTTTCTACAGCTCTCTTACCTGCTCATTCTATCCCCGTTCCCTTAACTCCAAAGCATGCCCATTTGGCAGGAGAAAGAGGAGGAGGAAGGCTCCTCCCATTATATGAGCCATTAGCATACAGAGAGCAGCAGGGGGCAGGTTGAGAGAGTACAGGGTGGACTTGAGTTTATCCCGTTATAACCCCTTCCTAGATCCATCCTCACTCAGTACTAGTGCTCATGGACTTTCCAACTGTGGTGTCTGGGTAGGGAGGAGGTTTGGAGCATTTTTAAAGGCCCTCAGCAATGCTGTAGGCCAAATCTTCAGCTTTGCTAGTCCCCCTCCCTGAGGCTGCCAAAGGCGATCAGTTGCCTAATGCACGAGATGAGATGGCAACCCCCCCCCCTCCACACACACAGGCAATGGTGTAAGGGTGAGAGGCACTCCGGGGCGGTGGTGCCCCTCCCCTGCCATGCCTGCACCCTCTTCCCATTCCCTGTAACTTTTTAACTTCTCCAGAGTGAGCAGCATGCCCACGTCAGTGTTGTCTCGCCCTTTGATGTCACTTCCTAGGTGTGGGTCCTGGAAGTGACATCAGAAAGAGCGCCGATGCGAGCAGCAACCTTGCGCCGGGGAAGTAAAAAAGGTACGGGAGAAGGCAAGGGGCACGCGCATGGCAAAGAGAGGAGTGGATGGGGCAGAGAGGAAGAGGGATGCAGAGAGGAAGAGGGATGCTGCGCCCAGGGCAGACCACCCCTCCTGCTCCCCCTTACTATGCCACTTCACACAGCGACCCAAAATGGAACCCCTTCAAAGCCCTGATTAGGGAGCAGGGAGGATCAGTGGCATAGTAAGGGTGGGGTGCCCCTCTCCCGTCACGCATGCACCCCCTTCCCTTTCCCCGTACCCCCTTTGACCTCACTTCCTAGGCGCGGGTCCCAGAAGTGACATCAGAGAGAACGCCAAAAAGATATGGGGAAGGCAAGGGGTGCACGCGGCAAGGAGAGAAGCAGGAAGCGAGTGAGCGGGTGGGGAGCAAGTGGCCAGGTGAGTGAGTGGTGAGCAAGTAAGCAGGTGGGCGGGGTAGCAAGTGAGCAAGCAGGTGTGTGAGCAGGGGGGGTGCGAAGAGGAGGAGGGGTGCCACTGCGCCCTTAGGAAGACCGTACCCGGGGCAGAACGCACCCCTGCACCCCCTTTCTATGCCACTGGGGAGGATTCCCTCATTCCAAACTCTGACCAGGCAGTTATACCAGGATGCTTTAGGTGAATTTCTTAATGAAAAAGGCAGTTAATTAATCCAAATAAATAAATCTAAAAAAAATTAACAAAATATTGCAAAGATTGAAAGTATTGTATAGAACAGGGGTGTCCAACCTGTGGCCCCATGAAGTATTTTGTGCGGCCCCGGTCGAGGGCGATGCAGTGTTTTCCTCTGCTGCCCCCGGGTGTTTACCATCTTGCCGGCTCCCTCCTCTTTCTTGCTGCAGCGTTTGCACGTTTGTGCGGCCCCAGAAACTTTTTTTTCAGCCAATGCGGCCAAGGGAAGCCAAAAGGTTGGACACCCCTGGTATAGAATAAACATTAATTTTTTTTTCCTTTGGTTCATATACTTCCAGGGTGGGGTGGGGGATAGGAATATTTTATGATTTCATTTACTTATGAATAAATATAGGATACAAGGGAGAGGGATTATTCGATATAGTTTAGAATTTGATGTTATATTAAGTGTGATTTAAGTACAGTATAAATGATTGTATTATATGTTACACTTACTGGGAGCTTTAAAAATGAATAAAGATTAGTTAATATAACAAGTTATGGGAAGGGGGAATGATTGTTTTATGTATTAATTGTGTATTTAAAGTGCCTTTTTTTGTAGTGTTTATATCTAAATTAATTATAAGGCACTGTCAAAGTTTGAAAATCAATAAAGATTAATTTAAAAAAAAAAATTAAATATCTACATTTGCATGTATAGATGGCAAACAGCTGAAAACAGAAGCCCTATTTCTTACTAACACATTGGCTGGCAGGGACTGGGAAAGTCTAGCGCTGACAGTGGCAAGGCAGAGTCGTGGTGGTTAATCCTATTTTTAGCAGGGGGAAACATATCCTAGCAGTTCACAGCTGGCCCTGCCCCTGGGGAAATGATCAGAGGAACAGAGGGTCAGGCTCTGGATCAGCTGCTGTTTCAGATCTGCTTTCCACTTTGATGGCGTTTTGAATCCTGAGGTGAAACTCAAGCACCGGGGCTTCAATGTTCAGCAAGGAAAGAGAACATCAAATCACCATGTGCAGACTGACAGGGGCAGGGCCTCAGTGTGTAGGCCCCAATTCCAAAATGGAGTCCTGTCTAGAGTTACCATATGACTCCAGAAAAAGGAGATCTGGGTTTTACTTCCATGGAAAGCATTGACAGACAGAGCATTTACCTCGCCAGCCCATGGTAGAAACCTCTGCCGCAGCTTTGTAAAATCCAGAGTTGGTTTTATCCGTAATTGTATTTATATAATTTGACATCATATTTGTTTTTAATGGTTGCTCACAGACTTCTGATGAAGGCACCTGGAGGGTGTCGAAACACTGGCCATGTAATGTAATGTAATGTAATTTATTTCTTATATACCGCTACATCCATTAGGTTCTAAGCGGTTTACAGAAAATATACATTAAGATTAGAATTAAGAAAGGTACTTGAAAAATTCCCTTACTGTCCCGAAGGCTCACAATCTAACTAAAGTACCTGGAGGGTAATAGAGAAGTGAAAAGTAGAGTTAGAGGAAAAATAAAAATAAAATAAACATTTTAACAAGACAGCATTGATCTAAATACTTTGGAAGGTAGAAGAGAGGAGAGAAAGGAATAGAAGCAGAAGGGGGAGCCGTTGAACAGTAGAATTCTGGAGAAATTTAAATGAAAGAAATAGAACAAAACAAAGACAAAAGGCAAAACAATAGATAAGATGAAAGATAAATCATAAGCTGGAAAGAAAAATAAAATAAACATTTTAACAATGTAGAATCACTTGTTCGAATTCACCCCTTTTGATTAGCGCACATTGGTTACCAGCTGAACACAGAATCAGTTCTAAAATCCTACTTTTAACATTCACAACAAAATCAGACAACCAACCAGATTTTATCAACAGACTTTTAATTCCCTATAATACATTAAAATCTCTTCGTTCAACGTCTCAGAATCTCCTCGTTATACCTTCTTTAAAATTGATGACTACGTTGCGCTCCAATAATTTTGACGGCACTGCCCCTACTCTCTGGAATTCGCTGCCTAACCACTTGCGTGGTGAATCCGATTTAAAACCATTTAAAGTTAAAACTTTGGATAACAACTGTCCTTTTAAGGACAAAATGAAAGTAAACTTTATATGTTTTTACCCTAACCTATTGTACTTTCCTTTTATGTTGCACTTTTCGATAACGATTTTAGTTCTTCCCCACTTTCCTATTGTTTGAAGTAGGTCCAAACGTTTATCTGTGCTTTATTATGACACTTGGATTTTATCCAGTATCCCTTGTCTTTATATGTTTTTACGTTTTAATATGTTTTTATGTAATTTTATATTGTACACCGCTTAGAAACCTGATTAAGCGGTTTAAAAAATCTTTTAATAAACTTGAAACTTGTGTGCACGTGAATAAAGACTTGGTATGGTCCATGACTGTGAGAGGACTTAGTTCTCATGAACTTTATATCCCAGGTGGAAGCATCTTGTGGTCTATGTTCATTTTATTTTGTTTGGTCATCCCTTCCCCGCCAGCTGCCATGCAGACTTATATAATCTCAAAAAGTATGTCATATAATTTGTCTGAGAGGAAAAGAAAAAAGTTGGAACATAGTCAACCAGCACGCAATCAGAGTTTACAAAAACTGGCTTTGGATTACAAGAGGGTGGACAGGAAATGTCTGCAAAGGATTTTTGGTTGCATAATAATTGCCTAGGAATGTTGTACCGTCAACAGTCACTTGCTCTGTCTTTGACACCAACTGGTCCAAGCTAAAAACAAGATTGGGGTGTGCCCTGACCGATTTATAACCGTTGGTCATCAGTCCTGTAAAACAGCTCTGACGCAGTACGGAAAAGGGAGATGAGGCTTTATGACATCACAATCTGAGCTCTGGTATATTGCTACTCTTTGGGTTTCTGCCAGGTACTTGGAACATGGGTTGGACACTGTTGGAAACAGGATACTGGGCTTGATGGACCTTCAATTCTTAGGTGAGCCAAGTAAAGGACAATCAAGCCATTGTGACATCACTGCTGAGGTTGGCTCTTAGGCATTGGTGGAATGAGGCATTGTGACATCACAGCTCCGGAATGTTGCTACTCTTTGGGTTTCTGCCAGGTACTTGGGTGACATCACTGCTGAGGTTGGCTCTTAGGCATTGCCCACGTGCTTGCCTCACACTTTCTTGAATTCAGACACTGTCTTTGTCTCCACCACCTCTACTGGGAGACTGTTCCACACATCTACCACACTTTGTAAAAAAGTATTTCCTTAAATCACTCCTCTTAAGTTCAACCTATGCCCTCTAATTCCAGAGATTCCTTTCAAATGAAAGAGACTCGACTCCAACACATTTATGTGCTTGAAAAAATGCTCAGCATTAGTTCTTGTCCCTACAGAAAGCTTCTTGTCCGCCTTTCTTAGTCCACTTTATTACATTATTTCCTAAAGCTTTGAAGTTACTAATGATTCAGATTTTTATTAGGGGTTTTTTGGTGTGGATGATCGTAAGCCATTTTGACAGTATCTCAACTTAAAATGGTATAAAAGCTTTATAAATAAATAACCCTAAATGTTTGCCAGTGCTCTCGGCTTATCTCTAGTTTTTCGCACTGACTGTGATATTTTTAGTTCCAGTTTAATCCAGCCAGTCACTTTGATACCATCTGGACTGGGGTATCACAGTATCTCATTGCTTTTCATCCTTCCACCCAGTTTCTGGGATGCTGGATGTCTTATTCTTCGTTTACTGCCAGAAACTCTGTGATATTTGCATACAGACCATTTTAAGTTTTGGGTTTTTAAAAAATTATTATTTGTGTTTAGCAGCTGAGGGGGCATTTTGGAATGATTTAGCTCTCTCTGATTTTTATTTAAATACACCTGGACTGCAGGTTTTATAATAACTCCTCTATTGAGATATTCTAACTTCTGCATCTCACCACTGTCTCTTGAAGACACCTCACTCCCAACCATTTATTCCCCCCACCCCCCCAAGTTCTAGTCTGAAACAGAGAATGACACAGGGCCAAACTTTTCCCCATCCCTGCAGGAACTAATCCCGTCCTATCCCCGTGAGTTTCTTCCCTGTCCCTACCCCATTCCTGCAAGCTCCGCCCTCATCTGCACAAGCCTCAAACACTTTAAAATCCTAAGTGGCAACATTCTAGAGCTCAGATTGTGATGTCATAATGCCTCATTCCACCAATGCCTAAGCTCCGTCCTCATCTGCACAAGTCTCAAACTCTTTAAAATCCTAAGCAGCAACATTCTAGAGCTCAGACTGTGATGTCATAATGCCTCATTCCCAGGGCCGGATTACTCAATAGGCCAACTAGGCATATGCCTAGGGCCAGAAATAGTCAGGGGGAGCCCGCTGAAGGACGACATACAAGACAGCAACAGGCCCCCCCTCTTCCCTCTCTGCATGGCAACGGGCCTCCACCTGACGACAACACCGCCCCCCCCCCCTCCAGCAACGAGCCCCCACCCAACGACAACAACGCCGGCCCTCCCCACAGCATCGACCGTCAGCAATGTGCAGGCAATGAAGCTCGAAGAAGATCCCCCTCCGACGTCACTTACTTCTTCCAGCAGACGAAGTCATCACGGGATCTTCTTCGAGCTTCATTGCCTGCACATTACCAACGGTCGATGCTGGGGGGAGGGCCTGCGTTGTTGTCGTTGGGTGGGGGCCCATTGCTGGGGGGGGGGCGGTGTTGTTGTCTTTGTCAGGTGGGGGCCCGTTGCCGTGCAGGGAGGGAAGAGGGGGGGGCCGTTGCCATGTGGAAAGAGTGGTGGAGGGAGAGAAAAGGGGCATATGCTGATGGAACTGGTGTGCAGAGAAAGAGGGAAAACAAGGGGGAAGGATACTGGATGGATTTAGGTTGGAGGGAAAGAAAGGGGGGCAGATGCTGATGGAAATGGGGGAAAGAGAGAGAAGAGAATGAAATGCCAGACCATGTGTGTGTGGGTGTGGGAGAGGGAAGGGAAGAAGAGGAGAGGAGAGAGATGCCAGATCACTGGAGGAGGGAATGGAAGAAGATGGATGCCAGACCAATGGGGGTGAAGGGAAAGATGGAAGGGGGAGGCATACAGTTTCTTGAAGTGGCATAGGACAGGGTAGTTGGGAAGAGAAACGGAGAGATGATGTACCCTGGGGTTGTGGGGAAGGAGGGAAAGATGCTGGATGAAAGGGTAGTTGAGAAAAGGACAGATCGTGGATCTGGGGATGGTCGGGTCCACTGCCGAAGCTGCGGATATGGAGATGAAAAAAAGGAAAGATGCCAGACCTCCAAGGGAGGGAAGGTAAACGGAAGGGGAGGACAGAGATGGAAGATGGATAGTTAGCACGGAGAAAGAAGAAAACGACAAATGGACAGGAGACTCTGGCAAGCGAGTTATCAGAAGACAACCAGAGCCTTTGACCAACAAAAGGTAGAAAAAATAATTTTATTTTCTGTTTTGTGATTACAATATTTATCTTGTTTACACCACAGAGCCGGTGTGGGGTTGGAGACGTTGTAGCTCTATATGTCTTCTAAGACTAAGCCTTAGTCACTTAGGGGTCCTTTTATTAATGTGCGCATTTAGCACGCGCTAAATCGGTTAGCGAACCTTAATAAAAGGACCCCAAGTATCTTAGTTAAAAATTTGACCCGCGACATAGCCTTTTTTTCAGATTTTGGCCCCTTATGTGATTGAGTTTGACACCCCTGATGTAGAGTGAGGCAGGTAGGCGATGCAAATGTGGTTATTAATATAGAGTTATATTTCGGATAGTATTACTGCTTTACAAATATTTGAACGCTTTTATATACGTATTGAAAGGGTTAAGAGTTAATGTCCTGGATAAGTAGGTGGGAAGGGAAGGAAGATGTTTGGGGATTGCATAGAAGAAAAACTGTGCACTGGTATGCTAATCTTTGTTTTGAATTTAAAAAAAAGAAATATAAGTGGAAATAAAAAAGTAAATAAGAGAACAGATAAATGGGGGCGGTGCATGGGCGGGGCAGGCCCAGGGGGGCCCATTGTACTTGTGTGCCTAGGGGCCCTCAAAGAATTAATCCTGCCCTGCTCATTCCACTAATGCCTAAGCTCCGCCCTCATCTGCACAAGCCTCAAACCCTTTAAAATCCTAAGAGGCAACATTCTAGAGCTCAGATTCTGATGTCATAATGCCTCATTCCACCAATGCCTAAGCTCCGTCCTCAACCGCACAAGCCTCAAACACTTTAAAATCATAAGTGGCAACATTCTAGAGCTCAGATTGTGATGTCATAATGCCTCATTCCACCAATGCCTAAGCTCCGTCCTCATCTGCACAAGCCTCAAACCCTTTAAAATCCTAAGTAGCAACATTCTAGAGCTCAGATTGTGATGTCATAATGCCTCATTCCACCAATGCCTAAGCTCCGTCCTCAACTGCACAAGCCTCAAACACTTTAAAATTATAAGTGTTCGAGGTTTGTGTGGTTAAGTCAGAGCTTACAGAAATGGGGCTAGGACAGGGACAGTGACAAAACTTACAGGGACAAATCTGTCCCTGTGTCATTGTCTAGTCTCAAAGCTTTGCCACCCAATATGCTGGAGAGACCCAGGCACTTGGGCTCATCCTCATGCTGTAGAACAGAAGGAGCCGCTCACTTCCATCTTCACTTCCACCTGTTTACTTGTCTGAGCACAACCCTTCGGCAAACACATTAATCTTTCCAAATGCTGTTTTCAGACCCATTTCATTCCACCCTCTGTTTGCAGACCGTGTTTTACAAGCTCAGAGCAAAGCGCTAATGGGAACAGCTGCGCTGCAAATCTCCCATCAGCAGTTTACGAGGAGAAAGAAATCCAAGTGGCACCGGTGGCGTCTCCTCAAAGCTGCTCTTCTGTCCTTCCTGTGTGATTTAAATCACTAATCCATGAGCCATGGGGCAAGAGAACCAAGTCAAACGTGCCCCACAGTGGCACTGCTTTCCTGCTGGCTGAAGGGGGCAGGAGAGAGCCCCAGAAGATCAAGGACTGTGGGACTGAGTGGGAGAGCAGAGGGTGTAAGTGAAGGAGGTGGGGGGGGGGGGAAGAGGGAGAGGGGTACAGGAAAGAGAGGGTTTGAAGAGGATAACAGGGATGACCAGTCTTATCCTCTCCACTATCTTTCAGTATTGGAGGATTCTGAGACGGTCAGGTGGGCACTGGCCAAGCTCTTAGACTGAGGGGCAAGTGTGGATCCATCCGATCGGCCAGACCTCATCAAGAGCTCGGTGGTCATGACAGCTGAATGACTCAGCCTTGCTTGCAGAAAAGAGGTACATGCAACGTTTGACCTCTTTTTTTATCAGCCTATCGACTGCTTTGAGCCCTCGTGAAGGAAAATTCAGTTCCAGTTCACACAAATTAACTGATGAAGTGCTCCTGTTTTAAGACCTGGTGTGAAGGCTCTTCCTACAAACCCAGGTCCTGCCCATCACCTGGTGTCATATTGAAGAATGACATCACCATTGGCAGATGGAGAACGGATCCCCATATAGGCATCATGGAGAATAAGAATTCAGAATAAACACTTTCGTATTTACGCAGGTGTCACTGTCATATATGTATAACATGATCGTAACATGGACAGATGAAGATCTGATCACTTAGGCAAGCCATCATTGTGGTATATGCAGACCATGAGCACAGAAGCATAGAAACATGAAGGCAGATAAAGGCCAAATGGCCCATCCGCAGCATCCACTATCTCCTCCTCTCCCTATTAACATCTGCATCTCCTCTTCCTATAGGCTAAGGCTCTTTGCACCTGCATTGTGATGTCATAGAACTTTATGGTTATTGAAACATAGATAAATAAATATAGGGATCAATATAATATCCAATTGTGATAATAAACTAAATAACTACAGTGGTACCTTGGTTTACGAGCATAATTCGTTCCAGAAGCATGCTCGTAAACCAAAATACTCATATATCAAAGCGAGTTTCCCATAGGAAATAATGAAAACTCGCTTTAATACGTTCCCACCCCCCCTCCTGAGGCCAGCGGCGCTGCTCCCCCCCCCCCCCCCCGCTCGCAAAGCCTCCCCCCCGCTCGAATCGGCACCTCCCGCCCAACCAACTTTAACTCACACCCCCCCCCCGTCTGGCACCGGCACGAGAACCGGCATCATTCCCCCCCCCCCCCGCTCGACTCGGCACCCCCTCCCCCTCTGCATACCCGCAGCATCCACTATCTCCTCATCTCCCTATTAACATTTGCATCTCCTCTTCCTATAGGCTAAGGCTCTTTACATCTGCCTTGTGATGTCATAGAACTGCACGAACTGCACTTGGTTTCAGTAAACCCTTTTTCCAAACACACCAGAAATGACTATAGGCGCCATTAGGCTCCTCTGTAGACACGATTCTTGTCAAGGCTAGGCACCGAAAAGGGAGGCCTGCAAAACCCGGCCTATGTTTCCGACACCTACCTTTGGTGTCAGCTGTGATTCTGCAAATAGTGCCGTAGCGTGATTGACACTAAGGTTACCAGATTTTTCGGGAATGAAAATCCAGACCCATGGCCTCGCCCCTAGGCCCGCCCCATTCTGCCCGAGTCACGCACTATTCCGCCCCCACCTCCCAGCCACATCCCTCTCGCATCTGTGCATGCGATGGTGTGACACGATGATGTCACACACATGCATATGACATCACCATGTCGCTGCTAGCTGAAAGCTTTTGAAAACCTGGACAAAGTGCTGGGTTCTGAAAAGCCATCCGGAGTGGACCCCAAGACATGTGATTGGCGGCGTTTAGGCAGCCGCTGATTACGGCATTATTTGCAGAATCTGGCTCCAATTGCGTAGGTTGAACCCTGCCTTTTCTGATTGTTATTTGACTTAAGTGGTGCTAATTTATGTTATGAATTGTATTGAATTGTGAGCTGCACCTGTGTGCATTAAGTCAATCCTGTATAATAAAACCCTTACCCGCGCATGCACAGTTGAAATGGCATGATCCCTGCTGCCGTGATTTGTGCTTCTGTGCCATGTTCCATTTGCGGCTTGCGGCAATTTGTGGTGCATGTGGCAGTGAGCGCAACAGCAGGAGGGTGTCCTTCAAGGTACTGCGAGGCGTCCGGCTGCTACTGCTACACAGGGAAGTGGAGAGGGAGAGGGAAAAGGAGCTGCTTTGGGGGGGAGTGGTGTGCTGGGGGGCAGGCAGAAATCTTGGTTTGCTCAGGGGGCCAGAGAGAGATAGGCAGGGGGCCAGGGAGAAAGACAGACAGACAGAAAGAAAGACAGACAGACAAGGGGCCAGGGAGAGACACAGACAGATAGAAAAAAGTGGAGGGGGAGAGGGAAAAGGGGCTGCTTTGGAAGGAAGGGTGTGCTGGGGGGCAGGCAACAATCTTGGTTTGCTCAGGGGGCCAGAGAGAGATAGGCAGGGGGCCAGGGAGAAAGACAGACAGACAGACAGAAAGAAAGACAGACAGACAAGGGGCCAGGGAGAGACAAAGACAGATAGAAAAAAGTGGAGGGGGAGAGGGAAAAGGGGCTGCTTTGGGAGGAAGGGTGTGCTGGGGGGCAGGCAACAATCTTGGTTTGCTCAGGGGGCCAGAGAGAGATAGGCAGGGGACCAGGGAGAGAGACAGGGAGACAGACAGAAAGAATGACAAACAGACAGGGGGCCAGAGAGACAGACAGACAAACAGCGGCCAAGGAGCGAGAAAGAAAGACAGACAGACAGACAGCGGCTAAGGAGAGAGACAGAAAGAAAGACAGACAGACACATCTATTCTAGCACCCATTAATGTAACGGGCTTAAAGATTAGTAATCCAAATAAAATGAGACCCAACTGCAGTCCTTGACTTTGAACTGCTGAATACTCCTCATAATACATACTCATAATCCAAGATGAGGGGAGGGGGCTCATTGTGGTGTCCTAAAGTACAATGGTTTAATCCTGTAGACCACCCTTCCTCAGGCAACACATCGCTACACTCCCGTTACACCTCTCCTCAGATCACTTCACCAGCTCCCTATCCGCCTTCGCACACAGTTCAAACGCCTACTCCTAATGTACAAGCGTGTTCATTCTGCAGCCCTTCAATATCTCTCCTTATACGCCTCTCCGTGAATTCTGTTACTCAGATAAGTTGCTTTTATTTGTACCCTTCTCCTCCTTTCACCCCGCTGCCCCATATGCCTGGAATAGAGTACCTGAGTCCGTGCATTAGGCCCCTTCCCTTATTCAAAAATGGACTGAAAGTCTTCCCTTTTCAGACTGCCTTCAATGCATAATCCTCTCCCTCTGCTCATCACCCCAGCCAGCAGTTAGACTATCCCCCACTAACTGTAACCCCTACCCTGGCATCCTCTTTGTCTGTCTTGATTGATTAGATTGTGAGCTCGTTTGAGCAGGGACTGTCTCTATGTACAGCTTTGCGTAGGTCTCGTAATGTTCTAGAACAGGGGTGTCCAACCTGCAGCCTCGGTCAAGGGCGATGCATATTTTTCCTCTGCTGCCCCCGGGTGTTTACCGTCTTGCTGGCTCTCTTCTCTGTCTTGCTGCAGCGTTTGCGCGGCCCCAGAAATATTTTTTTCTGCCAATGCGGCCCAGGGAAGCCAAAAGGTTGGACGCCCCTGCTCTAGAAATAGTTACTAGTAGTAGCCGTTACAGCTGCTAATCTGGCCCGTCTTCCCCTGCTCCCCCTTATGGCATGGAAGCTGTTCCAGTCAGAGCCACATGTTCACCGCAGGGTCTGGAGAAACTGCTGCCATCAGGACAGGGGTGACAAGACATTAAAAGACAGCTGGAACCAGTGCAGTGTCTGACACCTTCAGTCCTGCAGTGTGCAAGTTTTACGATAATTGTTCTTCTGGTTTTACTCAGTTTTCACCCTAATGTGTTGAACTCCTGCAGAATGTATAGATGGCCTGGGCTTCCCCTTACCCCTGATCCTGAGTTACTCAAACCCCCTCCCATCCCCTGCCACCACCACCAGCATCTCCCAGTTCTGATTCTCTCCACCTATGCAAACCTAGAAAATAATACAATGACATCAGAATTGAAAATTCCTTATTTTTATTGAACTAAGGGCAGAAACACTGGGACAGAGCTTTCAGTACATCCCTTCCTGCCATGGGAATGCTCCTTCAACCTTTCCATGGCCTTGGTCTGAGCTGGGCGATAATGGCCGGCACTGTATTTAGATCGTTTTTATTTTTAGTCAGTCTCCTCCAGACTCTGGCCCAAATGTCAGTCTACAAGAGCAAGATGCAGCACTTGGACCGAGAAACATCCTGGGACTGTGGGATGTTGTTTTAGAAATTTGTGGGCTCCCACTCTACGGCCAGCCAGTGGGGACTGAACTAAATGCTCTGTTCTCCCCCTCTGGATTGCATCTGAATTAGAATATTTATTCCTGCTCTATGCATCGATTTTTCCTTATGATTTAAGTGCTGTAACGGGGCAGATGGACATTTCTCTTCCAAATCGCTGGTTCTGAAACCCATTTTGTAGACCAGTGGTTCCCAACCCTATCCTGGAGGACCACCAGTCCAATTGGGTTTTCAAGCTAGCCCTAATGAATATGCATGGAGCAGATTTGCATGCCTGTCACTTCCATTATATGCAAATCTCTCTCATGCATATTCAGTAGGGCTAGCCTGAAAACCCAATTGGACTGGTGGTCCTCCAGGACAGGGTTGAGGACCACTGGTTTAGAGTGCGTCTAAGCCTCAAGTGTGTGTGGGGGGGGGGGAGGAGGAGGGGTTGGAGGCTGAGTATGTCCAGGGCACAGTTGGGGTGTTTGAGGCTAGACCTGTTTCAATAATGAATAAGCGCCCAAAAGATGTTCATACTGACCACATAACCACTGGAGTAATGAAGGCATGAACCCCTCACATTTCCTTGGTGGTCTCTACCCCCCCCCCCAAAAAAAAAAATGTGAATGAAACAGTACCCCCTCCCCAGTGTCTCACGGTACATTTAAAATCTCAGGAGGCCCACAGTTTGTGATACGCTGGTCTAAACATACAACTAGGGTCGCCAGATTTTACATTTGTAAAATCTGGACCCACCCTCGCCCCATTATGCCCCAAATCCTGCCCTAGCCCCACTGCTTGCTCTGGTTGGGCAGGAGGGCACCTGCGCCTGCACAGATGCCCTCTTGGCCGACACAATTTCAGGGAAAGCTTTTCAAAAACCCAGACAAAGTGCCAGGAGGACATGTCCGGAGAAATCCGGAGGTCTGGTAACCCTACATACAGCTGACATACTTCCTTAGTAAACTGAACATTAATTAGCGCCACCTAATGGAGCCTTGACAAAAGGGACCCCTATGGTGACAAAAACATATTTGCATACCCAAAGATTACGGGCTGCAGATACAAATCATTCCTGGATAGAACCTTTAAGTTCCAAGCGAACAGACAGCAAGTTTGGCTGAAAAACTACATAAACGAACCCAACCTGTCTTACAGTGCATTCCGCAAATCGATCAAAACCGCCCTATTCGAAAAATTCACTGACTAAAATCGTCCCCTCCCGCACTAGGACTCCCCTCCCTTTAAACGCCTTTCTTTCTTTCTCAAGATGCCCCTCATGTATTCAGATATTCGCTATCCATAGTACTCCAATTCAAATGGAAGTTCTAAAGAAATACTCAGTTACTCATTACCCATTGAACCCCAATCTGTAACTTTCCCCTCTTCACTATTGTATTATATTTAGACTCATTGTACGATACTGTATTAGACTTATGTATGGTGTTGTCTTTAGACTTATTGTATTGTATTATATTTAGACTCGTTGTATTATATTGTACTGTGTTGTATACACTCATTGTATTGTATTGTATTATTTTGTCTTGTATTGTATGTTGACTTATTGTATTGTATTGTGACCTTGTTATTCGCTGAATGTCCAGCCTTCTTACAGTGTGAACCGCCTAGAAGTCACCTGACTATGGCGGTATAGAAAAATAAAGTTATTATTATTATTAAGTGCTGCATATCTTGTTTTATACTTATGGGTAGGGTTACTCGGACATGTCCTCTTTTTAGAGGTTACTTCCAGGTGTCCAGACGGCTTTTCAAAACCCGGCACTTTGTCTCGGTTTTGAAAAGCAGATCACATCAGGAGGGGCATCCGTGCATGCAACACGGTGATATCAGGAGCATGCGTGGGACTAGGGGTAAGGCTGGGCCATGGTGGTAACGGGGCGGGGATGGGTGAAGCTGGGCGGGCCTGGGGGGGGGGAGGGTCTATAGGTCCGGATTTTACATACATAAAATCTGGAAACCCTACCTATGGGCCACGGGATACCTAGAGCAAGCTAATGTCTGTTAGCGCGCTAAGCTTTAGTCCAAGGGCCCCTTAATTCCTTTGGGATCGGCCAGAACTACAATCCAAACCACATCCAGTGCTACTGGAACTGCAGTACACAGAGGAGATGAAATGTTCAGATGCAAAACCTAATCTGGAAGAGAGCAGAGCATTTCATTCAATGGCCACTGATTTTGTTTTTATTTGCTTATTCAATTTTCTATACTGTTCTCCCAGGGGAACTCAGAATGGTTTACATTAATTTATTCAGGTACTCAAGCATTTTTCCCGGTGGGCTCCCAATCTATCTAATGTACCTGGGGCAATGGGGGGATTAAGTGACTTGCCCAGGGTCACAAGGAGCAGCGTGGGTTTGAACCCACAACCTCAAGGTGCTGAGGCTGGAGCTTTAACCACTGCACCACTCTAGAAATCAAAATGTAGTAAAAGTGAGCCAAGTATAGGACAATCAAGCCATTGTGACATCACTGATGAGGTTGGCTCTTATTGGTGGAATGAGGCATTGTGACATCACAGTATCAGCTCTGGTTACCAGAGACAGACACTTTGCACACTATTTATTCATTCAGTTTTCTATACCATTCTCCCAAGGGAGCTCAGAACGGTTTACATGGATTTATTCAGGTACTCCAGCATTTTTCCCTGTCTGTCCCGGGGGATCACAATCTACCTAATGTACCTGGGGCAATGGTGAAACCAGCTAATTAACCCAGCAGTTATGCTAACAGAGCGGGACAGAATCAAGTCTCTGCCATCACAATGTGATTAAAGAACCACATATGAGTTCAAAAAGAGAAGTGTTTCCTTTCAGATTTTGCAGTAGTTGAAAGCTAGTTCCAAATCTCTAGGCCTTTACCTTTAATATTTCTCACTCTCTTGTGGCCACCAACCTAGGCTTACCAGATGTCCAGGAAAATCCAGACACATGTCCTCTTTTTAGAGCACGGTCCAGATGGATTTCCAAAATTCGGCAGTTTGTCTGGGTTCCGGAAGGCCCCGACTTCAGGGCCACGTCTGGTGGACCTCCACGAATGCGCCAAAGCGACATAGTGACATCACACAGATGCGCACATGCATGTGACATCATCACGGCGTATCCGGGTATGCCCAGAGGCCCTCCAGAAGCAGAGACGGGGTTTCTTTGGGGCGGGGCAAAATGGGGAGGGGCTCCGTGACCTTTTTTTTATCATTAAGAAATCTGGTACATTCAAAGAGCACAATGGAACCAAGACAACGCTTTACTTGGAGGAGGGGAACAGGACCCTACACTCCAAGCCTAAGACAGAGAGGGTCCAGTCCATGTGTGTGGTGCGGTAAAACCAGGCCCAGATCAATGTACCTCAGGACAATGGAGCCCTGTGGTAAGTCCATCCCCATGACTCAAGACTGGTGATTAGATCAACGAGATGGACTAAGACCGTGTGTCAGCTAGCAGCTGCTTCAACCAGAGTCCAGAGTGACCGCATGGCTGGGCTTGTCTTGTGGTCTGGCTGCCCCCTTCTCCTGCGACTTGCCCCACGCCCCACAGTGCTTTGTGAAGACAGCCTGCCACAGCGATGTGTACTGCCTATTGCTTAAGCCCAGGATAACCGGGATAACAGCGGCACTGCCACTGCCCATACAGGTCAAGATGATGAATGTAAGCCAGCTCATTTCATACTGCTGTATTGCCAGCACAGAGACATGTAGGCAGGCGATATAGGGAACCCAGCACACCAGGAATATCAGCGAAACGCTGGCGATGCACTTGGCGTATCTCAGGTCCATTTGCTGCTCCAGTTGCAAGGCACCCTCTCTTTGAACGGACCTGTGGAGTTTCTTAATCTCCTGCAGCTGCCTTCTGGCAACAGAGAGAACTTTAATCATAAGGAAGGTAATGACCAAGATGGACGGGATCAGGAAACCATATATTTCCAAGTACAAGTAGGCACTGGGGAATATGTGTGCATAAGAGCAGGTGGAATTCACCCCCCACTGGTTCCAGCCAAAGACGGGCAAGCTGGAGAACACCAGCGGTACCGTCCACACCAAGAGCAAGGACAGAGGCACAAACCGATGAACCCAAAAGCTTCGGAAATGCAAGGGATAGACGATGCAGAGATATTTCTCATAGTGTACCATCAGAAGGTTGGACAAGAAGGACAGAAAGAAAAAGTTGGGGGAGATGTACACAAAGAGGCAGCTGTGATAGTCCAGCTCCTTGCAGAACTTCATGCGAGGGATGAAGGGCAAAGTCACGCCGGTGAAAAAGTCGGCAAAGAGCAAACTGAGGAAGAAGTAGTTGGCAGTGTCGTGGAGCTTCCTGTTGAAGACAATCCCAATGATAATGAACAGGTTGGCCAGGACGATGAAGGCAGAGAGGGGTGCTGAGAGGTAAAAGATGAGGTTTCTCTGGAAGCTTTCCTCATCTTGGTTTGAGCAGTTCACCATCCTGAGTTCTTTCATGCCAAAGAAGTCACATTGAGATCATCAGGACTGCTGGGGCAAGAGACATCTTCATAAGAAGGCACCGCACACCGAATTCATCCCAGGAGGATGTAGCCACTCGCTGGTCAGCCATGGATACAGGTCCAGGACAACTACAAGAGAAGGAACGGGAGACAATGAATGAATTTATGGACTTCACTTGTATCAACTCAACCACAAACCTAGAGGCACAAGTTCCAGCTTCACCTCTACTGCTTATTCTGTGACTTTCAGCCCATCACTTAACACAGTTTGAGCACAGGGACGTTAAGTGACGTGCTGAAAGTTTCTCGGTCACTAGTATTTACACTGCAAAGGTAATTAGATGATTTTGTGCTACTTAGAACCGTTCAGATTTGGCCCCATTTTCCTCTGTGGCAGCACTAGAAACCCATTAAGCCTCAGAATAAAACCAGGACTGGATTAACTTTCCTCTGATGGCATGGAGCCATCCGGTAACTCTACAAATGCTCCTTGTGCGGTTGGAAACTTTCATGTTGTTCCAGCACTGGTGAATCCTTTTTAGGAAGTAGATGATGACCTGACATTTGGTATATTACACAACATGTAAGCTTCCAGCCGCAGTAGCAGGAACTTCATGCTTGGATGTTTGAGGAAACCCAGTTTTAGCCTAATTTCTTTCATTTTCTGCCAGATTTCTTTCGGTTGCTAAGAGTGCCAGCAAAACGGTGTTGTGGAACATGAATATTTGATATTACACATGCTGAGTGATAAGGAACCTCTTCGCCTTTTCCCCAGGGAGGGTCTGGCATGTTTGGGGAATGATCTCTGATACGATGCAGTCCCTCTCATCACCCACCTAACATTATGCTCACAAACCCCACAACTCACATTGTCATAACTTGCAGACTAGTGGTTCCAACCTCACACGCCCTTAACTTTTGCGAATGCTCCTGTTGCTGGCATTCAAGAGGAATCCATGGGCCAAGATGGAGATCTCCATGCCGTGGGCTGCCAAGCCCTGTACTAAAACACGTTTTGTGGGTCCCATGCAGGTATCGCAGTCTACCAAGATTCCAGATTTTTCCAAGACCCACAGAACTGCTTTACAAGTTTCAAGTTTCAAGTTTATTAAATGGCTTGATTAACCGCTTAAACCAAGTTTCTAAGCGGTGTACACTTAAAAAGTTACATATATTGGGTAACAAAACAGTCCATACAATTAATAAATAAACTTATTATGCTAAAAATTAACATTGTTGAACATAAGGTAAGGAGGGATGAAATACAATTTGTAAAGAAAAGAGGAGACATCAAAGGCAAATACAAAAGGATAATAAGACATTTAGGGGGAATAAAATAAACAAAGCAAAGATAAAAGGTTAACTTGCAAATGCATCTCTAAAAAGAAAAGTTTTTAACTCGTTTTTAAATTTTACACTCTTTCTCCTCCCGTAAAAACATAGGGAGGGGCGTTCCATGTCTGCGGTGCTGTACAAGAGAAGATAAATTGTCTCCTTGTATTAATAACTTTTAGAGAGGGAATAGATAAAAGATTTTGTTCGTTGGATCGTAAGGTTCTCTTTGCAGAATAAGGGATAAGTAATCTAAATAAAAATGCTGGAGTCTTATTATATAAGGTTTTAAAAATAATTGTACATAATTTATGCGTAATTCTATATATAACAGGAAGCCAATGAGCCTTTTTAAGGAGTGGTGTTACATGATCAAACTTTTTGGATTTAGTTATTAATTTAATTGATGCATTCTGAATAATTTGTAGTCGTTTTATTTCTTGTAAAGCTTTAAATAGGGAATTACAATAATCGATTTTAGATATCACAAGAGTACAGTACACCCCCAAAATTTGCAGGGTTCCGTTCCAGGAACACCCGCGAATGCGGTTTAGGAGTGGATCAGAGGCAGGAGAGGGCACCTGGGGCGCCAGTGGGTGCTGAAAATTGGATTCAGGATCATTCTTAGTATTTTCCAACCGCCTCTTCCAGGAACTAAAGTCAGGCTACACCAATCAGGAGCTGCTTTGACACACTATCTGGCGTATCAAAGCAGCTCCTAATTGGTGTAGCCTGATTTTAGTACCAGGAAGAGGTCCGCGATTCGCGAACTGCAAATTTGCAGGGGTAAAACTGTATATCAAGTCCCAAAACAGCAAAGTTAAAGCAGCTAAGTGTAGGGTTACCATATTCGGCAAAAGATAAACCTGGACACATGGCCCCACCTTGTTTCACCTCCAGCCATGCCCCCAAAAGGCCTCATCTCTTTTTCCCAACCTCCAGAATGCGGGGATGCCTGTGACATCATCGGCACATGCTTGTTGAAGGCCCCCCCAGATGCGGCCGGAGCTCAGGGTTTTCCAAAACTCCGGACACACTGCCGGGTTTCGGAATATCAGTGGTAGCTCGGACCGTCCTCTAAAAAGAGGACATGTCCGAGTTTTCCCAGACATCTGGTAAACCCTATCGAAATGACAGGCATCGGAATCACGCCTAGGTAGACGCTTTGCGGCAGTTCATGCCACTATGGGCGCGACTAACACCGGAAGTGGCATGAGGTGCCCGAAAGTGCCTACATAGGCGCAGTTCAGAGATAGGAAAAGCCTGGCCTACATTTCTGGCACCCAGTGGCGTAGTGAGGGTGAGTGATGCCCCTCCCTCCACCACACCCCCACTCCCCTACTGCACACCCACACCCTTCCCTTCTCCTGTACTTTTTTAATTTCCCAGGCGCCTGCATTCTGTTGCCTATCCCCCCGAAATCACTTTCTAGGCATTGGGTCTACAATAGAGAGTTGCGCGGGGACAGAAATCCCACCCATCCCCGCCCATCCCCGCCAGGATCTTCTCCGTCCCCACCCGTCCCCACCAGAATCCTCTCCATCCCCAATCATCCCCGCCAGAATCCTCTCCATCCCCACTCGTCCCCGCCAGGATCCTCTCCATCCCCACTCGTTCCCGCCAGGATTCTCTCCATCCCCACCTGTCCCCGCCAGGATCCTCTCCATCCCCACACGTCCCCGCCAGGATCCTCTCTGTCCCACCTGTCCCCGTCAGGATCCTCTCCGTCCCCACCCATCCCCGCTAGGAATTACCTCCATCCCCGCCCGTCCCCATAAAAAGCAGCAATTACTTCTGACAGGATCATCAATTCCACAGTTTCTTTTGCATGTCCATTATATTATATGGATGAACCCTGCTTCCAAAGCCTTCCATCCCCGTGGGAGTCCCGTTGGCTAGAGGGGGGTCCCCGTAGGAATCCCGTGGGCTAGAGGGGGGCCCCCATGGGAGTCCCATGGGGTAAGGGGGGATTCCCGCAGGACCCACGGGATTCCCATGATCCCCGTTCCCGTGCAGACCTCTAGTCTACAAGTGACGTCAGAGAGAGGCGACACCGATGTGGGCAAGTTTGTAGTGCTCTGGCAGGGAAAATTAAAGCGGTATAAAGGAGGGGAAGGGCGCACGTGCGAGGTGGGGGGTGACGGGTGCCAACACCCCTACCAAACTTGCACCCAGGGCAGACCCCCCCTCCTCCCCGCATCCCCATGGACTATACCACTGCTGGTGCCTATCTTTTCCAGAGGCGTAATTCACTAAACGGCGCCATCACGTGATTGATACATGTTTGTCAGACATTTTTTAGGCAGCTGCCGATGTCGGCGCCTGATAGAGAATCCAGGCCTTGGGGCTTTTTTTTTTTTTTTATCCGATATATCAAATACAAAATAAAGTTGGAAGAAAATCATGTTCTTTAAAAGTAGGAACTGCTATATCTGGAACTCAGTAAAGACAGGCGTGAAAGGTACTTTAGTCAGTGATATAGATGTAAGTGACCCCATGCACAGAATTATATCAGGGCTGACAGTAAAAATAGCAGTGTGGTCACGCAGCAAGAGTTATAAACATCCTGCAAGAGAAAAATGTGCTGATCATTTATTGCACATGGCTATAAAACAGGAATACATTATATCATTATAATCAGATGATAATAGACAGAAAGAACAATCAACCTGCCTGCCATCTCTTCTGAATACAATGGAGATCTCGGCCCCACCTACTTCCTGTTGCCTGGGGCTTAAGTGTCGGCCTTCTGGGGACCATGGCAAGACTACATTTGTGAAAGATGTAGGAGAAGAGAGCGGTTTCAGAGGAGTGAGGGGGTGCAATAACCATTCAGACTGTCCTGGGGGACCCACAGCCAGTCAGGTTTTCAAGATATTCCTAATGAATATGCATGAGGCAGGTTTTCATATAATAGAGGCAATGGAAGGGATAGGCGGCATGCATAAGGGGGGTGTTCCTTGTAAATTGTGTTTTAAGATTTATATCTTCCAAAAGATATAAAAAGTTGGAGTCGGTCCAGAGGAAGTCTACTAAAATGGTGTGTGGTCTTCATGATAAGGCGTATGGGGACAGACTTAAAGATCTCAATCTGTATACTTTGGAGGAAAGGCAGAAGAGGGGAGATAAATACATACGTGGCGTAAATGCGCATGAGTCGAGTCTCTTTAATTTGAAAGGAAGCTCTGGAATGAGAGGGCATAGGATGAAGTTAAGAGGTGATAGAGTCCGGAGTAATCTGAGGAAATAGTTTTTTACGGAAAGGGTGGTAGATGCGTAGAACAGTTTCCCAGAAGAGGTGGTGGAAACAGAGACTGTGTCTGAATTCAAGAGGGCCTGGGATAGGCACGTGGGATCTCTCGGAGAGAGAAAGAGATAATGGTTACTGTGGATGGGCAGCCTGGATGGGCCATTTGGCCTTTATCTGCCATCATCTGGAATCACTGGCAAAGTACACACATGGTTTCAAGGATTCCTACAATCCAGGACCTACAGAGTAAAGACAAACAATGAAAAATCAGAACCATGGCCCAACCCCTGTGGTGTACCCCAAGGATCACCTTTATCTCCCACACTCTTCAACCTCTACATTGCATCCCTCGGCACCTGCCTAGACAAAATATACAGACGACATCACCATTCTCCTTCCTTTTGATCAGCCAACGCCCACCATGGCAGACACACTGCACAGAACTCTAGAAACAGTGGCAACATGGATGAAAGACCACAAACTAAAACTGAACCCAACACAATTAAGAAGAAAAGAATTCTTAGGTTATCGTGATAAAGTGATTTCATTGGGTGCTTCTTTTCAGTTAAGGTTTCCATGCAAGTGTTTTCTATTATATCAGGATAATAAGTATATATTTTATGATCCTGATCAGCTGCGCTTCTTTTTAGAAGGGAAAGGGATTTCTTTTGCACCCCAGTGAATGATAAAGTAACTCAAGTCTGTAATTAAAGCCGAAATTAATGCTCTAATTTCATATAATAATATTGATAAGGTGTTTTTCTTTCCTGCCTCCTTTCTCCAAAATTTGAGGACTATGTATTAAGGTATATTATTTCACAGCCATTTGGCTTAATTTAATTTCTAATCCATTAGTGAATTGGATGTATTAATTTCTGTTAATTTCCTGTTAAGCACATGTATGTACTTAAATAAAAATCAATAAATAAATTAAAAAAAAAAAAACTGAACCCAGACAAAACAAAATTCATACTTCTCGAAAAAAATAAAACCCCAACCATAACAAACCTAGTAATAAAGTCAATCACATACCCCATTCAACCCACTCTAAAACTTCTGGGAATGACGATAAACAGATGCTGCACCATGCAACCACAAATCAACAAAACAACACAGAAATCATTCATGGTCATGAGAAACCTAAGGCAAGTTTGAAAATTCTTCGACAGAAAACAGTTCCAGCTCATGGTCCAGTCCCTAGTCCTAGGTCTCCTTGACTAGTGCAACATCCTCTATCTCCCCTGCCCTGCAACAATGATAAAACAACTACAAACAGTACAAAACACAGCCCTGAGACTAATCTATTCACTAAGAAAACACAACCATATCACCAAAGCATACCTTGACTCACACTGGCTCCCAATTCAAGCAAGAATACTATTCGACTATAGAAATTAGATAGTTCCAAGTCTAATAGATGCTGGCACTGTCATCTCAAAGTTGGGACATTGGATCATCTATTGTCCCTCGATACTTAAATTTTGGAGATCCATTTGGGATAAAGTGAACAAAATATTGGAAAATCCAGTGGCATTGACGTACGATACCATCCTATTTGGTACGTTAATGAGGGCTACAAGCCAAATATCTGCTCAGAATAACAAACTTCTCTTTATAATGACAGGGGTTGCCAAACAACTTATTAAACTTTCAGAAAAGAAATAAAAACCATGAGACTAATTAACACCGAATGAAACATTTCAATCCTCTCTGAAGCAACCCGCTCTACTCTGTAACACCTCTGAACATGTCCAGAAATCCTCTTCTGTAATCCGCCTTGATCCGCAAAGAAATCACTAATGTAATGTAATGTAATTATGTTTCTATGTTGTTTTAATTGTTCCGACCTGTTTAGGTGAACGGAGATAAATCGAAGGAAAGAGATTAGCAGGCCTGATGCAGACGTTGCATGTCACCGCAAAAGTGGTACTCCCATGTATTTATGCAAACTACATCATGAGCAGCTCACACCCATCTGCTCCACTGCCAGCACTGCATCCCCCTCCCCCCCCCTCCCACATCCACCCAGTCTGGGGCAGGGGCTGGGCAAAAGCCAGATGCTCTGGATTCTACATTATCCACCTTAAAAACACCTGAGCGGATCCAGCTCTTAAGAGGACCTGAGACTAGGAGAGGGCACTGTGCCTCGTCTCGGCAGTGGGCTGGTTGCTACACTTGCCTTTAAACCTAAATGTAGATCCACAGGATCCAGATATCATCTCCGGATCCCCTGAGCATCCAGAGCTGCCTTTAGGTTCCTCCTTAGCAATAAAGACAAATCTGGAGGATTCACTAAGAGAGTTCACAGTGCCCTTCATCTCCACCCCACCTCAGCTGAGTCCCAGAAGATCAAATAGGTAAAAGCCAGATTTTCTGGATCCTCCAGTTCTGCTAGTGTTTGGTTTGGTGGAAAGCATGGATCTAGAAGATCTGGGTTTTACCTATTTTTTTAATTAATTTATTTTTTTTAGTAAATTTTATTATTTTCCAATATGAACAGTGCAATATAAATATATACATCTGAAACATATCAAACCATTGCAAAACACTTTTGAATTACAAAAATTAAAAGACATCATTACCCCCCAACCCTGTATAACTCAGAAATGTAAACATACATCAAATATATATGTGGTATCCCCCTCCCCTCCCCTGGATGTGTTTGGGAACGAAATCTAATTTAAAAGAGATATAAGACATAAATATATAACTACATATCTTAATTAGATGCAAAAAAGCTGCTAACGGGCCCCACACTAACTTAAATACCTATTGTTCCCCAAAAATTCTACATTCATTTTTTCATATTTGTAACTAGAACACAAATTTACCCACCAAAAAGGAAAATTTAAAGTATCCAAACTCTTCCAATTTCTTGTTATCATTTGGATGGCTATCCCTGTCATTATCATGAAAAGCCTGCCTTTATACTGGTCAAATGGGGGTTTAACATACAATAAGATACCGCATATAACCATCTCATATAACAATGGAATTGCAGAATCAAATATTACATTGATTTGTCCCCATATCGATTTCCAGAAGCTGAGTATCAGAGGACAAAAGGTTTTACCTATTTCTAATCTAATCCTTGAGTTTATATACCCTCCCCACTCATCCTCACTGTCAGGTTTTGTCCGTACATGTTTTATATGTTTTTTTCTTTTTTTTTTATTTTTCTCACTAATCTTTCTAATACACCATTAATTAATTCTTTCTATCCTATTTCAAATTTTATTGTTAACCGGTCAGATATTTGTTTTATGATCGGGATATTAAAAACCAATAAACTTGAAACTTGATCATCTTCTAAATTAGAAGCTCGACTCGGTTTACATAAAGATACTTGATGAAATAGAAGGGACAGATCTAATTAACGAGGACTAATAAAGTCATCTTGACATAATCCACATTCTCAATAAGAATAACTGAAAAAATGTGTTTTTAAAGATTTTCTGAAGGTTGGAAGAGATAGAAAAGTTCCAACATCAACAGGAAGTTCATTCCAAAAAGATGTAAAAATGTATGCAAAAGATTGAGAAATATAACCCAGAGAAGGACAAGACAGTTTGTGCATCTGAGAAGTTCTTGATTTTATAGACCGTAAAGAATTCAAAGAAATGGAAACCAAAGGCCCATAAATTCCATGTAAAGTTGAAAGGGGATAGATTCCGTACGAACGTAAGGAAGTTCTTCTTCACCCAGAGAGTGGTAGAAAACTGGAACGCTCTTCCGGAGGCTGTTATAGGGGAAAATACCCTCCAGGGATTCAAGACTAAGTTATACAAGTTCCTGGTGAACAAGAGCGTACACTGGTAGGGCTAGACTCAGTTAGAGCACTGGTCTTTGACCAGAGGGCCGCCGCGTGAGCATGGACCACTGGTCTGACCCAGCAGCGGCAATTCTTATGTTCTTATGTACTTGCGCATTTAAATTGAACTAGGAAATGGACTGGAAGCCAGTGAAGTGTTTTTAAGAGAGGAGACATGGTCATACTTCTCTTTACCATAAATCAATTAATTGTAACCTTTTAAAATTTCTCTCAGAGTTGGGGGAACAATGACTGAACTCAGAGTTCAGTATTTTAGTATTCTCTCGGGCCTCCCGCGCACCCACCTCTCGCCTCTTCAATCCGTTCAAAATTCCGATGCATGACTCATGTTCTGTGAGAGCCGCTATTCTCACCTTACCCCTCTCCTCAAGTCGCTTCGTTGGCTCCCTGCCCATTTCCGAATACAGTTTAACCTCCTCTTGCTGACTTACAAGTGCATTCACTCTGAAGCCCCCCGATATCTCTCCTCACTTATCTCCCCTTATGCCCCCCCCCCCGTGATCTCCGCTCATCGGGCAAGCCCCTCTTATCTGTACCCTCCTCTTCCACTGCCAACTCCAGACTCTGTTCCTTCTTTCTTGTGGCACCGTATGCCTGGAACAGGTTGCTTGAATCAATACGTCGTGCTCCATCCCTAGCAGCATTCAAATCCAAGCTAAAGGCCCACATTTTGGAAACTGCTGTCAACTCTTTAACTCCCACTCACTGCTGTCAGATACCTAGACCCACCTCAACCCTGAAATGTCCGGTCTAAATTAGATTGTAAGCTCTTCTGAGCAGGGACTGTCTATTTTATGTTAAAATGTACAATGCTGCGTATTCCTTTCAGCGCTATAGAAATAATAAATAGTAGTAGTAGTGGCTGTCAGGAAAAAAAGCAAGTTTTAAGGAGATTTTCAGAGCTCTACAGTGCAGCAGGGGGTGTCATCCTTCAAAGACATCAGGATAAGGGCATAAGAATTGCTCCTGCTGGGTCAGGCCAGTGGTCCATCGTGCCCAGCAGTCCACTCACGCGGCATCCCAGTGCCCTAACTGATACCAGCCCTACCTGCGTACGTTCCGGTTCAGCAGGAACTTGTCCAACTTTGTCTTGAATCCCTGGAGGGTGTTTTCCCCTATAATAGCCTCCGGAAGAGCGTTCCAGTTTTCTACCACTCTCTGGGTGAAGAAGAACTTCCTTTCGTTCGTACGAAATCTATCCCCTTTCAACTTTAGAGAGTGCCCTCTCGTTTTCCCTACCTTGGAGAGTGTGAAATCCCTGGATCTTGAATCCCTGGAGGGTGTTTTCCCCTATAACAGCCTCCGGAAGAGCATTCCAGCTCTCCACCACTCTCTGGGTGAAGAAGAACTTCTTTACGTTCGTACGAAATCTATCCCCTTTCAACTTTAGAGAGTGCCCTCTCGTTTTCCCTACCTTGGAGAGTGTGAAATCCCTGGATCTTGCATCCCTGGAGGGTGTTTTCCCCTATAACAGCCTCCGGAAGAGCATTCCAGCTCTCCACCACTCTCTGGGTGAAGAAGAACTTCTTTACGTTCGTACGAAATCTATCCCCTTTCAACTTTAGAGAGTGCCCTCTCGTTTTCCCTACCTTGGAGAGTGTGAAATCCCTGGATCTTGAATCCCTGGAGGGTGTTTTCCCCTATAACAGCCTCCGGAAGAGCATTCCAGCTCTCCACCACTCTCTGGGTGAAGAAAAACTTCCTTTCGTTTGTACGAAATCTATCCCCTTTCAACTTTAGAGAGTGCCCTCTCGTTTTCCCTACCTTGGAGAGTGTGAAATCCCTGGATCTTGAATCCCTGGAGGGTGTTTTCCCCTATAACAGCCTCCGGAAGAGCATTCCAGCTCTCCACCACTCTCTGGGTGAAGAAGAACTTCTTTACGTTCGTACGAAATCTATCCCCTTTCAACTTTAGAGAGTGCCCTCTCGTTTTCCCTACCTTGGAGAGTGTGAAATCCCTGGATCTTGAATCCCTGGAGGGTGTTTTCCCCTATAACAGCCTCCGGAAGAGCATTCCAGCTCTCCACCACTCTCTGGGTGAAGAAGAACTTCTTTACGTTCGTACGAAATCTATCCCCTTTCAACTTTAGAGAGTGCCCTCTCGTTTTCCCTACCTTGGAGAGTGTGAAATCCCTGGATCTTGAATCCCTGGAGGGTGTTTTCCCCTATAACAGCCTCCGGAAGAGCATTCCAGCTCTCCACCACTCTCTGGGTGAAGAAGAACTTCTTTACGTTCGTACGAAATCTATCCCCTTTCAACTTTAGAGAGTGCCCTCTCGTTTTCCCTACCTTGGAGAGTGTGAAATCCCTGGATCTTGAATCCCTGGAGGGTGTTTTCCCCTATAACAGCCTCCGGAAGAGCATTCCAGCTCTCCACCACTCTCTGGGTGAAGAAAAACTTCCTTTCGTTTGTACGAAATCTATCCCCTTTCAACTTTAGAGAGTGCCCTCTCGTTTTCCCTACCTTGGAGAGTGTGAAATCCCTGGATCTTGAATCCCTGGAGGGTGTTTTCCCCTATAACAGCCTCCGGAAGAGCATTCCAGCTCTCCACCACTCTCTGGGTGAAGAAGAACTTCTTTACGTTCGTACGAAATCTATCCCCTTTCAACTTTAGAGAGTGCCCTCTCGTTTTCCCTACCTTGGAGAGTGTGAAATCCCTGGATCTTGAATCCCTGGAGGGTGTTTTCCCCTATAACAGCCTCCGGAAGAGCATTCCAGCTCTCCACCACTCTCTGGGTGAAGAAGAACTTCTTTACGTTCGTACGAAATCTATCCCCTTTCAACTTTAGAGAGTGCCCTCTCGTTTTCCCTACCTTGGAGAGTGTGAAATCCCTGGATCTTGAATCCCTGGAGGGTGTTTTCCCCTATAACAGCCTCCGGAAGAGCATTCCAGCTCTCCACCACTCTCTGGGTGAAGAAGAACTTCTTTACGTTCGTACGAAATCTATCCCCTTTCAACTTTAGAGAGTGCCCTCTCGTTTTCCCTACCTTGGAGAGTGTGAAATCCCTGGATCTTGAATCCCTGGAGGGTGTTTTCCCCTATAACAGCCTCCGGAAGAGCATTCCAGCTCTCCACCACTCTCTGGGTGAAGAAGAACTTCTTTACGTTCGTACGAAATCTATCCCCTTTCAACTTTAGAGAGTGCCCTCTCGTTTTCCCTACCTTGGAGAGTGTGAAATCCCTGGATCTTGAATCCCTGGAGGGTGTTTTCCCCTATAACAGCCTCCGGAAGAGCATTCCAGCTCTCCACCACTCTCTGGGTGAAGAAGAACTTCTTTACGTTCGTACGAAATCTATCCCCTTTCAACTTTAGAGAGTGCCCTCTCGTTTTCCCTACTTTGGAGAGTGTGAAATCCCTGGATCTTGAATCCCTGGATGGTGTTTTCCCCTATAACAGCCTCCGGAAGAGCATTCCAGCTCTCCACCACTCTCTGGGTGAAGAAGAACTTCTTTACGTTCGTACGAAATCTATCCCCTTTCAACTTTAGAGAGTGCCCTCTCGTTTTCCCTACCTTGGAGAGTGTGAATAATCTGTCTTTATCTACTTTGTCTTGAATCCCTGGAGGGTGTTTTCCCCTATAACAGCCTCCGGAAGAGCATTCCAGTTTTCTACCACTCTCTGGGTGAAGAAGACCTTTCTTATGTTTGTATGGAATCTGTCCCCTTTTAACTTTAGAGAGTGCCCTCTCGTTCTCCCTACCTTGGAGAGGGTGAACAACCTGTCCTTATCTACTAAGTCTATCCCCTTCAGTACCTTGAATGTTTCGATCATGTCCCCTCTCAGTCTCCTCTGTTCGAGGGAGAAGAGGCCTAGTTTATCTAACTTTTCGCTGTACGGCAGCTCCTCCAACCCCTTAACCATCTTAGTCGCTCTTCTCTGGACCCTTTCGAGTAGTACCGTGTCCTTCTTCATGTACGGCAACTTCAATATTTTAACTGGATCCATCTTATACAAACAATAAAGAAAAGCCGTATCTTCATATCTAACCTTCAGGATAAATCCTCTTTATAGGTACAGCATTTTGTTCCAGAGCTCTCCTTGAAGGTGAATCTATCTCAAACCATGTATAAAGTGGTGTATCATTCTTTATTTTCAGTTTCAATTATTCCCTGTTCTATGGAATTGGATGCCTTATCTCAAGAAACCGACTGGCCTCATTTTGTGCTCAAGGATTCCAGACCAACCATATCTACTAATCTCACACAATCTTTGCACGTTGTAACTCATAAAGTACCATCAACTTCAGTAGGAAAATTGAGAGCTGGTCTTGCATCAACTAATCTATGTTGGGATAGTGGGAGTGAGTTAGGCAAGCTCTTCAACCGCTAGTCCGTGCACCGGTGCCGGTCCACAGAACTTTTCTGCCAGTCCACAAGGCCGGCACGTTCTTCAGCCGCCGGTCCATGATGCAATCAACGCGGTGTCTTCGGGCCGGCTCCCTGAGTGCTGCAGTGCACAAAGCCATGGGAAAAGGCTCCTATGCGTGTCCTGCGCCTGAACCAGAAGCTTTCTCTCTGATCGCAACATCAGAGGGAATGCTTCCAGATGAGGCGCAGGAGCCACTGCCCACAGCTTTGTGCAATGCAGCTCTCAGGGAGCCGTCCCGAAGGTACCGTGTTGATCGCACCGTGGACCGGCCCAAAGATAACACCGGGGAGCAGGCCAGAAGGCAAGTCACATGGAGGGAAAGAGACAACAACAGTAGGGGGGAATGCTTTTATTTTTTTATTTAGTGATTGATTTGTCTGTTCAGGAAGAAATGCATTTGTTTCTATTTCTCTGGGGTTGTACTGCACGCAGAGTCTTGCATCTTAGGATTTGTTTGTAGCTATTAGTACTTTTAGTTTTCGGTCCTGCATTTGCATGGGGTTATCTATTTTCTGTTAGCAATGAATGTTGAAAAGCATACAGTGTGCTTTGTGTATTTTAATTTTGTGGTTAACCATTATGTGTTGTTAATACGATTATATTGTATGTGTGTGTGTGTATATATGAAAAATGGTGTTACAATTAGTACTATTATAGGGGCAAGGTCTGGGGTGGAGATGGAGGCTTAGCCCAGTGTTCTTCAACTGCCAGACTGCAGACCGGTGCCGGTCCATTGGTGTCAAAAGGTTGAAGAACACTGCTCTAGATCCCATAGACTCAAAGATTAGATCTTTCTGGGACAATAGGTGTCTTATTCTACAAGATCTTTTTGATATTAAACTCACTCTTTCATTAGCTGTAATTATATTTGGGTCAGCCTATCCATCTTTGACCTCCCTGAGCCATATATGAGGGGCCACCAAAAAGTTCTCAGCCCAACCAAGACGAGAAGGATGTGGAGCCATGAAAGTTACAAGTTATTCCACACTTCTCTCGACACTTCAGTGCAATGAGACAAATGCATCTAGTAAACAGGCCCAAGTTCAGTGGTACCTTGGTTTACGAGCATAATCTGTTCCAGGATCAGGCTCGTAATCCAAAACGCTCATTTATCAAAGCAAAGTTCCCCATAGGCCTTAATGCAAACTCAGAAGATTCGTTCCACAACCAAAGTTTGCAATGGTGGCCTACGGGTGAATACTTGCCTGCAGGTGCTGCAACGATTCCAAAGTGGTGCGTTCCTTCCCTCGGGGTCCCCGTGCGGCTGCCCTCCCGCTTCGGCTGATGCCTCTGCCGTCGGTCAGCGCCTCCCATATAAGCCTGCCGCCATCCTGAATGAGCAGGCGCGCGGCTTTACCTCTCCTCTCCTACTTCAGCCGCTGCCCCGACAACACGCTCACGTTTAAGCACGCAGGACGTCCACATCCTTCTCTCTTCTTGGTTGGGGTGAGAGAACTTTTCAGCAGCCCCTTGTAACCCCTTATTTGGCATTCTTTTGTCTACAAATAACACTAGGATCCTGGAAGAACTCCAAAAATCTTAATGATACATTTTGGTGGCAAAACTCACAAAGTAGAATTAAACGTTATTGAGAAAACGAATCTCCATAGAAAAATAAAAACAAATTTGGTTCCTTGAAACATATATCAAAAAAGCAATCTTTCCACTGGGAACTTTAGTAGATTGCTCATGCAAACGTTATCATTGTTCTGTTCCTTTTGAGTTATTTGATGCTTTTTTTTTCTTCTTCTTTTTAGTGCATGTTTGTTCTGTTTTTGTAACATTTAAATTCTCAATAAAATATTAGCACTAAAAAATATATACAGTGTAGCTGAGCTTAAAAATCAAGAGCTTCCCTGACTGATTTTGCCAATGCCCAAATTTTTGACTTCGTAAATGCAAGAGAAGCATGGAATGAGGATGGTGAGAGCCCTGAGACCCCCCCCCCTCTTTTCCAGGAGCCCAGCTAACATAATGAAGGGTAAGGAGGAAAGGCTTACCGTGCTGTGCTGAGCCGAGCCAGGCTTCCGCCGACGTCCTGCCTCCCTGGTGCAACAGCTGATCTGCCTCGGCACCTCTCCCTCCAAATCCGGAACCTGCTTTACTCCGGCTTCATTTCCTGCCGCTCTAATTAGTCACTTGCTCAGCGCATCTCTAATGTGTCCTCTCTTCGGGTGGAAGTGTGGGGGGGGGGGTGACGGTTGGCCCTTCTTATTCCCCTCCCCAACAGAGGCCAAGTTCCTATGCTGCTGTCACGACATCCTGAGCAGATCTGTGGTTCAAAAGCTGGTTATTATCTTGCCCGATGCTGTTTTCACCCTGTGGGGGGTCGAGTCTCTTACCCACCCCCATACCAATCCCCAGTCATTATCTGGGATAGTGTTGTCCTGTGCAGCTTGTCCCAGTCAGGAAGCTCCTCATTGTCCCAGCTTGAAGTGGGGGAACTAAACACTTTAGCTTAAGGGACACAGTGAAGGGAACCGATGATCAATCATCTCCAGCCCTGAGATCTGTGCTGGGAATGCATTTACTTTCCCAAGCCTTAAATAAGTCAATACCCAGATGAATTCCCAAGTATCTAATCCTAAACAGTAGGGCATCAGGGGAGGGGATTCCAGTGCCTTTCCTCTCCTAGCCATGGCATTTTTAAACAGTATAGGGCTAGTTTTAATTATATAGAAATTTGTGACATTCCGTGTTTATCCACACACAGCACTGGGCACCTCTGGAGGTGTCAGGTTGTCCCACACACAGTAAATAGGTGGCTTTGAAGGAAGTTTAAATAGTTCATGCTAGCAATTGTTGGGTTGTCATAGTTCACACTCCACCGCTCAACAATCCTGACAGCCCTTGGTCACGTGTGCGGCCCAGAGAACACAGCCACATTTTTCAAAATCATCAGGGATGCTAAACCCAACGTCTCTTACCTCCCCTAGGCAGCGGCAAGGAGTTTCTTCAATATTAGGGGTCTCAAGCACCCACAGAACTGGCTCCTATAAAGACTGCAAGCTTTCAGCACATTTATTTATTCAAATTTTCTATACCAGTCTCCCATGAATTCAACCATTTTCCTTGTCTGTCCCGGTGGGCTCACAATCTTTCTAATATCCCTGGGGCACCAAGTGACCTACCCAGGGTCACAAGGAGCAGGGCATGGCAGAACCCACAACCTCAGACATAGTACGGTATGAGATAGCATGGCAGACATTGTCTGACGGATAGAAAAACAGAGTTACCAAAGCTTGGTAAAAATATAGTATGACAAACGTGGTATGGTGAGAAATAGTCTGGTGAGCCTAGTATTGCAAAAAATGGGTAACAGAATGACACGACTTGGCAAAACTGGCGAAGCAAGCGTGCGTGATGAAACACAGCCTAGAAGACATGGCATGAAACTAAAATCAGTTTATTGCTAAAAATAATGCAAAAAAAAAAAACAAAAAAAAACTATTCTATACAGAGCATTTTTTTAAATAAACTATTATTGAAATAAACAGTTATTCAAAATTCTTTTATCATAAAAGTTTTAATTTTTTGCTGTTGACATCAAGAATCTTTTTACTAGCAGTCTACACAGAGTACAACGAGGATGTTTCCCTTAACAGTTGAAACAAAACTCAGATCATCAGACCTCTGCGGTACCACCCAAAGGAAAGATTCTCAAACCAGTCTTCAGGACATAAACAGCCAGTCAAGTCTTCAGGGTACCCATAATGGATACGCAAGAGATAGATTTACATGCCTTAACTCTCCCATCTTAGTTTTTAGTCTTGTAGAATTCTACACACGTAGAGCAAGGCTGCCCAAATGGTCGATCGCAATTGACTAGTAGTCAATTGCGTTGCCTTTGCAATCTTTTTCTCCCTGCTGCTTCTCCAAACCAGGCCTGGCATGTACAAGCACTGGACTCACAAGACTTCACCTCCGATGTCAATTTTGACATCGGAGAGGAAGTTCTGGGCCAGCCAATTGCTGCCCGGCTGGCCTGGAACTTCCTCCCCGACGTTAGAATTGACGTCAGAGGTGAAATCTTGTGGGCCCGGCACTTGTACGCGCCAGCCCTGGCTCGGGCAAGCAGCAGGGAGAAATCGGCATTGTGGCTTGAGGGGGGGGGGGGGTAGGGAAAGAATCGGGGAAGTGGAGAAATCAGCACGATGGCTTGGGGGGGGCAGGGGGAGGGAGAAAGAAAGACAGGCAGGGAGGGAGGGGGAGAGAGAAAGGCAGAAATAAAGAGGGGGGCAGGGGGAGAAAGAAAGAAATATTGGCTTTACAGAAGAAGGAAGTGCAACCAGAGACTCATGAAATCACCAGACAAAAAGGTAGGAAAATTGATTTTATTTTCAATTTAGTGATCACAATGTGTCCGTTTTGAGAACTTATATCTGCCGTATATATTTTGCACTATATATATTTTACTAAACCGCAATAGCGGGTTTTAGCGCAGGGAGCCTATGAGCATCGAGAGCAACACAGGGCATTCAGCGCAGCTTCCTGCGCTAAAAACTGCTATCACAGTTTAGTAAAATGGGAGGGGGTATATTTGTCTATTTTTGTCTAGTTGTTACTGAGGTGACATTGCATATTTTAAAGTCATCTGCCTTGACCTCTGATAAAAACCCTGTATACAAATGATAATTAACATTTTCTCTGTGTAGTATGCTTTGTGTTTTTTAAATTTTTATTGTTGGTAGATCATTTTGACTTGGTCATTTTAAAAGTAACATCGTTTGCCTAAAATTATTACGGGTTTTGTTTGGAGAGAATGTACGTATAGTTTTGCATAGGGCATATTTTTCACAGGTACAAGCATTTCATGCAGGTTTAGTAAATTCTCCTATTCGTATCAAATGTGAAAAAGATCCAAATACTTTATCTCATGCATTGTGGAAATGTCATCTTATTAAATCTTTCTGGTCTGCTATCTTATTATTTTTAGGTTCATTATGGAATTGTCAATTGGTAGAATCTCCAAAGGGGGTGTTATTTAGTAAAGCTGCGGCTTGTGGTGGTTTTGGTTAGGGAAGTATTCTATTTCAAAGGGCGTGTATGATTGGTCATAAGTGTACTTTGCAGTATTGGTTACAGAAAGATTTGCCTAGTTTTTGGCATTGGAGGAATCTATTTCATCGTTTAATTTTATTTGAGGTGTGGTAGGTTTGTAAATTTCCTAGAACTTGTTTATTTTTTAAAATTTGGGATCCTTACATACAAAATTTATCCTCAAGAGCAAGAAGTATGATTCCTAATACTTTACATTGAAGATTTGGTATAGTACAATATATTTTAATACTTGGTATTTGATGTCACTTTTCGTTCTAGGGTAGGGGTTGGATTGGGAGGGATTATAGTAATATGTGGAATTACTTGAATTGTATTTTGTTTAATTCATTTATTACAATGTTATAATTAAATTAAAATAATGGGGGGGGAGGGGGAAGGAAAGGGTGGAAGGTAAAAGGGAGAATGTATTGATAGTTGTAATAGGTAATTTGAAAATTTATTTTGAAGAAATGAATGACATGTGATGAAATGTTAATATGGTAAATTTAATATGTAACGATTATTTTATTGTATATTTATTGGATTTCTTCCATAAAATGTTATAACATAAAAGTAGCTCACAAGCCAAAAAAGTGTGGGCACCCCTGACATAGAGAATGACACAGGGACAGAATTTGTTCCCGTCCCCATAGATAACCACAGGAAACCATCCCGTGTCATTCTTTAGTGTCTATCTCATCCTCAGTCCTTCTACGCCGGCATTCTTCAATGCAAGCCTTGAGGGTCAGTGGCTGAGCCCATTCATGGGATAATAAGGCCATTGTGACATCACTGATGAGGCTGGCTCTTAGGCATTGGTGGAATAAGGCATTATGACATCACAATATCTGCTCTGGATACTAGAGACTGTCATTCTCTAGTGTTTATTTAAACCTCAGTCCTTCTACACTGGCATTCTTCAATGCAAGCCTTGAGGGTCAGTGGCTGAGCCCATTCATGGGATAATAAGGCCATTGTGACATCACTGATGAGGCTGGCTCTTAGGCATTGGTGGAATAAGGCATTATGACATCACAATATCTGCTCTGGATACTAGAGACTGTCATTCTCTAGTGTTTATTTAAACCTCAGTCCTTCTACACTGGCATTCTTCAATGCAAGCCTTGAGGGTCAGTGGCTGAGCCCATTCATGGGATAATAAGGCCATTGTGACATCACTGATGAGGCTGGCTCTTAGGCATTGGTGGAATAAGGCATTATGACATCACAAAATCTGCTCTGGATACTAGAGACTGTCATTCTCTAGTGTTTATTTAAACCTCAGTCTTTCTCAACCAGCATTCTTCAATGCAAGGCTTGAGGGTCAGTGGCTGGGCCCACTCATACTCTGATTCTTATGTGAGCCAAGTATAGGACAGTCAAGCCATTGTGACATCACTGCTGAGGTTGGCTCTTAGGCATTGGTGAAATAAGGCATTATGACATCACAATATCTGCTCTGGATACTAGAGACTGTCATTCTCTAGTGTTTATTTAAACCTCAGTCCTTCTACACTGGCATTCTTCAATGCAAGCCTTGAGGGTCAGTGGCTGAGCCCATTCATGGGATAATAAGGCCATAGTGACATCACTGATGAGGCTGGCTCTTAGGCATTGGTGGAATAAGGCATTATGACATCACAAAATCTGCTCTGGATACTAGAGACTGTCATTCTCTAGTGTCTATTTCAACCTCAGTCTTTCTCAACCAGCATTCTTCAATGCAAGCTTGAGGGTCAGTGGCTGGGCCCACTCATACTCTGATTCTTATGTGAGCCAAGTATAGGACAGTCAAGCCATTGTGACATCACTGCTGAGGTTGGCTCTTAGGCATTGGTGAAATAAGGCATTATGACATCACAATATCTGCTCTGGATACTAGAGACTGTCATTCTCTAGTGTTTATTTAAACCTCAGTCCTTCTACACTGGCATTCTTCAATGCAAGCCTTGAGGGTCAGTGGCTGAGCCCATTCATGGGATAATAAGGCCATTGTGACATCACTGATGAGGCTGGCTCTTAGGCATTAGTGGAATAAGGCATTATGACATCACAAAATCTGCTCTGGATACTAGAGACTGTCATTCTCTAGTGTCTATTTCAACCTCAGTCTTTCTCAACCAGCATTCCTCAATGCAAGGCTTGAGGGTCAGTGGCTGGGCCCACTCATACTCTGATTCTTATGTGAGCCAAGTATAGGACAGTCAAGCCATTGTGACATCACTGCTGAGGTTGGCTCTTAGGCATTGGTGAAATAAGGCATTATGACATCACAATATCTGCTCTGGATACTAGAGACTGTCATTCTCTAGTGTCTATTTAAACCTCAGTCCTTCTACACTGGCATTCTTCAATGCAAGGCTTGAGGGTCAGTGGCTGGGCCCATTCATACGCTGATTTTTCCCTCTCTCTTAAAGAATGACACGGGGATGGTGAACTGCAGGGACAAATTCCAGAATTGTATTTTTTTCCCCTTCATCTACAGGCTGCTTAGAAGTTGACAGGGATAATAATCTGTTCTCTCCTTAAACACTCCTAGTTTCCTTTCACCATTGTTGAAAACGTCGTTATTGATTCCCTAAATATCAATTAATGGAATTAACACCATTCTCTTACAGATTAGCCCAGGGAAGCTGTCAACACAATAAATGGAGCAAAAAAAGACCTCAGTACTTTCTGTGCCAGCATAATCATAGGTCAAAAGAACTCCACAATAGTTGTCAGCATTAATTCTCCAAGCAAACTCCGGGAAAACATGTACAAATTCTCTCTCAGTCAATTAGCAACAATGTTAGAAATAAAAGTATTTTAACCTTCTTCCAAACATCTGGAGAAAGTCAGTATAACTGCCCCACCTACTGGGAGGCAGGCAGGACATCTGAGCAGCCTTAGGCATATAGCAAACAGCTCCATTGCCACCAGGAGCTGCCCCCACCAGAATCCAGCGGCAGCAGAGGAGAGGAGCAAGTTGGGCCAGCGATGGAGAGTTGCTGATGCTCTTGCTATATGCCACCATTAACTGGAGCCTGAAGGCACCAAACACAGGGCAGCTCCATTTGCACCAGGAGCTGCCCCACCGGGATCCAACATCATCAGAGGAGGGACATCAGGCTAGCATGGGAAAGTCGCTCCACCCCCAATGCGCCTGCTATGTTGCCCACCAGGATCCAGCATTAGCAGAGGAGGGGAGTTGAGTCAGGCCAGCATGGGAGAGTCACTCTACTCCAACACTGTTGTAGGGGCTTAAGGCGCAAGCCAAAGGGTGTGCTTCTTTGCGCAGTTATTTGTGTAGTTCACATAAGCAATTGAAATCCAAACTGAGAATAAGAGCTACATTACCTTCACATCCACAAAGCAACATGAGTTTTTGCCTCTTTTGCAAGGTCCACTGATGTATAACAATTTTTTTAGGTACATCAGAAGCGGAAAACCTGTGAGGGAATCTGTGGGCCATTGGATGATAGAGGAGGAGAAGGCCATAGATTCCGTACAAACATAAGAACATAAGAAATACCGCTGCTGGGTCAGACCAGTGATCTATCATGCCCAGCAGTCCGCTCACGCGGCGGCCCTTTGGTCAAAGACCAGCACCCTGAGTCTAGCCCTACAGAGTACATCCTTGTTCAGCAGGAACTTGTCCAACTTTATCATGAATCCCTGGAGGGTGTTTTCCCCTATGACTCTGGGAGAGCATTCCAGTTTTCCACCACTCTCTGGATGAAGAAGAACTTCCTTATGTTCGTATGGAATCTATCCCCTTTCAACTTTAGAGAGTGCCCTTTCGTTCTCCCTACCTTGGAGAGAGTGAACAACTTGTCCTTATCTACTAAGTCTATCCCCTTCAGTACCTTCAATGTTTCGATCATGTCCCCTCTCAATCTCCTCTGTTCGAGGGAGAAGAGGCCCAATTTCTCTAATCTTTTGCTGTACGGCAGCTCCTCAAACCCCTTAACCATCTTAGTCACTCTTCTCTGGACCCTTTCAAGTAGTACCGTGTCCTTCTTCATGTACGGCAACCAGTGCTGTACACAGTACTCCAGGTGAGGGCGCACCATGGCCCGGTACAGCGGCATGATAACCTTCTCCAATCTGTTCGTGATCCCCTTCTTTATCATTCCTAGCATTCTGTTTGCACTTTTTGCCACCGCCGCACATTGCGTGGATGGTTACATCGACTTGTCGATCAGAACTCCCAAGTCCCTTTCCTGGGAGGTCTCTCCAAGTACTGCCTCGGACATCCTGTATTCATGCATGAGACTTTTGTTACCGACATGCATCACTTTACACTTATCCACATTGAACTTCATCTGCCATGTCGATGCCCATTCCTCGAGCCTGATTATGTCACTTTGCAGATCTTCACAATCCCCATGCGTCTTCACTACCCTGAATAATTTTGTATCGTCCGCAAATTTAATCACCTCGCTGGTCGTACCTATGTCCAGATCATTTATAAAGATGTTGAAGGAAGTTCTTCTTCATCCAGAGAGTGGTGGAAAACTGGAACGCTCTTTCGGAGGCTATTATAGGTGAAAACATCCTCCAGGGATTCAAGACAAAGTTAGACAAGTTCCTGCTAAACCAGAACGTACGCAAGTAAGGCTAGACTCAGTTAGGGCACTGGTCTTTGACCTTAGGGCCACCATGGGAGCAGATTGCTGAGCACGATGGACCACTTGTCTGACCCAGCAGCGGCAATTCTTATGTTCTTATAGCGGAGAAACTGAATTAATTCTTTGCTTCGGTCTTTACCTAAGATGTAAGAGATCTACCTGAACCGGAAATGGTTTACAAGGGTGATGATGCGGAGGAACTGAAAGAAATCTCGGTGAATCTGGAAGATATACTAAGCCAAATCGACAAGTTAAAAAGTGATAAATCAAATGGACTGGATGGTATACATCCCAGGGTATTAAAATGAAAACATGAAATTGCTCCTATTTAGTGATCTGTAACCTGTCGCTAAAATCATCTGTAGTACCTGATTGGAGGGTGGCCAATGTTACGCTGATTTTTAAAAAGGGCTCCAGGGGTGATCTGGGAAATTACAGACCAGTAAGCCTGACTTCAGTGTCAGGCAAAATGGTGGAAACAATTATAAAAAATAAAATTGTGAAACACGTAGACAAACATGATTTAATGAGACGGAGTCAGCATGGGTTCTGCTTGACTTCTTTGAAGGTGTGAACAAACATATGGATTAAGGTGAGCTGGTTGATTTAGTGTATCTAGATTTTCAGAAAGCTTTTGATAAAGTTCCTCATGAGAGGCTCCTGAGAAAATTAAAGTGTCATGGAATAGGTGGCAAAGTTCAGTTGTGGATTAGGAATTGTATTATCGGATAGAAAACAGAAGGTAGGGTTAAATGGTCATTTTTCTCAATGGAGGAGAGTAAACAGTGGAGTGCTGCAGGGTCTGTACTGTGACTGGTGCTATTTAACTTATTTATAAATGACCTGGAAATTGGAATGACGAGTGAGGTGATTAAATTTGCAATGATACTAAACTATTCAAAGTTGTTAAATCGCAGGCGGATTGTGAAAAATTGCAGGTGGACCTTAGGAAATTGGAAAACGGGGCGTCCAAATGGCAGATGAAATTTAATGTGGAGAAATGCAACATGATGCGCATTGGGAAGAATAACCCAAATCACCGGATGCTAGGGTCCACCTTGGGGGTTAGCACCCAAGAAAAGGCTCTGGGTGTCATTGTAGACAATACGATGGAACCTTCCGCCCAATGTGTGGTGGCGGCCAATAAAGCAAACAGGATGCTAGGAATTAGGAAAAAAGGGATGGTTAACAAGACTAAGAATGTTAGTAATGCCTCTGTATTGCTCCGTATGACCTCACCTGGAGTACTGCGTTCAATTCTGGTCTCCTTAGCTCAAGAAAGATACAGCAGAACTAGAAAAACGACCAAGATGATAAAGAGGATGGAACTCCTCTCGTATGAGGAAAGACTAAAACGGTTAGGGCTCTTCAGCTTGGAAAAGAGACAGCTGAGGGGAGATAGGATTGAAGTCTTCAAAATCCTGAGTGGAGTAGAACGGGTACAAGTGGACGGATTTTTTACTCTGTCAAAAATTACAAAGACACTAAATTAAGTCACTTGGCAGTGGGGGAGAGTGGGCATCTCTCCCGCTGCAAGAAGGGAGGGGGGGGGTCACTTGGCAGTGGAACAGAACATTACATACATAATTTAAAAATACAATAAATATATATACTAGTCTTTAAGCCCGTTAAATTAATGGGTGCGAGAATAGATGTGTGTGTGTCTTTCTTTCTCTCTCTCTCCTTGGCCGCTTTCTGTCTTTCCTCGGCTGTCCACCACCATCCCTTGCCTGCTCCCCGTCCAGTAGACCTCCCTTCTTTTTACCTCCCCCCTATCCAGCAGCATATCTTCCCTGCTCCCCGTCCAGCAGCAGCCCTTCTCCCTTCGTTTTACCTCCCCCTGTCCAGCAGCACCCCTTCCCTGCTCCCCCGACCAGCAGTAGCTCTTCTCCCTTTTACCTCCCCCTATCCAGCAGCACCTCTTCCCTGCTCCCTGCCAAGCAGTAGGTCTTCTCCCTTCCTTTTATCTCACCCGCTGTCCATCAGCAGCCCTTCTCCCTTCATTTTACCTCCCCCTGTCCAGCAGTACCCCTTCCCTGCTCCTCTGACCAGCAGTAGCCCTTCTCCCTTTTACCTCCCCCTATCCAGCAGCACCTCTTCCCTGCTCCCCCTGTCCAGCAGCACCTCTTTCCTGCTCCACTTGTCCAGAATGCCTTCTCCCTTCCTTTTACCCCCGTCCAGCAGTACCTCTTCTCCCTTTTAACCCCCCCGTCCAGCAGCACCTCTTACCTGATCCCCCTGTCCAGCAATAGGCTTTCTCTCTTCCTTTTACCTCCTCCCCCCATCCAGCAGCACCTTTTACCTGCTCCCCCTGTCCAGCATCCCCTCAAAGCAGCCCCTTTTCCCTCTCCCCCTCCACTTCTTACCAGCATGGGACATGATTGCTGTCTGCCCCCCCCAGCACACCCCTCCCTCCAAAGCAGCCCCCTTTTCCTCTCCCCCTCCACTTCTTACCAGCATGACACAAACCGCCGCTTCTTACCACCTCAGAGTGCAGTGGGACACCTCGCAGTCTTTGCTGACACAAACCGCTGCTGAATTCTAAGCCGCACACATCGCAAGCCGCCACATGCATCGCAAACCCGCCTCCAATCGAATTCGGCACGGAGGCACACATCACGCTGTCAGGGAACATGACGTTGTAAGTGCGCATGCGCGCTTAGGGGTTTTATTATAGAGGATATATATACACATACCACAAAAGTGTCATTGTAACATACATCAAGAACTTCATCACAATAGATTTTCCAAAAGGAAGAATAAGCTGATAACTAATCAAAAGCACAAATGTCAGCAGCATTAAGAGGCATATTTCATCTGGTAAAAAAAGATGTCACTTCAACAGTTTCTTCAATTGACACAAATCTTTCTGTCGTCAAAGATGCACAGGAAGCTTGTTCCACTTCGTCGGTCCAGCACAAGAGAAAACAATGTTTCATGCAGTAAAATTTTATGAGATGGAATAACCAAAATGACCTGCAGAATGCAGTAACCTAGATGGAACATATGGCACAAAACAGTCCTGCAAATATACAGACGATAACTGGTTCAAACTCAAATACAAGAGAAACCAAAAATACACTGTGGGGAGACGATGATCCTGAAATGGACTTCAATGAAAGTTCCAAATACACCTAAACAAAAAAAATCCTGAAATGGACTTTAATGAAAGTTCCAAATACACCTAAACAAAACAAAATCCTGAAATGGACTTTAATGAAAGTTCCAAATACACCTAAACAAAACAAAATCCTGAAATGGACTTTAATGAAAGTTCCAAATACACCTAAACAAAACAAAATCCTGAAATGGACTTTAATGAAAGTTCCAAATACACCTAAACAAAACAAAATCCTGAAATGGACTTTAATGAAAGTTCCAAATACACCTAAACAAAACAAAATCCTGAAATGGACTTTAATGAAAGTTCCAAATACACATATTTGACTCCAGTTCTTCTTACAAATCTAAATCCTTCGTCCTTGCACCATCATAGAGTCAAGCAAAACAAACATTCTACAGGAAACAAAGTAGGATGGAATCCTTATGGATAGAAATTCCATGTGTGAAGGAAGGAGTAGACTGGTAGGGTTGTACTGTCTTCAGTTAGAACAGAAAAATATGACATATGAAGAAATGATTACAGAGATTAGGAAAGCTGGCAAATTGGGTAAAAATATAGTAGGTAAATTCAATTATCTCAAGTTTGACTAGATAAATGTCACCTCACAGTGTGCTAGGGAGGTAAAATTCCAAGATGTTATATATGACTGCTTCTAGGAACAACTGGTCCTGGAACCAACAAGAGGAGATAGAAGACGTTGATAAATCCTTGGTTTTGTAAAGAAAACAACTAGCTATGGGATTCAAAACATTTATTTACTCTATCTATGCACCATTGAGCTTATGACTTTGTTCTAACTTGTTTCACCAATCCAAGAAAAAAATCTTTGGATTGTACTACAGTGTAAACCATTTATCCACAGCTAATGTGGCATCCTCGAGGTGTTTCTTGAGGGTAGGAAGAGGTTGTAGTAAAAAGGGACCAAATCAGGTGACTAGGCTGGGTGTTTCAGAACTTCAAAGTGAAGATCTGCCAAATTCTAATGCGTAATGGCCGCCTTCTGAAAAAATGCAGGATTCTTTACAAAGACTTGCCTCGAGGAGATCAGTTGTTGCTTTGGTTTGTGAAGAAATGTAACATAGTACTTTGCCATGATGGCTGCACCCTTTTCCAGGTAATATACAAGCAAAATCTCACAGGATCCCACCACAGTTGATCCCAAAATGGATTGTAAGGCAACCACTCAATCACACTTCTTGTCAACATAAAGACGTTTAAGAACCCATTCAGGTGAGAGCTTTCTCATGTCTAAAATCTCATGAAAAATATAGTCTATTCATTCTCAGGATATCTCCAAGATCTCAGCCATTGTTTTAGCAGATATTTTTTGATAGCCCAGTATCATGGAATGAATGGCATTCACGTTTTCAGGAATCGTCACGTGAGTTGGTCTCCCAGAATGTTCTTCATTGCTCCAATGTCCTGTTCCAAATGCAGCAACCCAGTTCTTGACTGTGGAGTAGGAAGTGCAATTATCTCAACGTACCTGACATATAATCATAAATTTGTTTGGCTGAGTGGAGTGGAACAGGTAGAAGTAAATCGTTTGTTTACTCTTTCCAAAAATACTAGGATTAGGGGACTTGCGATGAGGCTAAGTAGTAAATTTAAAACAAACCAGAGAAAATATTTCTTCACTCAATGTGTAACTAAACGGTGGAATTCATTGTAGAATGTGGTGAAAGCGGCAGGGTTTTCAAAAGGCTTGGATAATTTCCTAAAACAGAAGTCCACAAGCCAAGCAGCATAAAATCTGTTTTGCTGTTTGGGATCTTGTCAGGAACTTGTAACCTGGGTTGACCACTGTTGGAATCAGGATACTGGACTTGATGAACCTTTGGTCCGTCCCACTATGTCAATTCTTACGTTATTAAGCACAAATAATTTTTTTTTAAACTAATTAACAGAGTTAGAGTAAGTCTTCAGAAAACAAAAATTTTATTATAAAAATTACAAAATGATATTACATAATAAAATCTTGATAACATAGACACACTCCATCACATTTAAAGCGTGAGCTTTCTTTTCTCCACCCTCTTCATTCCTCTCCCCAACCTCTGCAACTCCTGTCCTGCTCCTCCCCTCTCCCAACCATCCTTTCTGCAGCCTTCATCCTCCCATCCCATACAGGTGATCTTCCTCTCTTTCCCAACTTGCAGCCCTCTGCTCTTCCTTCTGCTGCCCATCACATACTTCTCATCTTCCTCAACACCTTCCCTCTTCTCCTATCCTCCCCTTCCTCACTCCCCAGCATTCCAAATCTCTTTGTCCCATCTCACAGGTGTTTTGAGATATTACAGGCCAATAAGGGCTTAATTAGACATCAATATGGCTGGAAAAGGACTTGAAATTGGGGTGGGGGAACAACTGCCCTCTGAAGTAAGATTTTGGGTAAAGCTGCCCCATGGCTCAGCAACATTTCTGTGCACTAATATGGAGGGTCCCCACCCCAAGGTGGCTGGAAATGCTTTGGAAGCTAAATTTACGGTTATTGGGGAGAACTTGGATCATTAAAGGAAGACAGGATGGCCGGGCTTAGAGCTGCCTTTTCAAGCTCTGCAACATAACTCCCAGTCTCAGGGCTCTTGGGGGGAGGGGGGAATGTGTGTGGGGGGAGAGAGGGCATTAAAAATTCTACACTATTCAGAGAAAGGCTCATGGCAACAGGAGTCCAATACTTTCTATGCCATCTCTCTCATGGAAGAGTTACAGGGATTGGGGCCAAATCTTGGTTTAGAAGATTCAATTTGTAAGCCACTTATTCAGGCAGGTTCTATTGTTTCAGCATTGATTGCTCATGATTTTTGCCTTTGAAGGGGCCTGTGGTGTTCCTCTAGGAGGAGGGGAATACAGTGGAGCAATAGTAAATACAGATGGATTCAAAATCTAGAACTCTGCTCCAGTGTCAGAAGACTTAGGTTGGTTCTGGCTGACGCTGCCTCCTGGAACATATAGCTCCAATACCATATTGATCTGGCCTTCTGACAATGCCTCCCAGTGCATTCTGGTACTCGTAGAACCGATACAATATGAACGTACCAGCAGGACTACATTTGTACTCGGCCTATAAACGTTTGATGCCCATGAAAAGCCAAATATCACCCTCCTAAACAGCTCTGAATCCAGTGCCATTTTCTCATAGCAGGAGCTGGGGCAGAATGACAGCACTGTAGCATCTTTTTGGATGCTGAGAGCACCTCATTTGTGCATCATCCACCTTATGTCATCAACAGAGCGGGATGGACTATAGTGACCAATACCCTTATCAGTCTTTTACCTCATACAGCATCAACAACTAGGGAAGGAGGGGTAGGATAGAGCTTAGTTTGCTTTCCCCCACCAATTCAAAAGGTGTTCCACTGCCCTGTATTGTGCCATGGCCCAAGTAGCAGTAGGGTAGGGTTTGGCCATCATGTATTTAATTTGCAGATAAAAATGAAGAGAGGGTAAGTTTCAGTCATAACTAGCCCTTCTGCCTTCAGCAGACAAAGAATAGTGGGCAAGAAGTTGAGAGTGTGAGGCAGCTGACCAGGGAAACCAGAGCTCAAGTTCCTTGTAATCCTTTAAGTCCTAACTTGGGTACCAATTTAAGATTGTAAGCCCTCTAGGCTAGGCCTCTTCCTACCAGGGATATGCACAGGCAAGAAAGATGTGGCTATTTTTCCGTTTTCATTTTAAACCAGGAGTGTTTATCACTACCACCCCTAAATTAAGGCACACCAAGCCAGTTTAGTGCACATTAAAACTTTAAGGCACCCGCATGAAGCAAATGTGCAGCTCTACTTCCTACGGTACTTGGTACAACTCACATGGAGCTTGGGTTTGGAAAGGTCTTCTGCTGGTGTCCCCCCCATACATACCACATCAAGATGGTGTCATGCTTTTTTGTCTGACCTCCCCCAGAACCCCCTCAGTCTGGTACCCAGTGACCATGCCCTTCCCAGGTACTCCACTGATGAGTAATGAAGTATCATCCAAGTGCCAAAAAAAGGCAGCAGATAAAAACCTCTCAGACACCCCACTAGCTTTCTACACTTACCTGTGCTTTTCTCATCAAGGATCGAGTTCCCAGGTCACCTTGTGTTCATCCCCCATCCTACTCATCATAGAAACAACTGGTATTTAGGCAGAAAACTACAAAAGCAGGGCACTCCCAAGCTTTGCACCGACAGCCAGAAGTACAGCAGATCTGGTGAAATGTCTGTGGTACATTCTGTTCCAGGGCTCCTGAAAGCCACAGGCGAGAATGATCTGGCACGAGCAGAGTCAAGAGGGGTGCAAGGTGAATCTGAAGAATAGGGTAGCAAGACAGAGCCACACACACCCCCACCACCACCACCATCCCAATTACAATGAAGGCACAAATCTGAAAGAGTGAGCAAGTAGTCTTTATACAGGTCTGGAGACAGTCATTTTAATAATAGCAGAAAGAGGAACAACCCCCACACACCACCTCCTGCCACCCTTCTAAGCATCATTTCAGTACAGAAAGCTTCATCAACAGATGCATTAACTGAGCAGGGCTCCAGCCTGCTAGCAAGAGACAGAGGCGGAAAGACCCAAGAGCTACTGTGAAATATTATATCTCCTAGGCAAGGAACGCGGGATCCCTTAATAACACTTGCGCAGAGAGTATCAACACTCCATAGCAGGAAAGCCACCCCTCCTTATACCAGCTGTACTATCAAAAAGAGCTGAAAAAACAAAAGGTTTAAACGGTTAAAACGGAAGCAGTGGTGGAACCTGGAAAGAGGGCTCCAGCCTCCCACTCAAGATGAACCAACCTGGATTGGAGAGGTTGAGCAGGAAGCGCCATGTTCTATCCAGATCCCACCCCTGTTCGCCGCTGAAAAGGAACGTAGCGAGACAGACGAGGCTCATAATTTTAAAAGCTTTCCAGTCTGACCCGACTGCCGCATGAAGCCCTGATCTGCTGAAAAGCATACGCTGTGCGTTTCCAATGGGACTCAAAGGGAGGACTTGGTGTAAAACTGAGGACCAGCTAATCCCAAACTCTGCCACTCTCTGCATGACCCTGGACAAGTCGCTGTCTCCTTGTGCCTCAGTTCCAATCCCAGCTCTGCCATTAACTCTATTCTAATCCTGGTAGAGGGGGCCATGGGCTGGTCACCTCTATATCTTTACAATGCCACTGGTGGCCATACATTGCAGCCTAGATCTTTCTGAACCGAGTGCCGAGTACACAGTAGCAGCACTAGTTATTGTCCACTGAAGCACTACTGGGCCACATAAAAGCCGATGAGTTACACAGGGTCATCAGAAATGCTCACTCACTGGGAACACAGCTTTGTAACACAGGCCCCTTTATACAAATCCCGGGATTCCCAGCCCCCTTTTAACACCACTGCCCAGGGTCCCTATACCAGCAATGGGACACTTCACCTGGCACTGGGAGGGGTCAAGTCTTTTCTCCCTCATAATTACGCTGGGGAGTCAATTTGCGGCATGCTGCCGTTCAAAAGAGAAACGAAATAAATCCCATGATGCATTGCCGATTCCTGCAGGAGTTAAGCTGGCATAGGGAGGAAGGCCGTGGCTAGCGATCTGGCCGCTGGACACAGAACACTTTGGCTTTGTGGTCTCCGGATGCTGTCACCACCACAGAGGCATCTCTGCAACAGGAGAGAGACAAAGACATAAGAACATAGTAAATGACAGCTGATAAGGCCCCAAATTAGTCACCCAATCTGCTCGGCAAGTATTTTAAGATTAGATGCCATTCTGATTAAGGGAAACACAGGGTAGGTATGAAGCTTCTCCTTGGCATGAAGCTCACATGAGCCTAGAACTCAGCATGTACTAGCTAGGTAAAGCTAACCCATACCTGTGTCTGAGCCAATCAAGGCCTTAAGGCCCCCCTCCCCATGCATCACATGATCCAACAGGGAGGGGAAGGCCCACCATTTTGGACTGAAGGGCCTCAGAACAGGAGGGACTGGCTTCCCTCATGCTCTCAACCTTGGACAAAGGTACAGGGGGGGAAAGAGGGGGAGACTCCGGTGGCATGAGGAAGTGGACATCTCTTCAGCCTTTTTTTTGGGTGGAAGGGGGGAAGGTAGGGGATGGTTCGAGGGAGGGGGCTCCCTTGGCAGGAGAGAGTGGGCATCCCTCCTCCATTTTTGCTGCTATGGGTTGCTGGGACAGCAGGGAGTGGGCTTCTCTCCTGTCTTTGGCAAAGGGGGCCGGCACAAATTTTAATGGGGACAGATATTGTGTGTGGGTAATCCGCACATCTGTGTTCATTTAAAAAAAAAAAAGGTTTCCTTCCCTGAACAGCTGAGTGGCAGGAGGCTGCTCTCAGGTGTTTGAGCTTCCCCTGCCAACTCTGCACATGTGCGAATCACTCTCACAGCGATACATCGGATGGGAGAGACAGGGATTAAGGAGAATCTCCATGCAAATCATTTGCTCTTTTGGACTCAGCCAAAAAGCAGATGGCAGTGGACTCATGTGGTATTACTGACATCTAGCTCTAAGTCGGTTCAGTGAGTATCTGCAGAAAAACGCTTAGGCAGCTTCTTCATATTTACGGGCATAGGTTTTAGAATACATATTAGCACCTAGGTTATGTCCAACTCTGTCTATGCACCAAATTCCTGCGTACAATACTCCCGCATCTTCAAATACCCTCCCCCCAGCCCCCAACTTCAAGCTCACAGTTCTGGCAATGCTTCCCACTACCTCACTCTTGCCCTCTGGCACCCCCTGCTGTTTTAAATACATACTTATTGACAGCAAAGTCCAGGATTTCGGCTGCATGGCCACGGTATTCACTGATCATCTTGCCAGAGCGCGCGTCCCAGAGGCGGACAGCTCCGTCCAAACTGCAGGTGTAGATCACAGCAGAGCTCTCCTCCCAGAGGAGCTGCACGATGCCAGACTAAGACAGAGAGATTGAAGAGCACAGGATCCCTGATCAGCCGCTGTGCTATACATACTATTTAGTTTGGGCTAAAGAATCTATAAATACATCAATTTTTGCATTAAATTTGAAGCAACACAAGTTTAATAAACTGAAATAACGTACACCTGGTCTGCATTTAGCCCTCAGATCAGGATGCACTTTTTTTTGGGGGGAAGGGGGGCACAGCATGTTTTCCTTTGCATTAACACAAAGGTAGCAACACGCAATAGTGAATGGAACAAATCTATACATTCTACCAAATCCCTAACTTATTTGCAGTCAGAGGAAGCCAAGCAGCCATCTCTGGCACAGCCTCACATAATCTGTGTATTAACATGACAGCTGGATAAACAAACACACAGGAGACACAGAGTGTCCTACAAAGGACAAGGGTACAGAGCCCATTCAGAAAGAGGAAGTTACTAAGAAAAATGATAGCAGATGAAGGCCAAATGGCCCATCCAGTCTGCCCATCCGAAGCATCCATTATCTCCTCCTCTGCCTAAAAAAAAAAAAGACACCCACATGCCTGTCCTAGGCTTTCTTGAATTCAGACACAGTCTCTGTCTCCACCACCTCTACTGAGAGACTGTTCCACGCATCTACCACCCTTTCTGTAAAAAAGCATTTCCTTAGATTACTCTGGAGCCTCTTAACTTCATCCCTCTCATTCCCATGATGTTAACTACAGTTAATGAGGATCTGAAGATATCTCTGAACAATCCAAAATGTGCCACAATCTCCCAGCCACAAAGAAGAACATCAGATCTAAAACTCTTATCAGAAAAACACTAGGTACGCATAGCTAACCACTCTCTATTCCCTGCAATATTAACTTCTGCTCCGACAGTGACTTCTGCACAGCTTTCTGAAGGTCCACTGCCCTTACCTCATGCTGACACCGGTGCCGGAGGCTTTGTGTAGAAAGATCATAGATAGCCAATGTTCCATCCAGGTAGCCAACGGCGGCCAGTGGCATTCTACGAAAGATGAGGCAGAGATTAGAAGCTCAAACACAGAGCAGAGAAGAAAAAGGAGAAAGGAGGAGTTTCCATAGGAAGGAGGAATCAGGAAGGGGTAATCCCTTAACCAAAATAGAACATCCATCTGGATCATAGAAGAAGGGCAGTTTCAGTCTACATAAGTAGGGGTTCCTCTTCCTGACGGGGAGACAAGAGAAGCTTCTAAACTCCGTTCAGGGGATTTATGTAAAGATGGTGAATAGTAGGAGATAGGCTGGATGGGAAGGGAACAGACTAGAGCATTGCTCTAGAGACCCTGGTTGAACCATCACCCATCCCCTTGCTCACATGCTGCAGAAGCCCAGCGATTCCACACAGTTAGACTCCGGCTCCCCAGCCTCTCGCAGAGACGCATGGGATACATTACTCTCTGTTCTGAACACTCCAAGCACCTGCAGACAGGAGAGAGAGAGGAAAGTGAGGAGGGGAAGCAGGGACCCTGTTAATGGAGGAAAGCAGTGATATTAAGAACATAAGAAATGCCGCTGCTGGGTCAGACCAGTGGTCCATCGTGCCCAGCAGTCCACTCACATGGTGGCCCTTCGGTCAAAGAACAGCGCTCTAACTGAGGCTAGCCTTACTTGTGTACGTTCTGGTTCAGCAGCAACTTGTCTAACTTTGTCATGAATCCCTGGAGGGTGTTTTCCCCTATGACAGACTCCGGAAGAGCGTTCCAGTTTTCTACCACTCTCTTGGTGAAGAAGAACTTCCTTTCGTTTCTACGGAATCGATCCCCTTTCAACTTTAGAGAGTGCCCTCTCGTTCTCTCTACCTTGGAGAGGGTGAACAACCTGTCCTTATCTAATAAGTCTATCCCCTTCAGTATCAGATGGAATTTTTCCTGGATTTATTTGGGTCAATTTAACTGATATTAGCCTTACCTGCGTACATTCTGGCTCAGCAGGAACTTGACTAACTTTGTCTTGAATCCCTGGAGGGTGTTTGCCCCTACGACAGACTCCGGGAGAGCGTTCCAGTTTTCCACCACTCTCTGGGTGAAGAAGAACTTCCTAATGTTCGTACGGAATCTATCCCCTTTCAACTTTAGAGAGTGCCCTCTTGTTCTCCCTACCTTGGAGAGGGTGAACAACCTGTCCTTATCTACTAAGTCTATCCCTCTTCAGTACCTGCAGTGTAGCACGGGGGAATGAAGAAAGAAGAAATGGCATTGAGAAGAAAGGATATGCAGAGCAATGAGGACAAAAGTGCAACACGAGCACATACACAAACGAGCAAAAGGAAGTAGTGACAGGAATCATGAAATGAAATGGCTTAAGACAGGATATTTAGCTTCATTTCTTAGATAATGTTTGCATGCCCAAAAGCTACTGAAGCGGTGTACATTCCGTTATAATGGGTACTTGGTGTCCCTGGAGGACTCACAATCTGCAACTTTTTTTACCTAGGGCAGGGGTAGGCAATTCCAGTCCTCGAGAGCCAGAGCCAGATCAGGTTTTCAGGATCTCCACCAAGAATATGTATGAGATGGATTTGCATGCACTGCCTCCTTGAGATGCAAATCTATCTCATGCATATTTATTGTGGATATCCTGAAAACCTGACCTGGCTCCGGCTCTCGAGGACCGGAATTGCCTACCCCTGACCTAGGGCAATGGATCTGCACTGGGTTCCAGGTTCTCAGCCACTGCTCTGGCAGAAAAGTGAAATATCAGAGCTCTGCACATTCAGCACTGCTACTCAAAAAAAACTAAAAAACAAAAACAACAGCCAGTCGCAGAGCATGGCAAATGGTAAGAAAATACAAAAGGTATCAGAGTGTGGAAAAATTCTCTTGCATAAAGCCACAACAGTGGCTTCAGTGGTTCATGTGATGGATGGACCTCTACCACCCTCTGCTGGTTATCTTGAGGCTTCACACCAATGTTTATCCAGGCTTAAGTAGGTGTCTGGCCGTTAGCAGGGCCAGAGCAAGGATATTAGACGCCTCAGCTGAATATTGAACACCCCCCTCCCCCATCATATTTCACGCTGCTAGGTCTCCCTGAAATTTTCATAATTAAATATTCAGCAGCCAGACTTATCTCAACATCACTCCTGTGAAAATGTAGAGATTCTGTTTTGTATAGCTAATGAGGGTAAATGGCAGCTTATCCAGGTACAGGTAACTCTGTGAAAAAGTGCCCAGACTCTCTACAGTTAACGCGCATGCTGATGGCTCTCTGCTTGGCCGTCAAGACCAGCTGCTTTGCCTAGGTAACTGCCCAATAGTTAATCTGGTTTTGTAGACCAAACACCTATCTGAAATTTAGAAAAAGTGAATACCAACATATATCTCAAAAGGTGACACAGAAGCATGATGGCAGATAAAGGCCAAATGGCCCATCCAGAACGCCCACCCGCAGCATCCACTGTCTCCTCCTCTCCCTATTGGCAAAGGCTCTTAGCATTTTCATATCCTCTTCCTATAGCTAAGGATCTTTACACATGCATTGTGATGTCATAGAGCTTTAAAGTTATAGAAACCTGATGGCAGATAAAGGGCAAGTGGCCCATCCGCAGCATCCACTATCTCTTCCTCGCCCTATTGGCTAAGGCTCTTAGCATTTGCATATCCTCTTCCTATAGGCTAAGGCTCTTTACACCTGCATTGTGATGTCATAGAGCTTTATGGTTATAGAAACATGATGGCAGATAAAGGCCAAATGGCCCATCCAGAACGCCCATCCGCAGCATCCACTGTCTCCTCCTCTCCCGATTGGCAAAGGCTCTTAGCATTTGCATCTCCTCTTCCTATAGGCTAAGGCTCTTTACACCTGCATTGTGATGTCATAGAGCTTTATGGTTATAGAAACACGATGGCAGATAAAGGGCAAATGGCCCATCCGCAGCATCCACTATCTCTTCCTCTCCCCATTGGCTAAGGCTCTTAGCATTTGCATCTCCTCTTCCTATAGGCTAAGGCTCTTTACACCTGCATTGTGATGTCATAGAGCTTTATGGTTATAGAAACACGATGGCAGATAAAGGGCAAATGGCCCATCCGCAGCATCCACTATCTCTTCCTCTCCCCATTGGCTAAGGCTCTTAGCATTTGCATCTCCTCTTCCTATAGGCTAAGGCTCTTTACACCTGCATTGTGAAGTCATAGAGCTTTATGGTTATAGAAACATGATGGCAGATAAAGGCCAAATGGCCCATCCAGTCTGCCCAACCGCAGTAACCATTATGTCTTCCTCTCTCCGAGATCCCACGTGATTATCCCAGGCTTTCTTGAAATCAAAGTCTGTGTCTCCACCACCTCTTCCGGGAGAGTGTTCTACGTATCTACCACCCTTTCTTTAATAAAGTATTTCCTTAGATTATTCCTGAGCCTATCAACTTTTAACTCCATCCTATGCCCTCTCATTCCAGAGCTTCCTTTCAAATGAGCATTTACACCATGTATTTAAACTTTTCATATCTCACCTTGCCCGCCTACCAGCATATATCTCAAAAGATTACTAACATAACTTGAGAAAGGTGACCTAGGCCAGGGCAGGGGCAGCCAGAATGTTTTTTTACCACAGAGAGTACATGCTTGATTTTGCTAGGAATGAATTGTTACCCACAGAAGGAGAAGAAAATTGGGCAAAGAGATACCCTTTCCTATACAATTAGCCAGGAGGTGATCATGTGACACAGGTGAACTAGAGGATGCAGAAGGAAGCATAAGAACATAAGAGTTGCCGCTGCTGGGTCAGACCAGTGGTCCATCATGCCCAGCAGTCTGCTCACGCGGTGACCCCCAGGTCATGAAACCCTGCAAAGTAAAGTATAACACATCAGAGTGAAGATTATGTACAGAGGAGCGTAGCTGTGCGGATGTTTTACTTGTTCAGCTTTGTAAGTCATGTTAGCTAAAAACAAGCTGGATGAAGCTAAGATAGCAGAAGAAAGTGAAAAGATAGTACCAGTGCTCCCAGATACTCAAAAGTACACAAGGACTATTGTGGACTGAAGCTTTGTTAAAATGGACAATCCAGCTCTCAAATGCACAGGCTAGCAAGAGATGGAACAACGCATGCCCAGCAGAAGATGAGGTCTGGAGAGGGAAGTGTGAAAGCTAAGCTCCTAAGCTGAAAGGAGCGATAAAAATGGCTACGGACCTTTATGTGAAGAAAATCAATAAAAACAAGAGAAAAAGGAAGCCGATATGGTTCTCCAACCTAGTGGCTGAGAAAATAAAGGCGAAAGAGTTGGCGTTCATGAAATATAAAAAAACCCAAGAAGAGGAGAGCAGAAAGGACTACAGGGTGAAACTGAAAGAAGCCAAGAGAGAGATACGTTTGGCGAAGGCACAGGTGGAAGAACAAATGGCTAAAAATGTAAAAAAGGGAGATAAAAATTTTTTCAGATATATTAGTGAAAGGAGGAAGATAAAAAATGGAATTGCTAGGCTAAAAGATGCTGGGAACAAATATGTGGAGAGTGATGAGGAAAAAGCAAATGTGCTAAACAAATACTTCTGTTCTGTGTTCACAGAAGAAAATCCTGGAGAAGGACCGAGATTGTCTAGCAAAGTTACACGAGAAAATGGTGTAGATTCTGCGCCGTTCACGGAGGAGGGTGTTTATGAGCAACTTGAAAAACTGAAGGTGGACAAAGCGATGGGACCAGACGGGATCCATCCCAGGATACTAAGGGAACTCAGAGAGGTTCTGGCGAGTCCTATTAAAGACTTGTTCAACAAATCTCTGGAGACGGGAGTGATTCCTGGGGATTGGAGGAGAGCGGATGTGGTCCCTATTCATAAAAGTGGTCACAGGGATGAAGCAGGAAACTACAGGCCGGTGAGCCTCACTTCAGTTGTTGGAAAAATAATGGAAGTGTTGCTGAAAGAAAGGATAGTGTATTTCCTTGAATCTAATGGGTTACAGGATCCGAGGCAACATGGCTTTACAAAAGGTAAATCGTGCCAAACGAACCTGATTGAATTTTTTGATTGGGTGACCAGAGAGCTGGATCGAGGACATATGCTAGATGTAATTTACTTGGATTTCAGCAAAGCCTTTGATACAGTTCCTCATAGGAGGCTGTTGAACAAACTTGAAGGGCTGAAGTTAGGACCCAAAGTGGTGAACTGGGTCAGAAACTAGCTGTCGGACAGACGCCAGAGGGTGGTGGTTAATGGAAGTCGCTCGAAGGAAGGAAAGGTGACTAGTGGAGTCCAGTGTTCCCGCTAAGCTGCGCTGGCGTGCGCTGGCGCACAAAATATTACATCGCAGCGCACAAGTTTCTCGTCACAGCGCACACACGTGCTTGCAGGCAGGCTCAGCTGGCCCCAGCAAGCTGGCAGTCCATGTAACGCGTCGCAAAGGTAAGGGGAGGCTGGGGGAGGAATCGGACGTCGGGGTGGGGGTGCGAGCAGGGAGGGGGCGATCAGAAGAGGCGTACGGCAGATGGCAGGGCGGCGAGAGGAGAGTCGGGTGGGGGGGGGGGGGAGTAACACCGGAAGAGAGCGGCAAATCCGGGCAAGGCAAGACTTGCAGAGGCGTACCTAGGGGGTGCGGGCGGTCGATCCCGACGGTCCGCTCAGCTCGCCAACAAGGAGAGGCAGCCGGACTCGCGTACGCTCAGACCGCCTCTTCTTGCAAGAAGCCGGGTCTTATTCAATCAGGAGCTGCTTTGACATGCAGCTCCTGATTGGATAAGGCCCGACTTCGTGCAGGAAGAGGCGGTCAGAGCAGACGCGAGTGATTTCCTGCACTAGGCACCACATGAAGTCACCCACCGTACCACTCGATTCGGGTAAGCGCAGGTATCGGTGGGTGGCTTATTTGCGGGGGTGCCTTATTTTATATTTTTGTCTAAAAAGGGGGGGCTGTCTTATTTGATGGCCCTGCCTTATCATCGGGGAAACACGGTACTACTACTAGTAAATTAGTAATGCGCTACAAAACTGAGGCCGCACGAGCGCCATTGTTTATCTATACATGCATGAAGCAAGTTCTTTTCAAGTTTCGATCGTTTGAAGCGTGTGCATAAACTTTCTTTTGCGATCTTCCATAGATTCAGTCAAATAATTTTTAAATCCATTCGAAAATGTCGAAGCGTAAAGAGAATGAAGAGTTTGGTAGCAGCACAAAGAAAAAGCGCAGCCAATTTAAGAAGGAATGGCTGACCGAGTTTTTGGTTGACACCACGTTGCCGCACGCGAGTGGACGGAAAACAGTGGCGATGAAAGAAATATTCGAATATAGCGACACGGACAACGCATTAATTTGCTCCCTATGCCGAAAAGCAGGTGTTAACGGAGAATGGAGCACAGGGAAGACTTGGTCTGAGTGGAAAATTGATTATTTAAAGCGTCATCTGAATCATAATTCTCATTTAGAAGCGGTTCAAAAGCTTCACAATCAAAGCCGAGGTTTTCTAATGAATTTCTTGAAAGAAACTCCCGATAGTCGGAACAACAGAATCGAATACGCACAGAGATATAAATCAAGTCCAGAGGGAGTTAACATTTTAATTGATAATATATTGCTAGCGGTAAAGTTGAATTCGTCCATGCTATCCGTCCAGGAAATTCACAATCACATGGCTAAATACGTAAAAATACCTGATAGCTGGAGAAGCAAAAACTATGCTTTCGAGTTCCTTGACTGCATAAATGCCATTGTTAAACGGGAAACATTTACAGAAATCCGGAGGTCTCCTTTTCATACCCTAATAATTGATGAAAGTACTGATATTTCTGTTTCGAAAATGCTCATAATATACATTAAATTTAGAAGAAGTGGCAGCAACATTCATGAGACAGTTTTTGCTGGCATCAAACATCTAACTGCTTGTGACAGCACAGCTATAGTTGATGCTATAAAGCAGTTTTATAGTGAGAACGATTTAGATTTCAGTCGTATGGTCATGTTCACGTCCGATGGAGCATCAGTCATGCTTGGGAAGCATAATGGTGTAGCTGCAAAGTTACGTCAATCAGTTCCTCATCTTCTAGAGCAACACTGTGTAGCTCACCGCGAAGATCTAGGCATAGACGATGCATGGAAAACGATCCCATTCATGAAAGAGATCGAAACTCTAATACGCACCGTGTATACGATTTTCAGTAGATCGAGCGTACGAAAAGCCAAACTGGAGGATATTGCTAATGCTGCAGACTCAGATGTCATTTCATTTAAAGCTATACATGATGTTAGGTGGCTGTCTCGGCACTTTGCTGTAAGTGCAGTGGTTAGAAATTATGACATCCTGTTAGAATATTGTCAAGAACAGGTGGAAGAAGACAATGATCCCGTGCACAAATACTGCCTTACTAAATTGAGTAATCTGGAATTTAAAGTTGCGCTATTTATTCTCTGCGATGTTCTTGAGGAGCTTGGATCACTGTGTAAGCTTCTTCAGAAGAGTTGTTTGGCACCTTTGGATGCATTCCAGTTCACTAAAGCCAAATTAAGGAAACTCAGATCTCAATATCTGGGAGAAAAACCACATTTCAATGAAAATGTTGAAACTCTCATTTCATCTTGTAATTCTGTAATTAAAACAGATCATATTCTTACATTTATTACACAAACTTGTGATCATATGGACAAAAGATTTCCTGACAATGAATTAGAGGACTGGCGTGTTTTCGACAAAGACTGTATCTCAAATCCATCCAACTTAGAGGAATTTACATTTGGAAACGAACAATTTTCACGATTATCTAACCGTTATTTTCTGTTAATGAACAAAGATGATGAACATTGTTTCAAAAGGCAGCTTATTTCAGAATATTCGGAGTTCAAATATATTATTGCTGAAAAAGTAAAAGCAGGAGCTATACAAACGCTTCAGGAAATGTACAATTTTGCTCAGCAGCATAAACAGTTCAGTGGACTAAATGCTCTATTAGACGTGTGTGGCACCTTTCAGGCTTCAAGTGCCGATTGTGAGAGAGGATTTAGCTTGATGAATGCTATAAAGACAAAGACTCGTAATAAGTTAAGAGTAGAACATTTGGAATGCCTAATTAGAATCAAACTTTATTTAGCCACAGGAAATAATGTAAACATAGACAGTGTTTACAATTTTTGGAAATCAGAAAAAGGCAGAAGAGAACAATCTTAATAAAGAATTTTGTACTTTCAAGAATTAATGCGTTGTTTTGTGTTCTTAAAAATATTATTTAACGTTATTTAATTTAGCGTGTAGGCCTAAAATTCCTTTGAATACCTCGTCCTCATGTATCAGCAACTTTGACAACATATTTATTTGGCTCATAACTTGCTGGCGCCCGATATTTTTAGCTCACAGTGAAAAAAGTTTGCTCACAACACCCGCCCGCTTAGAGGGAACACTGGTGGAGTCCCTCAGGGTTCAGTGCTGGGGCCAATCCTGTTCAATATGTATGTAAGTGACATTGCTGAAGGGTTAGAAGGAAAAGTGTGCCTTTTTGTAGATGATACCAAGATTTGTAACAGAGTAGACACCGAAGAGGGAGTGGAGAATATGAAAAAGGATCTGCAAAAGTTAGAGGAATGGTCTAATGCCTGGCAACTAAAATTCAATGCAAAGAAATGCAGAGTAATGCATTTGGGGATTAATAATAGGAAGGAACCGTATATACTGGGAGGAGAGAAGCTGATATGCACGGACGGGGAGAGGGACCTTGCGGTGATAGTGTCCGAAGATCTAAAGGCGAAAAAACAGTGCGACAAGGCAGTGGCTACTGCCAGAAGGATTCTGGGCTGTATAAAGAGAGGCATAGTCAGTAGAAGGAAGAAGGTGTTGATGCCCCTGTACAGGTCATTGGTGAGGCCCCACTTGGAGTATTGTGTTCAGTTTTGGAGACCGTATCTGGCGAAAGACGTAAGAAGACTTGAGGCGGTCCAGAGGAGGGTGACGAAAATGATAGGAGGCTTGCGCCAGAAGACGTATGAGGAGAGACTGGAAGCCCTGAATATGTATACCCTAGAGGAAAGGAGAGACAGGGGAGATATGATTCAGACGTTCAAATACTTAAAGGGTATTAACGTAGAACAAAATCTTTTCCAGAGAAAGGAAAATGGTAAAACCAGAGGACATAATTTGAGGTTGAGGGGTGGTAGATTCAGGGGCAATGATAGGAAATTCTACTTTACGGAGAGGGTGGTGGATGCCTGGAATGCGCTCCCGAGAGAGGTGGTGGAGAGTAAAACGGTGACTGAGTTCAAAGAAGCGTGGGATGAACACAGAAGATTTAGAATCAGAAAATAATATTAAATATTGAACTAAGGCCAGTTACTGGGCAGACTTGCACGGTCTGTGTCTGTATATGGTTGTTTGGGGGAGGATGGGCTGGGGAGGGCTTCAATGGCTGGGAGGGTATAGATGGGCTGGAGTAAGTTTTGACAGAGATTTCGGCAGTTGGAACCCAAGCATAGTACAGAGTAAAGCTTTGGATTCTTGCCCAGAAATAGCTAAGAAGAAAAAAAAAAAAAAATTTAAAATTGAATCAGGTTGGGCAGACTGGATGGACCATTCGGGTCTTTATCTGCCGTCATCTACTATGTTACTATGATCCCTTCAGCCCCTCTGACTGAATCCACGTGAGTATATCACCCTCGATTCCATGGCTCGCAATTTTTTGTAGTAGTCGTTCATGTGGGATCTTGTCATAGAAACATAGAAATAGACGGCAGATAAGGGCCAAGGCCCATCTAGTCTGCCCACCTTAATGTCCCTCCCCTACCTTCGCCCTGTGAATAGATCCCTCCCCTACCTTCGCCCTGTGAATAGATCCCATGTGACGATCCCATTTGGCCTTAAAATCAGGCACGCTGCTGGCCTCGATCACATGCAGTGGAAGACTATTCCAGCGATCAACCACCCTTTCTGTGAAAAATAATTTCCTGGTGTCAGCTCGTAGTTTCCCTCCTCTAATTTTCCACGGATGCCCTCTTGTTGTCGTGGGACCCTTGAAAAGGAATATATCTTCCTCCGTCTCTATGCGGCCCGGGAGATACTTGAACGTCTCGATCATGTCCCCCCTCTCTCTACGCTCCTCGAGTGAGTATAGCTGCAATTTGTTTAGCCGTTCCTCGTATGGGAGATCCTTGAGTCCTGAGACCATCCGGGTGGCCATTCTCTGAACCGACTCCAGTCTCAGCACATCCTTGCGATAATGCGGCCTCCAGAATTGCACACAGTATTCCAGATGGGGCCTCACCATGGATCTATACAATGGCATAATGACTTCTGGCTTTCGGCTGACGAAACCCCTGCGTATGCAACCTATGACTTGTCTTGCTTTGGATGAAGCTTGCTCCACTTGATTGGCAGCCTTCATGTCCTCACTGACGATCACCCCTAGGTCACGTTCTGCTTCAGTTCTTGTTAGGATCTCTCCATTTAGGGTGTAAGTCTTGCATGGATTTTGGTTGCCCAGGTGCATAACTTTGCATTTTTTGGCATTGAAGCCGAGTTGCCAGGACCTAGACCAGCACTCCAGTAGGAGTAGGTCGTGCATCATGTTGTCGGGCATTGAAACTAGAGAATGACACGGTGAAAAAATTGGTCCCCGTCACCGCCCCGTCCCCATCTCACCATCCCCGTCACCGCCCCGTCCCCGTCTCACCATCCCCGTCACCGCCCCGTCCCCGTCTCACCATCCTCTTCACTGCCCCATCACCGCCACTGCCATCCCATTCACCGCCCCGTCACCGTCACCGCTGCATACATAAAAGCCTCAAACGGGTACGATTTTATATACTTTTCTAATATCTCCCCTATGTATCTGCCATTGCCCCCCCCTGTGTCCATATTCCATCCACATGGCATGTCCCCTTTTTGTCTCTGTCCCTATGCCCCAATGCACATAATTTCCCCTCTTTCTGTTACCTTCCTGTGTCCAGATTTCCCCTATCTTCCTCTTCCATACCAGTGTGTCTCTTCTTTTCAACCCCATCTAGCTTTTTTCCCTCTTTCTTCCCCCCCCCTGCTTCTAGCATCTGGCTCACCTGCCTGTCCTTCCCTTTCTTTCCTGCTGTGGGTTTTTCTTTCCGTTTTCATCACCTTGGCCCAGAATCCTTTTCCCTTTCACTCCCTCCTTACAGTCTGAGCCGGGAACACTAGCGATCGCACGGTCCTCGCAGCCCCCACCCGCCTGCCCAATCGATCCTAGTGTTTAGCCAGCTCTCTCCCTTCTCCTCACCTTAATTTGCAGGCTTTCTTTTTCAGCGACCTGCACGCTTTCCCAAAGAGCCGCACACGCGCGGCTGCTCAGTGTTCAATCTTCTGCTCTGCTGCAACTTCCTGTTTCCGGTTGCGTCAGAGCAGAAGATCGAAACTGAGCAGCAGCGGGTGCGCGGCTCTCTGATAGCGTGCGGGTCGCCGAAAAAGAAAATCTACAAACTAAGGTGAGGAGAAGGGCTAAACACTGGCTAAACACTAGAATCGATTGGGCAGGCGGGTGTGAGCTGCGGGGACCGCGCGATCCTTCATGCCTCACTGCGGGGACAAGACCCATTCACCGCCCCGCGGGCGGTGAATGGCCTTGTCCCCGTCGCCGCAGCGACTGCTAGTTTTCTTCCCCGTTTTCGGCGGGGACCCGCGGCTGAAATGCGGTGGCCGCGGGTAAACCGCCACCGTGTCATTCTCTAATTGAAACATCATCTATTGTGCATTTGCCCACTACATTACTTAGTTTGGCGTCATCGGCGAATAATGTTATTTTACCCCGAAGCCCTTCTGCCAAGTCCCTTATAAAGATGTTGAATAGCCCTGTGGCACTCCACTGATCACCTCCTTCATTTCAGAGGGTGTGCCGTTCACCACCACCCTTTGAAGCCTACCTCCAAGCCAGTTCCCAACCCATTTCGTCAATGTGTCACCTAATCCTATAGAACTCATCTTGCTCAGCAACCTGCAGTGTGGTACGCTATCGAATGCTTTACTAAAGTCCAGGTACACGATGTCCAGGGACTCCCCAATATCTAGCTTCCCCTTCACCCAGTCAAAGAAGCTGATCAGGTTGGATTGGCACGATCTCCCTTTTGTAAATCCATGTTGACGGGGATCCCGTAGATTCTCCTCATCCAGGATCTTATCCAATTGGTGTTTTATTAGAGTTTCCATTAGTTTGCTCACTATCGATGTTAGACTCACTGGTCTGTAGTTTGCTGTCTCCATCTTAGAGCCTTTCTTGTGGAGTGGAATGACGTTAGCCGTCCTCCAGTCCGACGAGACACTGCCTTTCCTAAGGGAGAGGTTGAAGAGCTTGGACAGTGGCTCCGCCAGGACATCACACAGCTCCCTTAGCACCCTGGGGTGTAGGTTGTCAGGCCTCATTGCCTTGTTAACCTTGAGCCTTGATAGCTCACTGTAGACACTGTTGGGCGCAAACTCGAAGTTACTGAACGGGTCAACTGAGTCAACCCTTGTCTGTAGCTGAGGGCCAAGTCCCGGCGCTTCTTGGGTGAAGACTGAGCTGAAGTATTCATTTAATAGTTGGGCTTTTTCCGAATCCTTTTCCACATAGTCTCCATCTGGTTTCCTAAGACGTACAATCCCGCCTGAGTTTTTACTTCTGTCACTGATATACCTAAAGAAGGATTTATCTCCCTTCTTGATGTTTTTTGCCAGAGACTCCTCCATGTGAAACTTAGCCTCCCTGACTGCCGTTTTGACGGCTTTTGATTTGGTCAAGTAGTCTGCTCTAGAGACCTGTTTCCCTGATTGTTTGTAAGAGATGAATGCTTTTTTCTTCTCCTTGATAAGGGCTGAGATCTCCGCAGTGAACCACTTCGGCTTATTGTTCCTTTGCCGTTTACTTACTAATTTAACATAGCGATTTGTCGCTTCCTGTATGGTGGTTTTCAAAGTCGACCACATTTCTTCCACGCTATCGGTTTCTGCTTGTCCTTGTAGCGCCTGGTGAACGAAGTCTCCCATTTCTTTGAAGTTTGTGTCCTTGAATTTGAGGACCTTGGTCAGTGTGGTAGATTTAGTGAAACCTTTCCTAAGATTGAACCATACCATGTTGTGGTCACTGGAGGCCAATGTGTCGCCCACCGAGACCTCTGTGTCGCCCACCAAGACCTCTGTGACACTTTCTCCAATGGTAAGTAATAGGTCCAGTATTGCCTGATCCCTTGTTGGGTCCAACACCAGTTGCTTGAGACCTGCTCTCTTCATAGAGTTTAATAGCCTCCTGCTGCTGCCGGAAGCAGAGGTAAGTGTATACCAATCCACATCAGGCATATTGAAGTCACCTAACACTACTGTGTTCCCACGCAAGGTGATATTTGTCTAACACCTTTTGAAAATCCAGATATACAATGTCGACCGGTCACCCTTCTCTGTCTGCCTGTTTACTCCCTCGAAGAAGTGCAGCAAGTTTGTCAAGCAAGATCTTCCGTTGCTGAAGCCGTGCTGGCTGGTCCTCATCAGATTGTGTCCATCAAGGTGATCAATGATGCATCTCGTATTGACTAAATTCTCTTTATCTTTTCAAATACATTCATTAAAAATATAGCCCTGTGGGATCAAGAACACTTTAGTAGCTAATATCTGAAGAAAAGAGTGAATGGTTTAGAGGATGTAGTTTAACAACAGCTATAATAAAAGGCCCAGGGGTTAATGGTGGTCCTTAGAGACCTCTGAGGTGGCCTTCATCATCAATCTGGCTTTTTTCTGTTACTCTCTGCCACCCTTACCAGGTTCATGACAGAAAGAGGAAGAGCCACATGTCGGAAGGACAAGACGTTTCTCAATAACTGAAGAGAATTCATTTGGAAATGTCCACCTCCTTAAGGACACACCCACCAAGTGGCTCCGGTTTACAAATGAGTGAAGACCAAATTCTAGGCAGTCCACTTTCAGCTGTAGGTCTTTGAATACCAACCTCTGTTTTTTTCCCTCTTAGTTTAACCACCTGGCCTCTCAGTCTACAATCTTGCACACACAGATTACTGAATAAGGACAGTTATATGAGTAACTTAACTACTAAACCCTGAAAAATTCTGGTCCCACTACAACCCAACATCCACCACAGACCCAAACCCCAACTTCATTCCAGACTGGAACAACTTCAGCACCCAGGTTCTAAATGACCTGGCCCCATTAAAACCCCATAAGAAAAAACACCGCACATCTACCAACTGGTTTGACCCCAACCTACTAGCTCTGAAACGAGAAGTACGCAAACTCGAAAGAGTCTGGTGCAAATCTGGCACAGATACAGATAGGTATACCTGGCGTACTAAAGTCACCGAATACAAAAAAATGATCAAGGAGAAACGCTCCAAATACTATGCCCAAGCAATCAACACCCCAACCCTAAACAGCAATAAACTCTTCAGACTTATCAACTCAATATTTGACATCAACTCATATAAAAGCTCCCCCACAGACCTTCCACCCTCTCCAACAAACTTAGCTGACTACTTCGCTAACAAAATTCACAACTTAAAAACCTCTCTCGCAACAACAAACACTAGCCCATCAACCCTTCTTCTCACCCCAAACAATGATGGTATTATCGCTGACATGACCTGGAATCACTTCGAGAACCCAGACTGGAACCTATTCCTACAGCTATATTCTAAATATGCCAAATCAAACTGCCTTCTAGACAAATGCCCTCCCCCCATCATGAAAACAGCCCCCCCCCCCCTTTTCAAAGTGGAGCTCTTCAACTGGATCACCTTCTGCCTATCCACTGGCAACTTCCCACTGGAACTTGGACACATCCTCATATCTCCAACCATCAAAAACCCCAAAGAACCACTCTCCACAACCACCAACTACAGACCCATCGCCAACATACCCTTCTTCCTCAAGATTATGGAAGGCCTTGTAAACCAGGACCTCATGTCCTACCTCGATAAATTTAACATCCTTCATGACTCCCAGTCTGGATTCCGCACAAACTACAGCACGGAAACCGTCCTAGCATCTCTAACTGACTACCTCCTCCAATTATTCTCACAGGGAAACAGTGCCCTAATATTCCAGTTTGACCTCAGTAGTGCCTTTGACCTGGTAGACCATGACATTCTACTCAACTACCTCGATTCCATAGGCATTTCGGGACAAGTACTAACCTGGCTCACAGGCTTCTTAAAAAACCGCACCTACCAAGTACAGAATGAGGGAACCTACTCCCACACCTGGTCTAACTCATGTGGAGTTCCACAAGGCTCCCCCCTATCACCTTCCCTATTCAATATCTACATGACTTCACTGGGACGCATGCTATCTGACCGAAAGTTGAAATCCTACATCTACGCAGATGACATCACAATTGTCATCCCCATCTACTCATTCTTGCAAGCGACAGAGCAACACATCTCATCAATACTTACTATGGTCGAACACTGGACTACCCAGTCCAAACTGAAACTAAACCCAGAAAAGACCAAACTCTTCCTAGCGAGTCCCAACCACAAATTAACGAACACCACCTTATAGCTCAACGGCCTAACTTATCCGATTAACTAAACTAAACTAAACCTTGGGTTTATATACCGCACCATCTCCACGAATGCGGAGCTCGGCACGGTTTACAGGAAGAAGGATGAGAGAGGAACTACAGTGGAGAGATTAAAGAGTTAGGTGTAAAGGGGAAGGTGAGAGGCCTAAAAGGGGGGAAGTGTTACAATTTTGAGAATAGCCAGGTTTTTAGGTGTTTGCGGAAGAGTTGGAGGGAGCTTGGGGTTCGGAGTGGGGAGGTGAGGTTATTCCAGATCTCAGTGATTCTAAAGGGGAGGGATGACCCAAGTTTGCCTGCATGGGAAATACCTTTTATGGAAGGGAAGGATAGTTTAAAAATTTGGGAGGATCTGGAGGAAGTAGGGGTTGGGGAGTTCCAGGATAGAGGGATAACGGCAGGAAGGATGCCATGTAGGATCTTGTAGGCCAGACATCAAAATCCTCGGAGTCATCCTAGACCGCTGCCTGACCTTCGAAGACCACACCAACGCCCAGGTCAAAAAATGTTTTTATACCCTCTGGAAACTCCGCACCATCAAACATTACTTCGACCTCCCCTCCTTCAGACTGCTGGTCCAATCCCTAATCCTAAGCACACTGGATTACTGTAATATAATCTACATGGGCTCCTACAAGAAAACCATCAAACGACTGAGACTTATCCAAAACACCGCGGTCCGCCTAATCTTTGGTCTCAAAAAATCAGACCACATCACCCCTTATTATAGAAAACTGCACTGGTTGCCAATAGAAGCGAGAGTTATTTTCAAATTTGCCTGCCTCTGCTTCAAAACCTTAACTGGCTTATCCCCGATTTATCTGTCTCACCACTTCGTGTTCCCTGGAATCACCCGCACATGCAATGCCAACCTGTTTACCTACCCTTCCCCAAAAGGATGCATCTACAAAAGATTCTTCAATAGAACTCTCTCATACCAAGCTGGCAGATGGACAAACTGCCTGACCACCCTCATCTCACCTGCCCCATCTTACTCATCCTTCAGGAAATCTCTCAAATCTTTCCTCTATGACAAATTTCTTGAACCTCCCCCATCACCAAATAATCAATTACTTCCATCCTATAACTGATACAGGTAGTCTTCTTGACATTCACCACCCTGCATTGTTTTTTTGTACACTGCTTTGTTCATTATAATGCCCCTCGCACTGCCCCTCCACTATTTATATATATCACTGCTGTATATGTATAATCTCCTGCATGGTAAACCTACACTGCTCTTTGATGTATAAACACCTTTTCTGAATATGTACAGTTCGCATTGTATCTTCGCTGTCAATGTACAGTCTCTTACACTGTAAACCGCTCTGAACTGTTTGTGGTACTGCAGTATATAAAAATAAAGTTATTATTATTATTATTATTAAATTAGCTGCTATTGGCATGAACCAATGGTTGAGAATTGGAGTTAATTAGCACTCCTTTGCAGATATTTGGTATTCTATAAAACAGCACATACACTTCTCCCTCCGTATTCACTGTGATAACAGAACCGCAAACACAGTAAAACCACAAATAACTTTTTCATGTTATTTGCTGTTTTCTGTTAAAAACCATTGTGAAACCGTGAATAACATGGTGGGAGACCTGGCCTGTTCCTGAAGGAGAGGTAAAACACGGCGAAGAAAGTGCTGGGAATCAGCGATTTTCTCTGTAAACGCTTGGAATCAGCGATTTCTCTATGCAAGCTGATGTAATTTGGGGGAGGAGCCAGCAAGCTAAAAAACCATGAATAATCAAAACCGTGAATATGGAGGGAGAAGTGTAATTCATTTATTACAGTGATCTTCATTAATTTTTAAGCTGGGGTCACTTTGGATTCTAATGAGTTCAAAGGAGAGCCATTCCTACAGTCCACCTTCAAAACTCATTGGGGAGTATTTTCAAGATTGTGACCATTTCCAAATGTATTCTCTTGTCATCCTTTGAGCGTGTGCTCTTGTCCCCATCTGATTTCCCCTTTCTGTCCTGAGCAGAGGCAGATTAACATGAAAAATACATTCAGAAAAGCAATGACGGCCGCCAAAGAGGTCTCTGAGGGCCTTGCATTGAAGAACACCAATTTAGTACATATAGTATGAGGAGGGGGGGCAGGGTGCAAGAGAGAAAGAGAAGACACACCAGCGAGCCATCACTCTCACCTTCCCAGTGGCTGAGTTGACCAGTTTGGTGTCGCAGTCCACAGAGCCGGTCAGCAGCAGGCTGCCATCCTTGTTACTTGCAACACAGGTCAAAGCTCTCCGATGCCCATCTTGACCTACAGCATACAACAGTATATCATTAATAAAATTAATATTCGTAAGTTTGGTCCCTTTTTATAGTGTGATACACTAACATTTTAGCGGCAGGGTTGCATTTCTCAGGTGTGTCAAGGCTTCACAGCTCTCTCAAGCCAAAACAAAGGCAATGATTTAGACCATTTACTGTGGTCCATCCACTGTTCTGTTATTCCCAGGAATCACCCACAGACTCCCGCTCCCAAGTTGGGATTTCTTTTCTTCCACACCACTTCTTTCTCGTCCTGAGCAGAAAAGCATGTGGGACCCCATGCTTAATCTATGAATATAACAGCAGCCATACTGGGTCAGAACAATGGTCCATCTAAACCAGTATCCTGTTTCCAAAGTGGTAAATCCAGGTCATAAGTACCTGGCAACATTCCATGCTACCAATCCCGGGGCAAGCACTGGCTTCCCCCATATCTGTCAGACTATGGACTTTTCCTTCAGGAATCATTTGAACCAATGCTAAAGATAAGAACATAAGAATAGCCATACTGGGTCAGACCCCAAATAGTAGTAGCATTCCATGTAGAATCCCCAAAGAGTAGCAAGATTCCATGCTAGCGATCCCAGGGCAAGCAGTGGCAATAGCAGACTGTGGATTTTTCTTCCAGGAACTTTCTTAAACCCAGCTATGCTAACCACTGTAAACAATCTCTGGCAACGAGTTCCAGAGCTTAACTATTCGTTGAGTGAAAAAATATTTCCTCCTAATTGTTTTAAAAGTATTTTCATGTTTTAAGGGGGGGGATAGATGGGTGGGATGGGTCAGGGAGGGACTCAGGAGCTGTGACTCTTTAGCTGGAGTGGCCATCAGAATCAGGCTGCCAGTGTTACTGTTGCATTTTGTTTTCTTACGTCCCAGCTCTCTTCTTCTGGGTTTTCTGTTATTTATCTGGTCATGTCAGTTATGGATTGAGTTCGTTTGTTATTTCTTTAGACTTTGACTGGAGGGGAGTAGAATTGACTGGAGGGGGTGGGTTCTGGGTTGATCACTGAGACCGATTTTGCAACTTTTCAAGTTGTGTTTTGCTGTATTTTGCTTCTTGCATACACTATATGTGTGTTTGGTCTCTTAATAAAATGGATTTCAAATAAAAGTATTTTCATGTAACTTCATTGACTGTCCTGTAGTTTTTATTCCATCAACTCAAATTTACCCCGTTCTACAGTACTTAGGATTTTGTAGTCCTCGATCATATCGCTTTCAAGCTGAAGAGCCCTAATCTCTTAGCCTTTCCTCATACGAGAGGAATTCCATCCCTTTTATCATTTTGGTTGCTCTTCTTTGAACCTTTTCTAATTCCGCTATATCTTTTTTGAGATAAGGAGACCAGAACTGAACACAATACTCAAAGTAAGGCCACACCATTGAGTGATACAGAGGCATTATAACATTCTTGGTCTTATACTTAAAATACTCAACCTTTGTCCCCCTTCCCCCCCAAAAAAAAAAAAAAAAAACAAACACACCAGCTCTACCAATGCATTTCATTCCCACCCTACAGCGCCCACTGCTATTCTAGCCCTCCCCAAACAGATCTAATGCACTTATTTTGGATTTAATTTGGAACAACTTACCTTCTGTATCTGAATGCATTCTCTTGTCTGGAAGGAACAGATGGTCAATGACTTGTTCAAGGTCATAATGAGCACAGGACTCAGATCCCAGCTTCCCAACTTGCTATTCTACTAATCCTCCAATGCACCTCCCTCCTGCCCTGCAGAAGCTCCTACTAGTTCAGAACCGATAAACTCATCACTGCAACCAGCCAGAAGGGTTAAAGCATTTTCCCCTTCTAGACAGCCCTACTCACCCTTTAGGACATGCAGCGAGTTTCCTTGTTTCAGATCCCAGATTCGAACCGTCCCATCCCCGTAACCCATCACAGCTTTCTTTCCTGTAGAGTCAAAGAGAAAGAACCACCATTAGATGGAGGAACTTCACATCCCTTACTTCATCGATGAGCCCACTAAACACATTCTAGGGGTACATGGACGCAAACTAAAAAAAAAAAAAAGGGAGGGGGAATTGGCAAGTTCTTAGACTCTGTGGTGCTCTCCTGGATGCTCCTGTTGTATGCAGAGACCAAGATCTCTTATTCACTGAGCTCTGGACTCAGATGTTGAGTCTCATACAGTCAGAAGGATTAACTGCAGACTGTGAACGTGTCGGCAGTTTGCGGGGCCCAGCTGTCGTGTCCTGGTTTTTATTGCCCAGCATGACTCTGTGATTTTTAACAGCAATGCGCACGTGGCTCTCTTACCATCAGGGAGCACTCGGCCACAGGTTGCAGGGCAGCCGGGTCCTTGAAAGGTTTTACACTCTCCGCTGGGCACCTTCCACATCCAGGAGTTTCCATCAGCAGTACCAGCCAGAAGCACATGTGCACAGGGGTGCCACTCCATCCACTGTCACACAGAGCCAGGAACAAAGAGAAGCAAGAAGCAAGTCAGCATCCTACAATGACCTGGGGAGAGCCCCAAGAACCTGCCCTATGCTAAACCAGAGATTCTACCCCACCATCCCCTCCCCAGCCCTCAGAGACAGATCCTGGACTCTTCCTCCGCTCTCTGCCCAAGATGAACCCGACTGTCTGCTCCCCATCACTCCTCGAAAAAGGGCTCTAGACTCTTCCAGCCCCCCAATTAGAGTGATTCAATTTCAGTTTTGAAATCAGATGGTTCCCTGATGAAGCAAGAAGGGACTTGTTCTAGACTCCATCCTGATGGGTGCCAAATAAAGGCAGGAACAAAGAGGAGCCAGTTGCTAAACAGGAGCCTCACCTCCAAATCAGCAACCTGAAAGGACCAGATCTCCTGCTTGCTGTCCACCTTCCACACCTTGATCAGACCACTCATGTCACCTGTGGCTACCATGGACGAGTCATAACTGAAGACAGCACACGTGACCGAGTCTTTATGACCTGCAGAGATATAACAACTACAATTATATGTCACAGAACAAGTGTTAGCTACACGCGTTCCCTCTATCCCTGCAAACCCACTCAGGAAGGAAAATGTAGTTTTACCTACTTACTTTCCTCTAGTCCAGTGTATCGCAAACTGTGTGCCGTGGCACACTAGTGTGTCTCCTGAGATTTCAGGTGTGCCGCGAGATGCTGGGGAGGAGGAGAGGTGCTGTTTCTGGATGTCTGGCGAGAGGCACATCCTGTAGGCAATCAGCTGGTGCCAGCGCCTCTCCTCGCGTCTGGCAGCTCAGGGCTCATCTGAAGGGCCTTCGTGCATGCACGGACGTCAACCCCATGACGACGGCCGCACACTTCCGGATGCCTCGAGACGCAGTGTGCTGTGGCTTGACAAAGTTGGCAAGACGCTGCTCTAGTTCTACCAGACCAGATCAGATCAGAAAGGACATGCCCCTCTACTAGCAGATACGACAGAACAAGCGCTTGTGAAACCAGCCCTATAGAGGACACAGTGCAGTCACTAGTAGTCCAGTATCTCAGGGGAGAGTCATGGCACATTGTAATCAATATGTGATTATGTATGCAGTATTTGTGATCCAGCAAGAATTGTAGATTGAGCAGAATGCACGCTTTTTCTTTTAAATATGTAAATAACTCAGGAAAACCTCCTTCACTGGTTCAGAAGCATAACCTACTCATTCTGAACTCTCTCCGCTGCTCTAGCACTCAAATAAAAACAGAGGGAGAAGTGGGGGGAAGCATAGAAGAGCATTCAAAGAGGAAGAGAAGGAGAAAGCAAGCAGGAGAAGGGAAATGGATAGAGGACAAAACTTCTTCTGGGAGTGTGAGGAGGGCGTAAGCAGTGTTGGGCCAATACCAGGTGAGACAATAGGGGATGGGCAGGGAACTGGCACCACCAGTTCTACCCAGGAAGCCTAATCCAAAAGCAGATGAAACCAGGAGTAGGAGAAAGACCATCCACCCGCCTGAGGAGATGGAGAATACTGGAGTTCCAGTGAGCAACTTTGTGCTCTCTATCTCTGCCTGCTGGTAGGTGGACTTAGCCCATCTGCCTGGATTCATCTGCCACCGATGACAAGGAACACTACTTTTTTCAGTCTCTACCAAAAATAAGACTGCCACCAATACTGTCTGAAAGTTTTCAGCTGAAACTGCAGTCAAAACTTCCCCCCAAAGCCAAAACCTCCCCAAAAATCAAGCTTTGGCAAAGTAAATATACATCAGTGAGGTCAGTTAAGGATTGTCAGAGCTTGCAGTCTGCATCCCTCTGCTAAAACCACAGAACTATTATAAATAATGAAAGACCGTATTTTACCCCCAAACAAGATAGCTGTGGTCTTGGTTCACGTGTTTTTACAGTGGCTGACTTTGAGCACTGGAATGATAGTTAACCTTATAATTCCTTCAGGGAGGCTAATTCCTAAGGAGCTTATCAACCAAATTTACAGACTTAAAATTCCTGCTAAAATATTGTATCAAAAGCATTTGTCTGGAACGTTCTACTTACCATATAAACTATTGTAGAAGATCACAGCTGCATTACTTACAATCTCTTCCCCCTGAACTACCCTACAATCCCTGGTGGTCTAGCAGTATAGTCAGGGCAGGAGCAATGCCCCAGTTGCGGCAGCCCTTTTGAACAAGAATTGGAACAAGCAAGAATAGGGTTGAACAAAAAAGCATTGACAGGACCTGATATTAGATTCTCATAGAATATTCACGGGCCAAATAGTAAATATATGAGACACCTCAGTATGGGCCTGGATATATCTCAAGTGGCTTTTTTGGGGGCCCGGGCAGAGACTCATAGGTGACCAGAAGATATTTGCAGTATGCTTCTGGAACGAATTATGCTCATAAACCAAGGTACCACTGTATAAGTATCAAAACTACAAAGTCCCAGTTCATAATAAATAATTCTTAGAATACATTCAAAGGAGTTCACTTCAGTGCAATATTCTTCAATGTTCTTCGACATAATTCAATATCCAAAAAGAAAACACAGTTCAAATCAAATCGTAATTCATAAGTCCCTCATATAACAATTCATTCAGTGTAAGGTAAACTTATCTGAATCCCAACGAGACAGAGCTCCATTTCGTAACCTTCCTCAGGAGCTAAAACATTCATTTAAATACTGGTCGGAAACGTGTCTTGAGAGGAACTTCTTGAAAATTAACAAGCGCTCCAGCAACCGGGTCCAGATTTCCCCGGATGGCTTTTCAAAATCTAGCAGTTGTAGAATTTCCCCCAAAAGGGCCTACTGAGGAGGGGGGGGGGGATCACATCTAGCCAAAACCGAAAATACAGTGGTACCTTGGATTACGAGCATAATCCGTTCCAGGAGCATGCTCGTAATCCAAAATGCTCATTTATCAAAGCGAGTTTCCCCATAGGAAATAATGGAAACTCACTTTGATAAGTCCCCCCCCCCCCCAGCGTGATCCGGCACTCCCCGTGAGAACAGGCACCCCCCGCCCGACCAACTTTAATTCACCCCCCCATCTGGCACCGGCATGAGAACTGCTCCCCCCCCCCCGCTCGAATCGGTACCCCCCCCACGAGAACAGGAGCCCCCCGCCTGCCCAACTTTAACTCACCCCCCCCTTTGGCACCGGCACGCAGCCCACAAGTGCCGGTGCCGCTTGAAGATCTTCTTCTTCCCAGTCTCTGCCAGCTCTGCCACCCACAGAAGAATACCGCACGAGGGGGAAGAATTGGCTAGTCGATGCCCAGAAGAAGAGAGAGTGAAGCACGCTGAGGACATTGACCTGAGACCGAAACGAAAATTGAAGAAGGGAAAGTCAACGATCCTGGTGGGAGACTCGATACTGAGGCATGTGGACAGCCACATAGCAGGAGGAAGAGAGGATCGACTGGTGACCTGCCTCCCAGGAGCGAGAACCAAGGACATCGTGGACAAAATTGGGATGATCCTGGATGGAGCGGAGACGGAAGAGACCGCAGTAATGATCCACATTGGGACGAATGATGTCAGCAGGAGAGACTACAGAAGAGGCACGCTGATAGAACAGTTCAAGATTCTGGGAAGGAAGCTGAAGATGAGGGCCCAGAAGATAGTATTCTCAGAGATCCTACCGGTACCGAGGGCAGATGTGAAAAGGCAGGAAGAACTACAATCAATAAATGCGTGGATGAGGAGATGGTGTGAGGAAGAAGGATTCCTCTTCGTGAGAAACTGGACAACGTTCTGGGGCAAGAGCAAGCTCTACAGGAGAGATGGACTGCACCTGAGCGCGGCGGGAACAAGACTTCTAGCAAACAACGTCAAGAGAGGAATAGAACAGGCTTTAAACTAAGAGAAAGGGGAAAGCCGACAGTCGACCTAGCGTCGATGATTCGGAAGAAGGTATCCCGTGAAGATACTGAGGGGAAAAAAGGCAGGGAAGAAACAAGAGACAAATTACAGGAGTCAACTAACCCAGAAGAGGATTGTAGCAAAAGAGAAGACACCAAAGACTGAAGCACAGGGAAAAGAAATGAAGACAACAAAATGCCAGGATCTAAACTGCATATATACTAATGCAAGGAGTTTAAGAAACAAAATGGGGGAGCTAGAAGCCATGGCCAATGCAGAGGACATAGACATCATTGGAATCTCTGAAACGTGGTGGAATGAGGAAAACAAATGGGATACAGCACTGCCGGGGTACAAGCTCTATCGCTGGGATAGGTCAGGTCAGAAAGGAGGAGGAATAGCCCTATATGTAAAAGAAAGCATACAATCGACAAGAATGGACACAGCGGAGATGATCAACAAACTGGAATCGCTATGGGTTAAAATACCGGGTAGGAAAGGGCATGAAATAAAGATGGGCCTATACTATCGTCCACCCGGGCAAACCGGAGATAGCGATAAAGAAATGGATGCCGAGATGAAGCGAGAATGCAAAAGCGGTTACACAGTTGTTATGGGAGACTTCAACTATCCTGGGATAGACTGGAGTCTTGGAAGCTCAAGATGCGCTAGGGAGACAGAATTCCTGGAGGCTATACAAGATTGCTTCATGGAGCAGCTTGTTAGAGAACCGACGAGAGGAAATGCCACTCTGGATTTAATCCTAAATGGACTAAGGGGACCTGCAAAGGAAGTGGAAGTAGTGGGACCGTTGGGAAACAGTGATCATAATATGATCAAGTTCAAGGTTGAAGTAGGCATACCGAACGGAAAGAGAACCATAGCGACATCTTTCAACTTCAGGAAAGGAAACTATGAAGCAATGAGGGAAATGGTAAGGAAGAAACTTAGGAACACTTCCAAAAAATGGCAAACAGTAGAACATGCCTGGTCTTTTTTCAAAGACACAGTGAGCGAGGCACAAAATCTGCACATCCCCAGATTCAGAAAGGGGTGCAAAAAGGGTCGAACAAAAGACCCAGTATGGATGACTAAAATAGTGAAGGAAGCAATAGGCAATAAGAAAAATTCATTCAGGAAATGGAAAAAGGACAAAACTGAAGGGAACCAGAAGGAGCACAGGAAGTATCAAAAAGAATGTCACCATGTGGTTCGAAAAGCCAAAAGAGAGTATGAAGAGAGGCTAGCCAGGGAAGCACGAAATTTCAAACCGTTCTTCAGATATGTTAAAGGGAAACAGCCAGCTAGGGAGGAGGTAGGACCGCTGGACGAAGGAGACAGGAAGGGAGCGGTTAAGAAGGAGAAAGAAGTCGCAGAAAGACTCAACATGTTCTTCTCGTCTGTATTTATAAACGAAGACACAACCAACATACCGGAACCTGAACAAATCTTCAATGGAAATCAAGCAGAAAAATTAACATCCATGGAAGTGAGCCTTGATGATGTACACAGGCAGATAGAAAAACTTAAAACTGACAAATCCCCGGGTCCGGACGGAATCCATCCCAGGGTTCTGAAGGAATTAAAGGAGGAGATAGCGGAACTACTGCAGCAAATTTGCAACCTATCCTTGAAAACAGGCATGATCCCGGAGGATTGGAAGATAGCCAATGTCACGCCCATCTTTAAAAAGGGATCAAGAGGTGACCCGGGAAACTACAGACCAGTGAGTTTGACTTCGGTTCCGGGGAAACTGACGGAAGCACTGATTAAAGAACACATCGATGAACATCTGGAAAGAAACGAACTTTTGAAAACAACCCAACATGGTTTCTGCAGGGGGAGATCGTGCCTAACGAACTTATTGCACTTCTTCGAAGGAATTAACAAACGGATGGACAGAGGAGACCCCATAGACATCATATACCTTGATTTCCAAAAAGCCTTTGACAAGGTGCCTCACGAACGTCTACTCCGGAAACTGAAGAACCATGGAGTGGACGGAGACGTACATAGATGGATCAGAAACTGGTTGGCGGGTAGGAAACAGAGGGTAGGGGTGAAGGGCCACTACTCGGACTGGATGGGGGTCACGAGTGGTGTTTCGCAGGGCTCAGTGCTCGGGCCACTGCTATTTAATATATTCATAAATGATCTAGAAACAGGCACGAAGTGTGAGATAATAAAATTTGCGGACGATACAAAACTATTTAGTGGAGCTGGGACTAAAGAGGAATGCGAAGAATTGCAAAGGGACTTGAACAAATTGGGGGAATGGGCGGCGAGATGGCAGATGAAGTTCAACGTTGAGAAATGTAAAGTATTGCATGTTGGAAACAGAAACCCGAGGTACAACTATACGATGGGAGGGATATTATTGAATGAGAGCAACCAAGAAAGGGACTTGGGGGTAATGGTGGACATGACAATGAAGCCGATGGCACAGTGCGCAACAGCCGCTAAGAAAGCAAATAGAATGCTAGGCATAATCAAGAAGGGTATTACAACAAGGACAAAAGAAGTTATCCTGCCATTGTATCGGGCAATGGTGCGCCCGCATCTGGAATACTGCGTCCAATATTGGTCTCCGTACCTTAGGAAGGATATGGCGTTACTCGAGAGGGTTCAGAGGAGAGCGACACGCTTGATAAAAGGGATGGAAAACCTCTCATACGCTGAGAGATTGGAGAAACTGGGTCTCTTTTCCCTGGAGAAGAGGAGACTTAGAGGGGATATGATAGAGACTTATAAGATCATGAAGGGCATAGAGAGAGTAGAGAAGGACAGATTCTTCAAACTTTTGAAAAATAAAAGAACAAGAGGACACTTGGAAAAGTTGAAAGGGGACAGATTTAAAACGAATGCTAGGAAGTTCTTCTTTACCCAACGAGTGGTGGACACCTGGAATGCGCTTCCAGAGGGAGTAATAGGGCAGAGTACAGTACAGGGGTTTAAGAAAGGATTGGACAATTTCCTGCTGGAAAAGGGGATAGAGGGGTATAAATAGAGGATTACTGCACAGGTCCTGGACCTGTTGGGCCGCCGCGTGAGCGGACTGCTGGGCATGATGGACCTCAGGTCTGACCCAGCAGAGGCATTGCTTATGTTCTTATGAGACTGGGAAGAAGATCTTCAAGTGGCACCGGCACTTGTGGGCTGCGTGCCGGTGCCAAAGGGGGGGTGAGTTAAAGTTGGTCAGGCGGGGGGTTCCTGTTCTTGCGGGGGGGGGGGGGGGTGCCGATTCGAGCGGGGGGGGGCCCTTTGCGAGCGATGCCGGTTATCGGGGGGTGCTCGCAAATCGAGTCAACACTCAGTTTGCGAGACACGTTTTGCGAGAATGTTTTGCTCGTCTTGCAAAACACTCACAAACCGGGTTACTCGCAAACCGAGGTTTGACTGTACATCCATAAATGAAACCTTTTGGACAAAACCAAACAGAAAAAGGATTTAAGGTCATTTTCAGCACCATAAGTGAAACCAAAATTCATTAGGCCTCCAGATCTCGATTCCTCTGGGTATTCTCCTGGGACCAAGCAGAGGACCGCAAGACTTTCAATGGCTCATCCGTAACTGAGTAAAGAAAGTCATCCGATATCCTGCGCGTTGGATTCACAAGCGTCTGCTCCATGCAGGAGCATAACTTCCTCGTTCTGAACTGGTCTAGTGGACAATGAAGTCAGTCGGAGAGGAAAGAGTAAGGGAATACAGGGCAGAGAGGCATTTGAGATTTGAATCTTATTTTCATATCTTCACGGAGAAACAAGTGTGGGAGGTTCACCTGTACATTCAAAAAGAAGCTCGCCATCACTTAGCCGCCACACAAACGCTTTCTCATCCTCGCCTCCCGTCACTGCCAGTGCGCTCTCTTGAGGGTCTAGGCTCACACAGAAAACGGAAGCTAAAAGAAGATTAAATATTTTGTAGTCATACAAAACCAGTCTGAACACACAAACAAACGTTATTATACCCGTTATCCAGTTAAAATTTTGTTAACGGTTCTTTCTAATGACTTTAATGCGCATGAAGTTGGATTAACAGCATGGGAAACCAAAATCCTTCATTTATTCTCAAAACAAGAGTCAGCAAAAGCTACTTATTTAAAAACAGATCACCCGATAAATTCTTTTTTTTTTTAAAAAGGGCTTTTAAGAGCTGTTCAAATTTATTTTCTTCTGTTCAGGTTTGAAAGAAGAAAGTGAACAAAAATTTAACCTCTTAAACGGGTGTGATGTTTCTTTGCTTTGCTTTCTAGGCAAAAATACTTCAGAATATGCTCTGCAGTGTAATGAAATCAAACAATCACTTCTGTAGCTTGTCTTTTTCATACAAACAGCTTCACACCCAACACAGACAACAGCAGTGCCCTAGCAAAGGAGAGATGCACTGCTGCTGCCTATGTCTGAAGCTTGCATTGCTCTCTACACATTCCCCTGCCAGAGTGTCAACAAAAGTCAGAAGACAATTTACTCTGTTGTCACAAAGCAGCATACCATGAAAGGTGGTTCTTGCAAGCCCTAGGAAAGGCTTCTTACGGGGAGGGCTTTTGAAGCACTAGCTGAATGTGTTGTAATTGTTGCCAGTCTGGTAAACTAGTGCACCCGTGACGCTGAAAAAGTAATACACAGGGTACTAGTGTCTGGGCTTCAATTAGGCGGGGGCTCAGAAGTGGGATCACGTGACGCCACTGTTTCTTAAGCTGCCCGTTGAATTCCGGGTAAAGTTTAAGGCATTTATGGGCTCATTGCCATCTTATTTGGTTTCATATCTGAAATTGTCTCGCTCAGGCATTTTCATCTTCCCTGCCCCAAGGTCCTGCCGTTATAAAACTTTTTTAGATAGGACATTGGAGTATCAGGCCGGGAAGCTGAATTCCTGGTTACACCCACTGATTTCTCAAACTTATTCTTATTTTACATTTAGAAAATTTTTAAAAAACGTATTTATTTGATAAATTAGAATAATGATTTTAACTGCGCTGTGTTTAATTAGTATTTCTTTACTTTCAAATTTTAAAATTTTTCTACATTGTTTTTTAACTAGAGTTGAACCAGTCTTTAGTAGAACTTGTTGTAGGCTGTTTTTTAAATTATGCATCTATTCTATTAGATTATAGGATTTTAAATTGTATATTAGCTATTGCTGTATTGATTGTTTACGATGTATTACCACTGTGGAATTGTATATTATTCGCTGAACTGCTCAGTTTTATTCTTGTTGTGAACCGCCCAGAACTGCTGGTGGGGCGGTATATAAGAAAATAAATTATTATTATTATTATTATTATCTATATAAAAATGAACCAAATTATTTAGCTGAAATGATTACAAACTATTTGCCCTGTAGATTTTTACATTCTAGTACTCAGGCCAACTTGGCGATTCCTCCTGCCTCAAAAGACCATGTGGTATCCACCCATACTGAAGCATTTTTTGATTCAAGTTAAATTTTTTTGATATACCACCAATATAAAACCAAAAGTTAAAATCTAAGCGGTTTACAAGGGGATAACAACTAATAGACTGGTACTATTTTGAGGCCCTTGGTATGTTTATCATAATCACAAAAGTAAAATAAAACTGTTTCTTGATCATTTAGCTATAAATGACAATATTATTATTAAGACTTAGCCAAAAGGAAAGATTTATAAACTATAAAGAGTTTTACCTCATGCAAAATTGTCATCTATATAATAAAACCCTAGCCGCGCATGCATACTCTTAACTGCGTGCTTCCATGATCTGTAGGTCTATCTAAGTCTAACCAAGAAAAGTCTTCAAAGACTTCAGCGGATCCAGAACACTGCGGCTAGGTTGATCTTCGCAAAAAGCAAATTTGACCATGTTTCCCTGCTTCTGTCAAAACTTCACTGGCTTCCGGTGATTTCTAGGATTCACTTTAAATGTACTTGCCTAATATTCAAGATCCTACATGGCATTCTTCCTCCCCTAATTCCACTGACCTGGATCCGCCCACATACTCAAACTATCTTTCCCCTCGTTAAAAGGCGTCATGTATACAGGTAAATTAGGGAAATCCCTTTTCTTCAAATTCACTGAGCTTTGGAATAACCTCCCTGCCCCGCTGCGGAACCTAGGCTCATTCCAATTATTCTGAAAGCATCTGAAAATGTAAAACTATCTATTTAAAATGTAAAGCTCTTCATAACCTCTAATTTCTTATGATGTCCTTCCCTCATTTATTGAATTACCTGTAAACCGTGCCGAGCTCTATCTTTATGGAGATGATGCGGTATACAAACTTAAAGTTTAATTTAGTTTAGCAGAGGAGTGACTATTGCTTTCTTCCAATCTTGAAGAAAATTAGCAGCAGAAAGCCTATCATTAACCATCTGATCTTCAGATGGTACAATATATAAAAGTTTTTAAATCTGAACTGAAAATGTATTTTTTTATAGGTATCTCTCTCTCTCCTGGTTTCTTTTGGGATTTGTAAAGTTCTGTATGTAATGTTTAAATGTATATTTGATTGTTTATTTTTATTGTAATTATATTGGGGGAAGAGGGGTTTGTAAACCGCTTTGACCTTTATTGATGAGATAATATATCAAATGGAATAAACTACTATAACTATCACATCTGCAAAGAGTTTGTGCAAATGGAGATTGGGCAGATGTTTGCCCTGAAAACTACATTCCCACACAAAAAGACCTTCGTGCCTGAATGCAGCATAAAACCAGAGAAAATCGTCTCACCCGTGTGTCTGGAGAAGGTCACCTCACTGTCATCCAGGGCATCCATACCCTCCTCAACGCCCTCATCCTCCGTCTCCCAGTCCTCATTCTCCGCACCGTCTCCTTCATCAGCAAAGTCCACATCTTCCATCTCATTGGCCAGGTCATCTAGAGAAACGGTAAGACCAACAGAACAAGGGTTAGATGAAGAAGCAAATCAAATCCAAGGCAACACAGCTGAAAAGGGTGAGCGCACTCAATTCAAGAGCAACCAGATGGGGGGAGGGAGGGCACACAAAAAGATACATTCCTCCCAACCTCATCAAAAACATGCTTTATGCTGCATCCTGCGATCAGGCAAGAAATGAGTTGACTAAGGGCGATGCTTGTGCTTTATAATAAACTAGTATTTTAGCCCGTTACATTAACGGGTGCTAGAATATGTCTGTGTGTCTTTATTTCTGTCTCTCTCTCCCTCCTGCTGTGTCTTTATTTTGTCTCTCTCTCCCTCCTGCTGTCTGTCTCTCTCCCTGTCCTCCTTTGGCTGTCTGTCTTTCTATGTCTCTCCCTGCCCCTGTGTCTCCCTGCCTCCTATGCAGCAGCATTTCTCTCCCACCACTTCCCTGTGCAGCAGCCACTCAGCATTCCCTCCCCCTCCATTTCCTTCCCCCCACACACCACTTCCCTGTGCAACAGCAGTGTTTCCCCTACCCCCTCTTTCCCTTCCCTCGGTCTGGCCGGCTCCCTTAGTCCCTTACCGCCCCACCCCCACCCCCCCGCTTCCCTTCCCGCGGTCCCGACTAACCTTCCGAATCCAGCAGCGTCTGCAGCACTCTACACACTGCTGCTTCGGGGCCTTCTACTGCCCAGCAAATCAGGGCAGTAGAAGGCCCGAAGCAGCATTTGTAGAGTGCTGCAGACACTGCTCGAATCGCAACGGGAGCAAGTAGGGGGAACGGTGGCCCTTTCAGAACAGCAGCGCGAATCGATTCGTCACGGATATCAGCTGGATGGGTTGACTGCGTCTTCTCTGGGCGGAGGTGGCAGCAACTTACTTGGCTTTATCCTTCAGATGGCAAGAGCCACCGCAGCCGACAGGCTCTGCGCCACCGTGCGCATGCGCACTCCTACCTGCGGGTCCCTACAGCTCACGGAAAACGGGAGCACGCAGGTGGGAGTGCGCACGCGCGCTTAGGGCTTTATTATATTAGATTACCATTCGGTTCATCGCATCCTATGCAATATCCATCATGCCAATGCAATTTTACAGAAGAGTTCAAACTTCTCCTATAGACTTACAAGTGCATTCATGCTGTAGCTCCTCGGTACCTCTCCTCTCTCCTTATACTCCTCCCTGGGAGCTGGAAAATCTTTCTTATCTGTGCCCTTCTCATCTTCCGCCAACTCCAGATTCCGTCCCTTATGCCTGGAACAGACTGCCTGAGTCAGTACATCAAGCTCCGTCTCTGGCAGTGTTCATATCCAGGCTAAAAGCCCACTTTTTTCAAGGCTGTTTTTAACTCCTGCCATTCAGCTGTGAAATACCCACGTCTTCATCATTCCCTCTGTGAAATATTCCCTAACTCCTATTTGTCCTGTTTATCTGATTTAATTAGATTTGTTTAAGACATAGGGTTCCTTTTACTAAGCTGCGGTAGCGTTTTTAGAGAGCGCTAACTTCCGCGCTATGCGGAAAAAACTAACGCCAGCTCTATGGAGGCGTTAGCGCGTACGGCTTAGTAAAAGGAGCCCACAGTCTACTTAAATCTAAGTTCCAAAATACATACAAAAATATAACAAAACATAATTAGAATCCACAGATTAAAAACATAAAAATAGACAACCTACATCTTTTTCATTTCTTCACTACTATTCCTCATAAAACTAGAAAAAGTTTCTACAAAAACAATTTGATTTTAGAAACTACTTAAATTGCTATATGTCATTAATCAATCACAACTGTCCAACCAGATTATTCCACAACGGTACCCGTTAATGAAATCGACATTTCCCTTCTGCAAGCATATTTTATTTGCTGTATTCCACCCACAGGCATCGCCACTTCTGATCTCAGAGACCGGCGTGGATGATAAAAGCCGGTATTTTGCATGTAATAGAGTGACAGGTATGCAAATCTGTTCCATGCATATTCATTAAGGCTAGCCTGAAAACCTGACTGGCTGGTGATCCTCCAGGACAGGGTTAGGAACCAGTGATATAAGCAATAAATACCATTTGACAAATACTACAGTACTCTAATCTTTTTTTATTTATTTATAAATTTAATCATTTATTACAACAAATAAAAATAGGAATACACACTAATATAAACAAGATAATTATTACATCAAAGAAAATAAATTAAATTCCAAGTCCACATTATTGGGACAAATCACATAATTACAAGATAATTTAAATTATAATCTGGCAATCAGACACATCTATATTCCTTTCTTTTATCACTTCTCATCAACCTCTGTAATAATCTCAGGTAATTTATCTACTTTAGGCTTATCTTGTAAGAAAATTTCCAATTGAGATGGGTCAGCAAAACTATACTTATTACTCTCATATGTAACCAAACATTTACAGGGGAATTTAAGGAACAATAAAGTTCCTATTGCCAAGAATCGTGTCTTGAGTTGTAAGAACTGTCTTCTTCTATACTGTGTTTGCCTGGAGACATCTGGAAACACATTTAATTTCTGTCCACAGAATAGAGCTTGCTGATAAATATAATAAAGTTTAAGAATAGCTTGCTTTTCCATTTCAGATTTTAATGTTACCAGTAATGCTGCTCTTTTTGCAATATAATCTTTAGAAGACTGCAGAAACTGAGAAATATTCAAACTATCTGGTGATGTCAATTGATCCACACCTCCCTGGTGTTTCTGGAAATGTAATATAAATTATCAGGAGAAAAACTATCCAACAATTCATAGTGGAGAACATCTTTCAAATACATTTTCAGTAACTCCAAAGGAGAAATAAAATGAGATATAGGAAAATTCAAGAAGCGGAGGTTTCTGGATCTCATGGCATTTTCTACTTTCTTCATCTGCATATGTATTACTGAATTATCTTTCATGTTAGATGTTAAGCAAGCTTGCATCACTGAGACAGATGATTCTACTTTATCAAGTCTTTTACCCATTAAATTTTACTGAGCTTCTTGCTCTGTTACTTTATTAGTAATTTCACTGGAAAATTGACAATTCTCTATTCTATTTACTACTGTCCAAACGTCCTCGATACTCTAATCTTAAATTTCTGGGTCGCACTATGCCAGTGGTCTCAAATTCAAACCCTTTGCAGGGCCACATTTTGGATTTGTAGGTTACTTGGAGGGCCTCAGAAAAAAATAGTTAATGTCTTATTAAAGAAATGACAATTTTGCATGAGGTAAAACTCGTTATAGTTTACAAATCTTTCCTTTTGGCTAAGTCTTAATAATAATATTGTAATTTATAGCTAAAGAGACAGATGATCAAGAAACTGTTTTATTTTACTTTTGTGATTATGATAAACTTACTGAGGGCCTCAAAATAGTACCTGGCGGGCCACGAGTTTGAGACCACTCTGCTTCATGCCTATGTACGTTCAAGCGACTTACAAATCAAGAAGTTTACATTATATTTAGGAGCTTCAACAATGAAATATAAAGTAAGAAGTATAATATGAGGTACTTACCAGAGATGGATGTAGTAATCATTCAACAGAGGGGGACATGAGTTGTCAGTAGAATTACAATACAGCAATTTAAAGTACAATACAGCTGAGTTAGATACAAGTAGATTGGTTATGTAGAGTTTGGGGACGGAGCTTTTGTGGTTTCTGAAAGAGTGAAATGCTGTGTAGGTTGCTGTGAAAGAGCATAAAGTCAAACCTTGGATAGCGAGTAACGTGGTTTACGAGGGTTTTGCAAGACGAGAAAAACATTTTCTTAAATTTTAATTCGATAAACGAGCGTTGACTTGCAGTACGAGCACATATGCATGCGTCACATCAAATACGCGTGTCGCATCACTGATCGTGTACAACATACACACATCTCACGCTGCATGGCTGAACGTAATAAAAGTATCACCCCAATTCACCTGCAGTGTAGTGACTGTTTGAAACGAGGGAGATCTTGCAATATAAGTACGTACAGTACTATACACTTTTCCCTCCGTATCCACGGTTTCTGTATCTGGGGATTCGCTTATTCAAAATTTTTCGGAAGCTGACTCCACCCCCAAAAATTAAATCATCATTAAAGTTCTTTTTCCTTTAACTGTACCGATAAAAAATGTATTGCTTACCATTCACTCTGAAAATCGCTGCTACCATGCTTTCTCCCACAAATTTGCTGCTTCCATCCTTCCCAGTGTGCACTGAGAAAAACACTGCTTCCCAGCATGCCTGCCAGAAATCGCTGCTTGCTTGCCTCACTGCCCAGAAATCGCTGTAGAAAAGTTATTCACGGTTCCAATAAAAAAAAAAAAAGGAAGGTTTTTTTCTAAAAACCGCAAATAATATTTAAAAAGTTATTCGCGGTTTTTCTGTATTTGCGCCCATGGTCCGCCCGCATCCCCCACGAATACAGAGGGAGAAGTGTATTTTCTATTAAAGTTTTTGGGATGTGGAATTTGCCTCATGTGCATTTATGCCTCGTATTTAAACGTCTCTATCATAATTCCCCTCTCTCCTGCCTTTCCTGTAAAGTATACATATTGAGATCTTTAAGTCTGTCCCATAAGCCTTATGACAAAGACCACCAACCATTTTAGTATCCTTTCTCTGGAACAATTAAATCCTTTTTATATCTTTTGGAAGGTCTAGTCTCCAGAATTGCACACATACACTATTCTAAATGAGGTCTCACCAGAGTCTTATACAGGGGAATCAATACCTCCTTTTTCCTACTGGCTATACCTCTCCCTATGCACCCTAGCATCCTTCTAGCTTTCACCATCACCTTTTCAACCTGTTTGGCCACCTTAAGATCATCACATACAACCATACCTAAGTCCCACTCTTCCGTTGCGCACATAAATTCTTCACCTCCTAAATTGTACCGTTCCCTCAGGTATTTGCAGCCCAAATGCATGACCTTGCATTTCTTAGCATTAAATTTTAGCTGCCAAATTTCAGACTATTCTTCAAGTTTTGCCATTTCTTTCTTCATGTTATTCACACCATCCAGGGTGTCTACTCTATTGCAGATTTTTGTATCATTTGCAAAGAAGCAAATCTCACCCAGCAGCCCTTCAGCAATATCACTTATATAAATATTAAAAAAAGAAAAGGCCCAAGAACAGAACCTTGAGGCACACCACTGATAACATCCCTTTCATCAGAGCGATCCCTATTGAACACTACCCTCTGTCGCCTTCCACTCAACCAGTTCCTGACCCAGCCCGTCACTTTGGGGCCCATCCCAAGGGCACTTAGGGTTCCTTTTACAAAGGCACGCTAGCGGTTTGACGTGCGTAATAGTGTAAGCTAAACCGCCGGACGGGCTAGCCACTACCGCCTCCTGTTGAGCAGGCAGTAGTTTTTGGCCAGCGCAGGGGTTAGCGCATGATGAAAAGTCACGGGCATTAACCCCGCTAGCGCGCCTTTGTAAAATGAGCTCTTAGTTTATTTATTAGATGCTTGTGTGGAACACTGTCAAAGGTTTTGCTATTACCTAAATACACCACATCTAGCGAACTCCCTCTATCCAATTCTCTGGTCACCCAGTGAAAGAAATTGATCAGATTTATCTGACAAGACCTACCTCTAGTCAATCCATGTTGCATTCCGTCAGTATCAGCTCCTTAGTAGGATGATTATGGTATAATTATGATTGTACGGAAAATCATCTCAAAAAACGCTAACTCTGTATTGTAACACCAATGCAGAAGCTCATGTAACAGCTCCGAATTCACTTCCTAGTCATTAGTAGCAGTATAAAAGCTTTCAATAAACAATAAAATTAAGAGATTTAATCGGTAATTGACGTAGCAAAGGCATGACACATTCAGGTTTTCTACCACTACAAATTAAACGTGCAGCAGATTGTAAGTTCTAGTGAGCAGAAATTGTCTTTTACGTATTTTAATAATAATAACTTTATTTTATATACTGCAATACCACAAGCAGCTCTGAGCGGTTTACAGAGAAAGAGCCTGTATTATTAATCAATGAGAGGGCACTCACTAAAGTTGAAAAGGGATAGATTCCGTACAAATGCAAGGAGTGGTAGAAAACTGGAACGCTTTTCTGGAATCTGTCATAGGGGAAAACACCCTCCAGGGATTCAAGACAAGGTTGGACAAGTTCCTGCTGAACCAGAACGTACGCAGGTAGGGCTGGTCTCAGTTAGGGTGCTGGTCTTTGACCTAAGGGTCGCCGCAGGCACGATGGACCGCTGGTCTGACCCAGCAGCGGCAATTCTTATCTGGAATGTAATGTAATGTAATTTATTTCTTATATACCGCTACATCCGTTAGGTTCTAAGCGGTTTACAGAAAATATACATTAAGATTAGAAATAAGAAAGGTACTTGAAAAATTCCCTTACTGTCCCGAAGGCTCACAATCTAACTAAAGTACCTGGAGGGTAATAGAGAAGTGAAAAGTAGAGTTAGAGGAAAAATAAAAATAAAATAAACATTTTAACAAGACAGCATTGATCTAAATACTTTGGAAGGTAGAAGAGAGGAGAGAAAGGAATAGAAGCAGAAGGGGGAGCTGTTGAACAGTAGAATTCTGGAGAAATTTAAATGATAGAAATAGAACAAAACAAAGACAAAAGGCAAAACAATAGATAAGATTAAAGATAAATCATAAGCTGGAAAGAAAAATAAAATAAAACTTTGTCTTCAATCCACGGTTTCAGCGTCAGTGATGAAGTGGAGCAAGTAAGTTTAGGAGGAGCGATTGACAAGTATTTACAATCCTCCATTCTCAGCATACTGGATTACTGCAACATCATTTGCTTGAGCTCTACGAAGAAAACCATCAGGAGACTAAAAATAATCCAAAACACCGCCGTCCGCCTCATATTCGGCCTGAACAAATGGGAACACATCACCCCTTACTACCATAAACTTCATTGGCTGCCATTCGAATCCAGAGTCCTATTCAAGTTCGCCTGCTTCTGTTACAAAACAGTATTTGGTTTATCGCCAAACTACATCAACCCTCACTTCATTCTGAATTGCACCAATAAGAACTCCCGCAGAATTCATCTGTTCGCCTTCCCCTCCCTAAAACTATGTCATCTCAAAAGATTCCTTGACAAAACCTTTGCCTTCCAGGCGGCTAAGCTGAACCCATGGCTAGCCCAAATTGCGCTTGAAGCCCCCACCTACCTCGACTTCAGAAAACTACTCAAAACTCACCTATTCCATGAACAGGATCCTTAATACACCCCCTTCCTTCAATGAACTGAAACCTCCTACCCCCTCACACTGTTTCTTCCCCCTACCCCTCACGATTCTCTCTCTCCCTATTCTTTTGTTTCATAGACAACGGCGTGAAAGACAAAAGCACGTGCCAACAATTGAGCGCAGCGCACGCTGCCGTACCGCTCTAAATTACAGTTTTTAGGGGCTCCGACGGGGGTTTTTGTTGGGGAACCCCCCAGTTTACTTAGACATCACGCCGGCGTTATGGGGGGTTGTAACCCTCCATATTTTACTGTAAACTGAACTTTTTCCCTAAAAACAGGGAAAAAGTTAAGTTTTCAGTAAAATGTAGGGGGTTACAAACCCCCGCGGCGCGGCGCGGCGCGGCGCTCCCCCCCCCCCCCGTCGGAGCACTAAAAACAGTAATTTAGAGCGGCGCACGCTGCGCTCAATTGTCTGGGCGCACCTTGTCCCGGCGCGCTTTTGACCTGACACCTATCCTTTTAACTACAACCACATCGTTGCCTGTAATTTTGATAAATTGATGCGATTCCGCTTGCAATCTCTGATCTTTGTTTAATTGATGTGAACCGCCTAGAACTCCCTGGGTATGGCGGTATACAAGAATAAAGTTATTATTATTATTATCAAGGAAGAAATGGAGTCAGAGGAATGTATCAAAGAGATAGGTTTTAATTGACTTCTGAAAGTTTGATATTTAATCCATTTGCCTGCTTGCAATGATAAGTAGGAGTAGCAATTGCTACATGGGAATCTGGATGCCAGGGGAGAAGCAGCCAGGCCCCAGAATGCATCTGGGCAGCAGGACTGGCCACATCCGGGTTTTACTCGCTTGGAGAGCCACCCGGATCCGCCCTCCCTTCTGGGAGCCTCCGGGCCTACCTGCGTCGGGCTCCGCGTCGCTCAGCTCCAGCACCTCGATGATCTCCTCGTCCTCGTGCAGCTGCAGCTCGGCGCCGGGGTCCTGGGGCTCGGGGTCCGCCATGAGCACCGGGAAACGCGGCCCTGGCCCTGGCGACGCTCGCAACCTAACCTGACGCTGCGCCTCGGCCAACCAATGGGAGCGCGCCGAGGGCGGGCGTGTCGCGGAGGACGCGAGCGCCGAGCTCGACGGGAGGTGTAGTTTGGCCGGGCGCTGCAGGGCTCATGCGCAGACGACGCCACGTGACCGTCGTCATTAGCAAATGCGACTGCGGGGCGGGGCATTTTACCTGGTCTAATGCTCTTCCCTCTCATCAAGTACAATGCTGGCTCCTCCCCAGGCCCCCAGCAGATCATGCCTTTTGGTTTTGTGTAAATGGCACTGAGCAGTTGTTTTGGGGAGAGCAGCATGCAAGAAATGAATGTTATAAAACACTGGTTCCACCCTACAGTTCTTGCAAGGCATCCCTTTATCCCCACCACCACCAAGCACAGGGCTAAAGAAATCACCCTGGTTTACCTCCCTCTTCCATTGATGGCCTTGTGTATACCTCCAGAAAAAAAGGACAATTTCTGTTAAAAAAAAAAATCATAAAATATTTAGTTCACCAAATGTTTCCCTGCCTTGGGATGTATTAAGTTCAAGTTTATTAATATTTGATGGATTGCTTAATCGGTTTGCTAAGCGATGTACAAAATTATTAAAAGAAAGTAAAATTACAGAAAGACAAACCAAATGACAAAATTCTTGAAGACAAGACAAACTTGAGATGGGAGGGAAAGGGGGGAAAGTTACAACTCTTTTTAGAAGAAAGACATTGAAAGCAGATCTCATGCATAGTCATTGAGGAAATCCTGAAAACCCAACTTGATTGCGGACCTCAAGGAGGGACTTTGAGACCCCTGCTTTAAAGAGTTTCTTTCTTACTCTACTGCAGGAGTAGGGAACTCCGGTCCTCAAGAGCTGTATTCCAGTCAGGGCAGGTTTTCAGGATTTCCCCAATGAATATGCATGAGATCTATTTGCATGCACTGCTTTCAATGCATATTCATTGGGAAAATCTTGAAAACCCGACTGGAATACGGCTCTCGAGGACTGGAGTTCTCTACCCCTGCTCTACTGGGTCTCCATCTCAGTCAACATTAGGGTTAGCATCAGTGATTTGTCGGTGCTGTGGATTCTCAAGCATCTCCAATACTGAGCAAATTCATTGACTATGTCTAGGGAAGGGTTATTTCCACTGGGTTTAGCACCTCCAATCATTTCAAAAAGCTGGCTCCTATGATTTCATATTCCCTCTTTATAAAGATGTACAGATTTTCACAAGGCAAATGCACCAAAGCCCATGGGAATTGAAGGCTTCGGTGCATTTGCCATGGCAGAGTCGGTACAATGGCTTTGTAAAAGGGGCCCTTAATGACGGTCTTGCGTGACATTTTTTACAAATCTGTGCACAATATTTTAAAATTCTGCTTAGAAAGAAAAAATAGACCTCTTAGTTACTGTGGTGCTGTGTGCTGTTTTTGGTCTTGGCATACATTTTTTAATGCCACTGTACTTCACGTGCCATTAGTATAATGCATCAGATGTAAACTCTCTTCATCGTATGCATTAGGAAACTCTTCAGAAGCTCAGCAAATGGCTGTAATGCGCAGCTAAGTATAGCTATTTATGTAGACACTGCCATTCAAAAACAAGGACCTTGCAGTTTACAGTATTTGCAAAGCAACTGAAAATTAACACACAAGATGTTGACATCAAAACATGGGGGAGGGTAAGTTCACAGAACAATGTAATCCAAACACAATCAAATGTACTGTGATACCTAAGGGAAGAATCAAATCATTCTAGACACATTCCGGGGATTTAGATTAAATGCCTGTTTAAAAAGTCCCACTTTTTCAGCCCTTATTTGAATTTCTCACACAAGCTTTCCATACCCATAACAAAGGGGAGAGATTGCCACTCTGTTAGTACCAGTGTAGGGGCATGAAATTGTTAACTGTTGTTTAAAATATTGCTCTGGCCTACATAGCTGAAAACAGTGTACAATCTATTGACCTCATCTGCCTAAAATGTATGTCCCTACCTTACCACATTGTAAGCTAAATAGATAAGAGTTTGAGCCATGATGTACCCTGCCCTTCTGTACATTTAACTGTAAGAGTTAGATAAGTGACCTGCTAGTGTGAGCTTAGGACCAATGAGTGTTAAGAAAAGTAACACGTGAAAAGCTTTTTCTAGAATTCAGTTGTATAGCCAGAAAAATGAATAAATATCTCTGTAACTTCCTGGTTTCGGCACTTCTGAGCCAGCTTGGAGCTCAGGGGTCCAGTATGCATTCTGTAATAAATCTCTTGTACTTTCTTCACACCTCTGACTTTGTGTGTCCAAGTGACCTTTCACCAGAAAACAAAAGGCCCAGTCCAAGCAAGAGGGGAGAGAGCATTGAAATGGACGAAGAACCAGGGGAGCCTTGTTCAAATCCCATGGAAGCTCCTTGCGATCTTGGGCAAGTCACTTAGGGCTAGACACACAAAGCTCACCTTTGCTGGGTGATCCAATTCACTATACCTCCTCATGCAAATTAATGCAATCGGCGGCACGCCCCACACCGACCCCAGAGTGATCCTGACGCATGCACAGACCATCTTCTTTGCCTGTAGATGGTCTGTGCAAGCGCTTGCTCTCAGCACAAGTGAGGAAGGGAGCACGGGTGATCGAGAAATTAGGCAGGGGGAGCTGATGAGCCCGGGGGCAGGGAATAGGAGCTAGAGGCATGCAACAGGCCCGGGCAGGATCTGAACGCCGAGTGACTGCCTGGGATAAGCTAAGCCGGTCCCGCAGAGTCAGAGCGCCTGGGACCGCAGACATTTTTAACACCGCACAGATCTGAAAGCGCTCCAGGCGGAGAAATCATTACTCACAAGTCCCAGCTCTCTCTGGAACAGCAGAACACGCCGCAGTGCAGCCTCTTTTTTGAACCCGCGGGTTAAAATTGCGGGTTTAAAACACAGGCTCACACTGCAGGGAAGGGCGGCATAGAGCAGGAGAGTCAGGGTGGCAGAGAGCAGGAGAGTCGGCAGGGACATGAGTGATTGGTCCTCAGCAGTTGCTTCTTTTTGGATCGGCCAGCCCAATCGGTGTTCCTTCTTTTTAAAACTACAAAAAAAAAAAAAAAAAAGAGGCAGCATACAAGTCCCAATCCCTTTCCCTAAAGCAGAGGTGTCAAAGTCACTCATCGAGGGCCGCAATCCAGTCAGGTTTTCAGGATTTCCCCAATGAATATGCATGAGATCTATTAGCATACAATGAAAGCAGTGCATGCAAATATATCTTATGCATATTCATTGGGGAAATCCTGAAAACCTGACTGGATTGTCCTCTAGGAGGGGCTTTGACACCCCTACCCTAAAGTATTATTGGTATATGTTCAGGTGATGTGTTGTGCAGAATGTCTTAAAATGTGCCTCCTCTCCCCCTCTGTAACACAACCCAGGAAAACTACATCACTGGTCCTGAGCATGGCAGCGGGTACCAGGTGTAAATCAGGGCCCTGGTTACTCCCCCAGCTTTGACCACATCCCCGCACTCACTCATAACCTGCTGATGCCGCCATATTAAGAACCAGCCCTGCAAAAGAGATCTTGGGGTAGGGTTAACAGATTTCCCCGAAGGAAAATCCGGACCCATGGCCATGCCCGCATGCCCGCCCTGTTCCGCCCCCAGACAGCATCCGCGCATTCACAGATGTGAGGCGATGATGTCACATGCAAATGTACGTGACATCATCGCCTTGCATCCCCCTCCCAACTCGATTTTTATAGGAAGCTTTTCCAAACCCGAACAAAGAGATGGCCGGGGAAATCCGGATGTCTGGTAACCCTATCATGGGGCAATGAATTGAAATCATTAATGGAAATCTCCAGGCTAGAAGTATAAACCATGAATGGTAGCCCACTTGTGGCTTTAAGTTCAAATGAGCCTCCCCCCCAACCCGCGTGGTGGCAGCAGGGGATGGAGGGACACCCCCTTCTTCCCCCAAATTTTAAAGGAGGAAGAGCATAGCAATTTATAAACATGGCTGACATAAATAAAGTTGCTTTGCTGCCTTTTCTACACCTAGATTCTAGCCCAGAGCTGGGCAACTCCGGTCCTCAAGGGCCACAATCCAGTCAGGTTTTCAGGATTTCCCCAAAGAATATGCATTGAAAGCAGTGCATGCACATAGATCTCATGCATATTCATTGGGGAAATTCTGAAAACATGATTAGATTCCAGCCCTCAAGGAGGGACTTTGAGACCCCCGCCTTAGATAAAACTACTCCCTCCTATCAGCCACAAAATTGCAGTTATTGCAACATTTCAGCCCAGCTCCAGCAAACTCTAGAGCAGTCTCTGAAACGGTGAACTCCTAAGATATTCCAGGTGTGCCACGAGAGATTCTAGAATTTTACTTTATTTTTTAAAATATTCCCTTCATAAGTATACACTAGAACAGATGACATGTATGTCACATACACAAGAATCTGTCAATGTTATGAGCGTCTGTGTGCGTAAGGATACAACCGCCCAGACGAGCATCATTCTTTGATGTGATTGGTCCTTGAAAACTAGCTGCAAGTAACTTATGCAACAAGGCTTTGTTACCATTTGGATTTTCTTATCTTTGCAAACTTGGATTTTCAGCTCTGAGAAAAATTAAATTAAAAAAAAAGGGAATGACTGCAGATGGTGGATGGTGAAATACATATTTGCTGGTCGACGATCGAGCTGTATTTTGAGTTAATTTGCGCTCAAAACCAATCGCATCCATTAGCAATTCTGTTCTAGCTACTTTAGTTTCACCATTGTTACAATTACCCTTACATAACTAAAAGAACTTAAAATTAAATTAGAGTTATTTATTTATTGGTGGTTTTACAATTTTATAATTTCAATTATACTGTGCTCCATTTAGTGTGCCAGAGTTTTAAAAAAGTGCTTTAGAGGAAGCAGAACAGCAACTTTATAAGCAGAAGTCATATCTGCCAATTTGCCATGTGCTGCTTCTGCCACCTCAAACGTGGGGGTCACTGCCTCTGGCTGCTTGTACAGAAGTCGCACCACTGCAGCCCAGTACGGTGTTAGCAAGCAGGATAAAAATATACTGCATCGTTGTAGCTGGTGCCTTTCCAGAACACCCAGCCTCTTTTCTCCAACATTTGGAAGTTATTTATTATGAGGGAAGAATGGGAGGAAGGGGCTGTCCCTATAAACAGGAAGAAGCAGATCTCAGCAAAGATCTTTCTTCTCTTTTTTTAAGCTCTGGTCTTCCACTTCAGTTGTTTAATATTTTTGTTCCTAGCAAAGCTGAATCTGGAAGCTAAACTCACCCCCTCTTCTATGAAACCACGCTCAATGAACGTCAGAAGCAATGAGCGTCAGAAGCAGCGCAGGCCGTTCAGCGCAGCTCCCCGTGCTAGAAACCACTAGCGCAGTTTCGTAGACGAGGGGGGTCAGCTTTTTAAGGAAATACTTGTTCCTTACAGTTACATAACAAATAATATAGAAAAAAACAGGGTAATACATTTGGGTTCAAATGTCCAAGGGAACAATACAGTTTAGGGAGTGAAGAACTTTTGTGCACAAAAGAGGAGAGGGGCTTGGGTGTGATCATATGTGATCTTAAGATGGCAGAAGTTAGACAGATGCTTGGGGGCAGGGTTAACAGACGTCCGGATTTACCTTTTAGAGGTCTGTCCGGGTGTCTGAATGGCTTGAATTTGAAAATTTAACCCTCCCCCTTTTACAAAACCGCAATAGCGGATTTGGTGTCAGGTCAAAAGCGCGCAGGGACAAAGGTGCGCCCAGACAATTGAGCGCAGCGCACGCTGCTGCGCCACTCTAAATTACTGTTTTTAGTGCTCCGACGGGGGAGCATGGGGGGAACCCCCCCACTTTACTTAATAGACATCGCGCCGCGTTGTGGGGGGTGTGGGGGGTTGTAACCCCCCACATTTTACTGAAAACTTCACTTTTTCCCTGTTTTTAGGGAAAAGGTTCAGTTTACAGTAAAATGTGGAGGGTTACAACCCCCCAAACCCCCATAATGCCGGCGCGATGTCTATTAAGTAAACTGGGGGGGTTCCCCCCACGCCCCCCCCGTCGGAGCCCCTAAAAACTGTAATTTAGAGTGGTGCGGCGGCGCGCGCTGCGCTCAATTGTCAGCGCACGCTTTTGTCTTTCGCGCCGTTGTCTTTGAACCGCGGATTTTAGTATAGGCCAGTGTGCTGAATAGTCTACTCTGCTCCTGACACTCAGAGTTCCTATGAGCGTTGGGAGCAGCGCAGAGCATTCAGTGCGCTGGCCTGCCCTAAAAACCACTATCGTGCTTTTCTAAATTTTCAAATTCACAAGTATCCACTTGTTACAGCAAAATGGAGGTCATAATCAGGAAAAATAGTAATCTCCTAATTAGACCACAGTAATCATAAGGTGGAGTATACCTAATCTAATCTATTTGTGCGTCGCACATACCTATTCAGGCTCAAGGCGACATCAAGAGAGGGAGGGTCAAGAGAAGAGGGGGAGGGAGGGGGAAGTAGAAGAGGGACAAGGAGAGAGGAGATTATGTGTCGAAAAGATGGGTTTTCAGTTTCTTCCGGAAAATAGTATAGCTAGGTTTGAAAGCCATAAATTAAATTTAAACATATACCCTCCCCCCCTCTTACAAAATCATGAAAGTGTTGTTTTGTGCAGGCCGATGTGCTCAATACTCTGTGCTGCTCTTGATGCGGTTTTGTAAAGGGGGGGGGGGGGGGGCGAGGATAGTGAAAAAGCATTAGCACTTCTCCAGCGGTAAACTTCTTGGTCCAATCTTCCATATTGATTGATCTTCTTGAGTTCTATGAAAGCTTTTAATTGTTCAGGAATGAAGAATATATGTCTTAAACCATCCAATCGTATTAAACATTTACAGGGATAAAGCAGTCTAAATTTAGCTCCGATATTCAAAGTAGCTCGTCTAAGAGCAAGAAAAGCTTTTCTTCATTCTTGTGTAGCCTTGGTTACATCTGGAAATATCCAAACTTTCTGTCCGTAGAACAGTCTGAGAATTACGGAAATACTTTTCCATGACGTTATTCAAATCTTGTTCAAAAATAAAGGAAACACCCAAGGTAGCTCTATGAGTATTTTCATGTAAAAGACATTTAAAAGCACATTTTTTTCAATTGGCTTTCTCAGATTAGAATAGAGTAAGGGACTGTGATCTGTCTTTATGTAATGATTGCTTTTGTAATGGACAATTTTTAGCTGTATGTATAAATTATGGTTCGTTGAGATTTGAGTGTTTTATTGTTTTGCCATTAGAATGGTTCTTTTTTTTTTTATAATTCTTTATTGATTTTTAAACAAGAACAGTGTTATATAAATAAAAGAAAAGTATATTATTGCATTCAGTCATAACACTAATATCTATATAGATAACAGAACTATCATTCAATAATTATATTATTTTGCATATAGTAATAACATAAGAACCAAGTAAATAATATAATATGAAACCAAGTTACCTAAAATATCATTATCAATATTTCCTCCCAACTCCCCAACCCCCCACCCTCCCTGGATGTGTAAAGATAAATAAACCAAGAAAAAAGTAAGACAAAATACAGTCTTATATTTGTACAAATGTAGTCAATGGACACCAAATTTTGTTGAATCTTCCACTAAGTCCCCTACACTCCGCATTAATTCGTTCATATTTGTATATAGTACACACATTCACCCACCAGAAAGTATAATTTATTCTATCATGATTCTTCCAATTGAGATATAGGGGTCCTTATATCAAGCTGTGATAGGGGTTTAACGCGCATAATACCACGCGTTAAACCGCCTGCATTGAGCAGGCGTTAGTTTTTTAGCCGACCGTGGGGGTCTGATGCGCTAACCCCGCTAGCGCGGCTTGATAAAAGGACCCCACAGTTTGCTATCATAGTTATGAAGAAAATAAACCATTTTTTAAACTTCTGTTCTTAATCTTTCCTTTTCTATTTTTAATGGAGTTCTTTTCTTGATGAATGGGATTTATGCATTGTAAAACCGCTTGAATCCTTTCAGGCCATTATGCAGTATATAAAGTTTTTAATAAACATAAACATTTAGGGCTCCTTTTCCTAAGGTGCACTAGCGTTTTTAGCGCGTGCAGCTAGCCCCGCGCTACATGGAAAATACTAACGCAAGCTCTACGGAGGCATTAGTGTGTTGCGTGCGCTAAAACCACCAGCTCACCTTAGTTAAAGGAGTTCATAATGATTGTTCTAAAATAGTGAACAAATTATCCAAATCCAACTTCTGATGTTCTGAAGACTGAGAACCCCTATTTATGGGGGGGGGAAATAATTTCAGAAGAAAAAGAAAAAACCTCCATTACATAGTTCTTAATAAATGTCTCTAGGTAAAATCCCAGGATCCATCGAAAAATTTAGAAGTCGTAAATTCAATCTTCTATTGAAGTTTTCTAGCTGTTCTTTCTTCCTCCTTAACAATGTTTGATCTTTTACCCCAGTACTTTGGAGTTCTTGAATACATACAATCCCAGATTGAAAAGTGTTGATATAAGAACCTAAGAATAGCCTTACTGGGTCAGACCAATGGTCCATCAAGCCCAGTAGCCCATTCTCACGGTGGCCAATCCAGGTTCCTAGTACTTGCCCAAAACCCAAGGAGTAGCAACATTCCATGCAGAATCTCAAAGAATAGCAAGATTCTGGAACCTCAATGAGAGCAACATTCCAGAGCTGAGATTGTGATGTCATAATGCCTCATTCCACAATGCCTCAGAGCCAACTTCATTAGTGATGTCACAATGGCTTGATTGTCTTATACTTTGCTCACATAAGAATATCCTTACTGGTCAACCAATGGTCCATCAAGCCCAGTAGCCCGTTCTCACGGTGGCCAATCCAGGTCCCTAGTACCTGGCCAAAACCCAAGGAGTAGCAACATTCCATGCAGAATCTCAAAGAATAGCAAGATTCTGGAACCCCAATGAGAGCAACATTCCAGAGCTGAGATTGTGATGTCATAATGCCTCATTCCACATTGCCTCAGAGCCAACCTCATCAGTGATGTTACAATGGCTTGATTGTCCTGTACTTGGCTCACGTAAGAACAAAAGAAAAGCCATACTGGGTCAGACCAATGGTCCATCAAGCCCAGTAGCCTGTTCTCACGGTGGCCAATCCAGGTCACTAGTATCTGGCCAAAACCCAAAGAGTAGCAACATTCCCGCTGACGTACGGGACCACGCCATAGGGAACATGCAACTGAGGCTACGGCAGCCTGCTAGGATTGCTACAGCTGACCAGCAATCCTCTGCATGCCACGTGAACCTACAAATGATGTGGCACTTGTACCAGCGGGCCAACTTTAGGGGAAATTTGAAATTGTCTGGTGGGCTAAATTTCAGCACATGTCTGATCTAGTCCAATACACCGTTCTCGTGGTGGTCAATCCAGGTCCATTAGTACCTGGCCAAAACCCAAAGAGTAGCAACATTCCATACAGAATAGCAAGATTCCAGAATCCCAGAGACTAGCAACATTCCATGCTACCAATCCAGGGCAAGCAGTGATTTGCCCCATGTCTTTCTCAATAACAGCTCCAAACAAACGAGACTGTGGAAACTCAATGTTCTCAGACCTTGGTTGTAAATTATTCAAAATTTTCTTAATGACAGCAATAAAAACAGTATAAATTTAATCCACATATATCTAAATAGGACCCAACATGGGCTGTGTTTCGGCTGAACACGCCTTACTCAGGGATCCTAGTGTATGAATTTCAAAAAATGTATAAGTCTGAGTACTGTGTCCAATATTGGTCGCCATACCTTAAGAAGGATATGGCGATACTCAAGAGGGTTCAGAGGAGAGCGACATGTCTGATAAAAGGTTTGGAAAATCTTTCATACGCTGAGAGATTGGGAAAACTGGGTCTCTTTTCCCTGGAGAAGAGGAGACTTAGAGGGGATATGATAGATCATGAAGGGCATAGAGAGAGTAGAGAGGGACAGATTCTTCAAACTTTCAAATAATAAAAGAACAAGAGGGCATTCGGAAAAGTTGAAAGGGGACAGATTCAAAACGAATGCTAGGAAGTTCTTCTTTACCCAATGTGTGATGGACACCTGGAATGCACTTCCAGAGGGCGTAATAGGGTAGAGTACGGTACTGGGATTCAAGAAAGGATTGGACAATTTCCTGCTGGAAAAAGGGATAGAGGGGTATGGATAGAGGATTACTGCACAGGTTCCTGGACCCGTTGGGCCGCTGCGTGAGCAGGCTGCTGGGCACGATGGACCTGGGTGGGCCATCGGAGGCATTGCTTATGTTCTTATGTTCTTAAATGGTGTCCAATAATATGTGAACTACAAAGAACCATATGTGAACTAATGGATATTTAGCAGAGGAGTCCAGTTTAAAGTCCTCAACATTTTTAGTTAGCAAATCCATTTTAGAAAACAAAGTTCTTACCTCAGCTAATGATTTCTCCAATACTTTCAAGTCAGTAATAGCTTTCCACAGAGAGTCAAGTGTAACCACAGTATTAACTTTAGAGACTCCACTTCTTCTAATCAATCTTGGCATCTATCCTGCGGGGAATCGCCCTCACTCAAAGTCTCACACTGCCGCATATCAGACAGCGTATATTGCTTTGACGATGAACCCACACCCAACGCTGGACATGGTGGCTGGATTGGGTCCAGGGGAGATAGAGTCACATCAAACCCCAATAATGAAGCCTTTCCTTCAGGCCTCAAACGTAGGGCTCTCACCTCCAGTTCGTGCCAATGGGTTCCCAACAAAGTATCTCTCCAATCTCTGCTGAACCAGGGAGGAGATGTGGTCCAGTGAACAAGGACCCTGCACCGTCCCTTTCCTCTTAGTATAAGGCATGGCAAAAACATAATCGCGGTACACGGTTGCAAGAAAAACAGCTCAGCAGGGAAGAGACACAGAGTTCACCAGGTGCATGCCGCCATCTTGGCCACTCCCCCATATTCAAAAGTGTGTCTTTTTGCCCACCTTGGCCACTCACCCCCAATTCAAAAGTGTGTCTTTTTGCAGATGACACAAAGATTTGCAACAGAGTGGACATGCCAGAGGGAATAGAAAACATGAAAAAAAGTTAAAAGAATGGTCTAATGTTTGGCAGTTAAAATTCAATGTGAAGAAATGCAGAGTGATGCCCATAGGGAGCAAAAATCCAAAGGAACTGTATGTGTTTGGGGGTGAGAGGATCTTTAAGCCTGTGAAACAATGAGACAAAGCGGTGGCTGTAGCCAGAAGGTTGCTGGGCTGTATTGAGAGCAATCACCAGCAGAAAAAGGGAGGTGTTAATGCCCCCATACAAGTCGTTGGTGAGGCCCCACTTGGAATATTGTATTCAGTTCTGGAGGCCATATTTTGCTAAGAATGTAAGAAGACTTGAAGTGGTCCAGAGGAAGGCGATGAAAATGATATTGGGATTGCGCCAAGAGATATATGAGAAGAGGCTTGCTTACCTGGATATGTATACCCTGGAGGAAAGAAAGGATAGAGGAGATATGATTTAAATGCTTGAAGGGCATTAATCTACAAACAAATCTTTTCCAGAGATGGAGAAACGGTAAAACTGCAGTACATAATATGAGGTTGCGGGGTGGTAGACTTAGGAGTAATGTCAGGAAATACTTTTTCACAGAGAGGGTGGTAGATGCCTGGAATGCCCTCCCTGCGGAGGTGGTGGAGGCAAAAACAGAGACAGAGTTTAAAAAAAATGCATGGAATACAGAGGATCCTTAAATAGAAAAAGGATCGTATAGATACAAAACTCAACAGATCAACTATAACTGTGTTTACGATGCACAGGAAGAGTGCCTAAATCAAAGCCCCAGCAGTGGGGAAGTAAAGCCAACGCTGGACATATTTCTACAGTCTGTGTCCAGTATATGGCAAATACAGATCAGGATGGGCTGGAGTTAGCTTTGGCGGCGACTCCTGCAGTGGGGCAGTGTAGCTGATGCCGGACGGACTTCTACAGTCTGTGTCCGAATGCAGCAAGATGGAACAGGAGCACGTATGCGTATTGTATACCACATTCATATCATCTGAGTACAGATCTTGCCTATCTTGGGGGGAGGGGAAGACATTTATAGCAGAACTTAGCAAGTAAAATGGATAATTACCGGATTGTGGGTTCAATAATGAATGTGAGTGTTGGGCAGACTGAATAGACCTCGCAGGTCTTTATCTGCCATCATTTACGATGTTACTATGTAGAACGAGTGTACAGTCGACTCCACCTAAGTGCAAGGCGACCAGACCGCCACGTGCGCTTAATCGGAATACCACTTTTTAATCATGAAAAATCACAGTTCGCTGGGCACATCATTGTCAACGGCAACATAAAGCTCAAACTCTTGTGGTGAGAGTCCAACAGGGAATTCGATGGACGAAGTGAAGCTCGCCTGTCGATAGCAATTTGAAATCATGGATGATGAGACTTGACTCCACGCCTCCCGTACCATATGAAGAGAGTCGATCACCATCATTTTTCTCGCAAGCTCAGCAGCTTGGGGGCTGGATTCCGTGCTTGCATCAATTAGAGAATGACATGGGGAAAAAATCTGTCCCTGTCACTGCCCTGTCACTGGACCACCGTCCCCGTCCCCGCCGTCCCGTCCCCGAACCCACCATCCCCTTCACCGCCCCGTCCCTGCTCTCCCTTCACCGCCCTGTCCCTGCAGCATCGACCCTTCTCTCTCGCCACTTCATCGCCCTTCAGCGGCTCGAGAATCTCCTTTTCTCCCCCTTACCTTCGCAGTGTAAAGAAACTTAAGGGAGGGAAGGCACGCAGTCACTGATTGCGTGTGTGGCCCCTTCCCTCCCTCCGGCCAAATCTATCTCCCTCTCTTCCTCCCCCTTAACTTTGCAGCGCTTTAGAAAAGAAACTGATGCCGGCGAAGCCTGCCTGTGCCGCCCTGCAGTCGTGTGTATGTGGGCAGAAGCTTCTCCTCTGACAATTGTCATTTTATAATTAGTAAAGGGAATGGGATTTGGGTGGGCCTAGGGAGGTCTGTGGTTGGGGTACTCAGTTGATATTTGTTAGACTGTCTTAGGGGGTACTTAGTTGAGAAACACTGCTGTAGGCAATCAGCTGGCGCCAGTGCCTCTCCTTCTCTCAGGCCCTCTTCCCTACTGGCATCTCGGGGCCCATCTGGAGGGCCTCTGTACGTGTGTACATGTGCGGACGTCGATGTAATGATGTCCGAGATTCTCGGAGATCTCGGAGAGAACGTGAACTCACAGTCCTTGAGCATGCGCAGATGCTCAAGGCCCAGCAAGAAGAGGAGGCTGATCTTCGGGCACCGGCACCATTGCACAGGACATGCCGGTGCCAGTGCCCAGATGACAGTAAGAAGCAGTGGGGGGTGCCGAATCGCGGGGGGGGGTGCCAAATCGCGGGGGGAGGGTGCCGGATCGCGGGGGGAGGGAGCCGGATCGCAGGGGGGCCTTCAGGGGGAGCAATGCCGGTTCTCGTGGAGGGGGGGATAGAGCAGCGCCGCTGGCCTTGGGGGGGGGGTGAGAACATATCAAAGCGAGTTTCCATTATTTCCTATGGGGAAACTCGCTTTGATAAACGAGCATTTTGGATTATGAGCGTGCTCCTGGAACGGATTATGCTCGTAATCCAAGGTACCACTGTAGCTTGCTTTTTTTTATGAATCTGAAAAATCTGGCTAGAATGAACGCTGTAATGTTTTGCAATGGCAACCTGACTCTCCCTTTGATCAAGTCTCTTTAAGACATCGACACGTTCAGCCAAAGACAATGACTTTTACCCAGCATGGTGGACACGTTCAGCCAAAGACAAAGGTTTTTCTCTACGAGACCCTATGGTGCTGTTTGGAAAGTTCGAACACCTGGCCAGGCCTAGATTGCTGATCCGAAACATGTGGATCATCAATGTGAGAACGTGATTGCTTTTAACCGGAGTGAACGTAACGTGAACGAATAGGGGTGGGACCTATAACATTAGTGCACATAAGTGGATTGTGTGCTTATCCAATTTGCGATTATCTGGAGTTTATGTCCATTTACTTTAATCTATATATATAAAATCGGAGGTATGTATGTGTGTATGTATGTGTGTGTGTATGTGCCGCGATCACGCAAAAACGGCTTGACCGATTTGAACGAAACTTGGTATGCAGATCCCTCACTACCTGGGATGATATGTTCTGGGGGTCTCGCGGCCCACCTGCACACGTGGGCGGAGCTACAAACATAAAATCAGATTTCACCCATTCATTTCAATGGAAAAAATGTAAAAAGCTGCCATTCTCACTGTAATTCAAAAACGGCTTGACCGATTTGAATGAAACTTTGTATGCAGGTCCCTCACTACCTGGGCTGATATGTTCTGGGGGTCTCGCGGCCCACATGCACACATGGGCGGAGCTACAAACAGAAAATCTGATTTCACCCATTCATGTCAATGGAAAAAATGTAAAAAGCTGCCATTCTCACAGTAATTCAAAACCGGCTTGACCGATTTGAACGAAACTTGGTATGCAGATCCCTCACTACCTGGGGTGATATGTTCTGGGGGTCTCGCGGCCCACAATTCTATGTTGCTTGCTCAAGGGTGGGTTCACCCAAGAATGTATATGTTCTTGCTCCTGGAGGTGAAACTAAAAATGTTGTTTATAATCAATTTTGTACTAACGCATTATATTGTAAGTGTACATTTACCTTTCTCAATGTATTTCTTGCCTAAAATTTTATGTGTTGTATTGTTTTTTTGAAAACCATTAAACATATTTGAACTCTGAATTGTATTCATTTTGTCAAATATTTCACATTATACTTTGAATATTTTACTCTTTATAAAGCTGTAACAACATTATTTCATTCACCACTATAAAGTATCTTTATTTAAATCCATTTACAGTGTTATTACTATAATTAAATACCCGTGCAACGCCGGGCCATCAGCTAGTGTAAAATAAAGAAACAAAAAAAAACACCCAGTACCATAGGTGGTAGGTTGCGGATAACCGAAGCGTGTACTTAACCGACGTGCACTTAGGTGGTGTTGACTGTATAGTTAATCACCCTATGTATTAAAGGTTTGAGTGAAGAGCCGAGCTTTCACCTGCTTCCCGAAGTAGAGGTAGTCTCAAGTGGGAGCAAAGTCCTGAGTGTGTGGATACAACTAAGAAGGCTCGCTGACAGGTATCACATTGTACAATTTCTTTTGATTACATGATTACGGACCTGATGTCTCAAAGGTTTTGTAAAGGGTTAGCTTAAGTATTGACAGGGAAGGAATTGTATCGGGGGGGGGGGATGAAAAGGCCGAAAAATGAATCTACAGATAATGAGGGGATGGGGGGGTACAGAAGGCTGAGGAATGGGAGAGACAAAGGAGGCAATGGGAGCTCTAGAGAAGAGGTGAGATGGGAGCAGTGGCGTACCAAGGGAGGGGCGGTCTGCCCCGGGTGCAAGCTCCAAGGGGGTGCACAGCCGGAACCTCCGCGCTGCTTCAAAGTCAAATGGCACTTTAGCGCGGCTGCCGTACTTAGACCAGAGTCGGCAGCCACGCTGAAATGAAGAAGGGCCCGCAATGACTGGGAAGAGATAAGTGACGTCAGGTGGGGGGGGGACTGGCAGCCGCAGTCATCGCGGGATCTTGCCGCAACTAACTGCGTCTGCCGGCCCAGCCCCCTCCAACGTCACTTACCTCTTCCATCGGAGCAGAAGCAGTCATTGCGGGACCCTTGGGATGGAGAAAGAAAGGAGGTCAGGGTGGCATGAAAGGGTGTGGAGGGTGACAAAGGGGGGTCAGGGTACTATGGAAACATGGTAAAGGGTGACAAAGGGGGGTCAGGGTGCTATGGATACACGGTGAAGGGTAACAGGAGGGTCAGGGTGCTATGGAAACACGGTAAAGGGTGACAAAGGGGGTCAGGGTGCTATGGAAACATGGTAAAGGGTGACAAAGGGGGGTCAGGGTGCTATGGAAACACGGTAAAGGGTGACAAAGGGGGGTCAGGGTGCTATGGAATCATGCTGAAGGGTGACAAAGGGGGGTCAGGGTGCTATGGAATCATGCTGAAGGGTGACAAAGGGGGGTAAGGGTGCTATGGAATCAGCTGAAGGGTAGATGGCTGGAGAAAAGATTGTAGAGGGTAAGCATAAATGGGAAGTTCTCGGACTGGAAAAAGTTGACAAGCGGTGTGCCCCAGGGCTCGGTTCTTGGGCCCATTTTGTTCAATATCTTCATAAATGACCTGGAAGAGAAAACAACAAGTAATATAATCAAGTTTGCAGATGACACGAAACTATGCCGGACAGTTGGGTCACAAATGGACATTGAAGAACTCCAAAGAGATTTGAACCAGCTAGAGAAATGGGTGGAAAAGTGGCAGATGAAGTTTAATATAGAGAAATGCAAAGTGATGCACCTGGGAAGGAAAACAAGGAACATGAATATAAAATGTTAGGTGTGACATTGGGCAAGAGCGAACAAGAAAGGGATCTGGGGATACTGATTGACAGGACCCTGAAGCCGTCGGCGCAGTGTGCATCGGCGGCGAAGAAGGCAAACAGGATGTTGGGCATGATAAAGAAGGGAATCACGAGTAGATCGGCGGACGTCATAATGCCGCTTTACAGAGCAATGGTCAGACCACACCTGGAGTACTGTGTCCAGCATTGGTCTCCCTACCTAAAAAAGGATATGACCCTGCTGGAGAGGGTGCAGAGGCGAGCCACGAAGCTAGTAGAAGGTATGGAAAATTTGAGCTACAAAGAACGCCTCAGAAAACTGGGCTTATTCACCCTTGAGAAGAGAAGACTGCGAGGAGATAGGATAGAGAGTTATAAAATAATAAAAGGATTTGACAAAATAGAGCGAGAAGCATCGTTATTCAAGTTGTCAAATGTGAATCAGACAAGAAGCCATAGACTGAAGTTGAGAGGCGACAGGCTCAGGACAAATACCAGGAAGTTCTGTTTCACGCAGCGTGTGGTGGACACTTGGAATGCTCTCCCAGAGGAGGTTGTGACAGAAACAAACATTCTGGGTTTCAAGGGCAAGTTGGATGCACACCTTCTTGCAAATCACATTGATGGATACGGATAAACAGGTCTTCATCGGGGAACACCTGGCTTGGCCTCCACGTGTGCGGGTCACCGGACTGGATGGACCAATGGTCTGATTCGGTGAAGGCGTTTCTTATGTTCTTATGACAAAGGGGGGTCAGGGTGCTATGGAATCACGCTGAAGGGTGACAAAGGGGGGTCAGGGTGATATGGAATCAAGCTGAAGGGTGACAAAGGGGGTCAGGGTGGTATGGATGCGTGGTGGAGGAAGAGAAAGGGTCAGATGCTGAAAGAATTGCAGGGAAAGAGACATAAGGGGGAACGATACTGCATGGAATTGGGTTGTAGGGAGCGAAAGGGGGCAGATGCTGATGGAAGTGGGGGGAAAGAGAAAGAAGGGGCCGATGATGGAAGTGGGGAGAAAGGGCAGATGATGGAACTGGGGAGAGAGAAGGGGCAGATGATGGAAGGAGGGGATAAATAAAAGGAGGGCACATGATGGGGGAAAAGGATTGAGTTAGGGAAATACTGGAGGGGGTGAGGGAAAGAGGTGGCGAGCTGTAGGTAGACAGTAAAAAAGGAAATTGATGAGAAGGTAGTAAGAACGTAATCTAGATGGATGCAGAAAATAAATTGAAAAGGAAAATGAGGGAAGAAAGGGATTGCAGAAGAGAGGTGTGGGAGAGGGAAGGAGAGGAGAGAGATGCCAGACCAATGAGGGTGAAAGGAGAGATGGAAGCGGGAGGCATACAGTTTCTGGAAGGGGCATTGAAGGAGAGAAGATGCCATATAGGGGCAGAGAGATGGCAGACAGTGGATGGAAGGAAGAGAGTAACAAGAAGATGAGGAATGCAGAAACCAGAGAAGACAAAGGTAGAAAAAAATTTTGTATTTATTTATTGCTTTAGGAGACATGTGTCACTGTTTCTGTGGTGTTGCATTGTATGCAGAGTCCAGCTTCTTTCTGGTTCAATTTAACCTTTGTCTATGTATTTCTATTTTATCCCCCCTTTTACAAAACTGTGGAGCGTTTTTTAGCGCCAGCTGTGGTGTTAGCAGCTCTGATGCCCAGAATTCTAAGAGCTGTTACCACCGTGGCTAAAATCCACACTACAGTTTTGTAAAAGGGGGAGGGGTTAGTTTGTGATGACATATTCCATACTAGGCGAAGGTGTTTTCTGTGTTCTGTGTGTTCAAAAGACATGGTTTTCTGTTAGGATTGGCTGTGCAGGATTGATCTGTACTAGTCTGGCTTGTTTAGTTTTACAATGGGTGTATTGATGTTGTACTGCTCACTGCATATGTAAGATGCTGCCTTTTCCTAGGTACTCATGTGTGACGTGTGGATTGTTACTAAAAATCATGTTTTTCGTACAGATGGGGGGGGGGGAGGGTGCCAAAAAATGATGGGCCCCGGGTGTCACATATGCTAGGTACGCCACTGGGTGGAAGATAAAAAGCTAGTAGCTGAGAAAAAGGTGAAAAGGAGAGAAGAGGGTGAAAATGGGAAAATTAGGGGGAGTGAATTGAGGCAAAGAATATGTATATACACACACACCCTGCAGTCAAATTGATACTTGTATGATTTTACTTGTTTTAATTTCTGTGATAGAGACTTACAAGATCACGAAGGATATAGAGAAAGTGGAGAGGGACAGATTCTTCAAACTTTCGACAACTACAAGAATGAGAGGGCATTCGGAAAAATTAAAAGGGGACAGATTCAGAACCAATGCTAGGAAGTTCTTCTTCACCCAACGGGTGGTGGACACTTGGAATGCTCTTCCAGAGGGCGTGATAGGACAGGGTATGGTATTGGAGTTCAAGAAGGGATTGGACAATTTTCTAAAGGAAAAGGGGATAGAAGGGTATAGATAGAGGGCTACTACACAGGTCCTGGACCTGATGGGCTGCTGCGTGAGTGGACTGCTGGGCATAATGGACCTCAGGTCTGACCCAGCAGAGGCACTGCTTATGTTCTTATGTTTTATTATTATGAGTTTGTACATTTTATTGTGTACTGTATATTTTTTTTATTGTTAATGCCTATAATTGGAAGGTTAATTTGATATATTATATATAAGGGCAGGTATGGGAGAGGGGAAATGCTGGACAAGGAGTGGGGGATTGGGAAGGGGAGTGTGGTCAGAGCTCGAGCCTCAGCACCCTGAGGTTGTGGGCTGAAATCCCATTCTGGGCAAGTCACTTAATCCCGCCCCAGAAAGGGAAAAAGGTTGAATGGCTGAACGTCAACCACTGAACAGGATGCAGGGCGGGGCCTAGCAATGCCCCTCCCTGGCACTCTTTCTTATCCCCTTGCGGTCTCTCTCTGGCTATTGGCTGGGCTGGAGAGACGTTGCCCTGGGGATGACGTGACGGGTCACGCGCCGCGTTGCTCCGCCCCTTCGCCAAAGACTACGGCTCCCAGCTTGCAAGGCGGTCCAAGATGGTGGGCGCCGGAAGCTGGTTCCTGGGCGCGCGAGCGTTTCGGGGTATTGGGCGCCTTCTGCTTCTCTTAGTGTTAGCGAGGACGGGCTCCGGGGAAAGGGCTGAGCAGGAGAGACCGACAGAGCCACCCGCCCTAATGCACCAGAACCAGCTGGAAACCTCTCCTGCACCGGGGGGGGGGGGGGGGAAGGGGACGCTCTGATGTCACCGCACCCTCTTTGGGGGGGCTCTGATGTCACTGTGTCCTCTCCCACTCCCAGTCTTTGGAGGGGTGGGGGGTGGCTCTTATGTCACCGCACCCTCTTTGGGGGGCTCTGATGTCACTGTGTCCTCTGCCACTCCCAGTCTTCGGTGGGGTGGGGGGGGGGGTGGCTCTGATGTCACCGCACCCTCTTTGGGGGTCTCTGAAGTCACCATGTCCTCTCCCTATCCTAGTCTTGGGGGGGGCTCTGATATCACTGTGTCCTCTCCCACTCCCAGTCTTCGGTGGGGGGGGGGGGGCGCTGATGTCACCGCACCCTCTTTGGGGGGCTCTGATGTCACTGTGTCCTCTCCCAGTCTTTGGGGGGGGCTCTGATATCACCGCACCCTCTTTGGAGGCTCTGATGTCACTGTGTCCTCTTCCACTCCCAGTCTTCGGGGGGGGGGGGGGCTCTGATGTCATTCACTGCATCCTCTGCCACTCCCAGTCTTTGGGGGGGCTCTAAAGTCACCATGTCCTCGCCCTATCCCTATCCCAGTCTTTGGGGGGGGGGCTCTGTCACTGCATTCTCTGCCACTCCAGTCTTTGGGGGGAGCTTTGGTGTCACTGCGCCCTCTGCCACTCCAAGCCCTCAATATGAAACCTACCATGCAGTGATCACTGACTGCCAGATGATCACCCATTGTAATGTCAGAAACACTTTCCCCATTGGTAAGCACTATATGACCTTTTCCCGTGTGGGTTCAATTACTAACTGCTGGAACAGTTCTTGTAGAGAATCCAGGATCTCCCTACTTCTAGAAGACCTAATCAACATCCGGCATGCTAAAATCATCTATTAGCAAGACTTCCCCTTTTTTAAGATATATTCTGAATGTCTACTATCAAATCTCTATCTACTTCTTCCGTCTGTGAAGGAGGCCTTTATATCACACCAATGTAAATATATTCACCATTCCCACTTTCCAAATTGATCCACAGTGCCTCTTCCTTGCCCTGCAGATCCTGCAATTGTGTGGCTTTAATATGATCTTTAACACTATTCCCCGTCCTGCACTTCCTACCATGTCTTTCCTGAACAGATTATAGCCCGGAATAACTACATCCCAGTCATGGTTCTCTATGACCCATGTCTCCGTGATCGCCACTATATCCAACTCATCTTCTTCCATCACAGTTTCTAGATCCAGAATCTTGTTTCCCATACTTCGAGCACTAGTATTTACTGCTTTCCAGACAGTGCCCCCTTTTTCCATCTGTGTAGAGGTATTCAGTGATTTTCTTATCTGAGAGCTTATACTCACCCAGGGGCTTTGATCTCCCTGCCCCACTTCTAGTTTAAAGCCCTCTTCAGTAGATTAGCCAGCCTGCTGCCGAAGCCACTTCCCTTCGTTAATAAATGGAAACCATCCCTTCTCAGCAGCCCTTGGAAAATCAATCATCTCATGGTCCAGGAAGCCAAAACACTCTTGATGACACCATCCACATAGCCACCTATTCATCTCCAGAATGTGTGCTTCTCTGACTTGGACCTTACCTTTGACAGGGAGGATTGATGAGAATACCACCTGCGCACCTGACTGCTTCACCTTCTCTGCCAGAGCCATGAAGTCACTTTTAATATATTTGCAGGGTACCTGGCAGTATCATTAGTACCAACGTGAATGAGCAGCATTGGATAATAGTCATCAGGCTTGGAGTCTTGCCAATCTCTCCATAACATCTTGGATTTTGGCACCAGGCAGACAGCATGGCTCCCAGGACATCATGTCTGGTCTGCAGTTGGCTGCTTCTGTACCCCTCAGAAGGAAATTGCCAGCCACCAGTACCCTATGCCTCCTAGTGGACATGGATCCAGTAATTTTGGGGATCTCAAGCTTTGGTTCTTCCTCTCCCTGAGATGTTCTCATCTCCTCCACTTCCAGGGCAACATACCAGTTCAATGGTGGGTGGAGTCACATTACCAATCTTTCAGGGTTCTTTAATCTGAGTCCAGCTGTGTTCCCTCACCACAGCCTCTTCTTCCCCACTGCTGGAAATCTTTGATGCCTCATGAATCATTTCATCGATGTAAATCTCATTCTTATGGATGCTTCTCAGTCTTGCCACCTCCTCTCTCAGTTCCTTTACTTCCTTCATGAAGACAGCTTGCACATGGAACCACTCTCTCTGCCTGGGTAACATTTTCTGTCTACATAGAGACAGAAGCTGTAACCTAAGCAGCATCTTTGGAGACATGTTTCCCAGCCATACTGTGATTGTAGAAGTACTTACATCTAGAAGAAAAAGCTGAAAAATCCTACCAAAGCAGTGCCCTGTTACTGGTTGGCTGAAGAGACCAAAAAAGCTCTGCTTGGGGTGGGCAGGAGGGAATTAACCTCAAAGGTCACCTGTGGAGTCTGATCTCTAAGAAAGTCCTCAGAGTTTTATCTCAAACTAAGAGACTGAATTACTCTCTGGAATTCGTTGCCGGAGAATGTGGTGAAATCAGTTAGCGGGGTTTAAAAAAGGTTTGATTTCCTAAATGAGAAGTTCATAGACCATTATTGAGATGATTTGGGGAAATCTATTGCTTATTCCTAGAATAAACAGCATAAAATCTGTTCTAGTACTTGGGACCTGGGTTGGCCGCTGGGCTTGATGGACCTGCGGTCTGCCCCACTATGGCAATTCTTATGTTCTCTGTCAGTGCTAGTGAGGCTAAATCCTACTGTCTAGAAATATTTAATGGGATTGATTTTATTAATTTTGTTTCTTTCTGTAGGATTATATTTCAACATTGTGAGAGAATCTCTGCTGGGCAGAGCAGCTCCTCAGCATGCAAAAGGAATTCATTGCAACAGGGGGACCTCAGCACAGCGGGCCAAATCAGCACCAGAAGGTCCAAACTATGAGGGCCCAGAGTACATCCCTACGCGGAAAGCCAAAAACCCTATGAAAACCATAGGCTGGGCCTGGTAAGTACTTGCTCAAATCCCTTAACTCCTTCAGTGCGTGAAAATAAGGCCTGTAGCTATAATCTCATCCCCTCTCCCCCTGTGTTCAAAAGGGGGGGGGGAGTGTGACGGCAGCAACATGCTGCTGCCAGAACCTTTCCTCTCTCTCCCCCAGAAAATAATCTGAAGCTGTGTGTTCACGTTTAGCTGAAATGGTCAGGGCAGCCCTGCTACAAAAACCAAAAGTAAGAATCCTAGGCTTATACATTATGGCTCACTCTGACAGAGCTGTGTGATATAATCTATTGTGCTATAGACTCGTTTGCTGCCTTTGTAATTTGGAGGCCATGTCTGAGCACTGTTCTCTACAGAGGAAGGGGTATAGCTCGGAGAAAGCATGAAGCCCCAGGTCCCTAGGGAAACTGACTGTTTATTATTTTTATCTCACCGTAGCACATGTCAGAGTTTGACTGAAGCCTTGTTTCAGCTAAGCCCCCAATGTACCTTCCAGAGAATTGTAAAAGTATGCATGTTCATAATTAAAGAGTGAGTGCATAATTGCATTAACTTACATAAAATGACACTGGGTGACAGGGACCAAGAGCATGTAAGGGGCCAGAGATGCGCGATTGGCATAGAAACATACAAAATGACGGCAGAAAAGGGCTATAGCCCACCAAGTCTACCCATTCCAAATACCCGCCCCCTGATTTCATCCCCTTAGAGATTCCATGTGAATATCCCATTTTCTCTTAAAATCTGTCACGCTGCTGGCCTCAAATCACCTGCAGGGGGAGTTTGTTCCAATGATCCACCACTCTTTCGGTGAAGAAGTATTTTCTGTAGTCGCTATGGAATTTCCCTCCCCTGATTTTCAGCGGATGCCCTCTGGTGGTCGAGGGTCCCGTGAGGTAGAAGATATCTTCTTCCGACTCGATACGGCCCATGATGTACTTAAACGTTTCAATCATGTCACCCCTCTCTCTTCGTTCTTCAAGTGAGTACAGCCTCAATTTATTCAGTCTTTCTTCATATGTGAGATCCTTGAGCCCTAAGACCATCCTAGTGGCCATTCGCTGAACCGACTCGATTCTCAGCACATCCTTCCGGTAGTGTGGTCTCCAGAATTGAACACAATACTCCAAATGAGGCCTCACCATGGACCTGTATAGCGGCATCATGACTTCAGGTCTTCTGCTGACAAAACCTCTACGGATACAACCCATCATTTGTCTTGCTCTGGAGGAAGCCTTCTCCACTTGATTGGCAGCCTTCATGTCCTCACTAATGATCACCCCTAGATCACGTTCCGTCGTGGTCCTGGCCAAGGTCTCACCATTTAGTACGTAAGTTCTGTGTGGGTTTCTCTTACACTTTTTAGCATTGAAGCCTAGCTGCCATGTTGCTGACCACCGTTCCAGCAGCAGTAGATCCTGTGTCATATTATCAGGCAAGATGCTTTCACCTACTATGTTGCAAAGTTTGGCGTTGTCGGCGAACAGAGATACCCTTCCTCTAAGTCCTTGGGTCATATCTCTTATAAATAAGTTGAATAGAATCAGGCCCAAGACCGAACCCTGCGGCACTCCACTGATCACGTCTGACGTTTTGGATGGGGTACCGATTACCACCACCCTCTGAAGTCTACCGCTCAGCCAATCCTCAACCCATGTAGTTAGAGTATCCCCTAATCCTATCGATTTCAGCTTGTTCAATAACCTTCGGTGTGAAATGCTATCAAAAGCTTTGCTAAAGTCCAAATATACTACATCCAGTGACTCTCCGACATCCAGTTGTCTAGTAACCCAGTCAAAAAAGCTGATTAGATTAGATTGGCAGGATCTGCCCTGGGTGAATCTGTGTTGATGGGGATCATGTAGGTTTTCCTCGTCTAGGATTTTGTCAAGATTCCGTTTGATCAGTGTTTCCATGAGCTTGCACACTATAGACGTGAGACTCACTGGTCTGTAGTTTGCTGTTTCTGTCCTGCAGCCCTTTTTGTGGAGTGGGATAACGTTGGCGGTTTTCCAGTCCAAGGGGACTCTTCCTGTGCATAGGGAAAGATTGAAAAGAACAGATAATGGTTCTGCCAGGACTTCACTCAATTCCCTGAGCACCCTGGAGTGTAGGTTGTCCGGACCCATGACTTTGTTTACTTTGAGTCTTGATAGTTCGTAGTAGACGCTACTGGGTGTAAACTCGAAATCATGAAACGGGTCTTTCTGGCTGTCTCCCGTCTGAAGCTGTGGACCAGCTCCCGGCGCTTCACAGGTGAAGACTGAGCAGAAGTATTCGTTTAGTAATTCTGCCTTAGCAGAATCTGATTCTACAAAATTACCGTCCGATTGCTTCAGGCATTCTATCCCATCTTTGTTTCTTTTCCTGTCACTAATATAGTTGAAGAAAGATTTATCCCCTTTCTTAATGTTTCGTGCTAGATCTTCTTCCATTCGGAGTTTGGCCTCTCTGACTGCTATTTTGACGGCTTTAGATCTGTCCAGATAGTCTTTTTTCGCCTCTTGTTTTCCTAACATAGTAACATAGTAGATGACGGCAGATAAAGACCCGAATGGTCCATCCAGTCTGCCCAACCTGATTCAATTTAAATTTTTTTTTTTTTTTAATTTTTCTTCTTAGCTATTTCTGGGCAAGAATCCAAAGCTTTACCCGGTATTGTGCTTGGGTTCCAACTGCCAAAATCTCTGTTAAGACTTACTCCAGCCCATCTACACCCTCCCAGCCATTGAAGCCCTCCCCCGCCCATCCTCCACCAAACAGCCATACACAGACACAGACCGTGCAAGTCTGCCCAGTAACTGGCCTAGTTCAATATTTAATATTATTTTCTGATTCTAAATCTTCTGTGTTCATCCCGCAGTATCCCAGACTTAAAGAATAAATGGGATACCTATGTGGGATCACTGCGAGGGTCATACCAATGAATAGGGTCGCTGGGATATAGACTTAATAGAGCAGGTCAGTAGAGTTAAGGGGGCCAGTAGACTTAAAAGGGGGTCAATGGTATGGGCAGACTTGATGGGCTGTAGCCCTTATCTGCCGTTATCTTTCTATGTTTCTATCCCACGCTTCCCTGAGGGACTCCACTAGTCACCTTTCCTTCCTTCGAGCGACTTCCATTAACCACCACCCTCTGGCGTCTGTCCGACAGCCAGTTTCTGACCCAGTTCACCACTTTGGGTCCTAACATCAGCCCTTCAAGTTTGTTCAACAGCCTCCTATGAGGAACTATCAAAGGCTTTGCTGAAATCCAAGTAAATTACATCTAACATATGTCCTCGATCCAGCTCTCTGGTCACCCAATCAAAAAATTCAATCAGGTTCATTTGGCACGATTTACCTTTTCTAAAGCCATGTTGCCATGTTTACCTTTTGTAAAGCCATATGTTTGTAGGTGATAAATGCTTCTTTTTTCTTTTTAACGAGGTCCGAAATTTCTGCACTGTACCATTGGGGTCTTTTGTTCCTCCTGCGCTTACTTACTGTTCTTATGTAGCGGTTTGTTGCTTCATGTAGGGTTGACTTCAGAGTTGACCACATATCCTCTACATTGTTGGACTTTGCTTGTTTATGCAATTCCTGATGGACAAAATCTCCCATGCGGTCAAAGTCTGTGCCTCTAAAGTTGAGAACCTTCGTTACTGTGTTTGACCTTGAGAAACCTTTCTTGATGTTAAGCCATACCATTTTATGGTCGCTGGAGGCTAGTGCATCTCCAACTGAGACTTCCGAGACACTATCTCCGTTGGTGAGTACCAGGTCTAGTATCGCCTGGTCCCTAGTGGGCTCCAATACCATTTGCTTGAGTCGTGCACCCTTTATGGAGTTTAAAATTCTTTTGCTGCCACACGTAGTCGCTGAGAGTGCGTTCCAATCTGCATCTGGCATGTTGAAGTCCCCTAGCATCACTGTGTCTCCCCGTAGAGTGATATTCTCTATATCCTCGATTAGTTCCATGTCTTTGTCTTCCTGTTGTCTGGGAGGTCTGTATATCACACCAAGGTATAGGCATTTTTCTTTTCCTCTGGCCAGATTCACCCAGAGGGATTCCTCAGTGTATCTAACATCTGTAATTCTGGTAGTTTTGATGTTGTCCTTAGTGTATAGTGCTACCCCTCCTCCTAACTTACCCTCTCTGTCGCAACGTAGTAGGTTGTAGCCTGGTATAACCATATCCCACCCATGCGAGTCCGTGAACCATACTGAGTCAGCCTGCTTTGTGTTCCTGCCGAGGAAAGATCAACGCAATACCACCTGCTGCTAAGGACTGACTGGGGTTTGGGGGGGGGGGGGGGAACTGTTTGGAGACCCATGGAGCACAGGGAAAATGTGTAAAGGGTCAGGGATTTTAGAAACTGCCTGGCTGTGGTACAATCAGTGCGGTTTATTAATACGAAAGTTCTTCTCTGTCCTAGTGCTGCCCGATTCAGGAAAAAAATTTCGATTTGATTCAGCCCATTGAATCGATTTTTCGATTCGATTTTCCTGCCCATTTGGGTGTTTTTTCTCAAACATCCTGGTGGGTATATTTTACAGCCTCTTCACCCCTTTTGCCTTCTCCTGGTGCTGTGGTGTAAACAAAATAAACAAACAAAAAAGACTTTTCCTCTCTCTGTAAAATCCTAGCTCACGTTTGCGGTCTGTCACCAGCTCTGGCAGGATACACGTTTCAAATCTGACATATTGTAATCACAAAACAGAAAATAAAATTAGTTTTTCTACCTTTTGTTGTCTGGTCATTATTCAAATCTTGTCGGTCCCAGGCTCTGGTTGTCTTCTGATAACTTGCTTGCCAGGGTCTCCTTCTTTCTTCTTTCTCCGTGCTAACCATCCATCTGCCATCTCTGTCTTCCCCTTCCATTTTCCTTCCCTGGCATCTTTCCTTTTTTTCGTCTCCATCCACAGATCCACCTTTTCTCAACTACCCTTTCATTCAGCATCTCTCCCTCCTTCCCCACCACCCCAGGGTCCACCATCTCTCCCTTTCTTTTCCCAGCTACCCTCCTATCCAGTATCTCTATCCCCCCCTCCACACCATCCCTTCTGTCCAACTTCTCTCCCTTTCTGTTCCTTCCCTCCCTAAATCCCTTTGTCCACCATCTCTCTCCCTCTCCTCTGTTTTTAGACCCATTATTTCTCCCCCCCCCAAGTCTGGCATATGCACGTCTCTTTGAACCCCTCCCTCCCTCCCTCTGTGTAATTCTACACCAGCCCCCCCCCCCCTTGAAGGCTACTCAGTAGGATCTGTTTGTTAGGAATTCTTGGAACCATTTCATTACCTTTCCCGAGATTCCTATTGCGTCAAGGCATAGTAGCATGATTTCGTGGTTTACTAGGTCGAACGCACTGCTAAGGTCTAGTTGCAGAATCAGTGCGCTTTTGCCTTTGCTGAAAAGATCATAGAGGTGGTTTAGTATGGAAGCTATGACGGTTTATGTGCTGTATCCTTTTCTGAAGCCTGATTGGTGTTCACTGAGGGTGTTAAATTTGTCTAGGTAGTTTGTTAGTTGAAGGTTGACCAATCCTTCCTGTAGCTATGTGAAAAGGGGAATGCTTGCTATGGGTCTGTAATTGCTTGTTAGTGCTGTTGAGGTTTTTTGATCTTTGGGGATAGGTGTAATCAGTATTTGTCCCATATCCTCGTTTAATGTTCCATTTGTAAGGGTAGTTGTTAGCCAGGTGAATAGTTCCAGTTTGAAGTCTGGTGGGGCAACTGTCAATGATTTTAGGGGGACATTCGTCAAGTAGACAGTTTGATTTGGTGTATTTATTGAATAAATTTAGGAATTGATGCCAGCTTGGGAACTTGAAGTGGTCCCAGATCATGTCTGCTCTGGAATCCTGTTTGTGGGGTTCAAAGTAGTGAAGTGTATTGGTTTTGGGCATAGGTATGGTTGCTCTTAGGTCTGTGATTTTAGGGTTTGAGCAGATGGAGTGCTTTCATTGTCTTTTTTCAGGATTTGAGTTGTCTGTTAACGTTTTTACTAGTTTGAACAATTCTTTACTGTTTATTTTCTGTGCGTAGTGCTTTGTGCATTTTTCTTTGATCAGATTTTTGTATATTTTCATTTTTTGTTTCCAGTTTGTCTTGTCTATTTCTTTGTTTGTTTTTTTCCAGGTTCTCTCCAATTTTCTTAGTTCCTGTTTATTGGTTAGTAGTTCTGAGTCAAACCATTCATTTAGTGCTCTCTTTCCTTTTGTATGTTTGGTATGGGGCTATTTGGTCTAAAAGTTTCTTACTGAACTTGTTGGGAAATCCTGTATTTCGTCGATTGTGGGACGTAGTTCGTAGTGAGTCCAGAATTCAGTTGGTTATTGTTTTTGTATTTCGGGTGTGATCGCTGTTTTTGCCAACGTAGGTCGAATTTGCCAATATAGTGGTCTGACCAAATGCATTTTTCCCAGGCCCCTGTATTGTATTTTTGGGTCGAGGATTTCTTTTTGAGAAAAAAGTAACTAACTATGTCTAGTTTGTGTCCTTTTTCATGGGTTATCTCTGTGTCTGGCAATGGAAAATCGAGTGACATTAGGAAGTTGGTAATTTCAGTTACTTCTGGCTTTCCCTTTTGTTCTAGGTGTATGTTTATGTCCCCCAGAAGTAGATTGTACGTTCCTTTTAGGGTATTTATGGTTAGGAATTCGTAGAATTCTTGTCTGGCATTTGACCATTTTTGGGGGTGAGATATAAAATAGAGTTGTAGTCAGTGATTCTTCTAATTGGGCGTTTGTGATTTTGCAAGTTAGTATTTGTAGGTTTTCTGAAGATCTGGAGTAGGATTCTTTTAGAATAATCGCTAGGCCGCCTCCTTTTTTCCAGCTTCTTGATAGGTGGAAGTATTTTGTATCCCTGTGGTAGGATTTCTTTCATGATGATGTCAGTGTCAGAGGTCATCCATGTTTCTGTCAAACAGGAAATCCGGTTTTATTTGTTTATTATGTGTGCTTTATTTCTCAAGGAGTATCCCTTAATGTTTTCATAGCTGGTTGGGGTGGGAGTTTCTGAACATATTAGCTTTTTTAGGTTTTTGTTATTGGTCTTGCTTCTCTATGGTTTGCGGGGTTTGTGGGTGGTGTTTCTCACTGGGATTTGAATTGGGCCTTGTTCTCGATGGTTTTGTAGAATTTAGAGGGAGCTTGTTGGTTTGGTCAATTTAGCTGGTCTGTGGCAAGAGGGGTAGGTGTGAATCGCACCGGCAGTGGCGGTAACTACTCTTGACACTCATAGAATTCCTATGAGCGTCGGAGCAGTTACTGCCACTGCCGGCACTAAAACCCGCGCTATGCGTTTGTAAAAGAAGGGGTAAAGTAGATAGAATAGAATTGCTAATCAATGCAGTGGAGGTGCAAAATAACTTAAAACGCGGTTCGATAGTCAACCAGCAAACGCGCATTTCATTATCCACCATCTGCAGTTCTCTTTTTTTAAAATTTAATTTCTGTCAAAGCTGAAAATCCAAGTTTGCAAAAGTCAGAAGATCCAAACGGTTACAAAGCCTCGATGGCTTTGTTGTGAAGTTAGGATAACTATCGTATAGAAAATAAAAATAAGCGTAGAAACATGATAAGAACATAAGAATTGCCACTGATGGGTCCATCGTGCCCAGCAGTCCGCTCACGCAGCGGCCCCCAGGTCAAAGACCAGGGCTCTAAAATGAGTCCAGCCTCACCTGCGTACGTCCCAGTTTAGCAGGAACTTGTCCAGCTTAGTCTTGAAACCCTGGAAGGTGTTTTCCCCTACAACAGACTCCGGAAGAGTTGGCTTTCCCATTCATTCTGCCCATCCACAGTAACCATTACCTCTTCCTCTCTCCAAGAGATCCCACGTGCCTATCCGAGGCCCTCTTGAATTCAGACACAGTCTCAGCCTCCACCACCTCTTCCGGGAGACTGTTCCACACATCTACCACCCTACCACCACATACCCGATCCTGTAAATTGTAAACCCCAACCCTAATCACTAACCATGAACACTCCATTCAATTCATGGAATATTTCTAAATTTGTGTTAGCAGCATGGCACTTCCTGGTCTTGCAGCCCACAAACTGTTGTTAATATTATCAATGTTGGAATTACCAGATGTACAATGCTATACCCTTTAATTTGCTGTATGTACAGTTTATCTTTATTGTATTTACAGTTTTTCTTTATTGTAAACCACTTCTCTTTATTGTAAACCGCCTAGAAGTCGCAAGATTGTTGGCGGTATATAAGAATAAAGTTATTATTATTATTATTTCTGTAAAAAAGTATTTCCTCAGATTACTCCTGAGCCTATCACCTCTTAACTTCATCCTTTGCCCTCTCATTCCAGAGCTTCCTTTCACTTGAAAGAGACTCGACTCATGCGCATTTACATTACGTAGGTATTTAAACGTCTCTATCATATCTCCCCTCTCCCGCCTTTCCTCCAAAGTCTACAGATTGAGATCTTTAACTCTGTCCCCATACACCTTATCACAAAGACCACACACCATTTTAGTAGCCTTCCTCAAAGAATGATGCTTGTCTGAACAGTTGTATGCTTACACATACAGATGCTCATAACATTGGCAGACTCTTGCGTACGCAACATACTTGTCATCTTTCTAGTGTTCTTATGAAAGGAAGTTTTAAAAATAAAGTAAAATTCTGGAATCTCTCGTGGCACACCCGGAATCTCTTTGGGGCAGACCACTGTGCCGTGGCACTGTCTGAGAGACACTGCTTTAGTCTGTCGCACACAGCAACCAAAGACTCTGTGTCACAAGGCTCACCTGCCTCTAATTTGTAAACAGGTTTTTTACCGTTAACTAATCTGCGTAATTTTGGGCACACTATTCCCTGGGGGCGGGAGAATTCAGATCAAGAGTCCATCTAGCCCATTGCCTTGTTTCCACTGTGGCCAATCCAGGTCACAAGTACGTCAGTTATATGCACTGGAAAAGTTTCCCTAGAGCTTTGCATTGGTATTTAACTCATTCTGGCGGTGACGGCTCAAAAGCGCGCTGACAACCGAGCGCAGGGCTTAATCGCGCCAAAGTAAACCCGTATTTTAAAGGGCTCTGACAGGGGGGTGTGGGGGGGAATCCCCCCACTCTATTTAATAGGGATCGCGCTACCTCACGCTGCCATGTTGGGGGGGTGTGGGGGAGTGTAACCCCCCACATTATACTGAAAACTTAACTTTTTCCCTAAAAAACAGGGAAAAAGTTAAGTTTCCAGTATAATGAGGGGAGTTACAACACCCCAAACTCCCCACAACGCCAGCACAATCTCTATTAAGTAAAGTGGGGGGGGGGGAGTTCCCCACGAACACCCCCTGTCGGAGCCCTTTAAAATACGTTTTTTCTTCGGCGCGATGAAGTCCTGCGCTCAGTTGTCCGTGCTCGGTTGTCGGCGCGCCTATGTCCTTGCACGCATGAACCCATTCTGGCCACTTTATGATGGAAACAAACTTTCCTGAGCCTGGAGAGCTTGATTTTCAGCAGGAAGGCAATCTGCACTGCCCCTTCTGTCCGCTCTCACGTGAGCACAGGGATGTGGCCTCCAAAGGCTAAGAAAGGGCACAAGCTGGGTTCTCACAAGAATCCCCCCCGTTAGGTGTCTGAGATTGAACATTATACAAATCGTGTGCCTATGTATATACGACAGCAGGGTAATCGTGGTGTTTTTAAGAAGTTATTGAAGAGACACCCGTTTTGTAATATGGGAATCGACGTTCTGTATAGGTATAAGCGCTGGTCACTTGTCTGTTTTTAATGTGTATGATGTGCATGTTTAAAAGGTGAGCCGCTCTGTAAAAAGTGGGTTATAAATAAATAAACAAACAATTACCGGGACGTCCTCTCACCCCTATAAGAATGACCTCTGCAACCACAGCCCATTAGTGGCATCAAAACTGTTCCATAGCCTGGGAGTGGCATGTGAAGCGGGTTTCACCAGACTTTCCATAAAATATAATTCATTTAACAGTAGAAAATTTCTCATTAAAAAACTACATTTTCAAAACCTCAAATAACCTTCAGGGATTGCAATTCAATTGGCAGCTTCTTTTCCGTGTTCCAGTCAATCTCACTGTATCCAGTGGTTACTGCGGATGGGCAGACTAGATGGGCCATTTGGCCTTTATCTGCCGTCATGTTTCTCTGTTCCTAGTTAATTTAGCATCGACTTCCTTTGAAAATCACCCTGGCAGTTCCTCTCAGCGCTTGTCATTTGTGCTTCTCTAGAACAGACATTTATAGCAGGAGCCCAGCCTCTCCCACTGAGGTCATTTATTACTTGTCACCAAGGTTGCAATCTCTATTATCTGGATAAATGCCTGTTGCAGTACAAACCATCCAGGGCATTGAGATCTGAAAATCGTATGTTGCTTGATACAAGGAAATTTAACATTGTTTGCTATGTGCAAACTAAAAAATCCTGCTTTTCTACGGCTGGGCCCGTTCTGCGATAACATGCTGCAATTCAGAAGATTGCTCAAAACTTACCTCTTTGTATAGGTGTTTTTCTGTTAGCTCTCCACTTCTCAACGAAGATTATGTTACTATCATTACGACACTCATGCGATAGTGTTTTTATCTCCGACCTGTTTTTTTTACCTATTATGTACTTGGTCTTGTAAGACTGTGTGTATTATAAGCTGTGTATGTGAATTGTGAGCTGCTTTGTTCAAAAAAAGCAGATTATAAATATTAACCTGCTTGTTTACTCACAGGGCAGTTGGCCTCCCTTCCGGGATCCTCCTTTTCCTCTTTGCCAAGCGGGAGGTCGACAAGAACCGCCTGAAGCAGCTCAAAGTGCGGCAGCGAATTAAAGAGTCCATCGAGGAGGAACATAAGAGGGGGGGATTCAGGAAGAGAGGATCAGACTCCAGCAGCAAGGATGTAACTCCAGCCGAATCCTAACCCAGGGCGTCCTTAAACAATCACCCCCAACAGATACCAGCTCGGTGCTGCTTCCTTCAGATGGAAACATTTTAAAGAAAACTGAGAGACGAGTCTCCCTGGAGCTGAATTGGGAAGCTTTGCCTCACTTTGTCCTGCATCCTGCATGTCCTCCACAGATTTAAAGAAGAAAAAAAAAGTTTTCTTTTAAAGTAGGGAATTTCTCTCATCATTTGGACCTCTAGAAAATAGGAATCGTTTTCCCAATTTGGCCATATGGAATATTTAGACCTTTGTAAATACCATTTTTTCTATCCTGTTGGTTAATGGTTTTATCTCGATAGAAATAACTTTAGTTCCTTTCTGCTGTTCTGCACCCAGGACTTTACAGCTGTTCTACCTATGAAGATACTTAAATTGTTAATCTCTTTATTTTACAATAAAATAAAATCAGACGAAATAGAAAATTGTCTCGCACCTGATGAAATTGCCACAGCTAAAGAGCATCCCTCATTTCTTGCACTTTCTTCTCTGAATGAATGCGGTTTCTGATTCTTCCCTCTCTCCAGAGGCTCTTTTATACAGCCACCATCTTTTAGGTGAAGAGATGCTCATGAGCATGTGTAAGAAGATAAGCATGTCCTCTCTCTGGCAGTATAAAGAGAGCAGGCATGTGCTGATGTGTCACAGTATTTGCTCAGGGATGTAATTAAACCAGGGCACTGTCCACCACTATTACATTAAGGAACTTCTGATTAATCGTTCTTTCATCGACAGGTTGTTATGCAGAGGGAACTGGCTGGGGCTGTAAATGCCATGCAGGCATTGTCAGAGGTTGTGGTAAGATAGCGTAGCTGGTTTTAAGAAAGGTTTGGACAAATTCCTGGAGGAAAAGTTCACAGTCTGTTATTAAGACATGGGGGAAGCCTCTGCTTGCCCTGGATTGGTAGCATGGAATGTTGCTACTCTTTGGGATTCCGGAATCTTGCTATTCTTTGAGATTCTGTATGGAATGTTGCTATTCTTTGGGATTCTAGAATCTTGTTACTCTCTGGGATTCCGGAATCTTGCTATTCTTTGCGATTCTGTATGGAATGTTGCCACTCTTTGGGATTCGAGAATCTTGTTACTCTCTGGGATTCCGGAATCTTGCTATTCTTTGAGATTCTGTATGGAATGTTGCCATTCTTTGGGATTCTAGAATCTTGTTACTCTCTGGGATTCCGGAATCTTGCTATTCTTTGAGATTCTGTATGGAATGTTGCTACTCTTTGGGGTTCTAGAATCTTGTTACTCTCTGGGATTCCGGAATCTTGCTATTCTTTGCGATTCTGTATGGAATGTTGCCACTCTTTGGGATTCGAGAATCTTGTTACTCTCTGGGATTCCAGAATCTTGCTATTCTTTGAGATTCTGTATGGAATGTTGCCACTCTTTGGGATTCGAGAATCTTGTTACTCTCTGGGATTCCAGAATCTTGCTATTCTGTATAGAATGTTGCTACTCTTTGGGATTCTAGAATCTTGTTACTCTCTGGGATTCCGGAATGTTGCTACTCTTTGGGGTTCTAGAATCTTGTTACTCTCTAGGATTCCGGAATCTTGCTATTCTTTGAGATTCTGTATGGAATGTTGTTACTCTTTGGGGTTCTAGAATCTTGTTACTCTCTGGGATTCCAGAATCTTGCTATTCTTTGAGATTCTGTATGGAATGTTGCCACTCTTTGGGATTCGAGAATCTTGTTACTCTCTGGGATTCCAGAATCTTGCTATTCTGTATAGAATGTTGCTACTCTTTGGGATTCTAGAATCTTGTTACTCTCTGGGATTCCGGAATGTTGCTACTCTTTGGGGTTCTAGAATCTTGTTACTCTCTAGGATTCCGGAATCTTGCTATTCTTTGAGATTCTGTATGGAATGTTGTTACTCTTTGGGTTTTGGCCAGGTATTAGGGACCTGGATTGGCTACCATGAGAACAGGCTACTGAGCTTGATGGACCATTGGACTGACCCAGTAAGGCTATTCATATGTACTGCAGCTGGTTGCTGCCTCCTGGAATCTGGATGCAGGGTTAGATCCTGGCACGGTAGATATTCCTGTCCAGGGCTGGCTTAACCAGTAGGAGAACAGACAGGCATGCGGCCTAGCAAAAAGCAGCTACAATCAAACAATGTCCGACAACCACACAACTCAAAGGACCATCAGTATGTAGTTCCACTCAAAGGGAGGGTGTTGGTTTTCCCATAGCCTATTTACCCAAGTAAATGACTTAGAAATTGCTTTCTTTTCATATAGTCTCAGTGAAGGAAGCCTAGTGGTGTAATAGCTAGCTGGAGGTTGAAAGTTTGCTTAGGGAGCCTTATACCCTTACAGCAGCCATGTCCCTGTTCCTGGAAGACTTACAAGCCAGTGGAAGGCAAGTGAAGTGCTCAAGGCCACAATGAGCCCTAGTGTGGTGCCTGGTTGAGGCCTACTGGGAGATGATGGAGTAGATGTAAGTTAGGAAGAGATGTTAAGGAGCTAAAACCAACCGCGGGAGGGGAAGTTCAGGAGAAACATTAGCCAAGTAGACTTGGGAAAGCTTGAAATAAGTTGGGAGAAAATTGGATCAGCTTTCTGGGAACCTTAGGGTACTTGTGACTTGAACTGGCCAGTGGTAGAGACAGAGAAGGCCCATCAAGTTCAGCTTCCCAACACAGTCTTATGGGATATAGCATAGTCCGGCACTTGGATACACACGACCTGAGGAGAGCCAGTCAACATGGCTTCAGGAAAGGGAAATCCTGTTTGACGAATTTACTTCAATTTTTTGAGATCGTGAACAAATTGATTGTGGAGAACCAGTGGACATAATATACTTGGACTTCCAGAAAGCGTTCGACAAGGTTCCACATGAAAGACTTCTCAGGAAACTACAATGCCATGGAATAGAGGGAGATATACTAAGATGGACAGGCAAATGGCTAGAGAACAGAAAGCAGAGAGTGGGAATAAATGGGAAGTTCTCAGACTGGGAGAAAGTGACTAGCGGTGTGCCCCAGGGCTCGGTACTTGGGCCTATCTTATTTAATATTTTCATCAATGACCTAGAAGAAGGAATATCCAGTGAGATCATCAGGTTTGCAGACGACACAAAGCTATGCCGGGCAATCAGATCGCAGAAGGATAGCGAGGAACTCCAGAGTAACTTGTGTCAGTTAGAGAAATGGGAGATGAAGTTTAATGTGGAAAAGTGCAAAGTAATGCATTTAGGTAGAAAGAACAAATTACACGAGTATAGAATGTCAGGTGCAACTCTTGGCAAGAGCAAACAAGAAAAGGACCTGGGTGTACTGATAGATAGGACCCTGAAGCCGTTGGCACAATGCACGGCAGCGGCAAAGAAAGCAAATAGAATGTTAGGCATGATAAAGAAAGGAATCACGAATAGATCGGAGAAAGTTATAATGCCACTTTATAGAGCAATGGTCAGACCACACTTGGAATACTGTGTCCAACATTGGTCTCCCAACCTAAAGAACGATAAAAAACTGCTGGAGAGGGTGCAGAGATGAGCAACGAAGCTAATAAAAGGTATGGAGAACTTGGAATATGAGGAACAACTTAAGAGACTGGGATTGTTCTCCCTTGTAAAAAGGAGACTGCGAGGGGATATGATCGAGACTTTAAAAATACTGAAAGGAATCGACAAAATAGAGCAGGAAAAAAAATTATTTGCAATGTCCAATGTGACACGGACAAGAGGACATAAGAACATAAGCAGTGCCTCCGCCGGGTCAGACCATAGGTCCATCCCGCCTGGCAGTCCGCCCCCGCGGCGGCCCAACAGGTCACGACCTGTCTGAATCACCAGAAGGGGCCCCCTTGCCACCTTGGTTTCTCATTGAAGTCCTATTTTCCCATCGAAGTCCTAACCCTCCGGCCTTGCACATGCACGACCTGCTTGGCTTTCTATACTATACTTATTACCTGTTTAGTTTTCTATACTTGTGTTACATCCCAGCACTTCTCTCAGTATCCCACGATCCCTTTATCCCTCAGGAATCCGTCCAAACCCTGTTTGAATCCCTGCACCGTACTCTGCCTGATCACTTCCTCCGGTAGCGCATTCCAAGTGTCCATGACCCTTTGGGTGAAGAAAAACTTCCTCGCATTTGTTTTGAACCTATCTCCCTTCAGTTTCTCCGAATGCCCCCTCGTACCTGTTGTCCCCCTCAGTCTGAAGAATCTGTCCCTATCCACCCTCTCTATGCCCCTCATGATCTTGAAGGTCTCTATCATATCTCCCCTGAGCCTCCTTTTTTCCAGAGAGAAGAGCCCCAGTCTATCCAACCTCTCGGCGTATGGGCAGTGTTCCAGCCCTCTTACCAGTTTCGTTGCTCTCCTTTGGACTCTCTCAAGTACCGCCATGTCCTTCTTGAGGTGCGGCGACCAATACTGAACGCAGTATTCCAGATGTGGACGCACCATCGCTCGATACAATGGCATGATGACTTCCTGCGTCCTGGTTGTTATGCCCCTCTTTATGATGCCCAGCATCCTGTTTGCTTTTTTTGAGGCTGCTGCGCACTGTGCAGATGGCTTCAGTGATGCATCCACCAGTACACCCAAGTCTCTCTCGAGTCTGCTGTCTCCCAACAATGCCCCCCCCCAATTTGTAGTTGAACAACGGGTTCTTTTTCCCTATATGCATGACCTTGCATTTTTCCACGTTAAAGCGCATTTGCCATTTGTTTGCCCAGTCTTCCAGCTTGTCCAGGTCCCTTTGCAGGTCCTCACACTCCTCCCTGGACCTAACCCTGCCGCACAGTTTGGTATCGTCTGCAAATTTTATAACCTCGCACTTTGCCTCCTTTTCCAGGTCATTGATAAATATGTTGAAGAGTAACGGCCCCAGCACCGATCCCTGTGGCACACCGCTCGTGACTCCCCGCCAGTCAGAATATTGGCTCTTTACTCCGACCCTCTGCAGTCTACCCGACAACCAGTGCTTGATCCATCTGTGCACATCCCCTCCCACCCCGTGGTTCCACAGTTTCCTAAGCAGCCTTTCATGTGGTACCTTGTCGAAAGCCTTTTGAAAATCAAGGTAAATGATGTCTATGGGTTCCCCATTGTCCACCCTACTGCTTAGTCCCTCAAAGAAGTACAGAAGATTCGTTAGGCACAACCTTCCCTTACAGAATCCGTGCTGGCTTGTTCTCAGTAGGCCATTCCTCTTGATGTGTTCGCAAATGCCGTCCTTGATCATAGCTTCCACCATCTTCCCTATAATTGAAGTCAGGCTCACCGGCCTGTAGTTCCCGGGGTCACCCCTCGATCCCTTCTTGAAGATAGGTGTGACATTCGCCAATTTCCAGTCCTCTGGTACCTCTCCAGTTTTCAAGGATAGGTTGCAAACATGCTGGATTGTGCCCACTATTTCTTGTCTTAGTTCCTTCAGAACCCTTGGGTGGATCCCGTCCGGGCCCGGTTATTTGCCGCATTTTAACCTGTCCATCTGTTTCAGGACATCCTCCTTACTTACCTCTATGTGCTCCAATTTTTCTGCCTGTTCCCCACTCATGAGCTCCTCTGAGTCCGGTATATTAGATGTGTCTTCGCTCGTGAAAACTGACGAGAAGAACGTGTTCAACCTCTCAGCTACCTCTTTATCCTCCTTAATCACTCCCTTCCTATCCCCGTCGTTCAACGGCCCCACCTCCTCTCTCTCTGGTTGCTTCCCCTTTACGTAACTGAAGAATGCCTTGAAGTTTTTTGCCTCCCTGGCCAGCCCCTCTTCGTATTCCCCTTTTGCTTTTCTAACCTCTCGGTGGCATTCCTTTTGGCATTTCCGGTGCGCCATGAACTGAAGCTACGGGGGGACAAGTCCAGGACAAATATCAGGAAGTTCTGCTTCACGCAACGAGTGGTGGACACCTGGAATGCCCTCCCAGAGGAGGTTATTGCGGAATCCACCGTTCTAGGATTCGAAAGCAAACTAGATGCACATCTCCTTACGGGAGGCATAGAGAGATATGGGTGACTAAAATTGGCTGGGCCTCCGCAGATCGCCTGCCTTGATGGACCGAAGGTCTGATGCGGAGATAGCAGTGCTTATGTTCTTTTGGGAGTTGCGAAACTGGCCTGGCCAGTAAACAGACTAGGCATCTGCATATGGTGGCACTTTTATTTTTTGTTGGGGAGGGGGAAGAGGCAGGCCTGGGGCAGCAATACCTTGGGGGGGGGGTCTTGATTCATCCCTATATACTCGGAACTTGTTTCACAGGAGACAGTATCTACACCATAATGAAAATTCTTTAACCAAACTGCTCGTGAACGTGGTACCACCTCAAAGGGATCCCTACCTAGCTCTAATGGTAGAAGCTGGTTTGGATTTAGTGGTGGTCATGGAGAACCATGACTGGGATATAGTTATACCTGGCTATAACCGATTGAAGAGGGATAGGGTAGGTAAAAAGGGTGGAGAGGCATTATATGTTAAGAATAATATTAAAGTGACAGAATTATGGGACATATTGGGCACAAAAGAAGCACTCTGGGTTAATCTGGAAAAAGAGAATGGAAAGTATATTTAGCTTAGTGTGATATACAGACCTTCACAGTCAAAAGAAATGGACAGAGATTTAATTGAAGACATTCACAAGATAGCTATGAAAGGGTAAGTACTACTGATAGGAGATTTTAATATGCTGGACGTCAATTGGAATGTCCCTGCTGCGGGGTCTTCTAGAAGTAAGGGGATCTTGGATTCACTGCGGAAATAATTGTTCCAGCAGTTAGTAATGGAACCCAGGCGGACCTGGTGCTGTTTCTCATGTCACAGTGGGTGATCATTTGCCATCTACTGATCACAGAACGGTGTGGTTCAATATTAGGATGCAGGAGGAGAGGACTTTCAAGACTGAAGATTCCAGAAGTCAAAAGAACTAACTTTGTCAAGATGGGGGAATGCCTCAAAGGGGGATCTAATTGCATGGGAACAGCTGAATGAAGTATAACAGTAGTGGGCAAAACTGGAAGAATGCTAGGAATGATAAAGAAGGGGATCACGAACAGATCGGAGAAGATTATCATGCCGCTGTACCAGCCCTGGTGCGCCCTCACCTGGAGTACTGCGTCCAGCACTGGTCACCGTACATGAAGGACACGGTACTACTCGAAAGGGTCCAGAGAAGAGCGACTAAAATGGTTAAGGGGATGGAGGAGTTGCCGTACAGCAAAAGATTAGAGAAACTGGGCCTCTTCTCCCTTGAAAAGAGGAGACTGAGAGGGGACATGATCGAAACATTCAAGATAATGAAGGGAATAGACTTAGTAGATAAGGACAGGTTGTTCACCCTCTCCAAGGTAGGGAGAACGAGAGGGCACTCTCTAAAGTTGAAAGGGGATAGATTCCATACAAACGTAAGGAAGTTCTTCAACCAGAGTGTGGTAGAAAACTGGAACGCTCTTCTGGAGGATGTTATAGGGGAAAACACCCTCCATGGATTCAAGACAAAGTTAGACAAGTTCCTGCTGAACCAGAACGGGCGCTGGTAGGGCTAGTCTCGGTTAGGGTGCTGGTCTTTGACCAGAGGGCCGCCGCGTGAGTGGACTGCTAGGCATGATGGACCACTGGTCTGACCTAGCAGCGGCAATTCTTATGAGCTTATTTTAAAGGTGGCAAACTTTTAAGTTACAGGAGTGCATAAAGGTAAAAAGAAGACCGCTTTGGTTATCAAATGTAGTCGCTGAAAAGGTAAGAGAAAAAAGGTTAGCCTTCATAAATTGCAAGACACCGCAGAAAGAGGAAGATAGGCATAAATATGTGGAAAAGCTATGAGAAACTGGAAAAGATGTCAGAAAACATGCAAATTAGAGAATGGCACTCTGCCCATTTCCCACAGTTAACGCACGGCAACCGCAGGAGCGGTTAAAACTTTGCTCTGTTTACTGCAGATATAGAAACAAAGCTTTTTATTGCTCTGCAGATGTGGTAAAAGGCTTTGAACCTGCGGGAAACACCCCCTCTCCCCTTATCACAGCTCCCTACCATCCCTACCTCCCTCGCTGCTGCTGGCATATACCTTGTAGGAGAGCAGCCAATCCCTACACAGGCTTGATCAACAGTGCTTGCATCCTTCCCTCTGCTGTGCGCCTCCTTTTGGCAACTTCCTCTTTTCAGAAAGACAGGAAGTTGCATCATAAGGAGGAGCCTGGCAGTGATAAGACTATGAACACCATTGAGCAAGGCCTGTGTAGAGATCAGTTCACTCTTCTACAAGCTGGTAAGTGCCAGCTACAGGAGGGAGGCAGGCTGGACCCACCAGACCCACGAGGGAAAGGCTGAACCCACGAGGGTGGAGCTAGAACCGTCAGCCCCAAGGAAGAGGGAGGGAATGCAAGGCAAAGCAGATCCTGGGGCAGGAGAAAAGGGCACAAAGGGGAGCTGGGGCTAGAGTAAAGGGCACAGAAGGGGGGCTGGGGCATGTTGGACCTATTGGAGGAGGGCCTGAAAGGAAAAAAGATGCTATACTAAGTGGATGAAGGAAGTGGGAATAAAATACTGAACACTCAGCAGAGAGAGGGCAAGACACAGGGAGGTATCAATAACGGAAATAATGGGCATGGAGAGGAGACTAGGGATAGGGACACACAGGGAGATGCTGCATGAGAAGCAGACTCGGAAAAAGCTGAACTGTTAAACGAATACTTCTGCTCGGTATTCACCCGCGAGGCGCCAGGTTCCAGCCCTCAACTACAAAAAAAGGATGGATCAGTAGACCCGTTTAGTAACTTCAAGTTCACAACAAGCAGTGTCTACTGTGAGTTGTCAAAACTCAAGGTTAACAAAGCAATGGGGCCAGACAACCTACACCCCAGGGTCCTCAGGGAGTTAAGGGACGTCCTGGCGGAACCACTATCCGTGCTCTTCAATCTCTCCCTTAGTACAGGTAGAGTCCCGTTGGACTGGAAAACGGCTAACGTCATTCCACTCCACAAAAAAGGTTGCAGGACAGAGGCTGAGAACTACAGACCAGTGAGTCTCACATCAATAGTGAGCAAACTAATGGAAACTCTAATCAAACATCAATTAGATATGATCCTGGACGAGGAGAATCTGCGGGATCCCCGTCAGCATGGATTTACCAAGGGGAAATCCTGCCAATCCAACTTGATCAGCTTCTTTGACTGGGTGACGGGGAAGCTCGATGTTGGAGAGTCCTTGGACATTGTATACTTGGACTTCAGCAAAGCATTTGATAGTGTCCCCCACCGCAGGTTATTGTGCAAAATGAGTTCAATAGGATTAGGTGACACTTTGACTAAATGGGTTGGGGACTGGCTTGGTGGTAGGCTTCAGAGGGTTGTGGTAAATGGCACCCCCTCTGTAACGACGGCAGTGATCAGCGGAGTGCCGCAGGGCTCGGTCTTGGGCCCAATCCTTTTCAATATCTTTATAAGAGACTTGACTGAGGGGCTTCGCGGCAAAATAACGTTATTCGCCGATGACGCCAAACTGTGTAACATAACAAGCAAGAGCACAACGGACAATATGAAACACGACCTACTCCTATTGGAGCAATGGTCTAGGACCTGGCAACTGAGCTTCAATGCCAAGAAATGCAATGTCATGCACCTTGGCAGTCAAAATCCATGCGAGACTTACACCCTGAATGGTGAGATCCTAGCAAGGACTGTTGCAGAACGGGACTTGGGGGTAATCATCAGTGAAGACATGAAGGCTGCCAATCAAGTGGAGCGGGCTTCATCTAAGGCTAGGCAGATCATGGGATGTATACGTAGGAGTTTCGTCAGCCGCAAGCCTGAAGTCATTATGCCATTGTATAGATCCATGGTGAGGCCTCATCTGGAATACTGTGTACAATTCTGGAGGCCTCATTACCGCAAGGATGCACTGAGGCTTGAGTCGGTCCAGCGAATGGCCACCCGGATGGTCTCGGGACTCAAGGATCTCCCGTACGAGGAACGGCTGGATAAATTACGGCTATACTCACTCGAGGAACGCAGAGAGAGGGGAGACATGATCGAGACGTTCAAATACCTCACGGGCCGTATCGAGGTAGAAGAAGATATCTTCTTTTTCAAAGGTCCGACGGCGACAAGAGGACATACATGGAAAATCAGGGGCGGGAAATTGCACGGTGACACCAGGAAATACTTTTTCACCAAAAGAGTGGTTGATCGCTGGAATGGACTTCCACTTCAGGTGATCAAGGCGAGCAGCGTGCCTGATTTTAAGAAGAAATGGGATCGTCACGTGGGATCTCTGCACAGAGATAAATAGGGGAGGGTCATTGGGGTGGGCAGACTAGATGGGCCGCGGCCCTTATCTGCCGTCTTTTTCTATGTTTCTATGTTTCTATGAGAATGGTACATGGACAGAGAGAATAATTCCAGATATGGGAGGGAGTATATGGACACAGAAGGGAGATGGGCACAAGGGGGAAGCTGGACAGGGAAATACAGGGGACACAGAAAAGGGAAAAATAGGTGCACGAAGATGGATGGTGAGCACAGAGAAGGAATGTCAAATGAGCAGGAGACCCTGGCGAGTAAGTTAAGAGAAGACAGAGGGAAATAGAAACCAGAGTCTGGGACCAACATGACTTGAAAAATAAAATGACCAGACAACAAAAGGTAGAAAAAAATCATTTTATTTTCTCTTTTGTGATTAGAATATATGAGAACTGAAATGTTTATTCTACCAGTGCTGGTGTTAGACATGGGTAGGGTCCAGGGCAGAAATTTGGGAAGAGACCCCAAAGCCCACTACACGCCTGTGCCATCTTCAGCTTCCAGCAGACTTAGGGCTTTCTCTAGCTAGTCTGATTGCTGGATGACTCTTTGGCTTTTCAAATTCTCCCACATGGCAGGAACAGCCTGCGAAGCTGGGTGAAGAACAGGTTAATGCCAGTTTTATTGGAATTTAATGCCCAGATCTAACCAATTTCCTGGGCTCCAATGACCTTCCAGGTTAGGTACTTGAGAGCTGGCTTGAAAGGGATTAAAACCATCATGATAACCAGTGGCAGGCTTCAAGCAGAACCAGATTCAGTTAGCAGCAGTACAGAAAATTCAGGCTCTTTCTAAACACTAGTGTGAGATACTAACCCAGTTTTCCATCTCCAGCAGAAGACCAAAGACTCTCACCCGCCTTTACAATGAGCTGCCACTCCACTGCTAAGGCAAAAGCAAAGGCAACCCACAGAAATCCTGCTGGAAATGCACTTGGATTAGCCCTGTATGTGTGCTAGAAACTTGTGTGTACCAAGAGGTAGCGCCCAAGCATTCCCTTCTGTATACTCCCCCCCCTAAAAAAAAAGAAGACAAGGACCACTGCAAAGTAAAATAGATTTATTTAATATCAAATCAAACTCAGTACATTGTATTTGACCTCAGAAGCTGAGCAGCAGTCTGGTACAGGCTGCCACATTAAAACTATAGCATATACACCTGTGCTATATACAAGAATGAGCCTCCCCCACTTCCACGATACAATGGAGAACTAAGAACACTGTGAGCTGAAACCAACTCCCCCCCTCAAAATTCGCAAGGAGCCTAATACCAGCAGGTAAGAGAGCAAGAATTATATCGTCCATAAACGCTTATTCATTCCTGTTGCCGGTTTTGCCAGCAAAGGGATCTTGAAATGAGCCTTCAGAGGTCCAGGAATGCAGCCTGCTAAGGTTTACCATAGGGTGGTAGTTACTGCCCATCAGCGGGCAAGGGGTGGTATCCATGCCAGCCTGAACCATTCAGTAACAGGTACCACCCACCGAAACCCCAGTGCTGCTCTGTCCCAGCAGTCTCAAACCACCCACTCCCCAGAAAAATACTAATGTTTAAGTTTGGAGAGGATGAGAGGGGGGTTATGCTCCAGATACATATACAGCGTGAAAACCGGGAGAACTTATTAAGATAACATGAAGAGACAGTCCTGGTTTTATGTCATTTTATCTCTGCATTGTAGCCTGAACATCTTTAAAAAGACTATGTGTACAAAGGTGCTTGGGGGAGCACACACGGTTGGGGAGAAGGGGAAGGCACCCAGGCAAGACTGCAGCTTGTTCCCAATGCCAAAAAGATTCCTTAAGAGAGAAACCACCTCACCCCTCCCCTTAGAAACACTTGAGTCAGGCTGCATGAGTTCTCCTAGGTCTTCATTCGATATCGAAGGTCTGTTATTCTGCTTAGGAGGCAACAACTTTAACGGAATTAAGCGAAGAGCAGAGGTCTTTAGAGGTTCCTGGGAGTAAAAAGCACAGAATCTAGTGTTTTTTGGGATCCTGCCAGGTACTTGTGACCTGTTGGTCTGTTCTTATGACCTAGAACAGCAATTCCCATACTGGGTTCCTCAAGAAGTTCTGTTTGGATGACTATATAGGTTTACATAAATTGAGGGTTCCTCAGTATATGAAAAAGTACTTTAAGGGTTCTGCCAGAATAAAAGTTTGGGAATCACTGATCTAGAGGGATGCTATCACAAGTGCCCAGAATGCATGTAAACACACAGAATGGCCAGCAGGGGCGTAAGTCACTCCATACCTATTGGAACCACACGGTAAGTCCACAGAATCGATACTTGGTGACTGGAAATGTTTTTAGCCAGGCCCAGTTCTTTTGGAAGGTGAAGTACGGTGCTACCAAGCTGCACTATGCCTTCTGCCTAATCTTTTATCCTTTTTAGTCAGGGTATGAGTTGCCACTTCACTCCAGGTCAACTAAAGAGGCTGATCCAGTCTTGGTTCCTTCTTATTGTATTCAGTGCTTGCTTGCTCAGACTTTTCTTCTGGAATCAACAGGCTTTGCCATGGGGCAAATCCAAGGCTCAGTCAGTCTGTGCAATTGACCTGGGGTGAGATAGCCAACCTACCCCTGGGTGACTGCGGTCCTTCCTTGGAGAAGTCTCTTTCAATGTCTTGCTGCCAAAGAATCCCTGTATCTCATTTCCAGGGCATCTACCTACATAGAGGCGCAGCCAGGACAAATGTATTTATTTTTTTATGGGGCCTGAGGTTAATGAGTGTGGATGTTGACACCATCTCCAATCCTCTTCTCACAGCCACTGATATCACAATGATGGGCCATGGCTACCCCTAAAAGTCAAATCTCCACTCCTATGAAGAAGTCTATACTCAAACACTCGCAAGCCACTTTTATAGTTTATCTATACTTGGAGCTTGATATTCGTTCAGGAAAAGGCCTCAGAAATAAGGAGTACTACGCTTATAATTTCAGTGGTAATCATTACCAGCGTAGGTGTATTCCAAACACATACTCCGTACTGCAAGCACTGGCCAAAAACCTGTTCTTTTATTTCATTATCCATATTATGTTTCTGCTAATTTAAACTATTTTTAAAACTTTTTTGTTATAATTTACATCTCTTATTTTGCACATTAACTAATTGAGTGCAGACCGCTTCAGAATTTGAAAAACCTCACAGAAAATTACTTCTCTTTAGTGTTTTCATTATTCTGTTTCCATTACTGAGCTTCTTCAATTCTGTGCTATTTCGTACTCGGGACCAGAACCGGAGCTTTCAACGCTCTCGGGACTAGAGCCAGAGCTGACGCGGCCAGCATTTCACGGACCGCTGGTTTGTCCGCTGCTTCAGGGCCGATTTTAGAGCACAGTCATGTTGCTTCTTAGTGTTCTATCAGAAGTTTTTCAAACTATGGCTACCCCTGCCATCTCTTTCCCCCTTGACAGGCATGGGGTCTCCTATGCCCCAGTTCTGCAAAAGAGCTGCACAAGCTGGACTGTTCGCCATTTCTAATGGCTGATGAAAAGTCAGTTTTGGGCCCAGCTCAATTATTAACCAACCAATGAAAAAGAAGCTGCCACCCTTGTCCACCAATAGGAGTCTTAATAACAGGAAGGCCATTCAGCGGTTGGCTGGCACTTCCTCTGTCTCTCTCTCTGCAGCTGGGCTCATGGCTTCCTGCACTTTGCGGTTTGTGGAATACTTTCATAAGTCAATGAACCTCTCAATTACCTTGCAAGTGACAAGCCAAGAGGCAGTCTGCCATCCCAGGAATAAAATAATATACAAGCAGAACCTTAAGCGCTACAATTCAGAACTGCCGTTGCCAGCAGCGCACCTTCTGTGTACTAAAAGCAGGAGTTGCAAAGGTGACGCATCCGTAACCCTGTGCCGCACGCCATGAGCGTGTGCTGGGCGAGGCTGTGGAAAAGAAATGCTTTGGCAAAAAAAGATTTGCAGGAGGGCGGAAACTACCTCAAAGCGCTGCCCTCTCTCCTGCGGCGAACCCCCTGCCCCGTTTATGTTCGGCTCCCCACAATCTGCAACAGGTTCAAGAAGATATAGACAATGTCTGTGTAGATTTTCAGTGCTCCGTAAACGTACTCCTCAGGACTGATGGTGTGACTCCTGTTCCCCAGCACCAGCTGTGTGTCGTAGGCCAGAAACTGGACAAGACAAGACACAAATCAGATTACTGCAGGAGTAATTAGAATGACAACCATCCCACCTTTATTCCTAGCCCCCTCCCGCCAGAACCCAAGGCAGTGCACTTGCCCGCCCACCCACCCCTCGCCCTCCTCTAGCCAGATCCCAAAAGAGCGCACTCACCCTCTGAACCTACCCCCAAGACAGTGTACTTGCTCACCCAACCAGCCATGGTAGCAACAGACTGGACGGCTGTTGCTGTAGTGAATTGGTCTCTTGGCTCTGGCACCAGAAATGTTACATAGCTCAATACGATGAGCTCCGCTTCCGCGTGATATAACATGCGACACCTGTTTGAGCAGTTGTTTTCCACAACTGACATGTATATAGGGTTGGACAATGAGACTCCACTGAAGAACACTGATGGAAAACCAACTTGTTTATTTCAGAAAAGGATACAAGCAGAAGCTGTGTTTTGATGCATGAGGGGTTATTAAACATAAAAACATATTAAAACACATTATATAAAAATTAAAAATTTTAATTTTTTTTTTCCTAAGCCATACAAGTAAATGAATAAATACATATAAATATAATGAATGATACATATATCAAAGATGTGGGGCAGTAGAGTGGGCAGACTTGATGGGCTATAGCCCTTTTCTGCCGTCATCTTTCTATGTTTCTGTTTCTATGTTTCTAAAGATATAGCACAGTTACTTACCGTAACAGGTGTTATCCAGGGACAGCAGGCAGATATTCTTAACACATGGGTGACGTCACCGACGGAGCCCTCGGTACGGACCTTTTTAACTAGAAGTTTCTAGTTGGCCGCACCGCGCGTGCGCGAGTGCCTTCCCGCCAGACGTAGGAGTGCGTGGTCCCCAGTTAGGATAAGCCAGCTAAGAAGCCAACCCGGGGAGGTGGGTGGGACGTAAGAATATCTGCCTGCTGTCCCTGGATAACACCTGTTACGGTAAGTAACTGTGCTTTATCCCAGGACAAGCAGGCAGCATATTCTTAACACATGGGTGACCTCCAAGCTAACAAAGAGGGAGGGGGGATGGTTGGCCATCATGAAAATAAATTCTGTAACACCGATTGGCCGAAATGACAATCCCGTCTGGAAAAGGCATCCAGACAGTAGTGAGTAGTGAACGTGTGAACTGAGGACCAAGTGGCAGCCTTGCAGATTTCCTCGATGGGCGTGGAACGGAGGAAAGCTACAGAAGCAGCCATAGCTCGGACTCTGTGGGCCGTGACAGCACCTTCCAGTGAGAGACTGGCCCGAGCATAGCAGAATGCAATACAGGCAGCAAGCCAATTTGAAAGTGTCCGTTTGGAGACAGGACGACCCAAACGGTTGGGATCGAAAGACAAAAATAGCTGAGGGGATGTACGGTGAGCTCTGGTACGATCAAGGTAGTAAGCAAGGGCACGCTTACAGTCCAGCGTGTGCAGCGCCTGTTCCCCAGGGTGCGAGTGAGGCTTAGGGAAGAAGACGGGCAGCACAATGGACTGGTTGAGGTGAAAAGCCGAGACCACCTTGGGAAGGAATTTAGGGTGGGTACGCAGAACAACCTTGTCATGGTGAAAAACAGTGAACGGTGGGTCGGCAACCAGTGCATGCAGTTCGCTAACCCTCCTGGCAGAGGTGATGGCAATTAGGAAAAGCACCTTCCAGGTAAGGAGCCTGAGCGAAGTTGTGGCAAGAGGCTCAAACGGAGGTTTCATGAGTGCTGAGAGAACTACATTCAGGTCCCAGACGACAGGAGGAGGCTTGAGAGGCGGCTTGATATTGAAGAGCCCTCTCATAAATCTGGAAACCAGAGGATGAGCCGTGAGGGGTTTTCCGAGGATAGGCTCATGAAACGCAGTGATGGCACTGAGGTGGACTCTGATGGAGGTAGTTTTGAGGCCAGCGTTGGACAGCGAGAGCAAATATTCCAATACAGTTTCCACCGCTAAGGAGGTGGGTTCCTGATGATGCCGGAGACACCACGAGGAGAATCTGGTCCATTTCTGATGGTAACATTGGAGGGTGGCCGGTTTCCTGGAGGCGTCCAAGACGAGGCGGACCGGCTGAGATAGATTCTCTGGAGAGGTCAGCCCGAGAGAAACCAAGCTGTCAGGTGGAGCGAAGACAGATTGGGATGCAGTAGAGACTGATGCTGCTGTGTAAGTAGAGTAGGAAACACAGGAAGAGGAATGGGCTCCCTGGAGCTGAGTTGGAGCAGGAGGGAGAACCAGTGTTGGCGAGGCCACCGAGGGGCGATGAGAATCATGGTGGCGTTGTCCCTGCGGAGCTTGGACAAGGTCCGCAACATCAGAGGAAGTGGAGGGAAGGCATACAGGAACCGGTCCCTCCAATCGAGCAGGAATGCATCCGGGGACAGACGGTGAGGAGAGAAGAGTCTGGAACAGAAGAGGGGCAGTTGATGATTGTGAGGTGCTGCAAAGAGGTCCACCTGCGGCGTGCCCCATCGAGCAAAGATGGAGAGCAGAGTCGGAGGGTCCAACGTCCACTCGTGAGGTTGAAGGATGCGGCTGAGATTGTCGGCCAGGGAGTTCTGTTCGCCCTGGATATATACCGCCCTGAGAAAGAGATTGCGGTCTGTGGCCCAGGTCCAGATGCGCAGAGCCTCCAAACAAAGGGGGCGAGATCCGGTGCCGCCTTGCTTGTTTATGTAGTACATGGCGACTTGATTGTCTGTGCACAGGAGGAGGACTTGAGGACAGAGGAGATGTTGGAAAGCCTTGAGGGCGTAGAACATGGCTCTGAGTTCCAGGAAATTTATGTGATGACGACGCTCCTGTGGGGTCCAAAGTCCCTGGGTGCGTAGATCTCCCAGGTGAGCTCCCCACGCATAGGGGGATGCATCCGTGGTGATGATCATAGAGTGAGGGGGTAGATGAAAAAGAAGACCCCTGGAAAGATTTGAGGAGTTCAACCACCATTGGAGAGATTGCTGAAGAGATGATGTCACAGAGATGGGATGAGAAAGAAGATCTGTAGTCTGTGACCATTGGTTGGCGAGGGTCCACTGAGGTGTGCGAAGGTGGAGACGTGCCAGAGGAAGGACATGCACCGTCGAGGCCATGTGACCCAGGAGGACCATCATCTGACGGGCAGGAATGGAGGGATGCAGAAGCACCTGACGACAGAGGTGGAGCAGGGTTTGCTGACGATCGGAGGGGAGAAAAGCCCTCATTAGTGTGGTGTCCAGAACTGCTCCAATGAACTGAAGTCGCTGGGTGGGAAGCAGATGCGACTTGGGGTAGTTGATCTCGAACCCCAGGAGGTGGAGGAGAGAGATGGTGTGATGAGTAGCCTGTAGCACAAGTTGAGACGTAGGTGCTTTCACCAACCAATCGTCCAAATAGGGGAACACCTGGAGGTTGTGAGACCTGAGAAAGGCCGCCACTACTATAAGGCACTTGGTGAAGACCCTGGATGAGGAAGCGAGGCCGAACGGTAGCACCTTGTATTGATAGTGGTGGTGCAGCACCTGGAACCGCAGGTAGCGGCGAGAATTCTGATTGATGGAGATGTGAGTGTAGGCCTCTTTGAGGTCCAGGGAACATAGCCAGTCGTGTTGAGAAAGAAGAGGGTAGAGCGTGGCAAGGGAGAGCATTCTGAACTTCTCCTTGACCAGACACTTGTTGAGGTCCCTGAGATCGAGAATGGGACGGAGGTCTCCCGTCTTTTTGGGTACCAGGAAGTAGCGGGAGTAGAATCCCTGACCCCTTTGATCTGGAGGTACTTCTTCGATGGCATTGAGAAGGAGGAGGGATTGAACCTCCCTCAGGAGGAGGGGGGTTTGAGATGAGTGTGAAGCAGACTCTACGGGAAGATTGTCCGGTGGAAGAGTCTGGAAATTGAGAGAGTAGCCGTGGCGGATGATGTTGAGGACCCACTGGTCCGATGTGATGACCTCCCAACGGCTGGAGAATATGGTGAGACGACCTCCGATTGGTTGTGGAAGAGGTAGCGAGGGTGGATGACTGGCTATGCCCTGGAGAGAAGAGTCAAAAGGGCTGGGATTGCTTAGCAGGCTGAAGAGGCTTGGAGGGTTGAGTGGCCTGAGAACGAGCCTGGGCATGGTGCTGCTGTTGACGGGGCCGCCGAGGTTGTTGAGGAGGCGGATTGAGTGGCCTGGCTGAGAACCTGCGCTGATAAGATGACTGAGGTCGATAAGGTCGGGCAGGCGGAGCCTTCTTTTTTGGTTTGATCAGGGTGTCCCACCTTGTTTCATGGGCGGAGAGTTTCTGGGTGGTGGAATCCAGTGACTCTCCAAAAAGTTCATCCCCGAGACAGGGGGCATTGGCTAGACGGTCCTGGTGGTTGATGTCCAGGTCGGAGACTCTCAGCCAGGCCAAGCGGCGCATGGCAACGGCCATGGCAGAGGCACGGGAGGTGAGCTCGAATGAGTCGTATATCGAGCGGACCATAAACTTGCGCAGCTGAAGAAGGCCAGAGATGTGCTGTTGGAACAGCGGGACCTTGCGCTCAGGGAGGTATTTCTGAAGGGCAGACAGCTGCTGAACCAAATGTTTCATGTAAAATGAAAAATGGAATGAATAATTATTTGCCCTGTTGGCCAGCATGGCATTCTGGTAGAGCCTCTTGCCAAACTTGTCCATGGTCTTACCCTCTCTGCCAGGAGGGGTAGAGGCATAGACACTGGAGCCCTGAGTCTTTTTCAAGGTGGATTCAACAAGAAGGGACTCATGGGGCAATTGAGACTTGTCGAACCCTGGAATAGGGATGACTCGATAGAGGTTGTCCAGTTTACATGGAGCCCCCGGTACCGTAAGGGGATTCTCTAAGTTTTTGTAAAAGGTCTCCCGTAGGATGTCATGCACGGGGAGCTTGAGGAACTCTTTAGGAGGCTGTTCGAAATCTAAAGCCTCCAGGAAGGCTTGAGACTTCTTTGAGTCAGATTCTAAAGGAAGGGACAGGGCTGCAGACATTTCCCTCAGAAATTTAGAAAATGAGGACTGCTCCGGTTTGGAGGTGGCATCGGGTGCCGACGGGTCCTCCTCAGATGAGGAGGGATCCTCCTCGGTACCGAGAGGGGTTTCCTCCCATAAGTCAGGGTCCCGGACCTCTGGTGCATGTCGAGACACCGGGGTGGAAGGTGAGGTATGGCGGGTCTTGGATAAAGATTTTCCAGACCGCACCGAAACGGTACCAGGAGAGGAAGACCGGCGTCGATCCCGGTCCCGAGAAGAATGACGCACTGCTTGGTGCCGAGGAGGATCCGATGTGGTATGGGAGTGCACCACTGGATGGGCATGAAGCTGCTCAGCCGAAAGAATCGGCATGGAAGTATTGATGGGTACCGAAGGGGTGGATACCGGGGGCTCGGTACGGGGCTCGGGCCGGTCTGGTACCGGAAGGAGCGGTGCCAGGATAGTGGGCAACAGGTGTTTGAGCTGCTACTGCAATTGTTCCTGGAGTTGAGCCTTTAAGATGGCCGAGATACGGTCATCTAGGGGTGGCATCGGAACCGCTTTCTTTTTCTTCGGTTCCTTAGATGCCGCTCCACGCCCCGGCGATGAGGAGGCCGATGACGAGGCACTCACCGAGATCGGGGCGGAGCACTTGCGGGACCGGTGCGATGCCGGCAAGGTCGGCGTCGCCACCGTAGTAGGAGGGCGCTCGAGGGAAGAGGAAGGCTTCTTAGCCGGCTTACCTGGCGCCAGAGACGCCGATGTGGGGTCGGGCGGTGTCGAGGAAGACGGTGCCGATTTCTGTGGTACCGTTGTCGATGTCGAGGAGTCCATCGCCGACCCGGTGCCGAAGAGGAGAGTTTGTTGAATTCTTCGGTTTTTAAGGGTTCTCTTTTGAAGAGTGGCACAGCGGGTGCAGGAGTCCGCCCGATGCTCCGGACCCAAACACTGCAAACACCAATTGTGTGGGTCAGTGAGGGAGATCGGGCGTGCACACCGCTGGCACTTTTTAAAACCGACCTGCGGGGGCATGAAGGGGAAAACGGCCTCCGCAAAATCGAACCCCGAGGCCTGTATAATGGCAACAGGCCCCGCCGGGGCAAAACGAAAAAAGGGGAAAAAAAGCAAAGTTTTTTTTTTTTTTTTTTTTTACAAAGCAAAGAAAAAAGAAACCCGAAGGCAAAGGAAGATAAAAAAAATGGAAAAAAAGCGCGAGCGGGAAGGCAAAAAGTGGTTTCAACGGCCGTTGAAAAAACACACGCGTCTTCTTCGCTCCGCGGAAACGAAGAAACTGGGGACCACGCACTCCTACGTCGGGCGGGAAGGCACTCGCGTACGCGCGGTGCGGCCAACTAGAAACTTCTAGTTAAAAAGGTCCGTACCGAGGGCTCCGTCGGTGACGTCACCCATGTGTTAAGAATATGCTGCCTGCTTGTCCTGGGATAAACATATATGTGACAAATAAAACATATGAATGTTTATGCAAATACCTAAAAATGGAACCAAACCTGTGGCATATATGTTCACAGATGACAGGTCTGGTTCCATTTTTAGGTATTTGCATAAACATTATCATATGTTTTATTTGTCATATATATATATATATATGTACATATTGATATATGTATCATTCATTATATTTATTTATTCAATTCTATGGCTTAGGAAAAAATTTTTTAAAATTTTTAATTTTTATCTGATGTGTTTTTTAATATGTTGTTATGTTGTTATGTTTTTATGTTTAGTGACCCCTGATAAACACTGCTGTGTCGGCTCCACAGCTTCTGCTTGTGTCCTTTTATGAAATAAACAAGTTGGTTTTCCATCAGTGTTCTTCAGTGGAGTGTTCATTGTCCGTTCCCACTTCCTGTCCTTTGGAATATATATATCTAGAGAGAGAGAAAGAGAGAGAGAGAGACATGCCCCAGTCCCGCCCTAGCCCCACCCACCCCTGCTGCCTACTCTTGTCGGGCAAGAGGGGACCCTCGCATGCGTGGATCTGACACGATGACGTCACGTGCAGATGCTCTCCTGCCCGAAGGTGATTTGATAGAAGCTTTTCAACCCCTGGACAAAGTGCCAGGTTTTGAAAAGCCGTCCGGATCCCCGGACATGTCCTCAAAAGGTGGACGTGTCCGTGAAATCTGGACGTCTGGTAACCCTACATGTACACGAGTCTGCTTGGCCTCGGCCATGATCTGACTGGACAGCTGTAGAAACTCGCCACACAGGTCCACAGGACTCTCCCCAGTTCTTCAATGGCCTCATGCCCTGCACCTTCCACTCTTCACAGCATCATGGACAGCACCGACCTTCCCCCAACCCTACTCCCAGACATTAACCTTCCCCTGCTCATATCCTACAGGGTAAAACACGCACCAAGGTGAAGACCACAGCACCAATAGCAGCATACAACATGTGAAGCCAGTAGACCTAGAAAGAAAGAGAAACGGCTGAATGTCCGGAACGTACACATGGAATCAGCACTAGAAGGGTCCCCCGTACCCACAGTAGGACATCCTGGGGCAGGTGAACGATCTGCATGGTATATGGTGGCACATCAAAGCCTGAATTGGCACATTTATTCTGCACAGAAAGCGAGGATGGTTCTCCCCCCCCTCCTAATAATGCTAAAAAATGCAAGGTGAAGCATTTGAGTAAACCCAAGGGGTGGTACAGTATAGGGAGCAGAGGCAGCAGGATACAGAGGGACCAGATCAAGCCCTGGGCCCTCCCCCAAGCTCTAGTTGCTGATGTTGTCTTGGAGAAATACTGATCGGGCTGTGACCTTTGGCTCCCCCCACCCCCCCACAATTATACTGCCTATAAAAACATAATGGCAGATAAAGGCAAATGGCCCATCCAGTATGTCCATTCGCAGCATCCACTATCTCCTCCTCTCCCTAAAAGATCCCAGGCCCTCTTGAATTCAGACACAGTCTCTGTCGCCACCACCTCTTCTGGGAAACTGTTCCACGTATCTACTACCCTTTCTGTAGAAAAAGTATTTCCTTAGATTACTCCTGGGCTTATCACCTCTTAACTTCATCCTTTGCCCTCTCATTCCAGAGCTTCCTTTCAAATCTCCCCTCTCCCGCTTTTCCTCCAAAGTATACAGATTGAGATCTCTAACTCTGTCCCCATACGCCTTATGATGAAGACCACATACCATTTTAGTAGCCTTCCTCTGCACCGACTCCATCCTTTTTATATCATTTTGAAGGTGTGGCCTCCAGAATTGTACACAATATTCTAAACGAGGTCTCACCAGAATCTTGTACAGGGCCATCAATACCTCCTTTTTCCTACTGGCCATACCTCTCCTTATGCACCCTAGCATCCTTCTAGCTTTCGCTGTCGCCTTTTCAACCTGTTTGGCCACTTATAGATCATTACATACTATCACACCCAATGGGCTGAAGTACTTCTATGCACAAGGGAAAAGTGAGGCCTGAACAATCTATCCCAGAGGGAAGCTGGAGGCTCTACCATCCATGGGCTATGTTATGAATCACAACTAATGCTGCATAAGATACAATGTACACAGTGGGGCGAGATGAAGAAGTTTAGGGGGGGAAGAAAGATAGACAAGGGGATTGCAGAACAAATCTGTAAAGGAGTGCATATTGGATATTCTAAAAAATTTTCAGCAAATAAAAGCCAGGGACAGGAAGAGTGAGATGTGAGGGTGGTCTTATCTGAGCATCTTAAAATGGTCAGAGAGGTAGAAAAGGCAACAGCAAAAGCCAGAAGAGACTACTCTGCTGAGCCAGGCCAAAGGTCCACCAGGCACAGTATCCTATTTCCAAAAGAAGCTAGTCCAGGTCACAAATACCTAGCAGAGTCCCAAAGAGAAGCAACATCCCATGCTACTGACCTCAAAGACAAGCAGTGGCTTTCCCCAGGTCTATGGACTTTTCCTCCGGGAACTTGTCCAAACCCTTTATTTTTTTTTTAACTCAGCTATGCTAACAACTATTACCACATCCTTGGCAATTAGTTCTAGAGTTTACCTATTTATTAACAGAAAAAAATAGTTTCTTCTATTCATTTTAAAAGTATTGTCATGTCACTTCATGGAGTGTTCCCTAGTTGTCGTACTTTTTGAAAGAGTAAATCAATTCAGATTACCCATTACACTCCACTCAGGATCTTATAAACTTATTGATTGAAATGTATTAACCAACTTTACAAAGAGTTCAAGATATCTGATTTTGAATCACAGGAGAAGACGCACAAGAGCAGGGATTAGAGGATAGGGGACCCAACGCCACATTGGCAGGCTACACTTTCTGTTACTTAGGGGCTCCATGTAAGTATGGAGGCTCAGGGCAATTGCCTTGTTTGCACCCCTCAAACACCAGCCCTGGAAGACAAAGGTAGAAGGTGATAAGCCTCTAATCTTTACTTACATATTTGAACGCCAAGACGATTGCTGTGACTATTCCTACGATGAAAAGAACAATCCCCAGGACAGCAAATAATCCCGCACAAGAAGTGAAATCCACCTGTCAATGGAATGGGAACTGGTAAGAGGTCATCATGCAAAGCATCATGGGAGAATGTGGCAGTAATTGGGGCCCAGTCAGGGTCTGGTCCTGTGCAAAGCATCATGGGAGAATGTGGCAGTAATCGGGGCCAGTCAGGGTCTGGTCCTGTGCAAAGCATCATGGGAGAATGTGACAGTAAACAGGCCCCCATGAGTGTCTGCCTGGTCCTTTGCCAAGCATCATGGGAGATAATGCAGTAAACAATCCCCAGTGACTAGCATCATTTGGATTTCATTCATCCGTCTTTCAGCGGTAGCTCAAGGTGAGTTACACTAAGTATTGTCCTGTCCCTGGAGGGCTCACAATCTGAGACAGTGGAGTAGGAAGTGATTTTCCCAAGATCACAAGAAGCAACATAAAGATTTGAACTGGAACTCTCCTGGTTGTCGGGCTGCTCTGACCATTAGATTAGCCCTCCATTCATCAATGCAGAGCATACCAGCAAAAAAAAGGGGATTCCCAGCATCTTAATATCAAAACAGTTGCCCACCCGCCCTTTCCCTCCCCCTCAGCCAGACACCAAGAGAGGACACTTGCTCTCCTTTTCCCTTCCTTCCCCCTAGCAAGTCATCAAGAGAGGGCACTTGCCCACCTGCCCTCCCAGCCATACGCCCACCCGCCCTCCCCTCTCCCCAGCCAGATCCCAGCAGAACGCACCCACTCACCTTTGTCTGGAAGCAGAAGATGCTGACTGCGATGGCCACGAGGGCAGTGATGCCGATGCAAATGAGGACGGCTTTAGTGCTGTACATACTAGAGGCAAAAGAAGAGAAGGCAAGACATGTTCATTACAGGCCTTGCGGGGAATTCAGTGCCATCAGACACACATCAGTATGTTTCCACGCTTCATAAAGCCCTTTCCAAAAAACTGAAGACCGCTCATCTGAATTTTGAGTCCTGACCTCAATTCTGCTCAATTTCAGAGCCATGTGTACGGACCCAGATCAGGTAATACCCAGCCTTGAATGCAGAAATATATAAATAAAATATTAGGGACTACCCAATTCCATCATGAGAAAGGAATTACCTTCAGCACCTCCAAATTTCACCAACAGGCTTCAGGAGGCGGGTCCAAGCAAAGAGCTCCTACCTAAAAACGTGATGGATGCCAAGATGTTTTCTGTCTGATGACTAGCACCATGTTCCCAAAGGAGGGTTAGGAAATGCTGACCCCTTGCCGTACTCCCAGGGTGAGGCATTCTATATCTTTACAGCCAACACTCCTTCAGTTTGCAGTGCACCCTATTGGTTTTCTAACGAGGCAGAGTTTTTCTGACCTCTTTTGGGACTCGGAACTGGTCAGCTAGAGCGGGAAGTGTCTTATGTTCCTCAGTCACTCCTTTCGGCTTTGCTATAGACTAGTAGAGTTGCTCTGCAGAAGAGCAAACCTCTTAGGCCTGAATGTCCCAAATCCATCACCCCTTGTACAGCCAGGCACCTCTGCTGGAACCATGTGAGTGGGCTGGGCTGAGACTGAGCCCCTGAATCCCAGTTTCCTGAAGGAAAAAAATTCAAACACTCACCCCAAAACTGTCAAACCGTTCTCAGCTATTAACATTCTTGCATGCTTCCCCAATCCATCCTGAAGAACCCCCATTAGAACTGGTTTCTAGAGTACCAGCAGGCAAATTAATCTCATGCATATTCGTTGGGGAAACTCTGAAAACCCGATTGGGTTTTGCCCTCGAGGACCACGATTGCAGCTTCTTAACATCCTGGACACGAGACCTGCTCAGGGTTCCAAGGAAGTGATTTACAAAGGGCCTTGTCCGCCACTCTGAACAGTGTACTCTGTATCACAAATGACAAATACCTGGCTATCGTTCCAGTCATGAAGCCCATCGCCAAAGTCTGTCAAAACAGAAAAATTGCAAGGATGAGGTTATCAGCAATACTGGGAGAGTGGCGTGTGCTGAAAAATGAAGATTTCACATCAAGCAGAATGAAAGCTCACAGACTGAACTAGGAAAAGGGGGGTGCAACAACCACACCACACCACAGGACTAGAAATGCCCCTCGCTTCTGCCTGCAGCACGCCAAGACAACCCCCACAGCTCTGCCAACAGCCCTCGCTCCTGCCTGAAGCACCCCCACCACACACACACAGCTCTGCTAACGCTGCTTGCTCCTGTCTGAAGCACCCCAAGACACCTCCCCCCAGCTCTACCAATGTCCCTGGCTTCTGCCTGAAGCACCCAAAGTCATCCCAGACAGCTCTGCCAAAACCTCTCATTTCTGTTGCAAGAGGATTTATGTCCTATGGATGGGACTTAGCAGAGGGGCCAGTTTAAGCTAAGTAAATGCTCAGCTGCTGAGATGAGGCAGATGCAAACAGTTCGGTTTCTCTGTGCCACTTTCTAACAACGTAAAACATCTCAGCATTGTACATTCTTGTATACACTCTGTTTTGCTGTGTGCACACACATGTGCTCAGCCTATAGGGAACACTGCTGGAGCATGTGATTGATGTGGAATATGTAGTATTTCCCATCCTGCACTCATCAGGGAGCCATTGTGTCCATCCACTCCATGACGTATTCTATGACGGCTCTCTCTTGAAGAAATGCCAGAAACGAGAATGCCCTGATGGAAGCTGGATGAGTTGGGGAAAGGCAGAGCTCAGAAAATCCCACAGGGATTCCACCCTAGACATTCCACCCACCCTGGCACCCAGGATTTGATGCTCCTTCCCCAACTCCCCCACATCTGTCTGCCGCCACTGTGGTTTCTTACACTCTGCGCTGTGTTGTTCAGCTCTCAACAGTACAAAACCTTTAGCTGGTCTCACAAGATCTGAGACCACGAGTCAAGCTGAGAGCTCTACATTGAGTGGCTCAAACTTATGAAATTGATCCAGACCCATCTGAACTTGCAGTTCCTTCCATGGCAAGAGAAAAGCACCAGACTGCAAAATGAAGGGGGGTGGAAGGGACAACTGGTGAGGTCTGGGGGTGAGAGAGGCTGATTACTTGGGGGTGGGTGTATATGAAAGAAAAGGGGGACTGGGGTTTTTATGAGTGGGGAGGGTGAAGATGGGTGGGGAGTATAAGAGAGAAAACAAGACTGGGTGAAAACAAAAGAGTATGAGAGAGAGAAAGAGAGACAGTGGGAAAGAGAGAAAGAACGAGAGAGAGAGAAAGAGAGAACAAGAGGAAGATAGAGAAAGAAAGAGTACGAGAGAGTATGAGAGAGAAAGAATGAGAGAGAGTGATAGAGAAAGTACACGAGAGAGAGAACAAGAGGAAGATAGAGAAAGAATACAAGAGAGTAAGAGAGAAAGAACGAGAGAAAGAAGATAAAGAATGAAAGAGAACGAGAGAAAGAGTACGAGAGAGAAAGAACGAGAGAAAGAATACAAGAGAGATAGAAGAGGAAGATAAAGAATGAGAGAGAGAACAAGAGAAAGAGTACGAGAGAGAAAGAACGAGAGAGAGAGAACAAGAGGAAGATAGAGAAAGAATGAGAGACAGAACGAGAAAGAGTACGAAAGAGTATGAGAAAGAATGAGAGACAGAACGAGAAAGAGTACGAAAGAGTATGAGAAAGAAAGTGAGAAAACGAGAGAGAGAACAAGAGAATAAGAGAAAGAGAGTAGGAAAGAGAGAAAGAGGGAAACGGACTGGTGGAGATCTCGGCCATGGTCATATGCGATTGTGGACATACTTGAGGGGAGGGAGGCTGATTTTAGCTGCCACTGATGCACCAGTGGTACAATAAGGAGCCAATTCACTAAAATGTCTTTTCTCCGATGCAGCCTTAGTAAATCTCCCTCTCAAGCAGCTGCTACAGGCCTCAGAGAAGATTCTTCCCACCCAACTCTTGAACTTCAGGAGGAACAATGTGAGGCGCCTGGGTTCAGATAACATTTGTGGAGGTCTGCAGTAAGAAGGAGGTGGCAACAGTAAGCTTCTTCCTAGAGAAGATCCGGACACAGAGATCTACTTACTAACAACGCCAGCAGGATCACGTTCCATGGGAAACGCCTCCTGAAACAAACAAGAGATTTCCACAGGTCAGCCCTCTAGAGTACAGCATCCCCCCCACCCCCCCATCACCACCACTACCACCACAGATCCTTAAGTTCACTGACACTTTAAAAACCCACACCACGACAGGTAACAACCCTCTGCCATGTTCAGGGAACTGGCGGGCAAAGCCACATCCAACACTCTACCAGACCCTGAATGAGTCATGCAAGTCAGCAGCCATCATAGAGACTGAATGAATCAACTGCGACTAATGTCACTGAGTCAACTACTACCGTGTTCCCCCAAAATAAGACAGTGTCATATATGAATTTTGGGTCCAAAAAATGCATTAAGGCTTATTTTCAGGGGATGTCTTATTTTTTTCCATGTACATCAATCACCTCTCCCTTCCTCTCCTCCACCCTAATCCTTCCTCTTCCTCCCCTCCCTCCCATCCCCCTGTGCAGCAGAAGCCTGCCAACCCTCCCACCGTGAGACTGACATTCCTCTGCTCCGAGACCTCCAAAAACAGCAGCGGCGGCAGCGCTCTGAACAGGCTACTTTGCGGCCTTCCCCGGCGCCGCATCACTGCTGTTTTTGGAGGCCTCGGAGCAAAGATATGTCAGTCTCACAGTGGGAGGGTCAGTGGAGTTCTGCTGCACAGGGGGATGGGAGGGAGGGATAGAAAGATGCTACACAAGGGGGCTTATATTAGGAGCACCTTTAAAAATCATGCTAGAGCTTATTTTCAGGGAAACACAGTAACATCAAAAAACGCTCTGACTGGTACAGGCAAAGGAGACAAGAAACACAGCTGCCCTGGTCACTACATAGCTGCCACTCTCTGGATCAGGGATGTACTTGGTGGGCGGAAGGTTCTTCAGACCTCTCACAAGCTGTGCTAGGCATTTGTCAGTCCATATTTCGTTCTAGGATTAGGATACGGTGATGTCACTGTCCCCGGCCAATCAGCTCTGAAGCCTTTAACAGGTAGGGAGAGCGAGAGGGCACTCTCTAAAGTTAAAAGGGGATAGATTCCGTACAAATGTAAGGAAGTTCTTCTTCACCCAGAGAGTGGTAGAAAAGTGGAACGCTCTTCCGGAGGCTGTTATAGGGGAAAACACCCTCCAGGGATTCAAGACAAAGTAGATAAAGACAGGTTGTTCACCCTCTCCAAGATAGAGGGAACGAGAAGGCACTCTCTAAAGTTAAAAGGGGATAGATTCCATACAAACGTAAAGAAGTTCTTCTTCACCCAGAGAGTGGTAGAAAACTGTGGACGCTCTTCCAGAGGCTGTTATAGGGGAAAACACCCTCCAGAGATTCAAATAGGGGGAAACACCCTCCAGGGATTCAAGACAAAGATAGACAAGTTCCTGCTGAACCAGAACGTACGCAGGTTGGGCTAGTCTCAGTTAGGGCACTGGACTTTGACCTAAGGGCCCCTGCGGGAGTGGACTACTGGGCACGATCAACCACTGGTCTGACCCAGCAGCGGCAATTCTTATGTTCTTATGATTGCTGGCATCAGCAAGGGGTCTGGAGAGCATTGCACTGGGAAATCACTACACTCTTTCTTAACCTCTGAAGCTGGAAGGCTCATCGCATGATTAGTGAAGAGAGGATTTCCCTTAGAATAGGGTTACCAGACGTCCGGATTTCACCGGACACGTCCACCTTTTGAGGACATGTTTGGGGGTCCGGACGGCTTTTCAAAATTCGCCACTTTGTCCGGGTTTTGGAAAGCCTCCTCAAATTGCGTCGGGCAGGGACTTCCTCTCTGCCTGACCAGCGTGGTCAGTGAAGGGCGGGGCTAGGGCAGGGTTGGGTGGAACTGGACGAGCCTGGGGATGGGTCTAGGGCAGGGGTCAGCAACCTTTTTAAAGCAAAGAGCCATTTTTTCCTAAATGTTTGACCCAAGATTTACAAAGAGCCGCAATGGGTAGACAAGGGGGTTTGAGATATGATGATGTCAGCGGATGTTGCCCAATCCGGTCCCAAGCTCAGGCAGAGCTGGGGCCTTTCTTATCTGCTCTTCCCAATCCAGAAGAAGCCTCCAATGGCTCAGGAAACCTCCGTTTTGCTCTTTCCAGCCCTTCTTTCTCCTCAAGCGGCCGATGCACAAAACTAGAACAAAATCTTTTCCAGAGAAAGGAAAATGGTAAAACCAGAGGACATAATTTGAGGTTGAGGGGTGGTAGATTCAGGGGCAATGTTAGGAAATTCTACTTTACGGAGAGGGTGGTGGATGCCTGGAATGCGCTCCCGAGAGAGGTGGTGGAGAGTAAAACTGTGACTGGGTTCAAAGAAGCGTGGGATGAACACAGAAGATTTAGAATCAGAAAATAATATTAAAGATTGAACTAGGCCAGTTACTGGGCAGACTTGTACGGTCTGTGTCTGTGCATGGCCATTTGGAGAAGGATGGGCAGGGGAGGGCTTCAATGGCTGGGAGGGTGTAGATGGGCTGGAGTAAGTCTTAACTGAGATTTCAGCAGTTGGAACCCAAGCACAGTACCGGGTAAAGCTTTGGATTCTTGCTCAGAAATAGCTAAGAAGAAAAAATTAAAAAATTTAAATTGAATCAGGTTGGGCAGACTGGATGGACCGTTCGAGTCTTTATCTGCCGTCATCTACTATGTTACTATGTAACTATCACTGGTTTCTTAGTTGCAAAACTCTGAACCATATCTCCCACTGTTCAAGATCCCTCTTATTTTTCACATCTTCCAGTAAGACGCTGCTGCTTTCAGCGCGATACCGCGCTGCTGAGACGTGCGCTGTTGGCTGTGCTGGTCCTCTGCCCCGGAACAGGAATTGACTTAAGAAGGGGGCAGAGGACCGGCACAGCCAACAGCGCGCGCCTCAGCCGAGCTTACCACGTCGGAAGCAGCAGCGTCATTCTGGAAGATGTGAAAAAATAAGAGGAATTTTGAACAGTGTGAGGTCGTCAGAAGCACTGTTCTGAGCCGCATCCACGTGGCGAAAGAGCCGCATGTGGCTCGCGAGCCGCAGGTTGCCGACCCCTGGTCTAGGGGGTCCAGATTTTCCGATTGGAACAATAAGCTGGAGGGTAGTCTGCGCACATTGACTCCATTGGAAATTCCGGGTAGGATTTCTAGATACCCCCAGTGCTGTCCATCCCCCCCCCCCCCCTAATGGAAGGGCTTCAGGCTACTCTCCTATAACTGCCATAACTAAAACCTCAAAAGAGTCGTATTGCCAAAGAGCAAATAACCGAATGGAACACAATTTGAACATCTCTTACTTTGGCGGCCAACCGAAGAGCATTGTGTGTGCAAACACACAATCCCGTGTACAAGCCCTTAACTGGTAAGACCCATTTGGAGCCTGCGAGGTGATTGCCAGGACAGAGCGACGTGACTGATAAAGGGTATGGAAAACCTTTCATATGCTGAAAGATTGGAGAAACTGGCCTCTTCTCCCTGGAGACGCAAAGGCTTAGAGGGGACATGATAGAGACTTACAAGATCATGAAGGGCATGGAGAAAGTAGAGAGGGACAGATTTTCAAACTTTCAAAAACTACAAGAACGAGAGGGCATTCGGAAAAATTAAGAGGGGACAGATTCAGAACCAAAGGGTGGTGGACATCTGGAATGCGCTTCCAGAGGGCGTGATACAACAAAGTACACTACTGGGTTTCAAGAAGGGACTGGATGATTTCCTGAAGGAAAAGAGGATTGAAGGGTACAGATAAAGGATCACTATGCAGGTCCTGGACCTGATGGGCCGCCACGTGGGCGGACTGCTGGGTGTGATGGACCTCTGGTCTGACCCAGCAGAGGCTTTACTTATGTTCTTATGTTGAGAAAGCTGTACTGCACTCACCTGGGACCCTCACAGCAAGCCAACACCAAGTATGTCACGAGGAAGACGGGGCTGGAGGAAGAACACAAACACAATCTCAGGTAACTCAGTCAGCGAGACAAACTGTGATGAGCCTGAAGCAGCCACTGTGCAATTCTTTTTTTTTTTTTTTTTTAATATCTTTATTAGCAATTGCAAAGGGAACATATAAGCAAAAGGGAAGCAGATAAAAGCAGGGTAAAACAGCCAAGCAGCTCAACAAGTGAAAGAACATGGCAACAACAAGAAGGCCCACCCTACAGTCACTCTCCCAGCAGTTCATTTTAAGAGAAACTCAAGAGGTTCTGGCCCTACAGGGGGCCCCAGTGGGCAGACTGTGCAGCCCTGGGTGCAGGCGGGGGAGCCTCAGGCAACAACGGGGGGGGGGGGGGGGGGGGAGAGGGGGGCCATCCTATCTTTCCACATATAGGATATTTCTAATGTTTCTGTGGACCCAACAGGAAATTCATGGTTAACTGGCTTCAGTCTGAGCCCCGAAGACCTCTGTTTATAAAAAAAACTTGGTTACGCAGAGAACTGCACATCTGCTTTTTCTGTTCCAGGTACTCAAGGGTCCTTAATACTCACTAGGATGCATAGTATATGGCAGGATTTTTCCTCACAAATGTATAAATTGGTTCTCTGAAGAAAGAAAAGAGGGTCAAGATTGGATGACTGCAATGGGTTTGTCATAAGAATGTTGTAACACGTTGCAAATTATACAAAATTCAGCAGTGAGGCCGGAAATTTAGGGCCAGATTCTGTAAAAGTGGCCGCTGATCGTGTGCCAATCACTCGACAGTGCCAGTTACAGAATCGCGCCTAAATTCAGCCAAGATAGGCAGCTGAAACGTAGACCCAGAAAATCCTGGCCTACATTTCAGCCGCCTATCTATGCCACTGCGGGATCCTAAAATCAGGCTGCAGCAGCCATAAGCTGATCGAGGCAGGGGAAGTTATCCCCGATTAGCTGAGCCGGTAGGAGACACCACACACCCACACACACACACAACCACGCTAGGCAGGAGGGATGCCCACTCCCTTCTGCATGCCCCCAACAACCCAAACCCATGATCTACCCCCAACCGCCAACATCCCTAACCCCCCCCACTCCAACACCCCCCCCCAGACCTCCACCAAACCCATGACCCTCCTGGGGGACGAGCCAGAATAGGAATGTGAATGAGAATGTGAAAGCCAGAATGAGAGAATGTGAGAAAGAACGGGTGGCATCCAGCCCTGCAGAGAGACTGGAAAGCTGTGCCACGGAGAAGGATGCCTTGCCGGGAAGGGGTGTGTGTGTGTGTGTGTGTGTGTGTGGGTGGGTGGGTGGGGACGACGACAATCTTTTCCTGGGCAGAGATGAGAAATTTTTGTTCAGCTACCATCAGAAATGCTGTCAAAGTGAGATTCCATTTTAAATCAGACTCTTTTTGGAGCAGTACCAGCCTGACAGCAACCAGCACAGTTCAAGTCCATCCACTAAACGACGGGTAAGCTAGCATAAATACATAATATTGACTGTGTGGAAACATTAAACATAACATCTTACTGAGACACAGAGATTGTAAGTGTCTACACATTTCTTTAATCTGACCTTACTTCAGGTTGTTAGTGGATCAGAGTTACTGTTGATTTGAACTAAATAAAGCACTTCTCATATATACATATAAAGCATAGCACTGAGAAAGTATAAAAAGATCCCTTTATAGGAGGGGGAGACTATGGGCTGTATAGATGGACCAGGGTGGACTGGATGGCATTGCAAGAGTGTGGTGTAGATTGGTGTATGGCAAACTGTGCTGCAGCGAGATTCCGGGTTTGCCGTGAGATGCCAGCTGACTGCCCACAGGATGTGCCTCTTCTCCTCGCCTCCTGCTCCAGCATCCCCCACTGGTGGCTCAGGGCCCCATCTGGATGGCGTATTGCGTCAACATCTGTGCATTTCCAGGCGCCCTCCAGCTGTGGCCCAGAGTTTACTGTGCCGCCGAGTAAAAAAGTTTGCGGGACCCTGGTGTAGAGGGTCTGGGAGTAGGACGGTAAACCGTGGTGATGAACTGGAGCTGGGGAGGAAGAAAGACTGGAGGGGCTTGCGGCACTGCAGTACCTACACCTAGGGAGAGATCGTTTTCGTTTGGTTTAGCACCCCCAATAATTTGTAGAAGTTGGCTCCTCTCCTGGAAGCCTCACTGAACAGCCAACCTTTGAAGAGTCACTTACACGAAGGTGAAGATCGCAATGATTCCCACCGTCACCAATAGCTGGAGGGAAATAATCAGATACACCTGAAACGCAAGGAAACACTGGTCACTGCTCTGTTTGTGACGCTGTCTCCAGCCCTGCTAGGCTCTGCTCAGCTCTTTTCATTGCTACGGCCCCAGATCTGAAGAGTGGTTCCAGCTCTCGCATTAGGGTCTAACTTTGTGGGGCAGGACCATTTTCGGCCGCCCAACACAAAGGTCTTTCGCTAACAAAAAGCACCAAAGACCTTCAAAGTCTGAGACACCGATTTTACAGTTGGATCAGACACAGGCTGGTGTGAAACGCCCGAATCAGGATTCTACAAAAATCCACAATGCAAATAAATTAAAATGATACAGATTCTTGTTGAGATTAGAATATGTATAGTTTCTGTTTGTTTCTATTGTGGATATTTAATAGTGGATTTTTATATTATTTTTATGGAGGCCCCCGACGCAGGTGTTTCACGCTGAAACACAGCCCGTATTGGGCCTTGGTGCTTTCGGTTCCCCATTTCCGAGAGGCACTTTGCCTGTTAGTGCTGCCCAATTCAGGAAAACATTTTCAAATTGATTTTCCCACCCAATTGGGCACTTTATTTCAAACATCCTGGCGGGTTTATTTTGCAGCCACTTCACCCCTCCCCCTACCACCCCTTTGCCCTCTCCATCCCCACACCAGCGCTGTGGTGTAAACAAAAAAGTCTTTTCCTTTCTCTGTTAGACAGCGAGCGTGAGCTAAAACCTAACACCAGCTCTGGCAGGAGACATTTTCTAATCACAAAATAGAAAGTACAATTATTTTTTTCTACCTTCCACTGCCATATCCAGCATTTGTTTCTTTCCCACTGTCTACCATCTCTCTCTCCCCCTGTCTTGTGCCCTGGGTCAAACCTCTCTATTCCCCTCCATGCAGCATCTCTCCCTTCCTCCCTTCCATTATCATATGCAGCATTTCTTTCTTTCTCCCCATGCACCATTTCTCCCTGCCCTCCACTATGGCCAACATTTCTCCCACCCCTCCACCATATGCAGGATTTCTCCCTCTCACCCCTTTCTACCTCTCCTCCACCCCCTGAGCACCTGCATAGCAGCTTTCTATTCCTTCCACCCACCCTCCCATCCCCCTCTGCAGTAGTGTGGTTACCGGTTAGTTTTAGATAGGGTTACCAGAACCCGGATTTAACCAGACAGTTTTTTAAAACCCGACACTTTGTCCAGGTTTTGAAAGGCTTCTTCTTTGGGACCGCGTTGGAAGGGCCTCCCGATCAACCAGAACAGTTTGAGGGGGGGCAGGCCTGGGGGGGCGGATTTTATATAACTAAAATCTGGTAATCCTAGTTTTAGGATTCAATTTAAAACATTAGTGCATACTCATAAAGCACTTCATACGACGGAGCCCAGTTAGTTGAACTCATTGACTCTTCCTTACACTCCAGGTCGTACATTTAAGATCATTGCAAGATAACAGATTGGTCCTGCCAGCAGGTTCAAGGACAAGATGGGAGTTTACGCGTCACGAGGCTTTCTTTTATTTTGCTTCCAGTCTCTGGAACCAACTTTCGAATAATATTCATTCTGAAGCAAATTTCATGGCCTTCAAAACATTGTTAAAAATTTATTTTTTTTTCCAGCTAGCTTTTGGAACAGACTCCTTTCCGGCTGACCACATTCATTTATTGAGAGGTTATCGGGCATCCCTTAAACACCAGGAGATGAACTTGTTTACATGGGTTGGGTTTGGTTTTTTTTGGTACGATTGTATCTTCTTTTAGGACTGTCCTATTTTTTTATGGCATTCCTTTCTCTTATTTTCATTGTATTTTATTGTTATGTAAAACCGCTAAGAACTGTTGTAAGATTTGGCAGGATTTCAAATTTTCATAAACTATTTATTCATTTATACAGCCCGTCCTCCCAAAAGAGCCCAGAACGGGTTACAGGAGTACATACAAAGTATAGTCAAGACAAATAAGAACAAGACGTATTTGGGAGGTAGCAGTACAATGATCGAGTTATGGTAAATAGAGACACTAGGTAATTATACATGCGCTTTAGTAGAAATAAACAGCCGAGGTACATTAATTACCTATACATGCTTTGGTCAGGAACTTAGCGTTATGGCCTCGTTGATGAGTTTATCCGAGATCATTTAGGCTCTAATACAACTGTACCCTCATCTATGGGGCCACTGGGATACCGACTGTGGTGCTGACCTTAAATCCATACTCACTTGTTGAAGTGTTCAGAATAAGATTTAGTCAAAATGGCTTCTGCCCTCACAGGCTACAGGGATCTGCCCGGATTTATACTGGCAGAGGGCCTCTGCGATTAGATAATCCCAGTTCCATTCCCCTCCTTGCCTCTCTGTGAGCTTCAACAGGGCCAGTGAACCTCTAAGAACCCACACTTGCAATACTAGCTCTCAGGGATAGGGACAGGTAACCATGGACTGTATCATTGCACAAGCCCTGGGTATTAATTACCTTATTTCCCTGGAGGTTTTCTGTGATCACTTCTCCAACTTTGCTCTCCAGCCATAAACACACCTTTTCCCCTCTCCTACTTCCCACGTCTCCCCTGCCTTCTCAACACTGAGGGACATCTCAAAGTATCTCATACATTCAGATGATTAAGTAAAAATAAAAGCCATAAAATTCAATAAAAATTATACAGTCCATATAGTAATACAGTCAATAATGCAAAGCAAAGAAATTCAATGCCTAACACACTCTCCCAAAATGCCCATCAACCCCCACTCCACCTCCTTCCAGCGCTGTCCTGCTTAGAGCTGCCCCTATACATTTCTTTAGGAGACATTTACATATTCACTCACCCTCCGGATGAAAGCGTGTCGCACAACCTTATCATCCCAGGAACCAAACCCGCCAGCTTCAACTTGGGGACCATAGCCCTCTGCACCAACTGTGAACACAAAGCATATGATGCGGTATCTCCATAACTCCCAAATTGTGCAGAGCGCTTTAACTTTTCCCACCACAAAAACAGCGAAAAATGGCTGTTCCTTCATATCGGAGAGCCTCAAGTGCAGCATCGAGGCTCCAACACTGGATGCCAGGCTTTCACAAACAGCTCAGGAGTGTGACAATTGAGTGAAATCTTTATACAGTGCGTACTCGATATTTGTGTGTCCGGTAGTCACGATGTCACTTATCTGCGGGTGTGCGAATTGGGACCACTGTTCGCCATTCGTGCCACAGTGTTCCGTATATTCGTGGACATGCACATTTAAAATCAGCCTCCTTTGCGTTCACGTCTGAAAATGGTCACCAAACGTCAAGGGAGTGAGCTGCAAGCAGCAACTCCAAAAAGAAAGAGACATGACTTTCCCCCTTCTGCCTCCCCTGCAGGTGTGAGCTCATCTCTTACTGTCACAACAGCTGTCTGAAATGATGAAGTACTTCAACCAGCCACCAGGTGGCACCCTAGCATGACCACCACCACACCCCTCCACACACAAACCCTTCTACCCACATTATTTATAGCTGGTTAGTTCCAAATCTCTTCATCTGGCTTCACTCTGTTACACTTCTTAATAAATCTTGGAGCAGAACTAATAAACTTTCCTGTGATAATGCTCAAGTGCTCAACCAACACAGGAGACACTTATTCAGCGCTTGATCCGATAGCCACCTTCCTCACTTAAACAATTAAAAATGCATAAATGATGGTGATAAGTGCTCAGACCCACAACCTAAGTTGGCTATTTCTGTGTCTGAGCGGTCCTGTAGCCATGTAACTGTTATATCCCTCCTGAGGAAGCGTCTCTTTTTTTTTTTTTAGTCAAGGTTTGTTTATTAAAGTTTTTAGTTTTACAGAACATGGTGGATAACAAGTAAATGCACTCCATAATAAGTGATATGCACAAATATCAGACAAATAATTATCATGAAATACAATGGTAGTATGCAATAATAATCACAGTACTGGAGATTTAACAAAGCAAATCACAGTAAATAAGAAAAGTTATCCATGTAAACCAAGCATGAATCGTCCAAAGTAGGAAGGGAAAGTGCACATAAGATCAGAAGGGAAAAAGGGAAGAGGGAAGCGAGCATGTTAAGACGAAGTATTTTGTATGTATAATCGTAAAGAGTTCCATTTTAGTTGGAATTGGGAAAATCTGTTGGAAGATTTAGCCAAGTAGGCTTCTGTTCTGTAGGTGAGACATACAAGGTTCCACCAGTGGGAATGGGAAACTTTGGACAAATCTTTCCAGGAGGCAAGGAGTGTTTTTAAAGCTAGTGAGAGTAAAATGTCCAAAAGAAAAGTGTCAGATTCTAGAATCTTATCGGATAACGCGAAAGATTTCAGTAGAAGCATCTGATAAGTAAGGGGAACGTTAATATGAAAAATAGAGCGTCTCTTTTTTGCGAAACTTGAGTAGAGGCAATGCAATGGTTATAGAAATGCACAAGTGGTAATATAATATTTTTGGGAACTGGTGAAGCAGAGGGGTGCACGTGAAGGAACATCCGTTCCAGTGTACAGTTAAGTGAAATTGTTTTCAACTTCATAGTGCCATTATTAATATCATTATTAGGGCACTTAGGTTGGGGAGCTGAGCACTTATCACTATCATTTATGCATTTTTAATTGTTTATGTGAGGAAGGTGGCTATCGGATCAAGCGCTGAATAAGTGTCTCCCACTCTGTTACAACCACATTAAAAACTAATGTGGAACAACGTTGGGAGTTTTGGTCCAGGAATTCTGCTCTTAGAGTTACATAGAAACATAGAAAAATGACGGCAGAAAAGAGCCATAGCTCATCAAATCTGCCCACTCTAATGACCCACCCCCTCGACTTTACCCCTGTAGAGATCCCACATGTGTATCCCATTTACTTTTAAAATCTGGCACGCTGGTTGCCTGAATCACCTGCAGTGGAAGTTCGTTCCAATGATCAACCACTCTTTTGGTGAAGAAATATTTCCTGGTATCGCCATGAAATTTTCCTCTGATTTTTAGCGGATGCCCTCTTGTGGCCGAGGGTCCTTTAAGAAAGAAGATATCATCTTCCACCTTGATAAGGCCTGTGATATATTTAAACGTCTCAATCATGTCTACTCTCTCTCTCAGTTGGAACTGGCTCTACAGGACTACAGAACTTTCGGGGGGGAGGGAGGGAGGGATCCCATTTCTTGCATCCGCATTAATGCAGCCTTGTTTTTGCAGTGATGGGCCTCAACAGAAAGCCACCGAGGACGACACAAGTCTGGTCACTAGACATCACCACTAATCAACGGACTGCTATCCCCCTCCCCCTGGGCTCTGAAAGCTCTCTCCACAGCAAGTCCAGCCCCTGCTGGTGACTTTCCAGTTCTTATGAAACTCTTAACTTGTCTAGACCCACTGTATCATTTCTAAACTAAACTAAACTAAACCTTAAGTTTATATACCGCGTCATCTCCAAGGAAGTGGAGCTCGACACGGTTTACAGGGATTAAAAACAAAGAAAAGAACTCCAATGGAAGGAAGAAGGGCTTGGTAAACAGGAAGAAAAGAGGGACTTAGAATAATGGAGGGGGGGGGGTAGTTACATTTTGGAGAAAAGCCAGGTTTTCAGATGTTTTCTGAAGTGTTGGAGGGAGGTCGAACTCCGAAGATGGGCAGTAAAGCTGTTCCACAGCTCGGTGATCCTGAAGAGGAGGAATGTTCCAAGTTTTCCTGTATGGGAAATGCCATTTAGAGATGGGAAGGATAGTTTGAATTTCCTCTGCCATAATCTCCTGTCTAAATTAGATTGTAAGCTCTGCTGAGCAGGGACTGTCTATTGTATGTTAAAATGTACAGCCCTGCGTACGCCTTTCAGCCCTTTAGAAATAATGAATAACAGTCATTATGGGCTGATGCTCAAAAACTAATGCCAGCGATTAGCACCGGCATTAATCTGCGCAGAATGTTCAGAGCGCTAGCGTAGGGAGATGGACAAAGATGAGCGCAAAGAGCATTTAAATGTAGTCAAACAATGCTAATGAGTTCAGTTCGTATTCCCTTCAATGCTCAGAGAACAGCGCACAAAACAAAGCTGCCCTTACAGCTGGAAACCTAATGCCAGCTCAGAGATGACATGCTTGAAGAAAAGAGTTCCCAAAATTTTTTCTCTAAAATGTGTTGGTTTTCATTTACTGAAGGGAATAGACTTAGTAGATAAAGACAGGTTGTTCACCCTCTCCAAAGTAGAGAGAACGAGAAGGCACTCTCTAAAGTTGAAAGGGGATAGATTCCGTAGAAACGTAAGGAAGTTCTTCTTCACCCAGAGAGTGGTAGAAAACTGGAACGCTCTCCCGGAGTCTGTCGTAGGGGAAAACACCCTCCAGGGATTCAAGACAAAGTAGATAAAGACAGGTTGTTCACCCTCTCCAAAGTAGAGAGAATGAGAGGGCACTCTCTAAAGTTGAAAGGGGATAGATTCCGTACAAACGTAAGGAAGTTCTTCTTCACCCAGAGAGTGGTGGAAAACTGGAACGCTCTCCCGGAGTCTGTCGTAGGGGAAAACACCCTCCAGGGATTCAAGACAAAGTAGATAAAGACAGGTTGTTCACCCTCTCCAAAGTAGAGAGAATGAGAGGGCACTCTCTAAAGTTGAAAGGGGATAGATTCCGTATGAACGTAAGGAAGTTCTTCTTCACCTAGAGAGTGGTGGAAAACTGGAACGCTCTTCCGGAGGCTGTTATAGGGGAAAATACCCTCCAGGGATTCAAGACAAAGTAGATAAAGACAGGTTGTTCACCCTCTCCAAGGTAGGGAGCACAAGAGGGCACTCTCTAAAGTTGAAAGGGGATAGATTCCGTACGAACGTAAGGTAGTTCTTCTTCACCCAGAGAGTGGTAGAAAGCTGGAACGCTCTCCCGGAGTCTGTCGTAGGGGAAAACACCCTCCAGGGATTCAAGACAAAGTAGATAAAGACAGGTTGTTCACCCTCTCCAAAGTAGAGAGAATGAGAGGGCACTCTCTAAAGTTGAAAGGGGATAGATTCCGTATGAACGTAAGGAAGTTCTTCACCCAGAGAGTGGTAGAAAGCTGGAACGCTCTCCCGGAGTCTGTCGTAGGGGAAAACACCATCCAGGGATTCAAGACAAAGTAGATAAAGACAGGTTGTTCACCCTCTCCAAAGTAGAGAGAATGAGAGGGCACTCTCTAAAGTTGAAAGGGGATAGATTCCGTATGAACGTAAGGAAGTTCTTCTTCACCTAGAGAGTGGTGGAAAACTGGAACGCTCTTCCGGAGGCTGTTATAGGGGAAAATACCCTCCAGGGATTCAAGACAAAGTAGATAAAGACAGGTTGTTCACCCTCTCCAAGGTAGGGAGCACAAGAGGGCACTCTCTAAAGTTGAAAGGGGATAGATTCCGTACGAACGTAAGGTAGTTCTTCTTCACCCAGAGAGTGGTAGAAAGCTGGAACGCTCTCCCGGAGTCTGTCGTAGGGGAAAACACCCTCCAGGGATTCAAGACAAAGTAGATAAAGACAGGTTGTTCACCCTCTCCAAAGTAGAGAGAATGAGAGGGCACTCTCTAAAGTTGAAAGGGGATAGATTCCGTATGAACGTAAGGAAGTTCTTCACCCAGAGAGTGGTAGAAAGCTGGAACGCTCTCCCGGAGTCTGTCGTAGGGGAAAACACCATCCAGGGATTCAAGACAAAGTAGATAAAGACAGGTTGTTCACCCTCTCCAAAGTAGAGAGAATGAGAGGGCACTCTCTAAAGTTGAAAGGGGATAGATTCCGTATGAACGTAAGGAAGTTCTTCTTCACCTAGAGAGTGGTGGAAAACTGGAACGCTCTTCCGGAGGCTGTTATAGGGGAAAATACCCTCCAGGGATTCAAGACAAAGTAGATAAAGACAGGTTGTTCACCCTCTCCAAGGTAGGGAGCACAAGAGGGCACTCTCTAAAGTTGAAAGGGGATAGATTCCGTACGAACGTAAGGTAGTTCTTCTTCACCCAGAGAGTGGTAGAAAGCTGGAACGCTCTCCCGGAGTCTGTCGTAGGGGAAAACACCCTCCAGGGATTCAAGACAAAGTAGATAAAGACAGGTTGTTCACCCTCTCCAAAGTAGAGAGAATGAGAGGGCACTCTCTAAAGTTGAAAGGGGATAGATTCCGTATGAACGTAAGGAAGTTCTTCACCCAGAGAGTGGTAGAAAGCTGGAACGCTCTCCCGGAGTCTGTCGTAGGGGAAAACACCATCCAGGGATTCAAGACAAAGTAGATAAAGACAGGTTGTTCACCCTCTCCAAAGTAGAGAGAATGAGAGGGCACTCTCTAAAGTTGAAAGGGGATAGATTCCGTATGAACGTAAGGAAGTTCTTCTTCACCTAGAGAGTGGTGGAAAACTGGAACGCTCTTCCGGAGGCTGTTATAGGGGAAAATACCCTCCAGGGATTCAAGACAAAGTAGATAAAGACAGGTTGTTCACCCTCTCCAAGGTAGGGAGCACAAGAGGGCACTCTCTAAAGTTGAAAGGGGATAGATTCCGTACGAACGTAAGGTAGTTCTTCTTCACCCAGAGAGTGGTAGAAAGCTGGAACGCTCTCCCGGAGTCTGTCGTAGGGGAAAACACCCTCCAGGGATTCAAGACAAAGTAGATAAAGACAGGTTGTTCACCCTCTCCAAAGTAGAGAGAATGAGAGGGCACTCTCTAAAGTTGAAAGGGGATAGATTCCGTATGAACGTAAGGAAGTTCTTCACCCAGAGAGTGGTAGAAAGCTGGAACGCTCTCCCGGAGTCTGTCGTAGGGGAAAACACCATCCAGGGATTCAAGACAAAGTAGATAAAGACAGGTTGTTCACCCTCTCCAAAGTAGAGAGAACGAGAGGGCACTCTCTAAAGTTAAAAGGGGATAGATTCCGTACAAATATAAGGAAGTTCTTCTTCTCCCAGAGAGTGGTGGAGAGCTGGAACGCTTTCCGGAGGCTGTTATAGGGGAAAACACCTTTCAGGGATTCAAGACAAAGTTAGACAAGTTCCTGCTGAACCAGAACGGGCGCTGGTAGGGCTGGTCTCAGTTAGGGCACTGGTCTTTGACCTAAGGGGCGCCGCGTGAGAGGACTGCTGGGCACGATGGACCACTGGTCTAACCCAGCAGCGACAATTCTTATGCTCTTAATTTGGAAGCAAAAGGAAGCCCATGCAAGCCCCTAAGTGTGGGTGTGAGAGGCTAAACGTGTGCGAATCGGAGCAAACCTGAAAGTGAAAGCACACATTGGCACCTGTTTTCTGCAGTTACATTTAAGGTTTCAGGTGAAAGAAAATGTGAAATGCCTCTATTTAAAGGTACAGAGGAACGGTGCCAACGTATGCGTCACTTCTGGGTTTGCCTGGGCACGTGCACAGAACCAAGCTTCCTGCAAAACCCTTGCGAGCATGCACCAAGCACGATCCTCCCCAGTGGTGTAACGAAGGCGGGAGGCGGTGCCCCTCCCCCACCCTCTTCTTTTCCGCCGCCACACGCACGCAACACTTCCCATACCTCTTTTACTTTCCCTGGTGGGAGCAGTATTGCTGGCTCTCCCTCCGATGTCCCTTCCTAGGCGCGGGGATCTGGAAGTCAGAGGGAGAGCCAACGCTGACACAAGCAGATAGGAGGTACGATGGGGGGAAGGGGAAGTGAAGGCGCACATGTGCAGGGGGAGGAGTGGGATAGAGCAGGGGGGGCGGAGGAAGGGTGCTGGCGCACTGGGCAGACCGCCACCCCCTTCCCTCTTAATAAGATCTTCACTACCTCTCCAGCTATTCTCTACAATTCATATAATTCTGTAATTCTGTAACTCTGTAATTCTTTTATTCATTGTAATTCTGTCCTTAAACTAACCTTTTGTAATCCGCCTTGAACCGCAAGGTAATGGCGGAATAGAAATCCCTAATGTAATGTAATGTAATGTAATGTAATATGCCACTGATCCTCCCCATTATCTTCCCAATGTTCAATACTAACAGCGTGCATATAATTTGCATGCTATTGGCGTCGAGCATTAGGAAGTTTTTTCCCTGCACTATCCTTACAGTATTTCCCCCCAAAACTGTTTCCTACAGCACCAGAGTTCTGAGCATCAGCCCGCTAATGTAAGATGGAATCCCAGATCTCTCCAGATACAGATTCATGTTGTTGTGTTCTTGGAAGTAAGTCAGTTGGGGAATATGGTAGGTAGGAGACGTGTATTATATCCCAATGGACAACAAAATGTTGATGACTGTTCTTATGTTGTGGATATTGTTCCTGTGTTTTTTCTTGATTTTGATATTATCTGTTTGCTTCTGTTGATCTGTGGATTTCATCAATAAAATTGTTTGAACATAAACCCAAATTAAAACACTTAAGTACCAGTAGGTGTAATCCACATCAGTGTTCTTGAACCTTTTTACACCTATGGACCAGCGGAAACAAAATAATTATTTCGTGGACCGGTAAACCACTAAGACTGAAATTTAAAAAAAAAAACCATCACTGCCTCATCCCCACGAGCTCTGTCCCGAAAACCATCTGATCCCATCCGCACAAGCCTCAAATAGTTATGATTTAGCATTAGATTAGCATTAGATACTCCAGAAGCAACCAGCTCAGAAGCAAAACCTCCTCAGGTACATTTTAAAAACAGTTTTGCAGCCAAATTCTTTCCTGCACTTCCTATCTGCACGGAATCACCCCAAATGGCCTGGTAACTCGGACCTGGTGCTCTCGAAGCACACCTCACACATTACAAGACGGAGCAGCAGATACATTTTCAGGTACAGCTTTCCTCATCATTTACAGTCTGAAGGCCAAGATAACCGTCTTACCTACGTTCAGTGGAATGGTGGGCATCGGTGGAACAGGCTGGCCGCCCCGCCCAGGCTCTGGGTATCCTCCTGGCTGGGGGTATCCTCCTGGCTGGGGGTATCCTCCTGGCTGGGGGTATCCTCCTGGCTGCGGGTATCCTCCTGGCTGCGGGTATCCTCCTGGCGGGGGATAATAGCCCCCCGGCTGGGAATAGCCTCCAGGGGGTGGGGGATACAAGGGATCCTTATCGCTATATGGAGGTGGAGCGCTGGGGTGAGACATGGTGAAGTTGAGGGAGCTGGTTCTGCAGCAGAAAGTCTGTGCGGCTGGGAGCGTCCCTCAGGTAACTGAAAAGAAAAAAGATGCATTTGTCAGCTCTTTGTGTACAATCCACGGCAGCAGTGGCTTAGCCAGGGTAAGAAGCGCCCCACCCCCGCACACTCCTTCCCCCGTACCTCTGTAAAGTTCGTGGTGCGAGCAGCAACCCCCCAAGCTGCGGTCGCGCCAGCGTTGACTCTTCCTGCGATGTGACATCAGAGGAAGAGCCAATGCTGCTCGTGCCACGAATGTTACAGAGGTACGGGGGAAGGGATGAGGTGCACACGTGGACAGAGAGAGGCAAGGAGGAGGATGGGTGCCTCTGCCCTCACAAAGATGGCACTCAGGGCCAACCCCCCCCCTGACTATATCACTGTACGAAGGTGCTGCTGGTGCTTTCCAAAACTGTCACATGACAAAGCTCCCGTGCAGTGCTAACGGGGCTCCCCAAACAGCAAATCTGCCAATGTCCTTTGCTTTTATTCCTAGATCTCAAGTTCTTCCTTTAGGGCTCCTTTTACTAAGCTGCGGTAGTGTTTTTAGCACGCGTTAACTCCCACGCTACACAGAGAAACTAACGCCAGCTCAATGGAGGCGTTAGCATCTAGCTAGTTAGTAAAAGCAGCCCTAAATCTTTCAACACATTTTGTGACTATTTTGGTTATGGCCCTCTTAACCCTTTCTTCCAAGTCCACTTCTCCAGTGTCCGTCTGTGGCTCTGCGTGTTTCACCTGCCTCATTACACATTTATTCCGCTAGGCAGGAGAAACAGACATTTATTTCTAACATTTCTTAACTAAGCGCTTTACAATTTAAAACATTCACAATGGTTCAGAGGATAACAACGTCCATAACATACTTTCAATACAAGAATTCAGAAGGCAACAAACAACAATACTTTCAATACACTACGTTTAGCAAAAAAAAAAAAAAAAACCTGCAATAAAATTCCATATCATCAATTCTCAATACAGTGGTGCCTCACACAACGAACTTAATTGGTTCCAGGAGCAAGTTTGTTATGCGAAAAGTTCGTTATGTGAAACGCGTTTTCCCATAACAATACATGTTAAAAAAAATAATTCGTTCTGCAGCATAAAATATGCTAAGATGACATAAAAAAAGATAAATTTGTCAAAATGGTGGTCTTGCTGAGGCCAAACTCTTTGACGAGGTCACACTGTTTTACCCCACATTCACTCCTTCTAATTATTTCCCGTTTCATTTCAACAGAAATCACCTTCCTGCTTTTTTTAGAAGCCATGATATATAAAAAATATTGAGTTTATCTTAAAAGGACGACTGTATACAGTGAGAGAGGGCAGTTAAGCGCAGTGACTAACGACTGCCTGCGCGGAAGGATGCAATACATCGGCAGCTCGGGCGACTTCGTTGTGTGAAACGAAGTTCGTTGTGTGAAACGAAGTTCGTTGTGTGAAACGAAGTTCGTTGTGTGAAACGAAGTTCGTTGTGTGAATCAAGACATGAAGTTCGTTGTGTGCAGCGTTCGTTGTGTGCGGCGTTCGTTATGCGAGGCACCACTGTAAATCTAAGACACGGGCCATAATAAGATTCCTCTTTAGGGATCTCCCTTCAGCACAACTTCAAAGGAAAGCCTTGACATACAATTGTGACCGATCTAAATAGGTCCTCAGAATTTTTTGAAAATGCAGTAAATCCAAAAGGGGATTCTAAGCCTTTTAACTGGGAAATATTCTGCCCAGCACTGGAGGGTTAAGGGCTCGGTTCATTTGCTAAGTTATCTGTACCCTTCTCCTCCACTGCCATCTCCAGACTTCGTTCCTCCTATTTTGCTGCACCAAATGCCTGGAACAGACTTCCTGAGTCTGTACATCAAGCTCTATCTCTGGCCGTACTCAAATCTAATCTAAAAGCCCCACCGTTTGGAGGCTGCTTTTAACTTCTAGCTTCCTATCCACCCGTTCAGTCCCTGCGTCTGTTTTACTCATTCCCTAATCCCTCATTTTTTGATGCTTCATCAGTTTTGGTACAATCCCTTATACTGAGCCAACTTTGATTACTGTACTATCACCTATCTGGCAATTTCCCAGAAGAATCTGCTGCGATTACAACTTGTGCAAAATGCAGCGGTCAGGTTGATTTTGGGGTTGAAGAAATTCACGCCTATAACTCCTTCCTACTGACTCCTGCATTGGCTGCCGATGGAGGCGCGTGGGAAGTTTAAGTTTAGTTGTTTCTGCTTTAAGGTACTATTCGATTTAGCCCCTAAGGGCCTGATTCTCCAAAGTGCGTCCCGATTTTAGGCAGCTGTAGGCGTACATTGTAAGTAGACGCGGCCGCTATACTTATTGCGGCAAGGGATCTCTCTGCCGCTATAAGTAGAGCGGGCCGCGGCCGCCTGTCCGATCGCTGGCAGGAGGGTGCCCAAACCCTCCTGCCAGAAGATGCCCCCACCTGACACTACCGACCGACCCCCCCCCCCGACATTACCGATCTCCCTCCCACCCCGACACTACCGATCGCTGGCAGGAGGGTGCCCAATCCCTCCTGCCTGAAGACACACCCTCCCCCCCCCCGACAATATCGATCGCTGGTAGGAGGGTGCCCAATCCCTCCTGCCCGAAGACGCACCCTCCCCCCTCCCGACGCTAACAGCCCCCTAACCTCCACCCCACCAAACTAACCTTTTCTTTTGGCCAGACGGTCTTGCCCGTCCAGCTGGCAGGCCCGCCTCGTTGAAATGAGGCGGGCCCGCCCCTTCCCGGCCCATCCCGCCGAAGCCTAAGGCCTGATTGGCCCAGGCTCTAGAATCCTGGACCAATCAGGCCTTAGGCATAGTGGGTCCGCCCATCTTCACTAAGTCTAAGGCCTGATTCTAGAGCCTGGGCCAATCATGCCTTAGATTAAGTGGGGATGGGCGGACCTGCTATGCCTAAGGCTGATTGGTCCAGGCACTCTCCTGCCAGCGATTGATATTGTCGGGGGGGGGGGGGGCAAGGGTGCGTCTTCGGGCAGGAGGGATTGGGCATCCTCCTGCCAGCGATCGATATTGTCGGGGGGGGAGGGTGCGTCTTCGGGCAGGAGGGATTGGGTACCCTCCTGCCAACGATCGGTAGTGTCGGGGTGGGAGGGAGATCGGTAATGTTGGGGGGGGCGGTTGGTAGTGTCGGGAGGGGCGGTCGGTAGTGTCGGGGGGGGGGGGGCGGTCGGTAGTGTCGGGGGGGCATCTTCTGGCAGGAGGGTTTAGGCACCCTCCTGCCTGCAATCGGACAGGGGGCCGCGGCCCGCTATACTTATAGCAGCAGAGAGATCCCTTGCCGCGATAAGTGTAGCGGGCCGTGTTTAATCTAACCCGATTCTCTAACCAGCGTCTGTAACATGGACGCCGGTTACAGAATCGGGGTTTAGTGTAGGCCCGATTCTGAATAGGACACCTTTCCCGGGCGTCCTATACAGAATCAGAGCCTAAATATATAACTGACCTTTTCTCTTTCTCAACCAATACACATAAGAGAAACTCACAACTTGAGTTTTGTTTCCCCACCGGTTAGAGGATGTAAATTTAAAAGACATCATCAACATCTTTTCTCACATCAAGCAGCATTATGGGGTAAAGATCTGGAACAATTGCTTATGCTCACTAATACTTTGGGGAATTTAGGAGACCCCTAAAAACACATCTTATTCCACAATAACTGATCTCTAGAGCTGTTAATCACTAGCTTTTAACTTTGTTAATTCCACTCAATTTGTAGCATTTATAATCATTGTACTTCACGGTCCTGCGGTATATAAACTGTTATTTTTATTATTCATTTGTCCCGTCTGTTTTCATTAGATTGTAAGCTCTATGGAACAGGGACCATCTCTTATGTGTTTGTGTACAGTGCTGTAGATGTCTAGTACTGCTATAGAAATGAGAAGCAGCAAGATATTGCCAGTAAAAAAAAAAAAAATTGTGTCCCCCCCATCCCCCGCCGACTCCCCCAAAGCTTTTACCATTCTTAATGCATTTTACACACAGGCCCAACAGCGTCATCAGATCAAACCCAAAGGGGCAGCACTGCCTGATCTAAAAATGAACCAGCCTATGAAACTTGTCCCCCACGAGTAGGGTGACCATTTGTCCGGGAAAACCTGGACATGTCCAAGTTTCCAAGTTTGATTAATCGCCTAATCATAGATTCAAGTAGAGGTCTGCACGGGAACGGGGATCGCGTGAATCCCCCCCCCCCCCTGGCCCACGGGACTCCCACGGGGATGGAAGGCTTTGGAAGCAGGGTTCGTCCATATAATATAATGGACACGTCAGCCTTAGTAAAAGAGGGGGTTTATAAGTTAATTACCTGAAAAGAAAACAAAAAAAGTGTTCCACCAAAGAGATTCCACAAGGAAAACAGCAGCGCAAACACAAAAGAAACTGTGGAATTGATGATCCTGTCAGAAGTAATTGCTGCTTTTTATGGGGACGGGCGGGGATGGAGGTAATTCCTTGCGGGGATGGGTGGGGACGGAGAGGATCCTGCCAGGGACGGGTGGGGATGGAGAGGATACTGGTGGGATTTTTGTCCCCGCGCAACTCTCTAGATTTAAGGCGATGTACAATGCAAAAACCATAGACATGACTTACAGGACAGACAGTGCCATAAGGAAGGAAGGAAGGGATAGAAATACTATAATTGATAGGAAAAGAGACAGACGGAAGGGTTAAAAGAGAGCTCTTTTTACAGGACTGTCCGGATGTCTGGACAAGTTTCAAGTTTCTTTATTTTTGATATACCGTCTATCAAAACAAGTGTCTAAACGGTGTACAATTGAAAAAACCCCCAATTAAAATAGGTAAGTAAAAGCAATATTTTATCAAATATTAAAAATACTAGACGGATTCACGTTGACATACATGGAACAAAAGGGAAGTTGGGGAGGGAAAGGTTTTTAAAAAATACATCAAAGTAAAATGAGTAAAAAAGGAAGGTAAGAAGCGTTTGGTGTTTCAAGGCTTCACAAGAGTTAAAGGTTTGAGAAGCGGAAGCTGGTACTAGAGAGTAAAGGCGTCTTTAAAGAGAAAAGTTTTAAGTTTGGCTTTAAATTTTTCAAGAGTTCTCTAATCGAAGATCATTCCACAGAGAGGAGGCGAGGAGTGAAAAAATGGATTTGCGAGTAGGACTCACACTGGCTCCCAATACAAGCCAGGGTACACTTCAAATTCCATTGCCTACTATTTAAAGCTATAAATGGAGACAGCCCAACCTACTGGAACAACTGACTAACTCAATCCATCTCAACCAGACACAGGAGAACCCACACACTATTCACACACCTGCCAATCAAAAATGTCAAACGAAGAAAACTGTATGACAACCTAGTGGCCACCAGAGCAGTGAAACTGGACAGACAACTCACCAATCTGCTGTCTTTGACCACAGACTACAAAACCTTCAAAAAAGAAACAAAAACCCTACTCTTCAAAAACTACATAAAACCAATATAACACAACCAAACACGTCCCAAACTTCACCTGCAATACTATACACTCCTTAGCAATTTAGAAAATGTTCAAACTATTCCTTATGTATTTCTTAATATCATGACAATTCTTATGTAATCCGCCTTGAAACGCAAGGTAATGGTGGAATAGAATTCACTAATGTAATGTAATGCAATGTATTGTAAAACAGTATGGAAAGTAGGTTTTGATGATGAACGCTGGTTGGTTAGAGTTTTTGGGATGAGTCTATCTAGGTTTAACGGGCTTTCCTGACTCCCCCATCTACTTCCTCCTTAGCCACTGAATTGAATCTTTGCACAACCTGGCAGTGGCAATGAGGTTAGGCTGCTGCTGTTGGCATGCCCCAGAAGTCAGGACCTGTAGAGAAGCAATTTCCGGAGCATGCAATGGCGACAGGCTCACCTCATTGCCACTGCCGGGTTGCCCAAAGATTCAATGCAATGGCCAGGGAAGAGGTAGGTGGTGGAGTTGGAAAGAGGTCATGCCTGGGGGGTTGGAAAGAGAGAGACACATAGAGAAGCACCTACCGGATGGGGTGGGGGTTTGAAAGAGAAACAGACAGAGAGAAACCCATGGGGGGAGGGGTTGGAAGGAGAGAGAGAGAGAAGCACCCAAGACTGGGGGGTATGGAGAGATGCTACCAAGGAGAGCTAGAAGCCTGATTAGGCGGTATAATAGATTTTTAAATAAACTTGAAGCATTATTGAGATGTCTTGGGGAGATTCACTGCTTATTCCTAGGATAAGCAGCATAAAATCTGTTTTATTACTTGAGATCTAGCTAGGTACTTGGGACCTGGGTTGACCACTGTTGGAAACAGGAGACTGGGCTTGATGGACCTTCGGTCTGTCCCAGTATGTCAATTCTTACGTTCTTATGTGAGCCAAATCTAGGACAATGAAGTCATTGTGACATCACAAATGAGGTTGGCTCTCTTAGGCATTGGTGGGATGAGGCTTTATGACATCACAATCTCAGCTCTGGAATGTTGGGTCATAAGTATGACAATTCTTATGTGAGCCAAGTATAGGACAATTAAGCCATTGTGACATCACTGATAAGGTTGACTCTTAGGCATTGGTGGAATGAGGCATTCTGACATCACAATCTCAGCTCTGGAATGTTGCTCCTCTTTGGGTTTCTGCCAGGTACTTTGGGACCTGGCTTGGCCACTGTTGGAAACCGGAGACTGGGCTTGATGGACCTTCAGTTTGTTCCAGTATGGCAATTCTTAAGAGGGAGAGAGAAGCAGATGCCCCAACCAAGAAATATGATGCTTCGGTCCTTACTGAGACCCAGACCCTGTAATACCATCCCAGTTCCCCTCCTCCCCCTTCCCTTGACTAAAACCAAAGCTACTGGTGTTAATTCAGAACCACTGAATCACAAAACCTCAGTTCTTATCATATTCAACTGAAGGTGCAGCAAACAAATCCTAAATGCAATCCAACTTAGACCTCCTCTCCCACAAGAAATGTCATCCTTCAGGAGAGTAAATAAAACCACAATGTCTGAATAGATATAAAACCATAATCTACTTGTATGTTGGCAAAAAGAAACTAAAGATACATTCAGAGGGCACAGAGACAGCCCGTAAAAGGCCTTGGTTCTGGCCTTCAAAATTTTTCATAACATGGTTCCAGGCTATTTTTTTTTTTTTTTATAACTACCCTTTTAAATTCCTGAACAACCTCTGTGATCTCAAGAAGAAAGAAGGCTAAGTATTCCTCCAGGACGATCCCTCCAATGGAAAATGCTCGATAGCGATTTTACTCTCATTCCTTGCCTAAAACATGGAATCCCACCATTGGTTAGATCATTAGAAGGACTTTTAAGCTCCAGGAAAGCTGCAAAAACATATGTTTTTAGATAAAAATGTCTATGAATGTGTTTTTGATTCTGTACTTAGTATCTGAAATCATTAAACATAAACGGAATCTGGAGAAGCTAAGGGGCTCATAATCGAAACAGAAAAATGTCTAAAAACCGGCCTAAATCGGCACTTGGACGATCAGTAACAAAAAAACGTCCAAGTGCCGATAATTAAACAGGTTTAGACGTATTTAAAAACAGGCCTTCACAGTGCTGCTGAACAACCAGAGTTAAAAGGGGCATTTTAGGAGGAGTGGTGAGGGCGGGATTTGGGCGGGAAGTGGGCCGTCCTAGACTTTGTCGTACTGCATGTATAACCGAAGGTTTTACAACACTGCTTAGACAGAACTTGGACGTTGTGACTTAGGCCATCTAAAACCAGATCTAAGTCCACAAAAGGTATCCAAAGTGACCAGATAAGCCCTGCAGACACAAAGTACAGACCCCCACATACTGCTCCAGTCATCACTGCCCCCCCCCCCCTAAAAATCGTAATAACAACTTTACATATCTGCCTCCAGAACATCAGCACCTGGCAGCCTGGCATTGGAAAGCCTAGTAGAGCTGCACAGAGGTGGCTTAAGTGGTCTTGGGGGTGGGTTAGTGAACCATGGCGAGGAGGACCCAGGCCCATAAGCCACTGCAATCATTGAATTCATGATGAAACATGTGCACCCCCCAAAACCCTTTTGTACTGCCATATAAGTGTCTCCTGCAGCCATTAGGGCTTCTGGGTGGTAGATATGTGGGTCTGGCAGATTCTGTGGGTGTTTTGGGGGCTCACCATGACTTATAAGGGAACTGTTGTGAGATTGTCACTCTTTTTGTGAAGTTTACAGCAGAGCTCTGTAAGGTGCCCCACTACTCTGTTGCCATGTCTGGGTGTCCAGTCCCTTACTTTTCTGATCCCTGCCACGTCCAAAAGGTCTTTTTCTAGGCGTTTTTGACTTGGACAAATTTTTTGACAAAAATGGGGTATAAGATGGATGACTTAGCAGTCTGGACGATCAGACGGCTGGACGATTTTTGAAAAAAAAAAAATATGCTGGATGTATTTTTTGAAAATGGACCTTTTCCTGCGTCAGACTTTGGACGACTTGTGAGTTAGGCCAAAATGGACTTAGATGTTTCTTTTGATTATGCCCCTCCACGTCTAATTAGGTGTACGGGTATGTCAATTATATTACCTCACTGTTGATTTATACTACGTATGTGCATTGTAAACTGTTCTGGGCTCTTTTGAGGGGATGAGAAAAATTTAAGATCTTAAGGTGGCCAAACAGGTTGAAAAGGTGATGGTGAAACCTAGAAGGACGCTAGGTTGCATAGGGAGAGGTATGGCCAGAAGGAAAAAGGAGGTATTGATGCTTCTGTATAAGACTCTGGTGAGACTTCATTTAGAAAATTGTGCACAATTTTGGAGGCCGCACCTTCAAAAAGATATAAAAAGGATGGAGTTGGTCCAGAGGAAGGCTAATAAAATGGTGTGTGGTCTTCGTCATAAGGCGTATGGGCACAGACTTAAAGATCTCAATCTGTATATTTTGGAGGAAAGGTGGGAGAGGGGTAATCTAAGGAAATACTTTTTACAAAAAGGGTGGTAGATGCATGGAACAGTCTCCTGGAAGAGGTGATGGAGACAGAGACTGTGTCTAAATTCATGAAAGCCTGGGATATTCACATGGGATCTCTTAGAGAGGGGGAGAGATAATGGTTATTGTGTATGAGCAGACTGGATGGGCCATTTGGCCTTCATCTGCCATCATGATTCTATGTTTATATTAAAATATTAAATAAATAAAGGGACAGAACATTTTGAACCCTTCATATCTTATCACTCAAGAAAATAAAAGCACGAACAGATGGATATTCCAGTTCCCAGATCAGACAAAAACTAACAAAGGCTGTGTAAAACCCAGCACTGTGCCAGCTAAACAACCACCACCATCTAACCAGCAGGGATCTCATACTGCCAAATGTACTGCTTCCATGCTACGATGACGATACCGAGATCATCAAACTGAAAAGTCTTCTCAATAAGCTTACCTAAGGGCAAATTTTTCATTAATTCTGAATGTGAATTACAAGTGATTAAGCAGAGAAAAAAGGGGGGTACCTGGCTATGAAAGGCTTGAGAGAGCTAAGGTGCTGGAAATTCCACCCATCGCAGGAACCTTCTCTGATAAAGACCATTACCCAACCGAGATGTTCACAAGATTCACAGCAACCAAGGAATAACCCAGTCCTAGCTATTAGATTAACTGGAGTCCAACATAAACATTTATCAAATTAGATTTAAACAGACCACTCAACATTAAGATGCACGGAGCAGCCCAGCAGCAAGCTGGAAACCAGCCAATCTTTTGCATCGAGCTCCACATGTTATTATGTACAAGTTGATGAGAGGTTGTATTTGCTCAGCCAGCACAAAGACTTCCTGGCTCTCTGAAAACAAGAGTGTGGTAGACCTGGGAGGAGACAGACGGAGATATAGAGAGATCTTCAGGACCACAGTCAAATATACCCAAATCCAATCGCGTGCGGCCTTGGAGGAGCACACATTCCCTTGCCATGGCAGAAAATGACCTCACAGATACAACCTGCCTTTTAAATCACACACAGAATGCATCTCCAGGGAAGAATGCCCAGGAGGGAAGAGTTAAGCTGCCCATTGTAGCTGACGATGAAACTAGGAATGTGGAAAGCTGGGTGGATGATGGCATGAGGATTATTTAGCAATTAGTCTGCCTACTGAGAAGGTAGTTGACCTCTGCCTGTCACTTACATAGGACCCTAGAGTGTTTGGGGGATGAGCCAGTTCTTGTGGTTAAATGTGGATATAGGAAGGTGCAAGAGGAAGGTTCTGGATACTGCTTGGGACCTGGGTTGACCTGGGTTTTTTAGGTAGGAAGTTGAAATCCACGGCCTCCGATGCTGCCAAATGTGCAGGCCAAGCCCCAATGTGTGGCTGACACAATGGTGTAGGGAAGGCGGCCTTGGAATTGGGACTTGTTAAAATTAGGGATATTAAGCAGAAGAGGGCGTCTGTTCAGCCAGTATCAGTTCCACTTTAACTAGGGTGGGACCTAGTTGCTGGTGCTAAAAATGACTCCAAACTGCTAATACACAAGTTGTAATTATGAATAAGAATAGTACCAATAAAAAAGACAGACAGTCAGGTGTCGTCTACGTGAACGTCAGAAGTCTAAGAAATAACACTGGAGAGCTGAAATGTACAACAGCCCTGCAGGATATGGAGGCAGAGGGTTATCTTGAAGACCTGGCAGAAGGAGGAAAACCATTGGGACATGGACAGCAGGGTGTGAATCAGGGGTGTCCAACCTTTTGGCTTCACTGGGCCGCATTGGTCGAAAAAAATGTTTCTGGGGCCCAAACGCTGCAGCAAGACAGAGGAGGGAGCCGGCAAGATGGTAAACACCCGGAGGCAGCAGAGGAAAACACTGCAACGCCCTCGACCGGGGCCGCAAAAAATACTTCACAGGGCCGCATGCGGCCCTCGGGCCACAGGTTGGACACCCCTGGTGTAAATTATTTTGGCATGACAGGACATGTCAACTGGTGGTGGGGCGGTGTTATACTGTACCGGTATGTTAAAAATAGCAAGCTGATTGTAATACGCCTTGTTTAAAGACAGAATATAAATAATCAATAATAATAAAAAGCTAGAGGCGCATGCGCTCTTAAAAATTTGTGAGTGCTGGCGCCCTGAGGTGTGCTTCTGTGGCAACATTCTAAACCTCAGGGCGCATGCGGGGGCTGAAGGCGCGCGACTGTGCTCTCCAAACCTGGCTCCAGCGACGTAGGCAGCATTATAAACACGCTGCTTCGTCCTTCTACTGCCGATTTCCTCTGCCGTTGTCTCTGATGACATCATCGGAGACAGACGCGGCAGAGGAAATCGGCAGTAGAAGGCCGAAGAGCAGCGTGTTTAAAGTGCTGCCTACGCGGCTGGAGCCTCGAGGTTTGTCGGCGGTGGGAGGGTCAGGAGCAGGCCAGATCGAGGGGCCGTACGGAGCAAGGAAGAGAAGGGAAAGGGGGATGGGGAAAATGCTGCTACTGTTTCTGCACAGGAAGGGGGGGGAGATAGCAGGGAAATGCTGTGGCTGCTGCATACGGAAGTGGGATGGAAATGCTGCTGCACAGGGAAATGGGGAAAAATGACAGACAGACAGACAGCGGGAGGGAGGGAGGGAGACAGAAAGAAAGAAAGACAGGGGCAGGGAGAGGGCCAGAAAGACAGACAGAGAAAGGGGACCAGAGAGAGAGTCAGCGGGAGAGGAAAAGGGGGCTGCTTTGGGGGGAGGGGTGTGCTTGAGGCAAACAGCTTTGCTCTGAGGGGGGAAGACAAAAGGGGCCATGGAGAGACAGGGAGAGGGAAAGGGGGCTGCTTTGGGGGGAGGGGTGTGCTGGGGGGGAGACAGAAGGGGCCATGGAGAGATAGGGAAAGGGGGCTGCTTTGGGGGGAGGTGTGCTGGGGACAGACAGCTTTGCTCGGGGGGGGAGGGGGAGACAGAATGATACAGACAGCGGCCAAGGAGAGAGAGATAAAGAAACAGACAGACAGACAGACACATCTATTCTAGCACCCGTTAATGTAACGGGCTTAAAGACTAGTAAGCTATAAAAGTACAGTGGTGCCTCGCATAACGGACGCCTCGTACAGCGAACGCTGCGCATAACGAACTTTTTGTCTTGCTCCCTATAACGAACTTCGTTTCACACAACGAAGTCGCCCGAGGGGCCCGGGGGGGGGGGGGCGGAACTACTCTCGCCGAAGCCGGGAACAGCAGCACCCATGCAGTGTTCCATCATCTCCCTCCACCTTACCTTGGATGCCGAGTTTTCCGGCTTTCTTTTTCGGCCAGCCGCACGCTTTCAGGGAGCAGCGCATGCGCGCATGCTCTGTTGTTCAATCTTCTCCTCTGACGCAACCGGAAACCGGAAGTTGCAGGACAGGAGAACATTGATCAACTCCAGCAGCTGCGCGTGCACAGCTTTTTGGAAGCGTGCGGCTGGGTGAGGGAGAGGGCTGGCAGACTCTGCATATAAGGTGAGGTGGAGGGAGGGAAATGTAGGGCTGCAGAACGAATTATTTTCTTTTAAATGTATTCTTATGGGAAAACGCGTTTCACACAACGAACGTTTCACATAACAAACTTGCTCCTGGAACGGATTAAGTTCGTTGTGTGAGGCACCACTGTATAGAGTAGTGGGGGTGTACTACCTGTCTAGCCAGGATGAGGAAACGGACCGTAGAATGCAAATAGAGATTAGGAAGACAAAACCTGTCAACACGATAATGGGAGATTTCAACTACTAAATCATTGTTCAACACAAAAGAAAATAAAGGTTGTCACAAACGAATCCAAATTAATGAACTTGTAGCGTAGGAAAAAGTTTGGAAGGAAAACAGAGAATTCGTTCTCCCGTTGCGCCATTGCGAAACAGAAGCATCTGATGGGACTGTCGAGGGTTCTGCTACTGCCATGGAATAATTGACTGAGATAAGTATTTGAATTCTTGATGAAAGGTTTCCGTGATGGCAACAGAGGAGTAGCCTGCAGTTCCCTTGTGACTCTGGGCAAATCACTTAACCCTCTGCTGCCCCAGGTACAAAAACTTAGATTGGTAATAATTGCATCACGATAACTAGAACAGAGCTAGTGAAATGCAACATATGGACTCGTTCACTGTCTATCGGTTCGTGCACGCACAGCGCAGCGCTTGGTCTTTACTCATGTGGCAGCCACGAGGTCAGAAACATGGACGCTCCATTGCAAGATTGCACCGTCGAAGAACAATATGCTGTAAGAACATAAGAATTGCCGCCGCTGGGTCAGACCCACTGGTCCATCGTGCCCAGCCCAGTCTGCTCACGCAGCGGCCCTCTGATCACAGAACAGTGCCCTAACTGAGACTAACCCTATCAGTGTACATCCTTCTTCAGCAGGAACTTGTCTAACCTTGTTTTGAATCCCTGGAGGGTGTTTTCCCCTATAACAGAGTCCAGAAGAGCATTCCAGTTTTCTACCACTCTCTGGGTGAAGAAGAACTTCCTTACATTGAATTCCTGAAGGGTGTTTTCCCCTATAACAGACTCTGGAAGAGCGTTTCAGTTTTCTACCACTCTCTGGGTGAAGAAGAACTTCCTTACATTGAATTCCTGAAGGGTGTTTTCCCCTATAACAGACTCTGGAAGAGCATTCCAGTTTTCTACCACTCTCTGGGTGAAGAAAAACTTCCTTACATTGAATTCCTGAAGGGTGTTTTCCCCTATAACAGACTCCGGAAGAGCGTTTCAGTTTTCTACCACTCTCTGGGTGAAGAAGAACTTCCTTACATTTGTACGGAATCTATCCCCTTTTAACTTTAGAGAGTGCCCTCTCTTTCTCCCTACCTTAGAGAGGGTGAACAACCTGTCCTTATCTACTAAGTCTATTCTCTTCAGTACCTTGAATGTTTCGATCATGTCCCCTCTCAATCTCCTCTGTAGTGCACTTTCTGCAGGCGGAGGGAGTGAAACCTGTGGAAATTCACCGTCGGATATTGACTCAGTATGGACATGACACCATGAATCAACGAAAGGTTTATGAGTGGGTAAAAAGGTTTAGAGAGGGAAAAACAGGTGTAACCAACACAGGTCGTTCTGGTCGCCCATCAACATCGTGCATACAAGAGCACTTTGACAGGGCGGATGCCTTGATTAGAGAAGACCGACAGATAACGGTGTTTCAATTGGCTGCAGATTTGGATATCAGCTGTGGATCTTACTTCCTAGACCTGCGCCTGAGACATCACAGGAAGAGCTGATGCTGGCACGACAGCAGGTATGGGGTTGCTGCTCATGCCAGGAACATTGCAGAGGAAAGGGAAGCGGAGCACGCAGCAGGAGGGGCAGGGAAGGAACGTTTGAAGTGGGGGGGAGCAAGGATGGGGCTTCACCTCCTGGGGCATCTCTCAGCCTCGCTACGTCATTGGGGCTACACATGGTGAATCTATTTTGCAACAATGGACTCGGCATCTGCTTAACCAGGAGGGATTATATTCAAATGTATGAAGCGTGTGCTGCTAATGATGTGGTTGTCTGCTGTGTTGAGTATACGAAGGACTATATGAAACTACATTGGCTGCCGATAACTGCAAGGATAAAGTTTAAATTAGGCAACGCTGCCTTTAAGATCCTGAGAGAATGCCCCCGACTGCCTAATAGAGCTGGTCACCCTACTCCTGGGTGGCTTCAACAAATATTCCACCAGAAATCTTTCCCACTTAAAATTCCCAGCATGCAACTGTGTATGTTTATATTGTAAGCCACTTAGGCTTTAAGCGGTGAAGAAATTTTTAAAATAAATATAGATAAGTAAATGCAGCATATAAAGTCTACCAGGCAAATTACCTTATCCATCCAATATCAATTGCTGGAACCAACTACCACGTACACTACGATCTTGTGACCACTATCTCAGGTTCAGAAAACTCTTAAAAGCATTTCTGTACCAAGACAGGAGACACCCAGAAGTAACTGAAATGGGAACTGTAAAAGCCCATTTCTAAACTGTCTAATGCAACTCCTGGGACAAAACAAAGAGCAAACAATGACCTGCTTGTAACTATGACTTAACTGTATTAACAATTGTACTGATCTACCTATACTAACAATCCTATTGAATGTTCGTGTCAAACTGTCCATTGTAACTTCCTGGGTAACTGACACAACCTCTCGTAATGTAATCCAATCTTGAACTGAATAGGTAAAGGTGAAATAGAAAACTTGATTAACACAACATAACATTTGGCATACAGTATTTTCGCTCCATAAGACACACCTGACCATAAGACGCACCCTAGATTTAGAGGAGGAAAACAAGAAAAAAAAACCATTCTGAACCAAATTCTCCCTGTCTGGCTCTGCACCCAACCCCACACTCCTTGCCAGGCTCTGCACAGTCCCCCCTCCCTGACAGGCTTGTACCTTATCCCCTCTCTGGTGGTCTAGTGGTAGGCTGGGACAGGGCACAGAGCAAGCAGGGACAGGGCAGGCCTCATCCCCCTTCAGGCGGGCAGGCCCGACCTCTCCCTCCTCATTTTGAATTCAGAAGAGCAGGCAGGCCCCGGCCTGCCTCCCCCCCACCCCCACACATAACCTTTTTTTATTTCTGGCGCCCTCCCTCAATGGACATGGCTGCCTGCCTGGTCCCTGCGAGAACTGATGGATGCCTCCGAGTCCTCTTCTTTTCCCTTGCGGCAGAGTGGCACACAAGGCTGCCTGCCTGGTCCTGCACCGCTTCCCATCATGGGAAGCGGCGTGGAACCAGGAAGGCAGCATTGTGCGCCACTCTGCCGCAAGGAAAAAGAAGAGGACTCGGAGGCAGCCGTGTCAGTTGTCAATGCTCATGGGAACCAGCGGGGACCAGGCTGGCAGCCAAGTCCAGCGAGGGAGGGCCCAGAATTAGAAAAAGGTAACTGGGGGAGATGGGGGTTTGGGTATTCGCTCCATAAGACGCACCCTAGATTAGCCAAATCAGTGGCCAAATTCAATGTGTGCAATAAACATAGATTTTATGCGTGTTATTTGGAACTCACCTAGGTATCAGATGGGAGATAAATTTTAAAATTAATAAATAAATAGAGAAACCCTATATAGAAAAAGCACAGAATCAGAAGAACATTAAAGAACCTTTATACTTGGAACAGGGTCTAGAGCAGCAGGTCCAGGGCTGGCTCTAGCACTAGGCTAGGCAACCGCCTGGAGTAGAACAATTGTAGGTGGGCGACAGTCACTCTCACTGTCCCCAGTCTGGCATCTCTGCTTCACCTCTTTCCTCCTTCCCAGAAAAAGCCTAGATGGGGAGAGGAAAGAGAAGGGAAAAGATGTTTGACCCCATCTTTGGGGAAAATGAATGAAATAAATATGTTATAAAATACAGACTTTTCATAATAATTTCCAAAAAATTAGCTGATGATGGCTGGGGGTGTGGCTTGATGAAGGTTAGCCTAGGGTAGGCTCAGCAACCTTTTTAAAGCAAAGAGCCATTCTATCCTAAATGTTTGACCCAAGATTTACAAAGAGCCGCAATGGGTAGAGATATCCCAGGTCTCTCACTCTCTCTTCCTTCCCCCCAACCCATAGCCAAGGATCTCTCCAGGCCCCTCCCCTTTGATCTCCCTCCCAACCCCATGATTTTCCCTCCCCCCCCAAGGGCCTACCTAGGTACTGGGTTCAGTGTGTGGGGGGGGGGGCAGCTCAATCTTCAGGGCAGGAGCATGGCCCTCTCATGGCAGCTCAATTCCACAATGCCCCAGCCCCCTTCCACTCCGCCATGTATAGAGGTAGGCCCCTCCCCCAGGCCTCTGCAGCACCTGGTGGTCCAGTGGGGGTCTTTGCGACAGGAGCATGACCCTCTTGGACCTGCTTCCTCGCAGCTGCCTTCTAAAGTGGCCACCGTGACCTTTCATGGCTGCTCGCATCTCCTGTAGTACCGTGAGATGCCGCGAGAAGTCGTGGCAGCCATTTAGGAAGGCAGCTGTGAGGAGACAGGAGCAAGAGGGCCATGCTCCTGCCATGAAGACCACTGCTGGATCAGGTATTTCGGTAGGTCTGGGGCCCTATTTATACATGGAAGAAGATCCACAGGTTACTACCCCCTGGCCTAGGGCATCAGATACCTTTGAATTGGCCCTGGTCAGCCCACATCTTTTATGGATGAGGAACAACGAGTGTGGAGAAAGAAAAAACATTATTGAGAAGATTGCATTGGGGGAAGTGGAGGAGCATGTGGAGCGGGTACATGGCCTGATACCATTTCACTTTGGCTTTAGGAAAGAGCATGGAGTGGAGATGCTTTAGCTGAAATCAAGAACGCTGAATTGATTCGGGGGTCAAAAGAAGGCATGCCTTTATACATTTCCAGCCCCTGGAAGATCTTCAGTCCTGGCTCTGCTCTCGAGTTCACCAGGGTCCTGAGCTCCTCGCCACCTTCAACCACACGGATACTCACGAGTGCTTCGATGTCGTGTCTCCGGAGCACCTACTCGTGAGCCTGCATGCCTTAACCACACAAACCTCGAACACTTATGATTTTAAAGTGTTTGAGGCTTGTGCAGATGAGGACGGAGCTTAGGCATTGGTGGAATGAGGCATTATGACATCACAATCTGAGCTCTAGAATGTTGCCACTTAGGATTTTAAAGCGTTTGAGGCTTGTGCAGATGAGGACGGAGCTTAGGCATTGGTGGAATGAGGCATTATGACATCACAATCTCAGCTCTAGAATGTTGCTTCTTATGAGTTTAAAGTGTTTGAGGCTTGTGCAGATGAGGACGGAGCTTAGGCATTGGTGGAATGAGGCATTATGACATCATAATCTGAGCTCTAGAATGTTGCCACTTAGGATTTTAAAGCGTTTGAGGCTTGTGCAGATGAGGACGGAGCTTAGGCATTGGTGGAATGAGGCATTTTGACATCACAATCTCAGCTCTAGAATGTTGCTTCTTATGAGTTTAAAGTGTTTGAGGCTTGTGCAGATGAGGACGGAGCTTGCAGGAATGGGGCACGGACAGGAAAAGAACTCGACGGGACAGGGCGGGAAAATAAGTTCCCACGGGGATGGGGAAAATTTTGTCCCTGTGTCATGCTCTACTCTGTATGTCTTGCTGCCTGAAGTTCTTCTGGGGTCTTTTTTCTGGGAGGAACTGACTCTTTTTGGGGGGAAGAACTCTTTTGCCAGCAGTTGCTGCATCCTAGTATGGGGTTAGTGGGGGACGTCCCCTTCCTTTCTTCAGAGTCAACTTCCCAAGAATTGATTCTTCACAGGAGCCTGCATTCTGCTCCGGCAGCAGGACACGGATGTGCCCGTGTGCCTAGGACACAGATGGCCGCCGGAGCTGGGGCTGTGCGTGCAGGCTCACAAGTAGGTGCTCCAGGGCCTGCGCCATAGAGACGCGACACCGACAGCTAGGATAATCCCCTCCACTGAAGCGGTCGCGAGTATCCGTGTGGTTGAAGGGGGCGGGGAGCTCGGGACCCTGGTGAACTCGAGAGCAGAGCCGGGACTGAAGCTCTTCTAGGGGCTGGAAATGTATAAAGGCCCCCGAATCGATGCAGAGTTCTTGATTTCAGCTAAAGTGCATCACTTCCTGGACTTTAGAATGTGATCTGTTTGGGGAACTCCAAGCAGAAAGAGTCTGGGGTGGGGGCCCGGAGAGTCCAAAACCCAGACAAACTCCCCCCAGTCTAGGAAATCATCCAGACATCTGGACAGTGCTCTAAAAAAGGGGACATGTCTGGATAACCCTACTCCACTTGCAAGAGAGGCCTTGACCACAGAGTAGGAAGGGAGCGGGGGATGCATTCACTCCAGGTGACACTGGAAACCCATAGCTACAATGAATGCACCTCACGTGTTCAAAGCTATTCCTGCTGGATTCATATCAAGCTATTCTGGGCGCCCCAGCAAACTCTGCACTGCAACCCAAGCTCCTAGCCTGTGGGGAGACTCCATTCGCAGGGAGGCAACAGGAAACAAACTGAGCTTGTGGAAATCTCTGCTGCTACTTTCACATCCACTGGATCACCAAAAGGGTCCCTTCACTTGGGAGGTGCAGAATTCTGGATGTTTGCAGACAATATCCAGTTAAAAAGTTGGCTTTTTAAGGAAGCTTTTAATTAAGCTATATACATTTTAAATTCCTCCTAGAATTTCTTTACTTTAGAAAGACCTATAAGTAAAATCGAGCAGGCAATCTTTTACCCTTCCTTTTGTTTCAAATTCCAACCCTGATATATTTACTTTATAATTGTATTTAATCCATTTTATTTTTTCCTTGTGTTTGGTTGGTATATAGTTATGTAAATCATTGTCTTAGTAAAATGTTATTCGTTTATGTCACCCTAATTTGCAACATTTTTTTGTAAATCGCATTGAAGTAAGATTTTGCGATCAAATCAAAATTTTATTAAACTTGAAAGCAGTGGTTCCCAAACCCTGTCCTGGTCGGGTTTTCAAGATATCCCTAATGAATATGCATGAGAGAGATTTGCATACCTGTCACTTCCATTATATGCAAATCTCTCTCATGCATATTCATTAGGGATATCTTGAAAACCCGACTGGCTGGGGGTCCCCCCAGGACAGGGTTTGGGAACCACTGAGTTAAAGGTTGAGGTGGGTGATAGGGCAGTAGGGTACAATGACTAAAAGCAGGGCTATGATTTCAGTATTCCCCCAATGTCGTCAATGCCCACATTACCTCCCTCTTCAAGTGGCTTCATTGACTACCTGTCCACTAATGCAAACTCCTCGTACTGACCTACAAGTGCATTCACTCTGCAGCTCCTGCATCTCGCTCCGCCCCAGGAATTCCATTGGCCCAAAGAAAAGCCCCATAAGGTCTTATTATTTACCGCTCATTGTTTGAATTGAAACTCGACTTAAAACTACGCTGGTGAGAAGTACAGCTCAATGCGTCCAATAAATACCTGGTCCAGGTAGTGAGGACATGGAAAGAGAAAAGGAAGGGGCGAGGCACATCCTTCACAAAAGCTCGGAATTAATATTAGGACAAAAAAACGCTACTTCTTCAGTCATGAGACAGAGCTACCAATTCTAATCTAATCTAATTCTCAGTCGTATACATCAAATCATCTCCTAAAAATAGGAGCTCGATTCGGTTTACATAATTAGATCACAAAAAAGATCCATCAACATTCGTTGGAGCTGTAGCCTAAAAAGGCAATTAAACAGTGGTTTTTAAGGTTTTGCGAAAGTGATAAACACGATCTAACTTGAGGAGGTCGTTCATTCCACATCGCAGTTGGTAAGTATGGAAAGAACCAAAAGCTACACTGGCCCAGCCTCCCCTGCCCAACTCCGTAGAAAAGTTAGCCACCCCAGTCCCCCCCCCCTCACTCTAGGTTCTTTGACCCATTAGCAAAACAAGAAAAACCAACAGGACCTGCAGTAAAAATGCAGAACCAAACTGCAGGACAATGTACGGGATGCAGGGATTTATTTATAATACAAAAATCTGAAAACCATATGCAACACAACATAAATAAACATATCATAAGAACATAAGAAGTGACACAGCTGGGTCAGACCAGTGGTCCATCGTGCCCAGCAGTCCGCTCCCGCAGCGGCCCTTAGGTCAAAGACCAGCGCCCTAACTGAGACTAGCCTTACCTGCATACGTTCTGGTTCAGCTAGAACTTGACTAACTTTGTCTTGAATCCCTAGAGGGTGTTTTGCCTCTTAACTTCATCCTATGCCCTCTCACTGCAGAGTTTCCTTTCAAATTAAGGAGACTCGACTAATGCATATTTACAATACGTAGGTATTTAAACGTTTCTAACATATCTCCCCTCTCCCGTTTTTCCTCCAAAGTATACAGACTGAGATCTTTAAGAGAGGCAGGGAAGATAAAGCAAAATGCTTGATGTGGGGGAGGGGGGAGAATAGGGCTTTGAGCTCATCTGGGGAGGGGACAGTACATAACTTAAGGTTCTGGATACTCTTGGACTGGCCCTGCCCACACATCCCCTGAGCCCCTGCATCAATTCCCTCTTTCAGCCCCACTGCCCACTCATTACCCCTCCATCCAGCAACACACACTCCATCAGCGAAACACATCTCCAAGCAGCACTCGGAGCCTACGATTCTGAACTTCCTCCACCCAGGTAAGAAAAAAAAAAAAAGATTAGAATTTTCACACAGAAACAGCAGCACCAGATCCAGAAAAACATCTGGATCCACTTCTTGCTCACCACCCTGCCCCCACCCTGAAATTTCCAGAAAGAGTATAATTACTGTATTAATGTGATCAAGTCCCTAGCGCTCGAGCACGAGTCGATGGCACCTATTTACGTAATGTGTAGATCAAAGTTGCCTTCTCACGATGACCTCTTACATCTGCAAAAGTCTGGCAAGGATTGGATTAAAAAAAACAGAAGTCCTCTGTGTACAAGTGCAACGTCATGAATGACTTTCGGGGACTGCCGTGTGCTTGACAGTTTCTTGGCAGACTCTTAAAGGTTAGGGTAATGCATTCGATTCCTCCTTTCTGTGGTACAGCAGTCATCTCTCCCCTCCCTACCCCCGGCTAAGGCTGGGTGCTTATTTACAAACCGAAAAGTGTATGTATCTAGAGACGCAGGCCAGAACAAGCACGCATCACACGCATGAGACGACGTACCCCCAGGAATTGCTTCGCAAGAGTGCACTGAAGCAAACAGTCAGGACTGATGTCACAGGAACAGCTGCCCCCATGACGCCCAAAGACCCTACTAAGGCAGTGTGACAACTCCCAGCCAAACCATGCTGGGAAAGGGAAAGGAGTGACCAGATTCAATTCAATGAAGAAAACAGTACAGTATGTTTTCAGCAGGCTTAGAAGAGGCGGCCTGGTGTGTAAATGGTTCCCCAGTGCCCTACCACGCCCAAATTACCCAGGTGAGCTACCACACGGCACTCCTCTGGCTTACATCTCCTGTGACAGCGCAGAAATTCTGTAGCACATACGACGAGAAAGAAAGAGTGTAGAGATTTGTTCCAGGAGGCCCAGAAAGGCCTTTTCAAAACACAACTTTCCACTCGCCCATGGAGGTGTGGCTGCTGGGCAGGAGCAGAGCGAGGCAAGACTTACCATCCGAGATCTAATTTCAATCTTCTTATTTTTTTTATTTATACATGCTGTACCGGCTTGTATAAATTAGTCCACAATATAGGAGGCTAGAACTGCCAATTTAACTGAAATATTTCATTGGTAATTATTCAAAAGAAAATAAAGATGTGACTAGATGGGCTCTGAACTAGAGAATGACATGGTGGTTGTTACCTGCGGTTAGCCGCAAGTAGCCGCAGGTAACCCGCCGAAACAGGGAGAGAAAAATTAGTGGTTGTTGCGGGGACGGGGACAAGGTCATTCACCACCCCATGGAGCGGTGAATGGTCTTGTCTCTGCAGTGAAGCCAGCACGGATCATGCGGTCCAGCATCCCCACCCAATCGCCGCATCCCACGTCCTGCCATCTCCCTCTCTCCACCTCACCTTAGGTGCCTGCCAAATCTGACTTTAATTCTTCTCCCAGCTGTAAATAAGCCGTGCGTGCGCGGCTGCTTGAACTGCTGAATCTCCTCCTCTGACGCAACCGGAAGCAGGAAGTTGGGTCAGAGCAGAAGATTCAACAGCTCAAGCAGCCGCACGTGTGGCTCATCGAAAGCGTGCGGCTGGGAGAAGAATTAAAGTCGGACTCGGCAGGCACCTAAGGTGCGGTGGAGGGAGGGAGATGGCAGGACGCGGTGATCAGGCGGGAGGGGGCTTCTGGACCGTGCGATCCGTGATCGCGCATGTTCCCTTACACTAGGAAGGAGGGAGTGGACAGTAGTTGCGGGGATGGGGTGGGCCACAGGGGTCGCGGTGACAGGGATGGTGGTTGCAGGGACGGGGGACAAACTTTTTCCCCGTGTCATTCTCTACTCTGAACTTACTTCATTGAGCTAATACACAAGTAGCATATTTCACGTATTATCTGCAATTTGCCCTTTGGCGGAAATGAATTTTGACAACTGCCGAGGTTCAAAAAATACATATCGGCTCCCTTGATAGTGCTTAACACATTTACAGGGTATCTCAAAACAATCGTTGCACCTCAAAATAAGAAACCGCTTTCTTCTCCTCCGAGTTGAACGTGACACGTCTGGATACATTCTCACTACTTTTGACATAAATGGAACATCTTCATAATTGAAAAAAGCTTAAGCATCCATTCCCGGTCCGAATCAATGGCAAATTGTACAAGCAATGGAGCAGGAACAGTAACCAGTGTCTCGCTATCCGATCTCTCAAGGAAATTTGTTAAAACCAAACTATCAGCAGATAAATTCTGCTGGTTTGGATTTAGAGCAATAATCGTTTTTATTATTAAAGAAAACATGTCTGACAAACAGCAAGAACCAAATCAGGATGAAGGGGGCCTGGTCTCTTAGGGCCCACTTCGTACACAGTTAACCCTTTCAGGACCAAGGGACATATTTGTCCCATAACTTTAAAATCCTATAAATTTTGATTGGGATAGTCTACAGTTCTAAATTTGATATGTACGGATTCCATATGATACTGCCTTTATGTAAACAAACTGGTTCCGACATTCATTCATTAGCGTCGTTGCTAGATTGACGAGAAGATTCACTTGCCACACTGTCCATAAGCCAGAAGTGTGATTTTTTTAAATAAAAATAATGATATTTCACAAAAAAAATCAATTTTTTGGCATCTGCAAGCCCTTTTTACCATAAAAATGTCGTCAAAACCACAAAAATTGGCCTACGATCCTTATGGTCCTGAAAGGGTTAAAACTACTAAGAGACATGATACACTATCAACCCCTAGAGCCCCCCAGCCCCTCCCCTCCCTCCGGACACACTCGCGGAATATTGGATCTGCATGATTAAAAGACAAATCGTTTAAAGGTAAACGTCTGGCTTTATGTGGTAAATTCTGGAGAAATGGGTCCCATACCCGTAGAAAGGCCTTTTTGCGCCGTGCAGAGAAACGAGCTTCCTTGGCCTCCAAAAGCAGCGATCGATTAAATTGATTCCACCAGAATCCTGTTGGAGAATCTTGTAACCAACCTTGCATCCGAGATATACACTGCCAGCTTTTCAGAGGGGCTAGGGAGAGCCCCCCCTGTGGGTTCTCCCTGTCCTCGACCCCTTTACCTACAGAGGCAGGGCCATCATTATCTCAGAGTAAGCTCTTTAAGGCAGGATCCTACATCCTCCTCTCTCAGGTTCTTGTGTATTTGATCTAATTTGGGCACTTTCCCATGCTCCCTGTGTACTTTTTTCCATGAACCAAAAGGGCACCTTGCCAAAACCACAGCACTCCCTGAAACCCTGCACTCTCCTGCCGAGACCAGAGCAAGATAATGGAAGGAGAATTGGTAAATAAAGCCAGAGACGACACGCTCACAGCAGAGACTATGAGGGAAACAGGCATCCAACCACCCACCCTGAATGCACATGTGCACAATCAGCCTTCATCCATTTTCAACTTCTCTTATTCACACCCACTTCTGTCCTCCCAATTCATCTACTTTTATCATTTTGTTGGGGGGAGGGGGAAGGGTTTAAATGCCATTAGATTAATTGCTGTGTTGAATTACTGTATTTTATGAAATTCAATAAAGACATTTAAACATTAAATGTGATTTCCCCCCTCCCCCCACCCTCCCACCTCTGTTGAAAACTGGACTAATCTCTTACAATTCAACCCACGGTCTTTATTCACCGAGGTTTCCACCTTGCCAAAAATGGGAATTCTCAAAGTGAAAGAGCCCCCTCCCTTTTATTAACCTCCCTCTATATGACGGCAAAACCAGACAGGAAAGGAATGGAAAACAAAGATAATAGTTATAAAGCTCTTGTATCGCTCTATGGTATGGCTGCACCTTGAATACTGTGTGAGGTTCTGGTCACCGTATCTCAGAAAAGATATAGTGGAATTAGAAAAGATACAGAGGACGACAACGAGAATGATGGGACAACTTCCCTATGAAGAGAGGCTAAAGCGGTTAGGGCTCTTTGGCTTGGGGATGATATAATAGAGGTCCTTAAAATACTGAATGGAGTGGAAAAGGTAGAAGTGAATCGCTTGTTTACTCTTTCCAAAAATACCAGGACTAGGGGGCATAACTGGAAAACAAATTAAAAAAATACGAAAATATTTCTTCACACAACGTGTAATTAAACTCTGGAATTTGTTCCTGGAGAATGTGGTGAAATCAGTTAGCTTAGCAGGGTTTAAAAAAGACTTCAATAATTTCCTTAAAGAGAAGTCCATAGGCCATTATTGAGATGGCTTGGGGAAATCCACTGCTTATTCCTAAGATAAGCAGCATAGAATCTGTCTTACTACTTGGGACCTGGGTTGGCCACTGTTGGAAACAGGATTCTGGGCTTGATGGACCTTCGGTCTGTCTCAGTACCGCAACTCTTATGTTCTTATATGAGCCAGGTCTAGGACAATCAAGCCATTGTGACATCACTGCCGAGGTTGGCTCTTAAGCATTGGTGGAATGGGGCTTTATGATGTCACAATCTCAACTCTGGAATGTTGCTGCTCTTTGGGTTTCTGCAGGTACTTGGGCCCTGGGTTGGCCACTGCTGGAAACAGGATACTGGGCTTGATGGACCTTCAATTCTTAGGTGAGCCAAGTAAAGGACAATCAAGCCATTGTGACATCACAACTGAGGTTGGCTCTTAGGCATTGGTGGAATGAGGCATTATGACATCATAATTTCAGCTGTGGAATGTTGCTACTCTTTGGGTTTCTGTCAGGTACTTGGGACCTGGGTTGGCCACTATTGGAAACAGGATACTTCAGTCTGTCCCAGTATGGCAAATCTTGTTTTATGACCTGCACAGATCAAGTATGGTTCAAACCTGAACAGAAATAAACCTGAAGCAAGTCAGATTTTTGATCACAGGCTCAGTAATTTTGATGGCTGTGTTGATAACTGGTGCAAAAGTCCGTCATTCCGGGGGGGGGGGGGGGGAATTCATCAAGGGGCACTAAATGAATTAGCGCCACTAAACGCTAAGTTGTCTGTAGGAATTTAATGGGCGTCTTCGCGTTTAGCATGTGCTAAATTGGTTAAAGCCCATTTGATGAATTCAGAAAACATAGGTGCTGGGGTGCGAACTTTAGGGTTAATGGGGGAAGGCAGTGAATGGCGTATTAACTCTTCATACATCCCTTCCTGCATAAGTGGAGGTCGTCAGAAGGTAAGATGGCAGCTGGCTTTGTCCGTAGAGAAGAAGAATATATTAGGAACCCCCAAAAATGGCCTTCTGACTCTGCTAATATAATCCATAGATTAACTATACACCAAGTGGAAAAAGTGTTTCTCTGGTTTAATGCAAATTCACTTCATGAATGCGCCCCCCCCCCCCCCCATATCCTAGCATTATTTGAAAAATTGAATGTTCCCTATTTAAACATTCAATACCGTTCATAATTTTATAAATGTTTCTATAACGGTTCTCTTGTCCCATTCCCCTCTTGTCGACCAATCCCTTAACTTCTCTCAACTTGTACTTCATTAATCTTTTGTAAACCGCATAGAACTTAATGGTACTGCGGTATATAAACTGTTATTATTATTTTCCCTCAATAATCTTTCCTCCCTGTTGAAGGGCCATAATCCTTTTGTTTCTCCTGACAGGGGAGTTTCTTCCAAACCCTTTACCATTCCCATGGCAAAACAGAAAAGGTTCAGAAAAGGGCAATGTGCGGTTTTGAGAATTTAAACCGCACACTGTACTCAGGGTGTGGTTGCACTGGGGATCTATAGTCTCACTTTTATTCTCCATTCCTTTTACAAAAATTTTTAAACCCAACTACCGTGTGTCCCCGAAAATAAGCCCTAGTTGCCGGCAGCAATAGCACTCCCTCCTCCCCCCCCCCGCCCGCCGACCCATCTCTCCCTCCCATCCAAACCGCGAGACTAAATGTACCTTATAACAAACCGGCAGCGTCGGCTGCAAGCTAGACAGGCTCCTTTGCGGCCTGGGCCATTACTCTGCTGCATCACTGATGACATCATCAGCAACACGGCAGAGGAACGGCCCAAGCCGTGAAGGAGCCTGTCTAGATTGCAGCCGACGCTGCCCTTTTGTTATAATGTACATTTAGTTATAATGTACATTTAGATGGGAGGGAGAAACAGTTCAGTGGGGGGGGATGCGCGTCAGGGATAGAAAGATGCTACATGGGGGATGGGAGGGATAGAAGCTGCAAGGGATGGGAGGGAAGGATGCACAAGGGATGGGTGAAAGGGGAGAAAAGATTTTGCACATGTGGGGGAGAGAAAGGAAATAGTAATAATTGGGGTGGAGGAGAGGAAGGGAGAGATGATCATGGTACAAGAAAAAAATAAGACCTCCCCGAAAGTAAGACCTAGTGCCTTTTTGGGGCCCAAAATTAATATAAGACAGTGTCTTCTTTTCGGGGAAACACGGTAGTAAGGTTTCCATACACTCCTTCTAGATCCCTGCGGTCATCTGATTAAAAGCTCTTTTCTGTACCTTCTGTACCTTCTCTAAAAATCATTGGCATAAGACGGGCAGAAAGTTTTTCAGTCGTCGCACCGCAGTTATGGAACTCACTGCCTGGATACATCAGATAAGAATCTGCACTAGACAGGTTTAACAGCTTCTTTACAAAGATGCTTTCGAAAATTAAAATCCGTTTCGCTGATTCCCTTTTTACTCATTTATTTAAGCATTCTCCTCCTTCCTTTCTTCCCCATCCTATTCTGTTACCCTTCAATGTCGCCCTTCTCTAAAATTTTGTAGTTTGACCCTCTGCCCTCTTGTTTTCTGTCTGTCTATAAATTTGTCCTTATACGTATAATTGTTTTTTGTTGCCCGGATTTTATTTTATTTGGAATTCGCTTTGAAATTAATATTATAAGCGGTTGCATCCAATTTTAATAAACATGAGACCTTCACTGCAGAGCCAAAATGTATCTTCAGTAGCTTTCCATACAACTTCTGTCGAAATCAGCCCCTAGAACAGGCCAAAAAAAAAACCTAGTTGGGGGTTCAAGTGATGAGTTCTGCTGATTAAGGATATGATGAAACTCCTGTAGGACAATTGCCAGTTCTTTTCTAGGTTTGGAGAGGGAGACAGGGTTATATACAGAAAGCAAGGGCCTAGAATCTTCTGTATACTAAGGCCAGATAAATCTGACCTCAGGGAAGCGATGGGGAAAAAAAGCAGAATGTCTCACGTCAGAGTCTAAAATGCTGTGGTCTTCCGGAGCACAAGGATGAGCGAGGAAGCTCCATAAGCACCCGGAAGGGACAATTGTTCCCAAAAATATTCCACGGGTGGGCAGAAGACACCCTTGTAAAAATAAGTGGGAAGGAAGTGTAGCAAAAGGAAAACCTTCTATGAAAACCATCTTAAGAACATAAGAATAGCCTTACTGGGTCAAACCTATGGTCCATCTAACCCAGTAGCCCATCCTCACAGAGCCTATCCAGGTCACTAGTACCTGGTCAAAACCCAAGGAATAGCAACATTCCATACAGAATCTCAAAGAATAGCAACATTCCGGAATCCCAGAGAGTAACAAGATTCTAGAACCCCAAACAGTAGCAACATTCCATGCAAAATCTCAAAGAACAGTAAGATTCTGGAATCCCAGAGAGTAACAAGACTCTAGAATCCCAAGAGTAGCAACATTCCAAAGAATAGCAAGATTCCGGAATCCCACAGAGTAACAAGATTCTAGAATCCCAAAGAGAAGCAACATTCCATACAGAATCTCAAAGAATAGCAAGATTCCGGAATCCCACAGAGTAACAAGATTCTAGAATCACAAAGAGAAGCAACATTCCATACAGAATCTCAAAGAATAGCAAGATTCCGGAATCCCACAGAGTAACAAGATTCTAGAATCCCAAAGAGAAGCAACATTCCATACAGAATCTCAAAGAATAGCAAGATTCCGGAATCCCACAGAGTAACAAGATTCTAGAATCCCAAAGAGTAGCAACATTCCATACAGAATCTCAAAGAATAGTAAGATTCCGGAATCTCAGAGAGTAACACGATTCTAGAATCCCAAAGAGTAGCAACATTCCATACAGAATCTCAAAGAATAGCAAGATTCCAGAATCCCACAGAGTAACAAGATTCTAGAATCCCAAAGAGTAGCAACATTCCATACAGAATCTCAAAGAATAGTAAGATTCCGGAATCTCAGAGAGTAACACGATTCTAGAATCCCAAAGAGTAGCAACATTCCATACAGAATCTCAAAGAATAGCAAGATTCCAGAATCCCACAGAGTAACAAGATTCTAGAATCACAAAGAGAAGCAACATTCCATACAGAATCTCAAAGAATAGCAAGATTCCGGAATCCCACAGAGTAACAAGATTCTAGAATCCCAAAGAGTAGCAACATTCCATACAGAATCTCAAAGAATAGTAAGATTCCGGAATCTCAGAGAGTAACACGATTCTAGAATCCCAAAGAGTAGCAACATTCCATACAGAATCTCAAAGAATAGCAAGATTCCAGAATCCCACAGAGTAACAAGATTCTAGAATCACAAAGAGAAGCAACATTCCATACAAAATCTCAAAGAATAGCAAGATTCCGGAATCCCACAGAGTAACAAGATTCTAGAATCCCAAAGAGTAGCAACATTCCATACAGAATCTCAAAGAATAGCAAGATTCCGGAATCTCAGAGAGTAATACGATTTTAGAATCCCAAAGAGAAGCAACATTCCATACAGAATCTCAAAGAATGGCAAGATTCCAGAATCCCAGAGATTAACAAGATTCTAGAATCCCAAAGAGTAGCAACATTTCATGCTACCGATCCAGGGCATCATATTGTAAACAAAAGCCAGTAGAAGAGAAGAGCAGAGAACAGTTTACTCTTGTTCAATTACTAAAAACTATCCCCCTTGGAGTAAAGAAAAAAAATGTTCAAGTATATCGTTCTCCACTGAAGGATCTTGGATTGGATTTAATGTCTTGATGTGCTGCAAATTACAGGAAGATATTACAACCTTACATAATAAAATGCAACAGTGTATCAAGCTTCTTGCCACATCATACTTTATATAATATATCAAGGCTATGCCTTTCAATAAAGTGCAACTCTTCTCCCTAACCCTCCTAAAGAGATTATAGCTTGGGACCAGCATCTCCTCTTCAGATCAGCTTTCCAGAAAGCTGCCTCTACCCCAGGGCTCTTAACTCAAGGGTTCTTGGACCTTGCAAGTCTTCCTGTTTACTGCCAGATTGCCTTGTCAGACCCCCCTCCCCCAGCGTGTTCATCTCCAATGGCTTCCTTCGTTTAGAACCGTCAGTGTATCAAATCATTTATTCACCATATGTAACTTCCACCCATCCACTTCCCCTCCCTGCGATCATTCACAAAGCCCATGAGCTCCACTTTCTCAGTCACACACACCAAACTCTCCTGCCCACACACATGCAAATCAGATACACAAGCTCTTCCCCTTCAAAATACACCCGTCACACATAAGGTTGAGTGTCTCGCAGCTATCGGCCACAGCTGCAGCACATCTGTCTGGTCTGTGTAGCTAAACTTACAAACTCCAAAACAGACCCCGGAGGCAGAAAAGTATCAAAACTTGGGTACCAGCCAACTATTTTAGCCATCTATTTCCTGCGTCTTGCATTTTTTAAATTTTATTTCTTGATTTCTTTTTTGCTTTCTCTGTGCGTTACTCTCCCCCCCCCCCCACCCCCCTTCTGTGATCACAGGCCATAGCTGTTTCTCCTGGGTCCCCCTGCAGTGAAGGCAGGACAGAGACAGGCTCTAGGTCAGGGGTGTCATGGCCTCTCCTCCAGGGCCGCAATCCAGTCGGGTTTTCAGGATTTCCCCAATGAGTATGCATGAGATCTATTTGCATGCACTGCTTTCATTGTATGCTAATAAGAACATAAGCAATGCCTCCGCTGGGTCAGACCTGAGGTCCATCGTGCCCAGCAATCCGCTCACGTTGCGGCCCAATAGGTCCAGGACCTGTGCAGTAATCCTCTATCTATACCCCTCTATCCCCTTTTCCAGCAGGAAATCGTCCAATCCTTTCTTGAACCCCAGTACTGTACTCTGCCCTATTACGCCCTCTGGAAGCGCATTCCAGGTGTCCACTAATAGATCTCATGCATTGGGGAAATCCTGAAAACCCGACTGGATTGCGGCCCTCCAGGAGGGACTTTGACACCCCTGCTCTAGGTAGATACCAAGTTTTTCAGCTGCAAGGAACAAACATCTGACCCACAAAATTCCACTTCTGTTTTCCTCACCCGCACCCGTACTCCGCATTTGTCCCATGGAAGCTCTCTCTCTCACACCCCCCAACATACTTCTCTGCCCCCACCCACCTCTTTTTTTTTCATGCTCCCAGTTCAGTCAGAACGAAGACTGCAATCCAGTGCTGTAAGCAACTACCTGAGAGGATCTGTGTCCCTAATTACAGACCCCCCTCCTCCCCCAATTCAGCCCCCACCCAAAGGCCACTAGCTGTGGCTCCCTCTGGAACCTGGCTAAGGCGGACCTCATGTCTGGCCTGACACCGGCCAGTTAGGAGCAGAACTCCCTTCCACAGCCAACCGTCCCCCCTTTTTCCATCTAAAGATCTCTCCCTGCTCTCACCCTCTCCCAGGCCCCCTAATCTCTGCTTCACACACCCAGCCATGACTCACAAATTCTTCCAGCTCACACAAGAGCAGGGTGTGTGCAGGGGAAGCTGAATGTGATCATCAAACAGCTACTGAAATCCCTCCTGTCCTCGCCCCCCTTCCAGCACTGGCATTACTTAAGAGCCCCCTCCTACTCCTCCCCACACGAAAGCCTGGCACAGGCCCATTTCTCCCAGTGGGCTTTACTGTGTCAGACCAGGCAGGCAGTGGGCAACAAGGTTGTGTGCCAAGAATTCTAAGCGGGGGGCGGGCAGGGGAGGGGGTGATATATGTGTCTAATCTGCTCACATTTCTGCAGGGGCCGGAGGAGGGAAGGTTGCCGTAGGTCAGCAGCCATTCAGGGGCGGGGAAGGAAGGAAAACTCCCAAATCCTGGGGGGAAAAAAATACTACAAACAATAATTCCAGAGGAGCCAGCACCGTCTCCTAATCCAGAGAGGTTCTGCTTTGCCAGAACTTCCCTATTACCGAGAGAACCTTCTGGCTTAAGACAGTAAACACCCTTAGCAAAGAGAAAGAAAATAAACTTGCTTTTCTGTTGCACCGAAATGCAAAACCAACCTTGCCTGAGAATACAGAAGAAACAAGATACCCCAAATGGCCGAAGTCCCAGAACCAGATCCCTCGACCGGGCAAACGTCACACAGAGATCACTACGAACAACAGTACAACAAAGTCTCTAAATGGAGAGTTCTCGCCTAGCCAGGCAGGTTTCCAAGACATTCACAATGAATATGCGTGAGAGAGATTTGCATACAATGGAGAGAGTGTGGAGGACAGGAATTTACCCAGAAGTTGATCGAGCTGAAAATGTCACTCTTTTCCTCACTGGCACTGTACAACACAACACCAGAGCCTGCCTGGCAGGCCTGGGCTGGCACTGGACTCTCTGTGCCAGCCAGGCATTACCTGGGACCGGTGCCAATAGCACAGACCTTAAGAAAACCAAGAATTACAAACAACAAAAAAAGAAATCGGTCTTCTTAATAGAGCCGAATGTCAGAGTGAATTATTTTTCGTGAGAAGATTTCATCAAAACCTCATTTCCCTGTTAATTAATTCCAGTAGACCTGTTGGGACAGATTACTTCCCATTCCCATGTTCTCTCTCTGCAGTACGCCACAGAGTAGCTGGTTTTAAGAAAGGTTTGGACAATTTCCTGGAGGAAAAGTCCATAGTCTGTTATTGAGAAAGACACGGGGGAAGCCTCTGCTTGCCCTGGATCGGTAGCATGGAATGTTGCTACTCTTTGGGATTCTAGAATCTTGTTACTCTCTGGGATTCCGGAATCTTGCTATTCTTTGAGATTCTGTATGGAATGTTGCTACTCCTTGGGTTTTGGCCAGGACCTGGACCTGGAGGGGGCCTTAGGCACACCCTCCATAATCCTTTTTTTTACCTTGCTTAAACTACCCCACCCTGTCACTATAAAGTGAAGTTACTTACCTGTAACAGAGGTTCTCCAGGTCAGAAGAATCAGTCAGCCACCCTTGGTGACGTCATCCGACGTGCCCAAAGCGGATTTGCTCTCCTAGAGCTCAGAGGAAGGCTTTGGTAGCCCCCTCTGAGCATGTGCTAGTCCCCCTATATAAGCCCATGGCACTTTGTGCTTCAGTAGTCCTTAGCTATGGCTCTCAGTGGCATTCAGCAGCAGCATCCGTCTAGGGAGGAGGATGGGATAGTGTGGCTGACTGATCCTTCGTTACTTGATCTGTTTCAGATGGGGAGTAGACGCTTTCCTGGTATGGTGAGTGGGCCCCCTTTGAGGGGGTTGCTGTGGTCTGGCAAGGTGCTAGATCTGGTTCTTCCAATGTGGGTGGAGCCACTGAAGGGATGCTGGGTGCCCCCGCGGGAATCACCAGTTGTGAGATGAGACTATCGAACAGGTCCCTTAGCTGCTGATATTGTGAAGGTATGGCCGAGGGCCCCTCGTGGTCAGCCTGGGATGTGCGCTTACATGGGTGGTCTCGTCCAGGCTGAATCACTGCAGGTGTGAATGAAGAAACGAGGGTCATATTATGGAGGGAAGAACATGGCCCTGGTGCCACTCGGTATAAGAACATAAGAACAGCCTTACTGGGTCAGACCAATGGTCCATCAAGACCAGTAGCTCATTCTCATGGTGGCCAATCTAGGTCCCTAGTACCTGGCCAAAACCCAAGGAGTAGCAACATTCCATACAGAATGTCAAAGAATAGCAAGATTCTGGAATCCCAAAGAGTAGCAACATTCCATACAGACTCTCAAAGAATAGCAAGATTCCGGAATCCCAGAGAGTAACAAGATTCTAGAATCCCAAAGAGTAGCATCATTCCATGCAGAATCTCAAAGAATAACAAGATTCCGGAATCCCAGAGAGTAACAAGATTCTAGAACCCCAAAGAGTAGCAACATTCCATACAGAATCTCAAAGAATAGCAAGATTCCGGAATCCCAGAGAGTAACAAGATTCTAGAACCCCAAAGAGTAGCAACATTCCATACAGAATCTCAAGGAATAGCAAGATTCCGGAATCCCAGAGAGTAACAAGATTCTAGAACCACAAAGAGTAGCAACATTCCATGCTACTGATCCAGGGCAAGCAGAGGCTTCCCCCACGGACTTTTCCAAAGGCAGTATATCAAATTTATTAAGTCAAATCAAGGGGCTCATTTTCAAAGCACCATAGGTTACTACGATACTTTATGTGTCTAAGTCAGGGGTGTCCAATGTCGGTCCTCGAGGGCCGCAATCCAGTCGGGTTTTCAGGATTTCCCCAATGAATATGCATTGAAAGCAGTGCATGCAAATAGATCTCATGCATATTCATTGGGGAAATCCTGAAAACCCGACTGGATTGCGGCCCTCGAGGACCGACATTGGACACCCCTGGTCTAAGTGCTTTGAAAATGAGCCCTGAAATCACTTAAGAGCTCTTTCATTTGGGAATGATTTTTCTATTTGGAAGTGGTGTCTTTCTTATCGGCTCTGCTTAGAGATCCAATGGCCAGGGCAGGATTAATTCATCGAGGGCCCCTAGGCACACAAGTACACTGGGCCCCCCTGCCCCGCCCCACCCCACCCTGCGCCCAAGCGGAAACAGGAAGCTTCCTCAGAGGGAAGCTTTGGGCAAGCAGCACCGCTTGCACAATTACAGTTCCCGTTGCCTTTCTTACCCGCGTTGCTTGCTTGTCTTACTTTCCGTCGATGGGGGGGGAGGAGGGGGGCCCGCGTGGCCGATCGATGCTGGAGGGGCCCATCGCCGTTTGGAAAAAAACAATGTTGATGCCCTCCTTCATCGGGCCTCCCTGACCATTTCGGGCCCTAGGCACGTGCCTACTTGGCCTATTGGCTAATCCTGCCCTCTGTCTACTCTGGCTGGGTACCAAGGAGCCCAGAGGGTGAATGAAGCTTTTGCCGCTTCTCCTGCCTTCTGTCCCTGCAAGGTGGTATGTGGTGGCCAGGCCACTGGGCGGGTCTCGCTGTGATCAGTGGCTGGACTGATTCTTCCTTCCCTCAGCTCTGTCTGTGCTAGGGATGGGTGCTTTTGATTAAATTAATAAAGATGCCCCCCCCCCCCCTTATCCCTTTATATCACCTGGACCCAAGGCCCTAGCCAACCTAACAATTGCCCTAGGGCAAGATAGGGAAACTCTTATGTCATTTTGTGCCAGGGGCATTGACTTAAGGATGTTTTGAAAGTCAGTAGCCCAGACAGCCATTGGGGGAGGGGAGAGAGGAGAGCTGGGAGGGGGAGGGGGAGGCTGTAGCAGTGAAAGAAAAATCACTCCAGGAATAGGGGCCAAGTTTTCAAAATAATAGAGGGGGAGGGGATGCTAAACTCAAAACAAAGTGTCCCTCGTGAGACCCAGAGAAGGATTCAGGGGTGATCCAGCACCCGCAGAGAAGACCCCAGCTAGATCCACCTCTGCACTCCCGTCCCAGATCAGATTGAACCGAAAACATTCCTAAACCTCAAAGAAGAGCCAGACTAGAGTTCTCTAGGCTAAGTCCAGCCAGGACGCTGGTTTACAGGACTGGGAAAGAATCGGGGGAGGGGAAGCTCCTTACCTGGGGGGCCGAGTGCTGCCTCCTCCGCTCCCTCCCGGAGCCCCGATCGCCGCTTTCAGCGGTTTGGGCAATGAGCCTCCCGCTCTGCTCAGCTGATCCCCGAGCACCACCCAGTTCCCTCCGTGGCAGGGACGCCTGCTGCCCCCTGGTGGCCCTGCGCTGTCATTGCACGCAGCTCTGCAAAAGAGGAAGGGCAACCCTTCTCGATCTTACGGGTCCCTTTCCACCCCCTCCCCCCCTGCCGCGAGATCATCCCCAATCGTGCTGATGCCACCACCCCCCCCCCCCACACTCATTTACTCCTCTCTGGAAGCCTGCGCTCGAATGGGCTTCGTTGGGCAGGGGCAGCTTGTGCCACCCCCATGGATTTCTCTCCTTCTTCAGATCCGGGGGGGGGGGGGGCTCACCTTTTGGGAGGGACAGTTTCTGCCTCCTCTGCTGGAAGGGAACCAGGTGCAACCTTTTCTCCCAAAGCAAGGAAAGGATATAAGACTAGGTGCAGATAGGGAAAAACCACAATGGGCAATGGTAGGGCCGTGTGCCCCCCCCCCCCTTTCTGGCTGGAGCTCTTATATCATACACACACCCTCTGCAATCTCTGGCCTGTACCTTTTTCCCACTATTGTATCTTTGTATTAGCTTTCATTTTTTTTTTTTTTCATGAACTAGCAGATTGCCCAGTGTTGTCTGGGTATTTATTTATCCCGGGTATTTATTTGTTTCCTGAACATCTTCATTTTTAGCAGCAGTTGGCCTTAAACGGCATCATGATTGTCAGTATTCATCTCAGCGAGCCCGAAAACTATGGTTTAGCCACTAACATCTGTCGTTTACGATTATTTTTACATGTCGCCCGCTTCCCACCCCCACGGTATTATTTCCCAGATAGTGGTTGAAATCTGTCCATGCGATTCAGAGTTATGCTGCGAAAACGTATGGATTAGACCAGTGTTTCGCAAACTGTGTGCCGCCTGAGATTTCTGGTGTGCCACGACACACTGGCGAGCAGGAGAGTCATCCACGCTGGCTGCCTGCCGACAGGACGTCCCTCTCGCGGCGAGAGGCACGTCCTGTACGAAGTCAGCCGGCGCAGCTGACTCTCCTCCTGGCCGGCATCTCTCCTCTTCTCCCCACCTGCATCTCCTGGATCCCTGTAATGGCAGGGTCGTGGCCAGATGGGCCTCCGCGCATGCGTGGACATCACGCATGCTTCAGGTTGAGAGGGGATCCTTTCCTGGGATCAGCTAGTAAAGATGCCTATGATCCTTAAAATAATAAAATTAAAGGAGGAGCCAATCCTTCCTATTGTAGTTACCTCAGTGACACCCTGGTACCATCATTTTTGACTCCCCCGGCCCATCATTTTTATGCCCCTCCCCCTCCGCCCTTGGCTTGTGATGCCACCAGACAGCATTCTCAGCCATTGGTTGCAGCGCCCAGGCAAGGTCGACCAATGGCTGAGAACGTTGTCCGGTGGCATCACGAAGGGGGTGGGATACAGCCAGATTGGGAGGGCGCCGCTCCCGCCGGCTTCTTAGCCTTTTTCTTGGCCGCGGGGGTGGACGGGCAGCCACGCTGAAGTGCAAGTCTCAGGAGGAACACCCCTGCCCCGCCCTTGATATACCACTGACTTACCTTATATTCTCCTATCCATTTCAAAGACTGTATTTCATCCCCCCCCCCCCCGACATGTGTCCATATGGTCTGTCTTTGTTTATGTCTTAAGTTATATTACCCCATTAATTTTAAATTGTATCTTTTTCTTATTGTGCACTGCTTAGATAATTATTTTAAGCCAGGGGTGTCAAAGTCTCTCCTCGAGGGCCGCAATCCAGTCAGGTTTTCAGGATTTCCCCAATGAATATGCATGATCTCTATTTGCATGCACTGCTTTCATTGTATGCTAATAGGTCTCATGCATATTCATTGGGGAAATCCTGAAAACCCGACTGGATTGTGGCCCTCGAGGAGGGGCTTTGACACCCCTGTTTTAAGCTGTAAATCAAATTTTAAATAAACTTGGAAATTTGGGGTCCTTTCTATATTAATTCCTGTAAACCGTGTCAAGCTCCACTTCTGTGGAGATGATGCGGTATACAAACTTAAGGTTTAGTTTAGTTTAGTTTAGTTTACTAAGACACACTAGCCATTTTTGCGCGTACTAAACGCTAACGCGTCCATTATCTCCTATGGATGCGTTAGCATTTAGCGCCTTCAAAACGGCTAGCGCTCCTTAGCAAAAGGCCCCCTTAGTGTCAGAGGTTTGAAGATCCTCTGGTTTAGGGTCTGAACAGGGTTGCTCAGAGAAGGCCTGTGGGTTCCCGTATCTCCAGTCGTCCCCATCATGGGGTTCCCATGCTGATGAGCTGACTTTGGTGGGAACTTCAGCTCCAGAGGTAAAGGTTCAGCCCCATTAGAGAAAATAATAAAAGAAATGGGACAACTTCCCTATGAGGAGAGGCTAAAGCGGTGAGGGCTCCTCAGCTTGAAGGAGAGACGTCCTCAACTACCACGACCCCATCTCCCCAGCCCTCCGCGAAGAGCACTGGCTTCCAATTAACCAACGCTGCGCATTCAAGGCCTTGGTAATAGCGCATAAAAGAATTTACGCCATCACTCCATCCTACATAGAATCCAAGCTAACCCTGTACACCCCTACCCGCCCCCTATGCTCGGAAATGGAGAAATGCCTATGCATCCCCCCAGGAAGGTCCCTCCTATCAGAAACCACCCGCAAACGCTCCTACAGCCACTTCATCCCCCAACTCTGGAACCAACTCCCCCCATAAGTCAGATTACAAAACTCATTGATGACCTTCCAGAAAGCGGTAAAGACCCTCCTCTTCAACTAAAATTACAACTGCGATCTACCCCTTAAACTCCCCTTTCCTTCCTTCCTCCCTCCTCCTTCCTGAACCTCTATTTAAATTACTGTATAGTCCATTCTTAACCTGTACTTAAATTGCTGTATAATCCTCGTACTTGAACTACTGTATAATCGCTGTACTGTCCAAATATACTCCACTGTGAATGTTTGCTTGTAAGTCGTTCTGAGCTACCGGGAGGACGGGATAAAAATCAAAATAAATAAATAAAATAAATATGATAGAGGTCTGTAAAATAATGAGTAAAGTGGAAAGAGTAGATGTGAATCGTTTGTTTACTCTTTCCAAAAATACTAGGACCAGGGGACATGCGATGAAGCTACTAAGTAGTAGATTTAAAACAAACCGAAAAAATACTTCTTCACACAACGTGTAATTAAATTCTAGAATTTGTTGCTGGAGAATGTGTTGAAATCAGTTGGCTTAGCAGGGTTTAAAAAGGGTTTGGATAATTTGCTAAAAGTGAAGTCCATAGGCCATTATTGAGATGGGGGAAATCCACTGCCTATACCTAGGATAAGCAGCATAAAATCAGTTTTACTACTTGGGATCTAGCTAGGTACTTGGGACCTGGATTGGCCACTGTTGGAAACAAGATACAGTGGTACCTCGGAATCCGAACGCCCCAGAACTCGAACGATTTGGAATCTGAACTTTTTTTTTAATGCTGCTTTGGAATCCGAACTGCAAACAGTGCTCAGCCCAAAGCTTCCCCTCTGACGCAGCTTCCTGTTTCTGCCTGGGAGGGAAGCTTTGGGCTGAACACCACTTGCAGCTGCCGTTGCCGATCTTGCTGTCTTGCTGCTGGGGATCCCGATCTTGCTGCCTCTGCTTCTGGGGGTCCCGATCTTGCTGTTTCTGCCAGGTAGGCCCGATCTTGCAGAGTTTGTGGGACCAAGGAACGGATTAATCCAGTTTCTATTCTTTTCAATGGGAAAAATTGTCTTGGAACTCGAACAGGGTTCTGGAACGGATTAAGTTCAGATTCCAAGGTACCACTGTACTAGTTTTGATGGAAATTCTGTCTGTCCCAGTATGGCAGCTCATGGGTTCTTATGTGAATCAAGTATAGGATAATCAAGCCATTGTGACATCACTGAGGAGGCTGACTCTTAGGCAATGGTGGAATTAAGCATTATTACATTACATTACATTAGGGATTTCTATTCCGCCATTACCTTGCGGTTCAAGGCGGATTACAAAAGGTTAATTAAAAAAGTAGAGTTACAATGATTAGCTAGAGAGGTAAGTTGTAGATCTTATAAACATTTAACGTGTTGTTGTGGGTGAGGTGGTTTGTAAAAGAATTAATAGGTGGTCACAGTGGAGGTTCTTTTGTTATTATTAGTGCGGTAATGGGTAGATCTAATGTCAGTTTTAGAGTTACTAGGAGGTCGTGATGTTATTGCTGCTTCAGGAATTTCTTGAAAAGTATGGTTTTTATTTCTTTTCTGAACGTCCTATAGTCTGGGGTGGTCATCAGAAGGTTGGAGATCTGGTTGTCCAGTCTTGCGGCTCGAGTGGCTAGGAGGCCGTCGTGTAGTTTTGTTCTTTTGACTTCCTTGATTGGGGGGGGGTATGAATGGGGAGTGCGTTTTTCTGTGTCTGGTAGTGGGTGCTTGGATGAGGCGATTGTTCAAGTATGATGGGCTGTCTCCGTGTAGGGTTTTAAATAATATGCAGTAGAATTTGAATTGGATTCTTTCTTGGATTGGAAGCCAATGTGAGTTGATGAAGGCTTCAGTGATGTGATCATGTTTTCTCAATGAATAGATGAGTCTCAAAGCTGTATTTTGGATTGTTTGGAGTTGTCTAATCGTTGTTGCAGGGCAAGGAAGGAAGAGGATGTTGCAGTAGTCCAATATACCTAGTATTAGGGATTGCACTATAAGTTGAATTGTGTTCTTTCAAAGAATTTTCGGACTTGTCTCAGATTTCTCATGATTGCGAATGATTTCTGAATTGTTTTATTTATTTGCGGTTGCATAGTGCCGCGTCTGTCTATGGTCATGCCAAGAAGTTTTATGGTGGTTTGGATGGGGTATTTGATTGCGTTTATATCTAGGTTGATTGTGGTTTGGACCTTGTCATTTTCGAGAAGGATGAATTTGGTTTTGTCTTGGTTGAGTTTAAGTTTGTGGTTTTTCATCCAGGTTGTGACTGTTTCAAGTGTTTGGTGAAGTTTGTCTGTCATGGTAGGTTTAGAATGATCGTATGGGATGAGGATGGTGATGTCATCGGCATAACTATAGGTGGTTATGCCTAGATTGTCCAGATGCATTCCTAGAGAAGCAGTGTAGAGGTTGAAGAGGGTAGGGGATAGTGGAGATCCTTGTGGTACGCCGCAGGGGTTTGACCAGGATTCTGACTTTTCTTTGTTTGATTTTACACTGTAGGTTCTGAGTTTTAGGAATCCTTCAAACCAAGAGTATACTTTATCTGAGATGCCTATTGCGTCTAAGATCTGTAGAAGGATGTTGTGATCCACTAAGTCGAATGCCGCAGTTAGGTCTAGTTGTATGAGCAGCATTTTTTTCCCTGTACTAAGGTGTTGTCTGACGGTATCCATAAGGGAGCCTAGTAGTGTCTCTGTACTGAAGTTTGTTCTGAATCCTGATTGCATGGGGTGGAGTAGGTTGTGGTCATCTATGTAATTGGTGAGGAGTTTGGCTACTAGGCCTTCTATAATTTTGACATATAGCGGAATTGAGGCTATAGGTCTAAAGTTAGATGGGTGGTTTTGTGGTGCTTTTGGGTCTTTTTGGATTGGGGTGATGATGATTTCCCTGAGGTCGGCAGGGAATGTGCCTTCTGTGAGCGTTAATTGAATCCATTGTAGAATTATGGTGCGGAATTTTACACTAGAGGTGGTAAGGAGATATGAGGGGCAGTGGTTGAGGTCACAGGAGGCATGACTGTATTTTTTGTATAATTTGTTGAATTCTGACCATTGTATGTTGGGGAATTGAGTCCAAATTCTGTCTGCAGCAGTTGCCTCTTTTCCTGAAGGGTGGATTGTGATTGTGTTTTGATGGGATGGGTTAGTGATGAGAGTGGCTCTGGCGTTTGTAATTTTGTTCTTGAAGTGTTCTGCTAAGAGGGTGGGTGATGGTGGAGGGGTGTTCGTGGTGGTTGTGTATGGTTTGGTGTCTGTTAGTTCTTTCAGGATTTGGAATATTTTTTTGGAATCTTGGGTTTCCGTGCCTATGAGATTAGTATAGTAGTTTTTCCTCTTATCCCTTAGTAGATTTTTGTATTGTTTGTTGATTTTTTTCCAGTCGATTTTTGTTTGATCTTGGTTCTTTTTTCTCCATTTTCTTTCTAATCTTCTACACTGTCTTTTGAGTTGGAGCAATTCATTATCAAACCATTGGTCTGATTTCCTGCTGGTTCTGGTTTTGGTTTGTAGGGGGGCCAGATCATCAAGGATGTTGGTGGACACTTTTTTCCAGTGGGAGATGAAGTTTTTTGGGTCGCAGTCTTGGATAGTTTCGTCTACAGTTGACCAAAAAATGATTGGGTCGATATGTTTGCGTGTGGTATATGTGGTTTTTTTAGCTTGATGTGTGTGTTTGGTCTTGGTCCAGTTGATGTTGAAGTTGTATGTGTAGTGGTCTGACCATAGGGATGGAGACCATGTTCCGTTAGGAGTTTGGATTGCTGGATTGGATGGTTGGTGAGTCATGAATGCAGCAATGTCCAGTTGATGACCTTTTTCATGGGTGGTTTGTGGGTTTAGGATCTGGAAGGATAAGGCATTGAGGAAGGATAGACAGTTATTTGCTGGTGTGGAGGTTGTGTCTTCTAGGTGTAGGTTTAGGTCTCCTAGGATGAGGTTATATTCTGCTGTTAATGAGTTTTGGTAGATGAAGTTTTCAAATTCAGGTCTCACTGTGGTCCAGTTTCCTGGTGTTATGTAGCAGAGTAAGCAGTTTAGTGAGTTTTTTAGTGTTGGGTTTGTGAGGTGACACGCTAGGAAATCCATTTGCGGAGTGGATGTTTTTTCAAGTATGTTTAGAGTTAGGGAGTTCTTGATTATTATTGCTAGTCCTCCTCCTCTTTTTTTTTCTCTGCAGGTTACTGTTATTTTGTATCCCGGCGGGCAAACTTCTTTTATTCTAGGGTCTGTGTCTGAGGTTAACCAGGTTTCAGTGAGGAATAGGCAGTCAAGTTTTTCTGTTTTTATCCAATTTTTTATGTTTTCTGTTTTGGGTCCTAGTGCTCTGATGTTAACATAGGCACATGTGAGGGAGGTCGTGTCAGTCTGGGGTATGTGAGTTGTTTCCGGGTATATGAGTGTTGTGGGAGATGGATGAGATTTTGTTTTCGGAAGTGTTGATCTTCTTCTCCAGGTAACAGTGACATCATATTCTTAGCTCTGGAATGTTGCTACTCTGGAATGTTTCTGCCAGGTACTTGGGACCTGGGTTGGCCACTGTTGGAAACAGGAGACTGGGCTTGATGGACCTTCGGTCTGTCCCAATATGACAATTCTTATGTCTTATATGAGCCAAGTATAGGACAATGAAGCCATTGTGACATCACTGATGAGGTTGGCTCTTAGGTATTGGTGGAATGAGGCATTATGACATCACAATCTGAGCCCTAGATTGTTGCTACTCTTTGGGTTTCTGCCAGGTACTTGGGACCCGGGTTGGCCATTCTTGGAATTCTTATGTTCTCATGTTGTTAATTTACTGCATCAGCAGTAAATTCCTTAAGCAACCGGTTAATATGCTAATCACAATAAGATGATTGTTGCAGTTGATTTTCAGTGTAGCATCGATTTATTCTTATTTTTTGTACAGTGTTATCCTTGCTACTTTGGAAGTAACAGCTGCACCTACAAAATGAGAGCTAAACCCGAGACTGCTGTGACCTAAACACACTTGTAACGTGACAAAAGTCAGTCTCTTAACACCTTCAAACTGCTAATCATTCTTACAAATGCTGTAGGCCTTGTGCTCGATGCAACATGTGAAATTTCCCAATAAAGTAACAGTCTCAGCAATAATTGGATGGTCACCCTTGGTGGATTTGAAAGAGCTGACACAAGCAAAGATTTGCTCCCAGCTCTGAGGTGGGGTTAATTCAGTGATTTCTCCCCTACCTCTGCTGATGTGGCCTACGGCGCCTTTCGGTAAGTAATTAAAACCGAACTGTTTGACAGATTCATCTCCTAAACAGAAGCCTCCTTACTTACAAAGTTATATTTTCTCTCTGTCTATTTCTCATGTAATAATAATAATAATAATAACTTTATTTTTGTATACCGCAATACCACAAAACAGTTCAGAGCGGTTTACAGGTTAAGAGACTGTACATTTACAGCGAAGTTACAACATATCAGAAAACAGTTCAGGGCAATTTATGCAATGAAGGTGCAGAGAATTAGTTAACAAGTGTATGGTATAAACCAGTGACAATTACAAAATGATCTAATAGCTGTTGCAAGGGGGGCTGCCAACCGGGGAAGAGGGGAGGAAGGGTAGGGAGGGAGGCGAGGTTGGGATTATTAGTTTGGTAGGGAGGGCGGGGGTTAGAGGAATTTATCAAAGAGGTAAGATTTGAGAGATTCCCTGAAGGATTGATAAGTTGGGGCAAGAGAGATGAGGGTGGACAAGCAGTCATTCCATTTGCCAGCTTGGAAAGAGAGGGTCTTGTCGAAGAATCTTTTGTAGATGCATCCTTTTGGGGAGGGGTAGGCAAACAGGTGGGCATTGCGTGTATGGTTAGAGCCTGGGAAGGCAAAGTGGCGTGACAGATATATCGGGACTGAGCCAGTTAAGGTTTTGAAGCAGAGGCAGGCAAATTTGAAGATGATCCTTGCTTCGAACGGTAGCCAATGAAGTTTTCTATAGAAAGGGCTGATATGGTCTGACTTTTTGAGGCCGTAGATGAGGCGGACGGCGGTGTTCTGGATGAGTCTTAGTCGTTTAATGGTTTTCTTGTAGGAGCCCAGATATATGATGTTGCAGTAGTCCAGGGAGTTTAGGATTAGGGATTGGACCAGCAATCTGAAGGTGGGGAAGTCAAAGTAATGTTTGATGGAACGGAGTTTCCAAAGGGTGGAAAAGCATTTTTTGACCTGGGCATTAGTGTGGTCTTCCAAAGTGAGGCATCGGTCCAAGATGACTCCGAGGATTTTTATAGTGGAGTTGATTGGATACGTTAAACCATTAAGTTGCAGGTTGGTGGACGTTAGTTTGTGGTTGGGACTTGCAAGGAAGAACTTAGTTTTTTCTGGGTTAAGTTTCAGTTTGAAGCGTGTGGTCCAGTTTTCTACCATGGTGAGGACAGTTGAGATGTATTGTTCTGTCTCATGTGACAGTGAGGTGATGGGTATGATGATTGTAATGTCATCTGCGTAAATATAGGATTTCAGGTTACGGTTCGATAACATGTGTCCCAGTGATGCCATGTAGATATTGAATAGTGACGGGGATAGGGGGGAGCCTTGGGGGACTCCGCAGGGGTTGCTCCAGGTATGGGAGAAGGTTCCGTCATTATGGACTTGGTAGGTTCGGTTTTTTAGGAAGCCTGTGAGCCAGGTTAGTACTTGTCCGGAAATGCCAATGGAGTCGAGGCAACTAATCAGAATGTCATGGTCTACTAGGTCGAAGGCACTGCTGAGGTCAAACTGGAGTAACAGTGCGCTGTTTCCCAGTGAGAATGGTTGGAGGAGGTGATTGGTTAGTGAGGCTAGAACTGTTTCCGTGCTGTAATTGGTGCGGAATCCAGACTGGGAGTCGTGTAATATGTTGTTCCCTCACTTTCTGCATTCCACAATTCGCTGATTGTCCAGCTTCATTCCTTGGGTTGCATACATGAGACCTATATTACATACTTAAGATTCATATTTTCCTTTTATCTATTTCTCGCGTAATATGTTGTTCCCTCACTTCTTGCATTCTGTAATTTGCTGGTTGTCCAGCCTTCTTCGATGTGAACCGCCTAGAAGTCATTTGACTATGGCGGTATAGAAGAATAAAGTTATTATTATATTATTATTATTATTCTCAAATCCTCCAACAGCCCCTCAACTCAGACAGTCACAGCCACTGAGGTCTCCAGGGAGCTTCATCGGCAGTATGCCTGATTCTTTGTTGGGTTATGCAGTAAGTGCTATCACAGCTTGCAGATGCATGATGGGAAATTTTTATTTTTTTTATATTAAGAGCACATTAAGGTTATATGTCTGTTACTATTAAGGACAGAAAAATATCAGGTTTGTAAAAGCATTTTCATGTCAGCATTGAATCCTTGTTGAAAAATTGTGGGGTATAAACTAGGGTTATCACATGGCTTCAGAAAAAGGAGCCATATGGTAACCTTATATAAGACCTCGTAGTCTAGTATAGTGTCAATTTTGTGGTAACAGGGCTGACAACAGTTGCCCATCCAGTCCCCTTGGTCATCTCTGTCCACACTGGTCAATTGTCCCTGTAAATAACTGAGTACCTCAGGGATTTGTACTAGACCAGTGTTGTAAAGGAAGCAATGAATGAGTTAAAGACAATTAACATTGAATGACAGTAAATGACCACAGATAAAGCCCACAATGATCCATCCGGTCTGACCAGCAGGGATTTTTCCATAGTGGCTAGATGTGTTTACCCAATGGTAGTGAATGATTCTGAAGCTCACCTCTTCCAGGTAGCATCACTGCCTTTTGGGGCTGTACCTGCCTTATATTCATAGATGCAAAACACAACCAGATAATGAGAAATTACGGGAAGGTCTTGTTGGACTGCAAGACTGCCATCTACATGGCATTTGAAATGTAATGTGGACAATGCAGAGCAGGCCTGAACAACTTCAGCCCTCGCCAAATGAATATGCATACAATGGAAGCAGTGCAGGCAAATAGATCTCATGCAAATTAATGGAAATCCTGAAAACCCGACTGGATTCGGCCCTCGGGGACCAGAGTTGTGCAGGCCTGATGTAGAGTGACCACCAGAAAACAGCCTAAATATAACGTGGCTAACACATTTTAATTTTCTGCTCAGTGTGTGGCGGTGGCCAAGAAACCAGACAGACAGACGATATGTTGAAGAGGGATGATGGGTAAAAGCCAGAAGAGACTCTCCCTCCCACGACTAAGGTTTTCTGAGAGGCCTGATAGGAGAGGAGACGCTGGGGGAGGAGATGCAGAAAGATCGTCTAAAACTCCGGATGTAGCTGGACTTACGGGAAGTAATTGTAAAAAGGTTCACACAAAATTATCCCCCCTCCCCCCACTATGCTTTGTACCTTTTTGGGACTCTACTGTATAAGCAGAGTTTGAGCATCTCCTTCGGAGCTGGAGTAAAAGTCCACAGTTTCACTCCAATTGCGACTGTGCTCTTATATAAAGACACTTGGGCATCTAGATGAAGCTTCTTCCATGACAAGATATCAAAGATACGAGAATCCTTAGACTTAGAAGCCAAAGCTCTGCCAAGCATCCCGAAAACTATACAAAACAACAACCTATATAATATAGAAACTCTCAACAGCTTAAAACCAGTTTCCATTGACGACCTAAAAAGTACAATAGTCTCCTTACACCCCACAACCTCAGTCCTAGACCCATGCCCATCCACTACTCTTCGAGCTACCAACGAATACTTCCTGAACTCTATTTTACCCCTAATTAACAAGGCCCTACAACCAGGCATAATACCACAGAGCTGGAAATCCGCTGTAGTAAGACCATTCCTTAAAAAACCTGCTATGGACCCAGATAATCCAAGCAGCTATAGACCAGTCTCAAATCTGCCATTTGTCTCAAAAATACTAGAAAAGATAGTGCTCACACAACTACGAGACTTCATGGAAACAAACACCACCCTCTCCAATCAGGATTCAGGAAGCACCACAGCACAGAAACCATGCTTCTAGACATCATGGATGACTGCAGGAAAATCCTTGATGAGGGAAAAGATGCAGACCTACTAGACCTGAGCGCAGCCTTCGATACTATTGATCACTCGCTTCTCCTATCCAGACTCCTTGATGAGGGAAAAGACGCACTGCTGGTCCTACTAGATCTGAGCACAGCCTTCGATACTATCGATCATTCTCCTCCTATCCAGACTACACTTGGTCGGAATCCATGACGTCACACTGGCATGGTTCTCCTCCTTCTTGAATGAATGGTCTCAGAAAGTACTACTGGAGCCCTCCTTATCAGAACCAAAACCTCTATGCTACGGAGCGCCCCAGGGTGCATTACTATGACCACTTCTCTTCAACCTATATGTCAAACCAGTACTTGACATCGCAGAAAAATACCAAATCAAAATCCACTCGTAAGCAGATGACATACAATTTTACCTCCCCCTAGGTCAACACCGAGATGCACAACTAAAAAAACTTCACTGCTGCCTAACAGAAATAAAAAAACTGGATGACTGCAAATAAACTTCAGCTAAACGCATGAAAAGCAGAACTTCTCTAGATACGCAAGGTCACTTGCACCTACCCCCGCCCATCTCTTTCTTGGGGAAATGACACCCTCACAGCCAAAGACAACGTCCGCAGCCTAGGTGTGATTCTCGACTCAAACCTGTCACTCTCAGACCATATATCAAAAATAGTGTCTTCCTCTTTCTATTACCTCCGCCAACTAAAGTGCATCCGTGCCTATTTTTCAGAAAGCGATTTTGCTCAGCTACTATACGCATTTGTATTATCCCAACTAGATTACTGCAACGCTCTACTAGTGGGCCTACCAGCAAAAACACTCTCCCGTCTCCAAGGGGTACAAAACCCCGCAATCTGACTCCTAAAAAACCTGGGCTTCCGCGACCACGACACCCCTGCACTAACTTCCATGCGCTGGCTGCCCATCCAAAAACGATGCGCCTTCAAAGCCTTGGTGTTAGCTTTCAAGGCTTTCCGCAAGATGACACCAAACTACATAGCATCAAAACTACAAACTTATGTCCCCAACCGATCACTGAGAGCTCAAACAGAAAAACGGCTGATCCTGCCACCTGGCCGTTCGCTCCCGTCTGAGACAGCCCGAAGAAGCTCTTATTCTCATTACGTACCCAGATTATGGCACGTCATCCCCCCATCCATTAGATCACTAGACAGTCTTTGGAACTTCAGAAAAGCCGTGAAAACGTTTCTTTTTACAAACCCAGCTCCGTAAAAACTCGTGTCTACACCCCGGGCGGATGGATTTCAAAGGCACCTCCTAATACACCAAACGACATCTCTAAACTCGCAGGGCACCGCAAATATAACCTGAATTACCACCACATTCTCCGACAAAAAAGATACACCCATCGCTAGGAAAACTATGTTACCTCCATGTTATACTTACACTGTAAACACTCTATGCCTACTAAGGGCTCCTTATATTAAGTTGCGTTAGTGTTTTTAGGCTAAACCCACGCTATGCGGCTAGAACTAACGCCATCTCAATGCTCAACGCAAGGAATTACCTCCATCCCCGCCCGTCCCCATAAAAAGCAGCAATTACTTCTGACAGGATCATCAATTCCACAGTTTCTTTTGCTGTTTTCCTTGTGGAATCTCTTTGGTGGAACCCTTTTTTTGTTTTCTGTTCAGGTAATTCACTTATAAACCCCCTCTTTTACTAAGGCTGACGTGTCCATTATATTATATGGACGAACCCTGCGTCCAAAGCCTTCCATCCCCATAGGAGTCCTGTTGGCTAGAGGGGGGTCCCCGTGGGAGTCCTGTTGGTTAGGGGGGATTCCCGCGGGACCCCCGCAGGACCCGTGGGATTCCCACGATCCCCGTTCCCGTGCAGACCTCTAGTCTGCATGTTATGCTTTACTGTAAATGCTGTAAAGTCTGTATTTCTCACAAAGTTTGTACTCCTGTAACCCGTTCTGGGCTCTTTTCGGAGGACGGGCTATAGAAATGAATAAATTACTGTGAGCTGCACTGGCTTCCGGTCAAGGCCCAGGTGATCTTTAGTTAGGATTCTTATATTCTAAAGTTGCCTTTGGTATTGTTTAAGTTTCAAGTTTATTTAAATCTTGATATACCGCTTTTATAGTCAAAGCGGTTTCCAATTAATACAAAATTTTAGAAAGATTTGAAAAAATAAAATAAGAGGAACAAATTCACAATTGCCATACAAACACAACACAATACAGATGGGCAAATGGGGAGGATACATTGGTTGGAAGAAAGTCCAGCCTCATTTCGGCATTGGAGGGCAGCGTTTCATACTCTTATGATTATGGAAGCTAGGGCGACCTCCCCTTCTTATAAAAAACAGTAAATTTTGGATGACCTGGGAACCTTATATACAGCAATTGTCAGTCAGAGTTTTGTAATGAACTTGTTACATTTGTAATCAGAAAGGGAAGCACTATTTATTAGTAATATTTGGTGAGGGCACAGGCATCCGTCCTCCTCTGGCCCCCTCTCGCTCCTTCCCCGCACCCCTACTGCCGTGCGTGCACACCTCCTCCCTTCCCCTGTACCTCTGTAATGTTCAACCCCCAAGCTGTTGTTGCGCCAGCATCAGCTCTTCCTCTGATGTCACTTCCTGGACTCGTACCCAGGAAGTGATGTCAGAGGAAGAGCCAACGCTGGTGCAACAACAGCTGGGGGTTGCTACTCGCACCAGGAATGTTACAGAGGAAGGGAAGTGGGGACAGGAAGGGGGAGGGAGTGTTGTATTGTGATGATAATTGATTGTTGATTTCTTTGAATTTATATATCTACAATGTATTAACTGAGTTGAGATGATATTCTTTGTAAGATTTTTGTTATGTATATTTTATTTTTAAAACTCAATAAAAATTATTGAACATTAAAGTTGACGACTGAGAGTAGAATAATGAGAGGCATTTTCCTGTCTTCTCATGACAGATTTGTTATTGTGGTGCATGAGAATAGTAGAAAATCTCATGCCCTATTTATGTTCCCTTCAGTCAAGGGCTGTAAAAGTAAGAAACATCCTGGGCATTGGCTTTCCTACCAAGCAAGTTGCTATGACAAAGATTTCCGCCCATTATTAATTAGATCTACGTCTTATGAACTGTTGAAAACTTTTCTTTTTTCTAAATTTCGGATCAACTAGATTTCTGTATATCATATTATTCCTGTATTTTTTCATAGCATAATCTTTTATTAACCGCATTGAACTCATGGCTGTGCGGTCTAAAAATCTGCTTTTACTATTAAACTGTTATTACACTGCACAACAAAGTTTTTGCTTCCTGAACACTGCTGGGTGTTTCTTATAGAATTTTGGGTGCTGATCATGAATATTACATCAAAAATTACCCATCACGTACCATTTCAGAGAAATCTTCAATTTTGTCGTGATTTTTTCTTATATTTGGATGCAAACAATTTTTTCTCCCATAAGTGTCTTATCAACAACGGTTTGTGCCGCCTGGGTATGTCCATGCATAAAATCTAGCCAGGTTGGAAGCTGTTTTATGGAAGATGACATCCTGGGCATGTCTGGGCAGGTCTGAACGAGCTTGCGCTGTCTCACCATGCTATAATGGTGGCTTCCATACACCGATCCTGCTCATTTGGTTAATATAGATAGTCCGTGTGTGTATATAGTATCAGTATAGTAAAGTATAGTAGTATAGTAGCTGTAGCAATATAACAGTAAGTAAGCTTGATGCTATAGACGTTTTGGTGTCGGGCAATATGTCTCGTCGGTGTCGTAACAGCCGCGACACATTCTGCTATATTTGTGGGGAATATACACTTACGCCTCAGAGACGTTCGATGACTGCCCTTGTAAAGAAAGCCTATCATCTGTATTTTGGCTGCAAAATAGGTGATCAAGACAAGCAATGGGCGCCTCACATTTGCTGTGCGACATGTGCTGTTAGTCTGAGAGCCTGGCTCAGAGGTACTCGAAAGACGATGCCATTTGCTGTTCCGATGATATGGCGAGAACAGAAAGACCATGTGACGGACTGTTATTTCTGTTTGACTAATGTGTCTGGTTTCTCTGCCAAAAACAAGAAGTCAATTGAATATCCTAATCTGCCTTCAGCAATGAGACCCATGCCACATGATGACAGTCTTCCAGTTCCGAAACCACCAGAGGATTGGACCTTAGACGAACCAGATGAAGAAACTGCAGTGCAGGGTTCTAACAGTGACATTGACCCGGATTTTGAACCATCCTCATCAGGCGATCCACATCTGATAACACAGTCCGAATTGAACGATTTGGTCAGAGATTTGGGTCTGTCAAAAGCAAAAGCTGAGCTGCTAGGTTCGAGACTGCAGGAATGGTGTTTGCTATCACCAGGTACGAAAATTTCTGTGTTTCGAGACCGGCATCATGATATAACCAAATTTTTTGCACAAGTCGACAGTCTCTGTTTCTGTTGTGACATTGAAGGATTGTTCTCGGTCTTTGGTTGTGATCACAACCCGGAAGAGTGGCGTCTTTTCATTGATTCGTCAATGTTAAGCCTGAAAGCTGTTCTGTTGCACAATGGCAACGTTTATCCTTCAGTACCTGTTGGCTATGCAGCACATATGAAAGAAACATATGAGAATATGGAAATGTTACTAAAGTATGTCCAGTATACCAGGTATAACTGGAATATCTGTGGAGACCTCAAAGTCGTTGCTCTGTTACTAGGACTGCAGCTTGGCTATACAAAGTACTGCTGTTTCATCTGCGAATGGGACAGCCGAGACAGAGAGTCGCACTATTCTAGAAAGAACTGGCCACTCCGTAAAAAGTTAGTTCCAGGACAGAAAAATGTAGCACATGAATCGCTTGTTGACCCGACAAAGATATTTTTGCCTCCTCTTCACATTAAACTGGGACTCATGAAGAATTTTGTGAAAGCAATGAACAAGGAAGGGGAAGGTTTTCGTTATTTAAGACAGATGTTCCCAAGAATAACTGATGCCAAGATCAAAGAGGGTATTTTTGTTGGCCCCCAGATCAGACATGTTATGAGTGACAAGCGATTTGAAGATCTGTTAGTTGGGCTGGAAAAAATTGGCTGGAAAGCCTTGAAAGACGTTGTTGACAATTTTCTGGGCAATTACAGAGCCCCAAACTACATTCAGCTGGTAGACAAACTTCTCAAAGCATACAAGAGAATGAAGTGCAATATGTCACTCAAGATTCATTTCCTCCATTCACACTTGGACTTCTTCCCCGCAAATCTCGGTGCTGTGAGTGACGAGCACGGTGAAAGGTTTCATCAAGACATAGCTACGATGGAGAAACGATACCAGGGCAATTGGAATCCGTCAATGCTTGCCGACTATTGTTGGATGCTACAACGTGATGCACCAGACACTGAATATAAAAGAAACTCGGGAGCAAAACACTTTTAATTCTGTTTCATTTAGTCGCTTGTGCGAAACGTAAACTTGACTATATATTTTATTGTCAGTAAACATAAAAATGTCTATTTCTCATAGTTCTTACGTGATGCAGTAAAACCAAAACCATATTTGAGCATACCAAGTTGGTACCTGTCATAATCACCAAAAACTTTTCAGGAATCAAGACTTAACCAAAAAATTGTTGTGCAGTGTTATTATTATGCTATGTTATGTTTATTTTTTAGGCTGGGAACCGTATCTGGCTTGTTAGGGTGCAGAGGAAGGCAGCTATTATTCCCCACCCTGATGCTTTACTTTGCACCTTTCGTTTTTTGGGGTATAGTGTATCTGTCGGAGCTACCCTGCTCACCTCATTTTAATTTTGTGAATGTACAGGAGGCCACAAGAGGGCATCCGTTGAAAATCAGGGGTGGGAAACGTCATGGCGACACCAGGAAGTATTTCTTCACCGATAGGGTGGTTGATCATTGGAATGATTTTCCACTGCAGGTAATCAAGGCCAGCAGCGTGCCAGATTTTAAGAAAAAATGGGCTAAGCGTGTGGGATCTCTTCATGGAAGAAATTAGGGGGGTCATTAGAGTGGGCAGACTTGATGGGCCGTGGCCCTTTTCTGCCGTCATTTTCTATGTTTCTATGTAAATGAATATAGAAATATGCTTCTGTATTCAGGCTGGGTGTCAGTTGTGGGTACTTCTACACAATGAGTGGGGGGACGGGGAACATCTCCCCAGAAGTAACTGAATGGAGCTCCCCCCTCCCAAATTGCTCTTGCTCATTACTAATGCTGCTGTCATGTTGAGGCACCCCTAGCAGTGTTGTCAGGTCTGCAGTCTTCTCGCTCAATTGGGCTAGGGATACCAGACGTCTGGGAAAACCCAGACATGTCTTGGACGGACTTTCCAAAACCTGGTAGTTTGTCCAGGTTTTGGAAAGATCCGGCCTCCCGGCCGCATCTGGAGGGCCTCTGACCTCACATTCACCCACGCATGCCCGCAGACCCTCCAGACGAAGCCGGATGTCGGAAAACAAAGATGAGACTTTGGGGGAGCGGGGCTACAGGCAGAACGGGGTAGGGCCATGTGTCTGGGATTCTCCGGTCACCCTAAATTGGACTGCTTTAAAAAGTTGGTTGCGGGTTGTGGTTTTATGGGCTGGTTTCTGATTTGAAGTCTACAATGGCAATAAGTCTCTGTAGGGAGGAAAGAGCTTTTTTACAAGGGGTCCTTTACTCGCCAGAACTTGCAGGCAGGGCAGGATTAATTCATCGAGGGTCCCTAGGCACACTAGTACACTGGGCCCCCTGCCACGCCCCACCCCACCATGTGCCCAGGCGGAAACAGGAAGCTTCCTCAGAGGGAAGCTTTGGGCAGCAGCACCGCTTGCACAATTACAGTTCCCGTTGCCTTTCTTACCTGCGTTGCTTGCTTGTCTTACTTTCCATCGATGGGGAGGGGGAGCCTGCATGGCCGATCGGTGGGGACGGCCCACCCTCAATGCAGGTGTAAAGAGCCTTAACCAATAGGGATAGGAGATGCAAATGTTACGAGCCTTAGCCAATAGGGAGAGAAGGAGATAGTGGATGCTGGGAATGGGCCATTTGGCCTTTATCTGCTGTCATGTTTCTCTGTTTCTATAAATCAGAAAGCTCTATGACCTCACAATGCAGGTGTAAAGAGCCTTATTCTATAGGAAGAGGAGATGCAAATGTTAAGAGTCTTAGCCAATAGGGAGAGGAGGAGATAATGGATGCTCTGGATGGGCCATTTGGCCTTTATCTGCCATCATGTTTCTATAACCATAAAGATCTATGACCTCACAATGCAGGTGTAAAGAGCCTTAGCCTATAGGAAGAGGAGATGCAAATGTTAAGAGCCTTAGCCAATAGGGAGAGGAGGAGATAGTGGATGCTCTGGATGGGCCATTTGGCCTTTATCTGCCATCATGTTTCTATAACCATAAAGATCTATGACCTCACAATGCAGGTGTAAAGAGCCTTAGCCTATAGGAAGAGGAGATGCAAATGTTAAGAGCCTTAGCCAATAGGGAGAGGAGGATATAGTGGATGCTCTGGATGGGCCATTTGGCCTTTATCTGCCATCATGTTTCTATGTTACTAAAGTTCTGTGACATCACAATGCAGGTGCAAAGAGCCTTAGCCTATAGGAAGAAGAGATGCAAATGTTAAGAGCCTTAGCCAATAGGGAGAGGAGGAGATAGTGGATGTTGCAGATGGACCATTTGGGCTTTATCTACCATCATGTTTCTGTTTCTATAACCATAAAGCTCTATGACCTCACAATGCAGGTGTAAAGAGCCTTATTCTATAGGAAGAGGAGATGCAAATGTTAAGAGTCTTAGCCAATAGGGAGAGGAGGAGATAGTGGATGCTGCGGATGGGCAGCCTGGATGGGCCATTTGGCCTTTATCTGCCATCATGTGTCTATTATAGAGGTATGGGGGAAGGGATGTTGCACGTATGCGTGGCAGTGGAAGGGCAGGGAAGGAGCAGAGGACGGGTTGTCTGCACCCTCACCAAGATGGCACCCAGTACAGACCGCCCCCTTCTCCCCCTTACTGCACCATTGGTTGGAGAATTTAGTGCTCTGGGCTGAGACAGAAACCTCTACCATGGCTTAGTAAAAGAGTGGCTTAGTGTGGGGCCTGTCCCTTCCTCCACCATTTACCTGTGGGAGAGGGGTGGAGGGGTGCTGAAGTCTCTTTCCACCTTTATTGCTGTGGTTGGGGCACCCTGGTGACTGGCCTGGAGTGAGGTTGTATTAGCAAAAGCAGTACTCTGGAGTTGCTCACCCTTTGACCTTGAGGCAGTGAATTATTTTGCCTAAACCTAGCTTTAGATCTGCTTCTAAGTCTGGATACTTTTTGGAGGAGGGTGACGTTGGCAGCTCTGATGAAAAGACCCCCCCCCCCCCCAGACTGACCTAGCTCCTTCCTTGTGTCCAGGGAGGGGCTGTTGGCACCATTGCAGAAGCAGCAGAGCCCCAGCGCCATTCCGTCTACGACCGCAAGGTGGCGCAGCTCCCCCGAAGCAGGTCAGCGGGGGGCGGGTCCCGCTCTGCATACAGAATGAGGGGGCGGGGCGCTGCGGCCGGAGCTCGGCCATGCCGCTCGTCGTGTTCTCGGCGGCCGCCTGCTGCTGCTGCTGTCTGTGCTGTGGGCTCCTGCTCCTGCTTCTTCCCTGCCGCAGGTTTGCGGGGAGACCCCGCTGGATCCCGAGGCTCATGGCCAGGACGGAGAGACCCTTCTTCAGGATCGCGTGAGTGCCCGCCAGGCCATCGCTGGTCTTCGGGGGGGGGGGGGGGGGATTTGGCCTGAAACGTAGGGAGAGGAGAGGGGTGCACGCAGAGGACTGGTGTGAATGGGGGTGAAAGTGGGGTGCATGCAGAGGACTGGTGTGAATAGGGTACAGATGGGTGAAAATGGGGAGCACGCAGAGGACTGGTATGAATGGGGGTGAAAGCGGGGTGCATGGAGAGGACTGGTGAATGGGGTGCAGATGGATGAAAGTGGGGTGCATGCAGAAGACTGATGTTAATGGGGGTGAAAGCGGGGTGCATGGAGAGGACTGGTGAATGGGGTGCAGATGGATGAAAGTGGGGTGCATGCAGAGGACTGGTGTGAATGGGGGTGAAAGCGAGATGCATGCAGAAGACTGGTGAATGGGGTGCAGATGGGTGAAAGTGGGTGCATGCAGAGGACTGGTATGAATGGAGGTGAAAGCGGGATGCATGCAGAGGACTGGTGTGAAAGGGGGGTGAAAGTGGGGTGCATGCAGAGGACTGGTATGAATGGGGTGCATATGGGAGAAAGTGGGGGTGCATGCAGAGGACTGGTATGAATGGAGGTGAAAGCAGGATGCATGCAGAGGACGTGTGAATGGGGGGTGAAAGTGGGGTGCATGCAGAGGACTGTGTGAATGGGGGTGAAAGCGGGATGCATGCAGAGGACTGGTGAATGGGGTGCAGATGGATGAAAGTAGGGTGCATGCAGAAGACTGATGTTAATGGGGGTGAAAGCGGGGTGCATGGAGAGGACTGGTGAATGGGGTGCAGATGGATGAAAGTGGGGTGCATGCAGAGGACTGCTGTGAATGGGGGTGAAAGAGGGGTGCATGCAGAGGACTGTGTGAATGGGGTGCAGATGGGTGAAAATGGGGAGCACGCAGAGGACTGGTATGAATGGGGGTGAAAGCGGGGTGCATGGAGAGGACTGGTGAATGGGGTGCAGATGGATGAAAGTGGGGTGCATGCAGAAGACTGATGTTAATGGGGGTGAAAGCGGGGTGCATGGAGAGGACTGGTGAATGGGGTGCAGATGGATGAAAGTGGGGTGCATGCAGAGGACTGGTGTGAATGGGGGTGAAAGCGAGATGCATGCAGAAGACTGGTGAATGGGGTGCAGATGGGTGAAAGTGGGTGCATGCAGAGGACTGGTATGAATGGAGGTGAAAGCGGGATGCATGCAGAGGACTGGTGTGAATGGGGGGTGAAAGTGGGGTGCATGCAGAGGACTGGTATGAATGGGGTGCATATGGGAGAAAGTGGGGGTGCATGCAGAGGACTGGTATGAATGGAGGTGAAAGCAGGATGCATGCAGAGGACGTGTGAATGGGGGGTGAAAGTGGGGTGCATGCAGAGGACTGTGTGAATGGGGGTGAAAGCGGGATGCATGCAGAGGACTGGTGAATGGGGTGCAGATGGATGAAAGTGGGGTGCATGCAGAAGACTGATGTTAATGGGGGTGAAAGCGGGGTGCATGGAGAGGACTGGTGAATGGGGTGCAGATGGATGAAAGTGGGGTGCATGCAGAGGACTGCTGTGAATGGGGGTGAAAGAGGGGTGCATGCAGAGGACTGTGTGAATGGGGTGCATATGGGTGAAAGTGGGGTGCACGAAGAGGACTGGTGTGAATGGGGGGTGAAAGTGGGGTGCATGCAGAGGACTGTGAATGAGGTGCAGGTGGATGAAAGGGGGTGCATGCAGAGGACTGGTGAATGGGGTGCAGATGGATGAAAGTGGGGTGCATGCAGAGGACTGGTGAATGGGGTGCAGATGGGTGAAAATGGGGTGCACGCAGAGGACTGGGGTGAATGGGGTGAAAGTGGGGTGCATGCAGAGGACTGGTGTGAATGGGGTGCAGGTGGGTGAAAGTGGGGTGCATGCAGAGGACTGGTGAATGGGGTGCAGATGGTGGAAAGTGGGGTGCATGCAGAGGACTGGTGAATGGGGTGCAGATGGTTGAAAGTGGGGTGCATGCAGAGGACTGGTGTGAATAGGGTGCAGGTGGGTGAAAGTGGGGTGCATGCAGAGGACTGGTGTGAATAGGGTGCAGGTGGGTGAAAGTGGGGTGCATGCAGAGGACTGGTGAATGGGGTGTAAATGGTTGAAAGTGGGGTGCATGCAGAAGACTGGATGTGGTGCATATGGGTGAAAGTGGGGTGCATGCAGAGGACTGGTGTGAATGGGGGGTGAAAGTGGGGTGCATGCAGAGGACTGGTGTGAATGGTGTGCAGATGGGTGAAAGTGGGGTGCATGCAGAGGACTGGTGTGAATGGGGTGCAGATGGTGGAAAGTGGGGTGCATGCAGAGGACTGGTGTGAATGGGGTGCAGATGGTGGAAAGTGGGGTGCATGCAGAGGACTGGTGTGAATGGGGGGTGAAAGTGGGGCGCATGCAGAGGACTGGTGTGAAGGGGAGGAGGGGTCGGGGTGTATGCAGACGGAGATAGTGTATGGTGACTTTGCAGTGCAGCGCTTTTGAAGCTTTCCCTTGAGGATGACAGCGATCCCTCCTTTGATTTGGGCTTTTTACGAGTCACAAAAGAGAGAGAAGCGACTGTCACTTATTGCAAAGAGCCCCAAACAAGCAGTTGCATGGGGAGGGCGCTTTCGGAGCTGTTTTGATTCTATCCACTTGCTGCATTATTTTGGAAACAGCTGTGCAGATTGCCATGCCAGTCCAGCTTTGTGAAGGAAGGGGATAGGATTTGGGCTTTCTCTCAAGGTAGCTTACATTTCAGTATCAGTTTGTACCTGAAGCAGTGGAGGGTTCACGGGAGCTGTGGTGCAATTTGATTTCCCTGGTCCTCAGACCATTCTTCTCCCATTTGCACAATGTAGCCTGATATTATTGTCATCTGTTGTCTTTGAAAGCATGAAATGAGTCCAATAAGAAAGGTGTCGTCTCTTTTTACTTTGTTTTCTTTCTCTTTATTCCTTGTAAGAATGGACACGTTTAAAATGTCACTGACTCCTTGCTGATTGCACAAAGGTAATAATGTTTACATTAAGCAGAAAGACAAAATGTAATTCTAGGAAAAAGAAATACAGCACCTGCACAAATGTGAAACAAAGAATCTTACTACACATATTGACTGTTGGGTTTAGTCTCCTGGAATGTAGTCAGAGACGCCAATCTATCTCTGTACCCCCCTCCCCCAATCAGGCCTTGACTTACCCCAGACTTTACCCTTCAAGTCCCCAGCAACTAGGCATTCTTCAGTTTTGCTACGCTTGTGTGTTTCTCTGCCCAGTTCCAAAATGAATAAATTCCTGAGCTCACAGGGATCCACCAGCTAAATGCAGTAGGTCCCACTCCAGCAGCCCAGAATGCCCCTGTGCTCATTGCAGTCTGAAATGTCCGCTCTATGGGTTGCCACCAACCACCCTTCCTGCACAGAAGAGAGCGACACACTTCATAAAGGGCATGGGAAACCTTTCATATGCTGAAAGATTAGAAAAACTGGGGCTCTTTTTCCTGGAAAAGCGGAGACTTAGAGGGGACATGATAGAGACTTACAAGATCATGAAGGGCATAGAGAAAGTGGAGAGGGACAGATTTGTCAAACTTTCAAAGACTACAAGAACGAGAGGGCATTCGGCAAAATTAAAAGGGGACAGATTCAGAACCAATGCTAGGAAATTCTTCTTCACCGAAAGGGTGGTGGACACCTGGAATTTGCTTCCAGAGAGTGTGATAGGACAGAGTACGGTATTGGGGTTCAAGAAGGGATTGGATGATTTCCTGAAGGAAAAGGGGATAGAAGGGTATAGATAGAGGGTTACTATATAGGTCCTGGACCTGATGGGCTGCTGCATGAGCGGACTGCTGGGCCTGATGGACCTCTGGTCTGACTCCGCAAAGGCACGGCTTATGTTCTTATTTTATGTTCTTAAGAGGAGGGTCAGCCACGGCAGCAGTGGCTCACAGAGTGAGACTTAGGGATCCCTGCCAGCCTTAACAAGGGTGCCACAATTTTGGATGGGTCAGAGCTCCGCCATTGGATGTTAATCTTCAGTTTCATTTCCTTGGCATCTTATATTGTGACCTCTTATTTTAGGACAATTACCTTTGAGAAAGATTGCTATGTTGTAATTTAGGGACAGGGTGTAGTGACTCCCAAGCTGGATTCCTCAAGAAATTCAAATGTAGAATATTTACTTAAATTGAAGATTCCACCATAGTAAAAGGTTCGGGAATCACTGGCGTGCACATTTAGGAGATTACGTTTCCACCAAAATCATGTGACTCGGGGAGATCTACTAGGGGAGATTACTAGGCTCCCTTATGGATACCGTCAGACAACAACTTGGTACAGGGAAAAAAATGCTTCTCATACAACTGGACCTAACGGCGGCATTCGACTTAGTAGACCACAACATCCTTCTACAGATCTTAGATGCAATAGGCATCTCAGATAAAGTATACTCTTGGTTTGAAGGATTCCTAAAACTCAGAACCTACAGTGTAAAATCAAACAAAGAAAAGTCAGAATCCTGGTCAAACCCCTGCGGCGTACCACAAGGATCTCCACTATCCCCTACCCTCTTCAATCTCTACACTGCTTCTCTAGGAACGCATCTGGACAATCTGGGCATAACCACCTATAGTTATGCGGATGACATCACCATCCTCATCCCATACGATCATTCTAAACCTACCATGACAGACAAACTTCACCAAACACTTGAAACAGTCACAACCTGGATGAAAAATCACAAACTTAAACTCAACCAAGACAAAACCAAATTCATCCTCCTCGAAAATGACAAGATCCAAACCACAACCAACCTAGATATAAACGCAATCAAATATCCCATCCAAACCACCATAAAACTACTTGGCATGACCATAGACAGATGCTGCACTATGCAACCGCAAATAAATAAAACAATTCAGAAATCATTCGCAGTCATGAGAAATCTGAGACAAGTCCGAAAATTCTTTGAAAGAACACAATTCCAACTTATAGTACAATCCCTAATACTAGGTATATTGGACTACTGTAACATCCTCTTCCTTCCTTGCCCTGCAACTACGATAAGACAACTCCAAACAATCCAAAATACAGCTTTGAGACTCATCTACTCATTGAAAAAACATGACCACATCACTGAAGCCTTCATCAACTCACATTGGCTCCCAATCCAAGAAAGAATCCAATTCAAATTCTACTGCATATTATTTAAAACCCTACACGGAGACAGCCCATCATACCTGAACAATCGCCTCATCCAAGCACCCACTACCAGACACAGAAAAACGCACTCCCCATTCATACCCCCCCCAATCAAGGAAGTAAAAAGAACAAAACCACACGACGGCCTCCTAGCCACTCAAGCCGCAAGGCTGGACAACCAGATCTCCAACCTTCTGATGACCACCCCAGACTATAGGACGTTCAGAAAAGAAATAAAAACCACACTTTTCAAGAAATTCCTGAAGCAGCAATAACACCACGACCTCTTAGTAACTCTAAAACTGACATTTGATCTACCCATTACTGCACTAATAATAACAAAAGAATCTCCACTATGACCACCTATTAACTCTCTTACAAACCACCCCACCCTCAACAACCCGCTAAATGTTCATAAGATCTACAACTTACCTCTCTAGCTAATCATTGTAACTCTGTTTTTTAAATTAACCTTTTGTAATCCGCCTTGAACCGCAAGGTAATGGCGGAATAGAAATCCCTAATGTAATGTAATGTAATGTAATCTACCTTTTCATCTGTGCTGCAGCTCGTGGCCCTCCTCAGGCATCGCAGCGTTTGGAGCCCACGCAGAAGGACTTATTTCATGGCTCAAATTGTGACACCCTTGTCCAAACATGACCACAGGTTTGAAAGCCATGATCTAGGACCTTTAATGCAGACCCTATAGCCTTTTTAATTTTGGACTGGCTCCACCCTGCGGATGCCTTTGCAGAGATAAAGCCCCCAGAACTTCAGAAAATATTGTCGGTGAGGTTTTACCAGTGACCCAGAACTCCTTTTGTCTTGCTGTGTGCAGCCTGGCTTCCCTCCGGCCACCTGTTTTAATTACTGTGATTGAGAGGTCTATCTCCTGCTTGGTGCTAGTTATTCCCTCCCCCCCCCCCCCCCCCAGTGTGCTGGTCTCTTGGAAACCTTCACCTCCAAATTCAGGACTGAGCTTTTCTGCATTGAATCTTAACTATCCAGCAGTGCCGTCGTGAGGGCGATGGCGCCCCTCCCCCGCCCTCATCACCACCACCCCTCCTGCCGTACGCGCCCACCACCTTCCCTTTCCCAGTACCTTTTTAAACTTCTCCGGCCTAAGCAGCGTGCCCTTTGACGTCACTTCCTAAGTGCGGGTCCCAGAAGTGATGTCAGAGAGAGAGAGTGCCGATGCCAACGCTGGCAGCAACCTCGCGCCGGGGACGTCAAAAAGGTGCGGGGGAAGGGAAGGCAAGGGGCATGCGGCAAGGAGAGGAATAGGGAGGGGCAGAGAGGAAGAGGGTTGCCCCTTCTCAGAGATGACAAGCTAGGGAGTTCTAGGCTGGAGACTTGTTGGCCAGACCCGAATTTGAATTTGCCTGATCCTTTCCATTGACCTCCCTGCTGCAACTGCTAAAATGAAGTTGGGTAACTTGGCATCTCTGCATTCCGTTTGTAAGCCAAGCTCCGACCCCAAGGTATAAAATACTGTGGTTTTAGTGATTTTTTTCTCATGCAAATTAGATGCATGCCTTCCTGCTGTGAGAATAAAAAAATAGTGCGGCCAGGATTATTTGATTTAAGTCCTGGTGTGATTCAGTAACTCCACTTTTGCTACCAGAATTGTTTAAAATTTGAGGTTTTGTTTTTCATAAGAACATAAGAATTGACCCAGCTGGGTCAGACCAGTGGTCCACTCACGCAGCAGCCCTTAGGTCAAAGACCAGTGTCCTACTAGAGTCTAGCCTTACCTGCATATGTTCTGGTTCAGAAGGAACTTATCCAACCTTGTCTTGAATCCCTGAAGGGTGTTTTCCCCTATAACAGCCTCTGGGAGAGAGAAGAACTTCCTTAAGTTTGTACGGAATCTTTGCCCTCTCGTTCTCTTCACTTTGGAGAGGGTGAACAATCTCTCTTTCTCTACTAAGTCTAATCCCTTCATTATCAATTAGTGCTTGGAAATCGATCTGCTTCTTTTGGGCTCTTTTTTTTACTAAGCTGTGGGAAAAAGTGGCCTTCGTATGCCCTTCCGTGGTTCGTTCTTATCTGCTAAGACTATTTTTTTACTGCAGCTAGAAAATGTTCTGAGATAATAGCCATGTGTCGATGCTGCCATTAGCGTGTGGCCATTAATAACAATTAGTGCATGAGTACTTACTGAGAGCTATTTCTAGCCGAAAAGGACTCACCCACTAGCGCATTCTAATGTAGCTAAACTAACCCTCCCCCCCCCCCTTTTTTTTTTTTTTACAAAACCGTGCAAGAGGTTTTTAGCGCTGGCCAGCGCACTGAACGCTTGTGTTGCTCCTGTTGCTTCAATGGTCACGGAGTTCTTATGAGTGCCGGAGCAGCGCAGGGCATTTGGCGCGCTGACTGGTGCTAAAAATCTCTTGCGTGGTTTTGTAAAAGGGGGGTAACTGATTGGCACGGAAACCCCACTCTCCGTCCAGAGATGCCCACTCTGTGGAAAAATTAAAATGATTTTTGTACCCATGGTTTCAATATGCACATTGCAAAATTTCAGCTGAGCTCTTTCAAACTGTGGTCAGGACACACTGGTGCTTACCAAAGGTTAGCAAAAGAGCCCATTGCGTCTCTGAAGAAAGTTAGATTTGATCTTAAATGCGAACCGCCGATTGACCTCCCAGCTGCCTCTTTTACTCGATTAGTTTCATTCTGTGTAGCTCTGTTATCGTACATCTAATATAATAAAGCCCTAAGCGCGCATGCGCACTCCCACCTGCATGCTCCTGTTTTCCGTGCGCTGTAGGGACCCGCAGGTAGGAGTGCACATGCGCGCAGTGGCGCGGAGCCTGTCGTCCGTGACGGCTCTTGCCGTCTGAAGGATGTGAACTGGCCAGGGCGACGTCAGCGGGGGCCGGAAAGGACTTTAATTCCTGCCTCCCAGGCTTCTCCTCCTGCTCCGACTGGGCCTGCGTAAAAAAAACCATAAACCCCCAGAGCTCACTTCGGGTCCGGCAAGAGCTGCGGGTCCTGAAACCTTCCGATTCAAGCAGCGTCTGCAGCACTCTATACACGCTGCTTCGGAGCCTTCTACTGCCCTAATATGCTGGGCAGTAGAAGGCCCCGAAACAGCAGTGTGTAGAGTGCTGCAGACGCTGCTGGAATCGGAAGGTTTGTCGGGACCGTGGGGACGGTAAGGGACTAAGGGAGCCGGCCAGACCGCGGGAAGGGAAAGGGGGGTAGGGGAAATGCTGCTGCACAGGGAACTGGTGTGGGGGGAGGGAAATGGAGGGGGAGGGAATGCTGCTGTAGCTGCTGCACAGGGAAGTGGTGGGAGAGAAATGCTGATGCATAGCTGCCTATAATAGGAGCCCTTGCCCCGATCCAACCAGGCATGTGAGCTCCTCCCCCTATATCCCGTTTAAGAGATCAATCTACCTGCTTTAAATATCAGCAGCAGTAGAAAAACAACTGCTTTTACATACAAGCAGCAGCGAGACATACCGCAACCACCAAGAGCCCACAGACCCGATCCTGCCAGGAGTGTGAACTCCTCCCCCTGCAGTCCATTGGAGAGATCAATCTGCCTGCTTTTAAATATCAGCAGCAGTGGAGATCAACTGCTTTTACACCTAAGCAGCAACGAGACCAGCCACAACCACCGAGAGCACACAGACCCGATCCTACCAAGAGTGTGAACTCTTCCCCCCATGCAATCCGCTAAGAAGATCGACTGTCGGCTCCGGGCGGCTTTCCCGCAGAGGAGAGAATCCTGCATTCACCGTGGGCCTCATCTGGGGCAGCCTCCTTGGAGCGGCTGGGGCACGGGCAGTGTGTCTGGGAGGGAAATGCATGGATGGGAGAACATCGCAGGGGAGGAGACATAGGCATCCTGGGACTGTCTGCCAAGTCTCTTCCCTGAAGAAGCCCTTTCTGGAAACGTCAATCGCTCCTCCTAAACTTACTTGCTCCACTTCATCACTGACGCTGAAACCGTGGATTGAAGACAAAGTTTTATTTTATTTTTCTTTCCAGCTTATGATTTATCTTTAATCTTATCTATTGTTTTTCCCTTTTGTCTTTGTTTTGTTCTATTTCTATCATTTAAATTTCTCCAGAATTCTACTGTTCAACGGCTCCCCCTTCTGCTTCTATTCCTTTCTCTCCTCTCTTCTACCTTCCAAAGTATTTAGATCAATGCTGTCTTGTTAAAATGTTTATTTTATTTTTATTTTTCCTCTAACTCTACTTTTCACTTCTCTATTACCCTCCAGGTACTTTAGTTAGATTGTGAGCCTTCGGGACAGTAAGGGAATTTTTCAAGTACCTTTCTTATTTCTAATCTAATGTATATTTTCTGTAAACCGCTTAGAACCTAACGGATGTAGCGGTATATAAGAAATAAATTACATTACATTACATTACATTACATAGAAGGCAGGGAGAGAGACAGATAGATATAAAGAAAAGAAGAAAGACACAGGGGCAGGGAGAGAGACAGACAGCGGGAGGGAGAGAGAGACAGAAATAAAGACACACAGACATATATTCTAGCACCCGTTAATGTAACGGGCTAAAATACTAGTATTCGAATATAAGCCCATCCAAATATAAACCAGTAATCTTTCCCCCCCCCCAAAGGAGGGGGGGAAGTTGACTCAAATACAAACCAAACTCAAGTCAGTCTTGCAAGGTTATTGTGGGAGTGAGTGGCCTAGTGATAAGAGCTGCTGCCTCAGCACCCCTGAGGTTGTGAGTTTGATCCCTGCCTGATGCTTGAGGATCTGGCCAAGTCATTTAATCCCTCCACTGCTCCAGGTATAAGAGTTTCGATTGTGAGCCTGCCGGAACAGATAGGGGAAAAAACTTCAGAGTACTTGATTGCTATTCAAAGTATTGTAACAGCTTTTGGTGAATCTCTTCATGAAAAGGCAGTAAATAAAACATAAACATAGCAACTACTGGGGGGAACTCGTGTCAGCCATTTTGAGTCGTGAAACTACACAGCTCAGGAGCATGGGAGGATTATTCATGCTCTGGCCCACCACCAGATCAGCAGGGCTTAAGGGAGGCCTGCGACGGGTCTGAGAAGCGAAAGGCTTGAATGGAAACAGACCCTCATTTTTTTGGACCCCAGAATTTAGGTGTATATTCAAGTAGTGTTCCCCCGCGAATTCACAGTTCGCGGACTCACATTTGGGATCTGCTCCGAACACCTCTTCCTGTAGTAAAGTCGGACTACACCAGGGGTAGGCAATTCCGGTCCTCGAGAGCCAGGTCAGGTTTTCAGGATATCCACAATAAATTTGCATGAGATAGATTTGCATCTCAAGGAGGCAGTGCATGCAAATCCATCTCATACATATTCATTGTGGATATCCTGAAAGCCTGACCTGGCTCTGGCTCTTGAGGACCAGAATTGCCTACCCCTGGCTACACCAATCAGGAGCTGCGTGTCAAAGCAGCTCCCGATTGGTGTAGCACAGTGGCCTCCAACTCAAACCCTTTGCAGGGCCACATTTTGGATTTGTAGGTACTTGGAGGGCCTCAGAAAAAAATAGTTAATGTCTTATTAAAGAAATGACAGAAATGACAATTTTGCATGAGGTAAAACTCTATATAGTTTATAAGTCTTTCCTTTTGGCTAATACTGTAATTTATAGCTAAAGAGACATAAGATGAAGAAATGGTTTTATTTTACTTTTGTGATTATGATAAACATACCGAGGGCCTCAAAATAGTACATGGCGGGCTGCATGTAGCCCCCAGGCCACGAGTTTGAGACCACTGGTGTAGCCTGGACTTTACTACAGGAAGAGGCGGTTGAAGTAGACCGCGAGTGATTTTCTCCAGCTGCCCTCTCCTGCCTCTTGACAGGCGTATTTGCAGTTTTTCAAAATTCACGGGGGTTCCTAGAACGGAACCCCCGTGAATTTCAGGGGAGTACTGTATTCTACCTTTATAGAATTCATTACCTACTGTAATTAGATCCAAACCAAAAAATACATGGCAATTTGGAAGGCCTTGAAAATATGATTGCTCACTAAGAGGCCCTTTTACCAAGCTGCGTTAGATTCCAACGCATGCCCAATGAAGCTAAAATATTTGGGATTTTGCCAGGTACTTGTGACTTGTATTGGCCTCCGCAAAGATGGAATAGCAGATGGCAGATAGGGAGCCAGTGAAGTGACTTAAGGAGAGGGGTGACATGAACGTAGCGAGGTTGGTAGAAGATGAGTTTTGCACAGATTGCAGGGGGGAGAGGCGACACTGCGAGATACCAGTTAGATTTAGGCATTGGTGGAATGAGGCATTATGACATCACAATCTCAGCTCTGGAATGTTGCTGTTCTTTGGGTTTCTGCCAGGTACTTGGGACCTGGGTTGACCACTGTTGGAAACAGGATACTAGGCTTGGTCTGTCCCAGTATGCAATTTTTATGTGAGCCAAGTATAGGACAATCAAGCCATTGTGACATCACTGCTGAGGTTGGCTCTTAGGCATTGGTGGAATGAGGCATTATGACATCACAATCTCAGCTCTGGAATGTTGCTCCTCTTTGGGTTTCTGCCAGGTACTTGGGACCTGGGTTGCCACTGTTGGAAAAAGGATACTGGACTTGATGAGCCATTGGTCTGATCCAGTAAGGCTATTCTTATGTTCAATTTTGATTGCAGACTGCTTTGATTTTATTTGAGAGGTAGTCTATAAAATCATTTTAAAAGCCCCAGTGATTTTGTGCACTTCTTTGAATCTGTGCAGAATAGCCAAAAGTCGCATTCACTTCCCCCAAAACCAATGGTAAGACAAACAATTAGGAATGATCGCAACAAATAAACCAGAATGGAGTGTTTGGAAGGGAGAGCAATATTTAAACCAGTTTTTGTGCAAACAGGTCCCTTCATTTTGGGCACTTTGGATATTCTCTTACCATCAAGTGGTTATTTTTCATCCTGGTTCATCTGTTGTGATCATTCCTACTGGTTTATCTTTTCACTCACTCCCCTCCTGGCTGGAAATATTGGCTCTGAGCTTAACAGCTCCAGGTAGAAATATTGAGATTTCAATTTACACTGCTGCACTATAATTATGGTAGTCTTATTAGGGCTGAGTGTTTATTGTGGCTCAGCTCGAGTTTCCAATAAATGTCCAGTCCATCAGGAAATATTGCTTACATATTCAAGGGTGAGGCTGTTTTGCGGTGTATAACACAAAGGTGCTTTATGTACACACAAATCTGATGAGTGAGCAGTCTTCTGGCTGTTTTCTTTAAGTGTGTGTACACAGACTGACTGTAAAGGAGATTTGGTGCTCCTGTGCAGTTCATCAGCAGCATTGTCAGTGTCTTTAGTTATTGCGTTGTCTATGGAATTAATTGGCAGGGCTGAATGTCTTGGGGCATACCATCCATTCTCTATCCATTCAGACCGTACAAGTCTGCCCAATAACTGGCCTAGTTCAATATTTAATATTATTTTCTGATTCTAAATCTTCTGTGTTCATCCCAAAGAAGCGTGGGATGAACACAGAAGATTTAGAATCAGAAAATAATATTAAATATTGAACTAGGCCAGTTACTGGGCAGACTTGCACGGTCTGTGTCTGTGTATGGTCGTTTGGTGGAGGATGGGCTGGGGAGGGCTTCAATGGCTGGGAGGGTGTAGATGGGCTGGAGTAAGTCTTAACAGAGATTTCGGCAGTTGGAACCCAAGCACAGTATCGGGTGGAGCTTTGGATTCTTGCCCAGAAATAGCTAAGAAGAAAAAATTTTAAAAAAAAAATTTAAATTAAATCAGGTTGGGCAGACTGGATGGACCATTCGGATCTTTATCTGCCGTCATCTACTATGTTACAATGTTACTATGGATCTCTGCAGGTCTTTACATGAGAACATAAGAATAGTCTTACTGGGTCAGACCAGAGGTTCATCAAGCCCAGTAGCTCGTTCTCACAGTGGTCAATCTAGGTCCCTAGTACCTGGCCAAAACCCAAGGAGTAGCAACATTCCATACAGAATCTCAAAGACTAACAAGATTCTGGAATCCCAAAGAGTAACAAGATTCTAGAATCCCAAAGAGCAGCAACATTCCATACAGAATCTCAAAGAATAACAAGATTCCGGAATCCCAGAGAGTAACAAGATTCTAGAATCCCAAAGAGCAGCAACATTCCATACAGAATCGCAAAGAATAGCAAGATTCCGGAATCCCAGAGAGTAACAAGATTCTAGAATCCCAAAGAGCAGCAACATTCCATACAGAATCGCAAAGAATAGCAAGATTCCGGAATCCCAGAGAGTAACAAGATTCTAGAATCCCAAAGAGTAGCAACATTCCATACAGAATCGCAAAGAATAGCAAGAATCCGGAATCCCAGAGAGTAACAAGATTCTAGAATCCCAAAGAGTAGCAATATTCCATGCAGAATCTCAAAGAATAACAAGATTCCGGAATCCCAAAGAGTAGCAACATTCCATACAGAATCGCAAAGAATAGCAAGATTCCGGAATCCCAGAGAGTAACAAGATTCTAGAATCCCAAAGAGCAGCAACATTCCATACAGAATCGCAAAGAATAGCAAGATTCCGGAATCCCAGAGAGTAACAAGATTCTAGAATCCCAAAGAGAAGCAACATTCCATACAGAATCGCAAAGAATAGCAAGATTCCGGAATCCCAGAGAGTAACAAGATTCTAGAATCCCAAAGAGCAGCAACATTCCATACAGAATCGCAAAGAATAGCAAGATTCCAGAATCCCAGAGAGTAACAAGATTCTAGAATCCCAAAGAGTAACAACATTCCATACAGAATGTCAAAGAATAGCAAGATTCCGGAATTCCAGAGAGTAACAAGATTCTAGAATCCCAAAGAGTAGCAACATTCCATACAGAATCTCAAAGAATAGCAAGATTCCGGAATCCCAGAGAGTAACAAGATTCTAGAACCCCAAGGAGTAGCAACATTCCATACAGAATCTCAAGGAATAGCAAGATTCCGGAATCCCAGAGAGTAACAAGATTCTAGAATCCCAAAGAGTAGCAACATTTCATGCTACCAATTCAGGGCAAGCAGTGGCTCCCCCCATGTCTCTCTCAATAACAGAGTGGACTTTTCCTCCAGGAACTTATCCAAACCTTTCTTAAAACCAGCTACACTATCCACTCTTACCACAACCTCTGGCAATGCATTTCAGAGCTTAACTATTCTCTGAGTGAAAAAAATATTTCCTCCTATTGGTTTTATAAGTATTTCCCTGCAGTTTCATTGAGTGTCCCCTAGTCTTTGTAATTTTTGACGGAGTGAAAAATCGATCCACTTGTACCCGTTCTACTCCACTCTGGATTTTGCAGACTTCAAAAATATCTCCCCACAACCGTCTCTTTTCCAAGCTAAAGAGCCCTAACCTTTTTAATCTTTCCTCATATGAGAAGAGTTCCATCCTCTTTATCATCTTGGTCGTTCTTCTTTCAAACTTTGGTGTTTCTGTGCAGTTCATCAGGTGTCTGGATCCTGGGAGGAGTTGTTGCTCCACTGGAATTCATTAGCAAGGCTGTGTCTCGAGGTGTCCCATGCTCTGTGGCTCTGCAGAGGGCTTTGATGCTCCTGTACTGTTCATCAGTATCTCCAGGGACTCAGCAGATAAGTTGTTCTTATTCATTTTATTTATTTAAGCATTTATATACCACTTATAGTCTAAGTGGTTTACATTCAGGTACTCAACCATTTTTCCCTATCTGTCCTGGCAGGCTCACACTCTATCTAATATACCTGGGGCCATGGGGGGGATTAAGTGACTTGCCCAGGGTCACAAGGAGCAGTGTGGGATTTGAACCCACAACCTCAGGGTGCTGAGGCTGTGGCTCTAACCTGCTTTTTGCTGAGCCCAATTAGACTTTGCATCATTTCATCATTTGCAATCTCTGACTTGTGCTGGGAAATGAAGTTTTAAGAAAGACCCCCAGGGACGTTTTTGTAATGAACTTCCCTGGGACTGCTTTCATCTCTGTGTACAGTCATTTCCTCCTTGTGTCTGGCTGATGCTTTCTTCACCCTCCTAAACAGAATAAATCTTTATTTGGCAGCTTTGGTATACCGTAATCCTCCTAATTGCCTTGTTCTGGTCTGCTCAGCTCTGACAAATCTGAGAGGCTGATGCTCAATCCATATGCGGGCACTTGCGGCAGTTAGCCCTGGACGCGTTCTCGCGTTAGTGAACTTAGAGGGCCAGATTCTGTAAATGGCACCATAAGCAACGGTAGACGCCCTACTGCGGCCTAACTTGATTGTTTTAATTGGCGCGGTAATTGACCGCGCTGTTAAAAAAACAATTAAAAAGTTGTTTAAAAAAGTAGGTGCTGGGAAGCGTCTGCCAAGGTAGGTATCGTAAGTGCATCTAAGGTCACCTAAGGTCAAAGTAGGGGGTGGTGGGGGGGGGGTGGGTGGCGCAATGGTTAAAGCTGCAGCCTCAGCACCCTGAGGTTGTGGGTTCAAACCCCCGCTGCTCCTTGTGACCCTGGGCAAGTCACTTAATCCCCCCATTGTCCCTGGTACATTAGATAGATTGTGAGCCCACCAGGACACACAGGGAAAACTACTTGAGTACCTGAATAAATGCATGTAAACCATTCTGAGCTCCCCTGGAAGAATGGTATAGAAAATTGAATAAAGAGTGTGCAAAGTGTCTGTCTCTGGTAACCAGAGCTGATACTGTGATGTCACAATGCCTGATTCCACCAATAAGAGTCAACCTCATCAGTGATGTCACAATGGCTTGATTGTCCTATACTTGGCTCACATCTAATACATTTTGATTTCTAGAGTGGTGCAGTGGTTAAAGCTACAGCCTCAGCAGCCTGAGGTTGTGGGTTCAAACCCACGCTGCTCCTTGTGACCCTGGGCAAGTCACTTAATCCCCCCATTGCCCCAGGTACATTAGATAGATTGTGAGCCCACCAGGACACACAGGGAAAACTACTTGAGTACCTGAATAAATGCATGTAAACCGTTCTAAGCTTCCCTGGGAGAACGGTATAGAACATTGAATGAATAAAGAGTGTGCAAAGTGTCTGTCTCTGGTAACCAGAGCTGATACTGTGATGTCACAATGCCTCATTCCACCAATAAGAGCCAATCTCATCAGTGATGGCTGGATTGTCCTATCCTTGGCTCACTTTCTCAGCATTTTGATTTCTAGAGTGGTGCAGTGGTTAAAACTACAGCCTCAGCATCCTGAGGTTGTGGGTTCAAACCCACACTGCTCCTTGTGACCCTGGGCAAGTCACTTAACCCATCCATTGCCCCAGGTACATTAGATAGATTGTGAGTGACAGACAGGGAACAGTGCTTGATTACCTGAATAAATTAATGTAAACCGTTCTGAGCTCCCCTGGAAGAAAAGTATAGAAAATTGAATGAATAAATAGTGTGAAAAGCTTCAGCCTCTGATAACCAGAGCTGGTATTGTGACATCATAATGCCTCATTCCACCAATAAGAGCCAATCTCATCAGTGATGTCACAATGGCTGGATTGTCCTACACTGGGCTCACTTTTGATACATTTTGATTTCTAGAGTGGTTAAAGCTCCAGCCTCAGCATCCTGAGGTTGTGGGTTCAAATCCATACTGCTCCTTGTGACTCTGGGCAAGTCACGTAATCCCCCCATTGCCCCAGGTACATTAGATAGATAGTGAGCCCACCGGGACAGACAGCAAAAAATGCTTGAATACATTCATGTAAACTACTGGTCTGAGCTTCACTGGGAGAATGGTTATAGGAAATTGAATAAATCAATTTTAATTCTCAGAAGAACTGAGGCATTTGCAATGCTGGCTAGTGAAACCCTGGTCTACATTGCAGAGACCTGAGTTCTGTGATGGGTGCCATTAGCCATGGTTGCCACTTGGCCGGTGCCATTTTTATGTAGATGTCTGCCAATTTAGGCCAAAAAAAAATTGGCTCACAATTAGAATTCTCCCAGAAGGGAAAGTGTGAAAGGAAAAAGTAAAGTTAATACTATTTAACTTTACTTTTTCCTTTCAAACTTTCCCTTCTGGGAGAATTCTAATTGTGAGCCAATTTCTTTTTTGGCATTTAGGTTGGACTTTATTGGCTACTAAGTCCACAGGGTTGTGCCAATTTAGGCGCCATTTACAGAATGTGCACCAGAATGCTCAGAGGGCTTTGGTGCAGGAGATAATGTGTGCGCCCAAAGATTAGCGCAAAGAGCATGCAAATGTAGTCGAAACGGATGTTGATGAGGTCATTTCCCTCCCAATGCTCAGAGAATAGCACAGAAAATAAAGCCGCCCGTGCTGCTGAAACCTAACGCTAGTTTGGAGTAAGGATTAAGGTGTTTGAAGAGTGGATTTCCCACGATTCTGTCTGTAAAATCAGCCATTTGAAAAAAAATTTAACTTAGGAATAGAAGGAAGCCCGTGCAAGCCCCTAAATCAGGGGTCTTCAAAGTCCCTCCTGGAAGGCCACAATCCAGTCGGGTTTTCGGGATTTCCCTAATGTGCATTGAAAGCAGTGCATGCACATAGATCTCATGCATATTCATTGGGGAAATCCTGAAAACCCGACTGGATTCCGGCCCTTGAGGACTGGAGTTGCTCACCTCTGGGCTAGATCAGGGGTCTTCAAAGTCTCTCCTTGAGGGCCGCAATCCAGTCGGGTTTTCAGGATTTCCCCAATTAATTTGCATGAGATCTATGTGCATGCACTGCTTTCAATGCATATTCATTGGGGGAATCCTGAAAACCCGACTGGATTGCGGTCCTCAAGGAGAGACTTTGAGATCCCTGTCCTACTCTGTGTCTATACCAGACATGGGCAACTCCGGTCCTTGAGGGCCACAATCCAGTCGGGTTTTCAAGATTTCCCCAATGAATATGCATGAGATCTATGTGCATGCATTGCTTTCAATGCGTATTCATTGGGGAAATCCTGAAAACCCGACTGGATTCCGGCCCTCCAGGAGGGACTTTGAAGTCCCCTCCCCTAAATGTTGACAGCGCCTGTGAAACGAATGTGTGCGAGTCGGAGCAAACCCGCATTAAATATACACTTTCGAAATGAAAAAAACAAAAAATAGGAAAGCTTCTAACCGAGGCTATCGCTCGTTCTCGTGTTTTTGGAGTGGTGGGTCCTCAATTATGGAACGCTCTTCCTGTTATTGTTCGTCAAATCTCCTCTTTTATACTTTTCACCTCAGTTTATTACAGTCTAAACTGAGTGAGATTAAGGACTCCTTTTTACGGAGGTGCTCGAGGGCCTTAACGCACGCAATAGCGCGGTTTAAATTCCCGAGCGCGCTAGCTGCTACCGCCTCCTTTTCAGCAGGTGGTAGATTTTTGGCTACCGCGCGTTATAGCGTGGTAATTTTGTGCGTGCGCTAAAAACCCTAGCGCACCTTCGTAAAAAGAGCCCTAAAGCACATTATAACAGCCTTTGTGGGTTTATGTGAACCAATGATGATGTTCATAATAGAGAGTTGCGCGAGGACAGAAATCTCACCCATCCCCGCCCGTCCCCACCAGGATTCTCTCCGTCCCCTCCCGTCTCCGCCAGGATCCTCTCCGTCCCCACCAGGATCCTCTCCGTCCCCGTCAGGATCCTCTCCGTCCCCACCCGTTCCGCCAGGATCCTTTCCATCCCCACCCATCCTCGCAAGGAATTACCTCCATCCCCGCCTGTCCCCATAAAAAGCAGCAATTACTTCTGACAGGATCATCAATTCCACAGTTTCTTTTGCTGTTTTCCTTGTGGAATCTCTTTGGTGGAACCCTTTTTTTGTTTTCTGTTCAGGTAATTAACTTATAAACCCCCTCTTTTACTAAGGCTGACGTGTCCATTATATTATATGGACGAACCCTGCTTCCAAAGCCTTCCATCCCCGTAGGAGTCCCATTGGCCAGAGGGGGGTCCCCGTGGGTTAGGGGGGATTCCCGCAGGACCCGTGGGATTCCCGCGATCCCCGTTCCCATGCAGACTTCTAGTTCATAACCCCAGTGAAGACACCAGGAAGTTACGCGTGTTTGAAGTTCACTTTCCCATTTGTATATGATATCAGAGTGATAAGGTTCACTTTACTTGTCTCAGTCTGTTATATGATTCCGTAATAACAGCAGCGACTTATCCTCATAACCTTCCTCCACTCCTTCATTATCACAAACGCGCTACAATCAATATGATGGTAAAAATTAGCCACAGCTCAGTTTATTAATCAACAACTTTAACAATCATAACTTAATTAACGGCAAACCAAAGAGCTCCTGCCGAGCTACCAAAATATACATTGCTTCAGTGCCCTCGACCCTGCCACCTCAGCAAGAGTCAGAGGAGTGGCATGACCCACATGCCCCTTTACCTGGGTCACCCGACCCACCAGGCACGGCTCCTCGCCAGATGAGCCCCATGACCCAGTAACTCGGGAGATCCGCACTCCCGAGCTACCAGCACCAGCCAAGACAAAAAGGGCGAGCGGGTGGGAAAACCCGCCCTGGAGGACCTCGGACGGAGCCGAGTCCTCCCATGTCCTGCCTCTTAACACCTCATCTCCCCCGTCCCTCACTGCCTCCCCCATTCAGTTTAAACCTGCTATTCCTAACCGGCCCCGCACCCAATCCTCTCCCCTTACATCTTTCCTTCCTAACCACCCCCCCTGCCGATGGGCGGCACTTGGGCCCTACCAGCCCTGTGTTATATTCCGCCCATCGACACAAGGTCTCGGGCTCTCATTTTTTTGAGCAAGTTGTGTTCCGATTTTTGGGATCTGAGATGTTGTGCTTTCATTGTGGTTTAAAAACTAACTTTCCAATTTAGTTATGCTTTTCCTGCAAAATTCTTTGCCTGCTATAACCCCCCCCCCCCCCCTCCTCAGTAGAGGTTTCTACCATGGCCTGGAACGCTAAATACTCCGATGCAGCTCTGATGCTCATGGATTCTATGAGCGTCAGCGTATTTAGCGCTTCAGGCCATGATAGAAACTTGTACCGCAGCTTAGTAAAAGGGTGAGGTCATTAGATAAAAAGCAAATTCTTTGCGCTTTCGGAAATTGCAGAAATAAAGGCTATTTGAGAGATATTTAAAATAAGACTGTATAATCTACTATTTTTAGCTATTTTTTATTGTGTTAGCTTGATCTAATTTTTATTATAAACCACGTATCACTTATATTGGTTGATTTGCACTGATTGTTTGTTGCAGAACAAATTACTTTTAAAGTTTGGTGTTTAAAGCTTTGCAGTGGAATGTTCAAAAGTAATTGTCAGACAAATTAATCATCCCTTTTACAAAACCGTAGCACGGTTTATAGCGCCAGCCGCGGTGGTAACAGTTCCGATGTTCATAGGAATTCAGTGAGAGTCGGAGTTGTTACTGCTCAGGCCAGCACTAAAAAATGCACTATGTTTTTGTAAAAGGGTGGGGTGGGGGTGGGGGTAGGTATATATGTACCAACTCGTCTTTTGCATTCATCTGAGAAGCACTTGCTTCAATTACCATCATTAGATAAAGTGAGATTGATGGAACATGGAAAAGAGCATTTTGTTATGCAGGACCAAGTTTGCGGAATAAGCTGTCGAGTGAATTGCGATCTATGAGAAGTTTCATAAGAATAGCCTTACTGGATCAGACCAATGGTCCATCAAGCCCAGTAGCCCATTCTCATGGTGGCTAATCCAGGTCCCTAGTACCTGGCCAAAACCCAAGGAGTAGCAACATTCCATACAGAATGTCAAAGAATAGCAAGATTCCGGAATCCCAGAGAGTAACAAGATTCTAGAATCCCAAAGAGTCGCAACATTCCATACAGAATCTCAAGGAATAGCAAGATTCCGGAATCCCAGAGAGTAACAAGATTCTAGAATCCCAAAGAGTAGCAACATTCCTACAGAATCTCAAAGAATAGCAAGATTCCGAAATCCCAGAGACTAACAAGATTCTAGAACCACAAAGACTAGCAACATTCCGGAATCCCAGAGAGTAACAAGATTCAAGAATCCCAAAGAGTAGCAACATTCCATACAGAATCTCACAGAATAGCAAGATTCTGGAATCCCAGAGAGTAGCAAGATTCTAGAATTCTAAAGAGTAACAACATTCCATACAGAATCTCAAAGAATAGTAAGATTTCGGAATCCCAGAGAGTAGCAAGATTCTAGAATTCTAAAGAGTAACAACATTCCATACAGAATCTCAAAGAATAGAAAGATTTCGGAATCCCAGAGAGTAACAAGATTCTAGAACCCCAAAGAGTAGCAACATTCCATACAGAATCTCAAAGAATAGCAAGATTCCGGAATCCCAGAGAGTAATAAGATTCTAGAATCCCAGAGAGTAGCAACATCCCATGCTACCGATCCACGGCAAGCAGTGGCTTCCCCCATGTCTTTCTCAATAACAGACTATGGACTTTTCTCCAGGAAATTGTCCAAACCTTTCTTAAAGCCAGTTAAGCTATCCGCTATGTTATTGAAAACTTGGCTTTTTTTAATGAGAATTTTTATACCGTTAAATGAGTCGATATTGATGGTTGTAATTGAAAGACTGCTCCATTTGGGAGTAGTATTGATTATTGTATTTTGGGAAGGGCTCTATGGATGTGGAGGTTTACCCCCTTTTACAAAACCATAGCACGGTTTGAAGTGCCGGCCGCGGCGGTAACAGCGCTGAAGCTCATCGGAGCTGTTACCGCCATGGCCGGCGCTTAAAACCATGCTACGGTTTTGTAAAAAGGGGGGGGGGGTTAGTTATTGCAATTATTATTGTATAGAGATGTTTTAGAATTCTCAAGTGCTCTAATACTTTAGTTTTGAGCGATATGGCAAGTATTGAAATCAAATTTTAATTTAGATAATAGTAACGTAGTAAATGGCGGCAGATAAAGACCCGGATAGTCCATTCAGTCTGCCCAACCATACACTCTCCATAAATTATGATTTAATTTAAATTGTCCTTTTTCTTAGATAATCAATATTGCTAGGCCAACTACTGGAGTAATTATTGTTGTTGTAAGGAACAGAATCTGACCAGGAACAACATGAATCAGTAGCAGAATCTGGAATTGTCCATCGTATCCTCTCTGTACCTTGTGGGGTCAAAATTCACATAAAGTCACACTGTAAGTGCACTGAACAACAGAAGGACTTAAGTATTGCCATAGTGAGAAAGACCAACGGTCCGTCAAGCCCAATATCCTGGGTTCAAGGACCCGGCAAGATCCCAAAAGACTAAGAGCTCCTTTTACTAAGGTGCGGTAGGGCCTTAGCGCGCTAGACCTTAACGCCAGCATTGAGCTGGCGTTATTCTAGAAGCGTACCACGCGGTAATTTTGTGCGTGCGCTAAAAACACTAGCACACCTTAGTAAAAGGAGCCCTAAAACCGATGTTACACTGGACTTTCCCAACTCCATCTTAACAATGTTTTATGGACTTTTCTTTTAGGAAATTATCCAAACCATTTGAAGCCCTGCTAAGCTTTTTTTTTAACACATTCTCTGGCAATGAATTCCAGAGTTTACATGTAGAGTGGAGAAATATTTTCTCTGCTTTGTTTTAAATTTACTACTTAGCAGATTTGTTCGATGCCCCTTACGCTTAGTATTTTTGGAAAGAGTAAACAACTGATTCATGTCTACCCGTTCCACTCCGCTCACTATGTTATCAAGTTCTTTCATATTTCTTTGCAGCTGAAGAGCCACAGCTGCCGTAGCATTTCCTCCGAGGGAAATCGCCCCATTCCCGTCCCCTTAATCAAGGGAGTTTACGTTCAAATCTTTTTATTAGAAGGAATAGGTAACATCAAACAACAAATACAACAACGGCAATGAATAAGCTTCCAGGAATACACAAGTCAGTGCGTTGTAGAGGCAAAACAGAAGAAACAACCCCCCAGCCCCGAACTCCCCCCCCCAAACATCCCCCCCCCCCCCGTACAAACCCCCCCCCCATCCCCAAAAGCAAACAAGCGAAAAGACGTAACTCCAAATTGCCAAAGGCCCGTGCTCTGGTGGCCCCCGGGAAAGTTTTTCTTAGCAGGGAATGTCTCCCCATTTAAGGGGGGCTATTTTAAAAATTGTTACAGTATCAGTATAGAGTATAGCTCTTAGGTGGGCGACTCGAGGCCCGGAATCCAGTTGGGTTTTCAGGATTGCCCCAATGAATATGCATGAGATCTATTTGCATGCATTGCTTTCATTGTATGCTAATAGATATAATGCATATTCATTGAGGAAATCCTGAAAACCCAAATGGATTCCGGCCCTCGAGGACCAGAGTTGCCCACCCCTGGTATATCTAATAGGAACAGGAAGCAGTGGTGTAGTAAGGGAGGGGAACCACTCCGGATGCCATCTTGGTGGGGGCACCAGCACCTCTCTGCTCCCCCCACAACATGTTCGTACCCTCCTTTTCATGCCTCCCGTACCTCTTTAAAATCTTTGTCAGCGCGAGCAACTACTCTAGTCTGCTGCTTGTGCCAACCTGACTCCCTCTGAAATCACTTCCGGGTCGCAGGGCCAGGAAGTGACATCAGAGGGAAAGCCAGTGCAAGCAGCAGGCCGGAGAGCTGCTCACGCCAGCAAAGATTTAAAGAGGTTCCGGGGTGGGAAGGGAGGATGTGAGTGTGGCACAGGGGGGTTGGCGCCACCCCCCCAGGCACCTCCCACTCTCACTATGCCACTTCCTGGAGAGAAGGGTTAAAGTGGCTGTTGTACTGAGATATTTGATCATTAGGCATGTAAATAACTGGGAGGCTGCTGGATGTGAGGATCCTTTGGTCACTTGGTACGAAGGTGGTGGACCTCACACACACATCACCTAAATATGATTTTAGACAGTGCTGGGGAGGAGCCTGCTGTTTTGGTACATATGGGTACCAATGACATAGGAAAATGTAATAAGGAGGTTTCAGAAGCCAAATTTAGGCTCTTAGGTAGGAAGCTAAAATTCAGATTCTTCAGGGTACCATTTTCAGAAGTGCTCCCTGTTCTACACGCAGGACCCAAGAGACAGGCAGAGTTCTGGAGTCTTAATGCATGGATGAGACGATGGTGCAGGGAGGAGGGTTTTAGATTTGTTAGGAACTGGGCAACATTCTGGGGAAGGGGGAGCCTATTCCTTAAAGATGGGCTCTGCCTTAATCAGCTCGTAACCCGCCTGCTGGCAGCAGTTAAAAAAGAGCTAGAGCAGCTTCTAAATTAGAAACTGGGAGAAGTCTGACAGTTGCTCAAAAGAGCATGATTTGGACAAGATGTCTTTAATACAGGGGTGTCCAACCCATGGCCTGGCTTGAGGGAGGGGTAGTCCACCCCAGGTGCAGACCATAAGGGGGTGCTCCCGGCCTTGGAGTCATGGTTTGGGAGCTTCTCCTTCTCATGGCCCAGCCCCAAGGCTCTGGGTGGTTCCCCAGGCCCAGCATGTCTTCCCCCTGCTCTCTGCACTGGTCCGATGTCGCCCTCACCTTCTGTCACACTGAAAAATTTGCCAGCGTTGGCAGTGATTTAACAACATTGCTCGCGGCTCCACTTCCTGCTTTCCATCTGCCATGGTCCACCCGGGCGGAAACAGGAAGTTGCATCATTGGAGACATACCTCATCTAGCGTTCGTGTTTGTGTGGCCCCAAACAAAATTTTTTTTTTCTTCCAATGCGGCCCAGGGATTTTAAAGATTGCAAATAATCCATGTCAACTGCTGAGCAAGTTGTAAATAGGAATAACAAATAGTGTTTGAAATATCTGTTAAGACTGGTGAGATTTCATTCAGAATATTGCGTACAATTCTGGAGGCCGCACCTTCAAAAAGATATAAAAAGGATGGAGTCGGTCCAGAAGAAGGCTACTAAAATGCTGTGTGGTCTTCGTGATAAGGCATATGGGGACAGACTTAAAGATCTCAATCTGTATACTTTGGAGGAAAGGCGGGAGAGGGGAGATATGATAGAGACGTTTAAATACCTACGTAATATAAATGTGCAGGAGTCAAGTCTCTTTCAGTGAAAAAAGAAGTCCAGGAAGTTATGCTCTGTGGATTTTCCCTTGAAGATGCTTTATGGCAAAACAGGGCATCGCTGTTGAGACATAGCTTGGATAGTACAACTTTGGATAGACTTCTTTCACTGTTCAGAGAATAATTTGACTGCTGGTCGTCTCTTTGGAGTGAGCATGTATTTTGTTGGATTCCTGGGGTCAGAGAGATTTGCCCATGAAAGGCAGCTCATGTTTTGTGGAGGTTTTTTTCCTAACCTATGATTAGTTTGGGCCTGGTATTTTGTTATCTATACTGTTCTTTCTGGTAGATATCTTGCAAACAATGGGATGGTTAGAAAGGCTGGAGAGAGTTTGGACGGCAACTTCAGCATTTGGAACGTAGGACAATACCAGACTTTAAAGTCTACGGCCCAGAAATATTAAAGAAGAGACAAGTTAATTTAATCATGCATTTTTTAATGGATATAACTTATGGACAGACCAGATGGACTGCTCAAGTTTTTATCTTCTGAGGGAGACAGAGAAGTACATAGAGGAGACCTACAGGGATGTTGTAGAGAAGTCCCACCTCCAGTCTGGTAGCCCCTGTGCTCCCTTGGAGGAGAGAGGTCTCCTAGGAGAGCATTACCCTGGTAAAGTAGGAAATAATCCTGTAGCTAGGACAAGTTCCTGGAGGAAAAGTCCATAGTCTGTTATTGAGAAAGACTTGGGGGGAAGCCACTGCTTGCCCTGTATTGGTAGCATGGAATATTGCTACACCTTGGGTTTTGGCCAGGTACTAGTGACCTGGATTGGCCACCTTGAGAACGGGCTACGGAGCTTGATGGACCACTGGTTTGACCCAGTAAGGTTATTCTTATGTTTTTGTGTCATTTACTATGTTCTTCCAAGAGAACTCAAAATGGTTTATTTGAATTTATTCAGGTTCTCAAGCATTTTTTCCCTGTCTGTCTTGGTGGGCTCACAATCTATCTATAGTACCTGGCACAGCGGGGTGGGGGTGGGGGTGGGGGGATTAAGTGACTTGCCCAGGGTCACAAGGAGCAGGATGGGTTTGAACCCAAAACCTCAGGGGGATGAGGCTGTAGCTTTAAGCACTGTGCCACTCTCTCTCCCTATTAGGGGGTCTTTTTTCCACTTGCATACCAGTCTGTTTAGATTCATATTGTCATTATGGGCTCCCTTCCCTTCAACAGTTGGTATTTTATTTATTTGATTTCAATTACCCCAATATTGACTGGGTAAATATAAAATCAGGGCATACTGGGGAGATAAAATTCATTGATGAAATCAAGGACTATTTTATGGAGCAGCAGGTTCTGGAACCGACAAGAGGTGAAACAATTCTAGACTTAGTCCTTAGTGAAGCGTATCACTTGATACAGGAGGAAAAGGTGCTGGGGCTAAGAATGGCCATAACATGATCAGATTTGATATAATCTCTGGAACAAGCCACACAGGAAATCCAATACAATGGTATTTAACTTTAAAAAAAAAAAGGAGACTAATGAGAACACAAGTAGAATGATGGAAAAGATGTAGAGGAGCAGCTGCAAAGGTCAAAAATTTACATCAGCTGTGGATGTTATTCAAAAATACTATCCAGGAAGCCCAGACCAGATATATTCCATGCATTAAAAAAAAAAAGGAGGAAGGAAGACCAAGCGGCAGCTGGCATTGTTAATGAGTGAGGTGAAGGAAGCTATTACAGCTACAAGAATCCTTCAGAAAGTGACTGAAAATAATAGGAAACAGCATAAGGAATAGCAAATGCAAGGCACTATTAAGGAAGGCAAAGAGAGACCTTGAAAAGAAGATTGCTTTGGAGGTAAAAACACAAAGTAAACACATTTTTAGGTATATTAAAAGCAAGAAGCTGGGAAAAGAATTGGTTGGACTGCTAGATGACTGAGGGGTAATTCTAGAAGCACTCTAGCCAAGTGGAGAGATTAAATGAATTATTTGCTTCAGTCTTCACTGAGGAAGGTGTGGGGAGATAGTGGTGCCAGAAATGGGATTCAGAGAAACTGAAACAAATCCCAATTTGACAAATTGCCAAGAATGGATGGTCTACATTCCAGAGTACTTGATAACTTAACTTGCAGAGCTCATTGGCTCCCTGTTCATTACAGAGTCACTTATAAATTATGTTTAATTATCTTTAAGACTTTGATCAACAAGACCCCTGCATTTTTATATCGATTTCTTGTTCCTTATTCTACAAAGAGAATATTACGTTCTAGCAAACAAAATCTGCTATCTGTCCCTTCGTTAAAAATTATCAATACAAGGAGACAATTTATTTTCTCATGTACTGCACCGCAAACATGGAACGCCCTCCCTGTTTTTTTACGAGAGGAAAAAGAGCTTGGAAAATTTAAAACTGAACTTAAAACCTTCCTTTTTAAAGATGCTTTCACAACATAATTTTAGTTTCAGTATCATGTTTTCCTATATGAAACCTGTGTTAACTATTTCCCTTTGTGTTTTCCCTCAATGTTTCTTCTTTACTTTATGAATTGTAGTTCATCCCTCCTTTCCCATGTTTATCAATGTTAAAATCAAGAGTTCTTACCCATTTTTTAAAGTAATTGTATGTACTGTATTGTTTGTTTTATTTTTTTATATTTAATAATTGTAAATTTTAAAGTGTACATCGCTTAGACTATTTGATTAAGCGATTGATCAAGTCACCTAATAGTTTCAAAACTTGAAACTATTGTTAGTCGTTTGCATGGTACTAGAAGACCAGAGGATAGAAATGTAGCGCCAATTTTTAAAAAGGGTTCCAAAAATGATCTGGGAAATTATAGGTCAGGCAAAATGGTAGAGACTATTATAAAGAACAAAATGACATAGCATGGGTTAATGAGACAAAGGCAAAATGGATTTAGACAAGGGAAATCCTGCCTCATCCATTTGCTACATTTTTTTTGAAGAGGTGAATAAACATGTGGATAAAGGTGAACCGGTTGATCTTGTGTTTTTGAGTTTTCAAAAAGCATTTGACAAAATACCTCATGGAAAACTTCTGAGGAAAGTAGAAAGTCATGGGATAGGAGGTAACGTCCTATTGTGGATTAAGAACTGGTTCAAAGAAAACAGAGAGTAGGGTTAAATGGGGAATGTTCTCAATGGCATTACAAATGCCACTGGACCATCATTGAACACACTACCCTTACATTAGGAAATTCTTTTTCACTGAAAGAGTGGTTGATCGCTGGAATAGTCTTCCACTACAGGTGATTGAGGCCAGCAGCGTGCCTGATTTTAAGGCCAAATGGGATAGACACGTGAGATCTATTCACAGAGAAAGGTAGGGGAGGGTCATTAGGGTGGGCAGACTAGATGGGCCGTGGGCCCTTATCTGCCGTCTATTTCTATGTTTCTATGTTTCTATTAATGCATTAAGCAAACCGCTTTAATGAGTGCATAAGTGACTGGCTACTTCCCAAGCACAATAAACCAAATAATCCAAGTATAGCCATGAGTCTAAGGCTCACAACATTCAGAAAGAAGTTCTTTGTTTTTGGTTCTGGTCTCTTACTAAACATCTCTTATCTTTTTTTTGTTCTCAGCACTGATGAATTTGAATTTTCACTGAAATTTTCTTTGGAATATTTACCTTAGATTCATACTAGCTTTAATCTCTAACACTGCTGGCAGAGGAAGAGGAGGAGAGCAACCGACCCGACCCCAGGGTGAGGAAGGAAGGAGGGTGAGACAGAGACTCAACTAGGGGGGGGGGGGGGAGAGGACGTAGTGAGACATATCCAATCACGAAGGGAGGGAGAGAGACAGACTTACCCAACCATGGAGGGAGGGAGACAAATCCAACCATGGAGGGAGGGAAGAGAGAGAAAGAGACCCAAACATGGAAGGAGAGAGAGACCCAACCATGGAAGGAGGGAAAGAAGAGAGAGAGAGACCCAAACATGGAAGGAGGGAGAGAAGAGAGAGAGGTAGACCCAACCATGAACGGAGTTCACGGGGGGGGGGGGGAATATGTGAGGAGAGATATTGAGGGGTCTTGGATCACAGAAATGGTTCTAGTTTTCAAAGTAATCAAATTTAGACATACCTTGTGTGTAGCTGGTTTTAAGAAAGGTTTGGACAGATTTCTGGAGGAAAAGTCATGGAGGAAGTCTCTGCTTGCCCTGGATCGGTAGCTTGGAATGTTGCTACTCTTTGGGTTTTGGCCAGGTGCTAGTGACCTGAATTGGCCACCGTGACAGTGGGCTGCTGGGCTTGATGGACCGTTGGTCTGACCCAGTAAGGCCATTCTTGTGTTCTTGTGGATATCGTGAAATCCAGGCCTGCTTGTGGCCCCTGCGGATCAGAGCTGAGATATCTCTGCATTAAAGAATTACTGACAGACGGCCACATTTTCATAGAGCTTGGCTGTTCTTCCTTTTTGATTTTGCATTCAGTGCATTGTGGGAGTTGTAGTCCTGCTGCTGCCATGTTGCAATCAGCCCCTCCAGTACAATAATGCACAGAGAGAGAATTTGAAAATAAAATCCCTCCAGGATCAGGACCATGTGGGAGCCTGATGATCCTGAAACTCCCAACCACCAAGAGCTTACAGCCTGGACAGAGGCTCGTTAGAGTGTCAGCTGGGTGGGGAATTGGCTCAGCCTTTCGACTTCCTGCAGCTGCCCCTTCTTCCTGTCTGAAAGGGCCATAGGAAGGACAGCACTCCTGTGGCTTAGAGGCAGGTGGTGGGAGCAGAAGGCAGGCCTGCCTTCTCTGGGGGTGTGAGTAGGGACGGCAGCAGGCATGGAGCCAGGGACAGGGCTTTGATTGGCTGTTGCTAGGCAACCAATGTAAGAATCAGAAAGGATGTGCGGCAGCAGGTGGACGGAGGATGTGAGTGAGAATCATAAAGGCCTTTTGCATTGAAGGAAGAATGGCAGATGTTTAAATGGCTTCTTTTATTTTATTTATTTATTTTTGAATTATTTATTCAATTTTCTATACCGTTCTCCCAGGGGAGCTCAGAACAGTTTACATGAGTTTATTCAGGTACTCGAGCATTTTCCCCTGTCTGTCCCAGTGGGCTCACAATCTGTCTAATGTACCTGAGGCAATGGGGGATTAAGTGACTTGCCCAGGGTCACAAGGAGCAGTGTGGGATTTGAACCCACAACCTCAGGGTGCTGAGGCTGTAGCTTTAACCACTGCGCCACACTCTCCCCTCTCACCAGGCATTAATGATGGATTCACACCTCCGTCTTAGAAGCCGTCAGAGGGACTGGATTAATCCAGATCTTTTCTCCAAAGCATATCATGGGGGGGGGGGAGTCGATGACTTGACCACCACAATGATTCTGTATTTTCAAGATTGTAGTTTCCTAATGTTACTATAAATTTAGCAGTACAAATTCACTGAAATAGAAATTTTATGGTAAGAGAAGGGGGAGGGGGAGCTGCTGCCAGGCTCTGTCCAGTGATATTCAGGACTACAGATCCCAGCAGACTTAGAGAGAATAGCTTTCCTGGGTCAGACCAATGGCCCATCTAGGCCACGCGGAGTCCACTTTCTGAAGGATTCTCTTTTAGCTCTAATAGCTTCTTTCACCTGACTCATTAACCATACTGGCTGCTGTTTGGTCTTTCTTCCTCCTTTTGTAATGTATGGAATATATCTAATCTGGGCTTCCAGGATAGTATTTTTGAATAACATCCATGCCCGATATATATTTTTGACCTTTGCAGCTCCTTTTCTAAGTTTCTTTTTTACCTTTCTCCTCATGTTTATCATAATAAATGCTGTACTGGATTTTCTATGTGAACTTATTCCAGGGATTATATCAAATGTGATAATGTTATGATCACTGTTATCAATTGGCCCCGGCATCAATTCATGCACTCTTCGAAGAAGTAGATCTAGAATTGCTTCACCTCTTGTCGGTTCCTGAACTAGGTAATCCATAAAGCAGTCCTTGATTTCATCAAGGAATTTTATCTCCCTAGCATGCCCTGATGTTACAGTTACCCAGTCAACATTGGCATATTTGAAATCATCCATAATCATTGTGTTACCTGGTTTGTTGGTCTCCCTAATTTCTGATAACATTTCAGCATCTGTCCATTCTTGCTGGTCAAAAGCGGACGGTAGTCCACTCCTACCATTATCCTTTCCCCCCTTATACATGGAATTTCTACCCATAGGGATTCCAAGGTGTGTTTCTACTTCTGTAGAATTTTCAGTCCATTCAATTCAAGGCCCTCCTTAACATATAATGCTATGCTTCCACCAATTCGATCCACCCTATCACTGCAATATAGTTTGTGCCATGGTATGACAGGGACCCATTGGTTAGCTTCCTTCCATCAGGTCTCAGAGATGCCTGTTATATTTATTCTTTCATTTAGTGCAATATATTCTAACACTCCCATCTTGTTTCTTAGGCTTCTGGCATTTGCATACAGACATTTGAAACAGTGTTTGTCATATCTATTTACAATTTGCTCAGCAGTTGGCATGGATAATTTGCAAGCTTTAAAATCAGCCTGCTCTATATTTAAGGAAACCTGGCTTTTTTGGCCTGTATTGCAACCTCACTATTGGCATACTATGTCTTTCCTTTTATGATGATAATAATAATATAATAATAATAATAACTTTATTCTTCTATACCGCCATAGTCAAATGACTTCTAGGCGGTTCACATCGAAGAAGGCTGGACAATTAGCGAATTACTGAAAGCAAGAAGTGAGGATACAACTTATTCACATAAGAAATAGATAAAACGAAAATATGCATCTTAGGTATGTAATATAGATCTCATGTATGCAACCCAGGGAATAAAGCTGGACAATCTGCGGATTTCAGAATAGAGTTGGATAATAAGGCAAATTGCAGAATGAAGCGAATTACAGAATAAAGTGAATTACAGAATGCAAGAAGTGAGGGTACATCTTATTACACAAGAAATAGATAAAAGGAAAATATGAATCTTAAGTATGTAATATAGGTCTCATGTATGCAACCCAAGGAATGAAACTGGACAATCAGCGAATTGTGGAATACAGAAAGTGAGGGAACAACATATTGTACAAGAAATAGACAGAGGGAAAATATAACTTTGTATGTAGGGAGGCTTCTGTTTAGGAGATGAATCTGTCAAACAGTACGGTTTTAATTACCGTATTTTCACGTAGATAACGCGCACCCGTGTAAAACGCACACACGGGTATAGCGTGCGGAAAACACAAAATTATGTACAGAAATTTTTGTATACCGCGCATGCTGCCCGACTCTCCAGTCGCCCGCCCCGACTCTCCTCTCCCCCTTGAAGTCCTGTCCCCACCCTGAAAGCCTGATGCCCCCCCGACATCCGATTCACCCCCCCCCCCCGCAGGACTGCTCGCACCCCCACCCCGAAGGACCGCTCGCACGCACCCCCACCCTGAAGGACCGCTCGCACCCCCACAGCCTCCCGACCCCCCCCATCATGTAGAAGCTTCTACCGGTGTCCTGCTGCTTCCCCTCTTGCCCCGCCGACTCCCCGACACGATCGGGGCAAGAGGGAGCTCAAGCCCTCTTGCCCCAGCCAACCGTGGCACCCCCGACACGATCGGGGCAAGAGGGAGCTCAAGCCCTCTTGCCCCAGCCAACCGCGGCACCCCCGACACGATCGGGGCAAGAGGGAGCTCAAGCCCTCTTGCCCCAGCCAACCGCGGCACCCCCGACACGATCAGGGCAAGAGGGAGCTCAAGCCCTCTTGCCCCCCCCGACTCCCCGACACGATCGGGGCAAAAGGGAGCCCAAGCCCTCTTGCCCCGCCGACTCCCCGACAATATCGGGCCAGGAGGGAGCCCAAGTCCTCCTGGCCCTGGCGACCCCCCCCCCTAGTTGTTCGGGCCAGGAGGGAGCCCAAACCCTCCTGGCCACGGCGACCCCCTACCCCCACCCCGCACTACATTACGGGCAGGAGGGATCCCAGGCCCTCCTGCCCTCGACGCAAACCCCCCTCCCCCCAACGACCGCCCCCCCCAAGAACCTCCGACCGCCCCCCCAGCCGACCCGCGACCCCCCTGGCCGACCCCCACGACACCCCCACCCCCCTTCCCCGTACCTTTCTGTAGTTGGCCGGACAGACAGGAGCCAAACCCGCCTGTCCGGCAGGCAGCCAACGACGGAATGAGGCCGGATTGGCCCATCCGTCCCAAAGCTCCGCCTACTGGTGGGGCCTAAGGCGCCTGGGCCAATCAGAATAGGCCCGGGAGCCTTAGGTCCCTCCTGGGGGCGGGGCCTGAGGCACATGGTCGGGTTGGGCCCATGTGCCTCAGGCCCCGCCCCCAGGAGGGACCTAAGGCTCCCGGGCCTATTCTGATTGGCCCAGGCGTCTTAGGCCCCACCAGTAGCCGGAGCTTTGGGACGGATGGGCCAATCCGGCCTCATTCCGTCGTTGGCTGCCTGCCGGACAGGCGGGTTTGGCTCCCGTCTGTCCGGCCAACTACAGAAAGGTATGGGGAAGGGGGGTGGGGGTGTCGTGGGGGTCGGCCAGGGGGGTCGCGGGTCGGCTGGGGGGCGGTCGGAGGTTCTTGGGTGGGGCGGTCGTTGGGGGAAGGGGGGTTTGCGTCGAGGGCAGGAGGGCCTGGGATCCCTCCTGCTCGTAATGTAGTGCGGGGTGGGGGTAGGGGGTCGCCGTGGCCAGGAGGGTTTGGGCTCCCTCCTGGCCCGAACAACTAGCGGGGGGGGGGGGGGTCGCCAGGGCCAGGAGGACTTGGGCTCCCTACTGGCCCGATATTGTCGGGGAGTTGGGGAATCGGCGGGGCAAGAGGGCTTGGGCTCCTTTTTGCCCCGATCGTGTCGGGGAGTCGGGGAGTTGGCGGTCCTTCGGAGTGGGGGTGCGGGTGCGTGCGAGCAGTCCTGCGGGGGGTGAATCGGACGTCCGGGGGGGGGGGGGAACTATGTAAAAAAAAATTTGTACAACGCGCTCACGCGTATACCGCGCAAGGGTATGCACGGTTTGTAAAAACACGTATAACGCGTGCGTTATATGCGTGAAAATACGGTACTCTCCGAAAGGCACCGTAGCTCAGCCTGGATCCATTGGTGTAATTACTCAGCCAGGATTGCTGTTTGCTTGCTTGGAACATAAAGGACTTGTATTTGCAGGGTATGTAAATATGTTACGGTTTCTGGTTGACTGTGTGGGGTTGTGTAGTGCGAAATGTGGTAGAAGGTAAGAAGGTGCTAGTCCCCAAACCTGCTTGAAACAACTACAGTTTCAAGTTTATTAAAATATTTGTTATACCGCTTATTCAAACTTCTAAGCGGTGTATAGCAATAAAAAAAGTAAAAGTTTAAAAAAAAACAAACGTTTAGTATTAAAATATTAAAATCAAGACAGCGTTAATCTAATAGGGGTTGAACAGGGAGCACATAAGTTCACTACACACGGGTGGGAAGGAGGGAAGAACTCCAATATTTTAAGTACAGAGAACATTAAGGGTAAAAACACAAGGTAGGTAGGAAGACAGGCGTAGTTTATCCTGGAAAGGACATTTTTATCCAAAGGCATCCTTAAATAAAAAAGTTTTGAGGTTTGCCTTAAACTGCTTTATTGACGATTCCATCCGTAAATGATGAGGCAGTGAGTTCCATAGGGTAGGCGCAGTGACAGCGAAATTATTGATTCTTAAAGTATTAATAATTTTGAGGGATGGAACAGTTAAGAGATTTTGTGATGTAGAACGAAGAGATTTGGCAGGGTGATAGGGAATAAGTAGTCGATCAATAAATTCTGGTAGACTGTGTGAACGAGTGGTGAAGATTAATAGTAAAATTTTGTAGCTAATTCTATGTTCGACAGGTAACCAGTGGGCATTAATTAGAAGGGGGGGAGACATGATCGTATTTCCTTGCACCGTAAATGATTTTAATAGCAGTGTTTTGTATCATCTGGAGACGTCTTATTTCCTTTTTAGTGATACCCTTATAGAGGGCATTACAATAATCTATATAAGTAATTACTAAAGAATGAATTAGTATATTAAGAGATGGCAACCAGTGCAACCTTCTGTAGTGAGAGCTAATGTGGTCGTTTTTCCTCAATCCAAAGATCAAGCGAACTGCAGTGTTTGATACTGTTCTTAATTTTTGTGTTGTTTTCTTTGGGATGTCTAGATAAACGATATTGCAGTAGTCCAGAATTGATAGGATCAGAGACTGCACCAGTAATCTAAAGGATGTAGCGTCAAAGTATTTTTTTAATGGTCCTTAGTTTCCACAGTGTACAAAAGCATTTCTTCACCACTATAGAAACATAGAAACATAGAAGATGACGGCAGAAAAGGGCTACAGCCCATCAAGTCTGCCCACTCTGCTTACCCACCCCCTGTCTATGCCCTAATGACCCTCGTAGGGATCCCACATGGGTATCCCATTTATTCTTAAAGTCTGGCACGCTGTCTGCCTCGATCACCTGCACTGGAAGCTTGTTCCAATGATCAACCACTCTCTCTGTGAAGAAATACTTTCTGGTGTCGCCATGAAATTTTCCGCCCCTGAGTTTGAGCGGGTGCCCTCTTGTGGCCAAGGGTCCCTTGAGAAAGAAAATATCATCTTCCACTTCGACACGTCCCGTGAGGTACTTAAATGTTTCGATCATGTCTCCCCTCTTCCTACGTTCCTCAAGAATATAGAGCTGCAATTTGTTCAGTCTCTCTTCGTACGAGAGACCCTTGAGCCCCGAGATCATCCTGGTGGCCGTCCGTTGAACCGATTCAATTCTGCGCACATCTTTACTGTAATGTGGCCTCCAGAATTGCACACAGTACTCCAGTATTCGTGTGGTCAGCCATGGTTAGATGTGTTGATGATGAGATAGTAGAGAATTAGGTCAATGATTTTTGGGTCTGGTCCTGGAATCTCTGCAATGAAGTCAATGGACATATCTGCACAGTTGATTTGCACAGTGTAATTATCCTTTCTAGCAGAGTAGTTGCAGCCTGCCTGATGTGGAAGGCTCCTTCTGAGCATGTAATGTTTCACACGCCGTATTTATAGTAATAATAATTTATTTCTTATATATCGCCAAAGCCATAGTAGTTCGAGGTGGTTTACGGTGAAGAAGGGCTGGACAATCAGCGAAGGTTACATTGGTACAGTCATTGAAACTATGTGCCAGAGAAAAAGGTACAATCAGGGAAAATGGTACAATCGGCGAAAGATGGAGTAATCGGAGAATAAGCACAATCAGAGCAAAAAAGTACAGTAAAGAGGTCAGGACAATCTGCATAAAGGATAAATCTAAAGAATGTAGGTATAACAAAGGGGGTACATACAGTGGATATGGGCGTTTAGGTTGTAAATCTGATAAATAGATTAGATTTTAGTAGTTTCCTGAAGTTTAGGTAGGATGAGGCACGTGAGATCATGTGGGCCAGCCAGTTATTGAGCTGACCTGTTCTATTTAGATATCTTTTGTAACGGCAGGCCTTTAGAGTAGGATAGCTAAACAGGTGGGTTCTGCGTGTGTGTTTGGATGGGCGGTCTAGGATAAAATGGGGTACCAAGTATAGGGGGGCCGAGCCAAGGATGGATTTGAAACAGAAGCAGGCGAACTTGAATTGCACTCTTGCTTCCAAGGGTAGCCAGTGAAGTTGTTGGTAGTAGGGAGTTATGTGTTCCCATTTTTTTAGGCCGAAGATAGAAACATAGAAACATAGAAAAAAGCGGCAGAAAAGGGCTATAGCCCACCAAGTCTGCCCATTCCAAGTATCCCTCCCCCCTGAGTTTACTCCCTTAACGATCCCACATGAGTATCCCATTTTCTCTTAAAATCCGTCACTCTCCTGGCCTCTATCACCTGGAGTGGGAGTCTGTTCCAATGATCCACCACTCTTTCGGTGAAGAAGTACTTCCTGGAGTCGCCATGAAACTTCCCTCCACTGACTTTCAGTGGATGCCCTCTGGTGGTCGAGGGTCCCATGAGCCAGAAGATATCCTCTTCTGTCTCGATGCGTCCCGTGATGTACTTATACGTTTCAATCATATCTCCCCGTTCTCTTCTTTCCTCAAGTGAGTACAGCCGCAATTTCTTTAGTCTTTCTTCATTTCTTTAGTCGGATTGCCGTATTTTGGATGATTCGTAGACTTTGAGTGGTTTTTTTGAAAGATCCCAGGTAGATGATGTTGCAGTAGTCGAGTAGACTTAAGATGGAGGATTGCACAAGTAAGCGGAATGAGGGGGTGTCGAAGTACTTTCTGATGGATCTTAGCTTCCATAGGGTGGAGAAGCCTTTTCCAGCCTATGGACATAGTGGAGACATTTGTAAAGTGCTAAATCCAACTGGAATGGGTTCCTTTCCCTCTGCTGCATATTTCTTGTCCACTTGGATTCAAGGCAGAGTTTGCTGAATAGGATGAGAACGCTGGTGTATTAACAACCAAAAGTGGCATATTTTTCACTAATTGTGAAAAGATCTTGTGGGGGTCACTTCTGGGGGGGGGGGGGGTTAAACTCCCATCTGACACCAGCACTGCAGGAGCCAGGGTGCATCTTGACAGGCGTGTGACAGATGAAACCGGGACAAACTGGGTCACACAGTCACATTGGCTGGTTTCTAGGTCTAGGGCTGAAAATGGCAACTTGGGTTCATGACTCGCCAATTACGCAAAGGCGTGTCTCGCTCTCTTTTGCAAGGCTTCATCACCTGAAGCTTATTACGTTCAGTAACCCAGTGATCTTGGCATCTGACATTGGCATAATCTCTACATGTCAGACCAGTTCAGCATTCAATTCCACATGATTACATACCATGAAGTTTCTGCTATTGCACAACTCCTCTTTTATTTATTTAATTTTTAAATTGTAAAACCCAGTGACTGTTTGTTTTAACTGTGAAGCCCTTGATACTCCTCAGCATCTGTTCTCTTTCATTAGCTATGGAGGGACGCAGCATGCCTCTGGCCATCTTTCAGCACATTCATGCCAGAGCCCATAAGAATGTAATATAAATTCTGATCTCTAGGGGACAGTGTAATGTGACTTCTCACCCCCTAGGGCAGAGCATATTGTGAATCCTGACCTCTCAGGACACATCAACTCCCATCAGGCTTTCAGGATATCCAAAATGCTTCCTCCTTGATATGCAAATATCTCATGCATATTCATTGTGGATATCCTGAAATCCTGACGAGACTTAGTGTGCTCTGAAGATGGGCTCAAGAAGCCTTGCCCTAGGGCAGGGATAGGCAATTCTGGTCCTCGAGAGCCAGAGCCAGGTCAGGTTTTCAGGATATCCACAATGAATATGTATGAGATGGATTTGCATACACTGCCTCCTTGAGATGCAAATCTATCCTGAAAACCTGACCTGGCTCCGGCTCTCGAGGACCAGAATTGCCTATCCCTGCCCAAGGGGGAGAATATAATGTGAATGTTGACCTCTAGCACCTCCTCCCAATCATCCCTCACCCTATTCATGCAGGTCACACCACAATGTAACCAATCTTATTTCTGTTCCTCCCTTCTACCCCCCCCCCCCTCCCACTCCTCTCTGCCTTTCTCAAACACTCTGTGGAATGCCCACTCTGTCTCCATCCATGGCCTCTTTATCTCTTGATTTCCACCTTGATTTCCATGGCACTAACTGAGACCTGGATCTGCCCTGAAGACTCTACTTCAGCTGCTGCCCTGTGTCATGGAGGCTACCTTATCTCACATACATCTCGTCCAGTTGGTCATGGAGGTGGTGTTGCACTATTACTCTCAGCATCTTGTAGATATCAACCCTTTCTTTCAACTCAATCTCACCGCTTTCCCTCCTTTGAATTCCATTCCATCCGTCTATTCGCTCCTCTATCTCTCTGAGTAGCAGACATTTACCAATCCCTTGATAAGTCCCTCTCTTCCTTCCTCACTGACTTTGACTCTTGGCTCTCCTTCTTGCTCAAACCCTCATCTCCTTTCTTCATCCTTGATGACTTCAACATCCATGCTGATGACCCCTCTGACTCCTACACTTCCAGGTTTCTCGCTCTAACATCCTCGGACACTCTCAAGCTGCTCCACCATCCCTAAGCACCAGAATAGCCATTGCCTTTATCTTATTGTTTCCTCCAACTGCTCTACCAGCAATTTAAGGACATAAGAATAGCTTTACTGGGTCAGACCAATCAAGCCTAGTAGCCTGTTCTCATGGTGGCCAATCCAGGTTCCTAGTACCAGGCCAAAACCCAAAGAGTAGCAACATTCCTTACAGAATCTCAAAGAATAGCAAAATTCCTGAATCCCAGAGAGTAACAAGAGTCTAGAATCCCAAAGAGTAGCAACATTCCATACAGAATCTCAAAGAATAGCAAGATTCCGGAATCCCAGAGAGTAACAAGATTCTAGAATCCCAAAGAGTAGCAACATTCCATACAGAATCTCAAAGAATAGCAAGATTCTGAAATCCCAGAGAGTAATAAGATTCTAGAACCCCAAAGAGTAGCAACATTCCATACAGAATCTCAAAGAATAGCAAGATTCTGAAATCCCAGAGAGTATCAAGATTCTAGAATCCCAAAGAGTAGCAACATTCGATACAGAATCTCAAAGAATAGCAAGATTCCGGAATCCCAGAGAGTAATAAGATTCTAGAATCCCAAAGAGCAACATTCCATGCTACCGATCCAGGGCAAGAAGTGGCTTTCCCATGTATTTCTCAATAACAGACTATGGACTTTTCCTCCAGGAACTTGTCCAAACCTTTCTTACAACCAGCTACACTATTCACTCTTACCACAACCTCTGACAATACAAAAATATTTCCTCCAATTAGTTTTAAAAGTATTTCCGTGTAACATTCTTTGTCATTTTTGACAGAGTGAAAAATCGATCCACTTGTATCCGTTCTACTCCACTCAGGATGTTGCAGACTTCAATCCTATCTCCCTTCAGCCGTCTCTTTTCCAAGCTGAAGAGCCCTAACCCATTTAGTCTTTCCTCATACGAGAGGAGTTTCATCCCCTTTACTATCTTGGTCGCTCTTCTTTGAACCTTTTCTAGTGCCGCTATATCTTTCTTAAGATAAGGAGACCAGAATTGAACGCAATACTCCAGGTGAGGTCGCACCATGGCGTGATACAGAGGTATTATAATATCTTTAGTCTTGTTAACCATTCCTAGCATCTTGTTTGCTTTTTTTGGCCGCCGCCCACACATTGGGCGGAAGGTTTCAAAAAAAGCAAACAAGATGCTGGATATTTTGGATAACAGCCTTACTAACTCTGGTGGCTTATTGCAGACCTATATGGGATGGATCTGGGTGTTGGATTAGCCTGTAGTTTGTCAGAGCCAAAGAGTTAGAATGTGGAAAGGCAGGTGGGGTGACAGAAATGAGGAAAGGATTAATGTGTTTGCTTGGTCATTTGAAGCTTTAAAGTGCCAAAGAGATTATCCCTATTACTATTTATTGCTTATATAGCACTGAAAGGTGTACACAGCTCTGTACATTTTGACAATTAATAAACTGAACTGAACTAAACTAAACTAAACCTTAAGTTTGTATACCGCACCATCTCCATAGTCATGGAGCTCGGCACGGTTTAGAGGAATTGGGACGAGAAAGGAACTCCAAGGAAAGGATGAAGATCGGAGGAAAGAAGAATGTTTAGAGGACTAGGATAACAGAGGAGGAGGGAGTGCTACATTTTTGAGAAAAGCCAGGTTTTCAGATGTTTACGGAAAAGTTGGAGAGAGCTCAGGTTCCGAAGAGGGGAGGTAAGGTTGTTCCAGAGCTCGGTGAATCTGAAGGGGAGGGAAGTCCCCAGCTTTCCTGGATGGGCCCTACTGCCAACGAGCACAAGATTTATACCACCTGGATTAACTTGCAGATCTCAGATGTTAAGGACAAAATCCCAGCTAGGAGTGTAGGGTGCAGAGTCTGAAAATAAATCTAGGACCAAAAGAATGCTCTTATTTATAAAAGGCTGACCAGAAGCATTTATAAAGTATGTATGGCATCAAAAAAGTGTATTTGGTGACACAAATATCAGAAGAAACCATTTTCTAAAGGAAAACCTTTAAAAAAAAAAACAAACCCCAAAAGGTAGCAGCCCTCGGAGCTTTGCACATTGCAGAAGTGACCCGTCTTCCTCCTTGTGGGTTTTGTAAAACTGCATATCCGAGAGGAGCCACGCTCTGAAACTTAGGGCCCTTTTACTACGGCGCGCTACGCTTCTAGAACTAACGCCAGCTCAATGCTGGCGTTAAGGTCTAGTGCGTGCGGCAAGGAAGCGCGTGCTATTCCGTGCGTTAAAGCCCTAACACGGCTTAGTAAAAGGAGCCCCTTTTACCATTTTGTGGTGATTTTGAACCTGAGAGAGCTAAGTCCAGCCCTGGCCTCTCGCACACCTACTTCTACGATTAATTACTATAATTACTAGAAATTATTTCTAGATGTACCCAATGCTTGTACAGAGTCACAAAGGAGAAAGTCCCTGCCCCAAAGAGATTCCGGAATTTAACTTTATTTTTAAAAAATTCCCTTCATAAATATACAACCGCCCAGACCAGCATCATCCTTTGACGTGATTGGTCCTTGAAAGCTAACCACACCTCATTTAATTTTTTAATCAAGGCTTTGTTGCTCAAGTTGGATTTTCAGCTCTGACAGAAATTAAGGGCTCCTTTCACTAAGGCGCGCTAGCGTTTTTAGCACACGCAGGAAATTACCGCACGCTATGCTTCTAGAACTAACGCCAGCTCAGCGCTGGCATTAAGGTCTAGCGCGCGCATCGATGTCGCGCACGCTATTCCACGCGTTAAAGCCCTAAGTCGAAAAAAAGAGAACGACTGCAGATGGCGGATGATGAAATGCGCGTTTGCTGGTTGACTATCGAGCCGTGTTTTGAGTTCATTTGCCCTCAAAAACAAGCTCATCCATCGCATTGATTAGCAATTCTATTCTATCAATTTTAGTTTCACCGTTGTTACAATCACCCCTGCGTAGCTTAAAGAACTTTAAATAAACAACTCTCAAATTTAATTTTTTATTGGTTTTGCAATTTTATAATTTCACTTATAATGTGGCATGAAAAATATTTACTCCATTTACCCCCTCTTTAATGAAACTGTGATAGCAGTTTCTAGCGCGGCGAGCCGTACTGAATGGCCCACGCTGCTCCCAACGCTCATAGGAACTCAGGGAGCGTTGGGAGCAGCGCGGCTCCCCGCACTAAAAACTACAATCGCAGTTTCATAAAAGGAGACCTTAGTGTGCTGGAGCTTAAAAAGTTTGAGAGACATAGAGAATGACATGCGGACAGAATTTGTCCTCGTCCCTACGGGAAGCCATCCCGGGTCTTTCTTTAGTGTCTATCTCAACTTCAGTCCTTCAACACCAGCAAGGCTGAGGGTCGGTGCTTGTTCCCATTCATGCTTTCATTCTTCCCTCTCTCCTTAAAGAATGAAATGGGGATGGTTTCCTGCGGGTGCAGCAACAAATTCTGTCCCCATGTCATTCTCTATGTACATCTAAACAACTCTGATATGTCAATTCCATTTTACATTCATGGTTTATATATTAGAATAATGACACGCTCATTACAAATAGGACTGGTCAGATTTGTTTTCTTCAGCGCGTTACTAACGTCGCAGTTTCCACAGCGTGTCACTAGCGGTTCAGTTCCTACAGCTTGTCACTTTTACTGGACCCCTGATGAAGATTATACGAAACACGGTCCCTTGCCTAGAAAGAGGTTTTTAATTTATGATTTGTTATAAATAAAGTCTGCCTGCATCGTGTACAAGGTCTGCAGTTTGTTTTGTTTGCTTTGGATTGTTTTTTGCTGCAGACAGTTGGACCTCTGACTCCTATTTTTGGTTGTGTCATCTAAACAGGAAGCCAGGGTGGGGGATACAGTTAGGGGGATGGTTAATCTGCTGGCTAGGGTGGTGAGCAGTGGGCTAAATCAAAAAGGTGGGTTTTCAGTCTACTTGTAAACAAGGAGCATGATGAATGAACTCAGGTCGTTTATTCCAGCTCCCTTAGTCCCTTGCGCCCCCCACCTCTTTCCCTTCCCACGGTCCCGACAAACCTGCCGACTCTAGCAGCGTCTGCAGCACTCTACACACGGCTGCTTCGTGGCCTTCTACTGTCCTGATTTACTCTGGCATGTCCCTGAGGACATCATCAGAGACGCGGCAGAGCAAATCGGGGCAGTAGAAGGCCCCGAACCAGCGTGTGTAGAGTGCTGCAGACAGGTTTGGAGTCTGGACCGCGGGAAGGGAAGAGGAGGGGCGGTCAGAAGTCGGGAAGGGATGGGAGGGTCAGACCGCGAAGAACTTACTGTATTTTTGCCGCGAGAGAGCGCTGGCGGCCAGTCCTGCCGCGAGTGCAGTTAGGTGCTGGAAGGCTGGGGACTCGCGCAGGCGCACTCCTGCCGCCACAGACCTACACCTCACGGATCAGGGAAAACGGAACACGCAGGTAGCAGTGCGCATGCGCGGCTAGGGTTTTATTATATAGGATACACTGCAGCTAGATGAAAGGAACAAAGTCTGGAATTGGCAGTGGAGGAGAAGGGTAAAGATCAAAGCAGCTTATCTGAGGCACAGAGTTCTCCGGGAGGCCTATAAGGAGAGATAAGACTGCTTCAAGCCTGTCTGGTGTTGCAGCTGCCTCTCTGGGTATTCCAAGCCTCATTCTGGAGTCTAATCTAACTAATCTTTGGTTATATACAAGGTCATTTCCCCAGTGGAGCTCCACTCAGTTCACATATAATTAAGATAAGAGTACATAGCAGAAAACATAGAATAATAATAATAATTTTATTTCTTATGTACCGCTATACCATAAGTTCAAAGCGGTTTACAATGAGAATCGTGCAGTGAGAGAATGTAATGTAATGTAATTTATTTCTTATATACCGCTCCATCCGTTAGGTTCTAAGCGGTTTACAGAAAATATACATTAAGATTAGAAATAAGAAAGGTACTTGAAAAATTCCCTTACTGTCCCGAAGGCTCACAATCTAACTAAAGTACCTGGAGGGTAATAGAGAAGTGAAAAGTCGAGTTAGAGGAAAAATAAAAATAAAATAAACATTTTAACAAGACAGCATTGATCTAAATACTTTGGAAGGTAGAAGAGAGGAGAGAAAGGAATAGAAGCAGAATGCGGTGATTACAGCAGGAGAGATATGTTTACAACAAAATACGTATGTTTGGAACAGGATACATCTGATTAGGGCAGCTGGCGAGAAGATACATGCGATGAGAATACAGGATGTTTGCAACCTGAAAGCAAAAAGTTTTGGGTTCAGAACATGGTACAAGAGATCAAAGCTGTTGACAGGAAGATATTTACAATGTGTATAAGAGGGGATACAGCAATATATGTCGAAAGTGGAAGGAAGAACTAATTAAAAACTAAAGTATATAAGAAAAGCACCAGAGATTTTGGCTCATAGATGAAACCGCGCGAGACAGTCGTGCACAGGACGTCAGCACGCTGGTGTTCAACACTATTTTAAAGTGCTCCGAGGGGGTGGGGGGGTAACCCCCCTATTACAGAGGAAACAGCTTTTTTCCCTGTTTTTTTAGGGAAATATTACTCTTTCCTCTGTAATGGGGGGGGGGTTACCTCCCACACACTCCTCCCCCAACGGGAGCATCAATATTTCTAAGTAAAGTGGGGGTTTCCCCCCTCCACGCCCCCTCAGAGCGCTTTAAAATAGTATTGAACTCCGGCACGCTGATGTCCTGAGCGCAATTGTCTGGGCGGGTTTGTCCGCGTGTGATTGTCTCGCATGCTTTCGACTGGACACCGAGATTTCGACTACATCCCTGTGGGAATCGCAGGTTACTTCTTCCATTCCCGTAGGAATCCCTTAGAACTTGTTTTGTACCCGCAGTGCTCATTCCCATGCAGATGTCAATGCAGACATTTTCTGGAGTATGTAAAAATACCAAATACGTTGAAGGATCACTCAGACCATGCCCACAATACACCACCTTACATTATGCTGCCTGCCATACGTATGCCTTTTCTAAAATCCCTAATTATTAGGGCTGCACATCAGTTAATCGCAATTAAAATTTTTACTTGCATAAAGTGTTTGTTTCTCCCTCCCCCCTTCACATATCCTATATTCATACAGTGGCAAATATAGACAGCAGAAGTACAAGTGGATCAATTTTTCACTCTGGCAAAAATGAAGTTACAGAGAAATACTTTTAAAACCAATACAAGGAAATATTTTTTCATAGTTAAGCTCTGGAACTCATTGCCAAGAGGTTGTGGTGAGAGCGGATAGCATTACTGGTTTTAAGAAGGGTTTGGACAATTTCCTGGAGGAAAAGTCCATAGTCTGTTATTGAGAAAGACATGGGGGAAGCCACTGCTTGCCCTGGATCGGTAGCATGGAATGTTGCTACTCGCTGGGATTCCGGAATCTTGCTATTCTTTGAGATTCTGTATGGAATGTTGCTACTCTTTGGGGTTCTAGAATCTTGTTACTCTCTGGGATTCCAGAATCTTGCTATTCAATGAGATTCTGTATGGAATGTTGCTACTCCTTGGGTTTTGGCCAGGTACTAGGGACCTGGATTGGCCACCGTGAGAACGGGCTACTGGGCTTGATGGACCAATGGTCTGACCCAGTAAGGCTATTCTTATGTTCTCAGAACCGAAAGGTTTTAATCACTAAAAGGAAAATAAATCATTTTTCTTATCTTTGCTTCCTGGTGATTTTAAAGACAGACTAAAATGATTAGAAAAATAAAATCAGCAAGCGACAAAGATAAGAAAAATGATTTATTTTCCTTTTAGTGATGAAAACCTGTCGGTTCTGAGAATTTACTTCTGCTGTCTATATTTGCCATTGTATGAATATAGGATATGTGAAGGGGGGGACACTATGCAATTAATCCAGATTAATTGTGATTAAACTTTTGAATCAATGTGCCGCCCTCCTAATTATACGTATATGTGCCTTACATGGAAATCAGTGCCCAGGCCTTAAAGTATGAGACAGGGAGAGACCAGTTGGTCCGGTTTGCCGAGTCCTCTTGGGTTCCCTAACAGAGCCATGCTTAAATCCCACACTTCAGACATCTCCAAAGACGCATTTGAGACATAGATAGGAGAATTCATCTGTCATTAATCCCAGGCTCAAATACCTAATTTTACCATCTCCACTTAGCCATATTTTGAAAACATTCTTCATCACCCTCCTGATGTGGTTTTTTTTTCCCTAAATGTATTCTTACTTTCTTCAAAGATTGCAGTTCACCCCTCTTCCCTTTTGTATCGCTAATTACTTGTGTATTTACATTGTACTTTTATTTGTATAAATTTTTATTTTTGCCTCCTCATTTTAAATTGTCATACGCATGGAAGTATTTGATATTGCGCGTACAACAAACTTAATAAACTTGAAACTTTTCTCTCTATTTATGTTACATTCAGGTACTCAAGCATTTTCCCCTGCCTGTCCTGGTGAGCTCACTATCTGGAAATGGGGAGGGATTAAGTGGCTTGCCCAGGGTCACAAAGAGCAGCGTGGGATTTGAACCCATAACCTCAGGGTGCTGAGGCTGTAGCTCTAACCACAGTGCCACACTTGGTGAAACGTTGCGGCGTTCATTCTCACTGGCTCTGATCTCATATCCCTGGGTAGACAGCTACCCTCCTGCCTCTTGCCACAGACAGCCCGTTCTGTCTTAATTAAGAGCTGTAATGGCTTCTCCCTCAGCTCTGTCTTAGTTTTCATTATGTTGTGTCCATGGCTGATTCAAGGCATCTGGCTGTTACTGCCAAAGAGTTAGAAGGAAACGTGTGCCTTTTTGCGGATGATACAAAGATTGGGAGCAGAGTGGGCACCCTGGAGGGAGTGGAAAGCATGAAAAGTGACCTACACAGATTAGAAGCTTGGGCTAATGCTGGGCAGTTAAACATTAATGTGAAAAAATATAGGATGATGCAATTCAGATGCAGATATCCGAAGGAGCTGTGTGTAGTAGGAGATGCGAGTCTGATATGCGTGGACCAGGGGGAGACCTCGAGGTCATGTGATGAAGTTACTAAGTAGTACGGTTAAAACAAACCGGAGAAAATATTTCTTCACACAACGTTGTAATTAAACTCTGGAATTTCTTGCCAGAGAATGTGGTGAAATCAGTTAGCTCAGCAGGGTTTAAAAGAGTAAAAGAAAAATCACTAAGCTATTATTAAAATGGACTTGGGGAAATCCACTGCTTATTCCTAGGATAAACAGCATAACATTTGTTTTATTACTTGGGATTTAATTAGGTACATGGGACCTGGGTTGGCCACTGTTGGAAACAGGATACTGGGCTTGATGGACCTTTGGTCTATCCCTGTACAGCAGTTCTTATGTGAGCCAAGTATAGGACAATCAAGCCATTGTGACATCATTGTTGAGGTTGGCTCTTAGGCATTGGTGGCATGAGGCATTGTGACATCACAGCTCCGGAATGTTGCTACTCTTTGGGTTTCTGCCAGGTACTTGGGTGACATCACTGCTGAGGTTGGCTCTTACACATTGGTGGAATGAGGCATTATGACATCACAAGCTCAGCTCTGGAATGTTGCTACTCTTTGGGTTTCTGCCAGTGTAACTCTTCGCTCCTCTGGCCAGAAACTCCTAAGAATCCCTTCTCACCATCACATTTGGCTTGACACTAAACGTAATTCTTACGTTGCAGCATCTATGTATGGAACAGTCTCCCATTCTCACTCCGGCCCCAGTGTTCAAAGGTCCGGCGCTACAGCCAGCAGTACAGACCCCATAGCGCAAGAACAGCGCAGAAATCCAGCTGTTCATCACTCCTAAATCAATGCTGGCAGTATATGAGGAAGGGGGGGGGGGGTGTGATCTATGCTAGTGCAGTGTCCATGCTGCTTATCACTCCTTGCACTGAGGGGGGGGGAATCTCTTAATGTTAACAAGTGATACCAGCTGTATGTGATAAGATGTGCCATTTGCTGTTGTCCAGCACCGAAGAGTGGTTTTCCTGTTTGCAGCTGTTCCATGGGCTTTTGTCAAGGTCACTCTGCCGTCCGTAAAGGCTCTCCCATTTTTCCTTCTATCTCCACCTTTTAACCTCCTGTTTTTCTCTCTCTCCGATTGTTTCAGGTATAACCTGTATACCCGCACCCGACTGGGCTATGTGTATTACAAGCGCCAGGTGAAGAAGGCTCGAGAGCGCTTCCCCGAGGGCCACTCCTCTGCCCAGCCCATGGTCTTCAGCGGTGAGGACTTCATGCTGTCATCTGGCTTGGATGTCATGTCGCTTAGACAGAACCCTCAGGGGGTGGGTCGGGGGAGAAAGACTCTCGGAGCAAATGCCCAGGTTTTCTCAAATTTGTCAGGAACATTTTCAAAAGCATCCGGCCAGGTAATTAGGGCGTTGGTGACTAGAGCAATAGGGGCTGCAATTGGCTTCAGCAGGAGTTAGCCGACTAAATCTCTCATATTTAAAAGAACCCCACCCCCACCCCCTGCCAAAAATGCTGGGGTGAAAATCTAGCTTGAAGCGTTTGTCTCGGCTGTGAACCAAAAGTGCACCTCTGTGATTCTCTCATTTCGGGGGGTCTCTTTACCCATGCTGGCAGCTTCAGGGGTGGGAGAGGGGCTTGCCCCTTGTCCATGAAACCTACAACCTGCTCTTGGATGAAGATGACAGAGTAACTAGAACAGATATTTCTCTTTCCCTTCATTTTAAGTCGTTATCTCACGGCTTCTGTGGATAATGGAAATGTTTTCATTAATAATGGAAAATCCCTCTGCCAGGCCAACTGGTTTCATGTTTCTGTTTTAAAAGATTTAAGAAACCAATCTTTGCAGTTCAGCAAAGTGCTAGGTCAGGCACTTCCTTCACCCATCCTTCCCAGTAGTGATTCAGCAGAATGCTAGGTCAGCCACTGTTCTTCCCCCCTCCCCCCATCAGTAGTGATTCAGCAGAATGCTAAATTCTTCCCCTCCCCCCAGTAGTGATTCAGCAGAATGCTAGGTCAGCCACTGTTCTTCCCCCCTCCCCCCATCAGTAGTGATTCAGCAGAATGCTAAATTCTTCCCCTCCCCCCAGTAGTGATTCAGCAGAATGCTAGGTCAGCCACTGTTCTTCCCCCCTCCCCCCATCAGTAGTGATTCAGCAGAATGCTAAATTCTTCCCCTCCCCCCAGTAGTGATTCAGCAGAATGCTAGGTCAGCCACTGTTCTTCCCCCCTCCCCCCATCAGTAGTGATTCAGCAGAATGCTAAATTCTTCCCCTCCCCCCAGTAGTGATTCAGCAGAATGCTAGGTCAGCCACTGTTCTTCCCCCCTCCCCCCATCAGTAGTGATTCAGCAGAATGCTAAATTCTTCCCCTCCCCCCAGTAGTGATTCAGCAGAATGCTAGGTCAGCCACTGTTCTTCCCCCCTCCCCCCATCAGTAGTGATTCAGCAGAATGCTAAATTCTTCCCCTCCCCCCAGTAGTGATTCAGCAGAATGCTAGGTCAGCCACTGTTCTTCCCCCCTCCTCCCATCAGTAGTGATTCAGCAGAATGCTAAATTCTTCCCCTCCCCCCAGTAGTGATTCAGCAGAATGCTAGGTCAGCCACTGTTCTTCCCCCCTCCCCCCATCAGTAGTGATTCAGCAGAATGCTAAATTCTTCCCCTCCCCCCAGTAGTGATTCAGCAGAATGCTAAGTCAGGTTCTCTCCCTTCCTCCAATAGTGATTTGGCCGATTGCAAGATCTGATTCCATCCCTCACTGTTGACCTGGCAGGTTGGAAGGTCTGGCCGAGCCTTTGGCTAACAGTTTGGAATTCTTTCCCAACCGGTGATTTGACAGCTCAGTAGAACCACACGGTGACGGGACTAAAACGTGCCGGACAATTGCGCACGGATAAAGCCGCTAAGACAAATGCATGCAGGACGTCAGCGTGCCGGATTAAAATGTAAGTTTAAAGCACTCTGAGGCGGTGTGTGTGGGGAATCCCCCCCCCCACTTTACTTAGAAGTGTGGCTGTTGGGGTGGGGGTGGGGGGTAATCCCCCCCCTCCCCACTTACAGAGGAAACTGTAATTTTTCACTAAAACACTGGGAAAAATTACACTTTCCTCTCTAATGAGGGGGGGATCCCCCGATCCCCCAAACCCTCCAATGGCAGTGCCAACACTTCTAACCCCTCCCCTCGCCACACACCCCTTCGGAGCGCTTTAAACTTACCTTTTAATCTGGCGCGCTGACGTCCTCTGCACGCATGTGTCTTAGCGGCTTTGTCCTCGCGCGCTTTAGTCTCTGAGCCGAACCAGTTCCTGCTACTTTTTGCTTGATGTGGTCTCACATTAACTCTCCCTTGTTTTTATTGCAGGGGTTAAAATTGTGCCCGTCCCTGTGCTCTCAGATAACTACAGTTACCTGGTGATCGACACAACGTCCTGTATGGCTGTGGCAGTGGATCCTTCAGACCCTCGTGCTGTGCAGGTGAGAGCACTAGCCCCACCCTTCTTGTGAGGGAAGTGACATTTCAGATGTGGGGGGCTGTACATAAGAACATAAGAAGTTGCCTCCGCTGAGGCAGAGCAGAGGTCCATCTCGCCCAGCGGTCCGCTCTCGCGGCGGCCCATCAGGCCCACTGCCTGAACAGTGGTCTCTGACTAATTTTACAAATGACCTCTAATCCTGTACCAGTTTCGGTTTCACTCTGTCTGGATGGAACTCTGGGGAAACCCAGGGTATTTCTCATATGGACGGTTTTGCAACTGCCTCGTGTGTTCTGCAGAATGATGGGGAGGTGATATCACAATGAAATGCTCTGTTAACGTGGGATTTCTGGGTAGCGGTGTGTAGTTAGCACTGTACGGACTGGATAATGGAAGATGGTGCGCTTAAGTGGTTCTCCGGCTGCCAAATGTGAATAAGGAGGATGTTGAGAAGTAGTGTGGTAAAGAAAACAGCAGTGACGATCAAGGGGAGACGATGACTAGCAACTCAGGAGACCACCTTGGTTCAAAGTTTTATTGTATTGCCCAACAGAAATTCATGCATGTATGATAGAAACATAGAAACATAGAAATAGACGGCAGATAAGGGCCAAGGCCCATCAAGTCTGCCCACCCCAGTGATCCTCACTATCTATCTTTGCGGATAGATCCCACATGTCTATCCCATCTGGCCTTAAAATCCGCCACACTGGTGGCCTCAATAACCCGAAGTGGAAGACTATTCCAGCGATCAACCACCCTTTCAGTGAAGAAGAACTTCCTAGTGTCACTGTGCAGTTTCCCGCCCTTGATTTTCCACGAATGCCCCCTTGTTGCCGCGGGACCCTTGAAGAAGAAGATGTCTTCTTCCACCTTGATGCGGCCCGTGAGATATTTGAATGTCTCGATCATGTCTCCCCTCTCTCGACGCTCCTCGAGTGAGTAGAGCTGCAAATTCCCCAACCGCTCCTCGTACGGGAGCTCCCTGAGTCCCGAGACCATCCTGGTGGCCATTCTCTGGACCGACTCCAGTCTCAGCACATCCTTGCGGTAATGCGGCCTCCAGAATTGCACACAGTACTCCAGGTGCGGTCTCACCATGGATCTATATAGTGGCATAATGACTTCAGGTTTACGGCTGATGAAACTCCTGCGTATGCAACCTATGATTTGCCTTGCTTTGGATGAAGCTTGCTCCACTTGGTTTGCCGACTTCATGTCTTCCCTGACAATCACTCCCAAGTCTCTTTCTGCTACAGTTCTTGTCAGGATCTCGCCATTTAGGGTGTAGATCTTGCATGGATTCTGGCTTCCCAGGTGCATGACTTTGCATTTTTTGGCATTGAAACTGAGTTGCCAGGACCTAGACCAGTGCTCCAGCAGCAGTAAGTCATGCACCATATCGTCTGTCATTGCTTTTTTGTCTGTTGTGCTTTTGCTCACTACATTGCACAGTTTGGCATCATCGGCAAACAATGTTATTTTACCTCGAAGCCCTTCTGTCAGGTCTCTTATATAGATGTTGAACAAGATCGGGCCTAGGACGGAGCCCTGTGGCACTCCACTTATCACCTCCGACATCTCGGAGGGAGTGCCATTCACCATCACCCTCTGAAGCCTACCTCCAAGCCAGTTCCCAACCCATTTTGTTAAAGTGTCGCCCAAACCTAAAGAACTCATCTTGTTCAGCAACCTGCGGTGTGGCACGCTATCAAATGCTTTGCTGAAATCCAGATAGACGATGTCCAGGGACTCACCAACATCCAGCTTCCTCGTCACCCAGTCAAAGAAGCCGATCAGGTTGGATTGGCACGATCTCCCCTTAGTAAATCCATGTTGGCGGGGATCCCGCAGATTCTCCTCGTCCATGATCCTATCCATTTGGTGTTTGATTAGGGTTTCCATTAGTTTGCTCACTATTGAAGTGAGACTCACTGGTCTGTAGTTTGCCATATCCACCCTGGAGCCTTTCTTGTGTAGTGGAATGACGTTAGCCGTCTTCCAGTCCATCGGGACGTTACCTGTACTAAGGGAGAGATTAAAGAGCGCGGATAGTGGTTCCGCCAAGACATCTCCCAACTCCCTGAGTACCCTAGGGTGTAGGTTGTCAGGCCCCATTGCCTTGTTGACCTTGATTTTTGATAGCTCGCAGTAGACGCTGCTGGGTGTAAATTTGAAATTACTAAACGGGTCTACTGATTTAATCCTTGTATGTGGTTGAGGGCCGATTCCCGGCACCTCGCGGGTGAAGACTGAACAGAAGTATTCATTTAACAGTTGGGCCTTTTCCGAGTCCGTCTCCACATGGTCTCCGTCTGGTTTTCTGAGTCGTACTATCCCGCCTGAGTTCTTTTTCCTGTCACTAATATACCTGAAGAAGGATTTATCTCCCTTCCGGATATTCTTTGCTAGAGACTCCTCCATGCGGAATTTGGCCTCTCTAACTGCCGCTTTGACGGCTCTTGATTTGGTCAGATAATCTACTCTGGAGTCCTGTGTCCCTGATTGTTTGTAAGAGATGAATGCTTTTTTCTTCTCTTTGATGAGGTCTGAGATCTCCATAGAGAACCACTGTGGCTTGTTGTTCCTACTTCGTTTGCTTACTGATTTAACATAGCGGTTTGTTGCTTCCTGTATGGTGGTTTTCAAAGTTGACCACATTTCTTCCACGCTGTCGGTATCTGCTTGGGTTTGTAGCGCCTGGTGAACGAAGTCTCCCATGTCCTGGAAATTTGTGTCCTTGAACTTGAGAACCTTGGTCAATGTGGTAGATTTCGTGAAACCTTTCCTGAGATTGAACCAAATCATATTGTGGTCACTGGAGGCCAAAGTTTCACCCACCGAGACCTCTGTGATACTTTCTCCGTTGGTAAGTACCAGGTCCAAAATTGCCTGATCCCTTGTTGGCTCAATTACCAGTTGCCTGAGTCCTGCTCCATTCAAAGAGTTTAATAGCTTCCTGCTGCTGCCGGAAGCAGAGGAAAGCGTGACCCAATCCACATCGGGCATGTTGAAGTCACCTACCAATACTGTGTCCCCCCGCAAGGTGATATTCTCTATATCTCCGATTAATTCCAAATCTAGGTCTTCTTGATGTTTTGGGGGTCTGTATACCACGCCAAGATATAGGCATTTGTCCTTCCCTCTGGCCAAATTTACCCAAAGGGATTCCCCAGTGTACTGTACATCTGTGATTCTGGTGACCTTAATGTCATCTTTAGTATATAATGCTACCCCACCTCCCATTTTGCCCTCCCTGTCCCGACGAAGCAAGTTGTAACCTGGTATGACCATGTCCCACGCGTGGGAGTCTGTGAGCCAGGTCTCAGATATCGCCACCACATCCAGGTCGGCATTCCTCATTTCTATCTCCAAATCTAGGATCTTGTTTCCCAGACTGTGGGCGTTGACGTACATAGCCCTCCATGTTGTGTGCTTGTTGTATCTCAGTGGGGACAATCCCTCTATATCAACTAGACCACCATTAGTATTTTTCGCTTGTCTCTTACACTCCCTAGACCCAGAGCTACAGCTTGTACCTATCCCGGACTCCCCATAACTGCAGTGCGCTCCTATCAGAGACTTGGTAATGTGTGTACCCTGTGGGGGTATTCCCGTTTGGGCTACTTGAGCTCCTTTAGTGCAATTTGCAGCGTGTGCACTCTCGCTGGTCCCAGAATTACAGTGTGTACTCCCTCTAGACCTAGAATTGCTACGTGTACTCCCCTTAGACCCAGAATTGTAATGTGACCCAATGCAGTGTTTACTTAGTTCAGTTCCAAAATAGTATTGGTAGCCCGTACCCTCCCCCAACTCACCTAGTTTAAAGCCCGTACCCTCCCCCAACTTACCTAGTTTAAAGCCCTGTGTAGTAGGCGGGCTAGACGGTGTCCAAGGACGTTCTTCCCCCTCTTGGTCAGGTGTAACCCGTCTGGTCCAAGCAGTCCCTGCAGTGCCTCTCCGTGGTGCAGGAACCCAAAGTTCATCTCCCTGCACCATTCCTGCAGCCAGTCGTTCACCCTCCGGACACGATCCTCCCTGGCACTGCCCTTGCCCCTCACTGGGAGGATCGAGGAGAAGACCACCTGCGCATCCATCCTCCTCAGCTTCTCTCCTAGGGCTCTGAAGTCTTCGGGTATGCTTTCTAGGGTGCCCCTGGCAGTGTCGTTGGTTCCGACATGGATGAGAATCATAGGGAAGTGATCTTGGGGCTTGATGAGTCTGCCAAGGCTAGCAGTTACATCCCGGATCTTGACCATATGATAACCCAACAGCCATGTTTCAGCATACTCTTCCTGTATCAGGGGTCCACACACTGTGAAGTGCCAGATCCTATACACCTAATAGGACACTGAAGCTCTGTCAGCGCTGATCCAGCACAAGCAGTAGCTGATACCAGGAGCTTTGGGTCATTGTGAGTGCCTGAATGTCAGTTGGACCATATGAATTAAAGTGGTCTCCTGAGTGGTTTGTCATCGTTTCCCCTTGGTCACTGCTATTTTCTTCTCCCTTAAAAAGAGGAGACTGAGAGGGGACATGATCGAAACATTCAAGGTACTGAAGGGAATAGACTTAGTAGATAAAGACAGGTTGTTCACCCTCTCCAAGGTAGAGAGAACGAGAGGGCACTCTCTAAAGTTAAAAGGGGATCGATTCCGTACAAACGTAAGGAAGTTTTTCACCCAGAGAGTGATAGAAAACTGGAACACTCTTCTGGAGGCTGTTATAGGGGAAAACACCCTCCAGGAATTCAAGACAAAGTTAGACAAGTTTCTGCTGAACAAGAACGTACGCAGGTAAGGCTTGTCTCTTTTAGGGCACTAGTCTTTGACCTAAGGGCCACCGCGTGAGCGGACTGCTGGGCACAATGGATCAGTGGTCTGACCCAGCAGCGGCATTTCTTATGTTCTTATGTTTATTGACGCTCTGTGGGTATCGTACTCTCTTTCCTCTCCGGGAAGTATGGCAGCATTTGAAAAAGCTAAGGGCTAAATTCACAAAGCAAACCAATTGTGTACCGATCGGTTTGCGACCCCTTTGTGACCAGATTTCCCTCCGGCCCGATTCACTTACCTCTCCTGTGATCCGCTTCGAATCCGTGCATGCAAATAAGGAGGAAATGCATGCAAAGTAGACAGGGACGCTATTCACCAACCAAATTTTTTAAACCAACTGGGCTGGCCAAGAAGCGACTGCTGGGGACCAGTCAAAAACGTCTTTCCAACTCTCCAGCTTCATAGAAGCCCTGCTCTCTGCACGCCCAAATCTCTCCTGCCTGCTGCCCCAATGCTCTTCCCCGGATCTCTCCTGCTTGCTCTGTCCCAAATTGCCACCCTGCTCTGCCCCGATCTCTCCTGCTTGCTCTGTCCCAAATTGCCACCCTGCTCTGCCCCGATCTCTCCTGCCTGCTCTTCCCCGAAGCGCTGCCCTGCTCAGCCCCAGTTTCCTCCTGCCTGCTGCCCTGAATCTCTCCTGCCCTTTCCCGCACTGTGAGCATATGGTTTTAACCCGCGGGTTTAAGCGGGTTAAAACCACGGGCTCGCTGGGCTAAAAAGTTTAAATATAAATTTTTAAAAAAGACGCGGCTCAAACGGGTCTAGACGCATGCGCAGACCATCTACAAATGGTCTGCGCATGCATCGGGTTCACACTAGAGAGTTGTGAGGGGACAGAAATCCCACTCCGTCCCCGCGAGGAATCCCCTCCATCCCCACCCATCCCCGTGGGGAATTCCCTCCATTCCCGCCCGTCCCTATAAACTTCAGAAGTAATTATTTCATTTAATTATGCTACTGAATTAAAGGCTCTGGTAGAGACTCATTTACAAATAAGCAAAGACTAAACTAAACCTTAAGTTTATATAACGCATCATCTCCATGGATACTTTATTAATTTGGAAATATTAATTGAGAAGAATACATACTTTGTAAACGGGTTTCTACCAGAGCTTCTAATGTAAATATAAAATATAAATACTCAGCTGATGAGAACCCCCAAGCTGTCAGCTGAGGATTTCCTTTGCAGTTGGCCGGGGGTCCCTTTTGCCATGCTTGACAGGCAGCAGTAGCGTCCCTGAGTCACAGATGCTGGCACTTCAGTGGCTCATGGATGCTGCCAGCGATTGCTGTGCTTGGTGAAGGGGAGTTCTGGCCGTCTCTAGAGGAGGTCCTCTGCTGGTGGTGCTTGGGGCTCCCCACCAGTCACAGCAAGGGTCAGCAAGTACTTCAACACTGTAGAAATAAAACTAGAAATGCATTGCCTTTTCTTTTGAACACAATACAAAGACATCTGCTATATACATTTCCCAAAGCTAACATAGTTTAGTCAATAAATTCCGTTTTTCACCTTTGTTGTCTGGAGACTTATTTTTCCATCAAGTTGGTCCCAGTTTCTTTTTTCTGCTTTCCCATCTTCTGTAAATTCTTCTGTTGCTGTCCATTGGTTCCTCCTACCATGGTCCAGCATTTATCCCTCTTTCATCCCCCGGACATGTGCAGCATCCTTCGCCCCTGCCCACCAACCCAGTGCCCAACATTTCTCCAGCACCATGCCAGATCTCTCCCTCCATTCCCTTCACCACTATGTCTAACATTCCTCCCTCTTGCATCCCTTTCAATCTGTCCCACTGTTCCCTTTCCAGCACATTTCTCCCTCTCATCTGTACCTCCCTCCCTCCCTATGACCAAAAATTCTCCTTTCTTCCATTCCCCATGTACATAATCATCTCTTTCCCTCTCACTGACACACCCATACCCAATTCTCCCTTTCTATTCCATCCCCCACTTCAGCATCTCTTTCCCTACCTTCCTCCATCCTCTCTCCCAAATTCATGCCTTGAATTTTTGTGTCCAAAAACACACTCCCTCCCCCACTTCTGTGTCCCGCGTTTGCGTCCAGATAACAGCAGGGGTTGGAGGCAGCTCGAGCCGACAGGCTAGTCTTCTTTTCCTGCCTACAGCACGAACATGTAGCCGACCGGAAGTCTTCCCCCAACGTCAGAGCGGACGTCGGAGGAAAGGCTTTGCATCAGTCACGTGCAGTGTGCAGGGCCTATTTGGAAATACTGAGCACCCATGAGCTTGTGTCCTGAAAACTTTCTTTGCACGGCGGATCCATTTGGTCTCCACAAGACACAGCATTGAGGATTTCTCCCCCACCCAAGTTTTTTTTTTTTTTGCAGTGATTTTTTTTGCTCTGATTCACCCACCATGCCTGTCCCCGGCATCTGGCACCATCCAGCTTCTCCACTGCTGCCCTTCCTGAACTATTGGTGGCGTGCCAGTTCCTTGGGGAAAGGGGCATCTCCATCCAGGATCACGACTTCTGCCAGCCCATCTTCATCCCCCTGTGCATGGATATCACCTTCAACCAGACCATCAAGGCCCTATATATTGAGCATTTTTTCATAACTGGCATCACCAAAATAAAGCAGTAAAACCCCAAACAAACCAAGTATGGTTGGGTTTCAGGCTAGCAAATTCTCTGGTGCCACAAGAACCAGGAAGATGCCGGCCTGGAGGTGCACCCAGTTCTACCCGCTGGTGAAGGTGCACTTCTCATCGGAGCTCAAGTTTTTCCTGTGCTCCATGTACGCCTAGTGTGCACGGTGCTTGAGCAGGCCCTCCCGCCATGCTGGTCCATCTGCGAACGGGTGCGGCAGGGCTGCAAGGCTCTGATGAACACATTCGGCTTCCAGTGGGCAGAACCATTCTGAAGACGACAGGGGAGTAGGAGCTGCTCTCCACCACCGCTCCCCCGCTCTACGGAGCGCCCAAATACGCCACCTCCAACCAGCCTTTCCACTGCTCACGGGTGCTTGGAGGAGAAAGACTGCACGGCCCCCCACGAGCCGGCCAGAGGCGACAGCTACGTGTTCTTCAGCCAGGAAGAGATCTGCCCGCTACCCTGCACGTGATTGATTGGAGCCTTCTCTCCAACGCCAGTTCTGATGTCGGGGGTTAGACTTCCGGTCGGCTACGTGTGTGTATGTGTGTGTGCTGCAGGTAGGAAAAGAAGAGGAGGCTCTCGCTTCTCGCCTCTCACTGCCTCTAACCCCGCGGGATCTCCATGACCCGAGATGGCATCCCCACGGGATCCCTGCGACCTGAGGTGGCGTCCCTACGGGATCCCCGTGACCCGAAGGGGGAACCCGCGGGATTCCCATCGTCCTCGTTCCCGTGCAGCTTTCTAGTTCACACACCAGCGATCCGTGCCAGCAGAGGGGGCGTTCCTCCGATCGCCTCCATCTGCATATTGGAGGTTAAGAATCCATCGGATTGGACACGGATCAGTCCCGATCGAGCAAGTTCGTGAATCTAGCCCAGGGGTAGGCAACTCCAGTCCTCGAGGGCCGGAATCCAGTCGGGTGTTCAGAATTTCCCCAATGAATATGCACTGAAAGCAGTGCATGCAAATAGATCTCATGCATATTCATTGGGGAAATCCTGAAAACCTGACTGGATTCTGGCCCTCGAGGACCACAGTTGCTCACCCCTGATCTAGCCCTTAGTACAGTGTTGCTGTAGTGGGGGGTGGGCTGTATGCATCCCAGCCACCTGATTTCTCACATTGTTTTGCCACTTGAAACAACCCCAAGGTCTCTTTCCCATTTGGGGGCATATCAGCCTCTCTGTCATCCTCCTCCTCCATCAGATACAGCCCCTTTGAATTAATCGACCTCTGATGCTTGTCTGAACATTTTTTCATTGACTCTTTTTATAAGTGTTGGGCATTCAACGATGACAAATATGTAAAAATGAGGGACTATGAAGACCATATGACTTATCTAGTCTGCCTAATCATGCCACCTACTATCCCTTCTTCTCCTGTAGAGATCCAACGTACTTGTGCCAAGCTTTCTTGAATTCAGATACACATTTTAACAGACCAGTGGTCCATCGTTCTTAGCAGTCCGCTCCCACGGTGGCCCTTAGGTCAAAGACCAGCGCCCTAACTGAGACTAGCCTTACCTGCATACGTTCTGGTTCAGCAGGAACTTGTCTAATCTTGTCTTGAATCCCTGGAGGGTGTTTTCCCCTATGACAGCCTCCGGAAGAACGTTCCAGCTCTCTACCACTCTCTGGGTGAAGAAGAACTTCCTTACGTTCGTACGGAATCTGTCCCCTTTCAACTTTAGAGAATGCCCTCTCATTCTCCCTACCTTGGAGAGGGTGAACAACCTGTCTTTATCTATTAAGTCTATTCCCTTTATTATTTTGAATGTTTCGATCATGTCCCCTCTCAGTTTCCTCTTTTCAAGGGAGAAGAGGCCCAATTTCTCTAATCTCTCCACCACCTCCAACGGGAGGCCGTTGCATGCATTCACCACCCTTTCTGTGAAAAGGTTACGTTATGTTATTTGCAGTCTTATTTTCCGTCAAAACCTCCTGAGCAAAGTTCGAGGTGGGTTACAATAATAATCGATATGCAACATGAAACTATCACTAACAGCGATCAGTGTGGTAATAACAATGTAGCTACACCGGCAGACAATCCATATCGATACAACAGCAGCAATGATTAATGTTCCAATAACTGTGGCCGCTGTCATATGAAGAGAGTAGTATTAATTGATTATTGTACAGGTAGAAATGTACATTGTGGGGTCAGGTTTACTTTTGGTATGGATTTCTAATGTCATCTAAATTCACCACATCTAGCGCTCTCCCTCTGTCCACACTGTTTTTAAGATCACTCATCATTCTTTCTACTCGTCTGATGCAGATCGTAGGATCCTCCTCAAAAAGATAAATGTTTTCCTTTTAACTCCTTCTATCACCCCTCCCCCATACCCGAGAAATACTAGGCATAAAGACAGCGAACAGAACCTGTCCTGAGTCCCTCCACTGCTCGTCTTTCTCTCGTCAGAGTGACTTCCATTTATCACCAGCCTGTTTTCTGTTACTCAGCCAACTTCTAATTCAATCCCTCCACTTGGGTCCCAGTTTAGCCATTAGTATCAGATGCTTTGCTGAAAGCTGAGTGAGCCAAATCCATTGCTTGTCCTTGATCTGATTATATAGTCATCTAATTGAGAAAATCAATCTAATTTCCTTCACTTAATCTATCTCTGGAATAAGCTTTGTGTCTGAGATCCTGCAGCCCTCTGGTTTATGGATGCTTAATTTTCCCACTATCAAGGTAAGACTAACTAGGGCTGGGATTCACTAACCTGCCCGATCAGGCCGGTTCATAGTCAAATGCACGCAAGACAACAGCGCGCGGACAAACGGGTGCAAGACAAGTGAGCGCAAGACAACTGAGCGGCAAGACAACTGAGCGGCAAGACATTTGAGCGCAAGACAATTCAGCGCAAATCATTTTCAGTGACAAGCACGAGCGGGACAACTGAGCGCAAGACATCTGAGCGCCGGCAAGTGAGCGCAGTAAAATCCGCGCAAGACAAATATCCCTTATAGAGCAAGTTCTAGCAAAACCAGAGCTTTACCTGTAACGGACACGGTCAGGCAGCGAAAGGAAGGCGGGCTGTTCTGAGCACATATATAAAGAGGAAACGTAACCATAGTAACGAAAATGCATTCACGTGACTTATATTCAAAACACAAAGAGGCAAGGGAACCATCCATACTGATAACATGGTGACGTGATCACATGTTAACGTGCTGAATGTGCGCATGCCCTTCCTTCGCCACGCGCCATTTTGAGGCGCGCTGAATTGTCGTTGCGCTGAGTTATCCTTGTGCTCAATTGTCTTGCGCTGAGTTATCACTGCGCTGAATTGTCTTGCGCTGAGTTATCCTTGCGCTCAATTGTCTTGCGCTGAGTTATCACTGCGCTGAATTGTCGTTGCGCTGAGTTATCCTTGTGCTCAATTGTCTTGCGCTGAGTTATCACTGCGCTGAATTGTCTTGCGCTGAGTTATCCTTGCGCTCAATTGGCTTGCGCTGAGTTATCCCTGCGCTCAATTGTCTTGCACTGATTTTTCTTGGCGGTTTTGTCTGCGCGCTTTTGTCTTGCGCGCATTTGACCTGTCACCGATCAGGCCCGATCTGGGTCCAATCCAGGCAGGTCTAATGAATTCAGGAACGAAAAATATGCAGATGGGGGCGATTGGAGGAATGCCCCCATCTGCCTGCACGGATCGCTCTATAGCGATCCCCGCGCATGCGCAGACCATCTGTAGATGGTTGCACATGCCCGTCTGAGACACGACCTTTTTTTTTTTTAACTTGAAAACTTTTTTTGTAAGTTTTTAGCCCTGTGAGCCCATGATTTTAACTCGCTTTAAACCCGCGGGTTAAAATCACAGGCTCGCTGGGCGGGGAAGGGCAGGAGAACGGCGATGCGGCAGGAGAGCTTCAGGGAAGGGCAGGAGAGCTTCAGGGAAGATCGAGGCAGAGCAGGGTAGCATTCGGGGCGAGCAGGCAGGAGAGATTGCAGGGCAGAGAGCAGGGCTTCCAGTTGGAAAGACGTTTTCAACTGGTCCCCAGCAGTCGCTTTTTCAGGTGATCGGCCAGCCCAGTCGGATCGGAAATTTGGTGTGGTGAATCACGTCCCAGCCTACTTTGCATGTGTTTCACCTCATTTGCATGCACGGATTTGAAGCGGATCGCAGGAGAGGTAAGTGAATCAGGCCAGATGGAAATATGATAGTAAAGGGGTAACAAATCGATTGGTATACGATCGGTTTGCTTTGTGAATCTAGCCCTAGCTCCGTTAACTCTCTTCTGAAGGGAACCGCAAGAGTCCTACAGCAGTGGTTCTTAAACCTGTCCTGGGGGACCTCCAGCCAGTCGGGTTTCAAGCTATCCCTAATGAATATGCATGAGAGAGATTTGCATATAATGGAAGTGACAGGTATGCAAATCTCTCTCATGCATATTCATTAGGGATATCTTGAAAACCTGACTGGCTGGGGGTCCCCCAGGACAGGTTTAAGAACCACTGGTATAGATGCTGCTTCGCGGCCTTCCCATGCCCTGATTTCCTCTGCCGGCGTCTCTGATGATGTCATCAGAGATGTGGCAGAGGAAATCAGAGCATGGGAAGGCCGTGAAGCAGCGTCTTTACTGTGATGCGGCTGCTGCTGGAGCTGGGAGGTTTGTGTTTCTCGCGGTGGGAGGGTCAATGGGGGTTCGTGTGCGCCGGGGAAGGGGGCGACGACGGCAGCGAACTTACAGTGAGGGCCGGAGCTAGCAAGCCCGCTGCGAGAGAGAGAGAGATGCATGGTAAGCACGCATGCGCACTCTACCGACCATGGAACTACAGATCAGGTAACACGGCGGTAAGAGTGCGCATGCGCACTTAGTATTTTATTATAGTAGATTCTCCTGAAATTTCAAGAGACTCTTGCAGGGGAAACGCAGAAAAGAGTGAGGAGCTCACCGGAGAGCAAGAAGGCCGCCTGGGTTTTAATCCTTTTCATGCACATATCAGTTGCACACAGTCTACTGCAAGGAGCTTTCCCCCTTTACAACTCCACCTCAGGAACAGCCAGACACTTTGCAAACATTAGAGAAAACCCTGAAAAGTTGAAAAGAAACGACAGAGCTCTGGAAATGGTTTATTACCTCTGCTATTTACAAATTCATTTTACGATCTGTTCATGATTCTTTTTTAAAATGCTATAAAGCTCAGACATTTGTTAATAAATAAAGTTTGCGACGTTAGCAGCAGTCCCAGTGTTGATTCTTCCTCTGATGTCACTTCCTAGACGTGGGTCCAGGAAGTGATGCCGGAGGAAGAGCCGACTGGTGCGAGCAGCAGGTTGGGGTTGCTGCTCACTCCGCGAATGTTAAAGAGATACAGGGGAAGGGAAGCAGCGCATGCGCAGTGGTGGTGGTGGGCGCCCACCAAGACAGCGCCTGAAGTTGACCGCCGCCCCCTTACTGAGTTGGACTGTTACAGATTTCTACACAGAATCCCTAACATGTGTCAGACAGGGAGAAGGAAAGACTCTCGCCTACTACAGAACAGAGGATCACAAATAAGAAATAGAAAGCTGGAATGGAAACCCCCCCAGGAAAACCGGATCGATTTTTCACTCCGTCAAAAATGACAAAGACTAGGGGACACTCAATGAAACTGCAGAGAAATACTTTTAAAACCAATAGGAGGAAATTTTTTTTCACTCAGAGAATAGTTAAGCTCTGGATTGCGTTGCCCAAGGATGTGGTAAGATCAATTAATATAGCTGGTTTTAAAAAAGGTTTGGGCAAGTTCCTGGAGGAAAAGTCCATAGTCTGTTATTGAGAAAGCCATGGGGGAAGCCACTGCTTGCCTTGGATTGGTAGTATGGAATGTTGCTACTCTTGGGTTCTAGAATCTTGATACTCTCTGGGATTCCAGAATCTTGCTATTCCTTGAGATTCTGTATGGAATGTTGCTACTCTTTGGGATTCTAGAATCTTGTTACTCTGTGGGATTCCGGAATCTTGCTATTCTTTGAGATTCTGTATGGAATGTTGCTACTCTTTGGGGTTCTAGAATCTTGTTACTCTCTGGGATTCCGGAATCTTGCTATTCCTTGAGATTCTGTATGGAATGTTGCTACTCTTTGGGATTCTAGAATCTTGTTACTCTCTGGGATTCCGGAATCTTGCTATTCCTTGAGATTCTGTATGGAATGTTGCTACTCTTTGGGGTTCTAGAATCTTGTTACTCTCTGGGATTCCGGAATCTTGCTATTCCTTGAGATTCTGTATGGAATGTTGCTACTCTTTGGGATTCTAGAATCTTGTTACTCTCTGGGATTCCGGAATCTTGCTATTCCTTGAGATTCTGTATGGAATGTTGCTACTCTTTGGGATTCTAGAATCTTGTTACTCTCTGGTATTCCGGAATCTTGCTATTCTTTGAGATTCTGTATGGAATGTTGCTACTCTTTGGGGTTCTAGAATCTTGTTACTCTCTGGGATTCCGGAATCTTGCTATTCTTTGAGATTCTGTATGGAATGTTGCTACTCTTTGGGGTTCTAGAATCTTGTTACTCTCTGGGATTCCGAAATCTTGCTATTCCTTGAGATTCTGTATGGAATGTTGCTACTCTTTGGGATTCTAGAATCTTGTTACTCTCTGGGATTATGGAATCTTGCTATTCCTTGATTCTGTACAGAATGTTGCTACTCTTTGGGATTCTAGAATCTTGTTACTCTCTGGTATTCCGGAATCTTGCTATTCTTTGAGATTCTGTATGGAATGTTGCTACTCTTTGGGGTTCTAGAATCTTGTTACTCTCTGGGATTCCGGAATCTTGCTATTCCTTGAGATTCTGTATGGAATGTTGCTACTCTTTGGGATTCTAGAATCTTGTTACTCTCTGGGATTATGGAATCTTGCTATTCCTTGATTCTGTACGGAATGTTGCTACTCTTTGGGATTCTAGAATCTTGTTACTCTCTGGGATTCCGGAATCTTGCTATTCTTTGAGATTCTGTATGGAATGTTGCTACTCTTTGGGGTTCTAGAATCTTGTTACTCTCTGGGATTCCGGAATCTTGCTATTCTTTGAGATTCTGTATGGAATGTTGCTACTCTTTGGGGTTCTAGAATCTTGTTACTCTCTGGGATTCCGAAATCTTGCTATTCCTTGAGATTCTGTATGGAATGTTGCTACTCTTTGGGATTCTAGAATCTTGTTACTCTCTGGGATTATGGAATCTTGCTATTCCTTGATTCTGTACAGAATGTTGCTACTCTTTGGGATTCTAGAATCTTGTTACTCTCTGGGATTTTGGAATCTTGCTATTCCTTGAGATTCTGTATGGAATGTTGCTACTCTTTGGGATTCTAGAATCTTGTTACTCTCTGGTATTCCGGAATCTTGCTATTCTTTGAGATTCTGTATGGAATGTTGCTACTCTTTGGGGTTCTAGAATCTTGTTACTCTCTGGGATTCCGGAATCTTGCTATTCCTTGAGATTCTGTATGGAATGTTGCTACTCTTTGGGATTCTAGAATCTTGTTACTCTCTGGGATTATGGAATCTTGCTATTCCTTGATTCTGTACGGAATGTTGCTACTCTTTGGGATTCTAGAATCTTGTTACTCTCTGGGATTCCGGAATCTTGCTATTCTTTGAGATTCTGTATGGAATGTTGCTACTCTTTGGGGTTATAGAATCTTGTTACTCTCTGGGATTCCAGAATTTTGCTATTCTTTGAGATGCTGTATGGAATGTTGCTACTTTTTGGGATTCTAGAATCTTGTTACTCTCTGGGATCCCGGAATCTTGCTATTCTTTGAGATTCTGTATGGAATGTTGCTACTCTTTGGGGTTCTAGAATCTTGTTACTCTCTGGGATTTCGGAATCTTACTATTCTTTGAGATTCTGCATGGAATGTTGCTACTCTTTGGGGTTCTAGAATCTTGTTACTCTCTGGGATTCCGGAATCTTGCTATTCTTTGAGATTCTGTATGGAATGTTGCTACTCTTTGGATTTTTACCAGGCACTAGAGACTTGGATTGCCACCATGAGAACAGGCTACTGGGCTTGATGGACCATTGGTCTGACCCAGTAAGGCTATTCTTAGGTTCTTAAGTGTGCGTGGAAAATGCAAAAATAGAAAAGGTGCACCTTTCCCAAAGCAGACGCATGCCAGCCATTTTTTGTTGTTGGGGGGAGGGGTGGAACTTTCCACCCTATGCCATCCTATGTGCTTGCTTGCTTTGTGTACTTGTCTCTGCATGTGTATGGTAATGAAGTTTGACTGGCATTGTGCCAGTTTGCTACTTCATGGAATGGTTTGTGCCCCCTAGCTCACTCCTTCCTTTCGTCTGCCTCAGATGGCAGCTTCATGTTCCAGTGCTGGGGTTTGGGCTGGGGGTGTGTGGAAGGCTCTCAGAGCGAATCACCGTTAGCCTGCGTCAGATCTGAAGAACTCTCACATCAGCTGGTAATCGCTTACTGTAGCTGTCGCCTCAGGCTTGTTCTCAGCGGTCTCTGTAGGGTGACATTTCCCAGCAGAAACGTAAGTGAGAGCTATCATTGTTCTTAGCTCAAAGTAAATATTGCTTCGGAACGTTTTCTTACATTGAATTACTTCACATAAGGGAAATAACATCTCAGTAAAATCAAGATTGGTAGAAATAGCATGACAGAAGCATTTCAGTGTGGAATCTGTTTTCATCCTAGAGCAATGTATTAGAGAAAGACATTGGGACAAATTTTTCTTCATCCCTGCGGGAACTCATTTTCTCATCCTGTCCCCACGAGTTCTTTTCCTGTCCCTGCCCTGTTCCTACAAACTCCGTCCTCATCTGCACAAGCCTCAAACGCTTTAAAATCCTAAGTGGCAACATTCTAGAGCTCAGATTGTGATGTCATAATGCCTCATTCCACCAATGCCTAAACTCCGTCCTTATCTGTACAAGCCTCAAACCCTTTCAAATCCTAAGTAGCAACATTCTAGAGCTCAGATTGTGATGTCATAATGCCTCATTCCACCAATGCCTAAGCTCCGTCCTCATCTGCACAAGCCTCAAACCCTTTAAAATCCTAAGTAGCAACATTCTAGAGCTCAGATTGTGATGTCATAATGCCTCATTCCACCAATGTCTAAGCTCTGTCCTCATCTACACAAGGCTCAAACACTTTAAAATCCTAAGTAGCAACATTCTAGAGCTCAGATTGTGATGTCATAATGCCTCATTCCACCAATGTCTAAGCTCTGTCCTCATCTACACAAGGCTCAAACACTTTAAAATTCTAAGTAGCAACATTCTAGAGCTCAGATTGTGATGTCATAATGCCTCATTCCACCAATACCTAAACTCCGTCCTTATCTGTACAAGCCTCAAACCCTTTCAAATCCTAAGTAGCAACATTCTAGAGCTCAGATTGTGATGTCATAATGCCTCATTCCACCAATGCCTAAGCTCCGTCCTCATCTGCACAAGCCTCAAACCCTTTAAAATCCTAAGTAGCAACATTCTAGAGCTCAGATTGTGATGTCATAATGCCTCATTCCACCAATGTCTAAGCTCCGTCCTCATCTACACAAGGCTCAAACCCTTTAAAATCCTAAGTAGCAACATTCTAGAGCTCAGATTGTGATGTCATAATGCCTCATTCCACCAATGTCTAAGCTCTGTCCTCATCTACACAAGGCTCAAACACTTTAAAATTCTAAGTAGCAACATTCTAGAGCTCAGATTGTGATGTCATAATGCCTCATTCCACCAATACCTAAACTCCGTCCTTATCTGTACAAGCCTCAAACACTTTCAAATCCTAAGTAGCAACATTCTAGAGCTCAGACTGTGATGTCATAATGCCTCATTCCACCAATGCCTAAGCTCCGTCCTCATCCGCTCAAGCCTCAAACACTTTAAAATCCTAAGTAGCAACATTCTAGAGCTCAGAGTGTGATGTCATAATGCCTCATTCCACCAATGCCTAAGCTCCGTCCTCATCCGCTCAAGCCTCAAACACTTTCAAATCCTAAGTGGCAACATTCTAGAGCTCAGATTGTGGTGTCATAATGCCTCATTCCACCAATGCCTGAGCTCCGTCCTCATCTGCACAAGCCTCAAACACTTGAAAATCCTAAGTGGCAACATTCTACAGCTCAGATTGTGATGCCATAATGCCTCATTCCACCAATGCCTAAGCTCCGTCCTCATCTGCACAAGCCTCAAACCCTTTCAAATCCTAAGTAGCAACATTCTAGAGCTCAGACTGTGATGTCATAATGCCTCATTCCACCAATGCCTAAGCTCCGTCCTCATCTGCACAAGCCTCAAACCCTTTAAAATCCTAAGTAGCAACATTCTAGAGCTCAGATTGTGATGTCATAATGCCTCATTCCACCAATGTCTAAGCTCTGTCCTCATCTACACAAGGCTCAAACACTTTAAAATCCTAAGTAGCAACATTCTAGAGCTCAGATTGTGATGTCATAATGCCTCATTCCACCAATGTCTAAGCTCTGTCCTCATCTACACAAGGCTCAAACACTTTAAAATTCTAAGTAGCAACATTCTAGAGCTCAGATTGTGATGTCATAATGCCTCATTCCACCAATACCTAAACTCCGTCCTTATCTGTACAAGCCTCAAACACTTTCAAATCCTAAGTAGCAACATTCTAGAGCTCAGACTGTGATGTCATAATGCCTAAGCTCCGTCCTCATCCGCTCAAGCCTCAAACCCTTTAAAATCCTAAGTAGCAACATTCTAGAGCTCAGATTGTGATGTCATAATGCCTCATTCCACCAATGCCTAAGCTCCGTCCTCATCTGCACAAGCCTCAAACCCTTTAAAATCCTAAGTAGCAACATTCTACAGCTCAGATTGTGATGTCATAATGCCTCATTCCACCAATGCCTAAGCTCCGTCCTCATCTGCACAAGCCTCAAACCCTTTAAAATCCTAAGTAGCAACATTCTAGAGCTCAGATTGTGATGTCATAATGCCTCATTCCACCAATGCCTAAGCTCCGTCCTCATCTGCACAAGCCTCAAACCCTTTAAAATCCTAAGTAGCAACATTCTAGAGCTCAGATTGTGATGTCATAATGCCTCATTCTACCAGTGTCTAAGCTCTGTCCTCATCTACACAAGGCTCAAACACTTTAAAATTCTAAGTAGCAACATTCTAGAGCTCAGATTGTGATGTCATAATGCCTCATTCCACCAATACCTAAACTCCGTCCTTATCTGTACAAGCCTCAAACACTTTCAAATCCTAAGTAGCAACATTCTAGAGCTCAGACTGTGATGTCATAATGCCTCATTCCACCAATGCCTAAGCTCCGTCCTCATCCGCTCAAGCCTCAAACACTTTAAAATCCTAAGTAGCAACATTCTAGAGCTCAGAGTGTGATGTCATAATGCCTCATTCCACCAATGCCTAAGCTCCGTCCTCATCCGCTCAAGCCTCAAACACTTTAAAATCCTAAGTGGCAACATTCTAGAGCTCAGATTGTGGTGTCATAATGCCTCATTCCACCAATGCCTGAGCTCCGTCCTCATCTGCACAAGCCTCAAACACTTGAAAATCCTAAGTGGCAACATTCTACAGCTCAGATTGTGATGCCATAATGCCTCATTCCACCAATGCCTAAGCTCCGTCCTCATCTGCACAAGCCTCAAACCCTTTAAAATCCTAAGTAGCAACATTCTAGAGCTCAGACTGTGATGTCATAATGCCTCATTCCACCAATGCCTAAGCTCCGTCCTCATCTGCACAAGCCTCAAACACTTTAAAATCATAAGTGCTTGAGGCTTGTGCGGTTAAAGCAGAGTTTACAGGAATGGGACCACGACAGTGACAAAACTCAGGAGGACAGGACGGGGAAATTGAGTTCCTGCGGGGACAGAAACAAATTTGTCCCCATGTCATTCTCTACAATGTATCATTTGCCAGATGGAGAAATAATTTGAGGCGTAGGAGCCTGCTAACAAGACGGCCTGTCTCTGAGGCCTAGCTTTCAACATACAAGTGACCGTGTGTGTCAGTCACAACGTTGGACAGAAATATTTTGGGTGGCAACAGGGGAGTCAAGCAAGGTATGAAAGGGGCAAGCGGAGTGATCCTTCCTGATGTCACTCGCACCATCACCACATTAGCTGTATAAAATACTGGAAGAAAGAGGGTCCTCTTTGCAGAACTCCTCCCAGCCACACTCGCTCCCTCCCCACCCCCAGTGAACTCCATGGAGAGACAGCGATTCACATGCTGCATGTGACAAGCCTTCCCTCTGACGTCAACTCTGACGTTGGAGAGGAGTTTTCTGGGTCAGCTACCTATGGCAGCATGTGAGTTATGTCCCTGCATAGAGTTCACTGGGTGTGGAGGGAGCGAGTACAGCTCCATCAAGTAACTGGGTCAGCTTCGGGGGTGGGGGGGCCGGGCAGGCAGGGAGGGAGGGATCCCCAGCAGCGGCTTGAGCAGGGGGCAGGTGGGCAGGCAGGGATCCCCAGTGGCAGCCGTTTCTACTGACAGGCAGGAAATATCTTCTTCAGCGGCCAGGCCGTGTACCCCCAAGATACAGGTGCTATTAAAAATCCACATAAAATATATCTCGGACCAAAACCAGAGAGAGGTATGGACCCAACACGGTCTGTGTTTCGACAATGCTGTCTTTCTCAGGGGTCCCTCAAAGTCCTGATATTACCAAGTGTAACTCTGTTTTTTGTATTTAATCCACATGCTTTAATATCAGATCTTTTAGGGACCCCTGAGGAAGACAGCATTGTGGAAACAAGGATCATGTTGGGTCCATACCTCTCTCTCTGGTTTTGGTCCGAGATATATTTTATGTGGATTTTTTTTTTTTTTTAATTCTTTATTCATTTTCAAATTTACAATAAGTGTAACAATATATCCAAACAAATTAACAATAAATATAACACTTAATAATCATCAATGGTACAAATAATATGCTCTTATCTCCCACCCTTCCCACCCTTTCTTATCATATAATCAATACCTTATACAATATGTAACAATCAATTTACCCTCCCCTCCCCCCCTCACAATCAAACTTGTAAATTTAAGGGAAAAAAATTAAAATAAAATGTCATCTAATCGGTACAATACTTTGTAAATGGCTCTCACACATCCTGAAATGTCCTGAAAACTCCCCGCTGTATTGCAATAAATCTTTCCATTTTATAAACATGACATAAGGAATTCCACCAGAAATTACTACTCCAGTTTTTCCAAATATAAGTAATGTATGTGGATTTTTTTAAAATAAAGCCTGTATCTTGAACATCACCAGCTCCACAGATCTCTTTGTTTTCACTGCTTTGGACTAAAGCAGATTATACACCGAGGGGATCTCGCAACCATTTAGGCCAACAGAACAACCTGTGGGGAAGATCTGCTTTATTTATTGGGTTTAAAGTATATAATTTTTTTTTCTGGTGTTTGTAGGACTGTGGAGGAGTATAGGAAAAAAAAAAAGTCTTCAGTTCAGGCAGGAAATGCTTTGCTTGAACTAAATATGTGACCATCTCTGGGAAAAAGTGACTATAAGTAACAGATCCAAAATGCTGAGAAAGGCGGATTTTTCATGACATGGATCCATATTACAAATTATTTGCTGTGAAAGGATTTATTAAAACATCATTTTTTTTTTGTTTCTGAAGTCACTTTATCCCAAAGATAAAGTGTCGTTTGAACATGAACAAGTGAAATTTTTGGTTCATGCAAAACCCCCCAAAACAACCCACCATTAAGGGGAATGTTATTATATATCTCGCTGGTAGCCTTTTCCTGTATTTATTTCATTTTATTCTTAAACTCCTAACCAATCGCATTGGACATCACATCACAGTGACAGGAAATAACCTCCCTAGTCCCACACTGAAACAAAGAAGTCAAAAAGTCACACAAAGAAAAGCCTCAGCTTAATAGGAAGTCCTCTAAACCTCAAAAGAGTGAAAAAGCAAGGTCAAAGAAAACTGAAGACAATGGTGTAATTGTATATATAAGAGTTGCCAAAAACCAAAATATGGAAAAGGCTCATACCATCTTAAAAACATAAGAATAGCCTCACTGGGTCAAACCAAAGGTCCATCAAGCCCAGTAGCCCGTTCTCACAGTGGCCAATCCAGGTCCCTAGTACCTGGCCAAAACCCAAAGAGTAGCAACATTCCATACAGAATCTCAAATAATAGCAAGATTCCGGAATCCCAGAGAGTAACAAGATTCTAGAACCCCAAAGAGTAGCAACATTCCATATAGAATCTCAAAGAATAGCAAGATTCCGGAATCCCAGAGTAACAAGATTCTAGAACCCCAAAGAGTAGCAACATTCCATACAGAATCTCAAAGAATAGCAAGATTCAGGAATCCCAGAGAGTAACAAGATTCTAGAACCCCAAAGAGTAGCAACATTCCATGCTACCGATCTAGGGCAAGCAGTGGCTTCCCCCATGTCTTTCTCAAGAACACACTATGGACTTTTCCTCCAGGAAATTGTCCAAAGCTAAGTCTGAGATATCAGACACATTTTTAAGTGATCAGGGATCCAAAATATACAGCCTATGCTTCAAAATACCATTCGGCACTGCATCCACCTACCTAACTGTTCACTAAGACAAACTCCGCTTCTCACACAGAACATTACTATTCACCTTTCCAACTCCCAAAGGATACCAATTCAAAAGATTCCTCAACACTTTCCTTCCAACCAGGAATCTGGAACAATCCTCTAAGTGACTTATTCCTTAACTCATCGTCATACCAATCATTCAGGAGATCACTGAAAACCCATTTATTGGACACATTCGTTTAAACCTCCTCAAACGATTTCCTCTACGTATACTTGCATGCTCCTGCCTTCTGATATATCCGTATAATTATGTGGCACGCCTGTTTGTTTCCTCCTACTTCATGATTATGATGTAACTTCGCTGCATTCACAAAGCCTCTCTTCTTGTAAACCATCTTGAACTGAAAAGTATGACGGGATATAAATAAATCTATTATTATTGTTATCTAAACACAGAAAAAGGTGGGGCCTCATTGGAGAGCAAGTGGTCTCAACGCCAAACATGCCTTACGAGTCAAATCCTAGAAACAAAGCGTCCGTCAACAAAAGTAATTCTTCAACATGTAGGCCTTGATCCACAGCCAAAGCAAAGAAAAGCTTCCGGTGAAGTGTGCCAAATTTGAGAACCATCTAAAGTGGCCGTTGCCACCTGGGGAGTTGCATGTGTAGGTTGAGCCAAAGCCTTTTAGCTGGAATGAAATTCAAATTAGAGAATGACACGGTGGCGGTTTACCCGCGGCCACCACATTTTAGCCGCGGGTCACCCGCCGAAAACGGGGAAGAAAACTAGCAGTTGCTGCGGCGACGGGGACAAGGCCATTCACCGCCCGAGGGGCGGTGAATGGTCTTGTCCCCGCAGTGAGGCATGAAGGATCGCGCGGTCCCCGCAGCTCACACCCGCCTGCCCAATCGATTCTAGTGTTTAGCCAGCTCTCTCCCTTCTCCTCACCTTAGTTTGTAGATTTTCTTTTTCGGCGACCCGCACGCTATCAGAGAGCCGCGCACCCGCTGCTGCTCAGTTTCGATCTTCTGCTCTGACGCAACCGGAAACAGGAAGTTGCAGCAGAGCAGAAGATTGAACACTGAGCAGCCACGCGTGCGCGGCTCTTTGGGAAAGCGTGCAGGTCGCCGAAAAATAAAACCTATAAACTAAGGTGAGGAGAAGGGAGAGAGCTGGCTAAACACTAGGATCGATTGGGCAGGCAGGTAGTGGCTGCGGGGGCCGTGCGATCGCTAGTGTTCCCGGCTCAAATTGGAAGGAGGGAGTGAAAGGGAAAAGGATTCTGGGCCAAGGGGATGAAGTCGGAAAGAAAAACCCACAGCAGGAAAGAAAGGGAAGGACTGGCAGGTGAGCCAGATGCTAGAAGCAGGGGGGGGGGGGGGGAAGAAAGAGGGAAAAAAGCTAGATGGGGTTGAAAAGAAGAGACACACTGGTATGGAAGAGGAAGATAGGGGAAATCTGGACACAGGAAGGTAATAGAAAGAGGGGAAATTATGTGCATGGGGCATAGGGACAGAGACATAAAGGGGACATGCCATGGGGATGGTATATGGACACAGGGGGGGCAATGACAGATACATAGGGGAGATATTAGAAATGGAGAAAATAGGAGCACAGAAGCGAGATGGTTTGTGGGGATGGGACAGGGACCGAGCTTGCAGGCTCCAGTGGCTTGCACAAATTACATTGTAACGTGCCATGAAAATAAGAGGAAGGAAGGTAGATAGGCCACGCGAGAGGAGCTGAAGGGTAGTAGAAAGGAACAGATGGTAAAGGAGGGAGGGAAGGGTGGTGGTGGAAAGGAATAGAACAGACATTGAAGGAGGGTGGAGAGGAACAGACACCCAAGGGAAATGTGGAAGACAGAGTGGGAAGAAGACAGATGCCAGACTATGCGGGAGCGGAGGGAAGAAGATGGGTCCTAGACCAATTGGGGGGGGGGGTTAAGGGAGAGGCACAGTAACAGCAAATGGAAGACGCAGAGAGAAGACACACAGTAGATGGAAGGAATTCAATGAGAAGATGTGGAAAGCAGAAACCAGACAACAAAGGTAGAAAAAAAAATTCTATTTATTTATTTATTTTTTGCTTTAGGATAAAATAGTATATTAGTTGTGTTGATAAAAATTTATAAACAAAGCCCTGCCAGCTGAACATCTCTTTCTCTAGTTCAGCAGCAGGAACTTTGATTTATAAGAAAGGAATAAGCTAAATATTACAGTACTAAGGCTTATATGGATGCAGCGGGGACGGTGACGGGGCGGTGAATGGGATGGCAGTGGCGGTGACGGGGCGGTGAAAGGGATGGCGGTGACGGTGACGGGGCGGTGAAGGGAACGGCGGTGACGGGGCGGTGCAGAGGATGGTGGGCCGGTGACGGGGCGGTGACGGGGACAGATTTTTTCCCCGTGTCATTCTCTAATTCAAATCTTTCTTGCAGAAATTACAGCCTGTATGGAAAGTCGGATAAGGGGCCCCTTTCACTATCTAGCTTGGTGTACCAAATGCTACATGTTCTATTGCAGTGGTTCCCAATCCTGGAGGACCACAAGGCCAATCGGGTTTTCTAGATGTCCCTAATGAATATGCATGAGAGAGATTTGCATATAATGGAAGTGACAGGTATGCAAATCTCTCTCATGCATATTCATTAGGGATATCTTGAAAACCTGACTGGCTGGGGGTCCCCCAGGACAGGTTTGGGAACCACTGTTCTATTGCAATGGTTCCCAATCCTGGCCTGGAGGACCACCAGGCCAATCGGGTTTTCAGGCTAGCCCTAATGAATATGTATGGAGCAAATTTGCATGCCTGTCACATTCATTATATGCCAATCTCTCTCATGCATATTCATTAGGGCTAGCCTGAAAACCCGATTGGCCTGGTGGTCCTCATAGAAACATAGAACATAGAAGATGACGGCAGAAAAGGGCTACAGCCCATCAAGTCTGCCCACTCTGCTTACCCACCCCCTGTCTATGCCCTAATGACCCTCGTAGGGATCCCACATGGGTATCCCATTTATTCTTAAAGTCTGGCACTCTGTCTGCCTCGATCACCTGCACTGGAAGCTTGTTCCAATGATCAACCACTCTCTCTGTGAAGAAATACTTTCTGGTGTCTGCAGCAGCCACTCTCTCCTCCTCTCCCTATTGGCTAAGGCTCTTAACATTTGCATCTCCTCTTCCTATAGGCTAAGGCTCTTTACACCTGCATTGTGATGTCATAGAACTTTCTCATTATAGAAACATGATGGCAGATAAAGGCCAAATGACCCATCATAGAAACATAGAAGATGACGGCAGAAAAGGGCTACAGCCCATCAAGTCTGCCCACTCTGCTTACCCACCCCCTGTCTATGCCCTAATGACCCTCGTAGGGATCCCACATGGGTATCCCATTTATTCTTAAAGTCTGGCACTCTGTCTGCCTCGATCACCTGCACTGGAAGCTTGTTCCAATGATCAACCAGTCTCTCTGTGAAGAAATACTTTCTGGTGTCTGCAGCAGCCACTCTCTCCTCCTCTCCCTATTGGCTAAGGCTCTTAACATTTGCATCTCCTCTTCCTATAGGCTAAGGCTCTTTACACCTGCATTGTGATGTCATAGAACTTTCTCATTATAGAAACATAGAAACATGATGGCAGATAAAGGCCAAATGACCCATCATAGAAACATAGAAGATGACGGCAGAAAAGGGCTACAGCCCATCAAGTCTGCCCACTCTGCTTACCCACCCCCTGTCTATGCCCTAATGACCCTCGTAGGGATCCCACATGGGTATCCCATTTATTCTTAAAGTCTGGCACGCTGTCTGCCTCGATCACCTGCACTGGAAGCTTGTTCCAATGATCAACCACTCTCTCTGTGAAGAAATACTTTCTGGTGTCGCCATGAAATTTTCCGCCCCTGAGTTTGAGCGGGTGCCCTCTTGTGGCCGAGGGCCCCTTGAGAAAGAAAATATCATCTTCCACTTCGACATGTCCCGTGAGGTACTTAAATGTTTCGATCATGTCTCCCCTCTCCCTACGTTCCTCGAGAGTGTAGAGCTGCAATTTGTTCAGTCTCTCTTCGTACGAGAGACCCTTGAGCCCCGAGATCGACCTTCGTAGAGATCCCATAGACATCCCATTTATTCTTAAAGTCCAGCACGATGCTGGTCTCGATCAGCCCATCAAGTCTGCTGACCCATCCCCTTAAGTCTACACTAGAGAGTTGCGCGGGGACAGAAATCCCACCTGTCCCCACCCGTCCCCGCGAGGAATCCCTCTGTTCCCACCCGTCTCCGCAAGGAATCCCCTCCGTCCCCGCGAGGAATCCCCTACGTCCCTATAAACTACAGAAATAGTTATTTCATTTAATTACGGTATGCTACTGAATTAAAGGCTCTAGTAGAAACCCATTTAAAAATAAGCAAAAAGACTTTATTAATTTGGAAATATTAATTGGGAGGAATACATACTTTGTAAACGGGTTTCTACCAGAGCCTCTAATGTTTATAAATTTTTATCAACACAACTAATATACTACTTTATCCTGAAGCAAAACAAAAAAAAAAAAATTTTTTTCCTACCTTTGTTACCTGGTTTCTGCTTTCTTCATGTTCTCATTCAATTCCTTCCATCCACTGTCTCTTTTCTCTCTGTGTCTTCCATTTGCTTGTTACTGTGCCTCTCCCTTTCTCCCCCCTCCCAAATTGGTCTGGCACCCATCTTTTTCCCTCCGCTCCCCCCATAGTCTGGCACCTCTGTCTTCTTCCCTGCCAGTGTCTTCTCCCCATTCCCTCTTCCCCATTTCCTTTCAGTGTCCTTCTCCCTCCACCATCTTCCCCATGTCCTGTCAGGCAGCATCCTTCTCCCCCCTCTGCCTTCCCCATGTCCTTTCAGCGGCCTTCTCCCCCCCTATTTTCCCCATGTCCTTTCAGCGGCCTTCTCCACCCCTGTTTTCCCCATGTCCTTTCAGTGGCCTTCTCCACCCCTTTGTCTTCCCCAGTGCTTTCAGGGTCCTTCTCCCCCCTCTGTCTTCACCATGTGCTTTCAGCATCCTTCCCCCCCTCCTCCCGTTTTCCCCATGTCCTTTCAGCGTCCTTCTCCACCCCTTTGTCTTCCCCAGTGCTTTCAGCGGCCTTCTCCCCCCTTAAGCGTCTTTTCTTCTCCACTCCACCTTTCCTCCCTCCCTGCCCCTTACCTTTGTGGCGCTTCCCCACCCGACCGACAACAGAACAGGCCTGGTCGGACAAATCTCCCTGTCCTGTAGCCGCGAATCTAAATTACCTTCTTACAGCAGCTGGAGTAGTGAAGCTGCTGTAAGAGGTAATTTAGATTCGCGGCTACAGGGCAGGGAGGTTTGTCGGCCGGGCCTGTTGTCGGTCGATCGGGGGACCTGACCGGCTGTGCACATTCCCTGGGGCGGACCGCCCCCTCCCCCCTCTTTCGTACGCCATTGCCTTCTTCCTACCTGCCCTGCCGCACACAGCCGACCGGAAGTCTTCCTGATGTCAGCGCTGATGTCGGAGGAAGGGAGGGCTTTGCTTAAGCCCTCCCTCCAACGTCAGCGCTGACATCGGGAAGACTTCCGTTTGGCTGTGTGCTGCGACAGGGCAGGTAAGGAGGAGGAGACTACCCTCGCGGCTCGAGTGCACTGCGATCCAGCCCCGCAGGAACCCCGCGACCCTCGGAGGCGTCCCCACGGGATCCCCGTGACCCTAAGGGGCGTCCCTACGGGATCCCCGCGACCCTAGGGGGCGTCCCCATGGGATCCCTGTGACCCAAAGGGGGAACCCGTGGGATCCCCGCGGGTCCCACGGGATTCCCATCATCCCCGTTCCCGTGCAGCTCTCTAGTCTACACCTAGCGACCAATTTTTCAGTTCGACCCTCGTAGGGATCCCACATAGGTATCCCATTTATTCTTAAAGTCCAGCACGCTGCTGGCCTCGATCACCTGCGCTGGAAGCTTATTCCAACAGTCAACCACTCTTTCTGTGGAATACTTCCTGATGTCGCCATGAATTTTCCCGCCCCTGAGTTTGAGCGGATGCCCTCTAGTGGCCGAGGGTCCCCTGAGAAAGAAGATTTCATCTTCCACTTCGATACGTCCTGTGATGTATTTAAATGTCTCTATCATGTCTCCCCTCTCCCTACATTCCTCCTTCTTACAGAATCGCTGCTCTTAAGCATGCTTAAGCGCTCACATGGCCGCCTAACTTTTAGTTTTACCTAGAGCTGGCCTATTTATTGGGTGCCTCCAACATAGGTGCCCAAATAGGTGCCGCTCAGCGTGATTCACTAAACAGCACCCAATTTTACTTGAATCGCGCTGAACAGTGCCTAATTAGGCGCCCAACTTTTGGGCACTTCTTATAGAATTTGCCCTCTAATCTTTCATTGCCCCAGGTACATTAGATAGATTGTGATTCCACCAGAACAGACAGGGGAAAGTGCTTGAGTACCTGGATGTAAACCGCTTAGACAACCTCCATTGATAGGTGGTGTATTAATCTGTATTCCTCAACAGTTACTTCCATGTCTCCACACATTGAGCTCAGGCAAAGTAAAGTCCATCGTAGAGTCCCAAGTTAATCTTCATTCATCATCCCCAACTTTCTTCAAGGATTGAATAGTTTGCCTTTTATTTAAAGTATGATGTCAATTCCAGTATGGTAGAATGGACAAATTTCCGAGTGTTGGCGTCTATACATTCCGGGAGCTATGTTTGAATGCTGGTGCATAGGGTCAAGTGGCCCAGAGCTCCCCACTCAACCATCCCAGAAACTCATGACATTTTTTCAGGAGAGGCTAACCAATGTTTTGGGACATGATCTCAACTAGGTCCAAAGTTAGGGACCCCTTAATTTGGGCCACTTTTATGTATCTGCAGAAGATGTCGAGTGGGGACCGTCTTGAAATTGGACCAGTTGGCATGGAATTACCCCATAGCTTTTTGTTTTTTTTTCATTTTGAATCCCCTGAAGCAGCCGGTTGTAACCAGTGAGTGAAACAAAGATCTTTGTCAGGAAAGATGGATGAAGATTAACTTGGGACTCTACGATGGACGTGTGGAGAAATGGAAGTAACTGTTGAGGAATACAGATAAGTAGAGTCTTACAGACCTCTGGATTTATATGTAATTAGGGCACAGTTAGGTGTTGTCTATTGAAGACTTTTGAGAATAAGTATTGATGGAGCATTTTTACGCCAGCAATAGAATTAATGACAGCTGTTGAGAATTGAATGATTCATCCAGGAAGCTGTCGCTTCAGTTTGAGGCTTGTTTCTCCATCTAGAACGTTTTTGGGAACTTTTCATATGTACCTCTTTTGCAACATTCAATCATGAATATCTGGTAACATTTTCTTTACAAATTAGCATTTAGTTTTGCATGTAGCATGGCAATAATGAATCTCGCTCCTAAGCCAGGGAAGGTGGAGTCTGATCTCAGCCTCTCAAATTTATTAATGCTTACCATAGAACGGGCACCGTGTCAAAGAGAGCTTCCTTCTGGAGCTCATGAGATGGACCATGTACAGGCAACTTATCCAGGTGCATCAGTGCAGTGCTCCCTCCTCCCCCCAAAAATGATGGGAAATAGCTATGTCAGGTTTTTCCAGTTCTTGCCCCATAAGATTTCTTTTTATTTTTCAGCTTTTTTCTTTCTTTTTCATTTGTCTACTTTTCCTCTCTCCTCTGATATCTTTCTCTTCCTTCTTGTACGCGTTCCCTCAGCTTTTCCTTTAAGTGGTTCTGTCTAGCTTCCTCTGGAGATGGAGCAGGGCCCTCCCAGCCCCCGTGATATCTCTGGTCAGCATATGGTGCACATCAATTTATGTTCTCAGAGAGCTACAGTCTTGTTACAGCAACAGGAAATATGATATGGGGGCAGGTGGGGAAACCCCCCCCCCCATTAGGTAGCCATGACTGAAGGCTTATGGTGCCATAGTCTCAGTTTCAGCTGGTTCCAATTTGAGCTGGAAGAATGAAGAAACAGGAGAAAACAAAATGAAATGGCCAAATTGTTAACAGATGAGCAAGTAATGTGATAAGTCTTCCCTGTTGAGCCATTTAAATGCACAAGAATAAAGACCATCCAGTACCTTACAGTACTGGAGAAACGTTACTAAACCGAAGAGACATTTAATTTATGTGGTTAGTCATGCTGAACACTTTCACAAAGTTGCTAGGTTAATAAGTCCAAGGAGAAGTTGCACTTCCTGGGGTGAGATTCAATGCCTGTATTGTTGAGGACTGTCTCCGTAGTATAAGCGGGGGCTGAGGGATGGAGATCTTGCACAATTGGCGCTTGATGTTGGAGGAGGCTGGTGCTTGTGAAACCCTGTGACTTATGCGTTTGACCTTCTTTGTTTCTTTTGAAAATGAGTTCATAGATCTTCGCCTGAATACCTCAGCTAAGGTCCAGCATTCAAGCTGTAGGCGTGTTCTTGGCAGGAAAAACCTGAACTGATGAAAGGAAAGGAGAGAGAGAAAAATAGACAGTTCCCAGGTTCTTGTGCTGGTCCAGCTTAGGGTTAGCAGACGTCCGGATTTCCCCGACATGTCCTCCTTTTCAGGATATGGAGGTCCGGACGGCTTTTCGAAACCCGACACTTTGTCTGAAAAGCTGTGTCGGGCAGGGAGGAAGTCCGTGCAAGTGTGGCCGTCACGCAATGACATCACGCGTGCGCGCATGTAACATCAACATGTAGTGTCCATGCATGCGCAGACTCCCAGCCTGACAAGAGCAGGCAGCAGGGGCGGGGCTAGGGCGAGATTAGGACAGGGGTAGGCGTAACTAGGCAGGCCTGGGGGCGGGGCTAGGGGGTTAGGGTTAGGGTTAGGGTCTGGATTTTCCAAAAGGAAAATCTGGCAACCCAAGTGGAGAAAGCTTCATCCAGGGCTAGACAAATCATGGGCTGTATCCGTAGAAGTTTCATCAGCCGTAAGCCCGAGGTCATAATGCCGTTGTACAGATCCATGGTGAGACCCCATCTGGAATACTATGTACAATTCTGGAGGCCGCATTATCAAAAAGATATGCGGAGAGTTGAGTCGGTTCAGCGAATGGCCACCAGGATGGTCTCAGGACTCAAGGATCTCCCGTATGAGGAACGACTGGGTAAGTTGCAGCTGTACTCACTCGAGGAACGCAGAGAGAGGGGAGACATGATCGAGATGTTCAAATATGTCACGGGCCGTATCGAGGTGGAAGAGAATCTCTTTTTCCTTAAAGGACCCACGGCAACAAGAGGGCATCCGTTGAAAATCAGGGCTGGGAAATTTCATGGCGACACCAGAAAATATTTCTTCACCGAAAGGGTGGTTGACCGCTGGAATAATCTTCCACAACAGGTAATTGAGGCCAGCAGCGTGCCAGATTTTAAGAAAAGATGGGATTGGCATGTGGGATCTCTTCATGGAGGTAGTTAGGGGGTGGGCCATTAGGGTGGGCAGACTGGATGGGCCGTGGCCCTTTTCTGCCGTCATGTTCATGTTCTACGTTTCTATGTTTCTAGTCCAGCTTGTCTCTGCTAAGAGGATTCTAGCCTGGTGATAGAATGCTAAAAAGAAATGATTTTTAAAAATGGTGAAAATGCCGGTCTGTCCATCTGGAGACAAAATAATCTCTGAAAACTTAGGGGTCCTTTTACTAAGGCGTGCTAATCGATTTAGCGTGTCCTATATGCTAAGGCTCCCATAGACTATAATAGGCATCTTAGAATTTAGTGCGCCAAATTTATTAGCACGCTAAATCAGTTAGCATGGGGGAAAACCAGGAAAAAGGCACCGCAAGTTTGAAAATGGGTTGGATTGGACTGGTGGGTTCAGCAGAAAAAACTCCTCCTTCATTCTTTCCCTCCCCTCCCCCCGGAAAAAAAAAATGGACCAGTGTATTTCTAAGGGGAGGCAGTTCCATCAGCTTTAGCGTAGAAACCAGAGCTGTGGGGTCAATACACCAAACCTCTGACTCCAACTCCGACTCCAGCTTAGAGACCGACCAAATTTCAGTTTCAGTTACTGTATAATAGAGAATGACATGGTGACAAAATTCATCACCGTTCCCGTCCCTGTGGATAACCGCGGGAAATAATCCCAAGTCATTTTCTAGTGTCTATTTCAACCTCGGTCCTTCTACACCAGCGTTCTTCAAAGCAAAGCTTGCGGGTCAGTGGTTGTGGCCATTCATACTCTGATTCTTATGGGAGCCAAGGATAATGAAGCCATTGTGACATCACTGATGTGATTGGCTCTTAGGCACTGGTGGAATGAGGCATTATGACATCACAATATCTGCTCTGGATACCAGAGACTGTCATTCTGTAGTGTCTGTTTCAACCTCAGTCCTTCTACACCAGCATTCTTCAAAGCAAAGCTTGCGGATCAGTGGTTGTGGCCATTCATACTCTGATTCTTCCCTCTCTCCTTAAAGAATGACATGAAGATGGTTTCCCGCGGTTATCCGCGGGGACGGGAACGATGATGAATTTTGTCACCGTGTCATTCTCTAATGTATAACTCATAGTCGCACTTAATAAAAGACATCAAGCCATGAAATCCAACCCAGACACTACATTTCTGATTATGTGTTTCATTGGTCAGTTTTATGTTTTAAGATGCGTCCACCTGTTATTTTTATTACGAATTCCGCGTTGTAAACCACCTAGTACATAGGATAGTGTGGTCTAGAAATTGTGGAAATAAATAAGAACATGCAACCGCTTTCTAAAACTGCTTCTCTCTGCTACGGCTCAGGAAGAGAATACTGTCAGACACGGGAGAGAAACCAATTTTGTTCTTAACTTAAACTAGCACAGGCAACAGCTGGACACAGCGGCGCTATGAAGATCATGAAAAACCTGATAGACGGCAGCAGCACGCTGGGTGGGCGATGACATCGCACTTAAAACTGAGAAAGTTTGCAGAAAAGAATGAATAGGAAAAATCTCTGTCTAATCCTCAGGGAAACCTCAGCCAGAGCAGCCAAACCTGCCACAACCTTTTCGCAGAACCAAAACAGGCTCCTTCAATGTCTTAGGGACGAGGCTCTGCTTGTGCTGTGCAGGAGATATAGATTTTGTGCCCTTTTAAAATTAATTTTATTCTTCAATAATCGTTGCTTCTTACTTTTTTATTGCATTCTTATCTTACTTAGAGTGGCATTTTCAATTTAACGTCCAAATCCAAGTTTGGACGTTTTGCAGAACACACACAAAAATCCAGGAGCAAACATGACCATTTTCAAAACAGGAGAACATTGATCTTGCTTTTCTGAAAACAGATGTCTCTGTGCGTCTGTCTTTTTGAACCATTTTCGATTAAAAAACAAAAGAAAAGCACACAAAATGAGGCCTCGGGATATAGGAGGGGCCAGCATTTTTGGTAGACTGGCACCACAGACACCCCAGCAGAGCAGTGGCGTACCCTAGGGGGGGCACTGCAGTGAACCTCATACATAAGATCCCATGTACACATCTCACCACAATCCCCTTAGCGCAAGGGTCTCAAAGTCCCTCCTTGAGGGCCGCAATCCAGTCGGGTTTTCAGGATTTCCCCAATGACTCTGCATGAGATCTATGTGCATGCACTGCTTTCAATGCATATTCATTGGGGAAATCCTGAAAACCCGACTGGATTGCGGCCCTCAAGGAGGGACTTTGAGATCCCTGCCTTAGCGTATGGCGAGTTCTCCAAAACCTACTGTACACTATACGAATAGTCTTTATGCCTATAGGTGTAACTCAGTGGTTCCCAAATCTGTCCTGGGGGACCCCCAGCCAGTCAGGTTTTCAAGATATCCCTCATGAATATGCATGAGGGAGATTTGCATACCTGTCACTTCCATTATATGCAAATCTCTCTCATGCATATTCATTAGGGATATCTTGAAAACCTGACTGGCTGGGGGTCCCCTAGGACAGGTTTGGGAACCACTGGTGTAACCAATATTTATTGATTTATCTATTTATTCATTTTCATAGTCCGTCCTCCCCAGGAGCCCAGAACGGGTTACAAGGATCCATCCACAGAGTTTTCAGGAACAGAGATACGTACGTTACAGAGTCAATAACATGCTACAGCAGGGGTAGGAAACTCCGGTCCTCGAGAGCCGTAGTCCAGTCGGGTTTTCAGGATTTCCCCAATGAATATGCATGAGATCTATTTGCATGAACTGCTTTCAATGCATATTCATTGGGGAAATCCTGAAAACCCGACTGGAATACGGCTCTCGAGGACCTGAGTTCCCTACCCCTGTGCTACAGGATCAAAGCTATAGAATACAACTTATAGAGAATGTGACCAAGAACACAGGCTTTGCAGAATCTAAGAAAATAAATCATAGAGTCACGGATGGGTATTAACATGTCTGCAGTGAACGGTAGAAGAACTGGTTAGCAGGCACATATGGGTACAACAGGATTTGGCTGGGTGTCGGAAGGTTCGCATATTCTACCATAAATGTTGTAGTTAGAGTGGGGTTTGGGCCTTTGTCCCCATCTCTACGGTTGTCTACCCCAGTGTTCTCCAACCACCGGTCCATGGACCAGTGCCGGTCCACAGAAATTTCCTGCCGGTCCACAGGGCCAGCACGTGCATCAGGCCCAAAACAGTGTTCTTCATCCGTCGGTCCACAGTGCGATCGATGCGGCGTTATCTTCGAGCCAACTCCTTCTTCCTAACTGATTCAGTGCACAAAGCCACGGGCAGTAGCTCCTACGGGCATCCTGCGCCTGAACCGGAAGCCGCCTCTGACGTTGCAACGTCAGAGGGAAGGCTTCCAGATAAGGCACAGGACATGCAAGGTGCAATTCGTACTATTATGGGGGTGAGGTCTAGGGTGGAGATTGGGTAGAGATGGACGAGGTCTGGCCCACGACTTAGCCCAGTGTTCTTCAACCACCAGTCCATGGACCAGTGCCGGTCCACAGGGCCAGCACGTGCATCAGGCCCAAAACAGTGTTCTTCAACCGTCGGTCCACGGTGCGATTGATGTGGCGTTATCTTCGAGCCAGCTCCTTCTTCCTCACTGATTCAGTGCACAAAGCCACAGGCCGTGGCTCCTATGGGCATCCTGCGCCTGAACCGGAAGCCTTCTCTCGGACGTTGCAACGTCAGAGGGAAGGCTTCCAGATGAGGCACGGGATGTGCAAGGTGCAATTAGTACTATTATGGGGGCGGGGTCTGGGGTGGAGATTGGGTAGAGATGGGCGGGGTCTGCCCACAACTTAGCCCTGTGTTCTTCAACCGCCTGTCCATGGACCAATGCCAGTCCACAGAATAATTATTTTATTTCTGTTGGTCCATAGGTGTAAAAAGGTTGAAAAACACTGGTCTACCCCACTCGCCAGGCTACTCCAGGAACCTGATTCTTGCACTGTTTCATTTGCATTTTGGAGGTGGGTGGGAAGGAGTCATGCCTTCATCCCTCCAGTGCTCGTCTGTTCAGTTTGGGCACCTTTTTGGCACTTATTCATTGTTAAAACAGGTCTAGCCCCAAACCAGGCGAAGAGGGTGGCCTGCAGCCAGATGGCTGGAAACGTCGAAAACAACCATGGGGATGACGCTGGAGGACCTTTCCGGACTACCACAAAACCAATTTCTTTTTTAGATCCGTAATTCATCGAGTTGCTGGGATTCGAACCTGAGTCGATGGCACCTAACTGATCAACTAGTCCAAATTATGCCCTGGATGCTTTCCAAAATGTTTGATTATTGCAGATCATAATCTCGCTGAAACCACACTTCCTTCCTGCCCCCTTAAGAGTTAGAATTGCAAGGGTCTGTGAGAAAAGCATCCATCTGCTCCTTTACACCACTTTTTGGCTATTTTTCATTTTTGAAAATCAGCCCTTTCGTGAATTAATGTGTGGCATGCACAATGCATGATTTCATTTGTCTATTTGGGTGCTTGGCATGCAAATTATGCCCCTTTTTCTTCTGTAATTACAGAATTCTGCTTTTGAAAGGCAATCAAAATGGGAGGGGGGGGGGGAAAGCCCAGAACAATTAGATAAAAAGCAGATAGGCTCTTACAAACATAAAGGAAAGACCCAGGGCAGCCTTAAAACATTACACAAACATGTCGCCGTTATCAGTCCTAACCTCAAATCAACAGAGACTGTTTTCAATCCTTCTTCTGGTGACCGGGGGAGGCCCAGTGGTTTACCGAACTGTTTTAGCACTCCCTCTCTTTTTAATTCTCAGCGGTCTCTTGCTTGTTCACACGCTGGCCTGAGAAACCAGTGCTTTGCTGAAAACGTCAGTGGAAGAGTGTTGTATAATGGCTGTTCAACAGTAGGATCTGCTTTGTATGTTGAATTGTTGTCTATTCTCCTGTACAAGTCTGTTCAGTTCTCTGGTTCAAAAAAGTCTGTCCAATGTTTGCTCAGATTGTGAGCAAACTATGGGCTAGATTCACTAAGCTCACCGATCGTGTGGCTTCTCTGAGACCAATTCACTAACCTTCTGCCCGATCCGATCCGCACATGCAAATGAGGGGAAATGGCATGCAAAGTAGGGAAGCCCTTTTTTATTCACTAAAGAGAAGAGGGAACACCGATTGGGTTGGCCGATCCAAACTGAAGCGACTGCTCAGGACCCTGCCGACTCTCCTGCTCTCTGCCGCCCTGTCCCTGCCGATTCTCCTGCTCTCTGCCGCCCTGTCCCTGCCGACTCTCCTGCTCTCTGCCGCCCTGTCCCTTCCGACTCTCCTGCTCTCTGCCGTCCTGTCCCTGCCGACTCTCCTGCTCTCTGCCGCCCTGTCCCTGCCGACTCTCCTGCTCTCTGCCGCCCTGTCCCTGCCAACTCTCCTGCTCTCTGCCGCCCTGTCCCTGCCGACTCTCCTGCTCTCTGCCGCCCTGTCCCTGCCGACTCTCCTGATCTCTGCCGCCCTGTCCCTGCTGACTCTCCTGCTCTCTGCCGCCCTGTCCCTGCCGACTCTCCTGCTCTCTGCCGTCCTGTCCCTGCCGACTCTCCTGCTCTCTGCCGCCCTGTCCCTGCCGACTCTCCTGCTCTCTGCCGCCCTGTCCCTGCCGACTCTCCTGCTCTCTGCCGCCCTGTCCCTGCCGACTCTCCTGCTCTCTGCCGTCCTGTCCCTTCCGACTCTCCTGCTCTCTGCCGTCCTGTCCCTTCCGACTCTCCTGCTCTCTGCCGCCCTGTCCCTGCCGACTCTCCTGCTCTCTGCCGCCCTGTCCCTTCCGACTCTCCTGCTCTCTGCCGCCCTGTCCCTGCCGACTCTCCTGCTCTCTGCCGTCCTGTCCCTGCCGACTCTCCTGCTCTCTGCCGCCCTGTCCCTGCCGACTCTCCTGCTCTCTGCCGTCCTGTCCCTGCCGACTCTCCTGCTCTCTGTCGCCCTGTCCCTGCCGACTCTCCTGCTCTCTGCCGCCCTGTCCCTGCCGACTCTCCTGCTCTCTGCCGCCCTGTCCCTGCCGACTCTCCTGCTCTCTGCCGCCCTGTCCCTGCTGACTCTCCTGCTCTCTGCCGCCCTGTACCTGCCGACTCTCCTGCTCTCTGCCGCCCTGTCCCTGCCGACTCTCCTGCTCTCTGCCACTCTGTCCCTGCAGTGCAAACCTGTGGTTTTAACCCGCAGTTTTAACCCACGGGTTAAAAGCGTGTTTAATCTGGCTGCAGCTTGGCCAGGCAGAGGGGAGCGTCATTGTGGAGGCCGGTAACGTCACACACAGGTTGCGGTGGCCGGTGCCTCGCTGGTCCCCGAGAAGAGACGTGTCTGACCTCAGCCGCAGAGGAGCTGGGGACCCTGCAATTGATGGGTTGCTGCTCTCTTTCCCGTGCCCCACCTTCCACTACTCAGACTATTGCGCTAGTGCCGGCCTGAGGCTGCCCGTCTTCGTCTTGCCCTGCCTGTCTTCTGCGATTGTTATGGCCGCAGTGGCAGTTTCTTTAGCAGCTGCTACGAGAGAATGCCAATCCCCCTCCCCCTTTGTTTTGACCTCGCTTGTGCGGTATGCGCATGAGTCAGGATCACTCTGCAGCGATCCATGGGGTCGCTGTGGGGCGTGCCTCCAATTGCCTTACTTCGCATGAGGACGCATTGTGAATTAGTCGCCCGGGAAGACTCGGCCATGGATCGTCCAACAAAGGTGAGCTTAGTGAATTTGGGCCTATGAGGTGAAATTATTGGCAAAGATTCTGACAAATCAATTAGCTAAGAAGAGAGTATGGCACAGTGGTTAAAGCTACAGCCTCAGCACCCTGAGGTTGTGGGTTCAAATCCCACACTGCTCCTTGTGACCCTGGGCAAGTCACTTAATCCCCCCATTGCCCCAGGTACATTAGATAAATTGTGAGTCCACTGGGACAGGCAGGGAAAAATGCTTGAGGACCTGAATAATGTAAACCATTCTGAGTTCCCCTGGGAGCATGGGATAGAAAATTGAATATATAAATTACCTATGTTAATAGCAGAACCGCAGGTGATTAAAAATGTCAGGAGAATTTTGGCCTCTCTGGAAATGATTCAAAAGGAGAAAATCTCATGTATTTTGATTAGTTCTGGTGCTGAAAAAGCATTTGATAGAGTTCCTGTTTGCTGTTTTAAAGGGCTATGGCCTAGGGGATTTTTTTTAATTGGTGTTTTATTGCATGAGTGGTGTGTGAGCAATGCCTTCATAAACCACAGTCAGGCAAATTATTAACCATATACTGAGGCTTATCATTTCTCTGGCACAGAAACAAAGAACGTGTCTCTTTAGTTGAGAGTCAAACTTCCCACAGGCCTCAGACCTTTAGTACCTACAGTATCTGCTTGCAGGATTCTCCAACATAGGTCTGGCTCAGCTCTCAAGACGTATAACCTCTTGCAGGTGTCATAACCACAAGTCTGGCTCCCTCCAGACCTCTTAAACAGGATTCTTATATCCAAAGTACATCCTATCTTAGCTGATTTCCCATGACTTCCATTCATACAAACAAGGGAAATCCAAACTCCACGGCCTCTACCTCAGGCTCTCTCCTACAAACCTCCTGCCTTGTGGCCTCTGCTCTTACCAGGGCACCTTTCCCAGGGGACCTCTCCTCTCAGACTCCACTCTGGAACAGATATACTCCTCCCTCCCAAGTCCCTCCCCGCTGTCTCAGGCAGGACCAGTTCTAGCAGGTTAGTGCCACTTCCTGGAGGATAGCCTAACTGCCACCTCAATGAACTAGCACCCTCTGCTGTCCACTGGTGTAATAGCAGCATTAGTGAGGGAGAATCCTCATGTGATGGGACTTTTACCCCATCACATAGGGCCATAGAAACTCTATGCTTCTCCTAAAATAAGGATGTAGGTAAATGGGCTTTTCTTTGATCCTTTTGGGATTCATCAAGGAACTCATTTCCCCTTGGGCCCTCAGTTATTCAAGAAGTTCAGAATAATCTGGACATCACACTGGCAATGGGTCACGAGCGGAGTTCCGCAGGGGTCAGTGCTGGGACCGCTCCTGTTCAATATATTTATCAACGACCTGGAGGCGGGAACAAAATGTGAGGTTATTAAATTTGCGGATGACACTAAACTATACAGCAGGGTCAAAACCATGGAGGACTGCGAAGACCTCCAAAAAGATCTGACAACGCTGGAAGAGTGGGCCGAAAAGTGGCAAATGAGCTTCAACATAGGAAAATGCAAGGTCATGCATGTAGGGAAAAAGAACCCGATGTTCACTTACAAAATGGGGGGGATCACTGCTAGGGGTGAGTAACCTTGAAAGAGACCTGGGAGTGATGGTAGACACATCATTGAAGGCGTCAGCACAGTGCGCCACAGCCTCAAGGAAGGCAAACAGAATGTTGGGCATCATTAAGAAGGGTATCACGACCAGGACGAAGGAAGTAATCCTGCCACTGTATCGTGCAATGGTGCGCCCGCACCTGGAGTACTGTGTCCAGTACTGGTCGCCATACCTCAAGAAGGACATGGCGGTACTTGAGAGAGTCCAGAGAAGAGCAACTAAGCTAATAAAGGGTATGGAAGACCTCTCATATACTGACAGACTGAAGAAGTTGGGGCTTTTCTCCCTGGAAAAGCGGAGACTTAGAGGAGACATGATAGAAACCTTCAAGATCATGAAGGGCATAGAAAGAGTGGACATGAACAGATTTTTCAAATTACGGGGAACCACAAGCACAAGGGGGCACTCGGGGAAACTGAAAGGGGAAAGGTTTAGAACAAACGCCAGGAAGTTCTTTTTCACTCAGAGGGTGGTGGATACATGGAACGCGCTACCGGAGGATGTGATAAGCAGAAGCACACTACAGGGCTTCAAAGAGGGTCTGGACAGGTACCTGGAGGACAAAGGGATTGAGGGGTACAGATAGGAGTAGAGGTAGGTAATAGGGATAGAATTAGAAGATTAGAGGCAGTTACAAAATTAGTCATGGACACTGTTCAGGCAATTAGGCCTGATGGACCGCCGCGGGAGCGGACCGCTGGGCAGGATGGACCTCTGGTCTGACTCAGCGGAGGCAACTTCTTATTTTCATATTAGAGGGGTAAATACGAAAACTGACAATTAAATTTGCGAACTCATCCTAGAAAAAGTGCTACATACCTCATTGCTGAATATCACTACGGTCACCTTTGAAGTACTCCCCTTGGGAAGCTATGCACCGATGCCAGTGCCTGGTCTACCCTTCAAAACAAGTTTGGAACTGTTTTTCTGAAATGCCCATCAAAGCTGTCGTCGTATTACCTTTGATCTCCTGAATGTCATCAAAATGTCTTCCTTTCAATATTTCCTTTATCTTGAGTAAGGAAAGACTCATTGGGGGGCCTCATCAGGTGAGTAGGGAGGGTGTTCCAATACAGTTATTTGTTTTCTGGCTAAAACCTCCCTCACAGACAGTGCCGTGTGAGCTGGTGCATTGTTGTGATGCAAGAGCTATGAGTTGTTGGCGAAAAGTTCAGGTCGTTTACATCTAACTTTTTCACGTAGACTACTTGAGCACTTCCAAATAGTAAACTTGGTTAATTGTCCAGTTGGTTCAAATTCATAATGAGCAATACCTCTGATATCAAAAAAGGATAGCAACATCGTTTTGACTCTAGATTTGGACTGGCGGAACTTTTTTGGTCGTGGAGAATTGGCCGACTTCCATTGTGCACTTTGATGTTGACGGTCAGTCTAGAAGAGGTATGCAGGCAGATTGACAGGTTTAAGAACGACAAATCCCCTGGACTGGATGGCATCCATCCGAGGGTAATCAAGGAACTGAAAGGGGTTATAGCTGAACTGCTTCAACTAATAACCAATCTGTCGATTGAATCGGGAAGGATACCGGAAGACTGGAAAGTGGCGAATGTCACGCCGATCTTCAGGAACCAGACCACTTGAGAGTTAGGAAGGCCTTTTTCTCAGACTTTTAGATGACTTCATCTGATGCAGTGGATTTGAGAATGAAAGGATATATCTGTTCATAACAAATTCCAATACAGTAACAAATTGAACAGGTGTTCCTTTTCATCACCTTGGAAATGCTGCAGTGTATGATAGAATTAGGATGCCAGTGCTATGCATGAAACAAGTATCTCAGGACTCTCTTCTGGATGTTTAGCTTCTTTGGTGACTCTGCCCCATTCTTAAGCTAAATATCTTAACCTTAACCAGTCTTGCTGCTGTCCTTCACCATAGAGGGGACATGTTCTTATATTGAAGGGAATTGACTTAGTAGAGAAAGAGAGATTGTTCACCCTCTCCAAGGTGGAGAGAATGAGAGGGCACTCGCTAAAGTTAAAAGGGAATAGATTCCGTACAAATGTAAGGAAGTTCTTGTTCAGCCAGAGAGTGGTAGAAATCTGGAACGCTCTTCTGGAGGCTGTTATAGAAGAAAAACACCTTCCAGGGATTCAAGACAAAGTTGGACACGTTCCTTCCTGCTAAACTGGAACATACGCAGGTGAGGCTGGACTCATTTAGAGCACTGGTTTTTGACCTGGGGCCGCCGCGTGAGCGGACTGCTGGGCACGATGGACCACTGGTCTGACCCAGCAGCGGCAAGTCTTATGTGCATAGAATTTATAGTACAAGTTTTTATCCTAACTCGACACATAGACTCAGAAAAGGTGCATGAAAATGATCGTAGTTAGAGTAAAAGTGGATAAACAAGTCCTGCCACGGTTAGGCAAAGCCATTCGGAGAGTGGGTGAAGTGCTAATCTGGCGGATGTCGGCTCCCTTTGAATCTCTTCATGTCGACCATAAAGCCGCGGGCGGTGGCTCCTACATGCGTCCTCTGATGCGACGTCAGAGCGAAGGTTTCTAGTTCGGGCGTAGGACGCGCGTAGGAGCTGCCGCCTGCGGCTTTGTGCACACTGCGGCAGTAAGGAGGAGGGAGCCGGCCAGAAGATAACACCAGGAATGGCAATGAAAACGCCATATCGCACCGCGGGCCACATAAAACGACCAGGCAGGCTGCAGATTCTAGATACGGTGCTCAAAATTGCACATGGAATTTAATTGAATAATGCGCCAGTCTGCACCAGTAATTGGATGCTAGCAATCAATTATTGGCATCCGTCAGCAACAGTGTGGATTTGTGCAGGCATTTTGCTACAGAATATCTATAAAGATGCACTTGCCAATGTTTTAGGGCCGAACTGAAAAGGGGGTGTGGCCATGGGAGGGGCCTAGGTGGGGCAGGGGTGTTTACTAAAGATGTGTGCAGTGTTCTAGTAGACCAGGGATCCGTGCCTAAGTGACACCCCGGGACTTATACCAGGCTTCAGATGGTGTCAATTCTTTTTTTTAATTTATTGGAATTTATCATAATTACAAGAGTACTCTTGCTCAAGAAATACAGAAAGAAAATCCAAAAAAAACCAAGTCAAATTGTCAGTTAAACACAATATATACTGTCTTCCTTAGACCACAATAATAAGAAGGGAGGAGAATCTAATTTTATATCAAGTAATAATAAAGTTTTAAGTTTCAAATTTTATTAAAAATTTGATGAATTGCTTAATCTTAATACAAAGCGATGAACAAATCTAAAAAAATAATAGATCACCAAAGTCGGGGAGTCATTACAAGTAACATAGACAAATCACATAACATAAACAGGACCGAAAGGGAAGTGGGGGAAGAAATACAATGTATGACAGTAAATGAGACAAGTTAGGGATATAACAACAGGGAGGGATTAAAAAAATCAAAATCAAAAGCTGGAATTAAAAAGTGTGACCTAAGTATAAAAAGCTAGCAGTCAAAAGCATCTTTAAATAGAAAGCATTTTAACTTGGTTTTAATCCTATGGATGAGACGTTCTTCCCTTATGTGTATTGGGAGGGAATTCCACAGTTGCCTCCCGAGTTTTAATGGATTTGAGAGAGGGAACGACTAGCAAATGTTGATCATTACATCTAAGTGATCGGGTGGGAGCATAAGACTGTCAATAAAGGAAGGAGTTTTATAAAGCAAAGGCCTAACGGTTTTAGTCCCAAGATGTTGTCAATTCTTGCAGTGTCCAACTCAGAATACGGTTCATAGAATCGCAATCGGTGCACATTTTTAGGAGAACCCAGACACCATTCTTCTACCTAGCACTCAAAGGTACCCAACGCAAAAAACTATACGACAGCCTCCTAGCTACTAAAGCAGCGAAACTTGACCCCTCCATATCCAACCTATTGACTACAACAACAGACTATAAAGCATTCCGAAAAGAAATAAAAACACTACTATTCAAAACCTAACATGAATCCCATCATGCCGGAATCTTCTTCTCTATGTCACAAAATAACCTGAAACCTCACTATGTAACTTGAAACCAACTACCTTCTAATGTAATGTAATTTCATGGAAATGTCCAACTTTCTTCCAATGTATCTTCCTGGAAATGTCCAGCTGTCTTCCAATGTAATGTATCTTCCTGGAAATGTCCAGCTGTCTTCCAATGTAATGTATCTTCCTGGAAATGTCCAGCTGTCTCCCAATGTAATGTAACTTCCTGGAAATGTCCAGCTATCTCCCAATGTAATGTAACTTCCTGGAAATGTCCAGCTGTCTTCCAATGTAATGTAACTTCCTGGAAATGTCCAGCTATCTCCCAATGTAATGTAACTTCCTGGAAATGTCCAGCTGTCTTCCAATGTAATGTAACTTCCTGGAAATGTCCAGCTGTCTTCCAATGTAATGTAACTTCCTGGAAATGTCCAGCTGTCTTCCAATGTAATGTATCTTCCTGGAAATGTCCAGCTGTCTTCCAATGTAATGTAACTTCCTGGAAATGTCCAGCTGTCTTCCAATGTAATGTAACTTCCTGGAAATGTTCAGCTGTCTTCCAATGTAATGTATCTTCCTGGAAATGTCCAGCTGTCTTCCAATGTAATGTATCTTCCTGGAAATGTCCAGCTGTCTTCCAATGTAATGTAACTTCCTGGAAATGTCCAGCTGTCTTCCAATGTAATGTAACTTCCTGGAAATGTCCAGCTGTCTTCCAATGTAATGTAACTTCCTGGAAATGTTCAGCTGTCTTCCAATGTAATGTATCTTCCTGGAAATGTCCAGCTGTCTTCCAATGTAATGTATCTTCCTGGAAATGTCCAGCTGTCTTCCAATGTAATGTAACTTCCTGGAAATGTTCAGCTGTCTTCCAATGTAATGTAACTTCCTGGAAATGTCCAGCTATCTCCCAATGTAATGTAACTTCCTGAAAATGCCCAGTTATCTTCCAATGTAATCCGCTTAGAACCGCAAGGTACAAGCGGAATAGAAATCCGTAATGTAATGTAATTTTTTTGGCAACTGGTCCTATATGACCTGTCACGCTAGAATACTATAAAGAAAAGCAGGCACTATGCTCCTTTACAGACTATGTTCCTATCTTCTGGAGAGGGAAGAGAGATTTATTGTTAGGATTCTGGTGGGGGGGGGCACACATTTATACATGCACCCTGCCCCCCCCCTTTTATTTCCACACAGATACCCCTCCCCTTTTTAACCACGTGGCTTCTCTTGTTTTTCTCAAACAGGCGTCTCTGGAAGAAGAGGGGGTGACCTTGGAGGCTATTCTCTGCACCCACAAACACTGGTAAGCCTGGGCACTTCTGTTCTGAAGTCTTACAGAGGAGCCTCCACAGGGATAATCTCTTCTTGTGGGGGAGGGGGCACATTGCTCATCAGGGGGTTGCCCCAGTCCAGGTGGTGCTTTTTGCTGATACCGATCCAGGGCGCAATTCTATCACATACACCTGCAGTTGTGGGCGTTGATGCCGTACACGGAGTGCAAATTCTATGGTGCCATCTGGGTTCCAAGGTGACATACAGAAAACTAGTGTAAATCTGAATCGGTGCACCTAAATTTACTCAGGTCAATGGCAATTGTACCGTATATACTCAAATATAAATCGAGATTTGGGGACCCAAAAATGGGGGTTTTGGTTTATATTCAAGTCTTCCCCCTCTGCCGCCGCTGCAAGCCCCCCTCGAATCGGCAGACTTTTGCTGCTCCAATCAGGGCGTGCCCATGCCCAAACCCCACTGGCATGCCAGCTAGTGCTACCTCCCTCCCAAGCAAGAGCAACGCCCGCACCCTCCCTAGGAGCCTCGCAAGGCCATTTTTACTGTGGAGGAAGAATGGGCCCCACTAGACCACCAGGAAATCGCGGAAGGCTTGGGGAGGTGGGAGGGAGGGAGGGAAGGGAAGGAGTGTTAGCTGATGTTCCAGTGGGTGTAGCGATGCGGGCGGAGCTGCGGGCACGGGTGTTACTCTCGCTTGGGAGGGATGAAGGGAAGTAGCACTAGCTGACATTCTGTTGGGGGCAGGGTGCTGACTGTAGCAGCAAAACTCTGCTGGTTTGGAGGGGGACTTGCTGCGATGGGAGGGAGAAAGGTTTGGTTAACGTCCTAAAAGAGAAGACCATAAGCCATTATTAAGATGGGTGTGACAAAATCCACTGCTTATTCTTAGGATAAGCAGCATAAAATCTGTTTTGCTCTTTTGGGAACTTGCAAGGTAAGAACATAAGAACTGCCATACTGGGACAGACCGAAAGTTCATCAAGCCCAATGTCCAGTCTCCAGCAGAAGCCAACCCAGGTCCCAAAGAAGCTAGATATATCCCAAGTAATACAACAGATTTTATGCTGATTATCCTAGGAATTAAGCAGTGGGTTTCTCCAAGTCCATTTTAATAATAGCTTAGGGACTTTTCTTTTAGGAAATTATTCAAACCTTTTTTAAACCCTGCTAAGAACATAAGAATTGCCACTGCTGAGTCAGACCAGTGGTCCATAATGCCCAGCAGTCCGCTCACGCGGAGGCCCTCTGGTCTAAGACCAGCGCCCTAACTGAGACTAGCCCTACCAGCGCACGTTCTTGTTCAACAGAAACTTGTCTAACTTTGTCTTGAATCCTTGGAGGGTGTTTTCCCCTATGACAGACTCCGGAAGAGCGTTCCAGCTTTCTACCACTCTCTGGGTGAAGAAGAACTTCCTTACGTTTGTACGGAATCTATCCCCTTTCAACTTTACAGAGTGCCCTCTCGTTCTCTCTACTTTGGAGAGGTGAACAACCTTTCTTTATCTACTTTGTCTTGAATCCCTGGAGGGTGTTTTCCCCTTTAACAGCCTCCGGAAGAGCGTTCCAGTTTCCTACCACTCTCTGGGTGAAGAAGAACTTCCTTACGTTTGTACTGAATCTATCCCCTTTCAACTTTAGAGAGTGCCCTCTCGTTCTCTCTACCTTGGAGAGGGTGAACAACCTGTCCTTATCTACTAAGTCTATCCCCTTCGGTACCTTGAATGTTTCGATCATGTCCCCTCTCAATCTCCTCTGTTTGAGAGAGAAGAGGCCCAGTTTCTCTAATCTTTCGCTGTACGGCAACTCCTCCAGCCCCTTAACCATCTTAGTCACTCTTCTCTGGACCCTTTCGAGTAGTATAACTTCCAACCAAACAAATCCTTACTCAGCAGGAAAAGGTATAAAATGGAAGAACAGACCAACTTGTATCTTTCTTCTCATTTCTTTATTGAAAATTCTTCATTAAACATTCTTGCTCCAAGCAATACTGCCCGACGGGACCCGTTTCGCCTACAATGGCTTTTTCAAGGGTTCCAGCAGGGAGCACTCATTTTAGCTTCCTCGTACATTCAGGGCAGGCGACCAGTGCTGGACGCAGTACTCCAGGTGAGGGCGTACCATGGCCCGGTATAGCGGCATGATAACCTTCTCTGATCCTAACTGAACCTAACTGATTTCACCACATTCTCTGGCAACGAATTCCAGAGTTTAATTACACATTCTGTGAAGAAATATAAGAACATAAGCAATGCCTCTGCTGGGTCAGACCTGAGGTCCATCGTGCCAGCAGTCCACTTACGCGGCGGCCCAACAGGTCCAGGACCTGTGCAGTAATCCTCTATCTATACCCCTCTATCCCCTTTTCCAGCAGGAAATTGTCCAATCCTTTCTTGAACACCAGTACCATACTCTGCCCTATTATGTCCTCTGGAAGCGCATTCCAGGTATCCACCACACGTTGGGTAAAGAAGAACTTCCTAGCATTTGTTTTGAATCTGTCCCCTTTTAACTTCTCCGAATGCCCTCTTGTTCTTTTATTATTCAAAAGTTTGAAGAATCTGTCCCTCTCTACTCTCTCTATGATCTTCATGATCTTGTAAGTCTCTATCATATCCCCTCTAAGTCTCCTCTTCTCCAGGGAAAAGAGACTCAGTTTCTCCAATCTCTCAGCGTATGAAAGGTTTTCCATCCCTTTTATCAGATGTGTCGCTCTCTGAACCTTCTCGAGTAAAACCATATCCTTCTTAAGATACGGCGACCAATATTGGACGCAGTACTCCAGATGCGGACGCACCATCGCCTGATACAACGGCAGGATAACTTCTTTTGTTCTGGCAGTACATAGAAACATAGAAGATGACGGCAGAAAAGGGATACAGCCCTTCAAGTCTGCCCACTCTGCTTACCCACCCCCTGTCTATGCCCTAATGACCCAATTTCCTTATCTTGACCCTCTTAGGGATCCCACATGGGTATCCCATTTATTCTTAAAGTCTGGCATTCTATTCGCTCTCTTAGCGGCCGCTGCGCACTGTGCCGTCGGCTTCATTGTCATGTCCACCATTACCCCCAAGTCCCTTTCTTGGATACTTTTTTTCAATAACATCCCTCCCATCGTATAGTTGTACTTCGGGTTTCTGCTTCCCACATGTAGTACTTTACATTTCTCAACGTTGAACTTCATCTGCCATCTCATCGCCCATTCCCCTAGTTTGTTCAAGTCCCTTTGCAATTATTTGCAGTCCTTTTTAGTCCGAGCTCCACTAAATAGTTGGTGTCGTCTGCAAATTTTATTATTTCGCACTTCGTCCCTGTTTCTAGATCATTTATGAATATATTAAATAGCAGCGGCCTGAGCACCGAGCCCTGCGGGACTCTACTCGTGACCCTCCTCCAGTCCGAGTAGTGGCCCTTCACTCCTACCCGCCAACCAGTTTCTGATCCATCTATGTACGTCTCCTTCTACCCCATGATTCTTCAGTTTCTGAAGTAGGCGTTCATGGGGTACCTTGTCAAAGGCTTTTTGGAAATCTAGATATATGATGTCTATGGGGTCTCCTTTGTCCATCCGTTTGTTAATTCCTTCAAAGAAGTGCAATAAGTTCGTTAGGCACGATCTCCCCCTGCAGAAACCATGTTGGCTGGTTATCAGAAGTTCGTTTCTTTCAAGATGTTCATCGATGTTTTCTTTTATCGGTGTTTCCGCCATTTTCCCCGGAACCGAGGTCAGACTCACCGGTCTGTAGTTTCCCGGGTCACCTCTTGATCCCTTTTTAAAGATGGGTGTAATGGAAATAGTTCTCTGGTTTGTTTTAAATCTACTACTTAGTAGCTTCATCGCATGCCCCATAATCTTAGTATTTTTGGAAAGAGTAAACAAGCCATTCACATCTACCCTTTCCACTCCACTCCTTATTTTATAGACCTCTATCAATATCACTCCTGAGCCATCTCTTCTCCAAGCTGAAAAGCCCTAGCCGCTTTAGCTCTCCTCGTAGGGAAGTCATCCCATTCTGCTATATCTTTCTTGAGATATGGCAACCAGAACGGCACACAGTATTCGAGGTGCGGCCGTACCATAGAGCGATACAAGGGCATTATAACATTTTCATCTTTGTTTTCCATTCCTTTCCGGATCATTCCTAACATTCTACTTGCTTTCTTAGCCGCCTCTTCACTGAGCTGAGGGCTTCAATGTAACCTCAACAATGACACTTAGATCCTTTTCCTGGCCAGTGACTCCTAACAATCTTTATGGATTGGACGAGTTCATGAAGGAAAAGGGGATCCATGGGTACAATTAGAGGGTTACTATACAGTACAGAAGGCTGTAAAGTAATAGAGTAGTAGAGAAATAGATCACTACAGGTCATTGACCTGGGGGGGGCTAACGCGGGAGCGGACTGCTGGGCGTGATGGACCTATGGTCTGACTCAGCAGATGCAATGCTTATGTGCTTATTAACCCAACATCACGTAGCTATAGTTTGGGTTCCTCTTTCCCACATGTCTCACTTTGCACTTGCTCACATTAAACGTTCATCTGCCGTTTTGATTCCCAGTCTCCTACAATTTTTCATAATCATCTTGTGATTTAACAATCTTGTGACTTGGGTTGCCACAGTTGGAAACTGGATACTGGGCTCGATGGACCTGCATCTGTCCTGGCAAGGCAGCTCTTATGTTCTTATATAAATACTGACGACTTAGGAGCTGCTCATGCGCACACAGTCTCTGTCATGCCAACATGTGACATCATCTGGAGCAGTTGTACTGGCAGACAGAGCGGTTCTTTATGTAAAGTATGAGTACACCACAGCACGGACAGCTGAAGGGTGGATCTTCATTACAGCCCCATGCTGGCATTACCCATATAAACCACTGATAAAGCTAAAGCATGAATTCAGCACGGATAGGTGAAGAGCAAATCTTCATCACAGCCTCATCACACAAATAAACCACTGATAAAGGTACAGCACTAAAGCAGATTCTCATTACGCCCCAAGCTGACATCACACTGATAAACCATTAGTAAATGTTGAATATAGATCTTTATGACGGTCCCATGGAGGTGTCACGGATAAATCCACTGATAAATGTGACGTATGAATGCAACACAGACATCTGAAGAGAGAACTTTAAGACAGAAATATGTTTATATTTATTAAAATCTTTATATACCGCCTATGCATCCAAAAAAGGATCAAAGCAGTTTACAATATAACTCATAGAAACATAGAGTATGACGACAGAAAAAAAGGTACTTAGAAATTCCCTAACTGTCCCGAAGGCTCACAATCTAGCTAAAGTACCCAAGAAACATAATTATTAGATAAATCAGATAGATAGATAAACACATAGATACAATATATCAGAGATTATTTCTGGATATATTACATAGGAAATTGTTTCTGATTACATTTTATAAGAAATAACGTTACATAGGAATTACATAACATAATAAATTACATTTCATGGGAAAATTAATTCTGGTTACATTGCATAAAAGCTTATCTGATTATCATAAAATGTTAATTAGAAGGTAATAGTGGAAGATAATATGGAGAAGATGCGGTATACAAACCTAAGGATTAGATTAGATTAGATTAGATAAGATAGAAGGGTATAGATAGAGGATTACTATACAGGTCCTGGACCTGATGGGCCACCGCATGAGTGGACTGCTGGGCGCGATGGACCTCTGGTCTGACCCAGCAGAGGCACTGCTTATGTTCTTTTTTTTTTTTTGTAATTCTTTATTTGAACACTGTGTCCACTGTTACAACAAGTACATCAGTATGGCATAACCAAAAAAAAAAAGCAGGAATACAGTGTGTACAATATGAAACACCCCTCCCCCCCACAACCAAACCCCCATCCCCCACCCCTCCCAGACCCCACCCTCCATCCCCCCCCAAAGAACCAGCTAAGTTACCCCTCCCCAAGTAGCAGCAAGATCCCCCTCCCCGCCCAATAAGCACCCTAAAGGATAAGGAGCGGGACAGAAGCCCAGGAAACAAAGGAGGTCCCAATACGGGAATAAGCCTACTAAGCCTCCAATACAGGAAACTCATAACTTCCCTCCACCTCCAGGAACCTACCCCACAGGTCCTCGAACTGTCGCCTCTGGCGGGTAAGTAGAGCGGAAAGGCGAAATTTCTCACATACCCAGCCCAGTTTCACTCTCATCATCGCCACCGTGGGTAGCGTGGGGCTCTTCCAAAGAGAGGCCAGTACTAGCCTAGCAGCTGTAAATGCCAGACGTGCCATCTTGTCCTGCGTGTCCTCCACTTCCCCTGGGAGTACCCCCAACAAAGCTGTTTCCGCTCTATATGGCAAAGTACATTGCAATAGGCGCCCCACATAATGGAACACCCGAGTCCAATAGTCCAAAATGTGAGGGCACTCCCACCACATATGAAAGAACGTACCCCTCAGACCACACCCTCTCCAGCATTCCCCTGCACATGAGGTACCCATCTTCGCAAGCACCACAGGAGTAACATACCATCTCACAAGGAGCTTAAGAGCATTTTCTACCAGTTGTGGAGCCACCGCCACGTGGTGTATTCACAGTGCTATTTGTTCCCATTCCTCTGTCCTATAGGTGAGCCCCAAATCCTCCTCCCAAGCCCGCATATAAGATATCTGCTGATCAGTGTCGGCATGCAATATGCGATATAGGTGCGAAATGCAGCCCCGACGCACTGGGTCCCCCAACAGTAACTCAAACCTCGAGCGCTTATAAGCGGTGAGGTCCCCCGCTTTGAGTCGCATAACATAATCCTTCACCTGTAGATAGGGGAATAAATCACGCTGCTCCAGATGGAAAGAAGCTTGTACCTCAGGAAACCCACGAATGCTCTCCCCCTCCAACAGCTGGCCAAAACACCTCAGCCCGTCTCGCTCCCACCTGCAAAAGACTCCCCCCTCCCTACCCGGAATGAAATCCTCCGCATACCTAATAGGCAAAAAATGTAGTCCCCGCACCCTATCCACCAGTTTCCTACTAGCCCCCATCCAGACCCGTAGCGTCCATCATATAAAAGGATTAGAAAGATTAACAATTTCCTTCTCCCTTAAGCCCACCCACGGTAAATAAGACAGAGCCGTTATGCCCCTAGGGCCCCCCAAGAGACCCTGTTCCACCTGAACCCACAATTTGGCTGGAATCGCATGCCAATCTACAACCGCCCTAAGTTGCGCCGCCCGGTAGTATAGTTCCAAATTGGGTAACCCCAGGCCTCCCTCCTCCTTAAATTTGAACATTGCATATCTTGCAACCCGGGGACGCCTACCCCTCCAGATAAATTGCAAAAGAGACCTATGCCAGCGAATAAAATAGGCTTTAGGGACTTCAACAGGAAGAACTTGAAAGAGATAGAGAAATCTGGGCAGGACCATCATACGTACCACCTCCATTCTACCCATCCAGGAAAGGCACAGAGGGTCCCATCTATCAAGGTCTTGTCACATTGCCGCTCCCAAAGGAAGATAATTAAGGCGGAACAGGGTATCCCAATCCACCCCCAGCAAAATCCCCAGATATTTAATAGGGCCCTTCACCCAGCGGAAGGGGACCCTATGTTGCAGTTCCAGGGCCTCCACCGCGGGTACCGAGATGTTCAAGATCTCCGTCTTAGACATATTAGCCTTGAAGCCAGAGATCCGCCCATATTCTCGCATCAGATCTCGTAAAGCCAGAAGTGACCTCTCCGACCCCTCCACTATGGCCAAAATATCATCCGCAAAAAGGGACAGTTTATGCTCAACCCCCTGCACCTGCACCCCCTTCACAAGCCGGGACAGACGGATGCTTTGAGCCAAAGGCTCGATCACCAGAGCAAACAGCAGGGGAGAGAACGGGCACCTTTGTCTCGTCCCTCGATGTAACTCGAAGGGCTTGGAATAGACCCCATTAACTTTGACGCAAGCCAACGGGGTATGATAAAGCGTGAGAATCCAAGAAATAAAGCGCGACCCGAATCCCATCTGGCGTAAGACAGCCTCCATAAACGTCCAATCCACCCGATCGAACGCCTTTTCGGCATCCACCGCAACCGCCACCCAGGAAGACCTCGATCTACGAGCCGCCCACACCAAGTTCAGCACCCGCCTAATACCATCAGCTGCCTGACGCCCCCCAATGAACCCCATCTGGTCCGGGTGAATCAGGTCCGGCATATGGGTCGCCATCCTATCAGCCAAATTACGGGCCAGGATTTTGGTATCAATACCTAACAGAGAGATAGGGCGATAGCTGCCACACAAAGACTCATCTTTCCCCGGCTTAGGAAGTATCGTGATCCCTGCCAAACGCATATAGAAAGGCAAGCGCTCTCCCTCTTTCAGGGAATTAAATAATCTAGTTAGTAAAGGCGCAACCAAGGGAGAAAGTTTTTTGTAAAACAGCCCTGTAAACCCGTCCAGTCCTGGGGACTTTCCCGGCTTCAAATGTCTAATAACGCGTAATACCTCGTCCACCGTAATATCACCCTCCAGCCCCAGCGCATCCGAACCAGATAGAGTAGGCAGTCCCAATTCTCTCAAATAGGCTTGGCTCTCCTCCACGGAACCCTCAAGCTCTGGAGTATAAAGCTCCTGATAAAACTCCCGAAACCGCCTTTGTATGCCTACATCATCAGTAATAACCGTGCCATCACTCTCCTTAATAGCCAAAATATTACTCCTAGATTGTTGCAGTTTGACCCTGTGAGCCAAAAGTTTACTGGCCCGGTTTCCCGATTCAAAATATTTAAGCCTCAACTTCTCAAGATTAAATTTAATCACCTCATCTTCCAACTTCCCAAGAGCCATTCGGGTTTCCTGAAGCCGAAGCCTCAGCTGCGGACCCCCCTGTCCCCTCTTGTGTTGGTCCACCAAATTGCGGAGCGTTTCCCGGAGCTGCAATTCCTCCGTCTGCCGAGACTTCTTCTTATAGGCAGCTATAGAGATCAATTCACCCCTTAACACCCCTTTCAAACTTTCCCAGATCTTCACGGGGGAAAACTGATCCACATTATTAAACTCTAGGAAATCATAGATCCCCGTTTCTAACTTCTGCACTATTTTTGGATCACCCAACAGGGTATCATTTAATCTCCAGTACGTATTACCCCCCCCCCCGAGGTCCGCCCCAGCTCAGATCCATCCATAGCGGGGCATGGTCAGACCAGCCAATGGTATCAGTCTTGGTGTCTATCACCTTACCCCCCCCACCCTTTATCCACACATATCAAATCAATGCGAGTGTACACCTCATGTACAGGAGAATAGAAAGTGTAGTCCCTACCCATCCAATGTTGCACCCGCCACCCATCCTCCACATTAAGGACTTCCAGAAATCTCTTCAGACATTTTCTATCACTCTTAAGTCTGTCACTCCCCTTGCCCGTGGAATCCCATTCTTGATTCAAAACCAAATTAAAATCCCCCCCCACCACCAAGTGCCCCACCTTAACCGATAAAATTTTGGGCAGGAGAAGGTCAAAAAATTGGCCCTGTTGAGAGTTAGGTGCATACAAATTAACCAGCGTTACCCGAATTCCATCAACAGTACCAGTCCAGATAAGCCACCTCCCTCCCTCATCCCTCCATTCCCCATCTGGGACCACCTTCAACTTGTGGGAAAACAGAATCCCCACCCCCGCTTTTTTCCGCTCCACCCTATTAGATGCCCAAACCCTCACGGGATAGTCCCGGAACTGTACAAGCTTTTCACCAGCTTTTACAAAATGAGTTTCTTGAACAAAACAAATATCAAAACATAGGTGCTTAACTTCTTTCAACAACAGTTGCCGTTTACGTGGCATGTTAAGCCCCTTAACATTCAAACTGCCCAATCTGAGAACCTTATCCCCCCCCATCCTCAACTAAAAATAACACACCCAACACCCCTTCCCCTCCCCCTACCATCCCCCTCCGTAACCCAAGCTCCCCTCCCCCCATCCCCCCCACCCCCCCATCCGCACCCCTCCTCCCCAATCTTCCCCACCCCCCTCCCCACCAGACCCACACTCCCTCTCTCCCCACTCCCTCCAAGACTTCAAGTGACTTCACCACCCCCCATGTCACCTTTAATATACCTCCCGTCCCCACATCCAAACCTCTCACACACCATAGCCCCCCATCAAGCGCTCCCCAGTCCCTTAACCATATACTCTCAGGCACACTCCCAAAGTCATCACTGGATCAGCACCAAGGTCCAGAACCCTGCAGCGGTTGAACACGAACACCCTCAGCCATCCACTCAGGTGTCAGGGGCTGCAGCTGCGCTCAGCTCGGTTGCCGCCCCCTCAAGTCGAGAGCTCTGTCGTCCTCTCCGTCTCTGGGGCACCGCTTTCCACTGATACCGCTCCAACTTCTGCGCCGATAATTTGCTCAAAACTGAATCTCCCAGCTGCACCAGGCCCTCCTTCAGAAGTAATGCTTGCAGCTCCGCCACAGTCGTCGCACGCTTATGCACCCCATTAAAAGTAACCAGCAGGCCGAATGGGAACAGCCAGCGATAGCGTAAGTTGTTCTGCCTCAGCACCTCCAGCAACGGTCGAAACTCTCTCCTCTTCTGCAAAGTGATGGTCGAGAGATCCTGAAATATCTCCACTTTCAAATTCTTCCAGGATATAACACCCACTTCTCTAGCTTTCTTCACCAGACGATCCTTATCTGGGAAGTGGTGGATGCAAGCTATAATATCTCTCGGGTAATCTCCAGTCTTCGGACCCAGTGTGCGGTGCGCCCTATCCACTCTCAGGCCCCCAGGAGCAGTGTCAGATACCCCATCCTCGGCCAGCAGAAACCGGCTAAGCTCCTGCACCACAGCCGCAGCATCACCATACTCAGCTGTTTCTGGAACTCCCCGGATCCGGACATTGTTCCGTCGGGACCTATTCTCCAGATCCTCCACTTGAGCACAGCAGTCCAGTAGATCTTTTTGGACTGCCTTCACCTGGGTAGTGAGTCCTTGTACCGTCTCCTCCTGCTCCCCCAATCTCTTTTCAGTGTCTTCCACTCTACCCAGCAAGTCAGCAAAGTCCTGCCGGATCTCTTTCACTGCCTCTTTAATTTTTCCTTTTACAGCTGCCACCTCCTCTTTAATCTCTGTAGCCCACATTTGCAGATCGGCTCTTGTAACAGCCGCCGCCGTTCCTGCACGCCGTAGCCGCGGGGAGGCACCGCGCTCTGAGTCATCTTCCGACGCGCTGTCTACCGACTCGCGCACGGATATGCCGGAGGTCCCTCGCACGTGTCTGAGGCCTCCCTGCTCTCCTCCACGCTCCGATGCTCTGCCTGTCTCAATTCTTTTTTTGGACTGCATCTCGCAACCGCGCTAGGCTGCACGCTCTCCCCACGACTCGCTCACTCTCAGATTGCGACACCCGCCACGGGAAAGGTAAGCTCTGCAGAGTGGAGAGTCAGAGCAACGTCTCTAACCCTCCATCTTGGTTCGTGACGTCACCGGAAATCACTGCTTATGTTCTTATGTTCAGATTGCAGTCCCGAATTCATCAATTTAAAAAGGCCATTTAAAAAAATGTGCCTTTAGATGTCTTTTAAAATTCTGGACCGATTCTTTCTCGATTCCAATTCTTGGAGATAGTAATGGGACTGGCTGAGAAATCGGCAGCGTGATATTTGGCTGCTGTTTTCTGAGAAGACGAAGGCGTGTCCAGCCTCTGCAGTCACTTAGTGCCTGCTCTGTGCCAGCTTCCTCTTATCTCCTCATGCCATGCCAGTGAGAGGGAACGGAGGGGTTGGTAGGGAGGGGGCAGTTGGCGCCTGCTCAGACCACAAGGAGGAGACTTCACCCCACCCCCTACGAGATAGGGCTCTATGGTTTTGAGCAGGATGCTGATGATCTGAACATGTGAGAGCTAGCGGGGAAGGGTGGGGGTGGGGGGGCTTCAAACGGCTTTTATCTGAAGTGATGACACAGCATCCCTGCCAGTTCCTCTCTAAGCTCACAAACCAGTACAGCTAGTTTGAAAGGAGAGGCACCTGCTCCCCCTGCTGGCCACATACTGTAGAACAGTCAGACTTTGTGACAGCTGGGAGATATGTCTGCCTGAAGATATAAATTTGATAAATCAAAGGCAGATAAGGCACTTTAAGGCCACCTGGTGCTCTGCCCACTCTCCTTTCTGTTAGAACAGGACATGGGCTGAAGGAGTGGTGGGGTGGCTCTCTGTGTGACTCTCTTGGCTGCGAGAGACTTTATCTTCCTGGGATACTAGGTGCAGCCTGATTATTTTATTGACTTTCCTGCTCAGCTATGCTTTGATGAATCCCATTGAAACCATCCCAGTTGGATATCTTACCCTTTGCCCTATTCTTTCTGTTATTGGCTGTGCGGCCTCTGCCTGATTGCCATACATCATTCTCTGGTTGGTCTCTCTCTCCTTGACTGTAGGTCTCTTTGTTGGAGTGTGTGATGGAGCTACAGTCTCAGCACCCTGGGGTTGCAGGTTCAAATCCTGCGCTGCTCCTTACGACCCTGGGCAAGTCATTCAGTCCTCCATAGCCCCAGGTACATTAGATAGGTACATTAGATAGATTGTAAGCCTTCTGGGACAGACAGGGAAAATGCTTGAGTTCCTGATTGTAAAACTGTTTAGATAACCTTGATAGGCGGTATATAAAAACCTATTAAACTTGAAACCATCCTTTTGGTATTTGGTCTTTGACCAGGGGTTTTCAGTGGCATAACCACAGAGAGGCCTTGAGGGCCTGGGCCCCCCCAAGTCGGGCTCAGGCCCCCTCCAACACAATTACAGCCAGTAAGCCCTGCCGGCCAAATTATTTCCTGCTGAAAGTTGGCAAGAAACTCTGGTGGCTGATGTGCCGCTTCTTTCTCAATTATCAGGTTTTCGGAACATGCTAAAAAGTCATTTATTTCAAAAGTCTCTAACAAATTCATCTGCTTCTAATTAATGGCTTCTTTTCTGTCAGTTTCGATCCCTTCTTTCTCTGATTTCTAATACTTGTAGACCGAGTCGAGCCCTCTTTGATGGATGAAGGATTGGGTTGGGTTTTCCATCCACTTGATCACAGTCAGGGGATCTCCAGGTGTCTCGTAGCGGATAAGCATAGACCACTGTCTAATAGAAACCAGACAACACTGTGGAGTGACCATGTTCCCGAAATGGACGTTATGGAAAATTCACAAGTTCCAAAAGTCAATGTGAACAATCCATGTAAAAACCATCGTCACTCCACAGTGTTTTTTTCGGTTTCTCTTGCATTTTCTTCTCTGTGGATCTCCCGGGATCAATTTCTTTGTTTTGACCACTGTCTATGTCACCTTATTCTACTAGTCAAGATTTAACAAGAGCCTAAGGGGACTAGAATTCTATTTATGTTTACGAAATTCTTGATTTATTACCTTTGTGAGGTACAAACTGGTTTAAGCAGGTACTTTCCCTGTCCCTAGTGGGCTCACAATCGTATGTTTTGTGGAGGGTTTGATAGATGACTTGTCCAGGGTCACAAGGAGTTGCCGTAGGAATTGAACCTGGTTCGGCCAGGTCTGAGCCCCTTGCACTAGTTACCCAGTGACGTAGCAAGGGTGAGAGAGGCCCGGGTCGGTGGTGCCCCTCCCCCGTCTTCTCCACCCCTCACCCCCGTCCCCTCCTTCCCCCATCTGCTGCTCGTGCCAGCATCAGCTCTTCCTTTGACATCACTTCCTAGGCACTGGTCCAGGAAGTGATGTCAGAGGAAGGCCTGACGCTGGTTGGGGGTCATTGCTTACACTGGGACTATTAAAGAGGTCCAGGGAAAGGAAAGGGGCAGGGGCGTGGAGAAGGACAGGTGCTTGCGCCCCCACCAAGATGGCGCCCAGGGCGGACTGCCTCCCCCTTCCTTCGCCATTAAGACTACCCCTCCAAGAGGCTGGGGCAGTGAGCAGAGAAGAATTACTGCCGATCTGAATTAGCTGGTTCTGTCCAGAGCCCTGACGCAGAAGAGCAAAACACGGGCGGCCCTCGTCAGCAACGGACAGCTGACTATAAAGCACCGACTTTACAATAAGAGCAAAAGTCCGACATGAAAGCTAAAGCTAAGAACTAATTTACAAATTACAGGTATTGAAGAGCTTAAAAGCTAAAAGCAATAAGTGAAATGGTAGGGGGAGGTTTTAACCAATGATGTTTGTCCCATTATGGTTTGCAAGCTAAGTCGAAATAGTGAGTGTCAAGCAGGGGACTGAGGTTTTCCTGCCCTGCTACATCCGTGTCTAAGGTAGTGTGTGGGTCTCCCCCTTTCTGTCAGCCCTTCCTACCATCAGCTGCACTGGTTGACAATGGAAGCAAGAGTACTTTTCCAATTTGCTTGTATTTGCTATATGATGTTATTTGGACTGGCTCCGCTATAGCTCCTCTCTCATTTTGAATGGTACCGTTCGACTAGGCCTAGTCGGCGTACTGGTTTATTTACCTTTCCTAATCCCCAAAATTGCCATTATAAAAAATATTTTGATCGATCTTTGGCTTATCAAGCAGGAAAAGTTCAAGTATGGTTAAATGACCTGATTTAACAATCTGTATCTTATTACACCTTTAGAAATTGGTTAAGACCTATTTGTTCAAAAAATTAATTACTTGATTGACAACTATGTCCTAGTTTCTTATTGTATTTTTCACTATTGAAATATCAGACTGCTTTTCTGTGTGCTTTGTATCATCACTGGACTGTACAGTCCTCTTTATTCAGTGAACCGCCTAGAACTTTTTGGGTGTTGGCGGTATAGAAAAATAAAGTTATTATTATTATTATTCAGTCTGCTGTGACACCGCTCCCTCATTTTGCATTCCCCCAGGCTTCTCGCTTCTCTCTATTTGTTCCCAGCAGGGCTCAGAAGTTAAATTGTCTAAAATGTGTATGGTTTTTGGCTAACTCCAGGCCTGGCGATGACTAGCTGTAATGCCCGAGGGTCAAGGTACCAAAGACACCACCCAGACTGAGAGAAGGTCGACTCCGAGTAAAACCACTGATGATCAGTATAATAAAAAGACATGTTTATAAAAAATATGTCATGAGTGAGGCTACAATGCTCCAGGGTATGCCAAAGAGGAGTAGCTTTAGTAAAAGAACAACGTTCCCTGACATGGAGCGTCTATTGGGTGCAGATTTAATGCCTGTGGGTTTTTGTTCTTTCCAGGGATCACTGTGGAGGAAACAAAGCCTTAAAGCGGTTGCACAAATCCTGCCGGGTGTACGGAAGCTCCTGTGATGGCATCCCGGAGCTCACAGAGTAAGTATGTGAGAGATAAGGGTGGCGTGCTCTCTGTGAATGACATACTCTCATTTCTTGTCATACTGTTACGATTTCTGACCTTAGGGAAAGACAAGGGGAATAAGTCTCTATTCAAAACAGCATAGCTGGTTTTAAGAAAGGTTTGGACAAGTTCGTGGTGGAAAAGTCCATATTCTGTTATTGAGAAAGACACGGGGGAAGCCACTGCTTGCCCTGGATCGGTAGCATGGAATGTTGCTACTCTTTGGGATTCTAGAATCTTGTTACTCTCTGGGATTACGGAATCTTGCTATTCCTTGAGATTCTGTATGGAATGTTGCTACTCTTTGGGATTCTAGAATCTTGTTACTCTCTGGTATTCCGGAATCTTGCTATTCCTTGATTCTGTACGGAATGTTGCTACTCTTTGGGATTCTAGAATCTTGTTACTCTCTTGGATTCTGGAATCTTGCTATTCCTTGAGATTCTATATAGAATGTTGCTACTCTTTGGGGTTCTAGAATCTTGTTACTCTCTGGGATTCCGGAATCTTGCTATTCTTTGAGGTTCTGTATGGAATGTTGCTACTCTTCGGGGTTCTAGAATCATTTTACTCTGTGGGATTCCGGAATCTTGCTATTCTTTGAGATTCTGTATGGAATGTTGCTACTCTTTGGGATTCTAGAATCTTGTTACTCTCTGGGATTCTGGAATCTTGCTATTCTTTGAGATTCTGTATGGAATGTTGCTACTCTGGGTTTTGCCCAGGTACTAGTGACCTGGATTGGCCACCGTGAGAACGGGCTTCTGGGCTTGATGGACCATTGGTCTGACCCAGTAAGGCTATTCTTATGTTTTCAGTAAATCCCAACAAGGATCCTAGTTTTGGCGTCTGGAAGACGCCTTCTTCAGGGGACACTTTGCTGAGGGTGTAACTGTGTGAGCAGAAAAAATCTTTACAGAACTGAATGCAATGATTTTTTTCTGCTCACGCAGTTACTCTTCATTTGCATCAACTTCAGCAAAGTGTCCCCTGAAGAAGGCGTCTTCCAGACGCCGAAACTAGGATCCTTGTTGGGATTTACTGTTTTGAATAGAGACTTATCTCGGTTGTTTAAGATATCCCCCTTGTCTTTCCTTGTTGGTTTTTGCCAATATACCAAGACGAGGGGCTCTTCTGTTTGGCCTGCTTGTTCTGACCATAGGGGCCAGATTCTCAAAATTTACTATGCCTTTAACAATGGTTGCTAAACTGGTTCCAGCCGGTTTAGTGTGCCAGTATATTACCTTCTGTTTATCGGAACAGCTCACCGTGGTCTCTTCCGAGCTTGCTAGCAGCCTCCAACTCTTCCATGCAAATGTAGTACAACATTACATTACATTAGAGATTTCTATTCCGCCATTACCTTGCGGTTCAAGGCGGATTACAAAAGAGTTATAGAAGATGGGTTACAAAAGAAGATCTCTGGACATTTCCAGAGCGAGTAAATAGTAGATCAGGTTGATTTGTGGGGTTAGGAAGAAGATGGGAGGAAGGAAGGTACTCATAGTGTTATGACGTTTCAGGGATTTCTTGAAGAGTATAGTCTTTATTTCTTTTCTGAATGTCCTGTATTCTGAGGTTGTTATCAGTAGATTGAAGATTTGATTGTCTAGTTTTGCTGCTTGAGTGGCTAGGAGGCCGTCATATAGTTTTTTCCGTTTAACTTCTTTGATTGGAGGGTGTGTGAATGGGGTGCGAGTTCTTCTATGCCTGGTTGAGGTGGTTTGGATGAGGCGGTTGTTCAGGTAGGTTGGGCTGTCTCTGTTTATAGTTTTGAATAGTGTACAGTAGAATTTAAATAGTATTCTTTCTGGAACTGGAAGCCAGTGTGAGTTGAGGTATGCCTCTGTAATGTGGTCGTGTTTCCTCAATGAGTAGACGAGTCTCAGGGCTGTGTTTTGAATTGTTTGTAGTTGTTTTGTCATTGTTGCAGGGCAGGGGAGGTAGAGGATGTTGCAATAGTCTAGTAGATTTAGGATTAGGGATTGTACTATAAACTGGAATTGTGTTCTTTCGAAGAATTTTTGGACTTGTCTTAGGTTTCTCATAAAAAAATATCTATTAAAAAGTGGACAACCAGATGGCCATCTATTACATAAAACTATTAGGAGACTATCAGAATATGGAAATAGGCAATTTCTTATGGGATGTGCCTCAAAGCCACATATCTAGTGGGCAAGGACAATGTCCTGGCAGACTAACTGACTCAAGTTCTATGTCCTCAACGAGGTCATTACTATTAAAATAGTGGTAAAATGGGCTCATTAATATTTAAATGAGCTCTCTGGATGATTCTCTATCATCACCGGGTTATTCTCCAAGCGAAGTGCCGGCTTTTAACGACCAAAAATTACCGGCTGCTCCAGGGGTGCCGGTACTGTGAAAAGTGCTTCTCAGGTGCGTGTTTTTTGCTATGGTTCATGATAAAAAAAAATTTTAAAACACACTATTCACATAAATTAGAGTGATGGGAAAAAAATTTCAAAAGCACGCATCTCGAGCGCATGTATTAGAGGCGTATATTAAAGGTGTGTTTTATAGGCGTTTGTTGAAAGCCGACGATTGCACCTCCCCTCCCTTCCCCTTCATCCAGTAGCGCTGGCGCGCCTATGATTGACACAATGATGTAGCATTGCTAGTAATTCTCTGTCCCTCCTATCCACCCATGCCTCTTTCCATGGACTATTCTGCGCATGTGCCGATCGCTATCACCAGCGACTGATCTCATGTAAATTTGGCGATCCTCTGCGAACCTCATTTGCAAGCGTGGTTTTTCGAGAATGACTCGTCTTTTTTGAATCATTAGATGTTTTGGTCGCTACAGCAACCCATTGAATTTTACCGGCGATATTAGAGAATCGGCCGTAGGTCTTTCGAACCTATTGCCCTCTGCTTTCACGGTACACAGCTTGAAGTGACTCAAACGTAGCAGATCCATGGCCTGGCCCCCAGGCCCGCCCCCTCAACCTGCACGAGCAATGTCGGACGGCATTCGTGCATGCGCTGGTGTGAGGCGATGACATCATGCGCATGTATGCGACGGCACATGTTGCATCTGCGCCTGCCTGAATGCCATCCTGACGTCACTCGTTTCCAGAAGCTTTTCCAAACTCAGACAAAGTGCCGGATTTTGAAAAGCTGTCTGGTAACCCTAAGCATAGCTGCATACTGTATGTGAGTTCTAATGTGCAAGCACCTCTCTGTGCTGTGTATAAATGTGAGTTTGGTAGTGCAAGCACCTCTCTGTGCTGTATGCGCATATCCAGCACAGTGCATAGAGGCCTTAGCTCTCTGAACTGCCCGGGGCTATTGCTTACAGTTCAGGTTGTCATCCCTATCCCACTGTTGTCATTTCCTTGTTCTGCTGTGTGGCAGTCGGCTAATCATATACCAGAGCAGGTGTGAACGGTTTGGTGGCTTGAGTTTCTCTGACACCAAGCATGAAGAAACTAAGTTCAAACCCCTCCAGCTCTTTCCAGACCCCTTTTCCCTGCCGTGGCCATGGGCACCACCTTGCTTTGCTGTCCCTTCTCCTGTGGAGGAAGGGACACAACTTGTCATCTATCTGAGATGAATCGGCTTCTGTGTTCCCTCATCATTAGCAAGCTCAGAGAATAATTAACACATCTCACTTTTACACCTGGGAAGTTGCTGATGTGAAAAACCACAAGAAATGTTTGAAAATCAGCCAAGAGTGCGATGTGAGAGGTTTCAGTGGGTGAAACATTGACTGTGCAACACAGAAGAGAATATGCCGGAGGCTGTGAGATGTGTTCTTGAGCCTGCAGAAACTGGTCTGAAAGGTTTTATGCCCAAAGAAATATGTTTTTCAAATAATCTTCTTGTGTTACAGTGAAGAGAGAGGGGATAGTGGGCTAAGGAAGAGGGAATAATTGGGGTGGGACAGGGAAGGGAGTGAAAAGTGAGAATTAATGTAGAAAAAGTGTTTGCTTTACGTTTGTGTCGGTTAAGTGATGAGAGAGAAAACAGAGAATGGATAAACTGATACCTGGAGTGGGAAGGATTTAGGGCTAGATTCACTCACCTGACATCCGTGTCCGATCTGCATGCAAATGGGAGCGATCGTTGGCATGCCCCCCTCTGACCGCATGGATCACTGGAGAGCGATCCTTGATCATGCGCAGACCATCTTCCTTGACTGCAGATCAGGGGTGGGGAACTCCGGTCCTCGAGGGCCGTAATCCAGTCGGGTTTTCAGGATTTCCCCAATGAATATGCATGAGATCTATTTGCATGCACTGCTTTCAATGCATATTCATTGGGGAAATCCTGAAAACCCGACTGGATTCCGGCCCTCGAGGGCCGGAATCCAATCGGGTTTTCAGGATTTCCCCAATGAATATGCATGAGATCTATTTGCATGCACTGCTTTCAATGCATATTCATTGGGGAAATCCTGAAAACCCGACTGGATTCCGGCCCTCGAGGGCCGGAATCCAATCGGGTTTTCAGGATTTCCCCAATGAATATGCATGAGATCTATTTGCATGCACTGCTTTCAATGCATATTCATTGGGGAAATCCTGAAAACCCGACTGGATTACGGCCTTCGAGGACCGGTGTTCGCCACCCCTGCTGTAGATGGTCTGCGCAAGCGCTGCGCCTTCGTGCTTGTCAGGGTTTTTTTAGTTCGCGAGCCCGTGGTTTTAACCCGCTTTAAACCTATGGGTTAAAACCATGGGCTCGCACTGCGGGGAAGGGCAAGCAAGTCGGGGCTGCGCAGGGCGGCCAGAGCAGGAGAATCGGGGCAGAGAGCAGGGTTTTAGCACAAGCGAATGGTCCTCACCAGTCGCTAGTTTTTTTGATCGTCCAGCCAGTCGGTGTGCCAGAAGAAGTTTTGCGAATCGCGTCCTTCCTACTTTGCATGCCGATTCCCCTCATTTGCATACATGGATCGGGATCAGACCGGTAGACAGGTCAGTGAATCGAGTCGCAGGGAAATCGGGTCGCAAAGGGCTGGCAAACCGATCGGTACACGATCGGTTTGCTTAGTGACTCTAGCCCTTAATAGGATTCAGACATCAAAGCTTAGATATGTAAAAACAGCAGCATCGGTTCTCTACGCCAAGATATTGTCGTCACACTGATGTACACAGCGTTGCCTCACGCCTACCTGAGTGAAAGAGGGCCAAACCTCCGCAGCTCTGGAAGGCCAACTTATCAACCAGTAAAAAGCAGTCTGCTTACCATAATATGATAAATCCCTTCTACTGGTCACTAACGATCACAACTGGCCATTCAGTCTAGATTTCAACTCCACTAAGCCAGGTTTTAATCTTCAGATTGACCTCATTTAATGAATTGGACCATGTCAATCGATGTCTCCGTGAAAGAACATCATGACTTCAGTCTTTTGTTAAACTTTTGTCATTTTGGGTTTGTATCTCATACTAACGTCTTCACCATAAATCATAATGTAAATCTTCACAATTGGCATCGCGTAAACTTTAAATCAGATTGTGACTAAATTCTGCTTATCTTATAACCGATCTTTTCCTTTCTGCTTTGTTCATTCTTTTGAAAAAAAGAAAAAAAAGAATTTTTTTTAACAAATGCACCTATAATAAACTCATGAAAATTTTAAGATTGAAGTAATGATTTTCTTAAGTTAAAACAATTTTTTATTGAACATAAGAACATAAGAAATGCCTCCGCTGGGTCAGACCCGAGGTCCATCGCGCCCAGCAGTCCGCTCACGCGGCGGCCCAACAGGTCCAGGACCTGTGCAGTAAATTTCTATCTATACCCCTCTATCCCCTTTCCCAGCAGGAATTTGTCCAAACCTTTCTTAAACCCCAGTACTGTACTCTGCCCTATAACTTCCTCTGGAATTGTATTCCAGGTGTCCACCACACGTTGTGTAAAGAAGAACTTCCTAGCATTAGTTTTGAATTTGCCTCCTTTCAACTTTTCCGAATGCCCTCTTGTTTTTTTATTTTCTGAAAGTTTGAAGAATCTGTATACAGTAGAAGATATAGTTGCTCAAAGATAATACACTTTTCCCTCCGTATTTGCAGTGGTTAGGGGCAGAGCCGGCCCGTGAATATTTAAAAAACCGCAAATAATATTCGGGCCGGTTCTGCCCCTAACCCCCACTTCCCCCGGCTATTTTAAGCCCTGTAAGCCCCCCCCTTAAGTCTTACCTGGTGGTCTAGCGGGTTTTCAGGCAGGAACGATCTTCCCACGCTCCTGCCCCGTGCAGATCGCTCACAGGAAATGGCTGCCTTGAGCTTGCAGGATTCTCCAACGTAGTCTCTCGAGCCATTTCCTGGGAGCGATCTGCACGGGGCAGGAGCGTGGGAAGATCGTTCCTGCCCCGAAAACCCGCTAGACCACCAGGTAAGGCTTAATGGGGGCTTACAGGGCTTAAAATAGCCCGAAAAAAGAAAAAGGAATTTTAGGTTTAAAATCACGAATAAGTGAATCCATAGATATGGAAACCGCGAATACGGAGGGGGAAGTGTACTGCAATTATAATAATAATAAATTTATTCTTTTATACTGCCATTTCCAAAAGTTCTAGGCGGTTTACACCATAAGAAACTGAACAATCAGCGAAGTACATACATGTCATAAGATAAAACCAGAGTAAAAGGTTAGAAAAGTAATTACAATCTTAAAGAGACCTAATTAAGTAATGAATTTGTCAAACAAAGCAGCCTTCACTATTATCCCCCGCTCCCAACAACTCACCTCCGTTCCCCATACCCTACCCCGCCCAGCAAGAAACCAACCCCACAAAGAAGAAAAGAGCAACCACAAGAACTCGGCACAAGGTCTGAGGCAAAAGGCAACAGGTACAATGAGAAAGTAACCAGCAAGGCAGGAAGAAAGAGCTGAGGAGGTCCGAACAAAGAGTCCCAAAATACAACAATGTAAAGGACCTCCCCCCCCCAACACAAAACAAAAACGTAAAAAGAAAAAAAAAAAAAAGAGAAAAAAAAAAATTTTTTCAGACCAGGCTGGGGAACAGCCACCCCAAGGCCGTCACCGCTCAAGGCAAATTAAGGATTCTGGTTCTATGAGACAAGGAGTAGATATAAAGACCCCAAACCTGCAAAAAGACGCAAGGAATGACGCCCCCGACCCCTCTCAAGCAACATCAGAGCATGCAAATGGTTACGCCAAAGTAATGATGTTCTTAAATGCAGATATCGATTGCCGTGGTCCATATTTTTTTTTTTTTTTTTTTTACAAAATCATAGCACGGGTTTTAGTGCTAGCTGCGGCAGTAACAGCTTCGATGCTCATAATAATAATAATTTTATTTCTTGTATACCGCCCTGCCATTAGTTCTAGGCGGTTCACAACAGTAGATAAATACAATCGTATACACATTTCTATGGGCAAAATTATACATCATGGTTAAAATACAACTTAAAACATACAAATATTAATATCACGATTAAAATACAACCTAATTGTAAAGAAAAATTTACAAACACAGCATGATAGGAGCATCAGAGCTGTTACCACCACAGCCGGTGCTAAAAACCGCTCTACAGTTTTCTAAAAGGGGTGGGGGTGGGGTATACATGAGGTAAATTTGAAGGTTAGAACCTGGCTTAGTGGTACACGTGTGCCGGACGTAAAGTCTGCTGTCGAGGATTGTATAGAACTCTCTTGGAATATGTGATATTGGTTGGCTCCCTCTTGGGTGAAGAACACATTCTCCACTGTTGAGTGAATGGGTGTCTCTCTGCGTCTTGAATGGGACTGGGGGTCACGTGTACCGGGCTGTGTGTGTTTGCTTATTTTCAAGTGATGTCACAGACCGGTCAGTGTCCTCTGCTGTGACACTGGGTTGCAGTCAGTAGAGTGCTGGAATGTTTTGGCAAGAGGAAAGGAGAGACTTCCAGCGACAAGATTCTGCATTTGTGAATCTGTCCGTGGCTTGTCTCTGTGCAGCCTAACCCCTCCTTTTTCCTTGTGTCTCCGCACAGCCCGGTCTCGGATAAAGAGAACATCACGGTTGGACAGCTGCAGTTCCAGGCTCTCTTCACCCCAGGCCATACAGTGGGACACACCATCTATGTTTTGGATGGGAAGTCTGGAGACGGCCCGGCCTGCCTCTTCTCTGGAGACCTCCTCTTCCTCTCAGGCTGTGGTGGGTACACCTGTCGCCATTTCTGGAGGACGGCTGGCTGATTTGGTTAAATGAATACTGGCCTTATGTCCTTAGTCTGGGTTCGGTGTGAAACGTGAGGAGAAAGCTATGTTCGGGAGGCATTTCTAGCTGGGCTCAATGGTTCATTAGTTAGTGTGTTGGCAACCAGTGTGATAAGTGTAGGCAGTCACTGGAAGTTTATTGCTATCTTCTCTATCCTTTTTGCAGGGAGGATGTTTGAAGGTACCGCTGAGACTATGCTGGCTTCACTGGATGGTGTCGTGACGCTCGGAGATGATACTCTTCTCTGGCCAGGTGTGCACAGCTGTGACCTTAAGGGTCAGAGGGCATAAATTGAGGTTTCAGGGAGGAACAATGTTAGGAAATTCATTTTCAAGGAGAGGGTGGTAGATGCCTGCAATGCCCTCCCGAGGGAAGTGGTGGAGAGGAAAACGATGGTGGAATTCAAAAAAGCGTGGGATAAACATAGAGGATCTCTAATTAGAAAACGAAGGATGTAAATTAAAGAGCTAAGGCCGGTACTGGACAGACTTGCACGGTCTGTGTCCCATATGTGATGATTTGATGTAAGATTGGGCTGGGGAGGGTAACTTGGAACATGAGGACGTTACTAGCCAGACTTTACGGTAGGTATCCTGCAAACAGTGGGATGGCTGGAGTGAGCTAGGACAGAACCAGGTGGACTTTACGGTCTATGGCCCAGAAATATAAAAAAAGACAAGTTAATTTAATCAGGAATTTATAACGTGGAGGTGGCGGAGAAAGTGACAAAAGATAAATACTATGAAAGTTCTCAAAATATCAAGATTTGAGGGCCTGGGATGCAGGAAGAGTGGATGCCAGACAAAGGAAAGCCAGGCTCCTTTATTTCTGCAGCACATTTCGGTGGCAACCCTGTCACTGCATAAATTGTCTGCTTTTTTGATGGCTTAGTTTAGCTGCAGAATTTCCATCACTCTCTTAACCCCCCTTCCAGGACAATTCTTATCTTTTATGGATAAAGCCGGCTGCGGTACAGTCTACATATAAAATTATACAAATCTTTTTAAAGGTTTAGGAGGTCAGCATGGGACTCCATCGCACAAGTTAAAACGGAAGTGACACCCAAAATGCAGAGGCCTAGCCCCTCTGGGTCTTCTGAGCGGCAGTCAGATCATGTCCTCCTAGAAATACCTCTCTAGGCTTGGACATACTGAGGTCCTGGGTATCCACTGCTCCTGCGTGAGAACCTTTAGCCCTAAACAGGGTGGGTGGACTCAAGAACCCCTCCCCCCCTCCCGACACACACACAGTGATCGTACGAAGAGAGACTGAACAAATTGCAGCTCTACGCTCTCGAGGAACGTAGGGAGAGGGGAGACATGATCGAAACATTTAAGTACCTCACGGGACGTGTCGAAGTGGAAGATGATATTTTCTTTCTCAAGGGACCCTCGGCCACAAGAGGGCACCCGCTCAAACTCAGGGGCGGAAAATTTCATGGCGACACCAGAAAGTATTTCTTCACAGAGAGAGTGGTTGATCATTGGAACAAGCTTCCAGTGCAGGTGATGGAGGCAGACAGTGTGCCAGACTTTAAGAAGAAATGGGATACCCATGTGGGATCCCTATGAGGGTCATTAGGGCATAGACAGGGGGTGGGTAAGCAGAGTGGGCAGACTTGATGGGCTGTAGCCCTTTTCTGCCGTCATCTTCTATGTTTCTATGATGGGTCATTTGGCCTTTATCTGCCATCATGTTTCTATGTTTCTATAATCAGAAAGTTCTATGACATCACAATGCAGGTGTAAAGAGCCTTAGCCTATAGGAAGAGGAGATGCAAATGTTAAGAGCCTTAGCCAATAGGGAGAGGAGGAGAGAGTGGCTGCTGCAGACACCAGAAAGTATTTCTTCACAGAGAGAGTGGTTGATCATTGGAACAAGCTTCCAGTGCAGGTGATCGAGGCAGACAGCGTGCCAGACTTTAAGAATAAATGGGATACCCATGTGGGATCCCTACGAGGGTCATTAGGGCATAGACAGGGGGTGGGTAAGCAGAGTGGGCAGACTTGATGGGCTGGAGCCCTTTTCTGCCGTCATCTTCTATGTTTCTATGATGGGTCATTTGGCCTTTATCTGCCATCATGTTTCTATGTTTCTATAATCAGAAAGTTCTATGACATCACAATGCAGGTGTAAAGAGCCTTAGCCTATAGGAAGAGGAGATGCAAATGTTAAGAGCCTTAGCCAATAGGGAGAGGAGGAGAGAGTGGCTGCTGCAGACACCAGAAAGTATTTCTTCACAGAGAGAGGGGTTGATCATTGGAACAAGCTTCCAGTGCAGGTGATCGAGGCAGACAGCGTGCCAGACTTTAAGAATAAATGGGATACCCATGTGGGATCCCTAAGAGGGTCATTAGGGCATAGACAGGGGGTGGGTAAGCAGAGTGGGCAGACTTGATGGGCTGTAGCCCTTTTCTGCCGTCATCTTCTGTGTTTCTATGTGATCGGGCATCTCTCAACTATCTCTGCCTCTCCCCCCCGGTACCTTTTAAACCTTTCTGTTCTTCAGAAGAAGCTACTTGTGCACGCCCTGAGCCTTCCCCTATACCAGGGGTAGGGAACTCCGGTCCTCAAGAGCCGTATTCCAGTCGGGTTTTCAGGATTTCCCCAATGAATATGCATTGAAAGCAGTGCATGCAAATAGATCTCATGCATATTCATTGGGGAAATCCTGAAAACCCGACTGGAATACGGCTCTCGAGGACCGGAGTTCCCTACCCGTGCCCTATACAGTATTTGGTTTCATCAGAAGGAAGGCCCAGGGCTGGTACATGCAGTACATGAGTCACTGCCTATGAAAAGCTGATACCAGGGCGGGGGGGGGGAGGGGGGGTTAGAGAGTTGAGAAATACCCAATCACCAGGGGGGATGGATGTTGGGAGTCTTCAGCTGCAGGGGCTTGGGGAGCTCCACCAATCACATCAAAGGTATGCTACTGCTCACCCGTGGCTACATTGGCCTGGAATGCCCAGCATTTAAGCACATGACCTTGGGAGTGGTTAGAACCACTCCTCTGACTTTCTGAGTCTCACTGTGCCTTGTCTTTCTCCTCTAGGACACGAGTACGCAGAGGATAACTTAAATTTTGCTGCAGTGCTGGAGCCAGAAAACAGCTCCCGGGAGAGGAAGTCCCAATGGGTCTTTCAGCAGCGCCTGGAGAAAAAGTGCACAGTAAGAGAAAGCCCGTGTGAAGCGTAATATGGGGTCTGCCAGCCAGAACACTACACTGTGTTAGGGTTAGATGCCGCATGGGCAACAGATAGGATGGTTTATTGGCTGCCCAAATAGGGGCAGAAGGCACCATTCAGAACATCTCAGTAGAGCAGCTTCAAAGTCTTGGTTTAGCGGGACCAGGACGGGACCAATGGCAGGGCTGCTTACAATCCAGATGCGCCACTGACTCTTCACTCCCCCTCCTCCCACTGCAGACGCAGCCACGAGGAGTCAGCTGTCTGCCTCCCGTGTCGGCTCTGCCCCTGACCCGCGACTCAGTTGGAAGAAGCAAAGGATAAAAGGTGATGGGGAGAGAAAGATGAAGTGTTGGAGGAAAAAGGATATTCTGGATGGAGGGGGCAAGATAGAGAAAGAGAAGATGCTGGAAGAGGGGGGGGAGGGAGGGAAGAGTTAGCAAAAAAAAACCAAACAAAACAACTGTAGAAATAGAAGCAGACAGAGATGCAGAAAAATAAATGGAGGAAAACTGAAAGAACATAAGAACATAAGCAGTGCCTCCGCCGGGTCAGACCATAGGTCCATCCTGCCCGGCAGTCCGCTCCCGCGGCGGCCCAAACAGGTCACGACCTGTCTGAATCACCAGAAGGGGCTCCCTTGCCACCTTGGTTTCTCATTGAAGTCCTATCTTCCCATCGAAGTCCTAACCCTCTGGTCTTGCGCATGCACGACCTGGTTGGGTTTCTATACTTATTACCTGGTTAGCTTTCTATACTTGTGTTACATCCCAGCTCCTCCCTCAGTATCCCACGATCCCTTTATCCCTCAGGAATTCGTCCAATCCCTGTTTGAATCCCTGTACCGTACTCTGCCTGATCACTTCCTCCGGTAGCGCATTCCAAGTGTCCACGACCCTTTGCGTGAAAAAAAACTTCCTTGCATTTGTTTTGAACCTATCTCCCTTCAGTTTCTCCGAATGCCCCCTCGTACCTGTTGTCCCCTTCAGCCTGAAGAATCTGTCCCTATCCACCCTCTCTATGCCCCTCATGATCTTGAAGGTCTCTATCATATCTCCCCTGAGCCTCCTTTTTTCCAGAGAGAAGAGCCCCAGCCTATCCAACCTCTCAGCGTATGGGCAGTGTTCCAGCCCTCTTACCAGTTTCGTTGCTCTCCTTTGGACTCTCTCAAGTACTGCCATGTCCTTCTTGAGGTGCGGCGACCAATATTGAACGCAGTATTCCAGATGTGGACGCACCATCGCTCGATACAATGGCATGATGACTTCCCGTGTCCTGGTTGTTATGCCCCTCTTTATGATGCCCAGCATCCTGTTGGCTTTCTTCGAGGCTGCTGCGCACTGTGCAGATGGCTTCAATGATTCATCCACCATCACACCCAAGTCTCTCTCAAGACTGCTGTCTCCCAACAATGCCCCCCCCAATTTGTAGTTGAGGGGGGCATTGTTGGGAGACAGCAGTCTTGAGAGAGACTTGGGTGTGATGGTGGATGAATCATTGAAGCCATCTGCACAGTGCGCAGCAGCCTCGAAGAAAGCCAACAGGATGCTGGGCATCATAAAGAGGGGCATAACAACCAGGACACGGGAAGTCATCATGCCATTGTATCGAGCGATGGTGGATGTAGGAGAGGAAGTGAAGACAGGAAGGAGAGAAGAAGCAGATAGACTGCAGACCTGGAAAGAAAACTAAGAAAAGACAGAGGAAAGCAGAAACTGAGATAAACATGAATAAAATGGGCAGACCAAGAAAGGTAGAAAAAATAATTTTATTTTTAATTTTACTGTAAATTTGCACTGCTTTCTGTTTCTATTCCAAAGTGCTGCTTCTCTTTCTTTGGTGTTGAACTGTATATCTTACCAATCTTGAGGCTTACGTTTGATTTTGTCTACATTTATTTAAGTTTGTGGTTGCATTTTCCTATGTAGGGTGAATTTCAATCAGCATAAGCCTCCAACTCCAGCTGAGTTTCAGTTGAGTCCATCATCAGGGAGGGTGAAGATATAAGTCCTGAAATTACTTCTGATACAGATCTCCGGCTGAGAGTTTCTGCTGGGAAACATCAAGCATTTTAATGAATTGAATATCAGTAATTGACTATATTTACCCTACTTTGTATAGCTGAGTAAATAATCAAAACATATCCTTTTTGTCTGTGTTTTGTCAGGATTTACAGTAAGATCTAATCCCTAGGGGAGTCACATTCTTTTCAGCATTGTATAAATCGGAAGAGTCCATAACATCCATTTCTTTCTCTCTCTCCTTTCTCCCAGTGTCCATCCACTCTTGGGGAGGAAAAGGAATACAACCCCTTTCTCCGTACCCACTGCCAAGACCTTCACCAGGCTCTGGGCCTCCAGCAGGGCACCGAGGAGGACTGGAACCACTTCAGAGCCCGTGTGCTGGAGGAGGTGCGACGGAGGAAAGACCTCTTCAAGGGGAGATAGTGGTACGAACCCTGCGTGCTTCCCTAGGGTCCGGGCTAGAGGAGAGGACCCTGGAAAGCAAACATCACTGTGTGAAAGTATGGCCTCACCCATTGCAGAATCTGCTGAACCTTTGACTTGTGGCAACAAAAGAGATTTCCCTCTCCCCCTCCGAGAAAAGAAAGAAAACCGTAGTCCAGTGAAAATAAACCCTAAACCCGTGTGGAGGAAAGTTAAAAGGTTTGCTTGAGATCAGAAAAACTTGTGTTGGAACTACTCCGTCACTCTCTGTAAGCGCAGGTGCCCATGTGCCTGCAGGGAAATTCACTGGTTTTACACGGTGTCATGTGAGAGGACAGTCTTTGTGGTCAGCAGCGGCCTTGGGGGGCTGGGATGAGTTTTCAGGGCTCATCGGTTGTTGAAGAGCTTTAGAAACCTCGCAGACCTCCCTCATGGAAACTCTTGGCCTACACGAACCGTTTCCAGCGTTCCTCTGAAATGTACATTTCTGCTGTAATAGCTGCTGGCAGCAAGTGGAGAGATCTCCATGGGCTTCTGACTTCCAGCAAGTCACTTGGGGACAGGATGAATCTGTCAGCATTTGTAAAAGGAGGAGAGGGGAAGTCCTACTTTTTCAACTGAGAATGTGGCTTACAGCCCTCAGGATGCATCACACAAAATGGTATGCTATCCAGACACTTAAATTGCCATTCACGGACAGCATGCTGTCATGTCCATGTAGCACAGGGATCTCAAAGTCCCTTCTTGAGAGCCGCAATCCAGTCAGGTTTTCAGGATTTCCCCAATGAATATGCATGAGATCTATGTGCATGCACTGCTTTCAATGCATATTCATTGAGGAAATCCTGAAAACCCGACTGGATTGCGGCCCTTAAGGAAGGACTTTGAGATCCCGCATGTTAACTGCTGGAGAGGAGCAGTAATCCTGTATTTAGAGCAGCGAGCTGAAACCCAGGGGATCTCAGTTCAAAAACCACAGCTGCTCCTTGTGACCTTGGACAAGTCACTTAACCCTTCACTGCTTTAGGTACAAAACTAGGGACTGTGAGCCTTCCAGAGTTAGGGAAATCCTTTGAGACCCCAAATCTAACTCACCTTGAGCTAATTGCAAATCTCCTTAGCAGGCTCTAAGAGGTGTGAGAAGCAGCTAATGAATACAATGCTGTTTTAGGGCATGTAATGGGCAGGAGCTATACCCGGTGGTGTAGCAAGGAAGATTGGCGCCCAGTATCGCAGCGCTGTGTGCTCCCCATTCTTCCGTGTAACTTGGGTGCCCCCGTGTATCTCTTGAAATGTTTGCCAGCGTGATCAGTATCTTCCACCTTCTGCTCACGCCAGCCTTGGTTCCCTTCTGACATCACATCCTAATCCCGCGAACGAGACGTGACATCAGAAGGGAGCCGAGGTCGGCACGAGCAGGAGGTGGAAGATGCTGATCAAGCTGGTGAACATTTAAATAGGTACGCAGGGGGGGGGGCGAAGAGGACGAGAGGCGCCAGCATCCCCCGTGAAGGCAGTGCTGGCTGCACCCTGCTGTAAAGATAGAGCTAATTACTAGGTATGAAAGGGGGTAAGCCTCTAAGGGTCTTCTAAAGTTAGATGCCTGGATGCTGCATGATGAGGACAAATTCGATAACAGCAATTGTGTGTGTAATGACTGTTACAGAATACTAGCAGAATTCTGCAGTTATGCGCCTGACTTTAGGTGTGAGCACTTATTAACCAAACGCCTGGTGTGTGTGTGAACTGTGCGCAATTAGATGCGTAACTGATCGCATTCTATAACCTGTGCACATAAGGGGGAGGAGTGACTTGGTGGTTAGAGCTGCTGCCTCAGCACCCTGAGGTTGTAAGCTCGATTCCAGCCTGCTCCTAACACTTCATTATCCCAGATACCATAGGTAGATTGTGAGGGAAAATACTTCAGAGTACCCGATTACTATTCAATAAATAAGGCCTAGGCACACCCCAGATCCACTCCCCTCTTGTACTTTAGAATACTATCAGTGGTGCAGTGGGAGGGGGCGGACCACCCTAGGTGCTGTCTCATCTAGCTGCATTTGTGACCAATAACTATGACACATAAATTTTAATAGAACCCCCCCTAATTGGTAACACCTCAGGTAACATAAGAAAAGCCTTACTGGGTCTGACCAATGGTCCATCAAGCCCAGTAGTCCGTTCTCACGGTGGCCAATCCAGGTCCCTAGTACCTGGCCAAAACCCAAGGAGTAGCAACATTCCATACAGAATCTCAAAGAATAGCAAGATTCCGGAATCCTGGAGAGTAACAAGATTCTAGAATTCCAAAGAGTAGCAACATTCCATGCAGACTCTCAAAGAATAGCAAGATTCCGGAATCCCAGACAGCAACAAGATTCTAGAACCTCACAGAATAGCAAGATTCCGGAATCCCAGAGAGTAACAAGATTCTAGAACTGCAAAGAGTAGCAACATTCCAAACAGAATCTCAAAGATTAGCAAGATTCCGGAATCCCGGAGAGTAACAAGATTCTAGAACCCCAAAGAGTAGCAACATTCCATACAGAATCTCAAAGAATAACAAGAATCCGGAATCCTAGAGAGTAACAAGATTCTAGAATCCCAAAGAGTAGCAACATTCCATACAGAATCTCAAAGGATAGGAAGATTCCGGAATCCCAGAGAGTAACAAGATTCTAGAACCACAAAGAGTAGCAACATTCCATACAGAATCTCAAAGAATAACAAGAATCCGGAATCCCAGAGAGTAACAAGATTCTAGAACCACAAAGAGTAGCAACATTCCATACAGAATCTCAAAGATTAGCAAGATTCCGGAATCCCGGAGAGTAACAAGATTCTAGAACCCCAAAGAGTAGCAACATTCCATACAGAATCTCAAAGAATAACAAGAATCCGGAATCCCAGAGAGTAACAAGATTCTAGAACTGCAAAGAGTAGCAACATTCCAAACAGAATCTCAAAGATTAGCAAGATTCCGGAATCCCGGAGAGTAACAAGATTCTAGAACCCCAAAGAGTAGCAACATTCCATACAGAATCTCAAAGAATAACAAGAATCCGGAATCCTAGAGAGTAACAAGATTCTAGAATCCCAAAGAGTAGCAACATTCCATACAGAATCTCAAAGGATAGGAAGATTCCGGAATCCCAGAGAGTAACAAGATTCTAGAACCACAAAGAGTAGCAACATTCCATACAGAATCTCAAAGAATAACAAGAATCCGGAATCCCAGAGAGTAACAAGATTCTAGAACCACAAAGAGTAGCAACATTCCATGCTACCGAGCCAGGGCAAGCAGTGGCTTCCCCCATGTCTTTCTCAATAACAGACTATGGACTTTTCCTCCCTTGTCCAACGCTTTCTTAAAACCAGCTACGCTATCCTCTCTTACCACATCCTCTGGCAACATGTTCCAGAGCTTAACTATTCCCTGAGTGAAAATTTTTTTCCTGCTATTGGTTTTAAGAGTATTTCCCTGTAACTTCATCAAGTGTCCCCCAGTCTTTGCACCAGTTCACATTGAGTTAACCATATGGCTGATAATGCAGTTACCGGGCACTTATCTAGAAGCAGACACGGACATTAACTAACTTTTCTTCGTATTAAATGCACGGCAGACCTCCCAAAATGTTGGGAACACCCCCAAAAGTTACCATAGTGGTTTTATAGTTAATTGGGTGTTAACTGCCTAAGCTCAGCACCGAGGACCCAGCTTTTAACCACTGGAGTACCACACCTCAAACTGGAACCACAACGGTCTCCCAGCAATCTGGCCATATCGCTTTTCATTTTCACTCCGAACTGCTCCTTACATTATGAGGCCAAAGAGCAGAGGTCGCGGCTGTGTCAGTAAACAAAGCCAGTGGCGAGGCTTGGGCTATGCTATGGCTTGTAGCTGGGCTGTGGTGAGGCCTTGTCCAGCTGTCTGGGAGAATCTGTTTTGCTTCACATCTTTGGTACTGGTGACAGATATAACTGGGCCGTGACTAGGTCGAGGGGGTTCTCTTTCTCCTGTCACCTGTTACAGAACCCCTCAACTCTTTTTTTTTTCCCCCCTGCTTCTCTGCTTAGCCTGGACTGACTTGTTTCTCGGCCTTATTTATTTAAAAAATTTCTACCCCGTTTAAAACTAAACGGTTTACATAATTTACTTACATAAAATTATAAAAAACATAATTAGACAAGCGAACAAAAGAACGCCTCGCACAGCGAACGCTGCACACAACGAACTTCATGTCATGATTCATACAACGAACTTCGTTTCACACAACGAAGTCGCCCGAGCTTCCACGATCGCTGCCGATGTATTGCATCCTTCCGCGCAGGCACTGCAGGCAGTCGTTAGTCACTGCGCTTAACGCGTTTCGCATAACAAACTTGCTCCTGGAACGAATTAAATTCGTTGTGTGAGGCACCACTGTATCTACAAAGTAGCATCAAAGGCTTATTTATACAAAGGGTCATGAAAGATTCACCAAAAAATGATTGACTAGGAAAAGGCATCTACAAATAATTGCGTCTTGGCTGGCAAGTCAAATGCGTGCGGACAATTGCGCAAAGACAACTGAGCGCAACCACAATTGCGTGCAAGATAATTGCGCAGTCATGCGCGCTATTGTCTTGCGCTCCGTTGTCTTTGCGCATTTGACTATGAATCGTGTTGAGTAATTTTCTAAAACTACCCTTTTATTCTGTGGCCCAGATGTTATCTCTGTGGTTAGCTGGAAATGTCAGGGTTTCAGCTTCATTATCACCTCAATTTACAACTTCCCGTGTCCATATACTTTTAACATAATCCTTAATCAGATAAAGGTTATACCCGATCCTCAGAGGGTTAATGTACCCAATGGTTCAAGTGGCCGAGCTCACTGAACCCAATCTTCATGCTTTTTTTATATATATACTTTTTTTTTAATATATATAATTTTCTTATTTTTAGAACCATACTTATATGGAATACTTATGTGAAATTTATTACTTAGCTTTCACAATTTTTCTAGGGGAGCGCCTCCACCTAAAAAAATTGTGAAAGCTAAGTAATAAATTTCACATAAGTTTTCCATATAAGTATGGTTCTAAAAATAAGAAAATTAGAACAACAAAAAAAAGTACAGTGGTGCCTCACACAACGAACTTAATCCGTTCCAGGAGCAAGTTTGTTATGTGAAACGTTTGTTGTGTGAAACGCGTTTTCCCATAAGAATACATGTAAAGCAAAATAATTTGTTCTGCAGCCCTACATTTCCCTCCCTCCACCTCACCTTATATGCAGAGTTTGCCAGCTTTCTTTTTCACCCAGCCGCACGCTTTCAAAAAGCTGTGCACGCGCAGCTGCTGGAGTTGATCAATGTTCTCCTCTCCTGCAACTTCCGGTTTCCGGTTGCGTCAGAGGAGAAGATTGAACAACAGAGCATGCGCGCATGTGCTGCTCTTTGAAAGTGTGTGGCTGGCCGAAAAAGAAAGCCGGAAAACTCGGCATCTAAGGTATGGTGGAGGGAGATGATGGAACACTGCATTCAGACAGGAGGGTGCTGCTGTTCCCGGCTCACATTAGGAAGCGGCGAGAGTAGTTCCGCCCCCCCCCCCCCCCCGGGCCCCTCGGGCGACTTCGTTGTGTGAAACGAAGTTCGTTATAGGGAGCAAGACAAAAAGTTCGTTATGCGCAGCGTTCGCTGTACGAGGCGTCCGTTATGCGAGGCACCACTGTATATATATATAAAAAAAGCATGAAGATTGGGTTCAGTGAGCTCGGCCACTTGAACCATTGGGTACATTAACCCTCTGAGGATCGGGTATAACCTTTATCTGATTAAGGATTATGTTAAAAGTATATGGACACTGGAAGTTGTAAATTGATGTGATAATATAGATGAGATTCCAGTTACAAGTATAGCCGCTATATCATCTGTCTATACATAGGGTTTCAGCTTCAGCAGCTGAAAAGACTAATACGTGAAGTTTGGGGTCATGACTGCAGCCCTTTAAAGAGATGAACACAAGAGCTGCCCCCTCCCCACACAGGGGGAAGAAAGGGAAACTTTCTCCTGTGATTGTTTCTTTCAGTTTGAAGGATTTAAGGAGGGGCTCCATGGTACCATCAGACAGCTCCTTGTGTCAGCCCACCCTCAGAGGAAGGGGAGTTTAGACACCTACAGATCATTCTCCCAGAGCTCATTAAGAGCGAGGCCCTCACTGAAACCAGATGTGAGCATGGTATGAAGAATTTGAGGAGTTCAGAAGAAAAACTGGTCTTACAGTAGATGTTAGGGATGGGCGGCTGGATCTCTGGCCTTCTCCACTGAAGTTAGTTAAAAAAAAAAAAGAAGTGGGATGGAAGAGACGTATGGAGCAGGCTAACAAATGTTTGAAGTTAAGAACCCCTGGGATGCCTACAATCCCTTCCTCAGTCTGCTAGTGGACAATACGAACTTCCCACCAGCAGAGTTATTCAGCATAGATGCATTGGTCAGACCAAACCAACCAGCACTGTGAAAAGCCAGGGGGACCAAAATGGCATCCAGTGTCTTTCTCCCAGCATGCATTGCACATTGCTCACTCACTCTGAAAGGAGAAAGTGGTCAGCCCGGAGCATCCTGAGAGAAGGAGCACTGTGAGCGCTGACCCTCAGCCATTCTTATCTACACACTACTGTGTAAAAGTGTACACTGGAATTGTAAAGAAACTAACACGTACTAACAGAGGGAGAGGGGAAATAATTACATAGACGCTTGTGTTGTGCTGCTTTTTGAATTGCACTTTGTTCTAGTCTGTGACAGTCTTATATTACACTAAGAGGTATTTATTAAACCGTTTCTGAGCCTAACCGCAGCAATTAGAAAAAGGAAAAGTAACTGACTTAAAACATACAATCCTAAGAACCTTCCTTCTGCCAAGTGAAAGTTTGACCTTGGCCCTTGCCTAGGAGGCAATTTCTGTGAGCTCGTAAGAGGCTGCCTATCTTCTATTTACAAAGTTCCCTTAGAAGGGGGTGGGGTGAGGAAATGTGTCCACTGAGACCAGGCTCAGCAGCTCCAGAGATCCACCATAAGGAGGCGCTGCCATACTTGTTTTCCTCTTCTGCCACCCTTAGAGGAAGCTCATTCAGTGAACTGATGGTGGGGCTGGTGTAAGATATTAACCTAGAGCTGCTGTCTCTGCACCCAGAGGTTGTGAGATCAAATCCAAGGGGATACAGAGGGAGGAGCCTAAGGCCCTGATTGACTCGGCCAAGCCAATCGTACAGAAAACCACACAGTAGGTTGGCAAATTCGATCGGTCAAACTAGTTTAGTGATGATTGGAGACTTTAGTTAATCTAGCCTTGGTAATCTGGTTCCTTAGCTCCTGGTGCTGATCTTCTGTAGGTGTTGCTGGCGCATGTGCATTCCTCCAGGGCAGGGGTGTCAAAGTCCCTCCTCGAGGGCCACAATCCAGTCGGGTTTTCAGGATTTCCCCAACAAATATGCATGAGATCTATTAGCATACAATGAAAGCAGTGCATTCAAATAGATCTCATGCATATTCGTTGGGGAAATCCTGAAAACCCAACTGGATTTCGGCCCTCGAGAAGGGACTTTGACATCCTCGCTCCAGGGGTACTGCTGAATCTTTTAGCAGCCACGCCATTGTGGCAGTCGCATATCGGAAAAAGCCACACCTTTCCCTGCAAAGCAGTGTCACTGCTGTTGCATCTTGTATATGGGTATCAGTGGCCCAAAGCCACAGTGTTTTCAGTCTTAACTGGTTCTGTTTTCAGTGCTAAGGACATTTTCATGGATGTTTGAGGCAGCCGTGCCATTGGTTTGGCCCAAAGTGAAAATGACTTTGTTTTGTCTTCTGTCACTCCTATGTGAGTATGAAGAAGGAATGGCTGACAAGCCTAAGCTTATTTTAGTTTCTTGCATGCACCCTGGAGGCTTTTACATCTTATTTATGTGTACACAACTTAGTGTTTTAGCCGCAGGATATCACAAGTCCGTATTGCTTAGGGTTACCATATGTCCTCTTTTCAGAGGACTGTCCAGGCGTCCGGAGGGCTTTTCAAAACCCGGCACTTTGAGTATTGAAAAGCTAGTAAGATCGGGGCCGAGTTTGGCGTACATCTGTGGATGTGACGCGGTGATGTGGCACACATGCGTGCAACGTTATCACATCTGCGCATGCACAGATGCATTCCAAACCCGGCCTGAAGAGATGAGGTTTGCATGGGGCTGGGGTTAGGAGGCAGAATGGGGCGGACCACGCGTCCTCCTTTGCCAGATACAAAATCTAGTAACCCTCGTTTTGCTTAAAGTATTTTTGGATGGAATCTGCAATTCTACACCACATAATGCCAGACTGTGTATAACTCTGAAGGATAGATTTTGGAAAGGCGGTGATGATACAGAACTTACATTTCTTTACATCGACACCGAAATCAAAAGGAGAAGTGGCAAATGTTATAGGTGACTCTCAGAAAGAGATCAAGACTTGACATGGTTAAGAACATAAGAATAGCCTTAGTGGGTCAGACCAATGGTCCATCACGCCCACTAGCCTGTTCTCACGGTGGCCAATCCAGGTCACTAGTACCTGGCCAAAACCCAAGGTGTAGCAATATTCCATGCTACCGATCCAGGGCAAGCAGTGGCTTCCCCCATGTCTTTCTCAATAACAGACTATGGACTTTTCCTCCAGGAACTTGTCCAAACCTTCTTTAAAACCAGCCATGCTATCCACTCTTACCACATCCTCTGGCAACGCGTTCCAGAGCTTAACTATTCTAAGGGTTACATATTTCACTAATATTTAGCACAGGGGTGTCCAACGTCAGTCCTCAAGGGAACAATCCAGGTGGGTTTTCAGGATTTCCCCAATGAATATGCATGAGATCTATTTGCATGTACTGCTGCCATTATATGCTGATAGATCTGGTACATATTCATTGGGGAAATCCGACCTGATGAAAGCTGAGGTTAGACACCCCTGCTTTTGCATATCTACCAAATCCCCTGCTATAAATATCACCATACAGCACTGTAGATAAGGCTTCACATAGGCACTCTTTTGTAGACTTACCCCTCCTCCCCCCACTGTCTTCTATCTCTATTCCCTACCTTCTCCCTTTCTGTACTAACCCACATTTTCTCCCTCCCCAGTTTCCAGATTTATCCAGCATCCATTTCCCTTTCTCTCCTCCATGTCTGGTGACTGTTTCAGACTTCCTTCTGTTTGGCAGCTGATGGGAAGAGCTCTGCCAGGAAACCCACGCCAGCATCAGATTTTTAAAATTCACATAAGAACATAAGAAGTTGCCTCCGCTGGGTCAGACCCGAGGTCCATCGTGCCCAGCAGTCCGCACCCGCGGCGGCCCATCAGGCCCATGACCTGTAATGTGATCCTTCTCTAATCCCTTTTATCCTTCTATCCGTACTCTGTCTAAAACCTATCTCTACCTCTATCTGTATCCTTCAATCCCCCTATCGTTCAGGAATTTATCCAATCCTTCCTTGAACCCCCGTAGTGTACTCTGTCCTATCACAACCTCTGGAAGCGCATTCCAGGTGTCCACCACCCTCTGTGTAAAAAAGAACTTCCTAGCATTGGTTCTAAAATTGTCCCCGTTCAGCTTCTCTGAGTGCCCCCTTATGCTTGTGGTTCCCAATAATCTGAAGAATCTGTCCCTTTCCACCCTCTCTATGCCCTTGATCTTGAAAGTCTCTATCATGTCTCCTCTGAGTCTCCTCTTTTCATGGGAGAAGAGCCCCAGCCTTCCCAACCTGTCTGCGTATGAAAGGTTTTCCATACCTTTTATCATTTTCGTCGCTCTTCTCTGGACCCTTTCAAGTATCGCCATGTCCTTCTTGAGGTACGGTGACCAATACTGGACACAGTACTCCAGATGCGGGCGCACCATCGCACGATACAGCGGCATGATGACTTCTTTTGTCCTGGTTGTAATGCCCTTCTTAATAATACCCAATATTCTGTTTGCTTTCTTGGAGGCTGCTGCACATGATTGTGCCGTTGATTTCATTGTTGTATCCACTACACACCCAAGTCCTTTTCAAGGTTACTATCCCCTAGCACTGAACCCCCCCATTTTGTAGCTGAACATCGGGTTTTTTCCCCCTAAATGCATGACCTTGCATTTCTCTATATTAAAGCGCATTTGCCATTTGCTTGCCCACTCTTCCAGTTTGTTTAGGTCCCTTTGTAGGTCTTCACATTCTTCCGTGGTTCTAACCCTGCTGCAGAGTTTGGTGTCATCCGCAAATTTTATAACTTCACATTTCGTCCCCGCTTCTAGGTCGTTTATGAATACATTGAACAGCAGCGGTCCGAGCACCGACCCCTGGGGAACACCGCTCGTGACCTTCCGCCAGTCCGAGTAGTGGCCCCTTCACTCCAACCCGTTGCTTTCTGTCTGGCATATTCAGTGTCCCTCCAGCTGATCGCATGATTAACAGGAACAGCACTGAGGGTTTTAAAGATATTTGCTTTGCTGGGTCTTAAAAAATGGGTGGGTGGTCCCAGAGCCTTTCGGAATTTGTTTCTGCCTCCTCCTCCCCTTTCCACCACCAAAAATACTGGCACCCTAAAAACCACTAGTTCACTGAATGGGAGAACTGGTTCAGCAGAAGACGGGATGACATGGGGCATGTCTGTTCCTTTGCAATTACAAAGGCTGGAGAAGGACTATCGGCTCTTCTCAGATATCGTCTGAGTAAAAGGGCAGAGAAGTCTGAAACGTGTGTTAGAATAGTGGAAAATCCGTTCTGTAATAGGCCCAAATTGGAGCTATATTTGGAATTTTTTTGGCAGAGTTGTTTTTTTTAAGCAAATAGCCTGAAGTCACCTTCTAAAGTACTTTGAACCCCAAGTTTTAACTGATCAGCATCGGATTGCAATACACCTTCCGCACTATAGGGTAAGGGGTTGATAATCAAAACTTTATAACGTCCAAAAACCAACCTAAGTCGGCACTTGAATGTCCGGGTGCCGATAAAACCAACTTTCTGGACGTGTAAGCTTCTGTGCGTTCGGAGATCAAAGGGGCGTGTGGGGAGGTGTTTTATGGGCGGGAATCAGGTGGGCTTCAACCAGGCCGTACATATCTGCAACTGCGTGTATTTCATGGGTGGGCACACACTTGAGCAGACTGGGGGGTAATAGGAGGGGGCTGTATATTTCCAGGTGTAACTTATTGAATATTATGCTACGTGACGAGTATCTTTGGAATTTAGGTGTCTACAATACATTAGCTTTGCACCTGGTGAAGGAGCTCGTGCCAAATGCCTGAAGTAGGCCCCACTTTCCCTTATATATTTGGGTGTGCTGCTGAGATGCTAATGAGCCAATTATGGTCAATAATCAGATGATAACAACCAATTATTGACCTACCCAGACGTGGCGAGACCCAGAAAACTACAACAATCATGACGCCAGCCATGAAAGGCTGAGAGCAAATTATTCATTGGCGCTCATAAAAATCTGCGCTTCCATCAACTCTGCACTATTCTAACTATTGCTGCATAACTCAAAGGGGGCGTGGCCACTGGAGGAGCCGTGGTCATGTTAGGGGTGTTCTGGAAAACGGCCTCAGCTCACGTTGGGCCCCAGCGTATACACCAGGCATCAGCAGGCGTAAATCTGGCACCAGAAGTGAGCTAGGCAGGGGAATCGGCAGTAAGTGTGGTTACGTAAATCACGCGTGGCGCTGATTTTGTTTTCCCAGCGCTGAATTTTGAATGCTGTTTATAGAATTCCCCCCCGCACCGTATGCTTGTGTCAAAAATACTGACATATACAGCTTTGCTCCTCAGCACCGTCTCTCAGATCTGCTGTTAACGTTCACTGACACAATAAAGCTGACTGTTACTCCAAACCCGGGTTCACGGGTGAAGATTGGCTGAGCTTTATCATGGTTCCAGCAGGGCAGTGGCGTACCTAGGGGGGGGGGGCGGGCCGCCCCGGGTACCAGCCCTAAGGGGGTGTTCCCGGCCTTGCCGTTCAGTCCCCCGCCACCCCCGAAGGACCGTTCGCCCCCCTGGCCTCCCCGCACCACCTATGAACAGCCGCAGCAGGATCGCGAAGTCAGCGTCAGCGATCCCTGCGCTGCTTCCTGCGCCGCGATCCCGCCCCTCCTCTGACGTCAGAGGAGGGGCGGGACCGTGGCGCAGGAAGCAGCGCAGGGATCGCTGACGCTGACTTCGCGATCCTGCTGCGGCTGTTCATAGGTGGTGCGGGGAGGCCAGGGGGGCGAACGGTCCTTCGGGGTGGGTCGGGGCATCAGGCCTTCAGGGTGGGGCGGGCGGGCAGGCAAGCAGGCTTTCAAGGGGGAGGGGGGTGACAGGCAGGCAGGCAGGCATCCTTCAAGGGGGGACAGGCCTTCGGGGGGGGGTGCAGACCTTCAAAAAAAAAAAAAAATTTTTACATGGGGGGGGTGCAGACCTTCAAAAAAAAAAAAAAATTTTTTTTACATGGGGGGGGGGGGGGGTGTCAAAAAATGATGCGCCCCGGGTGCCACATACCCTAGGTACGCCACTGCAGCAGGGTATCAGCTCTGGCACCTCCCAGGAGTAAAAAAGGCAGCGACACCCAGTGAACACTCATGCTGTCCCCCTCTTTTACGAACACCATGCTCCGACGCTCACAGAATTCCTTTAAGCGTTGGAGCAGTTTCCACTACTGCCGGCGCTCTGCATTTGTAAAAGAGGGGGGTAAGGTTGAGGTTGGTCAGTGGGATGAGGGTCACCAAATTGTGATTCTAAAGTGACCGTCCTGTTTTTCTCATTTTCACATGCACTGTTGTCTCTTGTTGTCCAGTAGCTGTGACTTGTTTTCTGTAGCATCTCAATGTGTGGACAGAGGGGTGAAGGACTTATAACATGGAAATAAAAGCTGAGTGCAATTTGTTTCTTCTGCCCTGTTTTAGTGTTGAATGCAAATTATCATCGAGATCGCAACCAAGTGTGTTTTGGAGCTGTTTTATTTCCTATGTATGAGCCCCAATCACTCATCCCCTCATTTATTCTATGCGGCCTTTAGATGGCCTGCTGCACTTTCTCTTGGTGTGTTGTTTTTTGTTTTGTTTTTTACATGGTCACAGCAGTTTCCATGGATGTGAAAGCTCAGTCTGCTCTTTGCGTGCAATGACACTCTCGTACAACTTATTGTCCTTGCATACAAGCGGGGGAGGGGGTACCTAAGGAATCCCACTAGGTTTTGCATGCCACGGCACTGAATGTAATTGTTAGACCAAAGCTCCCAAGTTCCAAAAGAGGTAAGGAACAGTTGCAAGCACGCTTCAAACTACTCTTGAACATCTGGTTTATGCATGTTCCTGAAAAAGATAATCGGATCTTTCCAAGACAATCAGATCTTGTCTAGAGGGAGGGACATTTCTACAAATGATCTATCCACCAGAGGACAGAACTGTTTACGTCACCCATTCACTACATCGATAGATGGAGCACCTGCCATAACATGAAACTTGTGGAAAATTTAGTTCCAAAAGCCATGCGGTCAAAGGAAACAGCCTCCATCTGGTGGAGGTCACTTGGGCACTGCCGATATCGTGTTTTAGCTGCTGCAGGTCTGAGAAACAGACAAGGGGATATGGAAAATAGCTCTTGAGCATCCACAGCATGGCTTCCTCTGCTTGGTGAGACCTGAATCTGCATCTGCATTTTCTGCTGAGACCCAGATGTACCGCACACTGTAGGCATGCTTATTGAACAGGATGGATTCAGCTGTTAAGGCAGTGCTTCCCACAAGGTGCACTGCGGACCCCAGTGAATTCTCAAGGGCGCTGCAAGATATTTACAATTGTGGAAAACAGGGATACTCAACATCTTTCAGACACAGCACTAACTACTAGCAATTCACAGACACTTGAACGTTTGAGAAATGACAGGCTTAGCCAAAACTCCAAGTAGACAAGAACAGATTTCATATAGTCGAGAATGTCATCGAAAGGAATGTAGTGACATCTTTTCAAAATCATTAGGGCTGCTGAACCCAAGAGAAATTACCCTTCCCTATTCACACTCGAGGAGTTTGCTCAACATTGGGGGTGCTCAAACACCCGCAGGACCCACAGAGCTGGCTCCTGTGGTGTCATTTAACTGTGAACTACCTCAAGCCGGTGGCTGGCTACTAACTACGGTACTAGCCCATGGATATTTCACTATGGGAAGCCAGGTAAAGACAGAGGAAAATGCAAAGACATAGCCGAGAGAAGGAGAGTATCAAACTAAATGGTGAGAAAAGAGCAGGAGGAAAGCTGATAGAGAAAAGCAGCATAAGAGGACTCGATAAGTAAGTGTTTCGGCCTAAACGGCCTGCATCAGGAGTCTGCCGTGAAAGCCATCAATATAAGCACATAGACATTAACCATGCAAACCTTGAAACAATATAACACCAAAATCTATCACAAATAAAATCCATATAGATATATTAAAAACCATGCATATAACTTTAACAGTATTACTGATTTAAAAAATCACAATGTATTGAAAAATAAAACCATATAAAATGACTTTTTAAAAGAATGTAAAAGATATTGGGGTCCTTTTACTAAGGCGTGCTAGCCATTTTAGCGTGTGCCTTAGTAAAAAGACCCCATTGTGGCTAGAAATCAGTTAGAATTCACGGGAGCCAAAGAAGCCGCTGAGCAGGCGCACCAAAGCACGCTCCTGCTTGTTGCCGCTGAGTGGCAGAAGAAACTCAATCTCACGGGTGAAGAGCCTGACGGGTTGGGAGGGAAGGGGGCTGGGGCAGTGCCAAATTTGGGGAGGCCACGGTCCCTCCCATTCTGACACCTATGCCTGGGATCTCTTAGAGCAGGGGTGTCAAAGTCCCTCCTCGAGGGCCGTAATCCAGTCGGGTTTTCAGGATTTCCCCAATGAATATGCATGAGATCTATTAGCATACAATGAAAGTAGTGCATGCAAATAGATCTCATGCATATTCATTGGGGAAATCCTGAAAACCCGACTGGATTCCGGCCCTCGAGGACCGACTTTGACACCTGTGTCTTAGAGAGAGGAAGAGATAATGGTGACTGCAGATGGGCCATTTGGCCTTTAGCTGCCAACATGTTTCTATATCTCATTAGAAAGTATGAGGCAGTGGTGAAGCTTCCCATTCTTTACATTTGGGCACCTTCCGATTCTTTTCATTATGTTGGCAATGAATAACTTGTATGGACTCTCAGTGATATTGCAGATGTTGGGGGGGGAGAGAATTATTGTGTTTTGATCTTTAAAAAAAAACAATAAAATATTTAAGCTGAAAGTAATAATCCTATTAGAGAATTCTTCAGAATGTTTAGGAGTTTTACTGCTTCTTTAGTGCAACCTAAGACTCAGAAGTTGGTAGCACATGATTTTGTCAATATTTCAGACTAAAGTACAGACCATAGCAGGTGATATTGCCGTTTTAAAAGAGGAAGAGAGAAACTTCAGGGGGCAAAACTAGTTGTTGGAGGGACTTCCAACTGATGGCTATTGGAATTCTTTCTGTTATATTACAGACTTCTGTGGCCTGTGCCCCAGAATTGGCAGGGAGAGATAGAGATTAACTATAGCAGTGTTTAATCATGAAGAACTCGAACCTGTGCAACTCTGAACACCTTGAGCAAGCTGAATGCACAGTACAGGACTCTGCCAACTGATGCTCTAAGTCAGGGATGTCAAAGTCCCTCCTCGTGGGCCGTAATCTTTGGGTTTTAAAGATTTCCACAATGAATATGCATGAGATCTATTTGCATGCACTACTTTCATTGTATGCTAATAGATCTCATGCATATTCATTGGGGAAATCCTGAAAACCTGACTGAATTGTGGCCCTTGAGGAGGGACTTTGACACCCCTGCTCTAAGCACAGCCCAACATTGACTCAAAAGACATTGAGTGCTGAGAAATATCATCATGATACTGAATAAATCAGTGGTTCCCAACCCTGTCCTGGAGGACCACTAGGCCAATCGGGTTTTCAGGCTAGCCCTAATGAATATGCATGAGAGATTTGCATATAATGGAAGTGACAGGCTTGCAAATCTGCTCCATGCATATTCATTAGGGCTAGCCTGAAAACCCGATTGGCCTGGTGGTCCTCCAGGACAGGGTTGGGAACCACTGGAATAAATCATCATATATTATATATGATTAGAAAGACACTGAAATTCATTCTGGATATTGGGGGTGACAGCTGGCAGTGATAGAGTTAAAGGGGCATGATGATGATTGCTAGGGGAAAGAACTCTGGTGGGGTTCCCTTTCTTTGGTGCCTTAAGCAGGGGCTTATTTTGATCTGATTCCTACTCTGGGCAAGTCACTTAACCCTTCATTGCCACACAAAATTATGATTAATCCAGGCCCTACATTACTAAAGAAGTAAAGGAGCTTCCTGTCATTATCCCTCTGTGGGGGGGAGAGAGAGAAGGGAATGGGGGGGGTGCTATTGTGGCATCAGAATGAGGCTTGGGATATACTGAACAAAGTTATTGGAGCATCAGAATGAGGCATGAAAGTGAACCCAGAGAGAGAGAGAAGAGCAGAGCAGAGAATAGGGAGAGGCTGTTAGGCACCAGAATGAGGCTTGGAGAGTAATTGGACGAAGTTATTGGAGCGTCAGAATGAGGCTTGAAATTGCCTGAGCGAAGTTATTGCAGCACAAGAATGAGGCTTGGACTGTACTGAACGACGAGCACTCAGACTGAGGCTTGAGCACGCTGGGCTGCGGCCGGGGACAGTTGTCATGGAAACAGTAGGACGCTTCTCTGCAGGTCCGAGTCGAAAAGCAGAGAGAGACCAACAGTTGCGGTGCGTATCGTAACCAGAGCCTGGCGACTGAACGGGGGCGAGGGGGGCTATATGTGCACTTATTCCCCCTACCATAATACTCCTGCTGACCCCAGCATCACCCCATCTCCCAGGGTTGTTCCAGGGGAACCTCCCCACTTCCATCCCACTGCCATCCCCTCCCCTCCCCCCATCACACCATTACCCTCTCCTCCACAAGCACTGCTGACTCCAGCATCACCCTCTCTCCCAGGGTTGTTCCTGAGGAACCTTCCCACTTCCATCCCCTCCCCCATCAAACTATTACCCTCTTCTCCACAACACTGCTGACTCCAGCATCACCCTCTCTCCCAGAGTTGTTCCTGAGGAACCTTCCCACTTCCATCCCCCCCATCAAACCATTACCCTCTCCTCCATAAGCACTGCTGACTCCAGCATCACCCTCTCTCCCAGGGTTGTTCCTGAGGAACATTCCCACTTCCATCCCCCCCATCAAACCATTACCCTCTCCTCCATAAGCACTGCTGACTCCAGCATCACCCTCTCTCCCAGGGTTGTTCCTGAGGAACCTTCCCACTTCCATCCCCCCATCAAACCATTACCCTCTCCTCCATAAGCACTGCTGACTCCAGCATCACCCTCTCTCCCAGGGTTGTTCCTGAGGAACCTTCCCACTTCCATCCCCCCCATCAAACCATTACCCTCTCCTCCATAAGCACTGCTGACTCCAGCATCACCCTCTCTCCCAGGGTTGTTCCTGAGGAACCTTCCCACTTCCATCCCCCCCATCAAACCATTACCCTCTCCTCCATAAGCACTGCTGACTCCAGCATCACCCTCTCTCCCAGGGTTGTTCCTGAGGAACCTTCCCACTTCCATCCCCCCCATCAAACCATTACCCTCTCCTCCATAAGCACTGCTGACTCCAGCATCACCCTCTCTCCCAGGGTTGTTCCTGAGGAACCTTCCCACTTCCATCCCCCCCATCAAACCATTACCCTCTCCTCCATAAGCACTGCTGACTCCAGCATCACCCTCTCTCCAAGGGTTGTTCCTGAGGAAGCTTCCCACTTCCATCCCCCCCATCAAACCATTACCCTCTCCTCCATAAGCACTGCTGACTCCAGCATCACCCTCTCTCCCAGGGTTGTTCCTGAGGAACCTTCCCACTTCCCTCCCCCCCATCAAACCATTACCCTCTCCTCCATAAGCACTGCTGACTCCAGCATCACCCTCTCTCCCAGGGTTGTTCCTGAGGAACCTTCCCACTTCCATCCCCCCCATCAAACCATTACCCTCTCCTCCATAAGCACTGCTGACTCCAGCATCACCCTCTCTCCCAGGGTTGTTCCTGAGGAACCTTCCCACTTCCATCCCCCCCCCCATCAAACCATTACCCTCTCCTCCATAAGCACTGCTGACTCCAGCATCACCCTCTCTCCCAGGGTTGTTCCTGAGGAACCTTCCCACTTCCATCCCCCCCATCAAACCATTACCCTCTCCTCCATAAGCACTGCTGACTCCAGCATCACCCTCTCTCCAAGGGTTGTTCCTGAGGAAGCTTCCCACTTCCATCCCCCCCCATCAAACCATTACCCTCTCCTCCATAAGCACTGCTGACTCCAGCATCACCCTCTCTCCCAGGGTTGTTCCTGAGGAACCTTCCCACTTCCATCCCCCCCATCAAACCATTACCCTCTCCTCCATAAGCACTGCTGACTCCAGCATCACCCTCTCTCCCAGGGTTGTTCCTGAGGAACCTTCCCACTTCCATCCCCCCCATCAAACCATTACCCTCTCCTCTATAAGCACTGCTGACTCCAGCATCACCCTCTCTCCCAGGGTTGTTCCTGAGGAACCTTCCCACTGCCATCCCCTCCCCCCATCAAACTATTACCCTCTCCTCCACAAGCACTGCTGACTCCAGCATTACCTCCCAGAGCTGGTGCAAAGGTGCTGAGAGCTCCTAATTACCCCCATTGTTTTTTTTATTGAAACAAAAGAAAATCTTAAAGATGATAAAGGGGCTGGAACTGCTCGCGTATGAGGAAAGACTAAAAAGGTTAAAGCTCTTCAGCTTGGAAAAGAGACGGTTGAGGGGAGATAGGATTGAAGTGTACAAAATCCTGAGTGGAGTAGAGTTGGTAGAAGTGGATTGAATTTTTTTTTTTTTCACTGCATCAAGATTAACAAAGACTGGGGATCACTCCAATTATTTTTTGAAACCAATAGGAGGAGATTTTTCACTCAGAGAATAGTTAAGCTCTGGAATGCACTGCCAGAGAATGTGGTAAGAGCGATTAATGTAGCTGGTTTTTAAAAAGGTTTAGACAACCACTCTCTGTGTGAAGCAGAACTTCCTGATATTAGTCCTGAACTTGCCCCCCCTTAGCTTCATTTCATGTCCTCTTGTCTGTGTCAAATTGGACAATGTAAATAATCTTCTCTGCTCTATTTTGTCGATTCCTTTCAGTATTTTGAAGGTCTCGATCATATCCCCACGCAGTCTCCTTTTCTCAAGGGAGAACAATCCCAGTGTTTTAAGTCGATCCTCATATTCCAGTTTCTCCATACCCTTCACTAGTTTAGTTGCTCGTCTTTGCACCCTCTCCAGCAGTTTTATATCCTTCTTTAGGTAGGGAGACCAATGTTGGACGCAGTATTCCAAGTGGGGTCTGACCATTGCCCTATAAAGCGGCATTATAACTTTCTCCGATCTACTCGAGATTCCTTTCTTTATCATGCCCAACATTCTATTTGCCTTATTTGCCGCTGCCGCGCATTGTGCCGACGGCTTCAGGGTCCTATCTATCAGTACACCCAGATCCCTTTCTTGTTCACTTTTTCCCAGAGTTGCACCTGACATTCTGTACTCGTATTCCTTATTTTTACTGCCTAAATGCATTACCTTGCATTTCTCCACGTTGAACTTCATCTGCCATTTCTCCGCCCATTTTTCTAACCGACACAAATCGCTCTGGAGTTCCTCACTGTCCTCCTGCGATCTGATTGCCCGGCAGAGTTTTGTGTCGTCTGCAAACTTGATGATCTCACTGGATGTTCCGTTTTCCAGGTCATTGATATAAATATTAAAAAGGATCGGCCCAAGTACCGAGCCCTGGGGTACACCACTAGTCACTTTCTCCCAGTCGGAGAACTTCCCATTTATGCCCACTCTCTGCTTCATTTGCCTATCCATCTTTGTATATCTCCCTCTATGCCATGGCTTTGTAGTTTCCTGAGAAGTCTTTCGTGTGGAACTTTGTCAAATGCTTTCTGGAAGTCCAAGTATATTATGTCCACCGGCTTTCCACTATCAATTTGCTTGTTCACGGTCTCAAAGAATTGGAGTAAATTTGTCAGACACGATTTCCCTTTCCTGAATCCATGTTGACTGGGTTTCATCAAGTTGTGTGTGTCCAAGTGCTGAACTATGCTATCCTTGATCAGTGATTCAATCATCTTGCCGGGGACAGACGTAAGACTCACAGGTCTATAGTTGCCCGGTTCTCCTCTCGATCCTTTTTTGAAAATTGGAAGAGAAGAGAAGTCCATAGTCTGTTATGGAGAAAGAATGGTTTGGTATAGATTCAGGATTTATACAAATGATTCAAACATTGTATAGCTCCCCCGCTGCTAGATTGTTTATTAATAATAATTTTTTAGAACATTTCTTTCTGCAGAGGGGGGTTAGTCAAGGATGTCCTTTGTCTCATTTACTTTTTGATATAGTATTAGAACCCTTGTTATTAGCTATTCAACAAGAGAAAGAGATACAGGGTATTTCCTATTCAGAACGGGAATACATGATCTCTGCTTATGCAGATGATATACTGCTTTATTTGAGAAATCCAGAAATAACCATTCCACGCCTACTTGAATTAATAGGAAAATTTGGAAAATTTTCAGGATACAAGATTAATTGGAGTAAATCGGAAATTCTTCATTTTATTGTACATTGTACAAAAGATTTGTTTGACTTATTTTCCCTTAATAAGATAATTGAAATGAGGGGATAGGGAGGGGTGGGATGGGTTTCTGATATTTTATTAAAATGTGGATTTATAGGAAAGTATATTGTATAATATAATATAAATGAATGATTTTTATGTGATAGGGATGGGAGGATAAATTTCATATATTTAAGATGATTATAATAGCAAATCAAGTGATGTTCAATTGCTATTTCTTGATGCACTCGATGTAAGTTGTAAAAATGAATAAAACATTTAAACAAGAAAGACATGGGGGAGCCACTCCTTACCCTGGATCGTTAGCATGGAATGCTGCTACTTTTGGGTTTTGGTCAGGTACTAGGGACCTGGATTGGCCACTGTGAAGACGGGCTATTGGAGTAGATGGACGTTGCTGATGTTGTTACTGAAGTTCTTTAACAAGACGCTGCCTTCCATAGCTCCCTTAGTCCTCCCCCTTGCACTCCTAAATGTTCCCTTTACCCTGTGTGCACTCTTAGGGCAGGAGTCTCCACCAGTACAAACCCCGTCTCTCTTCCCATACTCTTATATACTCCTCCTCTTAGCACTGACTCTTCAGCTCCCTGACATGTATCGTACAATACTCACCACTTTCTGTTCTTACTCAGAGGGTCAGAGGAGGAAACGCTGAGAAATGGCTGATGAGGTCAAGCAACCACTATCAGAGAAAGCCAGTAAAGATGAGGCCAAGCAACTCTCAGAGACAGCCAGTCAAAGTGAGGTCAAGCAACTCTCAGAGACAGACGTTCACAAGGAGTCTGACCTTGTTTCCGATGATGGTAAGTGTCACTTATTTCGGTTTAGTATTTCCAGCTGCTGTCACCTATCTATACTCAGTCATGAATCTGTCATTGCAACACTGCCTTGCACTATACCCTATCACCAATGCTGGGCAGTATTTTTCAGCAGTTAATCCAAAAAAGTTTAACTACTCAAAAATAATTGGTAGTTGCCCAATAGTTAAACTACATTTTAAATAGTTAAATTATTAAGTAGTTTAACTATTTCAAATAGTTAACAACAACAAAAAATCTCTGTTGTGTTTTTAAGTTCTTCTGCATTGCTTGCTTATTGACTTACTAACCGCTACGCCACACTCTCCTCCGAAGAGAAGCACTGGAGTGATGGGGCGAGGGGCAAGGTCAGAAGAGAGTGATGCTCTATTTGCATGTAGGGTGGTTGAAGTGTTGGTCACAGGATGGATCTGAAGGGATGTGGGATGTGGGAGAACTGCTGGTGTTGGATCCATAACAGGAGATATGGAGGCAAGGGGAGAGACAGAGGTGCTGGGCCTGCCGGGAGAGAAACTGGACCTGTGGGGGGTAAGGAGACAGGAGAGAGGAGTGATATGCTGCACTGTGGGGAGGGGGCTGGGGAAAGGGGGAGCTTCCAGCCTGTGGAGGGAGGGAGGGAGACAGAGAGAGAGTGGGAGTTGGGAGTAAGATAGAGATCCTGGGAGATGAAGTTTGAGAGATGCTCTCACTGCTCACTATATAATCATTAATTCTCATTATATTTTCCTTCCTTAAATTTCTGGTAAACCTTCCGAGCTCTATCTTTATAGAGAAGAGGCGGTATATAAGCTTAAGCTTTAGTTTAGTTTAAACAAACTCTGATGCCATGCTCCTTCCTGGGTTGTGTAGGTGGTAAACGGCCCTTAGTAGGATTCAAAGATAAAGAGTTGCTTGGAAATTGTGTCCTGCACTCTAAATAGAACCGATTTACTGGAAAATCTCAGCTGTACTCTTTTCTAGATTCCTCCAGATCTCTGGGCTTCCGCAAAAAATGAATTTATCCTAAATAGTTCCCTCTCCACGCCCCACAATCTATTACTGGGCGATATCAATCTTCATTTAGAGGAGGAACATAATCATGATCGTAAGGCATTTTTGTTCACTATGGACTACTCAGTTCCACAATTCCTTCAATCTTACGTAAAGGGCCATCAATTGGACCTGGTCACATTTGCCACCAAATCCGAATTTGAATGATGGCAGTGGCAATCTACACTTTAGTCTGATCATTTTATCTATTACTTTACTTTAAAATGGACTAAAACGTTCAGACCGAAATCAAGGTTGCAAAAACAGGAATCTTGAAAATGCATTGAATTACCATCAGTAAGAGACATCAATGAATGTTCATCAGATTGGAAAAACATCTGTAATCCCATCTTGGATGAGATTTCCCCTAAACATACTATAAAAAGAGAATGGTACGATAAAGAACTTTTAGAGATGAAGTTCATAGTGTGCCGTCATGAAAGAAAATGGTTAAAATCTAAATTAGCAATCGATAAGGAAATGTGGCAAAAGGAAGTTCGACATTACAAACTTATGCTAAAAGAGAAAACAAAATTTTAGTATCAGCTAAAGTAGGCACAATAAACACTAACACAAAGAAACTATTTCAATTGGTTAATAATGTGTTTAATTTAAATAGGCATTATACAATCATCCCATACTGTGACACCTACCTTAAATGATTTAGCAACTTTTTTCAGGGATTGAGAACTTCCTGTTTACCTCAATCTAAAGATTTAAAACACTGTCAAAATAAGATCCAAAATGATATCCACATGGATCTCATCTGGACCTCCTTTGACAAACCAGATTGGAATGATTTTGCTAACCTATTCCATAAATATGCGAAATCCTACTGTATTTTGGATTCTTGTCCTCCAGATTTAGCGATAAAAGCTCCTCAAAATTTTAAGCTGGAGCTCTTCAGTTGGCTATCTGACTCCTTAGAAAAAGTAAAATTCCCACAAGATGAGAGCAATATCATCATTACGTCAATAATATAATCTCTATATATATAAAATCAGGAAGGATAAGACCATAGTGGAAAGACTGAACAAATTCTTTGCTTCGGTCTTTATGGAATTAGATGTAAGAGATCTACCTGAACCGGAAATGGTTTTCAAGGCTGATGATGCAGAGGAACTGAAAGAAATCTCAATGAATCTGGAAGGTGTACTGAGCCAAATCGGCAAGTTAAAAAGTGATAAATCGCCAGGACCAGATGGTATACATCCCCGGGTACTAAAGGAACTCAAACATGAAATTGCTGACCTGCTGTTAGTGATCTGTAACCTGTTGCTAAAATCGTCTGTAGTACCTGAAGATTGAAGAGTGGCCAATGTTACACTGATTTTTAAAAAGGGCTCCAGGGGAGATCCAGGAAATTGCAGACCGGTAAGCCTCACTTCGGTGCCGGGCAAAATGGTAGAACCGATTATAAAAAAATAAAATTGTGGAACACGTAGACAAACATGATTTAATGAGACAGCGCATGGGTTCAACCGAGGGAGATCTTGCCTCACAAATTTGATTGACTTCTTTGAAGGTGTGAATAAACATGTGGCTAAAGGTGAGCCGGTTGATATAGTGTATCTAGATTTTCAGAAAGCTTTTGATAAAGTTCCTCACGAGAGGCTCTTGAGAAAATTAAAGAGGCAAAGTTCAGTTGTGGATTAGGAATTGGTTATCGGATAGAAAACAGAGGGTACATTCACCAATAGATGCTGGCATTGTGGTTTAGAAGTTGGGACATTAGATCATTTGATATTTTTTGTCCCTGTATAAATGCCTTTTGGAAGTTAATTTGGCCCCAAATTAATTCATTGTTAGAAAATCATGTTGCCCTTTCATATGATACTATATTATTTGGTACTTCAATGACATTTAAAAGCCAAATTTCAGCGAATAATAATAAAATTTTATTAATATTAACAGGGGTTGCCATTCAGCAGATTACAGGGAATTGGAAAGATTATACTAAATTGAATTATACTTTTTGGTGGAATTCAGTGTGTCATATTTATAAAATGGAAAGGGTATTTGTTCTACAACAAGGCAATTATAATAAGTTTAAAAAGATTTGGGGGCCATTGACGATTTATTCTGGTGATCAGACATCTTAAACACCTAAATATTGGACAAGATAAGGGGGGGTGGGATTATGAAGGATAATAATTGATAATTGTTATTTATTAGTATATGGATGGGAGGGGTGGGCTTCTTATATAATTATTTATTTGGAATGTTACAAATAAGAATGTCAAGTGATTAATTAAGATATTTATGAATGATTGTTGTACACTTGTAATTTTTGAAAATGAATAAAGATTAAAAAAAGAAAAAAGAAAAAAAAGAAAACAGAGGGTAGGGTTAAATGGTCATTTTTCTCAATGGAGGAGAGTAAACAGTGGAGTGCCACAGGGGTCTGTACTGGGACTGGTACTATTTATCTTATTTCTAAATTATCTGGAAATTGGAACAACGAGTGAGGTGATTAAATGTGCAGATGACACTAAACTGTTCAAAGTTGTTAAAACGCAGGAGGATTGTGAAAAATTGCAGATGGACCTTAGGAAATTGGAAGACTGGGCGTCCAAGTGGCAGATGAAATTTAATGTGGACAAATGCAAAGCGATGTACATTGGGAAGAATAACCTGAATCACCGTTACCGGATGCTAGGGTCCACCTTGAGGGTTAGCGCCCAAGAAAAGGATCTGGGTATCATTGTAGACAATACGATGAAACCTTCTGCCCAATGTGTGGCAGCAGCCAAAAAAACAAACAGGATGCTGGGAATTATTAAAAAAGGGATGGTTAACAAGACTAAGAATGTTAAAATGCCCCTGTATCACTCCATAGTGCAACCTCATCTGGAGTATTGTGTTCAATTCTGGTCTTCTTATCGCAAGAAAGATATAGTAGCACTAGAAAAAGTTCAAAGAAGAGCGACCAAGATGGTAAAGGGTATGGAACTCCTTTTGTATGATGAAAGACTAAAACGGTTAGAGCTCTTCAGCTTGGAAAAGAGATGGGTGAGGGGAGATAGGATTAAAATTTATAAAATCCTGAGTGGAATAGAACGGGTACTAGTGGATCGATTTTTCACTCCATTGAAAATTACAAAGACATGGGGGACACTCAATGAAATTACAGGGAAATACTTTTAAAGCCAATAGGAGGAAATATTTTTTTTTCACTCAGAGAATAATTAAGGATGTAGTAAGAGCGGATAGCGTAGCTGGTTTTAAGAACGGTTTGGACAAGTTCCTGGAGGAAAAGTCCATACTCTGTTATTGAGAAAGACATGGGGGAAGTCACTGCTTGCTCTGGATCGGTAGCATGGAACGTTGCTACTCTTTGAGATTCTAGAATCTTGTTACTCTCTGGGATTGCGGAATCTTGCTATTCTTTGAGATTCTGTATGGAATGTTGCTACTCTTTGGGATTCTAGAATCTTGTTATTCTCTCGGATTCCAGAATCTTGCTATTCTTTGAGATTCTGCATGGAATGTTGCTATTCTTTGGGGTTGTAGAATCTTGTTACTCTCTGGGATTCCGGAATCTTGCTATTCTTTGAGATTCTGTATGGAATGTTGCTACTCTTTGGGGTTGTAGAATCTTGTTACTCTCTGGGATTCTGGAATCTTGCTATTCTTTGAGATTCTGTATGGAATGTTGCTACTCTTTGGGGTTCTAGAATCTTGTTACTCTCTGGGATTCCGGAATCTTGCTATTCTTTGAGATTCTGTATGGAATGTTGCCACTCTTTGGGGTTCTAGAATCTTGTTATTCTCTGGATTCCGAAATCTTGCTATTCTTTGAGATTCTGCATGGAATGTTGCTACTCTGGGGATTCTAGAATCTTGCTATTCTTTGGGATTCTGTATGAAATGTTGCTACTCTTTGGGATTCTAGAATCTTGTTACTCTCTGGATTCCGAAATCTTGCTATTCTTTGAGATTCTGCATGGAATGTTGCTACTCTGGGGATTCCGGAATCTTGCTATTCTTTGAGATTCTGCATGGAATGTTGCTACTCTTTGGAGTTGTAGAATCTTGTTACTCTGTGGGATTCCGGAATCTTGCTATTCTTTGGGATTCTGTATGGAATGTTGCTACTTACTCTTTGGGATTCTATAATCTTGTTACTCTCTGGATTCTGAAATCTTGCTATTCTTTGAGATTCTATATAGAATGTTGCTACTCTGGGGATTCTAGAATCTTGTTACTCTCTGGGATTCCGGAATCTTGCTATTCTTTGAGATTCTGCATGGAATGTTGCTACTCTTTGGAGTTGTAGAATCTTGTTACTCTGTGGGATTCCGGAATCTTGCTATTCTTTGGGATTCTGTATGGAATGTTGCTACTTACTCTTTGGGATTCTAGAATCTTGTTACTCTCTGGATTTTGAAATCTTGCTATTCTTTGAGATTCTATATAGAATGTTGCTACTCTGGGGATTCTAGAATCTTGTTACTCTCTGGGGATTCTGGAATCTTGCTATTCTTTGAGATTCTGTATGGAATATTGCTACTCCTTGGGTTTTGGCCAGGTACTAGGGACCTGGATTGGTCACTGTGAGAACGGGCTACTGAGCTTGATGGACCTTTGGTCTGACCCAGTAAGGCTATTCTTATGTTCTTAGATGTGTGTGTGTGTATGTTCCAGCTTAACTCTGAAATGCATGGAGAGATTTCAACCAAACTTGGTATACATAAGACTTACTAACTGGGCCAAATACTGTGTGTGGGGGAGGGGGTGACGTGAAAATGATTGAAAATGACACATATTAGTGTCTAACGCATAGTTTTTGGGCTCACTGAGATGAATACTGACACTCCCAATGCCATTTAAGCCCCATAGACAGGGACATTCCTGTGGGGGTGGGGGGGACATTTTGGGATTAATAAATATCCAGGCAATGCCGAGTGATCAGCTAGCTACCTCTAAAACACAAACAGAGCTTTTCAAATAAACACCCTAATGTTCTACTTAATATTCTTTCTTTTAATTGTTGATCAGACGAGAAACCAGAGACAATGGCTGAAGACTCCAAGACAGCAGATGAACAGGTGGCTGGTAAGTGGCACTAAACTTTCTTCAGTATTTGCTATCAATACATGATTTAGTTCCAGCAACATGTGATGCTGCCAAGGGGCATAAAGACCACATGGCCTATCCAGTTGCCTATCCTGTACTGTCTCTTATCCCAGGACAAGCAGGCAGCATATTCTTGACTGATGGGTGACGGCACCGACGGAGCCCCGGTACGGATAATTTTAGAGTGATTGCACTCTAAGAACTTAGAAAGTTCTAGCTAGGCTGCACCGCGCGTGCGCGAGTGCCTTCCTGCCCGACTGAGGCGCGCGGTCCCCAGTTTCTTAGTTTCCGCGGAGCTAAGAAGACGCGTGTTTCCAACGGCTGTTGGACTCTCTTTTTTTCGCCTTCCCACTTGCGTAATTTTTTCTCGTGAATTTATTCACTTTTTATTATTTTCTTAAAAATAAAGTCTAATTTTCTCGACTTTTTTCGGTCGGCCCCAGCGGGGCCTGTTGGCACCATCGAAGCCTCGGGCTTCGATTTTTTTTCCCTTCATGCTCTTCACCGGGCTTTAAGAAGTGTCAGCGGTGTGCACGCCCTATTTCTTTATCCGACCCGCACAAGTGGTGCCTTCAGTGTTTGGGTCCGGACCATAGGGCGGAAACGTGCACCCACTGTAGTTCTCTTCAAAAGAGAACTTTGAAGAACCGCCAAATTCAACAGCGGATTCTGTTCGGTGCCGCTATGGAAGTTCCACCGGCGTCGACTCCAGCGACTTCCTCCAAATCGGCACCGGTGGTTTCGACACCGCAAGAAGTCTCTTCGGTGTCGCACCCTTCAGGTAAGCCGGCTAAGAAGCCATCCCCTTCTGTCCTTGGCCCGCCAGTCGAACAAGCAGTGAGCCAAGTCCTGCAGACTGCGCGCCGGCCCCGCAAACGCTCCGCTCCCATAGAAGTCACTGCCTCTTCATCGGCATCGACTTCGCCTGAGCGTCGAGCGGCACCGCAGGTACCGAGCAAGAAAAAACCGGTACTGGTGCCATCGGGACCGTCTCTGGATGAGCGTATCGCCTCCATCCTTCAGGTCCAGCTTAAGGAGCAATTGCAACACCTGCTCCCGGCTCTGCTAACTCCCAACCTTCCAGTGTCGGTACCCACTGAGCCTGTGGTACCAATAGTCGACCAGCCTATGTTATCGGCACCGCTTAAATCTGTCTCTTCCATTTCTATGCCTGTGTTATCGGCGGAGCCGAAGTCTCTTCGCCGCACGGCTCACTCGGCCTCTGATCCGGTACCGCTCTCTGACACCCGTCCCGTTTTACAGTCACCGGATACGGTGTCGATGCGTTCAGGCAAATCGGTACGCAAAACCAGACATACCGAATCCTCTACTCCTTTGTCTCAGGGCCGTCTCCCATCGGTACGGGACCCTGATTTATGGGATGACTCCGATGATCCCCTCGGTACCGAGGAGGATTTTTCATCGGATGAGGCTGACCCATCGGTGCAGGATCCTGCTAGTAAGCCAGAGCACTCTTCCTTCACTAAATTTCTGCGAGAGATATCAGACACCCTTTCTCTCCCCTTGGAGTCTGATTCTAAGAAGTCAAAAGCATTCCTAGAGGCTTTGGACTTTGACCAACCTCCCAAAGAATTTTTAAAGTTACCCCTTCATGATATATTAAGGGAAACTTTTTACAAAAATCTGGAAACTCCTCTCACTGTTCCAGGTGCTCCAAGGAAATTGGAATCGCTTTATAAAGTTATTCCTATCCCAGGGTTTGACACACCTCAGCTTCCACATGAATCTCTGCTGGTGGAGTCATCCCTCAAAAAATCTGCAGGCTCTAGTGTGTATGCCTCTGTCCCTCCTGGCAGAGAAGGCAAGGCCATGGATAAATTTGGTAAACGACTCTACCAAAATGCTATGTTGGCCAACCGTTCAGGTAACTATGCGTTTCACTTTTCCTTTTACCTGAAACATCTTATCCAGCAGATGGCCACTTTTGAGAAATATATTCCTGAGCGCAAGCTTTCTGCTTTCCAACAATGCACTGCAAGTCTCTTGCAACTCAGGAAGTTTATGGTCCATTCCATCTATGACACTTTTGAACTGACCTCCCGAGCTACTGCTATGGCTATAGCCATGAGACGATTGGCCTGGCTTCGCGTCTCAGACCTTGATGTGAACCACCAGGACCGCCTAGCCAATGCTCCCTGCCTGGGTGATGAGCTGTTTGGAGAATCTCTGGATTCCACCACTCAGAAGCTTTCTGCTCATGAGACGAGGTGGGATACTTTATTGAAAAACAAAAAGAAACCCCCTCCTCCTCGTCCTTTCAGGCAGCAGACGTCCTATCAGAGGCGTTTTTCTGCTCGGCCGATTCAGCCTCATCCTCCTCAGCCTCGGAGGCAAAGGCAGCAACAACAACAACAGGCTCGCCAACAACAGCCACCTGCCATGAAGCCTGTTGCTCAGCCTAAACCGACTCAGCCCTTTTGACTCGCTTCTCCAGGGCATTGCCAGTCTTCCTCCCTCGTGTCCTCTTCCGCAGCCTATAGGAGGTCGACTAAACATTTTTCTAACTCGATGGGAAGTGATCACCACCGACCAGTGGGTGCTCTCTATCATAGCCCACTGCTACTCCCTCAATTTTCAGACTCCTCCGCCGTTAGGCCTGCCAAAAGAGTCTGCTTCCAACAAGTCTCAGTCCCTCCTTCTAGCTCAAGAGGTTCAATCCCTCCTTCTTCTCAATGCCATCGAAGAAGTTCCTCAAGATCAGAGAGGTCAGGGATTTTACTCCCGGTACTTTCTAGTTCCCAAAAAGACCGGAAACCTCAGACCTATATTAGATCTCAGAGATCTCAACAAATGCTTGGTCAAGGAGAAGTTCAAAATGCTCTCTCTTGCCACCCTCTACCCTCTTCTCTCTCAGGGCGACTGGCTATGTTCCCTCGATCTAAAAGAGGCTTACACACATATTCCTATCCATCTGGCGTCCAGGCAATATTTACACTTTCTCATCAATCAAAACCATTATCAGTACAAGGTGCTACCCTTCGGTCTGGCCTCCTCTCCCAGGGTGTTCACCAAATGTCTGATTGTAGTAGCGGCCTATCTCCGCTCTCACAATTTTCAAGTCTTCCCTTACTTGGACGACTGGCTGATCAAGGCTCACTCTCCTCAGGTGGTTCTGCTGGCCACCAACCAGACCATTCACTTCCTTCGACTCTTGGGTTTCGAAAACAATCTACCCAAGTCGCACCTCATTCCAACCCAGCGACTTCAATTCATTGGAGCCATTCTGGACACTGTTCTGATGCGGGCATTTCTTCCATCCAACCGCCTTCAGACCATCCTTTATCTCTGTCGACAGGTGTTTCAACAGATTACCATTTCTGCGAATCACATGATGGTGCTATTGGGGCACATGGCTTCGACAGTACATGTCACCCCTTTCGCACGTCTCCACCTGCGTACTCCTCAATGGACCTTAGCGAACCAGTGGTCCCAAGCGACGGATCCTTGTTCACAACACATATCTGTGACCTCGTCTCTTCGACAGTCGCTTCTTTGGTGGTTGACATCTTCAACTCTATCCAGAGGTCTACTGTTCCATCTACCTCCTCATCAACTAGTCATCACCACAGATTCCTCCCCCTATGCCTGGGGAGCTCACTTGAACAAGTTCCAAACTCAGGGGTTTTGGACTACCCAGGAAAAGAAACACCACATCAATTTCCTGGAACTCCGAGCGATGTTTTATGCCCTCAAGGCGTTTCAACATCTTCTCTTTCCTCAAGTACTACTCATTTGCACAGACAGTCAAGTTGCAATGTACTACTTCAACAAAAAGGGAGGGACGGGCTCTCGCCTGTTGTGTCAGGAAGCCCAACGGATTTGGTCTTGGGCGACAGCTCGTCACTTATTCCTGAAGGCTGTCTACATTCAAGGGGAACAGAATTCCTTAGTGGACAATCTCAGCAGAATTCTCCAACCTCACGAATGGACTCTCGATCCCACGACTCTCCAGTCCATTTTCGCTCAATGGGGCACTCCTCAAGTGGACCTTTTTGCAGCTCCTCACAATTATCAGCTGCCCCTGTTTTGCTCCAGACTCTACTCTCCTCACCGTCTGGCGCCCGATGCATTTCTCCTGGATTGGACCAATCTCTTCCTATATGCATTTCCCCCTCTACCGCTCATGCTGCGGACATTGTTCAAGCTCAAGAGGGAACGAGCCACCATGATTCTCATCACTCCACGGTGGCCCAGGCAACATTGGTTCTCCCTTCTACTTCAACTCAGTTACAGGGAACCCATACCTCTTCCACTGTTTCCTTCTCTGCTTACTCAGCATCAACAGTCCCTTCTGCATCCCAACTTACAGTCTCTGCACCTGACAGCTTGGTTTCTCTCGGGCTGACTTCGGCTCATTCACTCCTTTCTCAGCCTGTCCGTTCTATCATTGATGCTTCCAGGAAACCGGCCACTCTTCAGTGTTATCAACAGAAGTGGTCTCGGTTTTCTTCCTGGTGCCTCTTACATCACCATAATCCCATGTCTCTGGCAGTGGGACTGGTGTTGGACTATCTTCTTTCCTTGTCTGACTCTGGCCTCAAATCCACTTCTATCAGAGTTCATCTTAGTGCCATTGCTGCCTTTCATGAGCCAGTTCATAGAAAACCCCTCTCGGCTCATCCTTTGGTTTCTAGATTCATGAGGGGCCTTTTCAATGTAAAACCACCTCTCAAGCCCCTTCCTGTGGTTTGGGATCTCAATGTGGTTCTTTCCGCTTTAATGAAGCCTCCTTTTGAACCTTTGGCCACAGCACATTTCAAATTTCTCACTTGGAAAGTGGTCTTCCTGATAGCTCTCACTTCTGCCAGGAGGGTCAGTGAATTGCATGCACTAGTGGCCGATCCACCTTTCACTTTTTTTCACCATGATAAGGTGGTTCTTCGTACGCATCCAAAGTTTCTCCCTAAGGTTGTGTCTGACTTTCATCTTAATCAGTCCATTGTCCTACCTGTATTTTTTCCAAAGCCTCATTCTCATCCAGGTGAACAGGCTTTGCATACCTTGGACTGTAAACGTGCTTTGGCTTACTATCTTGAACGCACGAAACCTCACAGATCATCTCCTCAACTGTTTTTGTCTTTTGATCCTAACAAGTTGGGTCATCCTGTATCTAAACGCACCCTCTCCAATTGGCTTGCTGCTTGCGTTTCATTCTGTTATGCTCAGTCGGGCCTGACACTGGAAGGTTCTGTCACGGGCCACAAAGTTAGAGCTATGGCAGCATCTGTAGCTTTCCTCCGTTCCACTCCTATTGAGGAAATCTGCAAGGCTGCTACTTGGTCCTCAGTTCATACTTTCACATCTCATTATTGTCTGGATGCATTCTCCAGACGGGATGGACACTTCGGCCAATCTGTTTTACAAAATTTGTTTTCTTAATGGCCAACCTTCCCACCATCCCTCTTTTTGTTAGCTTGGAGGTCACCCATCAGTCAAGAATATGCTGCCTGCTTGTCCTGGGATAAAGCACAGTTACTTACCGTAACAGGTGTTATCCAGGGACAGCAGGCAGATATTCTTGCGTCCCACCCACCTCCCCGGGTTGGCTTCTTAGCTGGCTTATCTTAACTGGGGACCGCGCGCCTCAGTCGGGCGGGAAGGTACTCGCGCACGCGCGGTGCAGCCTAGCTAGAACTTTCTAAGTTCTTAGAGTTCAATCACTCTAAAATTGTCCGTACCGGGGCTCCGTCGGTGCCGTCACCCATCAGTCAAGAATATCTGCCTGCTGTCCCTGGATAACACCTGTTACGGTAAGTAACTGTGCTTTCTCCTTTAGGGCTCCTACGTACTTCTCCCAAGCTTCTTGAATTCAGATAATCTTTGTCTCCACCACCTCTACTGACATCCACTACTCTTGCTGAAAAGAAGTATTTCCTTACATTACTCCAGAGTATGTCCCCTCATTCCAGTTGAAAGAGACCTAAGAACATTCCGGGACAGACCGAAGGTCCATCAAGCCCAGTATCCTGTTTCCAACAGTGGCCAGCCCAGGTCACAGTTACCTGGCAAGATCCTAAGGAATAAAATAAATTTTATACTGCTTAACTTAGGAAAAAGTAGTAGATTTCCCCAAGCCATCTCAATAATGGCCTATAGACTTCTCTTTTAGGAAATGATCCAAATATTTTTTTAAACCCTGCTAAGCTAACTGATTTGCAGCCTTTGCAATTCCAGTAGGGATACCCCTCATAGCTCTGCCAATGCATATCACTCCCACCTTTCAGCTTCCCTTTCTTCTATTCTACTTTTGAGACTCTCAAACATACTCATCTTTATCCCAGGACAAGCAGGCAGCATATTCTTAACGCATGGGTGACGTCACCGACGGAGCCCCGGTACGGACCTTTTTAACTAGAAAGTTCTAGTTGGCCGCAGCGTGCATGCGCGAGTGCCTTCCCGCCCGACGGAGGAGAGCGTGGTCCCCAGTTTCTTCATTTCCGCGGAGCGAAGAAGACGCATGTGTTTTCAACGGCCATTGAAAAACTAATTTTTGTCTTCCCGCTCGCGTATTTTTTCACTTTTTTTCCTTTTTTCTTATCGGATTCCCTTTAATTTTGTTTTAAAAACAAAACAAAACAAAAACTCGTCGAGTTTTCCTTATTTTTTCAGGCTGGCCTCGGCGGGGCCTGTTGCCACCATACAGGCCTCCGGGTTCGATTTTGCGGAGGCCGTGTTTCCATTCATGCCCCCTCAACCGGGTTTTAAGAAGTGCCAGCGGTGTGCACGCCCGATCTCCCTCACCGACCCACACAATTGGTGCCTCCAGTGCTTGGGTCCAGAGCATCGGGCTGACACCTGCACCCGCTGTGCTACGCTTAAAAAGCGTACTTTGAAAAATCGGCAGATCCAGCAAAATATTTTGTTTGGTACTGGATCTACCATGGAACCGGCTGCGACGTCGACGGCACCACAAAAGTCGGCACCGATGACATCAACACCACCGGACCCTTCCTCGGGGTTGTTGGGCCCAAGTAAGCCGGCTAAGAAGCCTCCCACTTCCCTTGAGCGCCCTCCTGCCACGGTTGCGACACCGGCCCTCCCGGCGCCGCACCGGCCCCGCAAACGCTCCGCTCCGATCTCGGTGAGTGCCTCATCATCGGCCTCCTCATCGCTGGAGCGTAGAGCGGCACCTATGGTACCGAAGAAGAAAAAAGCGGTACCGGTGCCTCCCCTGGACGACCGCATCGCGGCCATACTCCAAACACAGTTACAGGAGCAGCTGCAACAACAGCTCCAACAACTGTTGCCGGCGTTGCTGGCACCGCACTTTCCAGTACAGGACCGGTCCGAGCCTCACACTGTCCCATCGGTGTCGACCCCCTCGGTACCGATTAATACTTCCATGCCGGTGCTCTTGGCAGAAACACCTACAGTACGTACCCGTGATGCTGCCGACCCTGTCCGGTCCCAGGAACGACATCGGTCTTCCTCACCCGGTACCGCCTTGGTGCGCTCAGGCAAATCTCTTTCAAAGACCCGCCATGCCGAGCCCTCCACACCGATGTCCAAACGTACGCACCCCGATGTTAGGGACCCAGATTTGTGGGAAGACTTCCCTCACGGTACCGAGGAGGACGCTTCATCAACCGATGAAGAACCCTCCATGACCGACACCGTCTCCAAACCAGAGCAATCCTCTTTCTCCAAATTCCTTAGGGAGATGTCAGCAACTCTTTCCATTCCCTTGGAGTCCGACTCTAAAAAGTCTCAGGCTTTCCTCGATGCCCTAGACTTTGAGCAACCTCCCAAAGAATTTCTGAAGTTGCCCGTCCACGACATCTTACGGGAAACTTTCTATAAAAACTGGGAAGCTCCCCTCATGGTTCCTGGAGCCCCTCGTAAATTGGATAGCTTGTACATGGTTATTCCAATCCCAGGGTTTGATAAACCTCAATTGCCTCACGAGTCCCTCCTGGTGGAATCTACTTTGAAAAAATCTCAGGGTTCCAGTGTATATGCCTCCACCGCTCCTGGCAGAGAGGGAAAAACCATGGATAAATTTGGTAAGCGCCTTTTCCAAAATGCCATGTTAGCCAATAGAGCCAACAACTACACCTTCCACTTCTCCTTCTACATGAAGCATCTGGTGCAACAGCTCTCCTCCTTACAGAAATACCTTCCTGAACGTAAGGTCCCTCTTTTCCAGCAACATATTTCCAGCCTCCTCCAACTCAGGAAATTCATGGTTCGCTCCATCTACGACTCATTTGAGCTGACCTCTCGCGCATCTGCCATGGCGGTGGCCATGCGACGTTTGGCATGGCTGAGAGTCTCTGACCTGGACATTAACCACCAGGACCGCCTGGCTAACGCACCTTGTCTGGGTGATGAACTCTTCGGAGAGTCCCTGGACTCAACAACCCAGAAACTCTCAGCACATGAGACCAGGTGGGACACTCTGATTAAACCTAAAAAGAAGACTCCACCTGCTCGCACCTACAGACAGCAGTCTTCATACCAGCGCAGGTTCTCGGCCAGACCTCTCAACCCGCCTCAACAGCAGCCTCGCTGACCTCGTCAACAGCATCAATCTCAGGCTCACTCACAGTCTCACCAACCTGCCAAGCCTCTCCCTCCGTCAAAACCATCTCAGCCCTTTTGACTTTTTCCTCCAGGGCATAGCCAGTCTCCCATCATCATTGCCTCTTCCTCAGCCTATCGGAGGTCGCCTCCAAATCTTCCTCAGCCGTTGGGAGGTCATCACATCAGACCAATGGGTCCTCAACATCATTCGCCACGGCTACTCTCTCAACTTCCAGACTCTTCCACCAGACAATCCTCCCATAGAGTCTGCTTCTCACTCCTCCCAAACCCCCCTCCTCCTGAGGGAGGTCCAATCCCTCCTTCTTCTCAATGCCATCGAAGAGATGCCTCCGGACCAAAGGGGTCAGGGATTCTACTCCCGCTACTTCCTGGTTCCCAAGAAGACAGGAGACCTTCGTCCCATTCTCGATCTCAAGGACCTCAACAAGTGTCTGGTCAAGGAGAAGTTCAGAATGCTCTCCCTTGCCACGCTTTACCCTCTTCTCTCTCAACACGACTGGCTATGTTCCCTGGATCTCAAAGAGGCCTACACTCACATCCCAATCAATCCGACTTCACGTCGCTACCTACGGTTTCAGATACAGCACCGTCACTATCAGTACAAAGTGCTACCTTTTGGCCTCGCTTCATCGCCCAGGGTGTTCACCAAGTGCCTTATTGTGGTGGCGGCCTTCCTCAGGTCTCACAACCTCCAGGTGTTCCCCTACTTGGACGATTGGTTGGTGAAAGCACCTACGTCTCCACTTGTGCTACAAGCCACTCATCACACCATCTCTTTCCTCCATCTCCTGGGTTCGAGATCAACTACCCCAAGTCGCATCTGCTTCCCACACAGCGACTTCAGTTCATTGGAGCAGTTCTCGACACCACACTAATGAGGGCGTTTCTACCCTCCGACCGTCAACGGACCCTGCTCCACCTCTGTCGTCAGGTGCTCCTTCATCACTCCATTCCTGCCCGACAGATGATGGTCCTCCTGGGCCACATGGCCTCGACGGTCCATGTGCTTCCTCTGGCGCGACTCCACCTCAGGACACCTCAATGGACTCTTGCCAACCAATGGTCACAGACCACAGATCTTCTTTCTCATCCCATCTCTGTGACATCGTCTCTTCAGCAATCTCTTCAATGGTGGTTGAACTCCTCAAATCTTTCCAGGGGTCTACTCTTTCATCTACCCCCTCACTCCATGATCATAACCACGGATGCCTCTCCCTATGCGTGGGGAGCTCACCTGGGAGATCTATGCACCCAGGGACTCTGGACCCCTCAGGAGCGTCAACATCACATCAATTTCCTGGAACTCAGAGCCATGTTCTATGCTCTCAAGGCCTTCCAGCACCTTCTCTACCCTCAGGTCCTTCTCCTGTGCACAGACAATCAAGTCGCCATGTACTACATAAACAAGCAAGGCGGCACCGGATCTCGCCTCCTTTGTCAGGAGGCTCTCAGCATCTGGACCTGGGCCACGGCCCGCAATCTCTTCCTCAAGGCTGTCTATATCCAGGGCGAACAGAACTCCCTGGCTGACAATCTCAGCCGCATCCTTCAACCTCACGAGTGGACTCTGGACCCTTCAACACTTTACTCCATCTTTGCTCGCTGGGGCACTCCGCAGGTGGACCTCTTTGCAGCACCTCACAACCATCAGCTACCCCAGTTCTGTTCCAGACTCTTCTCTCCTCATCGTCTGACCCCAGATGCATTCCTGCTCGACTGGACGGATCGGTTCCTCTATGCCTTTCCTCCACTACCTCTGTTGTTGCGGACGTTATCCAAACTCCGCAGGGACAGGGCCACCATGATTCTCATCGCTCCTCGGTGGCCTCGCCAACACTGGTTCTCCCTCCTGCTTCAGCTCAGCTCCAGGGAGCCCATTCCTCTTCCTGTGTTTCCTACTCTACTTACGCAGCAACGTCAGTCTCTACTGCATCCCAATCTGTCTTCGCTCCACCTGACAGCTTGGTTTCTCTCGGGCTGACCTCTCCAGAGAATCTGTCTCAGCCTGTCTGTCGCATTTTGGATGCCTCCAGGAAACCGGCCACCCTCCAATGTTACCATCAGAAGTGGACCAGGTTCTCCTCTTGGTGTCTACTGCATCATCACGATCCCACCTCATTAGCGGTGGAAACTGTACTGGACTATTTGCTCTCTCTGTCCGACGCTGGCCTCAAGTCTACCTCAATCAGAGTCCACCTCAGTGCCATCACTGCGTTTCATGAGCCTATCCTCGGAAAACCTCTCACGGCTCATCCACTGGTTTCCCGGTTCATGAGAGGCCTCTTCAATGTCAAACCACCTCTGAAGCCTCCTCCTGTCGTCTGGGACCTGAATGTGGTTTTATCAGCCCTCATGCAACCCCCTTTTGAGCCTCTTGCCACAACTTCGCTCAAACTTCTAACATGGAAGGTGCTTTTCCTCATTGCCATCACCTCTGCCAGGAGGGTTAGTGAGATGCATGCACTGGTCGCCGATCCACCGTTCACTGTTTTTCACCATGACAAGGTGGTTCTGCGTACCCATCCTAAATTCCTTCCCAAGGTGGTCTCGGCTTTTCACCTCAACCAGTCCATTGTGTTGCCTGTCTTTTTCCCTAAACCCCATTCTCATCCTGGGGAACAGGCGTTGCACACGCTGGATTGTAAGTGTGCCCTTGCATACTACCTTGACCGTACCAGGGCTCACCGCTCGTCCCCTTAGCTCTTTCTGACCTTCGATCCTAACCGTCTAGGTCGTCCTGTCTCTAAACGGACGCTTTCCAACTGGCTTGCTGCCTGTATTGCGTTCTGTTATGCTCGGGCCGGTCTCTCACTGGAAGGTGCTGTCACGGCCCACAGGGTCAGAGCTATGGCTGCTTCTGTGGCTTTCCTCCGTTCCACGCCCATCGAGGAAATCTGCAAGGCTGCCACTTGGTCCTCAGTTCACACGTTCACTACTCACTACTGTCTGGATGCCTTCTCCAGACTGAATGGACACTTCGGCCAATCTGTGTTACAAAATTTATTTTCCTAATGGCCAACCATCCCTCCTCCCTCTCTGTTAGCTTGGAGGTCACCCATGTGTTAAGAATATGCTGCCTGCTTGTCCTGGGATAAAGCACAGTTACTTACCGTAACAGGTGTTATCCAGGGACAGCAGGCAGATATTCTTACGTCCCACCCTCCTCCCTGGGTTGGCTTCTTAGCTGGCTTATCTTAACTGGGGACCACACTCTCCTCCGTCGGGCAGGAAGGCACTCGCGCAGGCGTGGTGCGGCCAACTAGAACTTTCTAGTTAAAAAGGTCCGTACCGGGGCTCCGTCGGTGACGTCACCCATGCGTTAAGAATATCTGCCTGCTGTCCCTGGATAACACCTGTTACGGTAAGTAACTGTGCTTTACCAACACACCTCACCCCTGCTTGCCAGCCTTTCTTCTATTTCAACAGAGCAATCACGGAATAAAATAGACATCAAGGCAAGGGTCACTTTTGATGCCTCCCTTCTGGCCACATGTTCTTACAGACTCATAGACCGAGTCAATAGGACATTATGATGACCCTCCTTCAAGGTCTGGTGCTCAAGGGGTCATCCACCCTTTGTAGTAGCCCTGGGCTGTAAGTCTGATTCCACACACATCTCTACAATGGTGCACCAGCCCTGCAATTCCGGTACTGAAATTTACACACAATGGGCTCCCCCAGTGTACCTCAGTCTTATCTGCAACCCCCCCCCCCCCATGAATCATCAGTGTATTTCATCCCTCTCTTTCAGCACTGCCATCCTAGTTCAAAGATCTTTATATAGATCCTCACCAATGCACTTCACACCTCTGTTATTCCACTGTTGAGCAACTGTTACTGCTGTCCTCATATAAATGCCTTCCCCTCTCCCACCCCCACCAAACAGCTGTACTAGTGCACCCCACTCCTGCCCTGTGACATCCCTCTTATTCCTCCATTGAGTCTTTACTGCTGACCTCTTACAGGGCAGTTGGTTTTGTTTTTTTTAAAGGAGACCCGAATGCAGATCTTGGGTGCTTAGTACTTCTGGATCTGAAAATGAATTTGATGATATTTTGACAGGAGTTGCCATTCAACAAATAACGTATAACTGGAAAGATTGTACAAGGTTGAATTATTGTTTCTGGTGGAATTCAGTATGTCATGTGTTTAAAATGGAAAGAGCATTGGCAGTTCAAAAAGGTTACTATAAGAAATTTAAGGATGTGTGGGGGCCATTTTTAAATTATTCTAATGAATGAATAATTTACACTTTTCCCAATTTTAATTCTTACATGTGGATCAGGGGGTGTGTTGGATTTCTATTAATAATATATATGAATGATAAGATATATTCATGTGGTATATTTTTTTGTTGTATATGGAAGCGGGAGGGGTTGGGGGTTATATCTTTTTGTTGTATGATATGGTAGATTTTCAAGTGATATTGTATTCTAATTGTTTGATATTTACTGTACACTTGTGAATTAACCAATGATGTTACCTTGTGAAAATTCAAGGTGGGCTACAGTCTTTAATGTGCAAAGTCTCTGTAAATAATGTGCAGGAATTTAAAATGAGGTTCATTCCCTTCCCCATGCTCATGGTCTTCCAACTCTTTCTGCTCTTGGATTTTCCCTTTTGCAGGTCATATACTTTATCTGCAGAGAATTGAAAATTGTTCTCTCAGACTTCTTAACACTGCTTTTTTTTTTTTTTTTTTTTCTTTTGCCCAAGGACTGGAGATGACACTGACTGTGCCTGAGCCACCGAAAGCTAATGAAAAGGCCATCGAGTTTCTCAGCAGCATTGGTTAGTGCATCAGACTGAATTTTCTGGGTCTGGCTCCCTCCCTGGCAACTTTCAAATCCCTTGCTGAAGGGGTGAGAATGGAGAGAAAAAGCACTAAGTTAGTGAGTGAAGGGGGAGAGCAAGAGAAGATGCTGGATGGGTGGAAAGAGAGAGAAAGAAAGAAAATGCCAGAGTCTGAGAATGGAAATTGGAATGATGTTCATACACTGAGAAGTGACTGAACAGAAGAAGGGAGAGAATGTTAAGCAGATGGGAGAGAGATTAGGGGATAGACAGAGGTGCTATGAGCAGACTGGCTTCCTGTGCATTTATGCCATGCAGGTATTTGAATATCTCTATCATATCTTCCCTCTCCGGTCTTTCTTCCAAAGTACACATATTGAGATCTTCAAGTCTGTCCCCATATGATAAAGAGCATTGATCTTTTTAATAGTCACCCTCTAGACTTACTCCATCCTTTTTATATCTTTTAGAAGGTGAGGCCTCCAGAATTGTACACAATATTCTAAATGAGGGCATCAATACCTCCTTTTTCCTACTGGCTAAACCTCTCCTTATGCAACCTAGCATCCTTCTAGCTTTCGCCGTCACCTGTTCAACCTGTTTGGCCATCTTAAGATCATCACATACAATCACACCCAAGTCCCGCTCTTCCGTCGTGCACATAAGCTCTTCACCCCCTAAACTGTACTGTTCCCTCAGGTTTTTGCAGCCCAAATGCATGACCTTGCATTTCTTAGCATTAAATTTTAGCTGCCAAATTTCAGACCATTTTTTGAGCTTCGCCAGATCTTTCTTCATGTTATTCATACCATCTGGCGTGTCTGCTCTATTGCAGATTTTGGTATCATACGCAAAGAGGTAAATCTTGCCTGACAACCCTTCAGCAATATCGTTTATAAAAATGTTTAAAAGAACAGGCCCAAGAACAGAACCTTGAGGCATACCACTGGTAACAGAGGATCTAGAATCAGTAAATAGTGAAGAACTGAGGCCAGTACTGGCCATTTGGTGGCGGATGGGCTGGGGAAGGCGTCAAAGGCTGGAGTGAGCTTTGACGGAGACTTCAGTAGTTGGAAACTAAGAACAGTACCGGGCAGAGCTTTGGATTCTTGCCCAGAAATAGCTAAGAAAAAAAAAAAAAAATTTTTTTTTAGATTGCTTCAGGTTGGGCAGACTGGATGGACCATTTGGCTCGTTATAATCTGCCATCATCTATTGCACAGGTGTCGAAGTCGGTCCTCGAGGGCCGCAATCCAGTCGGGTTTTCAGAATTTCCCCAATGAATATGCATTGAAAGCAGTGCATGCACATAGATCTCATGCATATTCATTGGGGAAATCTTGAAAACCCGACTGGATTGCGGCCCTCGAGGATCGACTTTGACACCCCTGATCTACTGTGTTACTATGTTCCTCAGAGCGATCTCCAGTGATCACTACCCTCTGTTGCCTTCCACTCAACCAGTTCCTGACCCAGGTGGCCATCTTTTTATCCTGGGTGAGAGGCAGCCAGTATGTAACCTCTTTTTTTTTTTCCTGCCTACCATTCCTCCTCTGTAGTATCACCTTGCTGAGTTTGATATAGACTTATACAACAGGGTCACCATGTGATAGTACTCGGCAAGACTTGTTGTTAAGCTCTATTCCAGTGTTCATTTCATTTTTGATTGTAAGTTACAATTCTAGATATACAAATTAAAAGAATACAGAATTAAGTGGATCCATTAACAAACATCTATCATGTTTAGAAATCTGTCATTCATATAATCTTCTGGACATCTCCACTATCTCTCACTCCTTCCCTTACCCTCACCCTCTCCCTCTCCTGGAGGCCAGTCAGGTCTTCAGGATTACTGCAATGACTATGCATGAAGTGCATTTCCATATACAGTATTGGGAAATCCATCGTCTGCAAATATATCTGCTGCAAATTCACAGCAGCAATCTTGAAAACGTGACTGGCTAGGTGAGCCTCAGGAAAGAGGTAAGAAGACCCTGCCCTAATCAATAGCTCTACACTTGTGACAGGAGATTTTCTCTTTCAGGAGAGGATGAGCTGCTCTTGACCGCATTTTCTGAGACTCTGGGCTGTTTCTCAGACACAAAGGCGCAGATCGGAGAGTTTACAATCCTGGTGCAGCCAGCTATTTACAGAGGGTTTGAAGACTGCTACCTGGTACATGTCACTAGCCACAGCACCATAGATGACATTCCCTGCAACAGCTCCATCTATGGTGGGTAGTTGGCTTGGGTTCTTTAATCAGGAATGACTGAGTTTACGGAACTGTCACAGCCCATCAAAATGCGCACTTGCTCTAACTCTGCCTCCTTAATTGCCAGCTCCGTGAGAATGGCTGCAGTTGGGTAACCACTTCTGACCTGCAGCTTACATGTAAAAGGTGAAAGATTTATTTGATCTGAAGAGAAACCAGAGATTATTACATGTAATTTACAGGTGTTCAGATAGTAGACTTAATTTAACCAGCCATCTTCCTGAGCACATTAAACTTAAGCTAGTTTGCATTAGAGGCTAAGGGAGCTGCTTTTTTGGGGTGGGAGTCGCTGTCTGATGACACAGCCATGGAGGAAGTATTGCTGCTACATTAATAATGGCAGTGACGGCCACATATATTTAGTTATTAATGGTAGCCTCTTGCTCTGCTATTAGAGATGGCCACCCACTTGCCTGCCCCTTCCAACAGCCCTACTTATTTAAAAATAATGGTTAACCACAGTCAGTGCAAGTTACGTGTCAGCTCTGGTAGGAAGGTCCTTACCCAGAGGGCTTATGGTCTAAGTTGAAACCTAAGGCAATCCCAAATCACAAGGAGCAGAGGTGGGAGAAGCAGGATTCAAACTCTGGCCTCACTACTTCTCAGCCCGTTAGGCTAGTCCAGTTTTAAAAATTAGGGTCACCAAATAGCTTCATTTTTTTCAGAGGATTCAAAATACACAGTGTGTGGGGGGAAAAAAGGGACCCCCAATGTTTTCCTAAATAACCCCAAAACGTCCTACTACAGCAGAACCTTCTGGCTCCTTAAGATCGGAAGAGAAATCTCTCCTCTTAGTCCCTTCACTGAGACTCATTTATTCAAGGAGAGACACGATCTTTTCTATCACGGCCCCTCAAATCTGGAATTCGCTCCCAATCAATATAAGGGAAGAAAAATGACTTAGTAAGTTTAAAAGTCTCCTGAAAAGCTTTTAACTGAGTTACACAAATTTTATATATTCAGGATGTGTGTTAGAGGACTAGTAATGCTGATAGGTGAAAATTGAGCAGGTATCCTTTTCCCCATCCTATTGTTTATACGGTTTATAAATTGTATTTAACTCTTTATTTATTATTTATTACCTTATGTGGTTGGTTGGTCTAAAGTTGTTTTAACTGTCTGATTTGATTAATGTGTTTTTCTTTTTTTTACCCCAATTTTATCATTATTTGTAAATCGCATTGAATTACAATTTTCCGATCAAATCAAATTTTTATTAAACTTGAAATTTAAGACATTAAATAAAGTGCTCAGAAATGTTTCAGACTTAAGGTTCTGCTGCAGTAGGTCATTTTATTTATATACCACTTTAAGTGTAGGCGGTTTCCAAAAACAATCCTAAATTCCATAAAATAGACAACACCCATTTGGGGATTATTGGGGAAAATGTTGGAGCTCGCAAATCAGTTCAGCTCTTATTTCATGAAACCCCAGAATTCTCTGAGCGTCAAAGGCTTTGGGGCTGATTCTTTAAGAGGTGCCTACAAAACGGGCGTCTGCCGCATGTCGCTGCTTCCAGAATTGTGGCTTGACGTGACCCTATTTTTCCAGCACCTGGGGTCCCATCAGAATAACAGCCAGCGGCACATAGTGATGCCCCTAACCATGGCCACTTCCGGGCTTTGGTGTCACTATACACCACTAGCCACTAGGGACCTAGGAGAGTCCTGGAGGCTTCGTAGCAGCAGGATGGAGGAGTCGTGAGGATAAGATGTCACTAATTCAGCCGCAGGTATACAGTTTAAAGAACACTTTATTGGTAGTAGACTCGAAGACTCGACACTGACAGTGTTTCGGAATCAATACCTTTGTCAAGAGCAGGGGTCCTCAAACTACAGCCCGCAGGCAACATGCGGCCCGCCGAAAACATTTATCCGGCCCACCGGGTGTTTTTGCCGCCGCTGCCTGTCCTGCTTAGCAGCCGATTCGTCCCGGGCCCGCAGTGCGCATGTGTGGAATGTGCGCCGCACTCTCCGACTCCCCTCCTTCTCTCAGTCTCTCGACTCCTCCTCTCAGTCTCGGGTGTGATCGGACGAGTCACGAGCTTGCCTGTGAAGAGCCTGCTGCTGCCTGAGGACCGAGGTAAGAACAAGTTAGGATTTTTTGTTAATTTTTTTTAATTCATTTATTAATTGTTACAACATATAACAAATTCAGGCAATTTAAACAACTGTAAAGGAAATATATCAAAATAAAAAATACTAGCATTTATCAAGTCCACATTATTGAGGGCTGACTATTTCTGCCGCAGCCTCTATCAAAAGAAAAATTAAACATTGATATTCTTCAATATTAATACACTCTAGAGTCAGGCAAAATAATATTTCCTCCGCGGATCACAGGGATCTTATCCTGAGGAGAGAGGACCTCTCCTCCAATCGGCAACTGCCGGTAGTGGCTGCAGGGGTGCCTGACTGGAGAGTGGAAACTCCGGCAGGAAGCAGTCAGCCCTGGTAAGAACAAGTTAGGATTTTTTTTTTTCAAGTTAGGAGGTCTATTTATTTTTTATTTTGCAGTTAGTAGGGCTTTTTTTTTTTTTTTGCAGTTAAGGGGGTCCTTTTTTTCTGAAGTGCATAGGAATTTGTTCATAGTTTTTTTTTAAACTATAGTCCGGCCCTCCAACGGTCTGAGGGACAGTGAACTGGCCCCCCTGTTTAAAAGTTTGAGGACCCCTGGTCAAGAGTTTCGAAGGATGATTTCCCTATCGCAGGAATAGTGCATTAAGCGCAGGTAAATGTTTGAGATGAGCAGAGCCAAAAACTGGTGTCCAAAGCAATGCCTTTTTTTTGTAATTACTTTTTAATTGCTTTTAAATGACACGGTCATTACCATGTTGATAAACACCATTAAAAACAAGTTAGGAGGCGGTGGCATGCCTACTACCGCCTAATTTTCGGCGTCCTGCTGACAATCTAGGCCTTGGTGAATGTGTTAAGGTTGAAGGAGGACACTTTGAATACAAATTGAAGAACATTTTTCTAAATCTCACTCAGTCCATTTTTTTTGGTCAGTTTTGAGCTATGTGATCAATTTCATTCGTCAAGGCAAGATTAATTTACTCTTGTTTATTCCTGTACCAAAACTCATGGATTTTAGCAAAGGAGTTAGCCACAGTAAATAAATCTTGATGAAGAAATTAATTGCATAGCTCAAAACTAACAAAAAATGGACAATGAGTTTTGGAAAAGTGCTCTTCAATTATGAATTGACTAAGACTCCTCCCCCCCCCCCCCCCATTATACTAATGCATTTTCACAGGTCATGCTAAATCTTTAAACAACGCAAAGTATTTTGAAACTCTCTGAGGGGCTCTGTTGTTTCTGGACATTGTGTATATCTCCCAGCATGCAGTGGGCTAACCCAGGACTGGATTACACTTCTCCTTCGGTATTTGCGGGGGATAGGGGCAGAGCCGGACCACAAAGTGTGAAAAACCGTGAAGAACTTCTCGTCCGGCTCTGACCCACCCCTGCCTTCCCCCCGGCATCCCGGTCTTACCTGGTGGTCTAGCGGGCTTGCGGGGCAGGAGCGAACTTCCTACACTCCTGCCCCGTGCAGATCGCCAATAGGAAATGACTGCCCTGAGTTCCTGTAGTCTCTTGAGACTATGACCGGAGCTCATGGCAGCCATTTCCTATTGGCAATTTACACAGAGCAGGAGCGTAGGAAGATCGCTCCTGCCTCAAAAGCCCGCTAGACCACCAGGTAAGGAGTAGTCTGTGAAATGCTGAATTATATCTGAATTACTTTGAGATGTCATGTTCTGAATGAGGCACTTAAATATATAAATGACATTTTGTTACTGCTACTACTTGCAGGTATTTCTATAGCGCTACTAGACATTTTAAGTCCTGTAGGGAGGCGGGAAAGTCCTAAACTATGCTTTCCCCCCCCCAAAAAAAAAAAATTGCGGATAATCGAAACCGCGAATAGGGAGGAGGAAGTGTAGTCTGTCCTGAAAATCAGAGCCATTTGTTAATCAAAACTTCAGTCCAAAATCTGAGCAACTGAGCTGGCTTTTTTTTAGCTTTGTTCTCATGTCCCTTGTCTTTCTTTGTGCCTATTTCAATTTGTTCTCACTTCTTCATATTCATTCTGCTCTTTGCTTTGATACTTATCATTACATTGCATTAGTTTTTTTTTTTTTAATTCCGCCAATACCTTGCGGTTCTAGGCGGATTACAAAAGGATGAGATTCTGGTCATATCCAGAAGATTACAGGGAAGTTATTGGTTGGAACATTTATAGTCTGGTGATGGAGGTAGGTTATTGGTTGTGTCAGGAGTTTGTCTTGACATAGTTCTTGAATAGCCTGGTTTTTATTTCCCTCCTGAAGGTATTGTAGTTTGGCGCTGAGATCAGTAAATTGGAGATGTGGCTGTCTAGTTTTGCTGCTTGCGTGGCAAGTAGTCCATCGTGTATTTTTTTACGCTGAATTCCTTTGATTTAACATACATGTCTTTATGCTCTCTTCTTGCTGGGCCTGCCTGATATATCCTTTTGCTCACTCCATTACCTGTAGGACTCTGACGCTCTCCTGCTCACAGTTAAATTCACAGGGCAGGCGCATTTCATGGTCTTCATCGACTTCTGTTAACCTTTATTCTCAAACACTTATGGCTTTGTTCCTGTGTACTATTTGTCCTTCCTAATCTTTCCATTCTTAGCCTCACATCCTTCTCTCCACTCCTTTGCACCTTTGGTGCTCTAGGTCAGTGTTTTTTAACCGGCGGTCCGCAGAAATTTCCTGCCGGTCCACAGGGCCGGCAGGTGCATTGGGCCTTAGTCAGTGCTCTTCAGCCGCTGGTCCAAGGTGCGATCGATGCGGGCCGGTTCCCTCTTCCTCAGTGCTCCCCAAAGCCATGGGCAGAGGCTCCTACGCGCATCCTGCGTGGGATGCACGAGGAGCCGCTGCCCACGGCTTTGTGCACTGCAGCACTGAGGAAGAGTGAGCCAGCCTGAAGCTAACACCGGGGGGGGGGGGGGGAGGCAGGCCAGAAGGCAAGACACAGCATGGAGGGAGGGAGACAACAATGGTAGGGGGAATGATTTTATTTTTTTATTTAGTGATTGATTTACATCTGCTGTCTGTTCAGGAAGAAATGCAGGAGCACACCAGCACTTCACGAGAGCGATGGAGGACCCAGGACCCCAGAGGTACTTTCCGGTATACTGCACAGAGTGCAATATGTACGACTACCTCCCCTTGGGAAGGCGGGAGTACATATGCACTCGGTGTCAGGAACTGGAAAGCCTGAGGACGGAGGTCGACAGACTGAGGGTCAGGGTCCAGGAACTGGAGGGACTGCGCACCACAGAGGAGACGAGCTGGTCAACCAAGGACACAGATGGAGCAGGCCCCATTGTGGACCAGGTGAGGGACCTCGAGAGATTCATCGAGGAGGCCTATAGGAAGGTGGAGGAACGGGATCAGCAGCTACACAGACGGATGTCGGCAGACGAGACCCAGGATCCACAAGGCAACACCGGGGAAGGACCTAGCGGAGGAACCACGCAAGAGGAAGTGACTGTGACTCACCGGGACCCCGAGGGAGAGACACCGCACTACACCGAGGACACGGACCTGAGACAGAGGAGGTTGCTGAGGAAAGGGAAGTCTGCTATTGTGGTGGGAGACTCGATCTTGACAGAGGTGGATAGTCACGTAGCTGGAGGAAGGGAGGACCGGCTAGTGACTTGTCTCCCAGGGGCCAAGACACGAGATATCACTGATAGGATCGAGCGGATCCTGGAAGGAGCAGAGACAGAGGAGACTGCGGTGATAATCCACGTCGGAACGAATGATGTGAGCCGGAGGAACTTCAGCATGGCCACACTGACTGACCAGTTCAGTGTCCTGGGACGAAAGCTGAAGCGGAGTACCCGGAGGATTGCATTCTCAGAGATCCTGCCTGTACTGAGAGCAGATGCAAAGAGACAAGCAGACCTCCAGGCTGTGAATGCATGGTTGAGGAGATGGTGCCAGGAGGAGGGCTTCCACTTTGTGAGGAACTGGACGTCCTTCTGGGGAAAGAGTAAACTCTACCGGCGGGACGGCCTGCACCTGAGCACAGCGAGAACTAGACTACTGGCAGCCAATGTGAGAAAGGAGATCGAGAGGGCTTTAAACTGAGGAGAGGGGGAAAGCCGACAGCTGATCTGATGTTGACACTTCGGACAACGGTATCCAGAACAGATGCTGAAAGGGATGACTGCAAGGAGGAAGTAGAGAGACCGGTGGATCTTATGATCAGACAGCGAGGGAAACATCAGGTAAAGGGAGCTTGCTGGGAGGAGACTAAGGGGCATGGAGACACAGGGGGACTGGGTGGCACGAGGGCGAAAGCTGAGGGCAATATAGGGGTGCCACAAGGCGAAGGGGATCAAACTGAGGCTCAAGGGATGATAGCCCAAGAGGGGGCAGGTAGGGCTAGAAAACCCAAAGGAAAAGCGGGGAAGTGGGGTGGCGGGAAAGTGGGGAAGCCGAAAGCTACGAGGGTAAAGGCTGATGGCAAAGCAGAAGCACAGGGAACTGGAGAGCTGCCCGAAATTCAAATTCAAGGGGAGGCAGCCCAGGTAAATGCAGAGGTGGAGGAAAAACGACGGGACCTGCGGTGCTTATACGCAAATGCAAGAAGCCTCACGGCCAAGATGGGTGAACTAGAAGTCGTGGCCAAGGGGGAGGACCTGGATATCATTGGAATTACAGAAACCTGGTAGACAGAGGAAAATCAATGGGATGTGGCGCTGCCGGGGTACAAGCTCTACAGGAGGGACAGGACCCACAAGAAGGGAGGAGGCATAGCACTATATATAAAGGACTCTATCTACTCGGTCGGGATGGATATGGCAACGAAGGCAGAGGGGCTGGAATCGCTATGGGTCAAATTGCCGGGAAACAAGGGTGCAGGCATAAAACTGGGGCTGTACTATCGCCCACCTGGTACGCCAGAAGGAGTCGGACACGTCTTGGAAGCTGAACTGAGACAAGAATGCAGGACTGGAAGTGTAACAGTGATGGGGGACTTCAACTACCCGGGGATAGACTGGAGTACGGGTCACTCCAACTGCACTAGGGAAACAGGATTTGTAGAAGCCGTGAGGGACTGCTTCATGGAGCAACTAGTCAGGGAACCGACGCGAGGGGATACTACTCTTGACCTCATCCTAAACGGATTAGGGGGGCCTGCAAGAGGGGTAGAAGTGGGAGGACCACTAAGCAACAGTGACCACAACGCGATCAGATTCAAATTAGAAAGAGGGACTCCCATAGTAAGGAGGACCGCAACAACTGCGCTCAACTTCAGGAAAGGAAACTATGTTGCTATGAGGGAAATGGTGGGGAGGAAGCTCAGAAACATCTTTAGGATGGAGACCGTAGGAAGCGCCTGGACCCTATTCAGGGACACCCTGCAGAAAGCACAAAGAATGTACGTCCCCAGTTTCAGGAAAGGCTGCAAGAACAAGCGGTCAAAGGACCCGGCTTGGATGTCAACTGAAGTAAAGAGGGCAATAAATGACAAAAAAGTATCCTTCCAGAGATGGACAAAGGACCCAACGGAAGAAAATCACCAGGCGCACAGGAAATGCCAAAAGGAATGCCACCGAGAGGTTAGAAAAGCAAAAGGGAAATACGAAGAGGGGCTGGCCAGGGAGGCGAAAAACTTCAAGGCATTCTTCAGTTACGTAAAGGGGAAGCGACCAGCGAGAGAGGAGGTGGGGCCGTTGGACGATGGGGATAGGAAGGGAGTGATTAAAGAGGATAAAGAGGTAGCTGAGAGGTTGAACACGTTCTTCTCGTCGGTTTTCACGAGAGAAGACACATCTAATATACCGGACTCAGAGGAGCTCATGAGTGGGGAACAGGCCGAAAAATTGGAGCACATAGAGGTAAGTAAGGAGGATGTCCTCAAACAGATAGACAGGTTAAAATGCGGCAAATCACCGGGCCCAGACGGGATCCACCCAAGGGTTCTAAAGAAACTAAGAGAAGAAATAGCGGGCACAATCCAGCATGTTTGCAACCTATCCTTGAAAACTGGAGAGGTACCAGAGGACTGGAAATTGGCGAATGTCACACCTATCTTCAAGAAGGGATCGAGGGGTGACCCCGGGAACTACAGGCCGGTGAGCCTGACTTCAATTATAGGGAAGATGGTGGAAGCTATGATCAAAGACGGCATTTGCGAGCACATCGAGAGAAATGGCCTACTGAGAACAAGCCAGCACGGATTCTGTAAGGGAAGGTCATGCTTAACGAACCTTCTGTACTTCTTTGAGGGAATAAGCAGTCGGGTGGACAATGGGGAACCCATAGACATCATTTACCTCGATTTTCAAAAGGCTTTCGACAAGGTGCCACATGAAAGGCTGCTTAGGAAGCTGTGGAACCACGGGGTGGAAGGGGATGTGCACAGATGGATCAAGCACTGGTTGTCGGGTAGACTGCAGAGGGTCGGAGTGAAGGGCCAATATTCTGACTGGCGGGGAGTCACTGAGCGGTGTGCCACAGGGATCGGTGCTGGGGCCGTTACTCTTCAACATATTTATCAATGACCTGGAAAAGGAGGCAAAGTGCGAGGTTATAAAATTTGCAGACGATACCAAACTGTGCGGTAGAGTTAGGTCCAGGGAGGAGTGTGAGGACCTGCAAAGGGACCTGGACAAGCTGGAAGACTGGGCAAACAAATGGCAAATGCGCTTTAACGTGGAAAAATGCAAGGTCATGCATATAGGGAAAAAGAACCCGTTGTTCAACTACAAATTGGGGGGGCATTGTTGGGAGACAGCAGACTTGAGAGAGACTTGGGTGTGTTGGCATCACTGAAGCCATCTGCACAGTGCGCAGCAGCCTCGAAAAAAGCCAACAGGATGCTGGGCATCATAAAGAGGGGCATAACAACCAGGACGCGGGAAGTCATCATGCCATTGTATCGAGCGATGGTGCGTCCACATCTGGAATACTGCGTTCAGTATTGGTCGCCACACCTCAAGAAGGACATGGCGGTACTTGAGAGAGTCCAAAGGAGAGCAACGAAACTGGTAAAAGGGCTGGAACACTGCCCATACGCCGAGAGGTTGGATAGGCTGGGGCTCTTCTCTCTGGAAAAGAGGAGGCTCAGGGGAGATATGATAGAGACCTTCAAGATCATGAGGGGCATAGAGAGGGTGGATAGGGACAGATTCTTCAGACTGAAGGGGACAACAAGTACGAGGGGGTATTCGGAGAAACTGAAGGGAGATAGGTTCAAAACAAATGCAAGGAAGTTTTTTTTCACCCAAAGGGTCGTGGACACTTGGAATGCGCTACCGGAGGAAGTGATCAGGCAGAGTACGGTACAGGGATTCAAACAGGGATTGGACGGATTCCTGAGGGATAAAGGGATCGTGGGATACTGAGGGAGGAGCTGGGATGTAATACAAGTATAGAAAACTAACCAGGTAATAATATGGAAACCCAACCAAGTCGTGAATGTGCAAGACCGGAGGATTAGGACTTCGATGGGAAGATAGGACTTCAATGGGAAACCAAGGTGGCAAGGGGGCCCCTTCTGGTTATTCAGACAGGTCGTGACCTGTTTGGGCCGCCGCGGGAGCGGACTGCTGGGCAGGATGGACCTATGGTCTGACCCGGCGGAGGCACTGCTTATGTTCTTATGTTTCTTTTCCTCTGCGGTTGTACTGCTTGCAGAGTCTTGCATCTTAGGATTTGTTTGTATATATTATTTATTTTTTTAATTCAATTTTTCTATACCATTCTCCCAGGGGAGTTCAGAACGGTTTACATGAATTTATTCAGGTACTCAAGCATTTTACTACTTTTGGTTTTTGGTCTTGTATTTGCATGGGGTTATCTGTGTTCTGGTAAGGAATGAATGTTAAGAAGCATACAGTGTGCTTTGTGTAATTTAATTTTGTGGTTAACCATTAAGTGTTGTTAATACAATTATATTGTGTGTGTGTGTATATGAAAAATGGTGGTACAATTAGTACTATTGTGGGGGCGGGGTCTGGGGCAGAGATTAGGTGGAGATGGGCGGGGTCTGGCCCACAACTTAGCCCAGTGTTCTTCAACCGCCAGTCTGCGGACTGATGCCGGTCCACAAAATAATTATTTTATTTCCACTGGTCCATAGGTGTCAAAAGGTTGAAGAACACTGCTCTAGGTGACCCCCCTAGAGGAGGAGCCTAATAGTGCAGTGCTTCAATTCCCACTGCAACTCCTTGTGGCTCTGGGCAAGTCACCTAACTCATTACCCGAGGTACAAAATAAGTAATTGCATTTAACATGGAAATCACTTTGAATATCAAAATTCCATCCTCTTTCCTTTTAAGGCTCATGGACAGCATAATTCTCCCTCTCTGCCCATCTTGCTTGCAAGAGCCCTGCTTTTCTCTTGTAGGGCTTGCTCACCCTGTGGAAAAATCTTCCCTCGGCTGTCCAGGGCGCTTACCACTTCCTCTGTCCTTTTCTGTAATCATCCTGTGTCTAGGCTCCATTTATTGCGTAACTTTGGGTTTCTGCTGCTCTCAGATATATTTCCAAAGGTGACGGGACAAAAGCGCAAGAGTGGACAATTGAGCGCAAGACTTCAGCGCGCCGCTCTAAAAGCTTATTTTAAAGGGCTCCGACGGGGGATGGGGGAACCCCCCCACTTTACTTAATACTGTTCGCGCTGCCGTGTTGGGGGGTGTGGGGGATGTAACTCCCCACAATCTACAGAAAACTTAACTTTTTACCTATTTGGCGGGGGAAAAGTTAAGTTTTCTGTATAATGGGGGGTTACAACTCCCCAAAACCACTCCTATACCCCCTGTCGGAGCCCTTTAAAATAAGCTTTTAGAGCGGTGTGCTGAAGTCTTGCGCTCAATTGTCCGCTCTCAAATGTTGGCACGTGTTTGTCTCGCACACTTATGACTGTGAACCATTTCCAAAGTAATTTATGTGGGTAAAAAGCATTTTGCCTGGGTAAAAATCATCTCTGAAAATGTGCCACCGTCACTGGGGCTAAAAGCAGAGATGACAAGAGTGAACCATCCCAAGGGGGGAGATTTTAGGCCAAAGAGTATAAATCTAGAATGATTTTTGCAAATGAATCAAGGCAGCATTAAATGATATTGGCTTTTCTCTGGAGCCTCTGAAAGAATATAGACAAAGTGTGAGCAATTTGGGTACATTTCTTTGAGCTGAAAATTGTCTTCTGTCCAAATCCCACATGTGCTGGGATTTGGACCACTTCTGTAGGAATACCCTCTCATGAAAGCAATGGTCCAGATTAGTGCGCTGGTTCTGAAGCTCTGATGAGCGAGAAATAGGGCTCAAAGAATGTGAGAGTGTGACACCCTCTGTAAAAGGCCTAGATTCACCAAACTCGCCGATCTGGATCGTTGTTGGACGATTCGTGGCTGAGTTTTGCCGAGTGACCGTTTCACTACAGATTCAACATACAAATGATCTGATCGGACGCACGCCCACAAATGATTTCGTGGATCGCTGTAGAGCGATTGAGACGCATGCACAGATTATCCTTGTTGGCTGTAGATGCCATTTGCGCATGCGCTTGCTCTTCGCACAAGCGAGCTCAAAATAAAGGGGGAGGGGTGGCTGCAGTTTACTTGCTGGCCCTACGAGTGGACATTTTAAAAGGAATGATTTTTGTGCAGTCAGATTGTGGAACAGAACACGCTTTAAACCCGCGGGTTAAAACCACGGGCTCGCACTGCGCTTTTTGCAGAATATATAAAAAGGGAGTTCGTATGCATATGTATAGATATTTTACAGTTTTATATGTTTTATTTTGATGGTTGTTTTCTAACCTTGATACTGGGATTTCAGGGCGGCAAGGCCAGTAGCGACTGGTCCTCAGCAGTCGCTTCATTTCGGATCGGCAAATCCAATTGGTGTTTCTTCTTCTGCTTAGTGAATCGATGGCTTCCTTCTTATGCATGTCATTTCCCCTCATTTGCATGGGCGGATCGGATCGGGTGGGAGATTGATCAAGCAGAAGGTTATTGAATCGGGTCGGGGTCGGAGAACGATTGCAAACTGGTCAGGACACGATCGGTGCGTTTAGTGAATCTATCCTAAAGTCTGTAGATGTTTAAGATGGGGAAGAAAAATATGTATATCCTTTTTAAAGTGGAAGTCCCTTCTGTGTTTTCCTTTTCAAATTCATGCAAAGTCTGAAGGGAAAACGTGTGTGCTGACTTTCCACTAATGAGACAATTTGAAAACTGCACCGAGAATGTCTGATCTGACCCAAACATAAAGCCCAGAATGATAATATTACTTTATTTCCCAGCTTATGTCTCAAAGAGATTTGAAACCCTGGAGCAGCAGCGTCAGGAATACATAAAGGTACGTTATGTTTTACTGACGTTTTCATCAGTTACTCCTTGGGGAACAGCAGCACAAAGAAAAAAAAAGTTCTGTGCACAGGTCTGCATGCGATGCCAGAATAGCAGAATACAATCATTCTCTGTGAGTGCACAATTTAAAATGCAATTTAGAAAGCATATAAAATTTGCTTCCTTTCCTCTGGTTCCTTTTGGCCCCCATTCTCCCCCCCTTGGCTTAATTCCCTGAACCTCCATTCTTTCAGGCACAAATTCTCCCCTCATTAGGCTTAACTCCCTGTCCTCCAGACTTGATCCCTTCCTCAGCTCTTCTTTCCAGGTTCTCTCCAGCCCTGCCTCCCTACTTTGAACCTCACTGCCATCCAGTGGCCTACCAAGTGGGGGGGGGTTTCTCCCCAGGTACATGCTCCAAGGGGGTGCACAGCCGGCCACCCTCCCTATTCTGCCGCTGCTGCTTTCCTTAACCAGCAGCGGCGGCAGTAAACTTCAAATCAGGGGTGTCCACGGCCCAGCTTGTGCTCCCTCCAGCGGGTGTTTGGTTTCTGGCCAGCTCCCATGCAGTAGTTTTTCCACTCAAAGATGCAGCCATCGGCTCCTCGTGCGATCCGCAGCTGCATTGGAAGCATTCCCTCTGATGTCACAATGTCAGAGAGAAGGCTTCCAATGCAGCCGCGGATCACTCAAGGTGTCGAGCCCGCGGCTTTGAATGGAAAACCAGTTGCAGTAAGGAACCGGCCAGAAACGCTGTTGCTGCACAGGGCAGGGAAAAGAAATGCTGCTGCACAGGGAAGGGAGGGGGGAAGAAATGCTGCTGCTGTAGCAGCTAATTGGGGAGACAGAGGGAAAAGGGAGAAGGAAGACAAGGGAGAGGAAAAAGAGATGCCAAGTCCATGGGAAGGAGGGAAAGGAAAGGAGATACCAGATCATGGAGGGGAGGGAGAGATGCCAGGGCATGGTGGGGGGAAGGAGATGGATGCCATCCCAATGAGGGTGAAGGGAGAGATGGAAGGAGGAGGCATAAAGTTTCTGGAAGGGGAATAGAAGGAGAAAAGATGTCCTATAGAAGGGGCAGAGAGAGGGTAGACGGTGGATGAAAGGAAGAGAGTGACAAGAAGATGAGGAAAGCAGAAACCAGAGAAGACAAGGTAGAAAAAAAAATTATATTTATTTATTTTTGCTTTAGGGGAGATGCATCGCTGTTTCTGTGGTGTTGCATTGTATGCAGAGTCCAGCTTCTTGGTGGTTCAATTTAACCTTTGTCTACGTATTTCTATTTTATCCCCCCTTTTTTTACAAAACTGTAGAGCGTTTTAAAGCGCCTGCCATGGTGGTAACAGCTCTGATGCTCAGAATTCTATGAGTGTCTGAGCTGTTACCACCATGGCTAAAATCTACACTACAATTTTGTAAAAGGGGGGGTAGTTTGTGATTATATATTCCATACTAGGCGAAGGTGTTTTCTGTGTTCTGTGTGTTCGACAGACATGGTTTTGTGTTAGGATTGATCTGTACTAGTCTGGCTTGTTTAGTTTTACAATGGGTGTATTGATGTACTTCTCACTGCAGTATGTAAGATGCTGCCTTTTCCTAGGTACTCATGTGTGACGTGTGGATTGTTACTAGAAATTATATTTTTCATACAGATGGGGGATGTCAAAAAATGATGGGCCGCGGGTGTCACAAATGCTAGGTACGCCACTGCTGCCATCTCCTCACTCTTAGCCCCACCATTCACCCGTTCTCATGCTGCATCTCCATCTCCCCCTCCCCCAATTCCCATCCCTAGTGTAATTCCCCTGACTCTGTTCCATTCCCAGGCTTCGGTCCACTACTCACCTGCTCCCAGTGAGCCCCATCATTTTTCTTCCTCCATCCCAGCCCACGTGAGCCTTCAGAGCTGCCACTTCTTACTTCTGGGAATGCTGCAGCTTCTAGACCTGTGGGGGTGGCGTGGCAATAGCGTATCTTTAATTCACACACTGTGGGCTAGTATGCGCTAAAGTTCAACACACAGCATTCTAATGCACATGCCAAAAATCATTTACCTCCTCCCCCTTTTACTAAGCCACGGTAGAGGTTTCTATCACGGCCCAGAGCGCTAAGTGTTCCAACGCTGCTCCAATGCTCATAGAATTCCTATGAGCATTGACGCATTTAGCGCTCCAGGGCACAGTAGAAAGCTCTACCGCAGCTATGTAAAAAGGGGGAAGGAAGGGTTAATCTCAGTGTGGTAAACTAATGGCGTGCAAATGACCATAGTGCTAATAAAGTGTGTATTGAAAGAAAAACCAGTACAAAGGAGACATTTTGAAAACAAAATCCAAATTCCTCACCCCAGTTTGCAAACTCTCCTGGATCCCCTGCTCTCCCTCTGGCACCCCTGACCCTGGCTTCCTTCTGCTAGAGGTGCCATTGAGGCTGGTGTTGCTGTTGGGGCCACAAGTGCTATACTCCCCCTCAGATGACCCTGCTGTTCCCCCGTAGGATCTAGAGGAAAGAATCTGCACTAAAGGGAAAGAACCTTGACAACATCTGGAGCAATTTCTGATTTGGATTTAAGATCGTCTGGAAACAATGGATAATTGCAGGTATACGGACATTGAATGATGTCATTTCAGAAGGATCACAATTGCAACATAAATTTGGCTTAAATAAAATACAATATTTTAAATGGATGCAATTGTAGCAGGCGATTCAGGCAGGGTTCCTTGAATGGAAAGATCTTAATACTCATTATCCCAGGACAAGCAGGCAGCATATTCTTGACTGATGGGTGACGGCACCGACGGAGCCCCGGTACGGACAATTTTAGAGTGATTGCACTCTAAGAACTTGGAAAGTTCTAGTAGGCCGCACCGCGCACGTGCGAGTGCCTTCCCGCACGACAGAGGCGCGCGGTCCCCAGTTTCTTAGTTTCCGCGGAGCTAAGAAGTCGCATTTTTCAACGGCTGTTGAAATTTTTTCTTATACGCCTTCCCGCTCGTGAAACCTTTTTGGAAAACATTTTTCCTTTCTTTCTTTTCTTTTTCGTTAAAAAAACAAACAAACAAACAAACAATAGAGTTTATTTCTTTATTTTTTCTTCATTCAGTTTTGCCCCGGCAGGGCCTGCTGCCATCATCGAGGCCTCGGCCTTCGATTTGGCAGAAGCCGTTTTTACTTTCATGCCCCCCCAGCCAGGGTTTAAAAAGTGCCAGCGGTGTGCACGGCCTATATCCCTCACGGACCCGCACAACTGGTGCTTACAGTGCCTAGGTCCTGAGCATCAGGCTTCCACCTGCACCCGCTGTGCCACGTTGAAAAAACGTACCTTAAAAAATCGCCAGATACAGCAGCGCTTACTTTTTGGTGCCGATATGTCCGATCCTGCGACATCGACACAGGTATCGGCCCCATCTCAGTCGGCACCCTCTTCGTCGATACCGCGCCGGCGTCGTAACACCCAGGTAAGACGGCTAAGAAGCCTTCCCCGCTGGAGCGTCCTCTGGTCTCGATTGCAGCGAGCCCAGTCCTGCCGACCGTGAGGCGCCCGCGGAAGCGCTCCGCACCCATCGAGGTGAGTCCCTCGACCTCGGGCTCCTCATCTCCGGGGCGTCAAGCAGCACCGCAGGTACCACAAAAGAAAAAGGCGGTACCGGTGCCTTCTTTGGATGAGCGCATTGCAGCCATCCTACAGGTGCAGCTCAAGGAGCAGTTACAACAACTCCTCCCTGCTCTATTGGCACCGAACCTTCCGGCCCCGGTCCAGTCTGAGCCACCGGTACTGGCAGTAGAGCAGCCTCTATTATCTGCATCCACTGCTTCGGTACCGGTCCACTCTGCCTCATCGATATCGATGCCAGTCCTCGCACCGGAACCGAGAGCCCAACATCAGTCGGTGCAGACTTCGGCACCGTTGCAGTCGGTAACGTCTCCCGGTACCGTATCTATGAGGTCGGGTAAGTCGACACGCAAATCCCGACATCTGGAACCCTCTACTCCGGAGTCTCGAGACCATAGCTCCCATATTAGGGACCCTGATCTGTGGGGTGACTCCGAAGAGCCTTTTCTTTCTGAGGGTGAGTGTTCCTCGGATGAGGATGATTCTGCTCTTCCTGATCCATCCTCCAAACATGATTCTACGTCTTTCACTTCTTTTTTGAAAGACATGTGTGAATCTCTTTCCATTCCTTTGGAGGCGGAGTCTAAAAAATCCAAAGCCTTTCTGGATGCCCTTGATTTCGACCAGCCTCCAAAGGAATTTTTGAAACTCCCTCTTCATGACATCTTGAGGGAAACTTTCTATAAGAACCTAGAGACTCCTTTGACCATCCCAGGAGCTCCCCGTAAATTAGATTCATTATATAAAGTAATCCCTATTCCTGGATTCGATAAGCCACAGCTTCCACATGAATCTCTGCTTGTGGAATCTACACTTAAGAAATCCGCCGGAGCTAGTGTATATGCTTCTGTCCCTCCTGGCAGAGAGGGCAAAGCCATGGACAAATTCGGTAAGAGGTTATACCAGAATGCAATGTTAGCTAATAGATCTGGTAATTATGCTTTTCACTTTTCTTTTTATCTTAAGCATCTCCTTACCACCATGGCTTCCTTTGAAAAGTACCTTCCTGATCGGAAACGACAGGCTTTCCACCACTGCTCGTCTTCTCTTTTCCAACTCCATAAATTTATGGTAAGATCCATTTATGACACGTTTGAACTTACCACTAGAGCCATGGCCATGTCTGTGGCCATGCGCCGCCTTGCCTGGCTTAGAGTATCCGAGCTTGATGTCAACCATCAAGATCGGTTGGCTAATGCCCCATGCCTGGGGGATGAGCTCTTTGGGGAATCCATGGACTCGACCACCCAAAACCTCTCTGCCCATGAGACTCGCTGGGATACTCTGCTCAAAACAAAAAAGAAGGCTCCACCGGCACGGCCTTTCAGACAGCAGTCGGCCTATCAACGCTGTTATGTGGCTCGTCCATTGCCATCAGCTCCCCAGCAACCTAGGCGTCAACGTCAGCAACAACGACAGACTCCTAGGCCACCGCAACAGCAACCTGTGAAGCCACCTTCACAGCAAAAATCTACGCAGCCCTTTTGACTTGATTCTCCAGGGCATAGCCAGCGTCCACACATCTACCCATCTACCTCAACCTATAGGTGGCCGTCTCACTTTTTTCCTCAGCCGGTGGGAAGTTATCACTTCGGACCAATGGGTCCTCAACATCATCCGCCACGGCTACTCTCTCAACTTTCAGACCCTTCCTGCCCAAAGTCTGCCAAGAGAGTCTGCTTTGAACACTCCTCAGTCTTCCCTCCTTCTCCAAGAGGTTCAATCCCTCCTCCTTTTGAACGCCATAGAGGAAGTTCCTCTAGATCAAAAGGGACAGGGATTCTACTCCCTGTTACTTTCTAGTTCCCAAAAAAACAGGAGATCTCAGGCCAATTCTAGATCTTTGCGATCTCAACAAATGCTTAGTCAAAGAGAAATTCAAGATGCTTTCTTTAGCCACTCTTTACCCTCTTCTCAATCAAGACGACTGGCTATGCTCCCTCGATCTCAAAGACGCATACACTCACATACCGGTCAATCTGACCTCCAGACAGTACCTCCGTTTCATGATCAATCATTGTCATTACCAATACAAGGTGCTGCCCTTCGGCCTTGCCTCCTCTCCAAGAGTGTTCACCAAATGTCTGATTGTGGTGGCTGCCTTTCTACGCTCTCACCACCTTCAGGTCTTTACTTACCTGGAAGATTGGTTGATAAAGGCCAATTCATCTCAGACAGTACTCCTGGCCACCAACCAAACCATCCTGTTTCTCCAACTTCTGGGGTTCGAGATCAATCTACCCAAATCTCATCTCATCCCCACTCAGAGACTTCAATTCATTGGAGCGGTGCTGGACACAATCCTCATGAGAGCGTTCCTGCCGTCCAACCGTCTTCACACTCTTCAATCTCTATGTCAGCAGGTACTTCCACAACGTTCCATCTCTGCCAAACAAATGATGATACTCTTTGGTCACATGGCTTCCACAGTTCATGTCACACCCCTCGCACGTCTTCACCTGCGCACTCCTCAATGGACCCTAGCTACCCAATGGTCCCAAGCGATGGATCCTTGCTCACGACACATATCTGTGACATCATCTCTTCGTCAGTCTCTACAATGGTGGTTGATATCCTCAAATCTCTCCAGAGGCCTTCTGTTCCATCTACCTCCTCATCAACTTGTCATCACCACCGACGCCTCCCCTTATGCCTGGGGAGCTCATTTGAACGAGTTCCAAACTCAAGGACTTTGGACAGCCCAGGAAATGAAGCATCATATCAATTTCCTGGAACTCAGAGCGATGTTTTATGCCCTCAAGGCCTTCCAACATCTTCTCTTTCCTCAGGTCCTCCTGCTGTGCACAGACAATCAAGTTGCGATGTACTACATCAACAAACAGGGTGGGACAGGCTCTCGCCTCTTGTGTCAGGAAGCCCAGAAGATTTGGGCTTGGGCCACAGATCACCAACTATTCCTGAAAGCTGTCTACATTCAGGGAGAACAGAATTCGTTAGCGGACAAGCTCAGCAGAATTCTCCAGCCTTACGAGTGGACACTCGATCCTTTAACTCTACAGTCCATCTTCGCTCAGTGGGGCACTCCTCAGATAGACCTCTTTGCAGCTCCTCACAATCACCAGCTGCCCCTATTCTGCTCCAGACTCTACTCTCCTCACCGTCTGGCAGCAGATGCATTTCTCCTCGATTGGTCCAATCTGTTCCTGTACGCTTTCCCTCCTCTGCCTCTCATGTTAAGAACCTTGTTCAAGCTCAAGAGGGAACGAGCCACCATGATTCTGATTGCTCCATGGTGGCCCAGGCAACATTGGTTCTCCCTTCTACTTCAACTCAGTGCCAGGGAGCCTTTTCTTCCGCTGTTTCCTTCTCTGCTTACGCAACATCAGGAGACCCTTCTACATCCCAACCTCCAGTCTCTGCACCTGACAGCTTGGTTTCTCTCGGGCTGACTTCTCATGATACTTCTTTGTCTCAGCCCGTTCGTTCCATTCTGGATGCCTCCAGGAAACTGGCCACTCTGCAATGTTACCATCAGAAGTGGACACGGTTTTCTTCCTGGTGTCTTCTTCATCACCATGATCCCACTTCCCTTGCAGTGGAGACTTTGTTGGATTATCTACTTTCTTTGTCTGACTCTGGCCTCAAGTCTACTTCCATCAGAGTCCACCTCAGTGCTATTGCTGCTTTTCATGAGCCAGTTCATGGAAAACTTCTCTCGGCTCATCCCTTGGTGTCCAGATTCATGCGGGGTCTTTTCAATGTGAAACCACCTCTCAGAGCCCCTCCTGTAATCTGGGATCTCAATGTGGTTCTTTCCGCCTTAATGAAGCCTCCATTTGAACCTTTGGCTACCGCTTCTTTCAAGTTTCTCACTTGGAAGGTACTTTTCCTTATTGCTCTTACCTCTGCCAGGAGGGTCAGTGAGCTCCATGCACTAGTTGCTGATCCACCTTTTACAGTCTTTCATCATGACAAGGTGGTTCTGCGTACACATCCAAAGTTTCTCCCTAAGGTTGTCTCTGAATTCCATCTCAACCAATCCATTGTTCTGCCTGTCTTCTTTCCGAAACCTCACTCTCATTCTGGAGAACAGGCTCTCCACACTTTGGACTGTAAGCGGGCTCTAGCTTACTATTTAGAGCGTACTAAGCCCCACAGATCATCTCCCCAACTCTTTCTGTCCTTTGATCCGAATAAATTGGGACGTCCTGTTTCTAAACGTACGTTGTCAAATTGGCTTGCAGCGTGCATTTCATTCTGTTATGCTCAGACCGGACTAACACTGGAAGGTTCTGTCACGGCCCATAGAGTTCGAGCTATGGCAGCATCTGTAGCTTTCCTCCGTTCCACTCCTATTGAGGAAATCTGCAAGGCTGCTACTTGGTCCTCAGTTCATACTTTTACATCTCACTATTGTCTGGATGCATTCTCCAGACGGGATGGACACTTCGGCCAATCTGTTTTGCAAAATTTGTTTTCCTAATGGCCAACCTTCCCTCCATCCCTCTTTTTGTTAGCTTGGAGGTCACCCATCAGTCAAGAATATGCTGCCTGCTTGTCCTGGGATAAAAGCACAGTTACTTACCATAACAGGTGTTATCCAGGGACAGCAGGCAGATATTCTTGCGTCCCACCCACCTCCCCGGGTTGGCTTCTTAGCTGGCTTATCCTAACTGGGGACCGCGCGCCTCTGTCGGGCGGGAAGGCACTCGCGCGTGCACGGTGCGGCCTACTAGAACTTTCCAAGTTCTTAGAGTGCAATCACTCTAAAATTGTCTGTACCGGGGCTCCGTCGGTGCCGTCACCCATCAGTCAAGAATATCTGCCTGCTGTCCCTGGATAACACCTGTTACGGTAAGTAACTGTGCTATATAGCTTGCAGGTTCTCTGTTTCCAGGCGTTTCCAGGTGTTTCCAAGCCGCAAAATGGTATAAATTGTTAAATGGATTTCTAAATAAAAAAAAGAAAACTTGACTTAGGGATATTTGGAGTATTGAGATTGGACAGACAATTTCTGCGTCTCAATGGCCACGATTTTGGTCCTGGAGATTAAGGTCTACAAGGTCAGCATCTATGAGTCAAACGTGGATGTTTTTGTTCCATCGAGTTTTATGGACCCCTACGCGTTTACAAAAGATAGATAGCACTAGATCCAATAGATGCTGGCATTGTAGAATAGAAGTTGGGACGTTAGATCATTTAATTTTTTTTTGTCCCTGTGTAAATGCTTTTTGGAAATGAATTTGGCCCCAAATTAATAAATTATTAGAAAACCATGTAGGACTCTCATATGACACTATATTATTTGGTACAGCAATGAGAACTCAGAGTCCGATTTCTGCAAATAATAACAAGTTATTATTAATATTGACAGGGGTCGCCATGCAACAAATTACTCATAATTGGAAGGATTATACTAAATTAAATTATACATTTTGGTGGAACTCAGTTTGTCATATATATAAAATGGAAAAGGTGTTAGCGTTACAACAAGGGAATCTTCATAATTTAAAAAAAATTTGGGAACCATTGACTAATTATTCTAATGATCAGATATCTTAGCACATGGGTAGTAGATATTGTCACAAGCCCGAGTCCAATGCCGGCCTTGTGCCAGGGAAGAGTCACAAAAATCACTCCCTGAAACTAGTCCGGGCTGACCATGTTATCCCTGATAAACAAGAGCAAGAACAGGAAGCACAGGCTGTGTTTAAACCTGAGGCAGAACACAGCCTGATGAAAACTGGTAAGGGCTCTTTAAATCCTCCATTTTGTGTCAAGCTGGCTAAGCAGGGGAGAAGGAAAACACAGCTGAAGGAAGTTCAGCCCCGGAGTAGGGCTGGGCGTGGTACAGCAGCTTGGCAGCATTTAGAGGGCTGGCTGACCAAGAGGAAGGGAGACAGAGGAGAAGCTCCCATGTGGAAGGAGTCTCCTAGTCCCCCTGAGCCAAGGGACATTGAGATGTTGGACACTGAACTAGAGGATACAAGCTTGGTAAATCCTGAAGGTGAAGCTATGGAGTACAGCACTTTACCTGAGGTGGGAATGGGTGAAGAAATGGAAACTGATTAATTTGAAGTTGTTTTTTTTTTTGTGCTAAGTTTTGTGGAAGGTTTTCATTTCCATTGAACATAAGTATTTTACTGAAGTATGCTAACTAAGGGAATGCATGCTAGCCCAAGGTGTGCTTGTATGAGAAGTTTTATTTCTCTGGCTTACCAAGAGTGCTGCTGTGGAAGGAACTACAGCAGGTTCTTATTCAGAAAGTGTAAATATCCTGTAAGCTTGAGTCAGGATTTACACCGCACCAGTGTGAATAGTTTTCAGAGTTTTCTTTGTTTGAGAGTCAAGGACTGTTAGAGACTCTGCTACACCTGGGGACATTGCTAAAGAACTTTGGAACAGATATCCAGACCAGGCTGGTTACAATGATATTTTGTTTGTGTTATTTTTGCCAAAGAACATTGGAATACATTTTTCTTTTGATGCATTTTACTTTGATTTGTGAATTGAACAATAAATTTAATTTTTGTTATTTCATAACTTACCTGTGTGAGGCCATTCTGATTAAACTCATAGGATAAGTTTTGCACAACAGGGACTTCCTCCATCTTGGGGAAGCACGCTGGGGAGAATATTGTAAGCGTGGTCCGGTTACCGCGAGCCTTGAGGGCCGGCCACGCTACACGTGGTATCAGAGTGGGATACAGCACCCCCTGTTGTTGAAAAATTTTTTTTGGAAAAAAAAAAAAATAATAATTGTTTTTTTTGGACTTACTTTTGGAATTTGGTTGGAGCTGATTATTGAGAAACTGTGGACTTATGCTGGTGGACTAAGGACTTACAGACACCGGAAAACAAGCCACAGGACAACCGGAAATCAGCTGCGCTGGGACCTTGGAAGCCGGTGTTCCAGTTCTTTTGGAGAGCAGTTCCAAGCTCAGAGAGGCTCGGAGTCGGACGCAAGACCCATCCTGGAGGAGCAGTGGTATCCAGACCAGAGTCGGAGTGTTCCCTAGTACCAGAGTGATAAAGTGCGCAGACTCATCAGTACCGCGGGTAAGAGTACCTAATCTAACGGGCTGTTGAGGATAAAAGTATCACTCAGGGAGGCTGGTCGGCTACACTGTGGGAGGAGGGTCAGGCAAAACTTAAAAGGAGCCACACTTGGTTTTGTTTTCTTTTTGGATTCCATTTCAGGTGTTGGAGATGGAGCAGCAGCAGGTTTTGGCCCTGATAGCTGGAGAACGCCAGAAGCAGATCCAAGAGATGCAGGAAGTTTTCCAGACAAGCCAAGACCGCTGGAACCAGGCACAGGACCGTGCAATGACACAGCACCAGGAACTCATGGCTGCAATGGGGGAACAATCAAGACTGTTTGCGCAGTTTCTTCAAGCCCCACAACAACCGATGATGGGTGCACCGCTATTAAATCCAGCACCCCAACAGCTGGTAGGAGCCAATCCTTTGGCTTGGATGCACTTACATAAAATTACACCCACTGATGAACCTGATGACTTTTTATCAGCCTTTGAAAGGACGGCCAATGCCGCTGGTTGGCCGCAGGAACAGTGGGCAGCACGATTGCTACCATGTTTGGCGGGCGAGACTTTGGCTGCCTTCCAAACCTTGAACCCTGATTTAGCCAGCAACTACCAAAATGTTAAAGCACACATTTTAGACTACTTAGGCTACACACATGAACATTATAGGCAGAAATTTAGATCAGCCATAATGGGAGAATATGAAAGACCTAAGGCCCTTGTCCAACGCCTAACTAAAATGGCTGAACGCTGGTTACAACCTTGCCTAGCTGACCCTAGGGCACTCTTTGCTGAAATTATTAAAGAGCAATGCCTAGAATCTATGCCCAAGGAGCTCAGAGGCTGGGTGCAAAAGCAAGGATGTAAGAGCTTGATGCAAGTTTTGGAAGTATCTGAGGCTTATTTGGATGCTAGGGGTTCTGCAGGGGAAGTTAGGGTAGTTCCTTCTTCCCGAGGTGAGGTAGGGAAAGAGTCTATACCTACCAATAGACACACCATTCCCCAAAAGCCATCCTTTAGGGAGATGAAAACTCCTGAGCCCGAGGGTCCCGCACGTAGGGAGGGTCCCAAATGTTTCCGCTGTGGTAAAGTGGGCCATATACAGCAGAACTGCCAGGTTAAAAAGGACCTGGTGGCTTTGAGGGGGACGGATATACTGGAGGGGACGGGATCCTACCTTACTCAGGTGTCAGTAGGGGGGCAGCTGTCCGTGGCTCTGGTGGATACTGGCGCTGACCAATCCATGGTGGCAACTCGACTCTGGAAGAAAATATTTCCTGATGATCAGAAGGGAGCCGGGTCGATTGCTATCAGATGTATTCATGGAGATAGTGTCCAGTATCCTCTCAAGAGCACCACGATCTTACATAAAGACAGGGTTTATAGATTGAAATTGGCAGTAGTGCCGGAAGCCCCATTTGACCTTATATTAGGCCGGGACTGGGGGGGTTTAGGAGAATACTTAGGGAACAAACAAGGGTGTGTGAACACTCGGTCGCAAAAGCCCTCAACCTCGGCGGAAGGAGAACAATTAGGGGAGGTATTTCCTTTCCAAGAGGGCGTGTTCCATAGATACCCCCAGAGACATGAAGTCCCTAATAAAGTAGGGAAAAAGAAGCAAAAGCACCAGCGAAGGCAGGCTCTGGGTCAGGTATCAGCGAGCCAGGAGATCCCCACCCTTCCTAAGGAAATTATGATGATGTTCCCCACTTTTGCTGCTGAACAGAAAGCAGATCCCTCTCTGGTGGAGGCCTGGCAACAGGTTGCTGAGCCTAGGCAGGGTAGACAGGCCTTTAAGATAAAGGGAGGGCTACTCTACCACCAGGAGGTAGAGGGTATAGGAACCTCGGAAGAACAGTTGGTGGTTCCAAGAGGGTTTAGGAAGGTCATTCTTCACACTGCTCATGACCATCCCTTAGCAGGGCATAAGGGGGCAGAGGCCTCATTGAAACAGGTTAGGCGTAGGTTTTTTTGGCCAGGGGTGCGGCAGGATGTACTGGACTATTGTACAGCTTGCCCTACATGCCAAAAATTGTCCTTAGGGAAACCTCTTCGAGCACCTCTAATTCCTATCCCTAGAGTAGCTGACCCCTGTAGTAGATTGGCTATGGATATCGTGGGACCCTTGGAAAAAACCCCACGGGGATACAGTTTTATTCTAGTGGTGATGGATGTAGCCACTAGATTCCCATGGGCCTTTCCTTTAAGGAAGACGTCATCTGCTGCTATTATGAAGGAACTCACAGGGTTATTCAGTATGATAGGGTTCCCTCGTGAGGTTCTCACAGACCAGGGCAGTAATTTCATGTCCAAGGAAATGCAGGACTATTGGCGAGGGTTTGGAATTAGGCCCATTCGGACGTCAGCATATCACCCTCAGGCTAACGGACTGGTCGAACGCTTCAACCAGACCTTAAAACAAATGTTAAAGAAAGGCTTAGATGGGAACATGAAAGATTGGGATTTATGGGTGCCTTTTGTACTTCTAGCTTGCAGAGAGAAGGTTCAAGACTCACTAGGAGTGAGCCCATTCGAGATGTTATTTGGGAGGAATCCTAGGGGCATTTTGGATGTATTAAAGGAAGGGTGTAGTCCCTCAGAGGATGCCGACACCAACTTAATATCCTACATGACACAATTGAAGCACCGGCTAACGCAGGTGGCGCAAATTGGCAAGAATAATCTAGAATGGAGCCAGAGGAGACAAAAGATTTATTATGATCGGAAGTCCCGGGAGAGACATCTGCAAGTAGGAGATAGGGTGCTAATTTTGGTGCCTACTGACCCACATAAATTCTTAGCACAGTGGAAGGGCCCGGCCACTGTGGTAAAAAGATTGAATGAGGTGGACTATCAGGTTAGAGATGAGAAGGGACGGGAGCAAACTTATCACATCAACCTGCTCAAGCCCTGGAAGGACAGGGAAACTTTAGCACTGATAGCACAACGAATCCAAGAGGAAGATTTTGGGCCCCAGGTGGCAGACCTGGCTCAGGAAGAAGGGGTCAATGTAGGTACAGAACTCTCTGACGCCCAGGTGCAACAGGTAGGGACATTGATTAAGACCTTCGAAGACGTGTTCTCTGCTACCCCTGGGCGCACTGAGGTGGTGGCACATGAGATCATTACTACACCGGGTAAGATAGTGCGGGTCAAACCGTATAGGTTGTCGGAAGAAAAAAAGAAGCTAGTACAAAATCTAGTGGACGAGATGTTAACCTTAGGAGTCATTGAGCCCTCACTTAGCCCATGGTGCAGTCCGATTGTAATTGTACCCAAGGCAGATGGGTCCCCTAGATTTTGTATAGACTTCCGTCAACTTAATGAGGTCTCACAATTCGACGCTTTCCCCATGCCACGGGTGGATGAGTTATTGGACTGCTTGGGACAGGCCCAATACTTATCCACACTTGACTTAACAAAAGGGTACTGGCAGATACCCTTAATGCCAGATGCTAGGCCCAAGACAGCCTTTAGTACTCCTGCTGGCCTATTCCAATTTAGGCGCATGCCTTTTGGACTTCATGGCGCTGCTGCAACTTGTCAAAGGCTAGTCAACGAGGTGCTGCGGGACCACCATCCCTACGCGGAGGCATACCTCGATGATATCGTCATCCACTCGAGTAATTGGACTCAGCACTTGGAACATGTTGCGGCAGTCCTGAGGTCATTAAGAAAGGCTGGCCTAACGGTCAATCCTAAGAAATGTTTTCTGGGACAAAGGGAGGTAAGATACTTGGGCTATGTGGTAGGCCGGGGCCAGGTGAAACCACTAGTGGACAAAGTCCAGTGTATTAAGTCCTACCCCTTACCTGTCACGAAGAAGCAGCTAAGAGGGTTCTTGGGGCTTATAGGCTATTATAGAAGGTTTATTCCCCAGTTTGCTACCAGAGCGGCCCCACTCACGAACATGTTAAAGAAAGATAAATCAGATACCTTATACTGGGAAGTGCTAGGACAGGAGGCCTTGGAAGACCTGAAAGGATGTCTCTGTTCAGAGCCAGTTCTAAGGGCTGTTGATTTCTCTAAACCCATGATCTTACAGACTGACGCTTCCACGAGCGGATTGGGGGCTATTCTCAGCCAGGAGGTGCAGGGAGTAGAACACCCAATCCTATATCTCAGTCGTAAGCTTCATGACAATGAAAGAAAGTACGCCACAGTGGAGCTAGAATGCCTAGCCGCAAAGTGGGCTATGCAGACCCTAGTTCACTACCTAGAGGGCCAGGAATTCACATTGGTGACAGACCATGCAGCTCTCAAGTGGTTAAACACGATGAGAAACAACAATGCTAGGCTGACCCGGTGGTACCTTGCTCTCCAAACATTTAGATTCAATGTAGTACACAGGCCAGGTCATTTAAGCACTAATGTGGATAGGCTTTCCCGTGTGCAGGAAAACCCGGAGGAAGTTAGACCATGCCCGGGTGGTCATGGTTTAAGGGGGAGGGTATGTCACAAGCCCGAGTCCAATGCCGGCCTTGTGCCAGGGAAGAGTCACAAAAATCACTCCCTGAAACTAGTCCGGGCTGACCATGTTATCCCTGATAAACAAGAGCAAGAACAGGAAGCACAGGCTGTGTTTAAACCTGAGGCAGAACACAGCCTGATGAAAACTGGTAAGGGCTCTTTAAATCCTCCATTTTGTGTCAAGCTGGCTAAGCAGGGGAGAAGGAAAACACAGCTGAAGGAAGTTCAGCCCCGGAGTAGGGCTGGGCGTGGTACAGCAGCTTGGCAGCATTTAGAGGGCTGGCTGACCAAGAGGAAGGGAGACAGAGGAGAAGCTCCCATGTGGAAGGAGTCTCCTAGTCCCCCTGAGCCAAGGGACATTGAGATGTTGGACACTGAACTAGAGGATACAAGCTTGGTAAATCCTGAAGGTGAAGCTATGGAGTACAGCACTTTACCTGAGGTGGGAATGGGTGAAGAAATGGAAACTGATTAATTTGAAGTTGTTTTTTTTTTTGTGCTAAGTTTTGTGGAAGGTTTCCATTTCCATTGAACATAAGTATTTTACTGAAGTATGCTAACTAAGGGAATGCATGCTAGCCCAAGGTGTGCTTGTATGAGAAGTTTTATTTCTCTGGCTTACCAAGAGTGCTGCTGTGGAAGGAACTACAGCAGGTTCTTATTCAGAAAGTGTAAATATCCTGTAAGCTTGAGTCAGGATTTACACCGCACCAGTGTGAATAGTTTTCAGAGTTTTCTTTGTTTGAGAGTCAAGGACTGTTAGAGACTCTGCTACACCTGGGGACATTGCTAAAGAACTTTGGAACAGATATCCAGACCAGGCTGGTTACAATGATATTTTGTTTGTGTTATTTTTGCCAAAGAACATTGGAATACATTTTTCTTTTGATGCATTTTACTTTGATTTGTGAATTGAACAATAAATTTAATTTTTGTTATTTCATAACTTACCTGTGTGAGGCCATTCTGATTAAACTCATAGGATAAGTTTTGCACAACAGGGACTTCCTCCATCTTGGGGAAGCACGCTGGGGAGAATATTGTAAGCGTGGTCCGGTTACCGCGAGCCTTGAGGGCCGGCCACGCTACAATATGTAGGGGTGGGATGGGGAATGTATATCATATGGAAATAGGAATATTGACAAAAGGGGGGATTTATTCTATATTATAAGAGGATTTGTTTGTAAATACAAGTGTCATATGATTATAATATGTTTAATTCACTTGTTGTAAGAATTCAAAAATGAATAAATAAAATTTTTTAAAAAAAAAAAAGAAAATTTGTATGCTGAACATGTTAGCGTTCAGTGTGTTGGTGTTACTGGACTGCATTGGAGAAAATCAAATCTTATGGAAACACTGGATTATAGCAGGCTTAAGAACTTTAAATGATGTTATTTTAAATGGTAAACTGCTTGACTTTTCACAGTTGCAAATTAGATTTGATCTTGATAAATCACAAAGTTTTAAATGGTTGCAGCTGAAGCAGGCTCTTAATACTCAATATAGTTTGGAGTTCCTATGTTTCCAGGCTGATTTCATGGGACACCTAGCCAAAAACTGGTCTGAGAGACATTTGGAGCATTGAGATTAAGCAACAAATTTCTGCTTCTCAATGGCCACGAATTTGGTCTTGGAGAATGAGATGTACAGTGTCAGCATCTATGAGACAAACTTGGTTCTTTTTATTACATCGAGCTTTTTGGACCCCAGTTCGTTTACAAAAGTTGGATAGCTCTAAATCTAATAGATGTTGGCACTGTAATCTAGAAGTGGGGACATTGGATCATCTAATTTTTTATTGCCCCTGCATTAGGAATTTTTGGAATTCAATTTGGTCTCAAATGAATTGCTTATTGGAAAATCATGTGGAAATATCATATGATACTGTTCTGTTCGGTATGTCTATGAGGAAAAAAAGTCAATTATCAGCACATAACAATAAGCTTTTGATGATAATGACGGGTGTTGCTATGCAACATATTACTAACAACTGGAAAAATTATAGTAATCTCAATTATACGTTTTGGTGGAATTCCCTGTGTCATATTTACAAGATGGAAAGAGCAATTGCAATACAGAAAGGAAGTTATAAAAATTTTTTAAAGATATGGAGACCAATGGTTGATTTTTGTAGTGAATAGGCATCATTTTTCTTTGATAATATACATAGGGGGGGGATTGGAAGATAACATGTAGCGAAATTGAAATTTTGAAGGAATATGATAGTTTTAATGATTGTATAGAAAGATGGGAGGGGGGAGGGTTTTTAATTAATTTACATATTAAGAATATAATGTATGATGTTCAAGTGTTGTACGATAGTATTTCATGTTGTTCTTTTTGTGCACTTGATGTAAGTTTGAAAAAGAATAAAGAAATTTAAAAAAAAAAAAAAAAAGTCACTTATTACATCGCCCCCTGTGTGGAGGACACTTGGACCTTCAGGTTATGCCCACTATGACCTAGCTGAGAGAGTCTGCCTCATGCTCTGTCTTCTCCTTTGCAGATGAAAGAGCAGTTCTTAGAAAAGAAGACACACATGGTGAAGCAAGGAGACAAACTCGTCGTGGAGAGCTTCATCACAGAAGGGAAGGTACGGCCTCCCAGATCCCAGAACTCTATTTTGCAGGGTAGTGATCGAGCAGGCCCGGAACCTCTGTTTGGTAAATGGTCTTAGAACTTATTTGTCAGCCCATCGTTCTTTCGGTTCTTGATTATGGTAGTTTGGTACACCTGGGTGTGCCAGGGTCGGCGTTGTGTGCACTCCAGGTAGCCCAAAATTCAGTGGTCAGAACTTTGTTCAGGTTGGGAAGACGAGAACACGTGACAGAATATTATATGTCTGTATTGGTTGAAGTTTCAAGTTTCTTTATTTTTGATACACCATCTATCAAAATAAGTGTCTAAACGGTGTACAATATAGAAAATTGCAAAACATAATTAAAATACATAGATAAAAGCAATATTTTGAATTTAGGTTAACGTACATGAAACAGAAGGAAAGTAGGGGAGGGAAAGATTGTTTAAAATACATCGAAGTAAAATGAATTAAAAAAAAAAAAAAAAAAGGACGGTAAATGGGAATGGTAAAAACATTAGGATGGGAATCAATTCAGAGGAAGCATTAGATGTTTCAAAGCTTCACTAAAATCGAGGGATAGGATTTGTTTTAAGTTATTGGTTACTGTCTACATGGGCCTGCATGGTTTGACTCCAAGACTTCTTGTTGAGAGTATTCTGCCACATGCTCCGTCTCGTCCACTTCGTTCTGCAAAACAATTAGAATTCCATCTGTAAAGGAACTGAGGCCAACAAAGAAAAAGAGGATCAACCCAACAATTACTTTATTAGTGCAAATAATAAAAAGACAAAAAAGTGGAAGACACCATCCCATACCGGCTGAGCCGTTGTTATTTTCAAGATTGTTCATTTCAGGTTTCGCTAACAGTCTCCCCTGAAGAAGGCGTTCCCCAATGCTGAAACTGGGATCCTAGTCGGGACATTTTAGAAGACATTATTAAGACTAGTGACTTTCACAGAAAGACTGGTCAACCGTAGACTTTTATGTCTTTTTATGAGTTGCACTAATCAAGTAACTGTTCGGTTGATCCACGACATCTCATTTGCCTCTTTTTCTTGTATTTTGAGGCAAATTTCTTCCTTCGTCTTCTGTTTTAAAGAACTGAGGCTAACATTATCCAGGGATAGCGTATTTCGTTGCATTGGGCCTAGGGAATGGAATAATCTCCCTGAGTATATTCGTCGGCAACAGAATCTACAGAATTTTAAGAGATTGCTCAAACGGCATCTTTTTTGCCAGATGAAATACAGGGTATGAGACTGTCTCTTTAATGAAGTAAAGATGATGACAGTCGCCTATGCATTTTATTCTATACATTTCTGTTTTGTTTGGTAGGTGTGTTTGATTTTGATCTGGGTTTGTATTTTGTTTGTAGTTTGTAACCCGCCCTGGATAAGGGCGGGATATAAATAAATAAACCAAACAAACTACCAATAGGATGAAAGACTTTTGATATCTTCACTGATGGTGAGTACCCAAGGCGCTTCCTCCTTGCTCCCTTTCTTCCACCCCCCTCCACGAACTGCAGAGTGGTTAACATTCAAAGGGATTTAACTGGACAGGAAAAGCTTCTGCCTGGTTAAATTGAGCTCTTTGGACTGGCTAGAGATAGGTAGGGACACTAAATCTTGACTAAGACCACACAAAGTAAACCCGGGCAGGAGCATCTCGAGCTGGAATCGCACCCTGTGCAACTCCCAGCACACATACACTTCACCCATTGTACCACAGCTACTGCAGGGGAGACAACGGACAGGGAGTGATTTTTGCACCCCCATCTCCCTTGTGCTTCATGCAGCTGCATTGCTCACACAGCCACCAGCGATATTCAGTGCCCAGGCAGCTAACCAGGCAGATAGGACCTTGTAAAAACCAGTCTTTTGTTAGCTATTCAGGTTCCAGCATTTAATATAACTTCTGGGTAGTGGCAAATGTATCTATCGCCACTCCTTCCCCCCCCCCCCCCACCTCTTAAACACATGCTTAGTACCCTCTTGACCCCCTTCCAAGCACAGCGGACCCTTCCTGTTCCTTCCCTCACATTAGACAAACCCCTTCCTACCCATCAAAAGGAACTCCCCCCCCACAGCATCACTTTTGAAGGCCTCCCCATTCCCTATAGGTTCACCCACTCCCTCCTTGGCCTATCTCTACTGTCGCAAGTGGTCCAGTATAGAAGGAGCAGGAGCAATCCCCTCTCTCTCCTGTCCCTTGCAACTCTGGATTCAAAATGGCTGCCATGATACTACTGCTAGAGGTTATTGCAGCCATTTTGAACCAGGATTTATCATCACTATTCTGTCCCTAACCCCTCCCCCTGTGTCCTGATTGGCTGGCAAAGAACTTCCTCTCCGACATCAGAATTGACATCGGGAAGAAGAGAAGAAGCAGCGGCGGTGGACCGGGGTTTGCATCGGCGCAGCAGGTAGGGAAAGCGATCACCCGTCCCAGTGTCCCTGCACACAGCTTCAGGACGCTGTCCCTGAAAACGGGACATTTCGGTGTCCCGAAGCGGTGGGTTGGGATAACGGGACGGTTGGTCCGAAAATGGGACGTATGGTCACCTTATTCATAACACAACAGAATTTGATATGTAAAGACAGTTGATGAACAACTTTGCCAGTTAATATGCCATTGTTTTTTAAGCAGTGAAATGATTTCTGTAGTCAAAAGAGAAAACTTTTAAACTGTTGGATTGTTTTTTAGCATTTTGCTCCCCAACTTGTAAAACATCATACCACCTCATATCCCTGGAACACCTTGGAAGGATTTGTATCACAAGCTTCAAATTTCCTGATTCTTCGGATCCTGGCCAGACGAAGGGCAGTCCCAGAAAATATGATCTTCTTAGTATTTGATGGCGAAAAAAATCTTTGTCAATCTACCTATGTGAGTATCTAGGCTGGTGCCAGGGTATTAAGCTCATTAGGCGAACCTTTGACCTTGTGTCCACCTCCCCAGCGCCCCCTCTCTGAGAATTTCATAATTACACAAACAGTCATAATTATTGCAACATCACTCCTCACAGAACAGTCTGGCAAAGGTGATCAGGGTGAAGCTACACCTCGGTGCAACCTACTACCCTCTTCATCCTCTCTTTTTCCTTTGTGTATGTGAACGGAAATCTATGTACTTTTATTCCTTCCTCTTCCCAACAGCATAGCGAGGATCGGAGACACCCTCCTCCACCGCAACACACACCGTCCCTTCCCCCTGCACCTCTAAAACTCTTCACCTGTGCGAGCAGCATCTCCAACCTTCTGCCCATACCAGCCTTGAATCTCCCTCTGATGTCACTTAGAGGAAGGGCTGTGGGAGGCCAGAGAGTTTCTTGTAATATGGGGTAGAACCAGTTCAAGGACATCACCACCAAGACAGTACCTGGGGGTGATCTGCCCTCCCCCCCTCCCCCCCTTACAGCACTACTGCCTCTTCCCATATAGGGATCCTCTATTTCATCACCATTTTCATCCACACCACCTCCCATAGGAGAGCATTGTAGACATCCATCACCCTCTCCATGAAAAAGTAGTTCCTGAAGTTTCTTTCAAGTCCCACCCCCCTTGCAGCTTCATTTCACATTCTTTTGTTCTATGGTCTCTCCTGTTTGAAAAAGGTTTGCTTGGTCGTTTATAGTTGCCAAATATTTAAATGTCTGCATGATATTTGGTTATCAACCACTAAGATCATTGCGTTCCGAAAGTTCCACATTGCTGAAAACAAAGGCTAATCCTATGGAACCAACTACCCACACAGATCAGATCGCTAGACTCACTAATGACCTTCCTCTTCCACCAATCGTGCCATGAAAAACTGCCTCCTCAATAGACTTCTCCTAGTACTCTTCGCTATGACCAGTCTGATCTCTAGAATAAGCTCCGTTATTGTCTACTGTAACCTATTTGTTGTCACGACTAGTCTGTTTTCAAACGATTGTGAATGTCTTCTTGTAACCCGTTCTGAGCTTCTGGGAGAACGGGATAGAAATCTAAATAAATAAATAAATATGTGGAAACGAATGCCAGGAGTTTTACGTGTGCAGGAGTCAAGTTGTGGAATGGCCTTGTTGGCCAGATTCGAAAATGTAGAGAGAGGAACTCATTTGGGAAAATGTTAAAGACTCAGCTCTTTGTAGATGCATTTCTTTGAGCAATTGACTTTATGTAAAGATTGAATCTGCTTGTTTTCATTCTTATTTTCTATTGACTTTTTAATATTTTATGTAAGTACCGTATTTTCACGCATATAACGCGCGCGTTATACACAAATTTTACAAACCGTGCATAACCTTGTGCGTTATACGCGTGAGCGCGTTTTACAACTTTTTTTTTACATAGTTCCCCCCCCGACGTCCGATTCACCCCCCCGCAGGACCGCTCGCACCCCCACCCCGAAGGACCGCTCGCACACACACGCACTCGCACTCTGATGTCAGAGAAAGGGCCGGACCGCCGGAAGAGGAAGCAGCGCAGATGCAGGGCTCACAGAAGGGCCGGGACCGCCAAGAGGAAGCAGCAGGACAACGGTAGGAGCTTCTACATCGGTGGGGGTCGGGAGGCTGTGGGGGTGCGGGTGCGAGTGCGTGCGAGCGGTCCTTCGGGGTGAGGGTGCGGGTGGGAGTGCGTGCGAGCGGTCCTTCGGGGTGGGGGTGCGGGTGGGAGTGCGTGCGAGCGTTCCTTCGGGGTGGGGTGCGGGTGCGAGTGCGTGTGAGCGGTCCTTCGGGGTGGGGGTGCGAGCGGTCCTGCGGGGGGATGAATCGGATGTCGGGGGGGGGGCATCAGGCTTTCAGGGTGGGGACAGGACTTCAAGGGGGAGAGGAGAGTCGGGGCGGGCGAAAGGAGAGTCGGGTTGGCCAGAGGAGAGTCGGGGCGGGTGAAAGGAGAGTCGGGCGGCGACGGGAGAGTTGGGGCGGCATGCGCGGTATATGGGTGTGCGTAGTATATAAAAATTTATTTACATAAATTACAGTTTCCCGCGTGCTATACCCGTGTGCGCGTTTTACACGGGTGCACGGTATATGAGTGAAAATACGGTAACTCTCTGTAACCGTTTTGGAAAAAAACGGCATAGAAATTTTATAAATAAATAAAATATCCTTCCTCTCCTCAAAGTTATAGATATTTAAGTCTTTTGGTGTAGACACCCACACCATTTTGGTCACTCTTTAGTAAGATATAACCCAACTGAGCACAATACTCCAAGTGCAGTCTCGCCAACAACTTGTTAAAGACATTATTTTAAGTTGGCTTTCTCTTTATGATTGCTGGACCGGATTTCGGAGTTGTTATCTGCATTACTGTGGCTGTTGTGATCTTTCCTCTTTTGATGGAATTCAGACAGTTTTTGTAAACCGCGTTGATCTTTTTTATAAAGCATTTTCATAAACCTAGTTACCTCCTCCTTTCTGCTGGTTATGACCCAGCATCCTTCTGGCCTTGGCCACCACCTTGTCACATCATTTCACCACTTTGAGATTCTCAGACACTATTACCCTGTCCTGGTTCAGGCACATCATTCTCTCACCTTCTCTTGCACACAGCTCCTTCAGATTTCTGTACCCCAAATGCATCACTTTACATCACATTAAAGCTTCTAGTACAAAAGGCATAGGAGTCTTGAACCAGTGGGTTATTCTCCTTTAATCGCAAGTTGTGTAGAAGGCATCATCTACGTTTTTCATCTCCATCTCCTAATGCATCACCCTACATCACATTAAAGCTTAACTGTCAAACTTTCACCCAAGTTTTTCATTTATGTTGATCACTTCTCAGGGCTCTTATTATAAAACAATAATGGTTTAGTTTGTCACAGATTTTTTTTTTTTTTTAAATTTCTTTACTCATTTTTTCATATTACAACAAGTATATCAGGGGCGTGGCTTGGACGCGAATGCTGACGGTCGGGTGAAGGAGAAGCTCCGTACAAACAAGCTTATTTTACAAAATTTACTACAAAAAAAATGATTTCCCATGATCTTAATGGTGTGATAAATTAAAATCTACCTCCTTAGCTGAGACGGAGAAACGGAGAGACGTTTGAAAGATGAAAAATCAAAAGTAAAAGTGCCGTTTTTTATATCCTGAGAAGAGAGATGTAAAAAAAAACAGGAGACTAACGGAATTTGAAACTGCTGGTGAGCTAATTAAAGACAAAGATAAAATTTCTTCTTTATAAATAATATATGAGGAGGTTGGTGCCTGACACACTATAGAAATAAGCTGTTTTGAAATAGCTCTCCTCTGCCGGTGCTGTAACTTAGCAACGGTTTTTAAACTATTTCCTTGCTGCCAATTTCGCAAAAAGAATGTGAATGACTAATATAAACAAAAAATATAATATATAATATAATATCAATCTCCTCTGCTGTAATTGAAAAGGATTCCGATATAAAAATATGTTGGTTACTTCTTCAACGCTTGGGCTGTGAGAAAGATGACAGAATAAAGGAATAACGGACTTTTTTTTTTTTTTTTACCTGAAAAAAGTAATATCGATGTAATTGAGAAGCGCTGGAAACTGATAAAAACATATACTTCAAGAAAACTAAAAAATACTGGACGGAATACTGCTCTCCTCAGTAAGGGCTGCGATTGGGCTTATAAGAGGAGAGCCAGAAAAAAGGATTACCGATTTTTCAGCGCTGATGCAAAGTGTCAACAATAAAAAGTGACTAACGGATTTAGTAAAATAAATCTGTAAAAAGATTGACCAACAGTATTTTAAAAATCTAAGGAAAAGAAAGGCTGCTAATTTGAGCGTTATTGCCTTCATAGAGGCTGAGATAAGGCTTGAAGGAGGAGAAACAGAGAGAAGGACTACTGACATTTTTTTTTTTTTTTTTTTTTTTTTTTTTTTTCACAGCAATAGAACTTGAGACAAACAACTGACAGTTGCTCTAAGAATACTGAAATAAAAATTTTGAGCCTGTTCTAAATATAAGATTGGGACAGATAATTAAGAAAAGAGAAAGGAAGAAAAAAGGAAAAAAGGCTGAAAAAAAAAAAAAAATTTTTTCTATTTAAAAGATAGAAACAAATCCTGAAAGAAAATTACTCATCAATTTTTATAAATTGAAATAGTAAAATAGTAAAAACATAAATTGAAGATTCAAAAGAAAAGAGACAAGCGACAAAATATTGAAACTGATACCAAGAGACAGTGAAGAAAATCTGAGATAAAGAGAAGAGAAGAATAACAGAAGATGACATCTAAAAAACAAAACAAATGTGATTCAGAAGCAAGTGGTTCCGGTATTGGTAGCAGCAATAAAAGATCAAAACCAGAGCCAAATAACACACCCTCAAAAGTTCCGTTGCCATCGGATGAAAGCCCCGACGTCATGGAAGAGCTGAGACAAATTAAAGAAATAGTATTAGACAGCAATAAAAAACTAAAAAAAGCAATTGAAGATGCTGCAATTCTCACCAAAAGAGTGGATATAGTTGAAAATAGAATAAATGACCTAGAAAACAATACAGAACAACTGAATACAGACATGAGAAAATCTAAAATAATATGGAAAGAAGTTGAAGAAATTAAAAGAGACTTGGAAGATAGCCGTAATAGAGAAAGAAGAAATAATTTAAGGATCATCGGGATTCCGGAAGGGGTAGAAAAAAATGACCCTATAACATTCCTGGAACAATTTCTACCTAAAATACTACCTTTAAAATTCAAAACTACATTGGAAATAGAAAGAGCACACAGAATACCAACACAGAATAAAAACCTTCAATCAAGACCAAGAACTTTAATATTTAAACTTTTGAGACACCAACAAGCAGTAGAAATCTGCCAACTCGCAAAAGAAAACAAAAACCTCAAATGTCAGGACGCAAGAATCCACATTGTCCCTGACTTTGCAAAAGAAACTGCATCAAGAAGAAAACAATTCCTAGACATGAGACCCCAACTACGAGCTCTAGGGGCAAGATATGGCCTTCTTTATCCAGCAGTAATGAAAATCACCATAGCCAACAAAACTCAAAACTTTTCAGATCCTACAAAACTTCAGGATTTCCTCGATCAATATGAACAGCCAATGACCTCTTAAACAAGAACTTAATATCGAATACTATATTTGTGTTTATATTAATATTTATATTTAAATTAACAAAACATAAAGATTAAATATGGAATATAAATATAGAGTTCGATACAGAAACAAAACTTTCAACACCAACTGAAAAGAATTGGAAGAACATGGAACTAGGATCTGAAATGCAGGAACATTCTAAACAACGAAACTGGAAAAAAGTTTGTCACATGCTGTCATATGTAATAATCTCCTTAAAGAATAGGGAAAGAATATAATACATACATAATATTTAAAAAAAAAATGAAAACATTTCTTGATACCACTTAGAATTCATTGTTAGTAAACATTTACCTTATTATACAATACAAACCAAAACATAATAATAAACTCAAATAATAATTATACATTGGGAATATATAATAGAATAAAATAAATTAAAACATCTCTAAAGGGAGAAATAAATTTAAAAAGATAAAATAAATAATAATAGTAGTAAATATAGTTATATATTGTAATAGCTTGTAGGAGTTATATACACCTAACCTCAATATGCGTATCCAAGTGGTCATATTAAAATGGGGATGGAAGGGAGGGAAGGGAGGGAAGAAAAGGGGGAAAAATAATGGAGAATGGGGTAAAGAAGAAAAAGGAGATATTCTAAAATATTTTAAATACTGGGAAAAAAAAAAAAAATTTAAGGAAAATAATTCATATAATTTTAAGGAAAATATATCAAAAATACATAAATGGATCTTAAAATAATATCCTTAAACGTTAATGGTCTAAATCATATGATAAAAAAGAAAAAAGCACTATCATTTTTAAAAAGGCAAGATGCGGATTTATGCTTTATACAAGAGACCCACCTCTCAAATATTGAATCTAATAAACTACAAGGAGGATGGGTCAAACATTGTTTTTTCTCACCAGCTACAAAGAAAAAAGCAGGTGTTGCTATTCTGGTAAATAAAAAATGTACTGCTACATTCAAATTAAAGACAGCAGATATTAATGGAAGATGGATAATTGTAGAAATGAATATGGGAAATACTACCATGACGTTGGTTAATATATATGCCCCTAATTCGAACCAAAATGAATTTTTTAAAACTCTTCAACAATTGATTTTACCACTGGCTACTTCAAATCTAATAGTAGCGGGGGATTTCAATGCTGTTATGGATCCTATAATGGATAAAAACCCAAGTAGATATATGAAATCAATGGGCCTAGATAATTTAATACAAACTTGTGATTTAATGGATATTTGGCGTATACTTCATTTTGATGGACGGGAATTTTCATTCTGTTCTCATGTTCACAATTCTTTTTCAAGAATAGATTATATATTTATATCAAAACATCTAGCACATCAAGTAACAAAAGCTGCCATTGATCCAATCATTTTATCTGATCATGGTGGGGTATGGATTGAAATTAAGATCACAGATCAAAAAACAAATAGACCAATATGGAAGTTTGATAATGCAATGCTTGCTGATCCAATATTCTGTGAAAATTTTCAAATAAAAATGAAAGAATTTTTTCAAATAAATGATAAAGATGAAATCTCTAGAGAAATATTATGGGATGCATTTAAAGCATCAATAAGAGGACAAATTATTTCTTATTCGGCATATCTTAATAAACAAAATAAAAAACAATATACTAACTTAGAAAAAGAAATAAAAAATTTAGAATTAAAACTTATAAAAAAATGGGATTATTCTACACAACAAGAACTGTTAAAAATTAAAGGTAAATACAATGAAATATCATCAAAAATGATAAGAAAAGATTTATTTTCTCAGCAGGCACTGTATTATGGAAACTCAAATAAGTCGGGAAGAATACTAGCAAATTACCTAAAAGTGAAAAAAAAGAAAACAAAAATAATTGCTATAAAAGATGAAAAAGGTGATACACTAACAAAAATTGAACCAATCTTAAAACAATTCCTAAAATTTTATAAATCTCTTTATTCTTCCGAGACTTATTTAAACAAAGAAAAAGAAGGTTTAGAATTCTTGAAACTAATAAAGGGTCCAAAAATTCCTGAACATATAAAGCGAAGTTTAGAAGAACAAATATCACTAAAAGAATTAGAAACAGCTTTGAAATCCCTTAGAGTTGGATCCGCTCCAGGTGGTGATGGTTATACAGTGGAATTTTATAAAACATTTCAAAATTTTTTATTACCCTATTTATTAAATCTTTTTCAATATCAACTAAATCAAGGTTGTACTAAAGGCACTATGGCAGAATCTTTAACAATAGTTTTACCAAAGCCAAATAAAGATCCCACTTTGGTATCAAATTACAGACCAATTTCTTTAATAAATGTAGATGGAAAATTATTAGCAAAAATACTTGCGATAAGATTGGCTAAAGCTCTTCCCCATATTATAAGTATGTCTCAAACAGGATTTGTTGCTCAAAGACAATCATCTCATAATACTAGATTAGCTTTCCATATGTTATACTTAACAAAGAAAATGAACGAGCCAACTTTTGCGGTTTCTTTAGACGCAGAAAAGGCTTTTGATAGAATAGAATGGACATTTATGTATCAGACATTGGATTGGTTTGGAATAGGTCCTGGATTCACACAAATGATACAAACATTATATAACTCCCCTTCTGCTAGATTATACATTAATAATACGTTTTCAGAAAAATTTAATCTACAAAGAGGAGTTAGACAAGGATGTCCTTTGTCTCCTTTATTGTTTGATATTGTTTTAGAACCCTTAATATTAGCAATCCAACAAGTAAAGGAGATACAAGGTATACCTCATTCAGATAAAGAATATAAAATATCAGCTTATGCTGATGATTTATTATTATATTTGAGGAACCCAAAATCTACCATTCCACATTTACTTGAACTGATTGAAAAATTTGGAAAATTTTCAGGATATAAGATTAACTGGAACAAATCAGAAGTACTCCCATTAAATATACATTGTACAAAAGGTTTATTCAAATCATTCTCTTTTGTTTGGAAAGAGGATGCAATTAAATATCTTGGAATTTGGATTACAAAAAATTTAGATGACACAATGAAAATTAATGAAAAAAATTTATTACAAAAAGTAACAGAGATGTGTGAGCAATGGAACCCTTTACACTTATCTTGGTGGGGAAGAATACAAACTGTTAAAATGATGATATTACCTGTAGTTTGTTACCAAATGGGAATGATACCAGTTTTCTTTCAAAATTCTTTTTATAAAAAATTAAATAAAATATTGACAAAGTTTATTTGGCTTGGGAAAAATCCCAGAATTGCTTTAGTGTCATTACAAAGATCAATTGCGGAGGGAGGGGTAAATTTTCCCAACTTTTATAGGTATCATCAAGCCTATATCTTACGTCATGGTATGTATTGGATCCTCCCAGAGCCCACTATAAATATTCCAGATTGGTTTTGGCTAGAATGGAGACTTATGTTTCCATTACGTCTTAGTCATGTAGTTAGTATCACGATGCCAAGGCTATACAAAGAACATAAAATATTCATGGATACATGGAAAACTTTAAGATACATAAGTAATCTAACTCCTATTCCAATTAATAAATCAACAACTCAAACAATTTGGTTAAACCCCAAGATCAAAATAGGCGGTTTCAAAATAATCTGGAAAAACTGGATGACAGCAGGTATTCGTATTTTAGACGATATAATAAAAAATGGTAAAATGCTGGAATTTTCACAATTGCAACATAAATTTGATCTTAATAAAACACAATATTTTAGATGGTTGCAATTGAAGCAATCCATTCAGGTAGGGTTCCCTGAATGGAAAAATCTTACTAATTATCACAGCTTGGAATTCTTGTGTTTCCAGATAAACTCAATAGGACATGAAGCTGCACAGTGGTATAAATTAATATCCGGATATATAAATAAAAAACCAAAAAATGGTCTTAGAGACATTTGGAGCATTGAGATAAAACACCAAATTAGTGCATCTCAATGGCCACGACTTTGGTCTTGGAGGTTAAAATGTACGGTATCAGCATCTATGAGACAAACTTGGTTTTTTCTTTTACATAGAGCTTTATGGACCCCTACACGTTTACATAGAATTGATAGCTCTAGGTCTAATAGATGCTGGCACTGTCATGTTGAAATTGGGACATTAGACCATCTTTTATTCTTCTGTCCATTCATTTTAACATTCTGGAAATCAATTTGGCCTCAAATTAATAGGATGTTAGAAAACCCAGTAGCCTTGACATATGATACTATATTATTTGGAACAACAATGAGAACAAAAAGTCAAATATCATCAAGTAATAACAAACTTTTATTCATTTTAACTGGAATAGCAATACAACAAATCACATTTAATTGGAAAAGACATGACAGGTTAAATTACACTTTCTGGTGGAATTCTGTTTGTCACATATATAAAATGGAGCTTACCATAGCAACACAAAAAGGATATATTAATAAATTTCAAAAGATATGGAGACCATTAACAGATTTTTGTAATGAATGATTTACTTTTCCCAAGATAAAAATTTAATTAGAGGGGAATGGGGTGGGATTTTATTTTCGGTTTATACACACTATATCAATATTGAATGAATTTACAATAAAGTTGTTTTTAAATATTATTGATTGAATGGGAGGGAGGGAGGGGGGATTAACACATTCAAAAGAAATTATATAAATTTAGATCTACTGCATAATATTATAAATTTTGTATAAAATTAATTTTCAAAAAAAAAATGTTAAACTTGATAATAATATGTGTGTTTATCAAGTGTATATGTTTAAGTTTCTAAAAAGTATATTTGAAACACTTGTTGTAACAAAAGAAAATGAATAAAGATTATAAAACAACAAGTATATCAGAAAAATACATATAATCTTTTTTTTTTTTATAAATCTTTATTCATTTTCTTATGTTACAACAAGTGTTTCAAATAAATTCATTATAAACTTGAATAATCACACTTGATTAACTTACAGATTAATATAAAATTTAAAATTTCTTTAGAAAATCAATATTTTATAAAGTTATAATATTATGTAAGAAATCTAAATTAATATAATTATTATTGAATATAATAATCTCCCCTCCATCTCTCCCTCCCTATCAATATTGAATGAGAAATCTTTATTCATTTTCATATGTTACATCAACAATATAAATTCATACTAATATTTCAGAAAACTAAATTTATATAATTCTTAGTTAATACATATAATCTTATAAACACACACTTGATTTTCCTTCATGAATATTTTAAGTACAATATATCATATTTATATTCATATTTTTATAATGTTTTAGATAATATGTAAATCATTTAATATGTATGACAAATATAAATAAAATAAAAATCCCCAAGCCCTCCCTTCCTATTTCAGAAACTCTAACCTAATACTTCAAAATACATTAATTAATTCATACATATTGTAAGGTAAATAAAATAATACCCACCCACATCCCCACTTAACAAATCTCTTATTATGGGAAAATGTTATTAATCATTACAAAAATCTGCTAATGGTCTCCAAATCTTTGAAGATTTGTCACAGATTTTTTTTGTGTGATGTCCTTGATCTGGTTCTACCCCATCGAGGCCAGAATAATCTTCAAATTCAGCTGCCTCTGCTACAAGTCCCTCTTCAGCACCGCTCCCACCTACCTCCTGAAACACTTCATCCTACAGGACAAACTCCACTTTATTTATTCTATTTTCTGTACTGTTCTCCCAGGGTTGCTCAGAACGGTTTACATGCATTTATTCAGGTACTCAAGCAGTTTTTCTCTCTGTCCTGGCGAGCGCACAATCTATCTAACGTACCTGGGGCAATTGAGGGATTAAGTGACTTGCCCAGGGTCCCAAGGAGCAGCATGGGTTTGAACCCACAGCCTCAGGGTGCTGAGGCTGTAGCTTTAACCACTGCGCCACACTCTCCCTTCCCACCCAGAACACTCTTGGTTACATTCCCCTCCCCCAAAGGATGCCGATTCAAAAGATTCCTCAACAGGACTCTCACCTTCCAAGCAGGGATATGGAACAACACCCTAAGTGACCTAATCCTGAATTCACTAACATACCACATATTCAGAAAATCACTAAAAACCCACTTATTCAACAAATTTGTCTGAACCTCCAAAATAACTCAACACCTATCGCTTCTTACACGTTCCCCCTCCCACCCCCTATGCTGTCCAACCACATAACCGCCCACTTAACCCTTCCCAGTTCCAACCAATGTTAACTCGCTGTTATCAGCACCTGTCTTGAACTGAAAGGTATGACGAGATATAAATAAAACTATTATTATTATCCGCTATAATAAAACCCTTAGCACGCACTTCAAACTCCGTGCGTCCATGCTTTGTGCCTTCGCATGCGCAGTACATCTCCGAGCAGGGAAGCCGAAACTGTGCGATTCTAGAAGCCTTTTCACAGGCGAGCAGGCAACCCAGAAAAGTCTGTCTTCAGCTCCCTCCTTCCACCCAACTCGCACTCGGTCCTTCCCCTCATTTACCCGCATGAAAAAGAGAGCACAAAAATAAGGCGGGTGGTTTCCACCATTCCCCCCTCCCCAAGGTCTTGAGGCCCATTCCGGGGCTACGGTGTCCCACAAAACCTCTTCAGCTCCCCCAGAGGTGGCTTGTGAGGTGCTTGCCCCGGCTCTGTGCTTACCTATCCCGCACAGCGGCAGCAGCAGTAGCAGCCGCCCCGCAACTCTAGCTCAGCACATCTCTCCCGTCCCCGGCCGCCTTCACCATACATAAAAGTGTCTCAGCGCACGATATCAACATCGCCAGCGGTGGCGGTGGCTAGAGGGGCAGGGAGAGAGACAGACAGACTGGGCAGGAAGAGAGACAAAGATAGGCAGGCAGGCAGGCAGGGGGCTACGCAGAGGGAGAGACAGACAGGGGGCCACGGAGAGAGACATAAAGAAAGTCCTCAGCACCCCATTGTGCTCAAACTCTACACATCTGTTCTAGCACCTGATAATGTAACGGGCTTAAACACTAGTTTTTAATATTTTCACTCCTTCCTACTTATTTAAAGCAGAACTCTGTTCACATTTAGGGCCCTTTTTACAAGCTGCGGCAGCGAGTCCTGGCATGGCAAATGCAACCTATAGGAATTTTATTGCTTATAGGAACCCACCACCTCTCAGAATTAGTTTCAATGCTCACTCATTTGCATTGGACAAAGCTTTTTCCATTACTATAGCCAAAGGAAGCATTAGAAAAATGTTGAAATGCTCGAGAGATCACGATTCCCTTTGTGAGAGCCTGTTTGTCTCCCTGTCTCCCTTCTTAGGATGAGCTGGGCTTTCAAATGCAGACCATTGGTCAGGACACAATAGATGTGTATGGCATTGAGAGGACCATCCATTCAGAGGTGGATCTTCCCATCTCATGGCAAAACTACTTCCTAGCAGACGGGTAAGTGCGACTCTTATCACTTTCCAAAGGAAATATGAAAATGAGGGCAAATAGCTGGAATCATGAGCCCTACAATGAGTCATTTTTAAAAAATCTTTAGATGAGGAGGAAATGGAGAATTTATACTGGCACACATCTCACCAAGTACGCACAGATCTTAATTATATGTTGAGTGGAAAAACTATGCTCTTCTGTGTTTTCAACATCACTTTATGACGTCTTTGTATTTTTTGAAAGACTAAACAATTGATTCGCATTCACCTATACCTACTTATTTCTATAGCACTACTACACATATGTGATGATGTACACATTATTATATACAGATACTTTTTCTCTGGCCCTAGTTGTCTCATAATCTAAAGTATGTTTTGTTCCTGGGGTAATGGTACGTTTACCCAGGGTCACAAATTGCTGCAGTGGGAATTAGAGAATGACACAGGAACAAATCTGTCCCCGCAGGAACTTAATTTTCCCATCACGTTCCCGTGAGTTTTGTCACTATTGCTATCTTTTTCCCAGCCTCATTCCTGTAAGCTCTGCCTTAACCGCACAAGCCTCGAACACTGATGATCTGAAAGCGTTCGAGGCTTGTGCAGATGAGGATGGAGCTTAGGCATTGGTGAAATGAGGCATTATGACATCACAGTCTGAGCTCTAGAATGTCGTTACTTATGATTTTAAAGTGTTTGAGGCTTGTGCAGATGAGGACGGAGCTTAGGCATTGGTGAAATGAGGCATTATGACATCACAATCTGAGCTCTAGAATGTTGCCACTTATGATTTTAAAGTGTTTGAGGCTTGTGCAGATGAGGACGGAGCTTAGGCATTGGTGAAATGAGGCATTATGACATCACAATCTGAGCTCTAGAATGTCGTTACTTATGATTTTAAAGTGTTTGAGGCTTGTGCGGTTGAGGACGGAGCTTGCAGGAATGTGGCAGGGACAGGAAAAGAACTCACAGGGATGGGAAAATGAGTTCCCGCGGGGACGGGGAAAATTTTGTCCCCGTGTCATTCTCTAGTGGGAATCAACCCAGTCCCCCAGGATCTCAGAACATAAGAACATAAGCAGTGCCTCTGCAGGGTCAGACCAGAGGTCCATCACGCCCAGCAGTCCGCTCCCGCGGCGGCCCATCAGGTCCAGGATCTGTATAGTATTCCTCTATCTATCCCCTTCTATCCCCTTTTCCTTCAGGAAATTATCTAATTCCTTCTTGAACCCCAATACCATACTCTGTCCTATCACACTCTCTGGAAGCAAATTCCAGGTGTCCACCACTCTTTCGGTGAAGAAGAATTTCCTAGCATTGGTTCGGAATCTGTCCCCTTTTAATTTTTCCGAATGCCCTCTCGTTCTTGTAGTTTTCGAAAGTTTGAAGAATCTGTCCCTCTCTACTTTCTCTATGCCCTTCATGATCTTGTAAGTCTCTATCAATGTTCCCTCTAAGTCTCCGCTTTTCCAGGAAAAAGAGCCCCAGTTTTTCTAATCTTTCAGCGTATGAAAGGTTTTCCATACCTTTTACCAGTCGCATCGCTCTCCTCTGAACCCTCTCGAGTATCGCCATATCCTTCTTAAGGTATGGCGACCAATATTGGACGTAGTACTCCAGAAGCAGGCGCACCATTGCCCGATACAACAGCAGGATAACTTCTTTCGTTCTGGTTGCAATACTTTTCTTGATAATACCTAGCATCCTGTTTGCCTTCTTAGAGGCCGCTGTGCGCTGTGCCAACGACTTCATTGTCCTGTCCACCAGTACCCCCAAGTCCTTTTTAGGCTACTTTCACCCATTACCAGTCCTCCCATCATATAGTACATTGGGTTTCTGTTTCCTACATGCAAGACCTTACATTTCTCTACATTAAACTTCATCTGCCATCTTTTTGCCCATTCTGCTAGTTTGTTCAGGTCCCTTTGTAAATCTTCACGGTCATCTTTAGTCCTAACCCCACTAAATAGTTTGGTGTCGTCTGCAAATTTTATTACTTCGCACTTCGTCCCTGTTTCTAGATAATTTATAAATACATTGAACAGCAGCGGTCCGAGTACCGACCCCTGCAGAACAAGTTTCAAGTTTATTAAAATTTTTGATGAATCGCTTAATCTTACTTCAAAGCGATGAACAGAAACAATTAAAATTACAATATTAAAAAAATAAAAACATTAATTTAAACATAACATTAAAATAAATTAGACTATATCAAACGTTAACAAAACACGAGTAACAGGAAGAGGGGATTTGAACTACAAACTATTATAGAAAAGGAGGTCAGGCAAAAACACAAGGATGGGAATTAAAATGAATGGTCAGATACAGCATTAATGAATTTAGAGTAAGACTTATTAATCAAAAGCGTCTTTGAAAAGGAATGTTTTTAAATTGGTCTTGAATTTATCAATATCATGTTCTTCTCTTAAATAAATTGGCAGAGAGTTCCAGATTTGTGGGGCAGTAACTGAGAAGATAAATTGTCTTCTGGTATTAATGATCTTTAGAGATGGAATTTCGTTTGACCGCAATATTCTGTTTGTGGAGTAAGGGATCAATGATTTAAAAATAAATGCAGGTGATTTGAAAAGCATTGCTTTAAAGGTGAGTAGGCATATTTTATACGTTATTCTATGCGATACCGGAAGCCAGTGAGCGTTTTTGAGAAGTGGTGTTACGTGGTCAAATTTTTTTTTCTTTGTTATAAGTTTAATGGAAGTATTTTGTATGATTTGAAGCCGTCTTATTTCATTTTGTGCAATCTCTTTAAAAAGGGCATTGCAGTAATCGATTTTAGAGATTACTAGGGAATGGATAAGGATATTTAGTGATTTAGAACAAAGATATTGTGAAAGGGAGCGAATTTGACGGAGTCTATAGAATGATGATTTGACGATACTACTGATGTGTTCATGAAAAGTTAATTTACTATCAAATATAACTCCTAAGATTTTAATGGTATTAACTAATTGCAAGGGGATATTTTTTATAGTGATAGGGGCAATAAGTTTAGGAGTTTCTTTCCATGGGAAAAGCATCGTTTTTGTCTTTTCAATATTGAGGGCCAACCTATTTATATCTAACCATTGATGGATTTGTTCAAGTTTATTGTTGATTGCTGTGATATCCAAAGAGTTGTTGGGATCCAAAGGGTGCAAAAGTTGAATATCATCAGCGTATGCGAATACATGAAAACCTATAGATTGGCAGACAATCATCAAGGGTGCAAGAAAGATATTGAAAAGTAAGGGAGAAAGAATGGATCCTTGGGGAATACCATGAAATGTTACTGATATTTTAGAATTTGAATTATTAATTGTAACAGTGGATGTACGATCAGTAAAGTAGGATTCAAACCAAGATAATACTTGGTCGGTAATGAAGACTGTCTAACAGAAGATGGTGATCTATGGTGTCAAAGGCAGCAGAAAGGTCGATAGAAATTAATACAACCGATTGGTGATGGTCCAAAAAGTAATGTATTGAAGAAGTCATTCCAATCAGTGAATGCTCAGTATTATGATATTGTCGGAATCCTGTTTGGTTCGGATGAAGAACGTTGGTTTTTTCAATAAACTCAGAGATTTGATTGTGCTAACCATTTATTTATTTATTTAGATTTTTATCCCGTCCTCCCAGTAGCTCAGAACGGTCTACAAGTGAACATACACAACCATTAAGCTATTCTTCCACTCTACTCCGGATTTTATAGACCTCTATCACATCATATCTTCTCCAAGCTGAAGAACCCTAATCTCTTTAGCCTGTGTATCTCGGTTACCATTTTCATTTTAAGTAGGCAAGTTCCAATCTAATATAACTCCTATTCTTTTTCCCTTTTTTTGTTCTTTCCTATACCTAATTGTAGTTCCTCCCCGATTTCCCTCTTATGGAATGTAGCCAGGAGGGCCACACTTCTAAAAAGAGGACCTGCATTAACACTAGGAGCAGTGTTCACCCCTGTGGAGACTGGCGCTTGAACGCAGGCTGATATGACCCCATGACTGGCCGGGAGGCTTGGCAGAGGTTGGCCGCGTACCCCTCCTGAAGAATTGTGTGAGAGCGTGAGGGATCAAGGGCCTCAGATGAAATAAAAGCCGCTGGAGCAACCCTTGCATGACTAAGGCAGAACTCCTTTTATTTATTTTAATTAAAACATTTACAGTGGTACCTCGGTTTGTGATGTTTTGCAAGATGAGCAAAACATTCGCAAAATCGGCACCTCGGAAATCGAGCGTGCCTCGATTTACGAGCGCCCCTCCGTGACCCGGCACCCTCCCCCCCGCGATTCGGCACCCTCTGCTCATGTCGCACCCCCTCCCCGCCGTGATCCAGCATCCCCCAAGCATCCACCCACCCGATAACATTTCTTACCCCCATTTGGTACCGGCACCAGCACCAACGCAGAGGACATGCCGGTGATGGTGCCCGAAGATCTGCATCCTTCGCGCTGGGCCTTGAGCATCTGCGCATGCTCAAGGCCATCGGGTTCCCGTTCTCTCCGAGATTCTCAGATCTCCGAGAATCAGATACTCAAGGCCCAGTGCAAAGGAGGCAGATCTTCGGGCACCGGCATGTCCTGTGTGTTGGTGCCGGTGCCAAACGGGGGTAAGAAATGTGATCGGGTGGGTGGGTAGATGCCTGGGGAATGCCGGATCATGGCGGGGAGGGGGTGCGATGCGAGCGGGGGGGGGGGCCTTCATGAGCGGGGGAGCAATGCCGGTTGTTGGGGGGGGAGCAGCGCCGCTGGCCTCGGGAAAGGGGGGATTGGGAATGTATCAAAGCGAGTTTCCATTATTTCCTATGGGGAAACTCACTTTGATATACGAGTATTTTGGTTTACGAGCATGCTTCTGGAACGAATTATGCTGTAAACCAAGGTACCACTGTATATCGAAAAATCTATACGGGTTACAAAAAAACATACGTAAACATAATTATGCAAACATACTCTAAAATTCAGTACTAATACAGCACACTTAAACTTTCACAAAACATTTCCAGCTGAATTGAGAAGCTGATACAATCACAGCACATGGCAGATCTGTGAATACAGCTCATGACTGTCTATGGGAAAATGGGGGTTGGTCTAAAGTCAGCAAAACTAAAGGTTTCTGAGGTTGTCCCAATGGATTCCCACCTCTAAAATCCTATTTTGAGTAATTCTGTTTGTTAGTTGCTGTTTGATGTCAGAGGGATGGGGGACATAATCAGGCTCGAGGAATCGGCATCGACATGGCAGATGAGGTTCAACATGGATAAGTGTAAAGTGATGCATGTCGGTAACAAAAGTCTCATGCATGAATACAGGATGTCCGGGGTGGTACTTGGAGAGACTTCCCAGGAAAGGGTCTTGGGAGTTCTGATCGACAAGTCGATGAAGTCGTCCGCACAATGTGCGGTGGTGGCGAAAAGGGCGAACAGAATGCTAGGAATGATAAAGAAGGGGATCACGAACAGATCAGAGAAGGTTATCATGCTGCTGTACCGGGCCATGGTGCACCCTCACCTGGAGTACTGTGTCCAGCACTGGTCGCCATACATAAAGAAGGACACAGTACTACTCGAAAGGGTCCAGAGAAGATTAGAGAAACTGGGCCTTTTTTCCCTCGAACAGAGGAGATTGAGAGGGGACATGATCAAAACGTTCAAGGTACTGAAGGGAATAGACTTAGTAGATAAAGACAGATTTTTCACCCTCTCCAAGGTAGGGAGAACAAGAGGTCACTCTCTAAAGTTGAAAGGGGATAGATTCCGTACAAATGTCAGGAAGTTCTTCACCCAGAGAGTGGTAGAAAACTGGGAACGCTCTTCCAGAGGCTGTTATAGGGGAAAACACACTCAGGGATTCAAGAGAAAGTTAGACAAGTTTCTGCTGAACAAGGACGTTCACTGGTAGGGCTATTCTCAGTTAGGGCGCTGGTCTTTGACCAGAGGGCCACCGCTTGAGCAGACTGCTGGTTATGATGGACCACTGGTCTGACCCAGCAGAGGCAATTCTTATTTGATCTGTTTCCTTTCTGTGGTTACAATCAAAGCGGTTTACCTATTATTTACAGGTGCTTATTTTGTACTTGGGGCAGTGGATGGTTAAGTGACTTGTCCAAGGTCACAAGGAGCTGCAGTGGGAATCGAAACCACTGCATTAACTATTACGCTCCTCCTCTTGGCTATGTGTTGAAAGTGAGCTGACAAGGCCTCAGCTGTAAGAATCGTCTCTTCTCATTGACTTTTCTCTTTCCACCCCTTCCCACCTGTCCGCCATCTGGCATCTTTTCCTTTTTCTTCCACTCCCCTCCCCCCAGTACCAGAAGTATTGCTCCCCTCTGACATGGTTCCACCTCTGCAGAAACAGGAGGTTGAGTCAGAGGGAAACTCTGGAGCCAGTGCAAGCAGCATGTGTGAATTGCTGTTCAGTGCCTGCGACTCTTGAAGGGAAGTTTTAAGAAGTACTTTGGGAGGGGGGGGGGGGGCAGTGGTGAGAGACAGCAAGAGGTGTTGGATTGCCAGCAGGGGAGAGGAAGGGAGGGAAATAGAGAGAAGCAGGTTTGCGAGTGGGGCAAGGAGTAGAAGAGATGCCAGACCATGTACAGGTGGGCAGACACATGAAGTTTTAAAAGGTAAACTTGGGGGTGGGGGAAGATTCGAGAGATTCTGGAGGGTAAGAAGAGATACAAGGATTTTTCAGCTGGCAGGGCTTGGGGATCCTGTTAACCCTAGCAAGCCTGCACTGCTGCTGGGTGAGCCTAAGCCCAAAATGGGTGGTTCCCCGCCCACCCACCCAGGCCCATCCATAGTAACGCCACTGACTCCAAGCTCAGACAAATAGTACAAGTGTTATACTGGAGCACATGTAGCTAATGCAATGTTTTTTCCTCAGACATCTGTCCAGTCGTTTTCAGGTGGGATCCCCTATTTCTATGAAGGTGCTCTCGATGCCTGTTTTGGTTGAGAAAGGTAAGGCAGCTCTGTCCAAAGCAGTCCCACAGTGGCTTCAGTAGGATTTAGCATCTGATACAAATATGTCCTCTAGCTCCATGCTTCTCAGTTGGTGTGCCTTGGGAAAGTTCATTCTATGCCAAGGTTATAGCTTGGGCCTGGGGTTGTAGGGCTCAATGCCTCACAAAGGCTGAGCCTGGAGCAGAGAATCTACTCCATAATCCAGCCCTTCTTCTCCTGTCATTCAGGGATAGTCAGAATTTAGTGGGGGGGGGGGGGGGGAGAGTGGCAGTGACATGATACCAGCACTTAGGCCCTCTGTTAGGCTCATAGCAGCTTTTTTCAGTGTGTCAGAATGTGGTAAAGCCCTGCTATAGATCAGTGCAAACCAGAAGAAACCCTGGCACAATCCCTGGGAGGCTCAGGTGCGAGTGCGTAGGGAGGGACAAGCAGTGAAGCAGACTGAACACTAACTCATTCTTTCTTTGGATGTGCAGAGGAGATAGATCCCAAGCCCAAATTTGGGAAGCAAGCACTGAACTGGGAAATGGATGCCCAGCTCTCCTCCCAGTTTTTGGACTGGAAGGTAAGAGACAAGAGCAGCTCTTGGCTTTCCTTAAACTCAACCTGGTTTCATGGTGCTGTAATGCTATTAAGGGCTGAGTCTGACCATGCTGCAAACACAGAAGAGCAGGACCAAAGTGCCAGGACAACGTGTTGTCATGCTAAGAAATGGCAGGGGACCCCCCCCCCCCCCCCCGACAGATAAGCTCATGTGAACAGAAGCACAGTAGGACGTTTCAAATACTCCCGGAGGAGTTCTACACAGTGCAAAATTCTGCAAAGCTGCTGACATTAGCTGCTCTCGCCTCTTCTCCTACAGAGATTACGTGGCAGGAGGAGGATAAGGAAGTGAACCTCTGCACCGTTTGTCTAGACCGGGGGGTCAGCAACCTTTTTATAGCAAAGAGCCAATTCATCCAAAATGTTTGACTCAAAGAGCTGCAAGGTGTAGCTTCTCTCCCTCCCGGGTCTACCGAGGTACCTGGTAATCCAGTGGGAGTCTTTGCGGCAGGAGCGCAGCCCTCTTCCTCCTGCTTCCTCGCATCTGCCTCCTAAAATGGCTGCTATGACTTCTCGCAGCAGCAGCTCACGCTATTACAGGAAATGCCATGAGCAGCTGCAAGAAATTGTGGCAGCCACTTTAGAAGGCAGCTGCGAGGGAGCAGGAGGGCTGTGCGCCTGCCACCAGGACCCCTGTTGGACCACCAGGTACCTCACTAGGCCCGGGTGGGGGGGGAATCATGGGGTTGGGAGAGACATTAAAGGATCAAGGCCTGGAGATCCACAGCGAAATGCAAAAAGAGCCGGAGGTTGCTGACCCCCTGCTGTAGACCCAAATGAAAGGGTTCACTTCCTCTTCCTCCTGCTGTGCAATCTCTGTGGGGCAGGGGGAGAGAGGGGCACAGCTAGGTGAGGGTGCCATGGGACAGGGGAGTATAAAGAACAAACTGAGTGTGCCTTGTGGGAGGGGCAGAGCAAAACAAGTGTGTGTGTAGAAGGAGGGGAATCAAGCTTGAGGGTGGGAGAAATAGAATGAGGAGGAGAATGAATAAGTGGAGTTGAGTGCCTGGAAGAAGGGAGAATGAGAATTGGGGATACTCTGGAATTCGTTGTTAGAGCATGTGGTGAAATCAATTAGCTTAGCAGGGTTTAAAAAAAGGTTTAGATAATTTCCTAAAAGAGAAGTCCATAGGCCATTATTGAAGTGACTTGGGGAAATCTACTGCTTATTCCTAGGATAATCAGCATAAAATGGGTTTTGCTATTTGGGATCTAGCTAGATACTTGAGGACCATAGGAGGACGTCTTACTCATTTCATAAGCCGTTGGGAAATCATCACCTCGGATCAGTGGGTCCTCAACATCATCCGCCACGGCTACTCTCTCAATTTCCAGACTCTTCCTGCCCAAAGTCTGCCAAGAGAGTCTGCTTTGAACACTTCTCAGTCTTCCCTCCTTCTTCAAGAGGTTCAATCCCTCCTTCTTCTGAACGCCATAGAGGAGGTTCCTCTGGATCAAAAGGGGCAGGGATTTTACTCCCGTTACTTTCTAGTTCCCAAAAAGACAGGAGATCTCAGACCCATTTTAGATCTTCGCGATCTCAACAAATGCTTGGTAAAAGAGAAATTCAAGATGCTTTCTCTAGCTACTCTTTATCCTCTTCTCAATCAAGGCGACTGGCTATGTTCCCTAGATCTCAAAGAAGCATACACTCACATACCGGTCAATCTGGCCTCCAGACAGTACCTCCGCTTCATGATCAACCATTGTCATTACCAATACAAAGTGCTACCCTTCGGTCTGGCCTCCCCTCCAAGAGTGTTCACCAAATGTCTGATTGTGGTGGCCGCCTTTCTACGTTCCCACCACCTTCAGGTGTTTCCTTACCTGGACGATTGGTTGATAAAGGCCAATTCTCAGATAGTACTCCAGGCCACCAACCAGACCATCATGTTTCTACAACTTCTGGGGTTCGAGATCAATCTACCCAAATCTCATATTATCCCCACTCAGAGACTTCAATTCATTGGAGCGGTGCTGGACACAGTCCTCATGAGAGCTTTTCTGCTGTCCAACCGTCTTCACACTCTCCAATCTCTGTGTCAGCAGGTGCTTCATCAACGTTCCATCTCTGCCAAGCAAATGATGATACTCTTGGGTCACATGGCCTCCACAGTTCATGTCACACCCTTCGCACGTCTCCACCTACGCACTCCTCAATGGACCCTAGCGACCCAGTGGTCTCAAGCGACGGATCCTTGCTCACGACACATATCTGTGACATCCTCTCTTCATCAGTCTCTACAATGGTGGTTGATATCCTCAAATCTCTCCAGAGGTCTTTTGTTCCATCTACCTCCTCATCAACTTGTCATCACCACCGACGCTTCCCCTTATGGCTGGGGAGCTCATTTGAACGAATTCCAAACTCAAGGACTTTGGACAGCCCAGGAAATGAAACATCACATCAACTTCCTGGAACTCAGAGCGATGTTTTATGCCCTCAAGGCCTTCCAGCATCTTCTCTTTCCTCAGGTCCTTCTACTGTGCACAGACAATCAAGTTGCGATGTACTACATCAACAAGCAGGGTGGGACGGGCTCTCGCCTCTTGTGCCAGGAAGCCCAGAAGATTTGGGCTTGGGCCACAGATCACCACCTATTCCTAAAAGCTATCTACATTCAGGGAGAACAGAATTCCTTAGCGGACAAGCTCAGCAGAATTCTCCAGCCTCACGAGTGGACACTCGATCCTTTTACTCTGCAGTCCATCTTCGCTCAGTGGGGCACTCCTCAGATAGACCTCTTTGCAGCTCCTCACAATCATCAGCTGCCCCACTTCTGCTCCAGACTCTACTCTCCTCACCGTCTGGCAGCGGATGCATTTCTCCTGGATTGGTCCAATCTCTTCCTGTATGCTTTCCCTCCTCTGCCTCTCATGCTCAGGACCTTGTTCAAGCTCCAGAGGGAACAGGCCACCATGATTCTGATTGCGCCACGGTGGCCCAGGCAACATTGGTTCTCCCTTCTACTTCAACTCAGTTCCAGGGAACCTATTCTACTTCCACAATTTCCTTCTCTGCTCACACAACATCAGGAGACCCTTCTGCATCCCATCCTCCAGTCTCTGCACCTGACAGCCTGGTATCTCTCGGGCTGACTTCAAATGATACTCTTTTATTTCTGCCCGTTCGTTCTGTTCTGGATGCCTCCAGGAAACCGGCCACTCTGCAATGTTACCATCAGAAGTGGACACGGTTTTCTTCCTGGTGTCTTCTTCATCATCATAATCCTACGTCCCTTGCTGTGGAGACCGTGTTGGATTACCTTCTTTCTTTGTCTGATTCTGGTCTCAAGTCTACTTCCATCAGAGTCCACCTCAGTGCTATTGCTGCTTTTCATGAGCCAGTCCATGGGAAACTCCTTTCAGCTCATCCCTTGGTCTCCAGATTCATGCGAGGACTTTTCAATGTGAAACCACCTCTTAAACCTCCTCCTGTGATCTGGGATCTTAACGTGGTTCTTTCAGCCTTAATGAAACCTCCGTTTGAACCTTTGGCCACGGCTTCTTTCAAATTTCTCACTTGGAAGGTTCTCTTCCTGATTGCTCTCACCTCTGCCAGGAGGGTCAGTGAGCTCCATGCACTAGTAGCAGACCCACCCTTTACAGTCTTTCATCATGACAAGGTGGTTCTGCGTACACATCCAAAGTTTCTCCCTAAGGTTGTCTCTGAATTCCATCTCAACCAATCCATTGTTCTGCCTGTTTTCTTTCCGAAACCTCACTCTCACTCTGGAGAACAGGCTTTGCATACTTTGGACTGTAAGCGGGCTTTAGCTTACTACTTAGACCGTACTAAGCCCCACAGATCATTCCCTCAACTCTTTCTGTCCTTTGATCCGAATAAATTGGGACATCCTGTTTCTAAACGTACGCTGTCCAATTGGCTCGCAGCGTGCATTTCTTTCTGTTATGCTCAGACCGGACTGACTCTGGAAGGTTCTGTCACGGCCCATAGAATTAGAGCTAAGGCAGCATCTGTAGCTTTCCTCCGTTCCACTCCTATTGAGGAAATCTGCAAGGCTGCTACTTGGTCCTCAGTTCATACTTTTACATCTCACTATTGTCTGGACGCATTCTCCAGACGGGATGGTCACTTCGGCCAATCTGTTTTGCAAAATTTGTTTTCCTAATGGCCAACCTTCCCACCATCCCTCTTTTTGTTAGCTTGGAGGTCACCCATCAGTCAAGAATATGCTGCCTGCTTGTCCTGGGATAAAGCACAGTTACTTACCGTAACAGGTGTTATCCAGGCAGATATTCTTGCGTCCCACCCACCTCCCCGGGTTGGCTTCTTAGCTGGCTTATCTTAACTGGGGACCGCGCGCCTCCGTCGGGCGGGAAGGCACTTGCGCGTGTGCGGTGCGGCCTGCTAGAACTTTCCAAGTTCTTAGAGTGCAATCACTCTAAAATTGTCCGTACCGGGGCTCCGTCGGTGCCGTCACCCATCAGTCAAGAATATCTGCCTGCTGTCCCTGGATAACACCTGTTACGGTAAGTAACTGTGCTTTTTGCTACTTGGGACCTGGGTTGGCCACTGTTGGCAACTGGGCTTGATGGATCTTCGGTCTGTCCCAGTATGGCAATTTTTATGTTCTTTTTCAGCTTAACAGAAGATTTGGGGGTTAGAAGTAAGGGCTTTGCTGGAAGTTAGAGGGAGAGATGAAATTAGGAAGGCAGGAGCTGAGGAGGGGAAAAACAAAAGGGAATTTCAGGCCTTATGCTATGCTGAGGAATTTCTGTACAAATAATACAGAATTTTTACATATTGTGGGTAGAATTCCCCTAGGAGTAACACAACTAACCAATCATGTACTATCTCTGCTTTATACACGGAAGTATTACCCACACCTAGTGCTCTGGTTGGCTGAGAAAAGGCCCAGGTCTGATGGCAGGTGCAGAGCTTTGAAGGGTTTCCTGCTGTTCTGAGTGAAATGCAAAATACAAGAATGTGCATGAGGTTCTATAAGTTAGGGAAACTTGACCAGCGGAGCTCAATCAATGAGGAGCATTATGGGAAATTAGAAAATACTTTTTACAATAGAGGGCGATTTTTTTTCATGAAAATTTTTTAGCGATTGTGCTTTAGCAAACGATTCTCTTTCATCTCCAGCTTCCTAATCTTAAAGGAAGGTGTACACTGTGCGCCCTTGCCATCTCCTGACTCTTGTGTTTCCATTGCAGGAGGAGCTGAGTGCCGATCATGCCACTTACATGCGACAGCACCCTGAAATGAGACTCCTGCTTTCAGACTTCCTCCAGTTCCTGCTATTGCGTAAACCAGATGATGTCGTCACTTTTGCAGCAGAGTTTTTCACTCCCCATTCAGCCAGGAGGCCAGCAGCTAGCTCTTTCCGGATATCAAACATAAAGAGACGCTTACATTCATACAGTTTGAGTTAGTAGCTGTGCATAGGGTTACTAACTGGCTTTATTTTTTTCAGGGCAGGTTGATCCAGTCCTGGTTTGCCCTGTATCCTGCTTTCCTTAGCAGTTTCAGAACTACAGAAATCTTTCTGCCATGGGGTAAACCAGAACTGGAGCAGCTTATCCTGACATCACATAGTCACATGGCACTCCTAGCCGAGCATATTCATAGTTTAATAAGGATATAAAAGGAAAGCACATCCTTCCTTGGTGACCAGCTTCTACAAAACAAGGAAATCGAGTCTTATGTTTACCCCATGGCATATAGGGATGTGTAGTCTTTGAATTCTGACCTACACAGCCCTGCATGCAGTGAAATAAAACCAGGAAAGGCTGAAGCTCACCCTCGCCCTTAGACTTTGTAATGTAATGCATTTCAATGTACACTGGAGCAGCCAGTTGAAGCAGAGAAGCACCTTGAAGGCATTTGGCTCTCCCACTGTAGAGCGCAGGTGGGAAATAGGCAGAAATTGTTCATGCATGCTCAGGGACTGTTATTGCTGGATTAAAGTATTTCCACCTATTTTGCATTTGATTCCTTTGGACACTGCAGAATCACAATGGGTTGGCTGAGAATGAAAGACTAGGGGAAAGAGTGTTAGATGACCTTGTCTGACCATTCACAGCTCTTGCTTTTTCTGAAGTTCCTTGCTAATGGCAGTGGGGGCAGCCTAGCAGAAGTGCTCATTGCCAGCCTTATAAAGGGATTGGGGGGGGGGGGGGGGTGAGTCCAGCCATCACACAGTGGCATCCATCCACATCTGCTTCCCATTCAGGTCCTGACATACTAAGACAAGGCCTGTTGGAATGGGGATGATATAAGAATAGGGGAAATTCATAGGTGCAAATTAATAACTCACTTAATTTTAGCTACCCATAAAGGCAAATTACAAAATTATCCAAACTCCTATTGTGTACAAGTCAAGCTACATAAATAAAAGTACATTTAGACCACAAAGACAGCAATAAACACTAAGGGGCTCATAATCGAAAGAGAAAAACATCCAAAAACTGGCTAAGTCGGCACTTGGACGAACATTTCTCAAAAACGTCCAAGCGCCGATAATAAAACTGGGTTTTGGACGTATTTCTAAACGACCTAGGCCTTCATAGTGCCGCTGAATGACCAAAGCTAAACAGGGTTTGTCAGGAGGAGTATTGAGGGTGGGATGTGGGCCGGCTTAGACTTAGTCGTACAGCATGTATAACCAAAAGTTTTACAACAGAGCCTAGACGGAACTTGGACGTTGTGACTTAGACCATGTAAAACATGGTCTCTAAGTCACAAAAACCCACCTAAAGTCACCAGATAAACACTGAAAACACATAAAACAGACCGCCACACACTACCCTAGTGATCAACGACCCCCCCATAAAAATTTTATTCACAACTTTAAGTCAGCCTCCAGCCCATCATCGCCTGGCATAGGAAAGCCTAGTCATCCAGCCCAGAGGCAGCTTAAGTCGTCTTGGGGGTGGGTTAGGGACCCATAGAGAGGAGGCCCCATGCCTATAAGCCCCTGTAATCACTGCATTGATACTGAAACATGTGCACTGCCCTATACACCCCCAAAACCCTTTTGTTCTGGCATATAAGTGGCTCCTGCAGCCATAAGGGCTAGTGGGATGGTAGATTAAGTGAGCCTAGGGGATTCTGGAGGTGTTGTTTTTTTTTTTTGGGGGGGGGGGGTTCACCATCACCTGTAAGGGAGCTGTAGTGAGGAGAAACCATGGCACCCTTTTTGTGAAGTTCACAGCAGTGCCCTTTAAGGTACCCCACTATTTAGGTGGCATGTCTGAGTGTGCAGTCCATCACTTTGCACGTCCAACAGGGCTTGTTCTAGGCATTTTGGACTTGGACGGAAATGTGGTTTAAAAATAGACGATTTAGTGGTTTGGACGATCAGATCAGCAGGACGTATAATTAAACAATTTTTGAAAGTAAAAAAAGTTGGACGTATCTTTCGAAAATGTGTCTTAGGCTCTTTAACTTTGGACGACTTGCAAGATGGACATAAACGGACTTATTCATCCCTTTTGATTATGCCCCTCTGTGCTTATGCATCACAAACAAAATCTTTGTTTATTATTACTGCTTAATACAACCTTTCACTTGGCAAAATCAAGTAACATCTACCATCTTGCCAAGACTGATTTATTCCAACACTGTTCATTTTGGAGTATAAGAACACCAAGAAACTCATGGGCCCTTTTATTAAGTTGTGTTAACCCTTTAATTGACAGATGGGGAAACAGCTGCTTTACATAACTTGATGTTGAAAGAGAGCAACGGTGCCCTGTAACAGGCATTTGGAGATGCAGATCTCCCATAAGAGCCCTGGCAGGCACATGTTTCTGAGCAACAACGCCAAATAAAGGGTTAAGCAACTACAATGGGTTTTATTGTGCATTACATATTACTGCAGACTAGAGGTCTGCACGGGAACGGGGATTGCGGGAATAATAGGAACAATAAGCCGCAGTGGTTCACTGCGGAGATCTCAGACCTCATCAAGAAGAAGAAAAAAGCATTCATCTCTTACAAACAATCAGGGAAACAAGACTAGAGCAGAATACCTGACCAAGTCTAAAGCCGTCAAAACTGCAGTCAGGGAGGCTAAATTCCACATGGAAGAGTCTCTAGCAAAGAACATCCAGAAGGGAGATAAATCATTCTTCAGGTACATCAATGACAGAAGAAAAAACTCGGGAGGGATAGTACGTCTTAGGAAACCAGACGGAGAATATGTGGAAAAAGACTCGGAAAAGGCACAACTATTAAATGAATATTTCTGCTCAGTCTTCACCCGAGAAGCGCCGGGGCAAGGCCCTCAGCTACAGACAAGGGTTAGCTCGGCTGACCCATTTAGTAATTTCAAGTTTACACCCAGCAGTGTCTACGATGACCTGTCAAGGCTCAAGGTTAACAAGGCTATGGGGCCTGACAACCTACACCCCAGGGTGCTCAGGGAGTTGAGTGATGTCTTGGCGGAACCGCTGTCCGTGCTCTTCAACCTCTCCCTTAGTACAGGCAGCGTCCCATTGGACTGGAGGATGGCTAATGTCATTCCACTTCACAAGAAAGGCTCAAAAATTGAGGCAGCAAACTATAGACCGGTGAGTCTCATATCAGTATTGAGCAAACTAATGGAAACCTTAATCAAACACCAATTAGACACAATCCTTGATGAGGAGAACCTGCAGGATCCCCGTCAACATGGATTTACTAAGGGGAGATCCTGCCAATCCAACCTGATCAGCTTCTTTGACTGGGTGACGAGGAAGCTAGATGTTGGGGAGTCCCTGGACATCGTGTACCTGGACTTTAGCAAAGCATTCGATAGTGTACCACACCGCAGGTTGCTAAGTAAAATGAGTTCTATAGGATTGGGCGAGACATTGACAAAATGGGTTGGGAACTGGCTTGGAGGTAGGCTTCAAAGGGTAATGGTAAATGGCACCCCCTCTGAAATGACGGAGGTGATCATTGGAGTGCCCCAAGGCTAGGTCTTGGGCCCGATCCTGTTCAATATCTTCATAAGTGACTTGACAGAAGGGCTCCGAGGTAAAATAACATTATTCGCCGATGACGCCAAGCTAAGCAATGTAGTGGGCAAAAGCACAACGGACAAAAACTCAATGCCCGACAACATGATGCACGATCTACTCCTACTGGAGTGCTGGTCTAGGACCTGGCAACTCAGTTTCAATGCCAAAAAATGCAAAGTTATGCACTTGGGTAGCCAAAATCCATGCAGGACTTATACCCTTAATGGTGAGATCCTAACAAGAACGGTAGCAGAGCGAGACTTAGGGGTGATCGTCAGTGAGGACATGAAGGCTGCCAATCAAGTGGAGATAGCTTCATCTAAGGCAAGACAAATCATGGGTTGCATACGCAGGGGTTTCGTCAGCCGTAAGCCGGAGGTCATTATGCCATTGTATAGATCCATGATGAGGCCCCACCTGAAGTACTGTGTGCAATTTTGGAGGCCGCATTATCACAAGGACGTGCTGAGGATGGAGTCGGTCCAGAGAATGGCCACTCGGATGGTCTCGGGACTCAAGGATCTCCCGTACGAGGAAAGGTTAGAAAAATTACAGCTATACTCACTCGAGGAGCGCAGAGAGAGGGGAGACATGATCGAGACGTTCAAATATCTCACAGGCTGCGTCGAGACAGAGGAAGATATCTTCTTTTTCAAGGGTCCCACGGCAACAAGAGGGCATCTGTGGAAAATCAGAGGCGGGAAACTGCGAGGTGACACCAGGAAGTTTTTTTTACTGAAAGGGTAATTGATCGCTGGAATAGTCTTCCACTTCAGGTGATTGAGGCCAGCTGCGTGCCTGATTTTAAGGCCAAATGGGATCGACACGTGGGATCTATTCACAAGGTAAAGGTAGGGGAGGGTCATTAGGGTGGGCAGACTGGGTGGGCCGTGGCCCTTATCTGCCGTCTATTTCTATGTTTCTATGTCCTGTGAGAATCCCCCCTAACCCACGGGACTCCCACGGGGATGGAAGGCTTTGGAAGCAGGGTTCGTCCTATAATATAATGGACACGTCAGCCTTAGTAAAAGAGGGGGTTTATAAGTTAATTACCTGAACAGAAAACAAAAAAAGGGTTCCACCAAAGAGATTCCACAAGGAAAACAGCAAAAGAAACTGTGGAATTGATGATCCTGTCAGAAGTAATTGCTGCTCTTTATGGTGACGGGCGGGGATGGAGGTAATTCCTTGAGGGGATGGGTGGGGACGGAGAGGATCCTGGCGGGGACGCGTGGGGATAGAGAGAATCCTGGCGGGGACGGCCAGGATTTCTGTCCCCGCACAACTCTCTACTGCAGACACATATTAGGGATCAGCACCCAAGAAAAAGACCTACCGTAGGTGTCATTGTAGACAATACACTGAAACCCTCAACAAAATGAACAACAGTGACAAAAAAACACAGAAACCCAAGATGCTAGGAATTAGAAAAAAAAATTAACAAAACTAAGAATGTTATAATGCTCCCTGACCTCACCTTGACTATTTCATTCAATTCTAATAACCCTAGTTCAAAAAAAGATATAGCAGAATTAGAAAAGGTTCAAAGAAGAGCGACCAAGTTGAACTCCTCTCATGATGAGGAAAAGATTAAAGAGTTTAACTTGTTTATAAATGATCTGGAGATTTGGAACGACGAGTGAGGCAATTAAAATTTGCATACGACACTAAACAGGTCAAAGTTGTTAAAAAACACACACAGATTGTAAAACACTGCAGGCAAACCTTAGGAAATTGGAAGACTGGGCATCCAAGTGCCAGATGAAATTTAATGCAAAAAATAAAAAAGTTGCAGAGTGAACAAGGAGACTTGACAGGTGCTGAGCTGAAGATTAATGAAGTGAACAAGATAGGCTGTAAGGGATAAGATTTGGACATAGAGCTTTAAAATGCAAGAGTTAGTCTTGTGTTCAATCCAATATTTAATTGGCAACTACAGTGGTATTCCTTGATCAATGGCATATGTCGTATCTACAAGCCAATGTCAGAATTCTGATGTGGTATTTTGGATTAATTCAGGGGTGTCCAACCTTTTGCCTTCCCTGGGCCACATTGGCCAAAAAAAAAATTTCTGGGGCCGTGCAAACGCTGCAGCAAGATAGAGGAGGGAGCTGGCAAGTTGGTAAACACCCGGGGGCAGCAGAGGAAAAACACTGCATCGCCCTCGACCAGGGCCGCACAAAATACTTCATGGGGCCGCATGCAGCCTTTGGGCCACAGGTTGGATACCCCTGGATTAATTGATCTTGAGAGAAATAGCTGAAAGACCAGCCTAGATATTACAATGAAGCTTAGATGTAGTACAACTAGGACTATTGCTTTGGGGTGAATGCAAAGAGTAGAAACAAGGTAAAGCTGTGTCTGTGTACTCCTAGGAATTTCCATCACATCTACTAATTGAATGGAAAGAGAATATTGAGTGCTTTTATGGCGTTATTTTTAGTATTTATATCCCACATATTTAAAAGTTATCACCAACATCTTTTCTCACATCAAGCAGCACTAGGGGCTAAAGACCTGGAACAACTGCTCGTGCCCACTACTTCTAGGGAATTCAGGAAACACCTAAAAACACATCTGTTCCTGAAGTACTTGGGTAACTGACCTACACAATCTTAGTCCTCAACAAAAGATCTTTAGAACTGTTATTCACCAACTCTGAACCTTGTTTATTCCACTCAATCTGTAACACCTTTAATCACCGTAAACCGCATAGAACTTCACGGTCCTGCGGTATAACTATTATTATTATATAACCTAAGTAGTTTGCATTCATTCAGGTACTCAAAAGCATTTTTTCTCATCTGTCCCAACAAGCTCACACTAGCTAATAGACACGGGGCAATGGGGGATTTTAAAATTAGTTTATGCTCCTGGAGCCATATCTCAAATCGCTCCGTTCTCTAAAATTGTTGAACCTCATTAGGCATAGAATGATTCAAAATCACAGATTAGAGATATTAAAGGCATGGCTTGTAAAGTAACAGTGGGATCTGGATAGTCTCTATTGCTACCCATCAACTCCCTTTTTCCCATAACCCACCCCCAAATGAGACCAGCACGCTTCATTATGGAATATATAGCCGCAGCTCTTTATTAAATCCACCATAACAATAAATTAACATGAATAACATAACCTCATAAACATATTGACCCTCTCTTGAACAAACCACATCAGCAAGCTCCTCCCGAGCTACCCCTATGTAACCATTAACCTTTGCCCCCGACCCCGCCACAACCAGCAAGCGTCCGAGGGGTGGCATGACCTCATGCCCCTTTAACCCGGGTCACCTGACCCCAAGGCGCGGCTCCCAGCCGGCCCCTCGCTCATCGCCTGATGAGCCCCAGCACCCAGTAGCTCGGGAGACCCGCCTACCCAAGCTACCAAGGCCACCACCGCGGGAGGGTGGGAGGGAGAAAAACCGCCCTGGAGGACCTGAAAGAACTGAATCCTCCAGGGTCCCGGTCTACTCATTCCCTCTGCCCCACCCCTCCAACTCAACTTCACCCTATCCTAGCCCTGTCTTTTGGCGGTAACCCCTCCCCAATTCCTTCTACTAAGTTTCCCTAACTAACGGTCCTATTTCCCTCCCCCCCCCACCTTGCCTTTCTGGCAACACGAGGCCTCCCAGCCCCGTGTTACCATACGCCCTTCGAGACAAGCTCTAGGGCTCCTTAATAAGGCTGCATTAGAAGAATGAGTAGACACCAAGATATCGGCATCAACATTTGCCTTAAGTTCTTGAATACGACAGGCTTAAGATGTTTAAAGCAAAAAGAGTTGACAGGACACTGAACAAAGTCTTTCCTATCGGTCCCAGCAGGCTCACAGTCTAACCTACCAGGGGCAGTGGGTCACAAGGAGCAGGCTGGGATCGACATGAAGCTCAGGCTGCCGAGGCTGCAGTTCCAACCTCAGCCACTTGAATGCGATGTTCAGCATTTTTTAACCGATTATGCCGTCAACTGCTAACTATTCACATAACTGGCCAAGGACCAGCTCTGTCCCCAAATAGCCATTTGCAGTTTGACACCAGCACTAACCGCCTTTCCATGCCCGATCTGTGCAGGCCTGACCAATTCACAAAAGAAAAAAAACCATTAAAAAAAAAAAAAAAAAAAAAAAAAGACACTCCCCTTGGATCGCTAGTGTCCGATCCCAATGCTTGCACAGACAAGCTGTAGATGGTCTGCGCATGCGTCTAAGAGCCATGACTTTTTTTTAGCTTTTACTAGCCCAGCGAACCCATGGTTTTAACCTGCTTTAAATCCATGGGTTAAAACCACAGACTTGCAGTGCGGGGAAGGACAGGAGAGTCGGGCCAAGAGCAGGGCAGTCAGAAAGAATCTCAGCAGTTGCTTATTTTGGATCGGCCATCTGTCAGTGTTGCTTTTTTGTTTTAGTGACTCATCCTTCCTTCTTTGCATGCCGATTCTCCTCATTTGCATGCATGGATCAGGTCAGAGGGAAATCAAGTCAAAGGGCTTGCAAACTGATCGGTTTGCTTAGTGAATCTAGCCCTAAGTGGCTAATTGCCCGTTCAGGGTAATTTGCTCTTAATAGGCAACGGGTTACAATACAGAACAAAAGCCCGGCAGCCATCTTTCTTCCCTTTGGAAGCCACCAGGAACTACAATGCTTATATTTGTTAAGATAAGTACTACCTTCTGGACAGGTTACACCAGTATTGCAAACTGGGGAGGAGGACAGGCACTGGCTGACTGCAAGAGGCACATCCTGTAGGCAATCAACTGGCATCAGCAACCCTCCCCCCCCCCCCCCCATCCCAGAGCCTTCACACATGCACAGACAACACAACATCATGCATGCCATCATCACAGCAATGTCCATGCATTTCCAGATCCCTCAATCCACAGCTGTGCAATGAGTGAAGTGTAATGTGCGGCCAACAAGCGGAGATTATAGACTCAGTGCAGTTAATAATAACAGCTTATATACCGCAATACCGTTAAGTTCTATGCGGTTTACAATAGATTAAGCGAGGAACAAATTGATTGAATTTAAGAGGGGGGAAGAGGAGAGTTAATAGGACCGGAAATGCGTTGTTGAGGAGAAAGATTAATAGGACAGAGGAATCACTATGGAGGAGAAAGAAGATGAGTGGGTCAGTTGTCTAGATACTTTAGGAACAGTTGAGTTTAGACGTTTTCTGAATTCCTCATAAGTCGTGGGCGAAAGCAGTTGATCTAGGTCTTTACCCCACAATGCTGCTTGATGTGAAAGAAGGTCTTCATGGTGTTTTTTCAGTTTACAACCTCTAACTGGGGGGGAAACGAAATAGGAATGAGAGCTTCTCTTGTGTCTGTTGGCAGAGAAGGAGAAAAGGTCAATTATGTATTTAGGGGCAAGTCCCTTTAGCGCTTTAAAGAAGAAGCAGGCAAATTTAAACTTAAGAGGCAACCAATGCAGGGAGATTACTTGGCAAGTGCCAACAAAATCCCAGCTACTGATTTTAAGTAATTGCAACCAGGGGGTGGCATTTGATGTTCAGGTGGCATTATTGGCCATGAGCTTATGCCTCCAGTGGTAGAAGGAGCCAGGGAAATTGCCCCGTTTGCCATCACCCCCCCCCCCCCCAACCTTGATTGCAACACCTAGATAGCGACAGCTGCAAGATACTAGCACAGTGGCTCATGTCTTGACCCAGGAAAGTGGTACAGCTCACGATGCTTACCTGCTCCTCCCTAAAGTGCTTCCTGACACTAGCCACAATGGAAAGCTTGCTTCCACCATGCTGGAGATCCTCTGGCTTTTACCATACATAGCCCCACTCATGACCAGGACCTCCCAGAACACATTACTTTCACCTGTCCTGTAGAAGAGAGCATGTGGCAAGTCTTATGGGAAGGTGATTATTATATATCAGTCCCTAGCCATCCATGGGAAGCCCCCAGGAACTGGAGTCAGCCCCCCTCTTCACTGCAGAAGGTCAGATAACTTACTTCAGGAGATGCCATGGCATCCTTCCAGGAGAGGCCACTCAATCAATTAACAGCATACCTGGAGGCAGGCACTGCCAACTCCCATGCTTCCTCTACACCAGGGTGTCAGAGGACCTCCGAGGGCCACAATCCATTCGGGTTTTCGGGACTTCCTCAATGAATATGCATGAGATCTATAAGCATACAATGAAAGCAGTGCATGCAAATAGAGCTCATGCAAATTCATTGGGGAAATCCTGATCCAACTGGATTGCAGCCCTTGGAGGGACTTTGATACCCCTGCTCTACACCTATAGGGTAATCCTTACCCAAATGTAAACCTGATCCCATCCACTAGCTGGACTAGATCCCGATTTGCTATCCTCCCCCCCTCTGGGAGGCCTCAAATCCTGCTGTACTCATGTGGTGGCTGCCCAGGAGATGGCCATGACCCATCACATTTCCTGCACCATGTCATAGGGATAACTAATGCTGAGACACACAAGCAGATAGAGCAGAGCAGGAGACATTTGGTTAAAGAGCAATACATAGGATTTTTTTAAAAAACCATCCATCTTTATTATTAAAATATGTTTTGGGGGTACATGTGGGTAGTGGTAATCATCTAGCATGGGTACACTTTGCTACTGCTTTGGAGGCTTCTGACATGGCAGACTTGGCAAGCTCCCCCGGGAGAACCAGCCTCACTGCATCCTGGATCTCCTGGCTGGTGATGGTGCTTCTCTTGTTATACAGAGCCAGCCTGGCAGCCTCCGAGGCCAGACGCTCAAACATATCGTTGTTGAAACAGTTTAGGATATCCATGGCTGAGCGGGACACGCTCAGTTCAGGGTGCACCTAGTAGAGAGGTTTGTTATTGTGTCAATACCAGCACTGAGATTTGTCGACAGGAAAGGTTGCTATCAGTTTTACAGCTGCCCTGCGGCAGTGGCATAGAGGGAAATTTGTGCCCAGGGCAGGGGGTGCCTGGCATCTCTTTAACCCCGCCTGCTGCTCATGGCAGCCGCATCCTTTCCTCAGGCATCACATTCTGGTTCCAGCAAACAGGATATGACCTTAAAGGGAGGGCCGAGGCCAGCATGAGCAGTGAGTGGTAAGAGCTGTTTGCAGCTGATGAAGCTTCAAAGAGGTACTAGGAGGGGAGAGAGACCCTGCCCCGTGGTCTAAGGAACTGCTAGGCACCCGATATTGTACAAAAGTTTTGTGATAGTTGCAGTAACTTTTCTTAACACGCATTAAGCCATTAGAGAAGAATCTGCAGCCATCTGGAGACCTACTGCCCATCAGTCACTTCTGCAAGTACAGTGAGAACTGGAATAATGACAAACTTCCAATTCTTCTACAGCAGGGGTCTCAAAGTCCCTCCTTGAGGGCTGCAATCCAGTTGGGTTTTCAGGATTTCCCCAATGAATATGCATGAGATCTATGTGCATGCACTGCTTTCAATGCATATTCATGGGGGAAATCCTGAAAACCCACTGGATTGCGGCCCTCAAGGAGGGACTTTGAGATCCCTGTTCCACAGTAAGATATCTGATCACAGGAAGCCCCCACCCTATAAAAAACAAAACAAACAACCCCCCCTCCCCCCAAACAGCGTTAGTTACAAAACTAGACAAATGTATCGTGCATTCAAAGGTACAAACCTTGCATTTTTAGCAGACTGATGTCCCAGCCTGGTCTCTATTATGATGTGATATATAGATATTGGAAGTTTGATACACAATAATTGGGTGGGAGGTAAACCTAGCTTTGAAATCTTCAAGAACCCAACACAATGTAGCACGAGTCAGCTGTTGGTCATTTATCTACAGCAGTGTTTCAACTGGGGCCTGGAGCACCCCCTTGCCAGTCAGGTTTTCAGGATATCCACACTGAATATGCATAAAAAGTTAAGATTTTCATACACTGCCTCCACAGTATGCAAATTTGTTTCATGCATATTCACTGTGGATATCCTGAAAACCTGACTGGCAAGGGGGCACTCCAGGACCGAGTTGAAACACTGATCTACAGCAGTGGTTCCCAACCATGTCCTGGAGGACCAGCAGCCAGTCAGAGATCGGCATCTAATGGAGGTTTCAGGCATACAATCTGCCCCATGCATTTTAGGGCTATCCTGAAAATCCGACTGACTGGTGGTCCTTCAGGACAGGGTTGGGATCTACAGGATTTAAAAAAGGGAGTTCCTAGCTTTATTATTGGTATGCCATGGAATCATCTCTGGTGAAAGTTTAAAGGCCCATCTCAAGACTACGAAAACCCCTAGACCTCCCGAGGAGGACAAGACCCAGAGCTTTTGGTATTCTGTCGATTGGAGTACTGCTTCAGTTCTCTTGCTTTCTCCTTTTAACTCATTAATTGCTTAGCTGTTACTACAGTTATGAAAGGCACTATATCAAAGAGATCAATAATATATTGAACCTTAATGTTAAGGGGCCATTAGCACCCTTGGTAACCATATTTTTAAACAGTCAAGAGTTAATTCTAAAGTTAACACAGGCAGGTCGAACAAGCAGGATGTCATCTAACAGCTCCCATTGGATGGAAATTTCAATAGCTCAGGTTTTCATTAAATCCTGTGTTCAGATGAACTGCGGCAAAGAAGGCAAATAGAATGTTGGGCATGATAAAGAAAGGAATCTCGAGTAGATCGGAGAAAGTAATAATGCCGCTTTATAGGGCAATGGTCAGACCTCACTTGGAATACTGCGTCCAACATTGGTCTCCCTACCTAAAGAAGGATATAAAACTGCTGGAGAGGGTGCAGAGACGAGCAACTAAACTAGTTAAGGGTATGGAGAAACTGGTATATGAGGATCGACTTAAAACACTGGGATTGTTCTCCCTTGAGAAAAGGAGACTGCGGGGGGATATGATCGAGACTTTCAAAATACTGAAAGGAATCGACAAAATAGAGCAGAGAAGATTATTTACATTGTCCAATTTGACACGGACAAGAGGACATGAAATGAAGCTAAGGGGGGACAAGTTCAGGACTAATGTCAGGAAGTTCTGCTTCACACAGAGAGTGGTGGACATCTGGAATACTCTCCCAGGGGAGATTATTGCGGAATCGACAGTCCCAGGCTTCAAAAGCAAACTAGATGCATATCTCCTTGAGAAAGGCATATAAAGATATGGTGGCTATAAAATAAACCAGGTGTATACCTGGCGGGGCCTCCGCGTGTGCGGATCGCCGGACTTGATGGACCGAAGGTCTGATCCGGAGATGGCGCTTCTTATGTTCTTATGCTTCATTACCATGTTCCTGGGCAATTCCAGGCCATGTTTTGGACCTCACAGGTATTGTCAGAGCTCTCTGGGAATGCAGGTGGTTTCAGCAGCTGTCTACTCCCAGCAAGGCCTCTGAACTTGTAGGGGGGAAAGACCAGCATTCTGTAGCTTCAGTAAAGCCCTCTGTTTCTCAGTGTCCTGTAGCTGTAGAGCTCAGTGTTTCAAGCCAGTGTCCAAGTGGAGCCCCGCCTGGGAGGCAGATTGCATGAGGTCAGCATACTTGGCTGCTGTTACCCATCATGGGCTTTAGAGAGACCCTAGAAGGCACAGGATCATGGCTCCGGCTTCCCTAGCAGGGAAGAGCAGTTCTGAAGGCTTGGAGCCTGAAGAGAGGTTCTCAAGATCCAGGGGGCTGAGCTGGATCCCTGCCAACTCTCCAGGGAAGAAATCCCCTAGAGGACTGCTGTTCATATAGAAAAAAAGAATAAAGTTAAATACTTAAATTAAGAGCAGAAGATCCATCTGCCTGGGAAAGCAGACCGAAGAGACCAAGGCAGACATGGTGTTGCCTGGGCTCACCCAGCAGGGATAGGCTTCTGCACATGTTTGAGATCTTAAAGAAAGGAAAAACCTGGAGCTATTGTGTGTGTGTGGGGAGTTTCCATCCAATGGGAGCTGTTGATGTCATCACCTACACTTACCCTGCTGTTCATGGAGAACCTTCTTTACAGGTAAGTAACTTCTAAAGTGCTCTTAATTTCAGGCACCTTATCGAGTCGGCTTTGGTTGCAGCTTGATTTACTGCCAACAACCCCCTTCCAGTCTGCCTCCTGGTTGAGCTAGGCTAGTTATTAGTTCTAACTGACAGGTCCTAGCCTTACTTGTTTCAGAATTTTGAAGATGAAGCTAGAATATGTTGCCTTCTTCTTCCCCTTCTTTGTCTTTAGGGCAGGCTCTTTTGCTTTGCTGGCTCCAGCCTCCTCCTTCACAACAGCAACTGGTACATGCTTCATACTGACTGCAACAGAAAGGCAAGTGTAGCTTCAGGAGTCAGGCCTGGCTCAATCCATTAGATCCTGTCCCCCCCTACTGCTGTAAACAAGGGCACTAAACCCCCATCTGGCATGTCTTCCTCCATGCCAGGAGAGGAAAGGGAAGAGGGAGAGATGTTGGGACCAGGATTTTGGCACCCTGGACCAGTGGTCTGTAGCTTGAGCCATCCCTGCCAGGGTCAGATGCAGTCTCGGGAGTGTTCCAACCTTATGTTGAGTGGATGGGGAAAGCAGTTGCACATTGCATCTTGGTCTACCTTAAACGCTATGTTAAGTCACCTCATTTTCCTTGTTTAGAACATGGGGTTCCACCTTCTGCCACTCATTAGCCTTAACAGTTTGGCTTGTGAGACAAGCCACACAGCCATGGTTCAAATTAGCAAGTGTACCAAAACAGAATTAGGCCACCACAAGATTAGCACATGGGGGGGGGGGGGAGGTAGATCACCCACCTTGGAGGAGATGCAGAGAGCTGGGCAAGGGTTTGAACCTTCTGCATTTAAAAAATACCCCCACAAAATGACATTGCGTTAATTCTCCTGCGAGAGGAAGTCTTGCAAGCTTCTGTACTGAAGTAGCTACCTCCCATCACACTGATGCGATACTTATCTTGGAACATGGAATTACCACCATTTGGGGAGGGGGGGGACCGACTATCTGCAGTCTGATTTGTTTCTGGTGGAAAGTTATAGGGTACAGATAGAGGTTTACCTTACAGAACATTAAGCGAACAGGGTATGGACGTTTTAGGTTAGGTAGGGAACACTTACAGGTCATAGACCTGGGGGGCCACCGTGAGACGGACTGCCAGGCACAATGGACCCCTGGTCTGACCCGGCAGAGGCAATGCTTATGTTCTTGGTTCCTTAATTGGAAGGTTCTTCCCTCACCTCAGCACCAAGCATGTCTCATTAGTCCCGTCTCTCAGCTATTCCCCACCATTAGTTAGCCCTCCATCTTAGCCCACCAGCCAGCAGGGATACTTATAACCCCCCCCCCCCCCCCCCAATACACTACTTCTGCTCCCAGTCTGGACCCACAGATCCCGATCTCTAAGTAGCCTTTGATTTTAACAATATAAAGACCTGGCTGTTGGAGCCCGTAATATCAATCCTGGGGTGGGGGGAAGGGAGGGATTGCCCATGGACCATAGATTGTGAAGTGTTCCAAAATGCTTTAGTTAATACACAGCTGAGGGGGGATGGGACGGAGTATGAGAGTGGATAGGCAGGCGAGTGCCTATATTATATTTTGATCTATCCATCTTGCTAAAGAGGCAACAGGAATTGCTTGAGCACATCTAAAAAGGTTCACTAGAGACACAGGCCACGTTTAAAATTTATAGAACATATCGCTTAGAATATTCAAAATAGGCGATACATCAAGAGTTAAATAAACTTGAAATTTTGGGCTGTTTAGCCCAGGCCACCTCTAGGACCAGAGCATTACACCATTAATCCAAAAAGATAATGGTGGATGAAGCCACAATATACAACCAGAAAGCAAATACAGTACTTTGAAAGCAAAGCAAAACTTGGATAAGTGATACAGCATCTAATATGTTATTTTTTTAAAAAAAAAAACCTTCATATCTCACCCGTATGGCTCACTTAGACTTTAGTATTACACTGTTCAGCCTAAGAATAAGAAAAAACAGTAAATCACAAGCCTCCTTATTGCTTGGAAGAGATTAACATAGAATTAGGCAATTCTAGAGAGTAACAGCCACCCCCAGGACTGGAGGGAGCTCAGCTAAGGTGTTCGAAAGCATTTGAGCTTGGAATTAGATACTTAAACTAGCCTAAGTGAAGAGGTTTTTTAGGTTTCCTGTGGTGGAGGAGGAAACACTGGGGTAACATGGCATTGAGCCAGTTTGAACTTCTTAAGGGTTAAAAATAGGGGTACCATCTATATTACACCCCCCAGAAGGTCTCATTTCATGGCCATTTGGTAGTGGCAAGTGGGTGGGCTGGGGCTGCCTAGTTAAGCGGTCACCTCTACAGACAAGGTACTTAAATATTAGGACCATTTCCTAATAGCACTTACTTGGTCCATCTAGCCCAGCAGTACCCAACAAAAAAGCCATATGTGCTACCGATCCAGTGTAGCTCAGAGGAAGGCAGGGCTGTGGCTCACTGGTTGCGAGATTAAATCCCAGTGCTACTCCTTGTGACCCTGGCAAGTCACATAATCCTCCAGTGCCCACCACTTTGAAGGCCAGAGCAACAAAAAGGCAGTATACAAGTCCCCATTTTCCATTATTAGTATACTAGTGCCTGCCCCAAAGAGCTTAAACATTTAGTGGATAGCAGAAGTAGCCTCCTTCCTAGTCAGGCGCATATATTGGTCTCATCTACACATATAAACTTAAGGCTACAGAAAGAGAGACCCAATAGATGCTGTAAGATTTAGAAACCTATCAATAGGTATTACAATTGCGTTTCTGTTAGCTATAAACTAATAATATCACTGTTTATTTTCTACATTATGTTTTCTATAACTCTCAGTTGTAGCTTGTTATGAAAACAGTGTTTGAACTTTTTAAAAACCCTAGATCCGTTTCAGCAACTCTTCAATTCAAAAGCAAAATACCAGAACCACAAATGCTGTCAACAAAATTAATGGTAGAAATGAACACGGTTGGATTATCCAAAGAGTGAATAATTCCTCTAAAATACCTCAGCCCCACCACTCCACCGCTATGTTTGCTTCAAAACAGAAGCTATGATTGTGAGTCGGATGACAACAGCGGCCTCGGGAGACCCTTGAGACAGCACGTTTGTGCGAAACATGTCGGGTCTGGCTCCCAGGTCCAGCTGTGTGGGTTAAAAGCTAAGTATATCCATTACCATAGTACACCTGTTTTTTTATAAAAAAGATAGATATATATGAAAAAAGATATAAAAAAGATAAAAAATGATAATAATTGTCTAAAACTTTCACAGCATTTAGTTAGACAAAATACCGATGATGAGTTACCGCGTAAATCTCCCGCTGTTTTGAAGCAAACATAGCGGTGGAGTGGTGGGGCTGAGGTATTTTAGAGGAATTATTCACTCTTTGGATAATCCAACCGTGTTCATTTCTACCATTATTTAAGGAAGGTTGGAATTAGAGACAAATAACAAACACACTGGTATTACACTAAAGTCAACAAAATTAAGGCATTGAACCCCAGACATAACTCACCCCCACAAAGCTACCTCCAAGTCAGCACTACAAAAATCCTGCCCAGGAAGGGATCTTTTATTCCCAGGATTACAGGTGTGTCTTCATCAGATTTAAGAGCTTCACCTGCCTCCTACCCTCCAGTTTAAGAAAATCATCACATTTCTTTCAAAGACTTTAAACAGAGGTGAATTGCATTTGCAAATATTTGCTTCAAAGGGTCAGATGTGTTATCTCCTGGAGTGGAAGGCTGAGTTTTCCGGATATTCCAGTGATTTCCCCATGAACAGGGCTGTGAGTGCCTGAGAGAGACTGCTGCTGACTGCATTTGGGATGATTTCTGAACATGTGGTTCAAGTATCATGCCAAATATGGCTGTTATATTCAGGTACACTGGGTATTTTCCTGTCCCAGAGATACTAAGTTACCCAGGTCCGGCCTGGAGTTTTTAGGACAGTCTGGCTTTCTGATAATCCCAACCTGGTATATTATAGGACTTGTAGCACTGATGTCTATGGGCAGGATCAAGTACTACAAATCCCACACTGCTTTGGGGTGTAGGGTCAAAACCAGGCCTGGCCAAACATCTCCAGCCTGGAACTGGGTAACGTGGAATCTCTGTTCTTTCCAGGGAGGAGGTTCCCAGCTGAGGCAGTGGATGATTACGGGTTCTGACCAAAGTCGCAAGGAGTGTCGGGGAGAGAAATGGGATTTCAGGGGCCCAGGTGAACCTTTCAAGTATGTTAGAGACATTCAGATGAAATGTAGTGCTGAATATTCTTTTTTAAAAATTTATTTTGCTTCTGAAAATATCATAAAAACAAAAAGTAGAAAGAGTGAAGTTTACAAAATGGGATATCATTATTTTTACTCCCTAAAGGGGGGAACTACCAGCCCCTGTAGGTGAAGGAAATAACAGTTTCAATTCCTAGGGCCCATCGCAGTTTGGAAAAAAACAATGTTGATGCCCTCCATCGGGCCCCCCTGACCATTTCGGGCCCTAGGCACGTGCCTACTTGGCCTATTGGTTAATCCTGCCCTGGTCAGGTCTTTGAATTGGACTAAACTGCTCTCTGTTCCTTACTCCTGCCAAATTGGGGGACTGGAGACTGCACTTACCCCTGAACTGCTACCTTTTCTGTGGGAGAACATGACCCCCAGGATCCACAGAGTTAGCTGGTTTTAAGAAACATCTGGACATTTTCCTGGAGGAAAAGTCCATAGTCTGTTATTGAGAAAGACATGAGGGAAGCCACTGCTTTCCCTGGATTGGTAGCATGGAATGTTGCTACTCTTTGGGATTCTAGAATCTTGTTACTCTCTGGGATTCCGGAATCTTGTTATTCTTTGAGATTCTGCATGGAATATTGCTACTCTTTGGGATTCCGGAATCTTGCTATTCTTTGAGATTCTGTATGGAATGTTGCTACTCTTTGGGGTTCTAGAATCTTGTTACTCTCTGGGATTCCAGAATCTTGCTATTCTTTGAGATTCTGTATGGAATGTTGCTACTCTTTGGGATTCTAGAATCTTGTTACTCTCTGGGATTCCGGAATCTTGTTATTCTTTGAGATTCTGTATGGAATGTTGCTACTCTTTAGGATTCTAGAATCTTGTTACTCTCTGGGATTCCGGAATCTTGTTATTCTTTGAGATTCTGTATGGAATGTTGCTACTCTTTGGGGTTCTAGAATCTTGTTACTCTCTGGGATTCCGGAATCTTGCTATTCTTTGAGATTCTGTATGGAATGTTGCTACTCTTTGGGATTCTAGAATCTTGTTACTCTCTGGGATTCCAGAATCTTGCTATTCTTTGAGATTCTGTATGGAATGTTGCTACTCTTTGGGATTCTAGAATCTTGTTACTCTCTGGGATTCCGGAATCTTGTTATTCTTTGAGATTCTGTATGGAATGTTGCTACTCTTTGGGATTCTAGAATCTTGTTACTCTCTGGGATTCCGGAATCTTGTTATTCTTTGAGATTCTGCATGGAATGTTGCTACTCTTTGGGTTTTGGCCAGGTATTAGGGACCTGGATTGGCCACCGTGAGAACAGGCTACTGGGCTTGATGGACCATTGGGCTGACCCAGTAAGGCCATTCTTATGACAGGGCTGGGATTACATAGTAACATAGTAAATGACGGCAGATAAAAACCCGCATGGTCCATGCAGTCTGCTGAACAGTCACATTCATTATCAGAGCAATGCTGAACCCACAATCCAGTAATTATCCATTTTACTTGCTAAGTTCTGCTATAAATGTCTTCCCCTCCCCCCAAGATAGGCAAGACCTGGGCCTGTAATCCGTCCTGCATTCTTTGGGGAGGACAGACTAGAAAATGAAAGCAAGAAATACCTAGATGACATGAATGTGGTGGAAAATAAGCCTGTTGAAGTCCACCCGGCATCGGCTACATTGCCCCATTGACGGAGTCGAAGTCAAAGCTGTCTTGCTGTACATAGGACAAAGGTCGTAGAAGTCTGTCCGGCATCAGCCCCGCTTCCCTCACTGCTGGGGCTGCCATCCAAGTACCACTCCATGAAGAATAGAGGGCCATGGGGTGAGAGTGAGAGGGATAGGTTGCTGGAAGAGATGGGGAGAGAAAATGAAGGGGTAGGAGAGAGAATGTGAGATGAGGAAGGGCAGGAGGGGGAGATATTGAGGACTGTATGCCAAGAAGAGGCCCACACTTTCCCCACCCCCCTCTCCTGCTTTCTTGCATATGCACATGATTCCCACCAACCTCCACCCACCTAGGCATGCATGCACTCCCAGCCACCGCACCATAGCCACGCCACACCCCTCCACACACACAGCCACACTCCGTTCATTCCCTCACTTCATGCTCTCCACCCACACCGCTCCCCTCCCCTCCCCTACGAACACTGAAACTAATCCCATCTAGTCTGTTATTTGTGGGTCGCGCGAAACCTATGAATGATCAAGATGGGTGAGTGGGGGAATTAGCGCAGGAACAGAAGATGATTTTGAAGAGTGGGGAGACAATTCTAAGTAGGGGAGCGCTACATAAGTCAGAGTTCTTGGGCCGAGTGGAGATGAAGCATAATACATGTGTGAAGCACTATGTCATGTGCGCATAGTGCTTCTCTTAGAGTAATTAGGATGGTTGAATAGGCTGGAGTGAGCTTGGACGGCAACTTCAGCAGTTGGAACCTAGGACAATACCAGGTGGACTTTGCAGTCTATGATCCAGAAATATCAAAGAAGAGACAACTTCATTTAATCATGTATTTGTAATGAATGTAACTAATGGGCCAACTGGATGGACCGTTCGGGTCTTTATCTGCCGTCATTTACTCTGTAACTATCTTTTTTTTTTGTTTGCGAATTACGTCGTGGATTAAATGAGGGATTGCAGAAGGTGAGGCTAGACTTAGATTCATGTAGAGGTATCGAACAGAAGGGTTTTCAGTTTCTTCCAAAACTAGAGAGAGAGAGACACACACAAAACCTCTCACCGAGGAGCTCAACCGCCCTCGCTTCTATAATAGCAGGAAACGTGCTTTACCACGAGTCTTACTTTTCACATTCATTCACCCAGAGAAATGCCTGAGTTTGCAATGGAAGAAAGAGGAAAAGCACTGCCTCATGCTACAACAGGACAAATTTAAGTGGCTGCCACCCACTTCATGAGAGGGGGGGGTCCACACCCTTTCCCCTTCCAAAGGCCCCTGGTTCTCAATGTCTCTAGGGGTTCTCTAGCCCGAGGGAATTCTCTTTTGACGGAGGCAGCAGCAGGTGAGACACCCTGGTGGGGATGGAGAATGATGGTTATACCAGGGAGGTGAGTGGGCAGATGAAGGTGATAGAATTATGCTGGGGGGGGGGCAGTTGATAAATGAGGGAGGTGATTACAGTGGAGGGTAGGGGGACAAAGACAGGGATCATGTGTTTATGATGGGGGGTGATGTGATTTTTTTTTATTTAGGTTTAGCTCAAGGTGGGTTATATTGAGGTGCATCAGGACTCAGAATCTAAGTTTATCCCTGAGGCAGTGGAGAGTTAAGCGACTTGCAGAAGAGCAGAAGCAGGATTTGAACCCTGAGCTTCTATTGTCAGGCTCTCATCGTTAGACTCCTCCTCCCCCTGTATGACAGGAGGGGAGGGAATGAAAATGTATTTATATTGTGGTAGGGCCCGATACACCTGTTTGCCTGGGGCCCAGTAAAGGGCTGATCTGTTCTGATAGGGGCTAGTGCAGGAACTGAAGCCCTACCTAAAGTAAACATTTATCTGTGTCATGGGGCTGGGCTTCCCACATTCAGCTGTTTATGACAGGTGACGGTTGCGCAGATTTGGAAGTTTCTGATTCCTACCCTTGGCTGCTCCAATATTTCTTTCATTCCAGGGGAAAGTCCCTCCTCTGCCCCTCTTCAGGAAGAGCTGTCAAGTTTATCCTCTCTGGCCTGGCACACGCTGGGGGTGGTTTCCAGAATTCTTCGTTTGCCTTTCTCTGGAATTGTTTCCCCTCCAGAAGCTGCAATAACCCAAATGTCTATTCGCACCTTTTGGGGGCTGCCCTTGAATCTGGCCCTCATCGATCCCTAGTATGTGTTGTATCAAAAAAACCTGTACTGTAACTTAGACAGATTGTAATCGGTTAACTGTATATCACGTATGTCACCCTGGAACCCGTTCTGAGCTCTTTGAGGAGAACGGAGCAGAAAACGAATTACATAAATACATCAACTCTGCTAAACTGGCTGAGAAATTCAGGGAGTGGAAAATCTATGAAAGTTTTTAAGACAGCTGCCAATGTCATCCCCGCCCCACAAGGAAGTGAACTGAGAGAGAGAGTGCTGGTGGGTGCTCTGAGTCATCCGGGACAGGCTGAGCCAGATCTGGCTTTATCTTCCTGCATGCACTGGGGCAAAGGTTAGAGCCTCTCTCATTAGACATGGGCCTCTCTGGTCACTGCATCTCTGAGGAACAACCTTGCTAGAAAACCCCCAGAATGCATCACAGCATCAGGACCCAAATCAACACATCAGCTGTACACCCCGATGTAGGCAAAATGGGAAGCTAGTTCTCCCTCACCCCTCCTTTTCATCATCACCCTCGTAAAAGCCCTAATGTCCCTACTGTGGTTACCCGCGGATACACAGAACAACACGACCTGAGAGGTGAGGCGGGATTGCATGTTCAAACCTATCCTGGCCTTTTCCACACTCCCTTTGTTTCCTTCTCAGTCTACTCTCTCCACTCATTCCCTCTAGCCTCCTTAACAACCCATAGCTGCATGGTAAAACAATGCCAGTGGTAGTAGTGTGAGACTACCACTAGGGGTCAGTGCCACCATTTTGATCCCAGAGTCAGTGATTTTCATGTGTTCTCCTAGTATTCATTATGAGCATCCTGAAAAACAAACTGGCTTGATGTTGGACTGAGAATCCCTGTGGGAGAGGAGGGGCAGGCCCCATACAGATGTTAACATACTTGAAAGATATTCAGGCACAAACATTTTTTAGATGCAGAAGAAGCTGTAGAACGAGAGGACATGAAAAGGAAGCTGCAAGTAGGGAACTTTAAAAGTGATGTCTCAAAATACGTTATCATGGAAAAAAAAAAGGTGTTGGATTCCAGGCGGATGTGTTGGAGGCAGAAATGGTGGAGGAATTGAACAGCAGTGGGATAAATGCCTGAATCCCTGAAGGGCAAAAAAGTGAATCCAAGGACAGGGCACTTTAGTTCAAACTAGAGAGTTGCGTGGGGACAGAAATCCCACCCGTCCCCGGGAGGAATCCCTCTGTCCCCGCCCATCCCCGCGAGGAATCCCCTACGTCCCCGCCCATCCCTATAAACTACAGAAATAGTTATTTCAGTTAATTATGCTACTGAATTAAAGGCTCTGGTAGAAACCCGTTTACAAAGTATGTATTCTTCCCAATTAATATTTCCAAATTAATAAAGTCTTTTTGCTTATTTTTAAATGTGTTTCTACCAGAGCCTCTAATGTTTATAAATTTTTATCAACACAACTAATATACTACTTTAACCTGAAGCAAAAAAAAAAAAAAAAGAATTTTTTTTCCTACCTTTGTTGCCTGGTTTCTGCTTTCCTCATGTTCTCATTCAATTCCTTCCATCCACTGTCTCTCTTCTCTCTGCGTCTTCCATTTGCTCTGTTACTGTGCCTCTCCCTTTCTCCCCCCTCCCAAATTGGTCTGGCACCCATCTTCTTCCCTCCGCTCCCCCCATAGTCTGGCATCTCTGTCTTCTTCCCTGCCAGCGTCTTCCCCCCACTCTCTCTTCCCCATTTCCTTTCAGCGTCCTTCTCCCCCCCATCTTCCCCATGTCTTATCAGCATCCTTCTCCCCCCGTCTTCCCATGTCCTTTTCCACCCCTTTGTCTTCCCCATGTCCTTTTAGGGTCCTTCTCCCCCCTCTGTCTTCCCCATGTGCTTTCAGTGTCCTTCTCCCCCCTGTCTTCCCCATGTCCTTTCAGCGTCCTTCACCCCCCTCCCTTCCTCCCCATGTCCTTTCAGCGTCCTTCTCCACCCCTTTGTCTTTCCCATGTCCTTTCAGCGTCCTTCTCCCCCCTCTGTCTTCCCCATGTCCTTTTAGCGTCCTTCTCCCCCCTGTCTTCCCCATGTCCTTTCAGCGTCCTTCTCCCCTGTCTTCCCATGTCCTTTCAGCATCCTTCTCCCCCCTCTGTCTTCCACATGTGCTTTCAGTGTTCTTCTCCCCCTGTCTTCCCCATGTCCTTTCAGCGTCCTTCTCCCCCCGTCTTCCCATGTCCTTTCAGCGTCCTTCTCCACCCCTTTGTCTTCCCCATGTCCTTTCAGGGTCCTTCTCCCCCCTCTGTCTTCCCCATGTCCTTTCAGGGTCCTTCTCCCCCCTCTGTCTTCCCCATGTGCTTTCAGTGTCCTTCTCCCCCCTGTTTTCCCCATGTCCTTTCAGGGTCCTTCTCCCCCCTCTGTCTTCCCCATGTGCTTTCAGTGTCCTTCTCCCCCCTGTCTTCCCCATGTCCTTTCAGCGTCCTTCTCCCCCCTCCCGTCCTCCCCCCCCTCCCGTCCTCCCCATGTCCTTTCAGCGTCCTTCTCCCCCCTTTGTTTTCCCCATGTCCTTTAAGGGTCCTTCTCCCCCCTGTCTTCCCCATGTCCTTTCAGCGTCCTTCTCCCCCCCCCCGTCTTCCCATGTCCTTTCAGCATCCTTCTCCATCCCTTTGTCTTCCCCATGTCCTTTCAGGGTCCTTCTCCCCCCTCTGTCTTCCCCATGTGCTTTCAGCATCCTTCTCCCCCCCTCCCATCTTCCCCATGTCCTTTTAGCATCCTTCTCCACCCCTTTGTCTTCCCCAGTGCTTTCAGCGGCCTTCTCCCCCCTCAGTTTTACCCATTTCCCTTAAGCGTCTTTTCTTCTCCACTCCACCTTTCCTCCCTTTCTCCCTCCCTGCCCCTTACCTTTGTGGCGCTTCCCCACCTGACTGACAACAGGCCCAGTTGGACAAACCTCCCTGCCCTGTAGCCGCAAATCTAAATTACCTTCTTACAGCAGCTGGAGTATTGAAGCTGCTGTAAGAAGGTAATTTAGATTCGCAGCTACAGGGCAGGGAGGTTTGTCGGCCGGGCCTGTTGTCAGTCGGTCGGGGGAAGCGCCACAAAGGTAAGGGGACCTGACCGGCTATGCACACTTCCCCTATGGCTGCACCCAGGGCGGATCTTCCCCCTCCCCCCCTTTGGTACGCCATTGCCTTCTCCCTAACTACCCTGCAGCACACAGCCGACCGGAAGTCTTCCCGATGTCAGCGCTGACATCGGAGGAAGGGAGGGCTTTGCTTAAGCGCTCCCTCCGACGTCAGCGATGACATCAGGAAGACTTCCGGTCGGCTGTGTGCTGTGACAGGGCAGGTAAGGAGGAGGAGACTACCCTCGCGGCTCGAGTGCACTGCGATCCAGCCCCGCAGGAACCCCGCGACCCTCGGAGGCATCCCCAAGGGATCCCCGCGACCCTAGGGGGCGTCCCCGCGGGATCCCCGTGACCCAAATGGAAACCCGCGGGATCCCTGCGGGTCCCGCAGGATTCCCGTCATCCCCGTTCCCGTGCAGCTCTCTAGTTCAAACTATAATGGCTTTTTGCATTTCTAAAGGGGAGAGGGGAGCATCTGAACAGAGTGAATGGACCACGCTGGTCTTTATCTGATGTCTGGTAACTAAGGCCAGTACTGGGCAGACGTGCATGGTCTGTGTCCGTATATGGCCGTTTGGTTGAGGATGGGCTGGGGAGGGCGTCAACGGCTGGCAGGGTGTAGATGGACTGGAGTGAGCTTTGATGGAGATGTCAGTAGTTGGAACCTAAGAACAGTACCGGGCAGAGCTTTGGGTTCTGGCCCAAAAATAGCTAAGAAGGAAAATTTAAATTAAATCAGTAATTTAAAGAGAGGGTAAGGTTGGGCACTGGATGAACCATTCAGGTCTTTATCTGCCGTCATCTACTACGTCATGTGCACATTACTTTGCATTTTTCTAAGTGAATAAATAGAATAGTCATCAATACGGCAGGGAAGGAACATGAAACACCAAAGTGAGGGAATCCTACATTACCAGACCACAGAAGGAATCCAAGACAAGCAATTTCCTGCCCTGAGTCACTTTGTCTTCACAGCTGAAGACAAAGTGAGCACTTTTTTCCCCTCCAGGAGACTTCCTCTTCGCTCCATGCTGTCTACAGGGACAGATGACCAGGCAGGAGTCCTGGCTTCTCCTTTTGTATCTACTGTCCCTTTTACTCCAGCACCATCTGAGAAGCAAATTCTCTCTTTCTTTTTGAAATTTTCACCTTACAGTGTGTTTGGCTGGGAGTGCAGAACATCGTGGGTTAAAGTTTGGCAGAAACAATTTTCTCACTTCTGGAATCTGTAACGAGAGACCGCTATGACAACCACAGATTCAGGTACGTGTCCTCTTCTGTTCCTGAGCAGAGCGGAGGGGTAGCCCAGTAGATAGAGCAGTGGGGCTGGCAACCAGGGGATCCCAGTTCAAATTCCACTGCAGCTCTCTGTGATCTTGGGCAAGTCACTTTACCCTCCATAGCCTCAGGTACAAACTGTTGCAAACCAAAGCTGTGCACTATTAATAAAAACAGTGGGCAATATTTAAAATAAAAACATACCAAGGGGGAGAGGACACGAACAAATAAACCAAACTAGACACAAAAGGACAGGAAAGGTTTACAATATCTTAAGGAAAAAAAACCCCAAGCAGGATTGGAACAAGAGAGTAGGATGCAAAAAGAACAAGGAAAAGAAAACTAAAGGTAAGTGTAAGATAGTGACTTCCTGATCACTAGTAATATGATAAAGTTACAAGGAAATTAACTACCTGGTCAGAATTATGGGCAAATAGTGCAGAGAGAAAGACTCCCTGGTCTCAAGTCATGGCAAAAAGTTGTGAAGTGACAAACTATTAAGAACTAGGCTCAAATGCCATTTTGAGACTTAAATGACCTCAGGGATTTTTCTGTTCGCAGATATAACGGGAGGGAGTTCCAAAGAGTTGGAGCCATTATAGAGAAACTAGAGTCTGTAAATATCCAAAAACAGCTGCCTAGAGGATGGAATAGACAGTAAGGACTGATTGGAGGAACGCTGGTTTTAAGAAAGGTTTGGACAAGTTCCTGGAAGAAAAGCCCATAGTCTGTTATTAAGAACATAAGAATTGCCACTGCTGGGTCAGACCAGTGGTCCATCGTGCCCATCAGTCTGCTCATATGGCGACCCTCTGGTCAAAGACCAGCGCCCTGAGACCAGCACTACCTGTGTACGTTCTGGTTCAGCAGGAACTTGTCTAACTTTGTCTTGAATCCCTGGAGGGTGTTTTCCCCTATGACAGACTCCGGAAGAGCGTTCCAGTTTTCTACCACTCTCTGGGTGAAGAAGAACTTCCTTCCATTCGTACGGAATCTATCCCCTTTCAACTTTAGAGAGTGCCCTCACGTTCTCCCTACCTTGGAGAGGGTGAACAACCTGTCCTTATCTACTAAGTCTATTCCCTTCAGTACCTTGAATGTTTCGATCATGTCCCCTCTCAATCTCCTCTGTTCGAGGGAGAAGAGGTCAAGTTTCTCTAATCTTTCACTGTATGGCAACTCCTCTAGCCCCTTAACTATCTTAGTCGCTCTTCTCTGGACCCTTTCCAGAAAGACATAGGGGAAGCCACTGCTTACCATGGATTGGTAGCATGGAATGTTGCTACTCTCTGGGGTTCCAGAATCTTGCTATTCTTTGAGATTCTATATGGAATGTTGCCACTCTTTGGGATTCTAGAATCTTGTTACTCTCTGGGATTCCGGAATCTTGCTATTCTTTGAGATTCTGTATGGAATGTTGCTACTCTTTAGGATTCTAGAATCTTGTTACTCTCTGGGATTCCGGAATCTTGCTATTCTTTGGGATTCTGTATAGAATGTTACTACTCCTTGGGTTTTGGCCAGGTACTAGGGACCTGGATTGGCTACCATGAGAACGGGCTACTGGGTTTGATGGACCATTGGTCTGACCCAGTAAGGCTATTCTTATGTTCCTAGGTGAATAGGGAAATCAAATGAGAAAATAAGAATAGAATATTTGAAAGGTTTCCTGAGACAGCAAAATACATAATGTGCCTGAGAAAGGTGTTGAGCAGAAAGCAATAATAATAATAATAACTTTATTTTTATATACCGCAATACCACAAGCAGTTCAGAGCGGTTTATGAAATAAAGATGTGTAGGCGAGAAGTTGGGAATAGAGAATGACACGGGGACAAATTTGTCCCCTTCCCCGCAGGAGCTCAAGTTCCCCGTCCCCGTGAGTTTTGTCGCTGCCCCTGCCCCATTCCTGTAAGCTCTGCCTTATCCGCCCAAGACTTGAACACTTAGAATTTTAAAGTGTTTGAAGCTTGTAATGTAATGTAATTTATTTCTTATATACCGCTACATCCGTTAAGTTCTAAGCGGTTTACAGAAAATATACATTAAAATTAAAGATATGAAAATAATAAAGGTACTTAAAAAATTCCCTTTCTGTCCCGAAGGCTCACAATCTAACTAAAGTACCTGTGGATTAATAAATTAATTAAAATAAAGATAGAAGAGGGAATAGAAATAAACATTTTAACAAGACAGCATTGAATTAAATTTTTTTTGGTAGATAGAAGAGAGAGGATCAAAGAGTAAATGCATAAGGGGAAACCGTTAAACAATAGAATTCTGGCGAAATTTAAAATGACAGAAATGTTACAAAACGAAGAAAAAAGGCATAACAATAAGTAAGAATAAAGGTAATTTATAAATAAGTAGGGAAAGAAAATAAAATAATACATTGTCTTTTAAAAAAGAGCTTCTTCATGGAAGAGATCTGGATGACAGCCACTCGATATTGAAAGTCATCATGTTCTGTTTCCGATGTAACTGGGTCCGACACAAGACTCCCGTCCCGCTGTTTCCGTGCACATCCGCCAAGAGCTCTGGAAAGAAGCCAAGTCAATGGGTGAAGTGGTTCTGGGGTACATGAAATCAGACTTCGGGTTAGGCAAGTGGGGATCAGATCTTCATCGCCGAAGCCAGGAACACAGGAAGCGGTGAAAGGTCCTGTGCCGACCAGGGTGTTCTGCATCCGGACATCGGGGGCAAGGCGGAACTTCCCAGGGTCATCTCTAGCAACAGGCAGATCAATGTAGGAAACGCCTCCACAGCTCCTGCCCTCGCATCCTGGTCGACCACCCCCGGCGATCCCCTGGTCGGTCCCCGCCGTGGCTTGCCGACACTCAATGGCAACAGACGACAACGGCCGCAACATCACACTGGCCTCCACACCGGAGAGTACGTCCGCCACACACGACAGCATCTCTCCGGTCCGCATAATCCCGGCTCTTCTCTCCACTCTGGCTTTAGCCCCCGCACATCACTGACCAGGCGATCGAAGTCTCCAATGTTGTTGTGGAGAGTGACCTCCTGCAAAAAACCCTGTCACCACCAACCTCCGAGCTCTACAACCGTTGGGCCCGTGTCAAACTGTCCAGAAAAGATAGTCGGCTCCGTCTCCAAAGCAACAAGACCAACAAAAATTAGACAATGTTACATGAGTGTAAATGTAGATAATAAAATCATATTATATAAAATCATAAAACATAAACAAATAAACAAAGAAGGAAAGAAAGAAAAAACTGTGAGAGGCACCAGAATTGCAAACCTAACTCGGCGCCATCTTGTGCAGATGAGGACGGAGCTTGCACGGACAGGACAATAACTCGCGGGGTCGGGACGGGAAAATGAGTTCCCGCGGGGATGGGGAAAAATCTGTCCCCATGTCATTCTCTAGTTGGGAACAGAAGCCACAGCAGATCACAAGGACAAATGTCGCTGGGGTCTAGAAACAGCATTCAAATTTCTGCTAGCCACATTGGCTAATGCGCCAATAACTGGGCATTATGCGAAGCGCTACTCAAAAAGGGGAGCGGCATGGGCAGGTCACGGGGGTTCATTTGGGATACACGCAATACTATTGCATACCGTGGATCTGCGTCTAAATTATGTACCAGATTACCCCAGGTTTCAGTTGGTGAAAATCCTCGCACCGAAATCAGCTCTAAGTGCTATTTTATAAATGGCGTCCAACGCAGTTTTTTTTTCAGCGCCATTTCTGATCTACAACCTAATGAAAGTGTCAAGGGAAAGAGGTTGGGACTTGTGTACTGCCTTTTTGCACTTTTACAACCACACTCAAAGCGGTTTACATACAGGTTCTTCAAGCATTTTCCCTCTCTGTACTGGGGCAGTGAAAGATTAAGTGACTTGCTCAGGGTCACAAGAAACAGTGCAGGATTTGAACCCACAATCTCAGGGAGCTGAGGCTGTAGCTTTAACCACTGCACCACTCTAGAAATCAAAATGTATTAGATGTGAGCCACGTATAGGACAATCCAGCCATTGTGACATCACTGATGAGGTTGGCTCTTATTGGTGGAATGAGGCATTATGATGTCACAATCCCAGCTCTGGTTATCAGAGGCTGAAGCTTTTCACACTATTTATTTATTCAGTTTTCTATACTTTTCTCCCAGGGGAACTCAAAATGGTTTACATGAATTTATTCAGGTACTCAAACATTTTCCCCTGTCTGTCCAGGTGAGCTCACAATCTGTCTAATGTACCTGGGGCAATGGGGGGATTAAGTGACTTACCCAGGGTCACAAGGACCAGGGTGGGTTTGAACCCACAACCTGAGGGTGCTGAGGTTGTAGCTTTAACCACTGCACCACTCTAGAAATCATAATGTAGTAAAAGTGAGCCAAGAATAGGACAATCAAGCCATTGTGACATCACTAACGAGGTTGGCTCTTAGGCATTGGTGGAATGAGGCATTATGATGTCACAATAGCAGCTCTGGTTATCAGAGGCTGAAACTTTTCACACTATTTATTTATTCACAACATGATCAACTTTAAACTTGACATCGGGAAAGGGAAACGTACCGAAACCTTAACTATGACCTTAAACCTTAAAAAGGGAAGATACGATAGCATGAGTCATGGTGAAACGACGGCTCAAAAATAAGATGGACAAAGAAGGGAATCACGAGTAGAGCAATGGTCAGACCACACTTGGAATACTGTGTCCAACATTGGTCTCCCAACCTAAGGAAGGATATAAAACTGCTGGAGAGGGTGCAGAGACGAGCAACAAAGCTAGTAAAAGGTATGGAGAACTTGGAATACAAGGAACGACTTAAGAGACTGGGATTGTTCTCCCTTGAGAAAAGGAGACTGCGAGGGGATATGATCGAGACCTTTAAAATAATAAAAGGAATCTACAAAATAGAGCAGAAAAAATAATTATTTACAATGTCCAATGTGACACGGACAAGAGGGCACGGACTGAAGCTGAGGGGGGACAAGTCCAGGACAAATATCAGGAAGTTCTGCTTCACGCAACGAATGGTGGACACCTGGAATGCTCTCCCAGAGGAGGTTATGGCGGAATCAAGGTTCAAGTTCAAGTTTTTATTAGTGTTTGATGAATTGCTTATTTAATTTCCTAAGCGATGTACAATTTATTAAAAAACGGGTAGGGAATACAATAAAATAATTTCAGATGAATCGTGGGGGGTAGGGGGGAAAAGTTACAATTCCTTGTTAGAGTTGAAAAACAATAGGGAAGTAAACGAGAGGAAGGGTAAAAAATTCAAAGAGGTTAAAAGAAAAAAAGCTTATGATTTCAGGTCAGTGAGTGATAGGCTGAATGCGTCTTTAAAAAGATAGGTTTTTAGGATTTTTTAAAGGATGAGAGATCTTTTTCATCTCTGATGTACTGTGGTATAGAGTTCCACAGTTGAGGGGCCATAACCGAAAACATATCCTGTCTTCTGGTGCCTATAATTTTCAGAAGGTTATGAGAAGTTGAGCGGAGAGACCGGAATGTGTTATAAGAAGTAAACATTCTGGTTATGAATCGAGGTTCATTGTAGGTTAAGGATTTAAAAACTAGAAGTAGTATTTTAAAAGTGATGCGATGGCTTATAGGGAGCCAATGGGAATCCACCGTTCTAGGATTTAAAAGCAAATTAGATGCACATCTCCTTATGAGAGGCATCGAGGGGTATGGGTGACTTGATGGACCAAGGTCTGATCTGGTGATGGCGGTTCTTATGTTCGATTTTCTCTACTGTTCTCCCAGGGGAGTTCAGAGCGGTTTACATGAATTTATTCAGGTACTCAAGCATCTTTCCCTGCTTGTCCCGGTGGGCTCACAATCTATCTAATGTACCAGGGACAATTGGGGGATTAAGTGACTTTCCCAGGGTCACAAGGAGCAGCGTGGGTTTGAACCCACAACCTCAGGGTGCTGAGGCTGTAGCTTTAACCACTCTAGAAATCAAAATGTATTAGATGTGAGCCAAGTATAGGACAATGAAGCCATTGTGACATCACTGATGAGGTTGGCTCTTATTGGTGGAATGAGGCATTATGATGTCACAATACCAGCTCTAGTTATCAGAGGCTGAAGCTTTTCACACTATTTATTTATTCAATTTTCTCTACTGTTCTCCCAGGGGAGTTCAGAGCGGTTTACATGAATTTATTCAGGTACTCAAGCATCTTTCCCTGCTTGTCCCGGTGGGCTCACAATCTATCAAATGGACCTGGGGCAATGGGGAGATCAAGTGACTTGCTCAGAGTTACAAGGAGCGGCCCAAGGTTTGAACCCACAATCTCAGATGCTGAGGCTGTAGCTCTAACCATTAAACCACACTCTCCTCAGAGGTTGATGTGGTTATGTTTCATGTAGATATAGGCTGTGTCAAGGGCAATTGTTAAAAAATATATTGATCAACTTTAATTTCTGTTTTTTAACTAAAGGCAATGATGTACCTGCAAATACTCAGACACTAGTCATGAAAATGATGTCGCCAAGCTAGTGGATATTGCAAAAAAGGGAACGCATAAACGAATTTACAGCTTTGGCAGTCTCTTTTGATTTGTGCAGAGAAAGAGAGCGAGGAGTCAAAGATGACCCCAAGGTTGTGAGTTAAAGAGACAGGGAGGATGAGAGTGTTAAAACCACACCTGTTCCTAAAACATCTTGACCACTGAATGATCCACTTATCTCTTTCCTCTCAATAGCGACCTACTGTCCTTTTGATCACTTTTCTCCTCAACAATGAATTTCCTGTCTAATTACTTCTCTTTCTTCTTCCCCTCTTGAAGTCAGTCAATTTGTACCTTTGTTTAATCTTTTGTAAACCGCATAGAACTTCACGGTATTGCGGTATATAAGCTGTTGTTATTATTATTATCCCTGAGATAACGAGTGGGGGTAGAGGAGAGGTAGGTTTAGGTGGAAGGCTCAGTGGTTTAATCTTGATCAAGAAGAATCACTCCAAAAAGATCTCAATTAACCTGTTACCTACATTATATCAAAATATTACCAAAAAAACCAGAAAGGGGTCAACTTTCCAACTCAGTAGGAAAATCTGTTGTAATGCTATTCTGCTTAGCACCTGCAAACCTTTGATTTAAAGACAAAAGGAGGATCAGATCATAAGATCTCGTAAAGTCCAGATCCCCATCCTGCAAAGCAGGTTCTAATCATGTGACCACTTCCTCCGTTCACCTAAAGGTGACTACAAAACTAAAAAAAAACAACCAAAAACCACAGCTCCCATTTTTAATGCAAAAGTCCCAAATTTTCAACAGGTTTCTTTAAAAATGGCGGCACTTATCTTGAAAAGTTCCACCGGACTCCAGCACTGGATTGGCTTAAGCTACTTCCGAAGCTTGTGGCCTCTACAAATAGTCCAGAGAAAGCGTTTTGATCACTCAGATCTTCGTGGGGGGAGCCTTCACCAACTGGGCCAATCTAAGAATGACAGTAATTCTTTCTTCAACCCGCCACAGCGTTATTTCTTTTCCTTCGTCTAATTATTCTCGTCCTTGTGCTTCCTTGAGTTGTTGGGTACAAATGTGGGAATACAAACTCATAAGAGCATCAGAATAGCCTTACTGGGTCAGATCAATGGTCCATCAAGTCCAGTAGCCCATTCTCATGGTGGCCAATCCAGGTCCCTAGTTCCTAAAGGAGAATCATGATGCCTGAGAAAATGTATCTGGCATTTTGTCTGGTTCTCAAACCTGTCCTGGGGGACCTTCCAGCCAGTCCGGTTTTCAGGAGAACCTTAATGAATATTCATGAGAGAGATTTGCATGCATTGGAGGCAGTACATGTAAATCTCTGTTATGAATATTCAATGTGGATATCTTGAAAACCCAACTGGCTGGGGGTCCCCCAGGACAGGCTTGAGAACCACTGGATAATCTCTGTCTTGTAAAACTCAAGAGGGAGCCCATCTGGGCCTGTGGCCTTACCAGAAGGGAAAGACTTTATTACTTCTAACACTCTGTTTACTTGTAAACTTATTGTGACTTGTGCACTGGAGATAACTTCATATCGCAGCATCATCCACGTTGAACTCAGATGAATAGAGCGAGTGGTAAAAATCTACAAACTGAGATTCTCTATCTCATGGACTTGTAACTAAAGCCACACGTTTATCCCAGATCTATATTTTAGTAGGCCCTGAGTTAATTTCCTGTAAACCTGCTCTAATTCTTTATCTAAATATTTGTTGAATTGTCTCCTATATTCAATACTGCCTATATAGATGCCTCTGTCTGCAATTTCTTGTGTGTCTCTTCAGCAGTTTTTAGTTTGTCTAACAGATCTTATGATGCCTTTGCCTTCTGTTTCTGTAAATGGGAGCCATTTTGAATAAATTTCTCCACACCACTGTCTTCAAGGCTTCCCATATAATGAACGTGACTGTTGCATCATTAGTGTTACAGTAAATTGCAGATACTCTTTGATTTTGTTTACTAGATTTTTGGCATCTAGGTTAAAAGGTGAGGGCTCTTCAGCTTGGAAAAGAGACAGCTGAGGGGAGATAGGATTGAAGTCTACAAAATCCTGAGTGGAGTAGAACGGGTACAAGTGGATCGATTTTTCACTCCATCAAAAATTACAAAGACTAGGGGACACTCGATGAAGTTACAGGGAAATACTTTTAAAACCAATTGGAGGAAACATTTTTTCACTCAGAGAATAGTTAGGCTTTGGAATGCATTACCAGAGGTTGTGGAAAGAGCAGATAGCATGGCTGGTTTTAAGAAAGGTTTGGACAAGTTCCTGGAGGGAACAGGGAATAGCCTGTTATTCAGACAGACATGGGAGAAGCCACTGCTTGCCTTGGATCGGTAGCATGGAATGTTGCTACTCTTTGGGATTCCAGAATCTTGTTGCTCACTGGGATTCTGGAATTTTGCTATTCTTTGAGATTCTCTATGGAATGTTGCTACTCTTTGGGATTCTAGAATCTTGTTACTCTCTGGGATTCCGGAATCTTGCTATTCTTTGAGAGTCTATATGGAATGTTGCTACTCTTTGGGATTCTAAAATCTTGTTACTCTCTGGGATTCCGGAATCCTGCTATTCTTTGAGATTCTTTATGGAATGTTGCTACTCTTTGGGTTTTTGCCAGGTACTAGTAACCTGGATTGGCCACCGTGAGGACGGGCTACTGGGCTTGATGGATTATATTGGTCTGACTCAGTAAGCTATTCTTATGTTCTTATGATATATTGCCTTTATGTGGTACTACCAAAGCGGTTTACATTTATTGTATGTAGTAGGTACCTTCCCTGTTCCTTGTGAGCTTACAATCTAAATTTTTGTACCTGGAGCAATGGAGGGTTACGTGACTTTCCCATGGTTACAAGAAGCCACAGTGGGTAATAGAACATGAAACCCCAGGTTATTAGCCAACAATGGTAACCATTAGTCTACTCCACTCAAGTATTCAAGCAGAAGAAACCTCTCGAGTCTTTGCATTACACCAAACCTCTTCTATTAAAACTGTATAAAAACATAGAAACATGATGGCAGTCTGTCCAGCTGCAGCATCCACTATTTCCTCCTCTCCCTATGAGATCCCACCTGTCTGTCCCACACTTTCTTGAATTTAGACACTGTCTTTGTCTCCTCCACCTCCACCGGGAGACTATTCCATGGATCTACTACCCTTTCTGTAAAAAAGTATTTCCTTAGATTACTCCGGAGCCTGTCACCTCTTAACTTCATCCTATGTCCTCTCATTGCAGAGTTTCCTGTCAAATGAAAGAGACTCGACTCATGCACATTTATGCCACATAGGTATTTAAACACCTCTTATCATATCTCCCCTCTCCCTTCTTCCCTCCAAAGTATACAGATTGAGATCTTTAAGTCTCTCCCCATACACCTTATCACAAAGACCACCAACCATTTTAGTATAGAAACATAGAAACATGACGGCAGATAAGGGCCATAGCCCATCAAGTCTGCCCACACTATTTACCCATCCTCTTAAGTCTACTGACCCCTGAAAGTATAATTGTGATTATACTGTCACTCTACTGACCCGCTCATTCAGTCCTAGTGACCCTATCCCTTGGCATGACCTCGCAGGGATTCCTCTGGACCGACTCCATCCTTTTTATATCTTTTTGAAGGTGCAGCCTCCAGAATTGTACACAATATTCTAAATGAGGTCTCACCAGCGTCCTATACAGGGCATCAATACCTCCTTTTTCCTACTGGCCATACCTCTTCCTATCCACCGTAGCATCCATCTAGCTTTCGCCATCACCTTTTCAACCTGTTTGGCCACCTTAAGATCATCACGTACAATCACACCCAAGTCCCGCTCTTCCGTCGTGCACATAAGTTCATCACCCCCTAAACTGTACCATTCCCTCAGATTCTTGCAGCCGAAATGCATGACCTTGCATTTCTTAGCATTAAATCTTAGCTGCCAAATTTTAGACCACTCTTCAAGCTTTGTTAGGTTATAAGAACATAAGAACATAAACAGTGCCTCTGCTGGGTTAGACATGAGATCTATCGTGCCCAGCAGTCCGCTCATGCGGCGGCCCAACAGGTCCAGGACCTGTGCAGTAATCCTCTATCTATACCCTTCCTCTTTTTGTTCACACTATCTATTACAGATTTTGGTATCATCCACAAAGAGGCAAATCTTACCTGACAGCCCTTCAGCAATATCACTTACAAAAATGTTAAAAAGAACAGACCCAAGAACCGACTCCTTGAGGCACACCACTGGTAACTTCCTTTTCCTCAGAGCGATCTCCATTGACCACTATCCTCTGTCACTTTCCACTCAACCAGTTCCTGACTCAATTGGTTACTCTTAAAAAAAATGAAGACTACTAGTATAGGCCATCCCTATAAGATGGCTTTTTATTATTCCACCTGCACCTCAGCCCCCAATATAACCAAAACCCTCTTCTCAAGTTTGAGGGTCTCTAAAGCAGTCCCCCCTCCCCCTCACACACCCCACAGAATGGGTCCAGCCAGCATAATGTTTAAGCTTCCTAGAGAAACACTTTCCTCTACTAATGTGCCTCGGAAGTACTTTGAACCCATTCACTTCTGCTCTCCTCTCGTGACTGTGTGAAATCACTCTGATGCGAAGTGACCAGAAAAGGAAGTAAGACAAAGGCTAAGAGGGAAGATTTCTTCCAGATACATTGTGTCAAGGAAGGAAAAATCAGCTGAGAAAAGCGGATGTGAAATGTGAGAAAAATGAGCCAGCAGTTCCTGTGTGGTAAAACTGTGGTTTTGGTGAAATGAGTTCAAGGTGCTCCTAAAACACTGGGGGGGGGGGGGGGGGGTAAGGGTAAAGCTGCAGCCCTGACTTTGCCATACAATAGATGCATCAAGTGTCATAACGTTAAATCTTGATTTGTGCTGATTTAGAACATGTTGGATGAGATGTTTAAAAAAATTCAATAAACAGCATTTTTTTTTTTTTTGCAAAAATATGCTTTTAATGAAATGACTTGTTTGTGCGTCAGTGAGTAACGTGAATGGATAGGGCTGGCTTGAGGGGTAGTGGCTTTGTGAGAGCAAAGGAACAGGCTTTCACTGCAGTAACATCTGAGCCAGACAGACAGGCTTTTATCACCCGATTCATGTTTTTAGTTAGCCTTGCGCATGGAGTGGCAGATACAGCCCAACTGTTTTACTGACTCCACACTTTCCAACCTAGTAGAGTGGGCATCCCAAACCACACCAAAGGGTGACGTACTCACAGAGTCACACATTCAAGGTACTGAAGGAAATAGACTTAGTAGATAAAGACAGGTTGTTCACCCTCTCCAAGGTAGGGAGAACGAGAGGGCACTCTCTAAAGTTGAAAGGGGATAGATTCTGTACAAACGTAAGGAAGTTCTTCACCCTGAGAGTGGTGGAAAGCTGGAACGCTCTTCCGGAGTCTGCCATAGGGGAAAACACCCTCCAGGTATCCAAGACAAGGTTGGATCCTGCTGAACCAGAATGAATGCAGGTAAGGCTACACTCAGTTAGAGTACTGGTCTTTGACCAGAGGGCCACCGCGTGAGCGGACTGCTGGGCATGATGGACCACTGGTCTGACACAGCAGTGGCAATTCTTATGTTCTTATAAACAGTGCCTAAATTGGTCGACGCCTAGAAAAATTGCGCCAGCTATGTGCCAGTCACACTTAGGTGCTGTTTACAGGCCAGGGATTTAAAGGCCTTCATTTCAAGCACCTAAGTTTTTGGAGAATCGCGCTTAGCCGCGCCTAAGTCATGCTCCACCCATAGACATACCCACTTAGGCATTAGGCACTGGTAAGCGCCATGTGATAGGCACCTATCTTTTATAAAATCAGGTGCCTATCGCTTAATTAAGTTTTTTTAACCAATTACTGAGGCTATTAAGGGTATTTTGCCAATTAAATTAGACGCCCTTTATAAATGCCAACAAGAAAAGATCTTCTTGCCCTTCATCCTTCCCTATCATCCTCTTCTCAGGATACACCCCAGCTGCCATCCACAACATATGACTACCCAGAAGACCTCTTACCATATCGAGGTTTGTCTAAAAAGCAATCATCTTGGTTGAAAGGGCATAAAAGAACACCAACCAATTGGTTCCACCTTTCTCATGCCCAGCTAAGAGGCTCAGTAAAGATCTCAACAGCCAGCATATGACAATTGCTCAAATATCTTACTTCCTATATCCCATGTAGTCTGTGAGACATTTCCAGTTGCAAATTTGATTCAATCATCACAGCCTGATCTCAATAGTCTATTAAATTTTTCTGTGGTCTGAAAGACTTGGCAACATAAGAATAGCCTTACTGGGTCAGACCATTGGTCCATCAAGTCTAGTAGCCCGTTCTCATGGTGGACAATCCAGGTCGCTAGTACCTGGCCAAAACCCATGGAGTAGCAACATTCCATATAGAATCTCAAAGAATAGCAAGATTCTAGAATCCCAGAGAGTACCAAGATTCTAGAACCCCAAAAAGTAGCAACATTCCATACAGAATCTCAAAGAATAGCAAGATTCCGGAATCCCAGAGAGTAACAAGATTCTAGAACCCCAACGAGTAGCAACATTCCATACAGAATCTCAAAGAATAGCAAGATTCCAGAATCCCAAAGAGCAACAAGATTCCGGAATCCCAGAGAGTAACAAGATTCTAGAACCCCGAAGAGTAGCAACATTCCATACAGAATCTCAAAGAATAGGAAGATTCCAGAATCCCAAAGAGCAACAAGATTCCGGAATCCCAGAGAGTAACAAGATTCTAGAACCCCGAAGAGTAGCAACATTCCATACAGAATCTCAAAGAATAGCAAGATTCTAGAATCCCAGA